>NC_135630.1:42338443-43683443 GCF_053574225.1 Canis aureus
AATCAATACTAACAGGCTTTAATTTTTTGAAGTTCTATTGTATTCTTTTTTGATCTTGGAGTGTTCATTTGTTTGTTCCTTTGTTAACATTCATTTCCACTTGTGTTTACTTTAAATATGTTAAATATTTTTATTTTATATTCTCCACTGGATAATTCCCAATTCTGCAGTCTTTTCAGAACTTCTATAGCTTGCCTTTTTTTTTGGGGGGGGGGCACTTGCTAATGAAGTCATTGCTCCCTCTTTTTAATGATTTTCTATTGTGAGTTAATCTTCCTTGGAACTTTATCCGTGTGTAAAGTTCAGTGTGGTTGCATCAAGGAAGGATCTAAGTTGGGTTCTATCTTATTCCTGCAAGCACTATCAGCTTGAGTCTGCTTTTTGTAAACCTTTTCATTATGATAGATTTCAAATATTCTCAAGCAGTAGGATTGCCTAGCTCAAAAAATATTAATATTCTGACATTCATGTTTCAACTATTCCCTCTTCCAGTTTCCTTTCTGGAGTATTTAAAAGCACAACTCAGAACATTTAAAAAAATTCAAGCTTGGGGATTCTAGGGGACACAGAGACTGAATTAGTGCCTAAGAATTAGTGAGCTAAGGATGTAGAATCTTTGGAAGAGACTTTTTTTCTTTTCCTTCTCTCTTTTCCCCCCTTTCTTCAGCTAGAATTAAGACTGAATTGTGGCTGAGTTAGGAGCTTATGCTTGCAACCTTCCTCCAGGTTTGCTGCCACTGCTCTTTGGGTCCAGCTCGATGCTGGTGGGAAAGGGATGTTTTTCATCTAACATTTCATTCTGCTTAGGCCCTAGAACTTGCATTATGTCAACAGTTTAGATCCTTCACACCAGGTTCCAGGGAGAGTGATAACTGTTCCAGGTCATCCAGGTCAGAGGGACTTTCCGTACTAATACCAAGAAAGTCCAGGCAAACTAGGACAGCTAGTCATGCCAGCCCTAGGTCATCAGAGACTGGTACATACTCCATGGGCAAATGCTGGTTACAGCACTCCGCACCCTCCACCACACCGTGGATTCAAGCTCTGTTGCTGTCCACGCATCTGACACATTCCTTGTAGGCAGCTAGCCATGCATTTGAGAAAAATATGTATACTTTTATATTATATTCTATACTTTTAGATGTGAAATTCTGGGACAGGACTTTGAAATTCTAATTTGAAATATTGCCAGATAAAAGAAAGTCTCTGAAGATTTGCTTTTTACAATTGAGCCCACATTTTAAAATGTATCATATGTCACACAAAAATCTATATTTTTTGGCTTCTGGTGAAAAATGGAAAGCCTTGGTTAAATAGAGCCAGCCAGCCTTTTACAATGACAACTGGAATTGACAAGTAGCTGGTCCCCTGGGGTAAGTCATATTCTCTCCATTCCTCAAAACTCCTATCACTCATGTAATATATGCTTGTGTATGTCATGTCTGGGCTGTCTCACCCTTCCACTCAGGGGCTTATTTGAGTTTGCAACCTCTGACCAAGTAATCTACTAAACGGATTCTTGAACTGTGGTTCCTGTAAGGTGACCAAAAAAGTACGTGGCCACCATTTAGCATTCCTGGGAGTTTATTTACTTCACAGCTATGGAGTAAGCTGGGTTTGGATGCTGGTTCCACTCCAGTCATGCTGCTGAGAAAAGTATGTAACCTTTCAGGACACCCATTTCCCTTACCTGCAAAGGATGTGAGGGTACAACAAGGCATCACAAATAAAACACTTTGGCCAGCATATAGAAAGCATTTAAAAAATAGTAGATATTAATGTAATATATATAATCATCTTACTTCTTTCAGAATTTTCTCTCATATTGGGGAACTTTCTGGGGCTGAGGGACTCTGTTCTTTGACTTTGTTTTGATCCCGACCTACTCCTTACTATGACATAAGGTTACACACACATTCTTATGTTTACTTTAAGTAAATTAACCACCTTCTAAGATATCAAGGGAATGTACAAAAAGAAGTCACTGTTCAGCTATTTCAGATACTACAACTTTGTACGATACTGCAATAGGCCTTCAAGAAATGCGAGGGAAAAAAGGCAAAAGTTATTGAATGTGTCCACCACTGCCTATTCAGTGGGCCTTGTCTCCTTCTAGTACCTAGGTTAATTCATGCCACCCCCTAGGGCTTCCTGTCTGCCTCTGCCCCTAGCAGCTGAGCTTTTCCATCTGGGCAGCCCCAGTGGCCCAGTGGTTTAGCCCCTCCGTTGGCCCGCGGTGTGATCCTGGGGACCCTGGATCGAGTCCCACATCGGGCTCCCTGCATGGAGCCTGCTTTTCCCTCTGCTTGTGTCTCCACGTCTCTCTCTCTGTCTCTCATGAATATACAAATAAAATCTTTAAAATAAATAAATAAATGAAGAACACCACCCTTAACTTTCCAAAATGTCAAGCCACTCCTTCTGCTTTTCAGTTCTCTGGAAGGAGAATGTACCAGATTCATGACTCATCTCTTTAGGGTCTTGCTGGTACCAAGCTGAGAAATGCTCTGCTACTAACAGTCAGTGATACTCAATGTGTGTCCTTTTCAGAGACCAGATGCAGTACAGCAAGTAGTTTGAGCACCTTTATCCAAAGGAGTTACCAAGAGGTAGGGAATTTAGATACATTGTAATAGGCTACTAGGAGAGATCTTTTGGGGCAGAGAGCCCTTTGGCAACCCTAAGTATTCCTGGATGTCCCCCTTTGGCACCCCTAAGTATTCCTGGATGTCCACCGTTTCAGGTAAATACATGATTTTATTCATCACAGCACACCACATAGGAGGAAACAATATGGTGCATGTGACTATAGTGTATTTGGTTGGTCTAAGGTTAAAGGAGAGAAAATAAAAATGTGTTTTGATTTGAAAAGCTGGAACGTGAGCATCATAGAGATTGGATGGCTGCTTTTTATCATCTTAGCCTTTCTTTGAAAATCTCCACAGCCTGTGTATTGTTTTGCAGGCTAGGGTTCAAACATCTAAGCCTGGCTTTCATGGTCTCCACAAAAACTATCTGTACCTATTTCCTCAAAAATTACTCTCTACTCCAGTCAAGCTGGTCTTCCACTGACTCCTTTCTCCTGCAGTATGCCACATTTCTATCTGTGGGTCTTTGTTTATGCTCTTGCTCTTGAGTGGAAAGAGATCTCCCTGTCTCCTTTGCTGATGAAATCCTAACACTTAGGATAGTGGTTCCCAAACTTTACTGCCCATTAGAATCACTTGGAGATCTTTAAAAAGATACAAGTGTGTGGCTTCTCTCCTTAGAGCTTTTGATTTGTAATGGGGTGTGACCTGAGCATCAGCATATTTAAAGGCTTCCCAGGGGATTCTGATGTATATTAAAGTTTGGGAACTATTGGTATAAATGGAAAATTCTTTTAACTTCAATATTTTATTCTCTCACGCTTGTCTTTTTCTTACAAATAAGAACTGACATTCCCGGCTTTACCAAAGCTGGACTCCACACCTAATCCGTACACTCATATGTATTCAGACTGTGTCTCTGTCTTATCTGTGATCACCTTGTATCAGAATTATCTGTTTGCTTTTCTGTCTCCCTACTAGACTGCAGTTCACAGAGTACTGTGTCATTCATCCTATATCTTCAACATCTAACACAGGTTGTGACTTGTAGAAGATGTTCAATATAGGCTTGTTGACCTAAATAGAACTCAGCTCCCTGGTGCAAAGTATAGAAGCAAATATTTTATGGGAGAAAAAGAAGCCATACTTTCAACTTTCTAAGTCTACCTTTCTCTATCTCTAGTAAAAACAAACAAACAAAAAAACCAAACCAAAACAGAGGAAGGGAGTCAGAGACTAGGCTTTAGTACGTTCATAAACAGAAATCTCCACCAAAGACTTATCTAGTGACTATCTCTGGTAATTAGAGGAAAGCATGTATAAGAAGCAAGTTGATTGATGACAAAACCAGAGAACCAGCCACAAAGGAACAAACAAATAAGGAGGATGATATGGATGGCATGTAATGTTTCAAGCACAGGGCTTAGTACACAATGGATATTCAACAGGTCAAAGTTAATGTTACTATTTCCAGTCCTTGTGTCAGAAGAAACCACATGGTCCTATTTCCATGGATCTACAGTCATGACTTGGAATTTATATTTCAAGCTGCAAGATGCAAAGCAGTCATCGGCAGTTACGAATGGCAGTACTCTGTGCAGTCATATGGAAGTTTCCTTTCCCAGGCTGTTACTATATAGTACCTCTTAGATGTCATTTTGTATGTTTGGAAATGCAGAAATATCATCATCCTGGGAAGCATTAATATGAAATCTGAATTATGTAGACTACTCTATTCTATTCTTTATCCATAGGCATCATCACGTAAGTAGATTTCAGTTCAGTGCCAGTCTGTTAGTAGTCAACAGAACATTATTCATTAAAGTTGTTATTGAGAATGTTTGTACTTCACACTCACATTTTGTATTCATCAATAGTTCACTCTTTCTACAGTTAAGACTAAGCATGTCAGTATACTATTCAAAATACGGCATTTGACGTAAATAGCCTTCTAGTCAAAAAGCTGTAGGAGTCTGATCAAGTTTCTGGGGTATGCTTTAATTTTATTTTTAGTATGAATGTTATTCCATATACATTAAATTTCTAAATTTCTCCAAATTTTCTCAGTGGGGGAAGTTGGTAATATTCTTGAAATAAGATAGATAATTATTGAGAACTTTAACTGATTGGGAGCTAGAGTAGTGGAAGCCCTGGTACCCTCCTGGTTTTCATTTTAGAGAAAGGAAAGTTCTGGATGCATTATATTCTACAGCTCTATTTGAATCTCTATATACTTCGTGGTGACCAAGTATATATTACTCATAAACATGGTGGTGGCAAACTAATCCAAGTTCAGTACACTTTCTCAAAAAGTTCTCAAGGTAAACTATGCTAATAGGAAGTGGTCATTCAGGTGATGCAAAATGAAAACGAGGCATCAATCTTTAGGATTAATTCTATCTTTTCCAAAAACTATTCTAATTTATTTTCTGCGGTTTTCCTAAATGATGATGAAAATTTGTGTGTTTGTACCAAGGAGGTAGCCTTGGCAAGCGGTGAACTGTTGGCTAACATTTTATGTGTCCTCTAAAAGTCTTTCTTCCCTTCTTCCAGGGAACCTCATGGTGGTTTTGTTTTTGTTTTTGTTTTTTTCTGGACATATGGCCTCCTGCCTGGCCTGTTTCCCATGCTATGTACTAAGTACTACTGGCCAATGGCCAGATAGGTCTACTATCAGGAAATGTTCATGAAGGGATGAACCATATCCTTCCTTATTACTTCTTCCTGCTGGTTAAAAAGTGGATGGGTTTTCAAAAGCCATCTTGAACAATGAAGTGACCTTGGGAATGAAAAACATATGAACCAGAGGGAAATGACAGGAAGAGCCTGGTACTATCTGATCATCCTGGATCACCTTCCTCTGGACTGTCCTCAGGACAGCCAGAAATTTCAGTTCTTACTTAAGCCACTGTACTTTGGGGTTTCATTCACTTCCATTTGAACCTAACCCTATTGGCACTAATAACTATGGAAATCCAGTCTTGGATTTAAAGTAATTGTGGTCTGGATATTTCAAACTCTATAGTCTATGTATGGGTAATAATTGTTGACCATACTGTATTAGGTCATTGATATTAATACAATAAATAGTTTCCAGAGCTCCTTCCATTCAGATGAGATAAACATCCAGGTCCTGATTCTTACTCTCCATATAACTGAGGTTCTTGATTCAAGAGTCTGTGAGACCTTCTTTTTCTGTCCTAAGAACCACAGTTAGAGAAATTTTGATGTTAGGCTAGGCCTTCTCTCCATTGTTGGGTGAAGAAGCTGCTGCATTCAATGACTTTCATTTGAATCTGATATATAGATTTTGTGACAATAGTACCTATGTGGCATGTGACTCTTTTATCCCTCCTGCCTCTATCAAACTCCAGACTGGACACAATGCTATGTGGATTCAATGCTTTATGGTTGGGTGAGAAAAAGTTAGAACAAGGCCTATGTATTACATCGATGTGAAATGGTGATTGTACTTGGCTATGTGATTCTCCTCTATTTGGTGCAACACAGCTTTGTCCCACTTCTTAGCTTTCAGGCAGGCTATCTCTCAAAAGCTGGGTTATGGGCAGCCCTGGTGGCGCAGCGGTTTAGTGCTGCCTGCAGCCCAGGGCATGATCCTGGAGACCTGGGATCAAGTCCCACGTCGGGCTCCCTGCATGGTGCCTGCTACTCCCTCTGCCTGTGTCTCTGCCTCTCTCTAGCTGTGTCTCTATGAATAAATAAATAAAATCTTTAAAAAAAAAAAAAGCTGGGTTATATGACAAAATAACTTCTCCTCTCTGGCACTGCTTCTCGTGCTATTTATTGTCTGAAGGCAGGTTGATTCTGTCCTTTCTTCTTCCCCCTATAATGATGTTAGTGATGTTAGTGCCTGATACTTGAATAAAAGTTTCAAGAGTTCCTCTTAACTAGAGGTAAAACTTTTCTTGAGTTTTTGTTACAATGCAAATTTGTGACCTGAAAAAAATACCTGTTTAATCTACTGCCCCACCAATGTGAATTAGTTTACCAGATTAGCTAGCTAAAGTCTAGGAGAGAACAAGGAATAAGGAAATGAAATGCCTTGGGAAAGTGGATAAACTGTTATATGGTCTGATAAGAAAGCCAAAGGGGGTTCCTTATTGAGCACCTGTTATCCTCCTGCATTATATATTAGCTGCTGGCCTAGCCCAGTTTGGGGAAGAATGGAAAAAGGAGGACAAGATAAAGATCCCTTAGAAGCAATTTCTTAGATGCGTCAGGGAGTACCAACACAACTACCTAGAACTACCCAAAAGAAAGCTAGATTCAGGGCTAGACGAGGCCCTTCGTCATGCTCTCCCCTGATGATAGGAGCAGAAGGATTTCTTTAAAAGAGACTAAGAAGGGACACTTCAGTGGCTAGTGGTTGAGCGTCTGGCTCAACCCTTTGGCTCAGGGTGTGATCCTGGACCCCCGGGATCGAGTCCTACACCAGGATCCCCACAGGGAGCCTGCTTCTCCTCTGCCTATGTCTATGCCTCTCTCTCTGTGTCTTTCATTAATAAATAAATAAAATCTTAAAAAAAAACAACAAAAAATAAAAGAGACTAAGAAGACACCCAGCCAACAGGGGGAGAGTAAAGAGATTTCATATCGCTCTGGGGCACTGAGATATTTGCCCATTGGGCTATTGGACAGATTGTTCTTCACAATTCTTTAAAATTTGAAGGAAATAACGTGTATCCTTTGCTTCACTAGAGTTTACCATGAACCTTGACTTCTTGGATATCATTCAATTCTGCTTGGATTCTTCCTCCAACTCCTCAAAAGACATTTTCTTGTGTTTATAGGAATTTCTGGGTCCTCTGCCTCCGCTTAGACGATTATTTTTGCTGCTACCACTGGCTGGTGTTTTTAATATGAAACAGTATTATTTGAATTCCCACTGATCATTTAATCCTATTAGATAATTAATATGATACATAGAGTGAACCTATTACAGTTAAATAGCAAGAAAGAACAATTAGAAATATGGGGACTGTGATCATTTGTGTTAACATTTCCATTAGGCTAGACTAGTCATTTTCTTGTTGCTTATTAACATGGAAGTCTAACATTTATTAGGGTGATTTTAAAGAAAAAAAATCCAGTTGTATTATTTTACTTAATTCACGAATCTTGAAATTCAATATAGAGCACGCTTCGTTAACAATATCTTGTCTTGTAATTAACTCATAACATTTTGATTAACCAATATGATTATCCTTAACCATAGAAATGCAGACATTCAGGTTCACAAATTTTCTGATTATTCTTCTTTGTCAAAGACATTAGCTGGTACTTGGTTAGAAGGATAACATATTTAGATTTGCTCAATTGCCATGAGTGAAAATATTCTATGGTTATATAATATTGTGAGGCTATGTGACAACACTCAGTTTAGATGAAATGAAGAATATTGGTTTATCAGGGTGCTAAAAATATATTCTCAGTCATTCTTCTGCAATAAAGAGAAATAACTACTTGATCTGTTGTGTCTTATTCAGTCTTGAAATGGAAGAAGCTTTTAGAAGGTTGGTTGTGGCAATTTTATTGATTGGTTAATCCAGGGATAGTCCCAACTCCGTTCTCTCTGCTACCTCATACAATAAATAGAATCAACATACTGACTTCCCCAGTATACTACGCAGCTAGGATTGGTTTTATGATCTGGTTTTCATGTAAGATGGAGTCTATGGGGTGGATTCTGAAGGAGCTTTAACTCTATCTTTATATTTTATGCCTTGAAGGTAAAAGGAATGCTTAGAGTGGCAGAAAGCAATCTAAAACCAGAGGCAACAGATATTAGGACAAAAAGCCAGGGCTTTTGATGACATCATTGAGCTACTAGCCTTCTTTCATGTTTACCTTCCTCCAGATTTTTAATTGTGTAAGATGACTAAATGACTATTACATATGTATAATGGCTAATCAATTTTGTTGTTGTTGTTATACTTATAGGCAATAGCAGTTTATCATACAGTTCTCTCCTAGTGTGAGGAGATAAATATACACTATGTGCAGACCAACTCAGCCCTCTGTCAGAAACATGGTCAAAATTTACTTCATGAGAGAAATCTAAACCAGCACATTCCATCAGAACGTTGTATGCGATGGAAATGCTCATAGAGACAACACTGGGTATGTGGCCACTGAGTACTTGAAATGTGGCTAGTCCAATGGAGGAACTGAATTCTAAATTTACCTAGTTTTATTTTTATTTATTTATTTATTTTACCTAGTTTTAATTAATTTAAATTGAACCTGAAATAGCCACCCATGGCTAGCCATCATGTTGAACAATGCAAATCTAAGAAACTGCAAGCCTATTAAAGCATAGTTAGATTACTGTAGATCTTTCAAAAAAAAAAATCAGCCTCTTTCTATATGTTACTTTATAGGCCCAAGAACCCCTCATTATGGTAAAATGATGATTCAGCAGGGCTTTACATAGTGTCATGTTTGAAGGATGTTAAACATATTTAACTTGCATATTAGCTAACTACACAGAACTGATACCAATTTAAACATTTTACATTGACAACTCTAATAAAGGATGTCTTTTTGGAATAATAATCTTTTTCAGACTGCATTCATTCAGCTGTTTGGTAAGATTTTTGTATCCTCAATTACAAATGAAAAGAATAATAATGGTGTGCCAGTCTTATTAAGCTGTGGGGGTACAATAACTCTCTGAGATAAACTATAAATTAGAGTGTACAGAAGACTTCTGGGTACGTGAGAAAACCAGGCACAGAGTGTACCAACACGGCCCTAAAAGTGGTGAGATGCTTATAGCTGGCAGTTAGAGGTAAAAGAGCAGTGGATACTCACCATACCAGAAACCAGATATCTGGAGGACTATCATGCCCTAGGATGTGATATTGGCTATTAACTACTAGACCCAAATGCGATGGGTAGAGATTATTCTATCATGCCTTGGTATCCTGTGTAACTCATCATCCTTACATGCACAGCTATTCTTAGAGCCTGGGCAAAAACTAATTCAGCAATCATCCACGGTGGCCCAGAACAGTTAAAGTTATCACCTCTTCCATCACCTGACAAGGATCACAGTCACAGACAACTACTCCATCACCAGCTCCCTCCTGCCTGCTGAAAACAGGTCAGCAGAAGGTCAGTGAGTCTTTTTGTGTGTTTTGGTTAGCTAGGCCAATTAAGCTAGGCCAATGCATAATTTTAAGAAAGAGTTGACAAATCAAACTTATTTCAGAGAAAGGACTACCTATAATCAGGGTTCTCACAGAAATGATGAAGAAAGTGAGTTTTGAAGTTCAGGCAAAGACATGTGCACCTAAATCTATTTGGTTCTCTGTGTAAAACACATTTTATTAAAAAATATTCAATTTAAGAAAGCTACCATCCCACATTCCTAACCAGAGGTAGTTGTGTAAATGCTTCTTGAGACAATTACAGAAACTTGATGGACTCAAAGTTGATTGCTTTTTATTTACACTCAGTATTATTCTCATTTCATAGTGACAATTACTCATTTCTCATCAGTTTGCAGTGTGTTCCTTTGAAAACATCTATGTTTTCTTTATAGGTCCGGTTTTGAACTATCTATTTTATGGTAGCTTCCAATATCTGAGAAGATAAAGGCAACCGTGCTTGAGAAGTTAAGACCCAGTACTAGAGATGCCTGGGTGGCTCAGTTGGTTAAGCATCTGAGTCTTGGTTTCAGCTCAGATCATAATCTTAGGGTCATGAGATTGAGCCCCTCCTTGGGCTCTGTGCTCAGCATGGAGTCGGCCTGAGATTCTCTTCTTCTTTTGCCCATCTTGCCCTCTCTCTCTCTCAATTAAATAGATAGATGGATGGATGGATGGATGGATGGATGGATGGATAGATAGATAGATAGATAGATAGATAGATAAAATCTTTTTTAAAACAAGAAGTTAAGGCCCAGTCCTCATAGACGCTAGGCATGACACACGATCTATAGGAACACACTGTGTCTGAAAGAAGGTCATATTCAGAATGTATCACCCATAAAGATGTACCAAGACATGAATGTTTACCTATGATGTGGCTCTGAAATGTGGAATCAGCAATTGTATCTTCATCCTCTTGCAGGTTTTCACTTGCTTCTTTTATCTGCAGCAAAAAGAAAATACTTTCTTATTTATTATATTAAATAGATTCTCCACAATCCTCAGAATGATGGTTCACTCTGTAACAAATGTGGGTATGCGTGAGCGAGCATGTGCATACATATACGTAGATAGGTAAATATAGATATATAGATTGAGGTTTTCTTCATTCCACTTTCCCCTACTCTATTACTTGGCTTTATCATAAGTTTTAATTACAAGAGCAAGAGCATATTTTTAGAAATATAACCCCAGATCTCAAAATGAAGATTTACAGGATACACAATTCTTCATAAGATTTTAAAGATATAGCTTTGGCTTTTAATACTTAATAAAGTCAGTAACAGAGCTGTTAGGAAAAATTAAAGTCAAAGGAGATATAATTCCTCCAGAGACAGTGACTTCTACCACAAGTTATTTTAATAAGAAGAGAGAAATATACTTAGATCTCCTGACCCTTTCCTGGAATGTAACTCTCTAAGAAAATGATTCTTTTTTGTTCTTGCCATGATGAAACATAAGGTGACTATGATGTATGCTTATGAAACTAGAGCAGTGACACATTTTTATTGAGTTTTTAGGTCAAAAACATTCCCCTTATATTTCAGTTGAACTATCCAGATGCTGAATGGGGTAGCATTCAGTGGAACTCTAGAGAGACCTGAATAAGTCACAGTATTTTACAAATGAGAATTCTGAGATCCAGCAAGTTTCCTTAAACATATTGTAAGTGGAAATGCTGCGATTAAGACTTATGTCTCTTCCTTTTCAATCTAGGGGCAGCAGTAGCAACAATATTACCAGTATGAACCCTAATTCAAAAGCAACCTCTGAAATACTATGGAGTAATACGTGCTGTTTAAGCTCTTCAGGCCTGTGATCTCAAAATCCTGAGAACATCGGTAGGTGGTATTGTTAGCCTCCTCCTCCTGAAGACAGACAAGTAATTGCCAAAGTAGTGGAGCCGGAATTCTCAATTTAGCAAAATCGATTCCAGATTTGTGTTCATTTGGGGGAACTTTGTTTTTCTCAAATTTCCATTTGACTATGCCAGTAGACTTGGCCTCAATTTCAAGATAGCTTGTGGTCCTTGGTAGAATGACCCTAAAAAGCTCTTTTAAAATACATCCTCATCGGTCACCTGGGCAGCCAATGATAATGATGTGAACTGTGCACTGAATGCAATGGGGTTCTGCTTAGGCACATACATTAGAGGCTGTCAGTGGATTTGCTCAAGGGCTTGAGCTGAATGCCAAGAAACTCTTATTTCATACTCTCAATATAGAAAGTCATATGGTTGCACACTGACCTTGAGCTAGATTTAGCTTTTGACTTTTTACCTAATTTTCATATTTAATGGAATAAGACCAATTATTTATATTTTATAACTGTGGTTCCAATATCAGAATGTAATTGGTGCTTATTCTGTACGTGCTGATAGCCAGAAGGTGGCAGACTCAAGAGATTATGCAGATGGCTACCTGAACCTCTCATAAGGAGAGATCAAGGATTGAATATCCAGAGGCCATGTTCATCACTTTTCTCCCCCATCAGCCCTCTGCTCTGCAGACACTTCACTCTTTGTTAGCACATCCAGGGGAAAAGAGTTAGGGAATGGGGTGAGGGGTGTGGGGAGAAGACTTTGTCAACAGTCTGGACACTTCACTAGTAGACATTTATGGAGAGCAGAGAAGAAAAGCACCGTGAGCATCAGCGTGGCTAACATGTTACTTATTTGCCTTCCAAGATTTGCCTAGCTCAGTGATCTGTTTGTGACAAGGCTATCAAAAGACCCATTGACAAAGGGATCCCCTAACACTTGAATTTCCATTAACAACCCAATGTGAACCTTCCATCCTCATTAATAGAGAAATCAAGGAAATCTCATGATATTTTCAGCTCATACCAACTCTTAGGAAAACATGTTTAATGTTCTCCCTCACTGGTAACGTGAAATAAGATTTCCTTCAGGCATTTCTCAGTTGATCTATTTTAAACTTGAAGGGACGCCCTGCTAACCTGCTGGAATGTGGGGTAATCATCCTATCAGCCTGTGAGATTCTAAACTAAAGAATCCAATAATGAGAATAAGATTCTCATCTTAAAGATAAAGGAAAAAAGGCTCATTCAGGGTTAGTGATCTCTTCAAGGTCACAAAGGATTTCAGTTTTAGAGTGGGCACTCCTGGTCCCTATTCATTGCAGTAATTAAATTTTTCAGCGTGCACCATATTGTTACCATCATCCTTTCCAGACCTTCCCAAGAACTGCTATTTTTGTTAGCGTCTGGCAGTTAGATATGTAGGCAGTATTCCATGTATACATAAACTATATATATATATATATATACACATACACACACACACACATATATATATATATTCTTTTTAAAGATTTTATTTATACATGAGATTTTATTTATACATGAGAGACACACAGAGAGAGGCAGAGGCATAGGCAGAGGGAGAAGCAGGCTCCCTGCAAGGAGCCTGATGTGGGACTCAATCCCAGGACCCTAGGACCACAGACTGATGCTCAACCACTGAGCCACCCAGGCGTCCCCATATATTTTTATTTAAGAACAGCAAAAATTTTCATAGACTCTGTGTGTGTGTGTGTGTGTTTAACAACCTTGCTTCCCATCTCTTCTGGTTCCCTAACCCATCTGTGGAACTTAACTATTATCTTTCTCCAAGTATCATATTTAGGAAAGAAAAAAAAAAGCCATCCTATAGTCCTACCTGCTAGCTCCTTGTCAGAACTTTTCTAGGGCTTTATGTGCTTATCAGCAAGTGCTAAATATGGCCTCTGGGGACTTATCAAAGGAATTTATCAGAGAAAATGCCCCTAGTTCTTTCAGCTTTCCTGAGCTGATGACCCATGAGGAGCAGATGACCCATGAAAGGAAAACCTGAAGAAGATGGGTGAAAAATCAGCAAAGGAATGGAAAATGGGGGAGTGTCTTAGAATGGCATAATTGTTGGCTCTAATTATCTATACAAATAGATGTCAATGCAAAATGGTCATGTAAAAAATCCATTTGTGTATGGAAATGAGGAATATGATTTATTTTGGCAGCAGATTCCCCTTGCTAATTACATTTTTCATAGGCTGAACTTAAAATTAATTTTCACTCTTGATCACGCCATGGCTGGATGTTGGTGAGAGGTTGTGGGACTTTTCCTAGGGGTAAGGGGCTGCCAACCCAAGATTAAGAATTTGCCAAATATAGGGACAATTGGGATGATCTTCATGTAATGAAGCACTACAAAGATGGGAATGTTCAAAAACCAAGAAATTTGGCTCAGAAAAGAATGGTGGTTAGAGATGTAGAATTTTCTCAGCCATTGTTTGTTCTACCAGGAACAGATAAAAATTAATGTCAGTAATATCCTATTTGCTGAGAAGTAGCAGGTAACTCAGGCAATAACTATGGCTTATTTTTGGTTTAAGTTTGTTGTCAGTATTTTGGGTGCCTTCTAATCATGCATCTCCCACTCTTGTCCATCTTTTGGGCTCTGCAGTTGTAGTGAAGAACTATACCAAATAACAATCTCTAGCAGGAAAACATTAAATGTCACTGTGCCCATTATATTCTACTAACCCCTACCATTAGAAAGGGCAGGGAGGAAGGAGCTTACAAAGGCTCCTGGAGGGAAATAGAGAAAATAATTCAATAATTCATATATATATATATGATAGCAATGAATTATTATATATATATGGTGAATTATATATATATATGTATTATATTTATGTAATATCAGAGTTTTGGGGACACCCTTCATTTGGAATTCTGCTTATATTTCTTCCCTGACTCACCCTAACATAAATTGCTTCCCAAGAAGACAACATTTTGCTGTCAAAGTTTATTGCAAATGAAAAGAATGTAATGAACCTAAGTGAGACAGAAAGTGATCTTTGGAAGGAAAATTCCAGAAGGCATTACCTTCAGAAAAGTTAGTCATTTAGAAAAATTTGCAGGAGGAGGGAAAAATATGCACATTTCTTATTAGCATCAAAATAGCATTTAGAACAGAACTATTCAATTAAGGATGCTGAAATTATAACATTTTACAGAACTTAATAAGATGATAACAATTTGTGTAATTACTGTACCATTTTATCCTATTTCATCACCACAGTATCATTTTAATGGGATAGTATTTGATGCTTTTTTTACTAGCATATGTGATTTTTTTTTCAGACTATGGGACACTGGGTGAAAAGATACTTGTAATTTAAATTAAAATACCCATATTGAAATGGCCATCACTTTCCAGTGCACGGTGAAGGTATATAATACTGTTAATTTCGTTAAACAATTTTTATTTTGTCCAGTGATAGTTAAATAGGAGCCTGGAGCTGCCTTCCTTTGAGACTTTTCATTTCACAAAATTATCTGAATCCACAGGAAGGAAGGACTTCTAGCATACTGCAATGGAGCACATTTCTTTCTTGCTTATTTACTTAATACGGATGCAGTCTTTCCTGGGGATGCCTTTGCCCCCTCTTATAACGATTTTATATAATTTAAGTAAAAGTACAAAGTAACACGGCCCTTGTCTAAATTACACAAAAATTAGAGCTAAGTGGTCTGTAAATGATGGCCTAAATGGGGACATAAGCGTCTAATTAAGGCTCTGAAAAGAGAAAAAGATTTCATTCAGCGAAGAATTAACGGGACTTTTACGCATATTTTAAAATGTATCTAGCAGTCCTGAAAATGGACATGGATATGCAGTTACTAGCAGACTAAGTGGAAATCCGCTACATACATTGTTGTATGTATGGAAATAATCTTTGTATTATAATCACCACAGATTAAAATAATTAAAATCCCTGAGAACCCTCATAATGAAATATAGTCTTGGTCTGTAAAGGGGAAGAGATAGTGATATAAGATTCTGATCAGTGATCTTACTCAAAAAACACATACGATATGTAATGCATTATGTGCAGCTATTGTTTTTATCCCAAGTGACTACAATGAGAAGAATTCTTTGCAACACAGTTTAAAATAGGCAGATAGCAAATTTGCCTTGAGCCCTAGTAGAAGAAAGTTCCTCAAACTCTGAATTTTAAGAGGTTCATGGGTATTCCCATCAATGTGCTATGGTATTAGTATATATCCTATTTTGCATCTAATTTCCTTCCTGGGTAGGCTGATAACATATAATAAATAGGTTTTCACTGCTAGTCTTATACTAGTCCCAAAGGAGACTATGGCAATGTCCTCTCTGAAATTAGTAATTTTAGTACACTCCACATTGATGATTATGGAGATGAAACAAAAACCACTGCATTTTACATTAAAAAAAAAAAAAGATTGGCTGGTCAACTATCCAGGTTAATATTATTCCTCTGTATGGAAAAGCTTCCCAGCATGACTAATTTTCTCTTGTAGCTAACTAGAAAAAAATTAGCATATCCCAAATGATTATGTATTTGGGGGTGGTTAGGAATCTTTGTACTTCACAGACAATAATAAGAGTGTTTCTTG
Organism: Canis aureus; assembly: GCF_053574225.1. Taxonomy (NCBI): domain Eukaryota; kingdom Metazoa; phylum Chordata; class Mammalia; order Carnivora; family Canidae; genus Canis; species Canis aureus. The sequence continues at coordinate 42,354,648 of NC_135630.1, forward strand.
CAGATATTCTGGAGGAACCAAAGGACACTTATTAGTACACTGTGAAAAAGACTGAAGACTAGAGACGAAAAGCCCAGAAATTACTTTAGCATTAGGAAGTAACAAGAAAGTAAAAATGAAATTATAAAAGCCAAACAGAGGGTCTTTTTGTCTTTTTGGTACTTCTGTACAGCGAAGATATACCACCCTAAGCTGTCAGAACCATATTAAATGGGGCATAGTTAAATTGAGTGCCTCCGATAAGGGGCTCTGCTAGGCTATCAAAGTTTTAGATCAGTTGGATTGAATTTCTGGCATATTGCACATTTCCACACGTTCATTCTCTCTCTTTCCTTTCAGTGACACTACAAGGGCAGCCTTAGATATGCTTATAATTTGTGATTTTTGTAATGCAGGGGACATTTGTGTTTTCAAAGAAGGGAGGATATAGCATGGAAGCCCAGAAAAAAAAAAAGAGGGAAAAAGAAAAAAAAAAAGTTTTACAAAGAACATAGTTCACATATGATTTCCAAGAGTTTGATTTAAGAAAAAAAAAAGCTTTATAGCTCTTCAGAGACTAGAGGTCTTTGAAAGAAAAAGGTGCATTTGTTGTCACATTAAAGTATGCCTCGGAAATTCTAAGGAACCCTAAACATCAATAAATAATTAAACTAATAATAAATAGCTAACAATGCCAATCATGATTACTCCTAAAATCACCTCTAAACTATTCAAAAAAAAGTAAAATTACTTTATCTTTCAGATTTTCCCAAGACAATGGTAGCATGTATCATATCTTACAATCTGTCTTATTGCACTACAAAAATAGATACAGTAGTTCTGTAAAAGGGATTTTTTAAGTGCTTCAAAACTTATATAAAGGAATAATGAACATCACCAAATCAATTATGCAAGAACAGAAAGAATGCAATGATACTCAGTGCAATTTAAGGTAATTTTAAAACAAAAATATTATTTGAAACTAGCATGTCCCAGGGAAAAAGAAAAATGCCCTTTCACCCAGCTTTTGAAGGAAATTACACCCTGAGTTCTGGACCTCACGATTAAGAGACTGAATAACTGGGAGTCAAGTTGCAAAGCAGATTTCTCAGTCTTAACACCTGTCTAGGTGAGAAGAACTAGTACACAGAACTTGCAGAAAAAGGGAGTGGTGCTTAACGTGAATCATCCAAGTGGCCATCATTCTCTCCTTTAGCACTTTTAGTTTTCAGAATCATTTCCATTCCTTTTTGTGTTGCTGGGAATGAAGGAAGAGATCCCCAAAACCAATTCCCTGCACCGGAGTATAGTTTGAAGATGACCCCTGACACGGGCAGTGTCCTCTTGCCTGCACTCTGGTTCCACCGTCCTGCGCCGGAGCTAACGCAGCAGCGCTACTGGCGGGGCTGCCCATTTGCAGTCTCGCTGCCACCTGCCCGTGAGAAGCTGTCACCAGCTTCCTCTCCTTTCCCTGGAACTTTCCTTCCCCTCCCCGCCCCCAACATAATCTCTTGCTCCTACATTTCCATCAGCAGAGATAGAAAGAACGCAAGCAGGTTCGCTGGAGAACCGGGACGGGTGGAGCACTTACCAGGGAGCCTTTCGGTATTTCCCCATCCGCTTTGGTTTTGATGTTTTTCTTGTGGTTTCCTTGCGTGCTCGCAGAGCTGCCGGTGAGACAGGAGCCCTGGGAGCTGCCCTTTAACACGCTCCTGCAGGAAACATTATTTGATCCACTTTCTGTCTGTTGAGCTGCTTTCTTATCAACTCTGCAGGTAGAAAGTGATTCCTCTGATAAATTACATTGCTCTTCTTCAATCACTACTTTTCCCAATCCTTTAATGTTTAAAGTAACCTCTTTGTATCTCTTTGTCTTTAAACCTTTGAGTGATAAATGTTTGTCAGGGGCCTTGATCACATCTTCATCTGACATTCCAGGAGTGTGGCAGTTTAGATTTGACAATTATTTATTTATTTATTTATTTATTTTTAATTAATTAATTAATTAATTAATTTTTTAGCTGCTTGTGAGGTGGGGGAAGGATGGAGCCAAATAAAAGCCACTGAAGAGTGACTGCTAAATACATGTCTGGCTTAAGATCAGCGGGAAATGTAATTACCTCTGGAAAGTTTCTAAGTATACGTTTGCTTGGTGCAATCAATGAAGTCGGCATACCTTAAAATGTATGTGTAATTTTCTTCCATTTCATGCCATGTGGGTACATTCACGGTTCCCGTGTAGGTTGAATTTCTATCAACCTTGATAAAACTTACTATTCTTTAATTTCAAAGACCATTGGTTTGGTTAACAAAGTAACATGGACTAAATTATCATTTTATTGCTAACTTTTATTTCATTGTTTAAATTCTGGCTAATGTAGAAAAGACTGCTACTCTGTATTTCTGTTTGTATGAAAACATGCTTGACTGGGACTTAATGTGCAGGGGGGGATCGGGGGAGACCCCTTGCTATCGCTGCCCCCCCCCCCCCAACCAACACATTACCTGTTCAAAAGTTCCGTCATAAACGTATCCTTTGTTGAACACGCAACAGGGCTGGGGCGATTTCTTGGTTCCAACTTCATTTGGTCGTACATGTCCTGTGGTGCTTTCAGATTATTTTTGTTTTGTAAACTATTGTCTGGACCCTCTGCCAACTTGGCGTTCCTGGTAAGCTCATTTTCTATTTTACACTGTGGCTCAGGCTTCTTTTTCTCTTTCTTTTTCTCCGATTTTAGTTGTTTGTTTCCAAACCCCAAACCTTTTGCATCTTTTTTTTCCACCTTGGTTTTAGACACATCCATTTTCCTGCTACTGAGAGCTGGAAGCCTACTCCTCCGAAAACCAAACCAGCTGGCAAAGGACGGCCCAGGCTTTGGCTTTGCTTCCACAGAGGGGGGCTTTGTTTGCACTTGGCCCCTTTCCACATTTTCCTGAATGCACAACATGACCTTTTCTTCAATTGTGGGTGAGACGAGGGCTTCGGGGCTCACAGTGCCGGTTCTGGTTGTAGACGTATCTGGACACCTTCCAGAAGTCTCTAGCTTGGAGGTCCTGCTCGTTTCAAAATTGTTCGGACGCTGCGTCCTCCCTGTATCCTGCGGGGCTCGTGGGCAGTCTGTTGGGGTGGGTGGGCATCTGGAGGGGTCGCTGCTGGGCTCCTCAGGGACAGCCACACCGGCGTGCCTGCCCTGGCCGTAGCCCTGCTCAGCTTCCGTCCCGCAGGGGGCCAGGAGCTCTTGGGGCTTTGGAGGGACCCTCAAAGGCAACCTGCTTGGGCTCCCGTGCTGGCCGCCGGAGCTGCCTGCACTCCCTAGGGAGCCTTGTCTGGGGGAGGGATGCCCCGGAGGCCTCCCAGCGCCCAGGACACTGTCAGACGTGGACATCGGGGCACAGGGGGTCTTGTTGGGCGAGCCCTCCGTGGAGGAACTCTGCCGGGTGAGAGAATTGCCCCTCTCGGCCGTGTTGGTGATGATCTGAGTTCGAACCTTGCCTGGCCCTTCCAGGGGAGGCGTTGGGGGCTTGTCTCCTGGGTGAGCGCTGAAGCTCTGGCTGCGGGCTTTGGCTCCATTCATGCCCAGGGCTGGCTTCAGGTGGGGCTTATTGGAGGAAAGGGATCTTTTCACAGACCTGTTTTCGAGCCCATCTTTTCCATCGGCCCCAGGGATGCTGTGTTCCAAGGACTCTGGCATGGCTGTTTCCAGGGGAAGCCCTTCAGCCAAACCGTCTTGCGCCTGAAAACTCAGCGGAGTCCCATTTCTTTCATCCGCCGTGGTCTCTGGGCTCACTGGATTCCCCGAGTCCTGGGGCTTGGACCTGCTCACGGCCACAGAGCTTTTAGATGCTTCATTCAGACTGTCTTTTTCATGTTTCCCTGGCACCGTGGAACTTTTCCTGAGCAACTGGGGAGACTTCATGAGAACTTTGAGCCCAACTGGGAGGCGGGTTTTCAGCCCTTTCTCATGAGTATTTTGACAACCATGTGGACTATTATGGCTTTTGGTGGGTGGTGGTGATGAGTGACTGTTAACCTGAGATGATGGTGACTCATTCACCTCTAACAAGGAAGGCTTGGGTGATGTGGGGACACAGTCATTCAGTTGTCCTTTTCTTCCTGGAGACACACTTTTGGAGGATAGTATTTCCAGGGGCTCATGGGTGGAAGGACAGTTCTTGGGAGTCCGTAACCCAGTATCCGTCTGTGTGGTCCCAAGTGTTTGGTGAGGTGGGGTTTTGGGTTTTTGGTCTCTCTTTGGAGAGACCTTTGGGGGCCCTGGAGCCATCATGGCAAATGAACTGGAGGGGGGATGAGCAGAACATCTGGTTTGAGTCACTGTTTCCGTGGAGGGCAGAGGGTGAGTGAAAACAGGCTTTCTGAAGGCCACAGAAGATTTCTTCCCCAGCACTTCCCCAGCCATGACAGGATTAGAAGAAATAATAGGAGCAGAGGATCCTTTCAGAGGGGGGGATTTGAGGATGGTCCTTGCTGTCTCACTGGGGACTCTGGTTTCGGGCTTGGCCGATGAGGGTGGTGGCAAGTAGTCATAACTGGGCTGGATGAGAAGGGAGCCTGCCCTGTCTGGAGGGGGCGGGGGGGACGGTGACTTCACCCCAGCCTCTAGCACAGAGTCACGGTGTTTATCCCTCATCGGGGATCCTATATCGTCGGTAGGCTCAATGAGGGGCCTTGGCAGTAACTGCAATGGAGGAATCTGACTCTTGGAGCACGGGGCCCAATCCTTTCTGCTGGATAGTTTGGGACCATGAGGCTGTTGGCTGGGGTGTTTTGGAATGTGTGGATCTGGCCGCAAATCAAAAAGGGGTGCTGGGCTCTCAGTCTTCTTAAACCGTGAAAGTTTTCCAGGAGCTAAAGCTGGTGATTTTTCAAGAGACACTGGGTCAGATGAGGGGATTCTCAAGGTGGCCTCAGGCTCCATGATTTTTGATTTCTGAGGTGAAGACTTGCCCCTGGCAGGGATTTTTGTCAGACTTTGCTTTTGATAGATACCCATGGACACTGAAGACCTAGAGTTACTCTGGCATGACAAATTGAGTGTTGATTTGGCCGGTCTTTGTTGCTGAGTACTTTGTGTGACTGTCCTGGGGCTGAAAGAGCCACTGGGTACCACAGCAACCTTATCTACATCATCTTTTGGAATGTTTTTCTCCATCTCCTCTTCAGGTCTCTTTAAGAAAGTGTAGTCTCTTGCAGCAGCTGCTGTCGGTAGATGACCAATTCCCTGAGGTAAAAGTTCAGTGTGTTCTGCCTTGGGTCCAGTAGGGGCCTGATTGATGGAAATTTCATTTCTGGTAACAGTGACAATGCCAGTCTGGTGAGAGCTGAATTCAATGGGCTCTCCATCTTCCGCATCAAATATGACAGTAATGCATTCTTCTGAAGAAGTCCTTTTTACAACCCTTTGCTGCTTAATGAAGCTAAATGTCTTTGGCCTACTCTCTAGGGGGATGGGTACTTGTTTTTCCTCCTCATCAGGAGACCCAAGTTGAGATTTTCCAAATCCCATGATGTCCAGGTTCTCCATGGACTTGTCAGTGTCAGCGGTCAGTGACAGGTCTGAAGGGCTTTTCTCGTCACTGCTACCTATGTGCAATTCATCGAGGGCTTCATTGTCATCGGTGTCTGAAAACTGGAGACTGAGAGCCACACGGTCCAGGCCACGTGGCTCCCTCTCTCTCTGTACCTGAGGTGGCTGCACACTTGGGTATAGCTTCCTCTCCAAGGGGCAGTTGCTGGCACAACTAGTCAGCTTTTTAGGCCTTTCCCTGGGGTAAACTGAGGACATGCCTTCTGAGAAGTGTTTTCTATTCAGCTCCCAGCCAAACAGGCTGTCAGAAACACTGTGGGTTAATTTACGACTGTGCAGCCTGCAGCTCTGGCTTGGAGCTGCCTGGAGCAATGCTAAGGAGGAAGAGTCCTCATCAGCATCATCATGGGAATCTGTGTCATAAACAAATGCCTCATGGGGCTCCTTGCAGGGGCTCCTCGTGTCAGCTGGTTTGCAGGGGGGGTATTCCTTGAGGCTGTTACTCTTAATTCCTGGAGAATATATTCCTTCATTGGAGTTCATGCAATCTTTATAACCCCATTTGGTTATCACTGATGGAGGTTCAAGTAACACTCTTCGCTTCTGTAGCTTTCTTAGTCCTTCCAAAATGTGACTTTCCTTGATACGAGTTGGAGGTAGTTCATCTGTAGGACTAGCAAAGCCACTTGGGAGTGAAGAGTCAATACTTAGCCTTTTATCCCAGTTTTGTGATGATTTCTAGGAAAGAAAAATAGATATCAGAAATCACTGATCCATGTGGATCACAACTGTATAAAGGAAAAGTCCCTCATTAGACTTGATTCTAGTGGTTAAGTATTCATCTATAAATGCAGGCATTAATTAATTAATGCAAATTAATCATTGACTATGCAGTGAATCTCTGCTTTTCCAGCTTCTAAGCTAAGTAGCCAAAGATATAATGAAGTAGTAGGTAATGACCTTGCCCTCTAGGACCATGCAGGCCAGCAGGGAAGAGGAGATTGGGTACAGATAACCAGAAGTCAAGGAAGCAAGTGAGAAATACCAATGTAGTAGGAACTGCAGAAATTCAGAGGTGAGAGATCAAATCTTTGCTAGGAAAAGCTGTGAAAGTCATATGAGGAGGCTTTTGGTTTGTTTTTTCATTTATTTTCTTTCTTTATTTTGAAAATTTTACTTATTTGACAGAGAGAGAGCAAGCAAAAGAGACCACACAAGCAGGGGAAGTGGCAGGCAGAGGGAGAAGGAGAAGCAGGCTCCCCACTGAGCAGAGAGCCCCACATAGGGCTGGATCCCAGGACCCTGGGATAATGACCTGTGCTGAACACAGATGCTGAACTGATTGAACCACCGAGGCACCCCAGTTTTGTTTTGTTTTTTTAAACCTACCTAGCCCTTGAATGAAGGAGGAGTTTGCCTTAGTTTAAAAATGGGGGCAGCGGGGCACCTGGGTGTCTCAGTGACTGAGCATCTGCCTTTGGCTTGGGTTGTGATTCCAGCCTGGGATTGAGGCCCACATTAGGCCCCCCGCAGGGAGCCTGCTTCTCCCTCTGCCTATGACTCTGCCTCTCTGTGTGTCTCTCATGAATAAATAAATAAATAAATAAATAAATAAATAAATAAATAAAATCTTATAAAAAAATAAAAATAAATAAAAATGGGGGAAGTGATTTCCGGATAGATTACCGGGATGGTAAAGACCTGAATTGTGAAGATAGATTCAAGGTACGCTTAGGAAATAACCAGAAGACTATATGACCTCACTGTATAGCATTTACAACAGGCAGAGAGGGTAAATGGAAAAGCCAGTTGGTCCCTAACTCTATGGTCCTTCCATTCTAAGATTTGACAGTTCTATAACTTCAGGATAGAGGGGAAACATCTATGAAACATATACATCTAGCAGTGGGGCATTGACTGTTAGAACCCTATAGTAAATGATTCACCTAAGAAAGGTCAACTTCCTGTCCCTCATACTATCCTAAATACTAGTGCTAGTTTTGGCCAAGAAATGACCAAAAAAGGCATTATTTCCCACACATTCATATATTTCACAGTATTGCTAACAAGAAGTGGAAGGGCAGGAGAGAACTTGCATTTCCTAAGCATCTGCTGTGTAGCAGCCACTTGAACAGGGCTTTGATTTAATATTCAGAGCAACACCATGAGGGAGACATTATCAACCTTATTTTACTAGGGAGGCAACCGAGAGGCAGCATGGTTAGTCTGCTGGAAATCACACAGTTGAGGAACAGCTGGAACATAGGTTTCCACTCTGCTTTCCCAGGCTCTTCCTATGACTCAGTTCCAAAGTAGTGTTGTGGAGATAGGCACCCAGGCAGGCTGCCCCTAGAGCCTGCATGCCTGCTGACATTGCGATGTTACTAGAGCCAAGCTGAACCTCCATTCTCTCCTCTGTGTGAGTCAATGTCAGAATAGAGATCATAGGTTATCCTTACACCCCTCTCTTGAATGGGACCTGCAGAGTTTAATCACAAACCAAGACTCAGGGAAATTGGTGGGATTTGGGCACTGACCTCAGTCTTTTTTTTTTTTTTTTTTTTTTTTAAGGCTCTATGATTTAATCCTCTCTAGTCCTTGAATGAAGGATGAGTTTAAATAGGGGGTAAATGATTTTCAGGTAGAAGAAGTGGGATGGAAAAGACCTGGATTGTGAAGATAGGTTCAAGGTACTCTTAGGAAATAACCAGAAGACTATATAGCCTCACTGTATAGCATTTACAAGAAGTAAAGAGGGTAAATGTTGAGTGAATCTGGTGGTTTCAGATGTCAGATGTGTGCTCTGTGCCCATCTTGGCTAAGAGTGAAACTCCCATTGGCATCTCTGTACCAGCTGCCCGCCCCCCCTCCCCATAACTGAACACAGACTGTGGGTTTGTATGTAGAGGGAGAAAAAGTCTCAGAAACTTACATTGGAACCTTGGAATTTTAGTACGCTGTGAATATTTGCTTGTACCTAAGACATTTCCATTAAAATTACCCTTGCTATCAACAACAGCATATGGTGTTTATTTGTTTTTTTTTTTTATCTGTTAGATGTTAATCGTTTTTAAGTCAAATTATGTATTTTCTTTAGAAAATTCACCAAGGTCAGAAGTTGCTGTGCATAAATGCTATTTGGTGATGTTTCCTCTTTCTTCTCCTTTGCTTCTTTGCCGTTAAAAACTTCTTTGGAAATCAGGAGAAATCCTGTTAGTTACTTTGGGTATTATAGACCAACCAGTGGGCAGGCTGCCACTGCTTGGATTTCTAAGAATTTCCATGATTCTGAGAGTCACGTTCACAATAAGAAGAGAAGCCAGGCAAAAGTACCCTATAAGAGCTTGAAAAAGGCAGATTTGTTCAATCCCTGGAAGATGTGCTCAGCCCACCTCCTGCTGCCTCTTCACAGCCTGCTCCCTGTGGTTTGATTCATCCCAGGGCCAGTGGCTGCAAACCTCCCAGGGCCCCGGGCACGCTATGCTGTGAGATTAGTCACATTCCTCAATCAGTTTTCCACAGGATGTTATGGTATTTAGTAACTTGAGAAGAGTTTGGAACAATCTGTAAAATTGGAAAAAAAAGGCATGAATCCCCTTTAGGAGAGAGGGAGGCAGAAACTAGCATTCCCACAGGCAGCTTCGTGCATTGCTTGGAAAAGAGCTGTTCCTGGGTGGCTCAGCAGTTGAGCCTTCGGCTCAGGGCGTGATCCTGGAGTCCCGGAACCGAGTCCAACATCAGGCTCCTGGCATGGAGCCTGCTTCTCCCTCTGCCTATGTTTCTGCCTCTCTCTCTGTGTCTCTCATGAATACATAAATAAAATCTTTAAAAAAATAAAAAAAAGAGCTGTTCTGGGCCGAAGGGTGCTGCTGCTAAAACAGGGGCCTTGGTTTGATGCCCACAGTTCTTTTTTTATTTATTTTTTATTTATTTCTTGATTGGACAATAGTTCTACACAATTTTTTAAAGAACATTCTTGTTCTTAATATAATAAATCCATCCCAATAATTGGAATAATATTCGAAGCTTGGCTGATTCAACAAAGCCACTATATCAGAAGGGTAAAGAGTGAAAGTTCCGGAATCAACTAGCCAGCTCTGCCACTAGCTATGAGAACTTTGTCTCGCTACTTAGTTTCTCAGCATCTCAATTTCCTCATCTGTATAATGGAGAAATAGGAGAACCTACTTAAAAAAGCTCTTACGAGCACTGAATGAGCTAATACTTGTGAAATACTACCAACGCTGCGTGGCATGTGGTAAGAAATCGTGACTTAGATCCAGATTTCTCCAGGTAGGACAGCCTAATGCATCTCAGGCTGGCTTCCTTTCTGTATCCATACAGAACAATATTAAAAAAAATACTTGTGAATTATAAAAGAGCCATTGGTCACATATTTATTATCCTGTAAGTTATTATTGTGGTCACATTCAAATTCATATTCTATGAGTTTATTATGTAAGTTAATACTAAATGAGTACTTGGTAAATGGTAAGTGCTATAGAAGTTCCTGAAATAATGTAAATTTAAATGTCTCTATGGGAGTGGGTCTAGTTTGCTGCATCCTTGAGAACTGGGACTTTTCCCTGGGAGATGTGATAGGCATGCTGGTACTGCAATCCATTCTGGGACAGGACCTTTGGAAAGCCCCAGATCACAGCTGCCCGAGTGTATATGAAGCACATAAGAATTTAATTTCTCTGTTATCAGGGAAGATGTTTCCCTACAAGATCAAGGGTTATTAAAATTGGAAGAATTTCAGGGGGGGGGGGAAGAGGGTCAAGTCAAGGCAAAGAAAGAAAAGATAAAGGCTCTGAGAAGGAGAGGGAGGGAGAGTGGGAGTGAAGAGAGCAGAGCAAGGGATTTGGAGCTGGTGACAACCACAAAGACAGGGAATATCCCTGACCATCTTCCCAGTCTGTTAAGAACTAGGCCCCAGAAGTCATTATTCAGAACTTCGAACATCTGCTTAGAAGGAACAACTCTGATAATATACACACTTTGTATTAAGAGTCTGAGTCCAAGGGAATAGGCTCTAAATTTAAGTTTGAAATCTTTCCCAAGTTCTTGTTCAGAGTCTGACAAAGCTACTCCCTCACTACTATTTTCTGGTAGTTATAGAGTCTTCCCAGGTTCTCTGCTTCGAATCATAAATGGAGTTTACACAAATGATAGAAAAAATGACCTCCAAATCTTCTGATGTGGGGTTTCCATTCTTGTGGACTCTGCTTTTCTTCAACATCAGGAAACTGCAAAGATAGCTATTCTAAGCACTCAGCTTACTCCAGTGTGCAAAGATGCTTGTTCAGACAGTGAAGGAATCTTCAACTGTGGGGCCCCCTTTGCAGATGGGAGCTGGGTAAGCAGCAGGAGTTAGTTAACAACCCAGGAAAAGAGCTCCTGGCATCTGAGTAGGAGCATACCTACCTCCACGGAATCCACGGTCCCTGTCACCTACCATGGTATTGTCTCTCTCTGCCATGCCACCCTCCAATTTATAGTCAATTAGTGTTTTATGAGGCTATAAAACTGAGTAAAGGAGGTCACTATAATACATGCTATGCTTGAGTAGTAAATTCCGACAAAGCTAATGATACTTTCAAAAGTTTGGGTCATTTATTCTGAGATGATGCACCACCCTCCCTATTGTCTATGGGGGAAAAAACATTCTCTTTGAGTTCTCAAGGGATGCTCAGTCTGGGATGGTTTGGCAAGTAGCCTTGCTCACTCTCTCTTGCAGTGGACATTAACAAGTCTCTCTGAGCATCACAGTGATAGAGAGTGTCCACAAAACTAATTGGAAATGTCTGAGTTCGTCTGAAGCATGGTCAGTTCCATTAGGCCAGGGCCACCTTGTTACAAATCTTACAAACTTGGTGGGTTCTAGCAAAGCACAGATGGAAAATATCTTCCTCCCCTAAACTCCTTCTCATATCATCCTAGTCATTTGGGTCAAATCATCCCTCCACCCCTCACTTGCTGTGTGCCAGCTTCCTCTCCCATATAATAGAGAAAATGAGATCCCTGTGTCTAGCTTTGTGAGGAGTAAGTGAGCAGATACTCAGCAAATGGTCATTCCCTTCTTAGCCCTCCCTTCCACCTTCCCACCAGAAGAGGATTCTTTTCCGGCTCACTCTGATGCTAAAGTGCCATTTAAAAGGAGGCCTTACCCGTTTCCTGAGGTTCTTTCCATCATGCCACGTGTAGGAGGAGCCACTGGAGTACTCGCTGCAGGTGCTGGAAAGAGACAGCTCACTGCTGCTGCAGCTGTTTCGAGGACAGAGATGACCAGGGATGACAACCCCCAAACCAGGGCATTTCAAAGCAGGGGCTCCTGATTTTGCAGTCAGCTGGCATTCCTTAAAAAAAAAAAAAAAAAGGCAGAGCAGCTCTGAGTGACACCTTTGCTTAGGGGACATCAGATACCAATTCAACATCATCATGAGTTAGAAGGGAAGGTAGCCTAATGGTTAGATGCACAGCTTTGGGGTCAGAGGCCAGGGGTCCCAATCTTGACTCTGCCTCTAACACAGTAGGAGGGAATATTTAATCCATATATTTTTAAAAAAGGGAACAATGACAATACTGTCCACCTTATGGGGTTACTGTATCAAGACACAACTGACAGTACTAAAGAATGAAGACAGAGTAGCATCTTTGGCTGTAGGGTTCAAGAAAATGAGCACTAGACTGGATGTCTAGTGACCTGGATCTCACATCGTCACTGGCATGAGATATTGAGTAAAGAACGCATTTAACTTCCATGGACCTTGAGGTCTTCCTTTGTAGGGTGGGGCAGTGTTCCAGATCACTCTCAAGGTCTCCTATGGCTCTGACAGCATCATTTCAACTCAGGAATCAAATGCCTAGGAAGCCATGTCCAGTGGAACACCAAAATGTGGAATCACAAGGTTCTGCTGTAAAGGTTATAGAACTTTTCATATCAGTTGGCTGTCCAAATGATAAACCTGTCACATTGACTAGATCTGGATTCTACGCAAAAGATCCAGGAGGTTAGAGGTCTAGGGGTCTGTAGAGGCACAGGAAACAAAGTCATAAACATCTCAGCACATCTTGACAGCCACCTTCTCAGCCCTTAATGTAACAGATGAAGCTCCAAGAGCTGGACAAGCTAAATTAATTTAGCATCCTGATCATGAGAATAAAGTCCCTCCTTATAGTCTCATTCCTCTCCCCTATCTATATAAAGCTTGTCTTAGAAACTCTTTGATGGGGAACCATCTGTCTTTGTGTCGTTTGCAGAATGGCAAAGCCTCTTACTTATGCAATTTATTGACACTTTATGGGCACCTTTAGTACCTGAGTACTTATTATTGTTCTCCAAATGCAATTCCAAATACCCACTTGAAGAAGGAAAGATATGCTGTTCTGGGAGTGCCTGGGGGACATGCTAACCCCCCACAGAAGTACAGAGGGTCTGTTTAATTTCCACTCTAATCTATATCCATAATGCTTCATAAGGTTAGATTTTTTGATATCAGGCATCTGCCTGCTATCAATACCTCATTTTTGCTGCAAAACAACCCCTTTAAGTGATCTAAAAATGCCAAGAAATTTTACTACTCTATTCCCCATCCCCCAGCAATTTGGCTCTAAATATCAGTGAAAGAAGAAACTTGTCTTAAAATTCAGCACTCAGCAATATCTATTGATTTATGACCTTGCTTCTTGCTGCATGTAACTTGGTTAAGGGGAGTTTGTATTTGTACCATAACAGATGTGGACAACTAGTGGTGCTGCACAGGAGCACCTGTCACTGACACTTGAGCCACGGCACATAGTTGGAAAAAAGTTTCAGAAGTGACACACCATGCTCCACTTCTACGTGTGAGCTTTCCACTTTCGCCATCCCCAAATCTCTCGACTATTTTGTTGTTTGATTAAAGCGAGGTGGCAGTTTTATTCAGGACTGCCTCTGCTCTGGGAGATAAGTCTGTTCTCCAGAAAGAGACTGTGACTATGTCCTGCAAGGCCTTCCAGATTGAAACTTTTCCAATAGCCCTTTTCACACTCTATGCAGCTTTTGGTTAAAGTCTGGACTCTACCTTTTTCCGAAGCACTGAAGCTTACGTGATTTCCCTCTCTCTTTCCCACCTGTTCCTTCCTATGACACCTATCAAGACAATATCTATTTTTGCAACTCAACTCAATTCCCAGGACTCTTTACAGATAAGCATCCAGGCCTGGTTGTTGCCCATGTGTATACCTCCTGTATGGATGTTGGATTTAGATGACAGTAAATTTGACCTCAGAGCTAGCAATGGAAGGAACTGCTGTTTCTGCCATGAGAGTGAACTTCAGATGCCCATATGTGGTAGATGATACTTCTGGCAGGTGGGAAAGGCACATCAGTGTCATCATGTAGAGACAGTTGGGGTTCGGGGTGATAAGCAGAGAAGTGCAGGCTTCCCAGCCAAGCCAGGCTTCTCATACCTCAGTGTGCACATGCATCATCTGGGATCTTGTGCAATGCAGATTTCGATGCAGTAATTCTGAGGCGGAATATGAGTTGTAGTAGTTTTGGGGCATTCCTCAGTGCTCCGATGCTGTTGGTCCAGAACTCCGAGTAGAAAGCCCCCAGGGGAAGCTATGAGAGAGGTCTACCTCCTATGTGGGTTACTTAGTAACAAGTTGTGTCACCTCACAGCCTGATCTGGACTGTGTGGAACAGAATGAAGGGAATGCTCTAAGCCTACCCAGATGGTCCAGAGCACCGGGGAGAGGGTGTGTGTGTGTGTGTGTGTGTGTGTATGTGTGTGTGTTGGTGCAATTACAGAATAATTCATTACAAAGAAGCAGGCCAGTACTCCTTACTGGGACATTCTCTCGTATTTCTCCCACCTTAGAAGAACAGTGTTTGAATTAAAAAGGGATCCAGAATCTCTGACACCATGGCTGCAATGTGAGCTCCTTTTTCCTGCAGTTTCCTTCATCAGCACATGATTATCAAGCGGGATTATCTTCTCCAATGAATAACTAACTGTTCTGTGGTTGAGTGCTTGAACTCTAAAGCCATTTATTAGGCTGAAATCCTGGCTCTCCTACTTGCTAATTCCTTGACCTTGGGAAAGTTACTTAACCCCTCCATGCCTCAGTTTCTTTCTTTATAAAAGGAGATGAGGAAAGCACCCACCACATAAGATCACTGTGAAATCTGAACAGCTCCTGGCATATAGTGATGTTTAGTAACATTTAGGTGTTGCTACTATTATTAATTTTTTTGTATACACATCTTTTTTTTTTAAAGATTTTACTTATTTATTCACGAGAGACAGACAGAGAGAGAGAGAGAGAGAGAGAGAGATACAGGCAGAGGAAGAAGCAGGCCCCATGCAGGGAGCCTGATGTGGGACTTGATCCCGGGACTCCAGGATCACGCCCTGGACTGAAGGCAGGCTCTAACCGCTGAGCCACCCAGGGATTCCCCTGTATACACATCTTGACTCTCAAATGAAATCACAAGTTTACAGTCTCCCTAAGAGACCCCGCATTGTACTTCTTTCTATATAAGTGTCTGGCACCTTGCACACCAGAACTGGGCTGAGCAACAGCCAAAAGTGTTGGTGCACTTTGTTTCTGGGAATTACTGATGTGAGCTTCTAGAGAGACATGCTAGCAGATACCTCTCTGTTATCATTCCTCATCTCTGCCATGGTGTTCTGTGGCTGTGGCATAGTCCCAAGTTCAAAGAAGAATGGAAGACAGCCGAACAGCAGAGGTCTTGTTATTGCCCCAGTGTTGTTAGTGGGCACTGTGGTATCTGCATTTTATGGATTATGCCATGTAATCTTCACCACAATTTTCAGAAACAGGAAATATCATTATGCTCATTTTTCAGATGGGGAAACTGAGGCATGAGGCATTAAGATCTTGCCTCATAGAACAGATCTTGTACTGTTGCCAGTACAACATTCCGATGTCAGGCCCAGGTCCTAGCCACTATGCTATAGCACCAAGTAAGGCCCTTGACAATAAGCAGAACTCCTGGATGTATCCTGGCCCAACTGGAAAGAGCTCTAATTAATAACAGATAGTGATTATTATTAAAATTACTCTTTTATATATAGTGGTTTCCGTTGTAATATCCTCTTAATTGTGTGGCCCTCAGTGGCAGAGTACCCTCTGTTTGCGACATTCAAAATGTATTTTTTTTTTTTTTCAAAATGTATTTTTCTCATTGTGTATTTTAGATTACTACCTTGGGTGACACGTGGGCTTTAAAATCCTTACTTACTGTGATAAACACAATAAAAACTCACAGTTTCAGTTAAAAAAAGGAGAGAGATGGGAGCCCTGGGTGGCTCAGCGGTTGAGCGTCTGCCTTCGGCTCAGAGCGTGATCCCAGTCCAGGGATCAAGTCCCGCATCAGGCTCCTTGCGAAAAGCCTGCTTCTCCCTCTGTCTATGTCTCTGCCTCTCTCTCTGTGTGTCTCTCATGAATAAGTAAATAAATAAAATCCTTTAAAAAAAAAAAAAAGGAGAGAGACAGAGAGAATGATGGCAGGAGTTTCTTGGATGAAAACTGCACACTTAAAAAAATTTCTGACCTTAAGGCCTTATGATAGATTGGATGTCATTAAGGTCTTCATGAATGTTTAAAGTGACAGCGTTCCACTGAAATTTAATTCCAATCAAAATTGAGAATATTTACCTTTGATACAGAATATCCTATCTACACTGATAAAATTATATAGTAAAATCAAAAGCCAATTATCCACAAATGTTCATCTGTCATTGTTTTAAGCCTAACGTTTTTCATTACATATTTATTTGGCTCTTGTATTTCCCAACTTACTCTCCTTATGTCAACGAGAGTTAAAAGCCACGCTGGTTAAAGTTTTGCCAAATAAGCACAAAGCTAACCCTAGCTAAAGAAAAAAAATGTACATCCCATGAATTTTTAAAAGTTCATACATAATATATCATAAAAGTAGGATGAATAATATAGGACATGGGCTTTAATAAAAAGCTCCTTGACCATTTCTCAGAGACTTTGAGATGTAATCAATACCCAAAAAGGTATCTTGGGGACAAAGCCAAGATTTATGATATTTTTGCTGGGAGTGACACTTTCCGCTTACTCTATCAGCTGGGGGACATGATACTGAATTTCAGAGAACACAAGAAAGGGAGGTATTTTTATCTGCCTGACAATGCTTCAAGGATACGCTTTATGGTTCACTTGTGACATCATATTTGATGGAAGGAAAATAACCTAAACAAGCCATCTGAAGGCAAAAGGGAAACTCACATGCATCTCAACATCAGTTCGTGACTGCGTCAGACTTCGGCTTCTTTCCACATCTGAAAGCAAATCTCCAGATGAAAGATCTAAGATGCGTGAGTGAAGTTTCTAGGTAAAAACAAGCAGAAACATTGCATAGCAATGACTTAATTGTTTGTTTCAAAATCCTGCCTTGGACAGCTACATCTCAAAGGAGTTGACATTTCTAGATTAGATAATACATATCCTAACTCAAAAAAGTTTATTCTAGTTTATCAGCAACATATATATATATATATATATATATATATATATATATATATAGGCTTTAGTTTGCATATATATATATATGCAAACTAAAGCTTATAAATAATAATCACACTCTCACAATCTGTCAGTCTGTGCTGGAAAATAAGCAGTAGGAAAAAAATAAGTAGTAGGTGGAAAATAAATAGCAGGAAAAATGTGAATCATCCGATACACTTATTGGCTAGTATGAAAATTAACTTTTGATATTCACATTAGGAAACAATCACCATGTTAACCTTATTACATTGAGCAGTGGTTAAAATCTGAGCAAATAATTATAAAAGTGACCTTATTTCTAAACAGCATTGATCTTGTGAAATCTTCCCTTGGACACATTTTAACTCAAAGTCATTAATGTCATCTGTTAGGAACAATTAATGTGAATAGAAAATAATTGCATCTGGGATCTGGGGACTTGGAGGATTTTGTGCATTAATATTCACATGCTATTTGATTATATACTCAATTCTTTATTTCAGCTTTGCTTGGGAGGCCTGCTAAACCAGGGATATTTCACTATATTAATCTTTATACTAATTACTAAGACTTTTCTGTGGACATTAAATTTGATCTGTTTAATTGCAAATACAATAAAACTCTTGATTTATGTCTAATGTTTCTGCTAGGCCGATGACATTTTAAAATGGTACTTGTAGCCTGGTTTGTCTTGGTTACAACTTTTGTGACTTCAGACACTAAAAAATCGAATTGGGTAAGTAAATAATGTGGCTAAGCGTACTTCCCTCACCTATGCAAAGTTTTTCTATTCCTTTTCCTCCCTGGAAAGGCCTTGTTGCATACTGATGCTGATCTAGGAAATGTTTCAGATTCTGTGCCACTAATTAATGTTAAGATCATCTTTGAGTACGGGGGGCGGGGGGGGGGTGCTCATGGGTTGTTCTGTCCTCTTGGATGTTCCATGTTGTTGGCAGAGACCTTAAATTCCACCAAGATGAGGCACATTCGCTACATTCTCCATTGGACTCCCCTCAGACTTGTGTGAGAGCCCTATGTACTTGGTTAGCAGCTGGCCACTCAACAAACACGCCTCCAGCAGCTGATGGAGGAAGGATGCTGAGCGCTAGGACTGTGCTGCATCCCCCTGCAGGAGCAAAGGCAATTTTTTTTTTTTTTTCTGCCAGGGCTCATCCTCCTCTTTCCCAGTGAAGCTCTAAATCACTATTTGCTTTAGATCAATACTTGAGCTTCTCTCAATCTATGTTTGTTGAGCTACTTACACCCAAAACGGTCTAAATCCTAACCTGGTTGCCCGTTATTTGGGAAATTCTCATTTCTCCCACAGAGCTAAGACATCAATAGGTAACAAGAGCCAGGGTGTTGTTTCTGCATGATTTTTATAATCTTTACCTCAAGCTCCCTCTAGAAACTGAGTCTCCTGGGGGCAACAGTCATTTAATCCCTGGGACCTGTGACAGTGTGTCATACTCAGTGAGTAGCAAGTACCCTACTGATACTTGTTGTAGCCTATAAAGAAAAATATATTTTTCCCACCCACACGTAGGTTTTAAAGCTTGAGAGCATGCCAAAAGAATGATAATGTTCTGAGACCTATACACTTATCAATATGCCAACAGTCCAAGAAGTTATAGGAAATGACATTCAAGAAGAGAAATGATGATTTTGAGTGGTATGTCATGTGATTTTAGGGAAGAGTCCTTCTAGATTAGACATCTGACATAATTTGGTTCAAGGCTGCTCTTCACTCCTTATCAAATATATGATGTCATCCTTTGCTTTCTGCATGAATATAGGTATGTACAAAGGCATCCTCCTAAATGATGTTATGTTTTACTAGTTTATAAACAAATGCTCAGTTCTCCTGAGCTGAAGTCAGTAACATTGTGTGGGAAAGGGGACAGGTCAGGTCCTGGACAAGGGGCCAGATGACCTGGGTTCCAGCTCCATCTAAGGCACAAGTTTTACCAGATCTTGGGAATGTAACTGAATCCCTCTGTCTCAGATTCCTCGCTGGTTACAGAGGGATGGGAGTGGCTACTTAACCTACCCCACCGGTGGGGACAGGTGTCACCATCATCAGGAACAATAATAGATAAGGTAATATGCTGAAATTCACAGAGCCTTACCTCAATTACTTGTCAAAACTCAGAGTTGGTGGCAGATAATTTTTTGAATGCTAAAGTATGCATGAGTCCTCTGTTGTTACAGTTTCCACACATGTAAGGCAAATACAAATTAACTTGGAAAACAAAACCTATTTCTGTGTTAAGGCCATAGGCAAGAAAATGGTAGGTAAATATCACCCTTTGGCGCAACTTGCCTTAAATAACCATGAAAGCTCACGAGCCCAGAGACGTTCCACCTCTTTCTGTTGGTGGTGGTACACCTCTCATAATAAGAATGTTTATGAAAGGCTTATATTTTCACACTTATATGTGTGTATATTATATTATAATAAATATATTCTCACAGACACACACATATAAGGTGTGCAAGAGAATAAGCACATCGCCTTTCTGTAATGTTATTG
Source organism: Canis aureus (assembly GCF_053574225.1). Taxonomy (NCBI): domain Eukaryota; kingdom Metazoa; phylum Chordata; class Mammalia; order Carnivora; family Canidae; genus Canis; species Canis aureus. The sequence continues at coordinate 42,374,235 of NC_135630.1, forward strand.
CACTGTAATGTTATCTGTGCTTAATTAAGGGCTCGCTGCAACGTACGTAGAATGTATACATGGGGAATTCAATTAAAGCTGTCGTCAGCAAGAGTATGTGACAGGAGAATATGGTGACCTCTTGAAAGAGGTCTATGTGCTTGGAGTGAACAGTCTCAGTACATATTCATCTAGAGTTCATGTTCACAGCTAGTGTCCATCTGGATAACATTCCCTCACCTGAAATAATTCAAACTTAGAATGTTCACCTAAAAAACTAGAGGGATCTTGGATTGAGACATGATGTCTTTAAAATGTTTTAGACATAAGAGGTAGCCAGATTATTCAGTACAGGTGTGAAATTGACCTCACTTCGCCTCGTAGATTATCCCCACACCTGAGATTACACTTGGTCTTAGAAATAGAGACTCCCGGCCTCACACATTTCCTAACCAGAGGTCAGTGAGATCTTTTTGCTCAAGTGCTCCCTTTGATGGTAACACTCTATCCTTCCGTTCCTGCCAGACTGGTTCCATGGTCTCAGGAATGAGTCCCTCTTATTTCTGAGCTGATGCTTTTGCCTATCTTTCCTGACATACCTTCCCTGCTCCTGTCCACCCACCTCAGACCTGCTCATCATTCAGGACTGCACTGAAGCCCTACCCGTAGGACTGTCTGTCATCTCCGGGCCATACCGGCTTCCACATGTAGCCAGATGATATCGCTGGTCCATTTTGGTCCTGTACCTGGGGGGCACGATTGCTGAATTGCTCCTGTGTGTAGAGTCTATTTTCCTAACAGGGTGATTGGCTCTGTGAGAGCAGGACAAGCCCTGTATTTCTGCTTTGTCCCTGTGGCGAGGACTGGCTAAGTGTCACAGAACGGATACCGGCTTCTCTCTGGGCACACAGCTAGACTGCATTTGCCAGCCTCCTTTGCAGCTGGTGTGGTTGAGTGACATGGTCAGTTCTAGCCAATGGGGTGTGAGAAAAGTGATGTCTCTCCTGGCCCAGGAATATCTTTGGCATGTGGGGTGCTATGCTCTTTCCCCTTTCACTGGCTTGATGCAGTCAACTGAGCATAGCAACCTTGCAAGCCATGTGTTAAAGATGGAGCCACCAGGCAGAGGGAGTTTGGTTTCCTGAACTGCCAACCAAAAGGGTGCCACCTGGGGACCAGAGATAAGTTTTTTGGACTTTCCATGAGGAAGAAATCAATGAACACTGGCTTTGAGCCATTATTCATGGGGGTGGGGGGGTGTTATCATGATTAATATTAGCCTGGCTGAGATAGCCCTTTTCTGAGAGCACACAGGGTGGCCACTCCATCCATCAGTCAACACACACAGATTCACACATGCACATACACACTATATATACATTCACACACGTATTCACATGTGTATATATGTTTATGTCAGCAGATCAAGATGACTTCTCACACTGAGGACGTTCAGCTTCACAGGGAAAAAATGGACTTTCTGTCTTTCTGCAGGGGCAGGGGTAAGGGATCTGTGGGATGTGCTAAAGTGTGTTGCAATCCATAGTCAGAACACACCCTTGTGCCAGTATAAAATACCAAGCTAGGCTCTGGGGGCCCGGCGATGCTAGGGCAGCCAGTGCCAGAACCACACTGGGTCAGGATTGTATGATGGGTTCCCTTGCCTTGGGTCTGCCCCCAATACATTCTTTGCACAGCTCTGAATCTGTAATTCAGGGTGGAGGAAGAACCTCCTTTGACAGGCTCTGCCCAGGACTGGCTGTTCTATATCTGGTGGGATGAAGGTGGAATGGCCTCCTCAGAGTAGCAGATACTGATTTGGCAGCTCTCCAGTTAATGATGGCAGCAGGGACTGGATCCAGTGGTGAACTAGGGCACTGAGAACTGGGCTGAAGGGCCAGTTGCCCATTTCCCGCTTCTCTCCTCACTCATGGAGCTGCGGTTCTTCAGGTGCTCAGGTAAGGCTCCTCCCATTTAATAGAATTTCACCTCTGTGGTTTTGCTCAGTATGGAAATGAGGTCTTAACTTTAAGGCCCTGACTGCTGAGGCCAGGAATACACTGAATCCTTATTTAGTGGCACAAGTTGAGGGTAAAAAGCAAATCTATATCTGAGAAATTTGGGCAGCACGGGAAACCAGGCTGGAAAAATCACGTAAGATAGGGTGACGAGCAGCGTTTGCATCAACTGATGTCCTTCCTAACGTTTGAAAAGGAACATGTGGGTTTTTTCATGCCAAGATTTCAGAAGTCATTAGCTTGGTGTAAGATGTAAAGAGGAAAGGACTTTGCTCCTTTCTCTTTAGTCAGATTTGGTGAGAGAATTAATCTAAGACCATAATCATGCACGTAATTATTCTCCCATCTAACTAGTAAAGTCCAAATATCTGTAAAAAAGAGAAGTTACGGGAGTGAATGTGGCGTATACCTGATTAAAGGGATCTACCATGAGTGATGTAGGTTCAGCAGCAGAGGTAGACATGAATTAGTGTTTTTAAATCTGATTTGCCTTAATCCCCTTGATTTACTTAACCTTGGTGGATACTACAGTATGCACATCCTGAATCCTACCTGGGGCCTGGTGGATATTCTCCAGAGTTGTTTTTTTCTCCTTGTGAAAAAGGTCTCCTAGTTAAAGGGGATGGCTTCTATGACCCAATTCTTGCATTCCTGTTTTATTTATAAAGTGGGAAGGTCTGCTATTGCCACATGAATTACTGCTAAATGTTTAGTGACCACATTTCTGTTCACAATATGCTCCTCTCATTTGGAGGCATTTTCTACCCTCAAAAGTTCATGGTAGGATATTTGGAAGAAGGATGGAGGAATTTCTCAACATCTGCCCAGTCACCACTGGTATCTTTAACTCTTCAGAATCCTCAGTCCAGGAGACAGGATATCAGGGCATCCTCTTCACCTCCCCTTTCCCTGCTCCTTTGCTTGAGGACTGCTGCTTCCACTGTCTTGGCTGGCTGCCCAATTGGACAGGGCCTTATTTTTAAGGGCTCACCCTCACTTGCAAATCTGGCGACCTGGATCCCGAGTTGATTTCTTGAAGGAACGACTCATCGCTTCTTCAGCCTCATCTTTGTTTACAGATGGCCCTGTCTCCACTTTGAAGAGCTGATCTCAACTCACAGCTTCCAGGAAGCTTCCTAGAGCCCCACTCCCGCTCCTTCAACTCAGCCCCAGGCTGGCCCTGGGCCATCTGTTTCATCTTCTTTAATCCCATCACAAGGAAGGCAAGTCTGGAGTGCACTATTATGAAATCCTCTGAGCATCTTTTGATACTGCCAACTTCAGACGATTTCCTGTGAGTTCACCACCTTTCTGGATATCCTCTGTTACAGGGCAGAAAACACAGGTGGTAGATTTGGTATATTTAAGAGATATGTTCTAAATATGGCTCTGAATTAGATGTAATCAGGTGAATATGCTTTGTTCCTTCTGTTGGATAACAAAGAGGTTTTTCTAGGCATTGAAGGCTCCGGAAGGAAGTTCAAGGAAATCTCTTCAACAATGCGGAGCCTAATTAAGATAATTTTTCTTTGAAAGCTTTATTTACCAGATAATTATCCAAAATACTCCAAAGTTTTACCTTAGACACATACTAGACTTACATTTTTGCCATATTCAGGAAATGTGATTTTTGAAAAAGATTTTATTTATTTGAGAGAGAGAGAAAAAAAGAGAGAGAGAGAGAGTGGGCAGAGGGAGAGAATCTCAAGCAGACTGTGACCCAGGGCTCCATCTTATGACCCTGAGATCATATGAGCCAAAACCAAGAGTTGGAGGCTCAACTACCTGAGCCATCCAAGTGCCCCTGGAAATGTGATTCCTTCCTTCCTTCCTTCCTTCCTTCCTTCCTTCCTTCCTTCCTTCCTTCCTTCCTTCCTTCCTCCCTCCCTCCCTCCCTCCCTCCCTCCCTCTCTCTCTCCCTCCTTCCCTTCCTTCCTTAGATTTAAGGTATTTATTTGAGAGAGAGAGTGAGCAAGCAAGAGCAGGGAGAGGGGCACAGAGGGAGGGAGAGGGACAAGCAGATTTCCCACTGAGTGCAAGGCCTTATACAGGGGGCCCAGTCTCACCACTCTGAGATCATGACCTGAGCTGAAACCAAGAGATAGCTGCTCAACTAACTGAGCCACTCAGGTGCCCCCAGGAAATGTGATTTTTCATCAGCCCTCCCAAATATCATCAGGAGAGTAGACCCCTGGTTCACATTTCACAGGTTTCATTCTGTTCCATTAAGAATTTATTATAAAACTAAAAATTACATAACTGCACATTACATAACTGAGTATTAAATGATCATTTCTTAGATTTACAAAAATTTGAGCCGGGGACAAAATCTTTTCAGATAAAAGCTGATGTTTAATTCATTATGCCATTATTTCCATTTTGGGATACAAAGATAAAACATAATATCTGCATTCAGCCATCCTGCTGATACGACACAGAGTATGCCTTTCGAATGTTCTCCTGGAAGCTCTTTAAAAAATATGTTCATCAAGATTCGATCTCACTTCAGAATCTGAAGTTTTTATAGCTATTTTTTTTAAACCATATACAACAGTTCTTGCTGCAATTACTATTTTTCCTGAAAACTTTGAGGCTTGCCTTGCATATAATCTTTAGGTGCCCCAAGTGCCTCCTGTGTCACTTTGGATGGTGCCTCTGCAAATGACATGGTTCTACATCCTCTCTTCTACTTCTCTGGGATCCAAGGTTATAAAATGCTTTTGAAACAATTATTCCACAGCTATATTCAAAACCTTCTTCAAGGGTCCCTGCTACCATGACAACCTGATTAGCTGGTGGCTGCCTGAGGAAATATTTGGTTTGGTGACTAGGAAGTTCACTGGGGGACCTCTGTAGCTTAAACTGATGACTGGACTATCTCAGATCTGTCCTGTCTTCTGAAATTCCATTAACAGTACCCTGAGGACCCACAAGGTGAGAACCAGCAGGAAGATGGATGGGGATGAAAGCAGCAGACCTTGCCTCTGGGAGCCTCCACTCTAATTAGTGCAACAAGAAGCATTTATGAAGCATCTACTGTGTACAGAGTCCTGACTATGAACTATGAACAGACTCTAGGAAGCTCATTAGTGGAGCCTACTAAATATCAATGAGGAGCCCAAACACACAGATGAGACAAAAAACATAAGAATTTAAAGGCAGGATATGCAAAAGGAATCATGGAAGAGTAAGGTGATATGGAGGCAGAAGTGGGGGTGGGTGGGGACCAGCCTGATAAATATGAGTAAGATAACGTTCTGTGGAATAAATGTTCACGCAAGAGGGGCTTAGCTCTCACCCTCAAGCTTCCAAATCTCTTGGTCTCTTTACCCAAAACAAAAAAGAATCAGAGCATAAAACAGCAAAGTGGCAGGATGCTGGGAAGCAGGATGTAGGGTTAGGGCTTCTGCAGCAGGTCACCTGTGGGCAGGTGGAGAGCCCTGAATAATCCTAAGACTCCCTGAAGCTTCCCTTTTGTCTTCTCCCTTGACTCTGATCTGAGAGAGGAAGTGATTCAGCACAGCCTGAGCCTATTCTGGGATCTAAGAGATACAGAAGCACCGTGAAACTTCCATTTTTATCACTAATTACTTTAACAGGTACTTTAATAAGTGCTTTCCAATTGCCCCTGCTGTTTTGTAAGATTATCTACACTGCATTTTACATTTTTAATCAAGCTGTATTTTTGAAAAGCCTCCTGGATTGCTGAAGCTTTGGCTTTTTACATGTGGGGGGACAAATTTTCCCTCTGATTTCATAGAACTAAAGAAATGAAGGGGCAGAAAACGTGGCCTATTTTTATCAGACCTATTGGAAATAATGGTGTTGGTCACTGGAGTCCAACACACCATTGCTTAAGAGGAAATGCATTACCTCCTGCCCTGTGGGGATAGAGGCACCGTGTGAAGCCCCGGATCTTATCTCACGGGTCTTCACATTAAGTGTGGAAGAAGCTACTATCTTAATTTTTAGGGATGAAGAGCTCCAGGTAACCAAATCTAAGAAAGAGATCCCCAGTCACAAAGTGATATTCCAGGGAGAGGTTGAGCCAGGCTTCTTTCTCAGGTCTGTGTCCTTGTAAGTCTAAACTTATACCACATTCTGCTTGTTTCTCCCCTGAAGGAAGGGAATTGGTCTGTTTTGCCAGATGAGCTATTTATTTCTGCCTCAGTGTTCAGCCTATAATCTGGGTCACTCCCATCAGTAGCCATGGACATTAATTAGGCTGTACAGCACCAAGTATGTGCTTCACATATATTATTCTTTTAAACGCCGATCATCATCTGCAGCAGAGACATTGAGAGGCCCATTTTAAAGATGAAGAGACTGAGGTACACATGCTAAGAATCTTGTCTAAGGTCATAAATAATGTCCCAGGTAGTGTAAGTACAGAGCTTATTCTCTTAATCTCTTTTTTCATTCTCTTAATTTCTATAATTAAAACTGGTTTATGATAGTTTGTCATAAAACATTTACAAAAATAGGAGTGTCTAGGTGGCTCAGTGGGTTAAGTGTCTGACTCTTGTTTTCAGCTCAGATCATGATCTCAGGGTCCTGGGATCGAGCCCCCGCATTGGGCTCTGTGCTCAGTAGGGACTCTGCTTGAGCCTTTTCTCTCTCCCTTTCCACTGTCTCTCCCCTGCTCATGCTCCCAATATCTCTCTCCAAAATAAAAATAAATGAATCTTATAAAAAAATCTACAAAAATAACAATATAAATTAGGCAACAAGATAAGCCACATAAGACTAAAAAAAGGAAGTAGAGTCTTCACTATCTCAAACATAATTCATTCATCTATTAAAAAACATACTTTATTATTATTTCACTATTATTATTATTGGTGATATTACTGGTATTGGTGCTGCTGTTATTTCCTCCTTGGAGCTCTACATTCTTTCTGGGAAAACACAATTTTGTATATGAATTTGGATCTAACTGAAAATAAAACACAGGAGGAAAAGAGCAAACATTTATAGACCACACGCCAGGTGCTGTGCTAAGTGCTTCTATTATTTTTTTTCTTATTTAATTCTTATAATCACCTAATGAGGTAGAAGCTATTATAACTTTGATTTTTCAAATGAGAAAACTGAAGCTCAAGAGTAGATCAACTGTTCAGGAGTTTGCACTTGGACCCAGACTTCAAGCCTGCCCTCATATGACACCTTATTCTCTGTCCCCGTGATGTCTTCTCCAGGGAACAGTGAGGAGCTAACTCAGTTCCTGCCACCAAGGCACTTGTAGGAAGATCAGCCACTGGGCACCTTGAATGTCATGTGCCACATGAACCTCAGCAGGGGACTCGGGGGAGGCTTTCCTGAGAAACAATGGCTAAGTCGAGATTTTACAAGCAAGAAATGATGACTCAGGTGAAGGAGCCAAGAAAGAAAAAAAAGAGCCTTCCAGAGATGAAAGAGAGTGGACATCTTTCTGCAAATAGTTGAGCAAGACCACAGAGAACTCAGGAGGGGAACGATGAGAGAGATGTCTCAGCGAGAGAGGAACCTGGGGCAGGCCAAGCAGTAAGTAGTGAGTATGGAGCAGGGCTGGGACTTGAAGTCATCACTCTCTCCAGAGCACATGCTTTCTCCTTCATCCCTTTGCCCACCCCCCACATTTTTAGGAATGCTGAACTTGGCTGTGGGCCTTCATTACTCTTATCTATGTGAACAAGCAAGGGGAGGTCTGCAAGAAGAGACTAAGACGGTCCCTGGGAGGAAATGCAGATGCAGTGGAGACACACACAGCTTCTGTGCCTTTGAGGTGTGCTTCTTCCTTGCGGGGGGCGGGGGGGGCAGCGGGTTCCATCCAGGATCTTCACTGAACCGCTGCGTGCTAACGCTGAGCAAATTGCTGGGGGCACCCCAGACGTCTCTAATCGCTAATCCCAAAGACACAGAGTGACTCCCTTGAGGAACCAAATGGATTCATATGTTTTCCAGGCTGCTGGCAAGAAATCATACCTGGGCCCTGCTCTCTTCTTGCAACTACAACGAGCAGACATCGAAATCAAAGAACTAGTGCTTAACGCTGGAAAACCATCTCCAAGGAAGGGAAAAATGTCTTGTCAGTGTCTTGGAGAACAATAACAACAAAAATCATGGAGAATTATTTATAAGATGGATGCTCCCTTATATTATTAAAAGAAAGCTGAGAACAAATGAAAGTCAGAGTTTGGGAGATGAGAGACCTGCTGGGGCCTTGAACAGGCTGCAGATTCACCCTCATGGTACTTCCCCGCTTGGGGGCTGCTGGGGGACCTGGATCGGACGATCAGACGCCCAGGAAAATGACTTTTGAGCTCTGTCCTCATACACCTTTTACAGGCCAGTGTCCTGGTGCTAATAGGATGAGTTCCTGGAGTCACATTCATGTTGTACTCGTGGAGATGGCTTACACTACGTACGTGAGCACGGCTGCGTGGTCCAGGAGGGCGCCGAGTCCTGCTGCCCCTGAGAGTTAATACGAAGTGCTACGTTATCAAGGCTCCAGACTTACTACTTCAGTTTGCTTTATAGGCATTCTTGCCATAGATCCACATCACAGTTTCCCTATGGCTCTAACCCCACAGCCGTTTTTAAAATCTACTGTAACTTTACCCCATGGTAAGAAATGCCTCATGGTATTATAAACAAGCAGTTGAAAATTGTTATTTATGTGGCTTCCTAATAGCAATTTGAAATATAGGGCATAAAATGACTAGCTTACAATATTGTTCAATATTAACAGTGGGAAAGGTAATATGTAAAACAGACATTAAAGGATTAGCTATAAAATACATTTCACTAAGCTAAATCATTTCTTGGCAAATGGCAGTTTCCAGCTATTACGTAGGATTTATCAAGTCAAGTGGATTTATTTTTATTTTTCTATTAGTTTGCTAAATATATTCTATATTTAAATTTCAATCTTGTGGGTTTTTTTTTTCCCAGGCATATTAGGAGAGGCTATTCAAGACAGAACGTGAAATAGGAGTGATGCCAGACTTTCAAGTCAAAATTACTCCGTGGTTTCTCCAGCAAATCCTCTAGCTAAAGTCGACTAAAGACTTAACTGTAACATCCAAGAGAAAAGTACATGGATATGATACTGTGAACATTTGTATGACAGATTATGGAGTTACACTGTATCAGAGAATTCAGGAAAAAGGCAGAGTTTCCACAAGACATAAAACAGTGTTTCCACCGTTTTTTTGTTTTGTTTTTTTGTTTTGCTTCAGACAACACTTTGTTCTAATTAAGCATATTTGCTAAGTGCTACGAATTTGTGAACCAGGCACCGAGAAAGAAAGTAGGAAGAGAAATACCTAATCTCCCAGGGTGGAAATTGTAAAGTATTAAATGGATATCCGATGCATAAATACAAATAACATAATCTCTCTATTTTCTTCTGAGACAGTCACTGGTTACCATAATCCTAAAATTATCCCATCTTCTCAAATCCCTACAGATTTATTAATTTTCATAAACTGCTTTGATGGAAACTTTCTTAAAGATGCAAAGTAATCTTCCTTGAGCTTTCCTTTTTATTTTAGATCATGGACACAGCATTTTCAGTCTCAGAGAATACCAAAAGTGAGTTCTTACTTTTCAAAGTAATTGGTTATGGATCTATAAATAACCATTACAAAGAAATGAGCATTATGGAGAAAAAAAACCCTGCTCTTACACTCATTTGAGAAATTATGAGAATCTAGGTTCCCAAGAAGTAATTATTATTGTAAAATTAAGGATCTGCTTTGAACACTTGTTAATAATCAGCTGGTTTTATAGACACTTTTTTTTCCCTGAGACTGTGAGTTGCAGACTAAATATTTCTCCTCAAATGTCCCATGTTAATAATCCTAAGGGCTTCAAAACATTTATTACATATAAATCTTTGCGCTTTTTTGTTCAAGTTGTTTTATGTGGGATGGTAAATTTCTTTTCATAAATACTTTTCTATTGATTGAAAACTAATGGAATAAGATGCCCTCCAACTTGAGTATATAAAAATATAGTCAGAGTGTAAAATATGAGTCACTTATTCAGAAAGCCAATGGTTGACTCCCAGAAGATGTCTTCCAGTCTAGTGTGTCATCAAGCTAGCCTAGGGTGGAGACTGGATCCACAAGCTGTGGCCATATCCATCGCGTAACCAAACACCTCAATCAGTTGGACTCCAATGAACCCAAAACCTTGATTGGCTGACTTACTTATTATTATTATTATTATTATTATTATTATTATTATTATCAGCCAATGTATTTAAAACAATGATTAGTAACTAGAAAACTAGGTTTTAAACATTCAGGATAAATCCTGGGTTTGGGTTTACAAATTAGCTCCCCTCCCCTTTTTTCACATTCATAACCAGGCTGGCACAAGGCCCAGGTGATACACTACTTGGGTTCAGATCCTGGTTTTGTGTGATTTAAGGCAACTTACTATACCTTTTGAGTCTTACCTTCCTTTATGGATAATAATAACAATATTAACTCATAAAGGCTTATTCGAAGATTTTATATTCAACGGAAAGAACTCCGGAATTATAAGGCTGTGGTAAGAATTCAATTCACCGGGGCACCTGGGTGTCTCAGTGGTTGAGCATCTGCCTTTGGCTCAGGTCATGATCCTAGGGATCAGGTCCCACATTGGGCTCCCTGCATGGAGCCTGCTTCTCCCTCTGCCCGTGTCTCTGCCTCTCTCTCTCTCTCTCTCTGTGTCTCTCACGAATAAAGAAATAAAATCTTTTTTAAAAAAAGAAAGATACTAAGAATTTCAAAGTGGTGACAGAACAGCATTACATCAAACACAGGGCCCTTCTAAGTCCCTGTGTGACTGGACAGATTGGCACCCAGGAAGTCGGCCCTCGCTATTACCTTATCTGATTATCATTAGACTTGGAAATACACTCCCAAATCAAGCAAAGGTCTGGTTCCTTTCCCTTTGTTAAGCTTGCTGAGTAAGAGTAGACTTTTGAATTTCAACACGATTTTCAATAACAAAATAGCATGATTCCCCTCCACACTCCCTGTCTACCTTCAATCAGTGACAGTGCCAAACATATGCCTGACACTAGAAACCAAAAAAGAGGTCCTGAAACAGCTTCCTGCTATGAGAATCACCTCCAATGAAAACTCATCCTTTTGGTACAATTTGCAACACAAGACCCCAAACTTCAGGAAGTGTCTATAAGCAGGTATCCAGCTGAGGGAAAGATTGGTAAATATTTCCCAGGAAGTCAGCTTTGTCAATTCTGAGTTGGATGCTTTATAATCAGAATGTTAGGAGTGGCTTGTTTTAAGCTCCTCTTTCCATTTATTTTCTTTCCTGTCCCCACAGGACGGTTGCCCATACCCTGGAAAATGTTCCTGCCTGGGCAAGAAAAATGGGAGGAATCCCTTGCTGAGGCCTCAAGATGGCTCCAGGTGGAAGTGAGCAGAGCTGTGTCTTATCACCTTCTCATTTCTTTCTTTTTTTTTTTTTTTTTTAAGATTTATTTATTTATTTATTATAGACAGAGAGAGAGAGAGAGAGAGAGAGAGAGAGAGAGAGAGAAAGAGGCAGAGACACAGGAGGAGGGAGAAACAGGCTCCATGACAGAAGCCCAATGTGGGACTCGATCCCGGGACTCTAGGATCGCGCCTTGGGCCAAAGGCAGGCGCTAAACCGCTGAGCCACCCAGGGATCCCCCACCTTCTCATTTCTATGCCCATCCACCTGACATTCCTGTCCCACTATTTAGCAGCTCCCTCTGCCTTAATACTTCTTGATTTTCTTGATGCTGAAATCACTTAGACTTGTTCTGTTGGTACTCATGGTCCCTAACATGGCACAGAATTGAGGACTAGTTCTTAGTAAAAAGCCTGGGCAGACAATCAATGAAGTTATATAAAATGGCAAATGATGACTTTAGAATTCTACTCATATAACCTTTCCTGATTAATCTCTGAGAACAGACAGTTTCCTTTGCCACTGAGCTGCCTAGAAAAAAAAAGATTACGGCCTCCTGAAGATACAAGTTAATAAGAGCACTAAGTTTCTCCCTTCTCCTTTCTAAACTGCAATGTCTATAATTGCTAACCACAAGAACAGCTGTTATTATATTATACCATGTGGTATTGTAACACATATCTTACAATATAAAAATCCTTTAGCAATCTCTAATTAATCTTAGTTGTGGACCAAGACAGACTGTCATGCGCCACCAGAATGCCATGTAGCTTGCTGCTTGCTGGTCAATGGAGTGATCGTGAGGCTCTTAAATTCCTTTTCACATTTACTTCTTGAATCTGTCACTAGACCCCAGAATCATCTGAAAGAATTAAGCAGTTCTCAATACGATCTCATTATTGACAGTTAAGTTGATCGATGTTGGCTCTTACAGAATTGGAATCTGCAGATCAATTTCCTTATTAGATTCTTTCTCACTGCTGCCATAATCATTTTATCACCCAGGCTGCTGCTATCAAATGCTGCTTTATCACTATGTAATGGGACAAGCCAAACCAGTTCCTCTAGTCCGTTACAAGAAACTGAAAACTCTCCTGGTTTTAAATTTTAAGAAATTTTAAAGATTTTAAGAAATTCCCAGATAATTATATTCACATAGATTTTAAGAAATTCCCAGATAATTATATTCACATAGAGGTTTATTTGAAAGCACTCTTTTTAATAAATATGTTCCAGGGAGGAACCAGTGTTAAACCTGGAGGTAAATGTACGTACTACTTCTTAAAACCATTTCTCCTTTCCTCTTAGAGATTTTCTGACATCACATAAAACAGGTTCCATCCACATGGTGACTTTTGCCAGCTAAGTAGAGCAAGTGATACTGTCAGTGTCTCTGGTAGGGTTCCCAAACCTGGTCAGGCAGTTTTGTATAAGGGAGAGAAACAAACCTTCCAAGGTGCTTCTAGCCATACAGTCATCATTCGTAAAATGGCCAAGAAAAAAAAACAGAGTGGTTGTCATCAGAGGATGTATCCCTACTCTAGAGAGACCAACTTAGGGTGCATGCTTCGCCAAAATAATGGCCAGGAGTGAAATCAAATACAAAGCACAGTAATCTAAATATTTTCTAAATTCTAATATTCAACTCTCATGGAAGGAATAAATAATTGTCCTTGTATCTACACAGACTTGCAATTCCTAGGAAATATACAGACTCTCAGAGTTTCTTAATATGAGAGCTCAGAGGTCCATGGGCAGAATTCAGAGCATTTGTGAACTGGGAAGAAGAAAATGCATCTTTAGTTTAATCAAACTTGAACTAAAACTTAACATTTCCTTCAGTTACAAATGTAGGCATCAAACCACAGTGGTATAAATTGTTGATTTTGTCACCAACAGAAATCACAGACATCTTCCTCTCACATCACAGTTGTGGGAAATATCTCTAAATATTGTATATTGAAATCATTATGTAAAAACTAAGTTAGAACTGCCATTTGAGCTTGTTATTTCATGCTTTAGGAATGAAGCACATCATATTTTTTTTCAATATTTTAGTAATGGCATCTCAATGTAATTGGTTTCTTTTTATAATCCCATGTCTTTACGTACTTAAAAGCATTATTCCAAGAAGGGGACCATAGGCTTCTCTGGTCTAAAAAAGAAAAAGTGGGCCATGGCTAAAACATGGTTATGAAGTCTAATTACATCACTACTCCCCAATCCTCCAGCTCACATTGAGTGTGATGGGGAGACCTTCTGCCATGGCTCTGACTTTCCACACGTGTGAACAAGAACAGGTAATTTCAGCCATCCTGAGTCCTGCTGGTTACCTCCAGCACATGGAGGCATGGGCTCTGGTTGGGCAAGGAACGTACATTAATTTGAATCTCCACTAAAATAAATGAGCTTCCTTTTCATTGCCAAGCTGAATTCTACAGCTATGATTGTTATGTATTGTTGCAATCTAGGCCTTAATGGCATTTTAGCCCTGTGGTGGGTTCACAGAAAAACTATTTGCAAACTTCAAAAGGCCATTAAAACATGTGCAGATGTCTGGAAAATTAATACTATTATCTAACTCTCACCCTTTGCCTGTAGGAGGCAAAGAAGAGACAAAGCTCAATAAAGATATTAGAGATCAATACATGGTCATAAAGCAAAGTGCTATCCTTTCGGGGAGCACGGGTGGTGACGAGTAAGGAATCTGACAGTGCTTTTGAAGACACTTTCTCATTAGATTTTTTTGTCAAAGTCGTTCACTTAATCTGTTAAAAATTTAAAGAGAGAACATGGACGGCATGGGAGGTAGAAGGGAGAAAGAGAGAAAGATAATTTTCTGCTACCCTACTTCAATTTTGATGTTCAAGGTCCAGAGTTCTCAAGAGTAGAGGCGTTCATTCATTCACATGACAGAGCCTGAATTTGTCAAGGTTAATGTTGAACAAGTTACAGTTTCTGTTCTAAAGTGTTTCAAATTTTGAGAGACTTCAGCCACATTCTGTAAATTCTCAGAATAGGGAGGTATTCTCATAGTTAATTCCAAGGCTTTTCTAAAGTTTTTAGAACCACAAGATATTTTCTTCCCTTTTTTCATTTTATTCCCAATAGATTTCATTCTTCAAGTTTCCCAGGCACCCCAAAAACCATGAAAACAAGACTTAATTTTATCACAAAATGGAAGCTTTATATTTTTTATTAAAGGGCTTCTTTTAGAGAGTTCCTCTTTTAAAAAGAGGAGAGAGAAAGAAACATGTTTTAGAAGACATTTTAACAGTATTTTGTTTTTTTGTTTTTTTCAGACGGATGGAGCTGACCATGGGAAAAACACTGGAAATTCTTAAAACACCATATCAAGTCCTCTCTCCAAATAGCCCTTCATTAGAAAACCTGAAAACATTCACAGATTTTGGGGAAAGTATACTTTTAAATTCAAGAATAAGCAAGACTGTGTCAGCCGAGATTGCAGCTAGCTGTAAGAAACACACACAAAAAAATGATTCTCAGGGGATTAAACTATACAGGGACTTATTCTCTCACACAGCAACAAGTTCAGAGGTAGGTAGTCATTGAGATTTTGGGTGTTATTTGTTAGTGCATTATAACCTAGCTTATACTGACAAAATAAGGTTGCATGAAATGTCACCAAAAGGATTGAGTGCCAAATATAGTCTGAAACAGTGTCATGTATTAGAAAGCTCTCAACTATATTTTAATAATACTGGGGTGATTGTTGGTAACACACCCTTCCGAATGGGATGTTTTCCTCTTAAGGTTCAATAGGATTACATTCAACTGCAAAAAGCAACAACAGCAATAACAACAGAAACACAAAAAGCTTGCCTTACAATGTCATAAACTTCTAGGGATTTATATTTCTCACACAGGAAGATGTCCAGAGGTAGGCACTCCAGAGCCATTGTAGTAGTTCATCCATGTCATCAATAAATCAAACTCTTCTCATCTTTCTCTTCTGTGCCACCACCTTTTATATGGGGGCTCACACTAAGACAGCTGCTATATATCCTGGTACTACCTCCATCTTCCAGATAGGAAGAAGGAGCAAGCATAACTGGAGAATACCATAGCTGTGTTTGAATCCTTTCATCAGGAAAACAAAAGCTTGTGATAAATCCCCACAACAGATTTCCATGTAGGTATTACAGCATAGGACCAGGTCAACCTGGACTCTCCTAGTAGAAAGGGAAGCTGAGAAACAACATACTCAGCTTTCTAGCTTTCTAGAATCTGAGTAGAGGAAAGGAGGAAGACAGGTTTCCACTGAGTGTGGTGGCCATGAGTGCCACTTACTAAATATGCCCAATTCTCTTTCCTTCAGGGGACAACCCTACTTGTGTTTCTTGATTCCTTTGTGGTTGAGTGGGGCCATATGCCTAGTTCAGTGAGTGAATTGTGGGTAGAATGCTCAAGACAAAAAACATTTTTAATAGTGATGTGAGATCACCCAGATGTGAGATCTCTCCTTCTCCGCCTGGTGACTGGCAATGCTTGAGATGATGGCTGCTCTATCAGTCGTGTCTCCTGAGCGCCTAAGATGTGCAAGTGGCTCCCTTGCTGATCTACAAGAGTAAAGTCAGAAGTGCATCTTTGGGTTTGAAGTCACAGAGATTTTGCAGTTATTTGTTACCACAGCATAACCTAGCCTATCCTGACTGATTCACTGAGTCAACTTGAAATGTCAGCTGGAAGGAAAAAATGTGAGAAGCAATCAGTCTCAGGTAGGACAATATATTAGAGATCTCAGAAACAATATTGATTTCGGTGGGGTGATATCCTGAAGCCAACTTTCTTGACTTCAAGTGTAGTTAAGTGGCCTTTAATTCATGATGCTATAGCCGTCCTTGTACTGCCCACAGGACACAGACAAATTATCCCTCTCTCCTGTGTCTCTACATAGGTAAGTGGCTAATGAAACATAGCGTGTTCAAGGTAAGCCACCAAATATAATATGAACTTCTAGGATGACCACCCACAAAAATTTAATGCATGATAATGAGGGATGGAATAGTTTATGACAAGTCTAGTTAATGATATAGTTCACATGTCTGTGTTGCTGAGCCTGTCCATAAAAGAAAGAAAGAAAAAAAAACCTGAGGGGAGGGGGAGCTGACTAAGAGTTAAAGCATTACTGGCCTCTTCAGTTACATTAAGGATCTGACTTTATCTCTAAATATAGTATTTCACACCCTCAGCAAAGTCAATGGAAATTCATTCAATAGTGACAGGGCTTTTCCAGAAGGATCTCAAAACTACCAGTATCAAGCCACTGTAACAGAGGCAAATCATACAGGAGAGGAAAGGGAACATTAGCAGACTTTAGTACAAAGGAGGTAGATTGCTTGACTAGCTGTTTTCAAGTTTCACTGTTGCTCATGTTTCATTTTAACTACTAGCCCTGGTTTATCATGGGTTGGGAGAAGCAAGCCATATGGATTTATGCCAGCAAAATGGTTAGTTCAACAGATGGCAACACAGAATCTTTCACAACATACTCGTGTGCTAAAAGTCACTTAACATAACTTTAGATTCGTCTGGCTGGAAACGCATACAGAGTGGGATGTGCAGCAGCAAGGAGGGTACTAAGTGGGTACAAGCATCCCTGCTGATTCAGTCCCTTCTAGACAGTCATGCTCCAGTGTCCACTTGCAGAGGCCAAAGGCCAGTTTGCAAACAGCAATGGAAGAACGGAGAACCATTGTTGTGTCATGCTATACTTCTGTGGGGCTTTCAACTGCTCATTGAAAAGAAGGTATGTGATAGTTCATCTCTCTTCATAAAATCCAAGTATGGATTGCTTTACCTTCCCTGAGTGTGTACATGCCTCATTTTTTGTGGCTGTCACCTTCAAGTGTCAGTTTTTAAAATAAAAATAAATATTACATCTTTAGGGGCATTAATAATAATGGTTATAGCTCTATAGTTCCTTCTAAATATTCCAACGGATTCCCACTCTTCCATAAAAAACATAAACCCTCTAAATCTTTGAATCATTTAATTTTATGTATTCTTTTTGGTATTTCATTTGGGAGTTATGAGGTGTGAAATATGCACCATGATGAGAACACAATTAACCAACACACCTGTTGTTTATGCATATTGTATTGAGGAAGGGCCAGCTGGAGCTATTATTTTAATCCACAGTATGATGTCGACCAGGGGGCTATCAGAGGTGACCCGATGACACTGAATCATACTTTCATTTGTATTACATGCCTTGCACTTTGCCCTGGTGTTGGAATGATACTTGCTTCTCAAGTCAAACTCATGTTTTTAAGCCACAATAACAATTAGTTAGATTTTCAGATTTGCTAGAAAGATTAAAGTTCAGATTTACTACAGAAGGAGTGAGTAGTGACAGAATTGTAAGAATAGTAGAAGAACTGTCATTTATTATGCCCAGGTAAAGCAGACAGTTTTCAGGTAGAAAAGGAGAGGAGGGGATCCCCAGGTGGCTCAGCGGTTGAGCATCTGCCTTCAGCCCAGGGTGTGAGGGTGTGATCCTGGAGACCCGGGATGGAGTCCCACATCGGGCTCCCTGCATGGAGCCTGCTTCTCTGTCTGCCTGTGTCTCTGCCTTTCTCTCTGTGTCTCTCATGAATAAATAAATAAAATCTAAAAAAAAAAAAAAAGAGCTGATTGCCTTAAAAAAAAAAGAAAGAAAGAAAGAAAAAGAAAGAAAGAAAGAAAGAAAGAAAGAAAGAAAGAAAGAAAGAAAGAAAAGGAGAGGAAAATAGGCCATAATAGATTTGTTTGTAATACAGGAGGAGAAATGTCTGTTGCTACCCTTCCATAATAGATTTGTTTGTAATACAGGAGGAGAAATGTCTGTTGCTACCCTTCCATTATTGGTAGTTGAAGGAAGTAATGCATGTTTTTAAAAATCTTAATCCCTGCTTAAAAATTTGATTCGGGGCACATGAAACCAATAACAAATATATGTAATGCCATAGCTTTGGTCAGTTCTCTGGCATGCTAAATGTTGGTATTTGGAGGTGGAGGGCTCTTTTGTTTAAGACAATGGTTTTCAACCTATGAGACCTAGTATCCCTTATAAACAAATGTTGTTTGATTCCCCATTTACTGTCTACCAATGATCCCCACGGTTATTATAACTTACTATAGAAACAAAGAATTAACATTGCAGGCCTGACTGCTGTTTCTTGAAAGGTCTGCTTATAAGGTTGGCCTTGGGCTGGAATCTGGATTATAGAGGGTTCCCGCCACCCTAATGGTCATAGTGGCTCGCTGTGCCTAAACTGTGTGTACAAATAATGTGGTTCATGCTGAATACCTGCTCTCCTCTGGGAGTCTAGAATTTGGGTATATGGTAGGCAGAAGGTGCCTCCCTGATTAGCCCTAATGAAAAACCTGAGAACTGATGCTCTAATGAGCTTCTCCGATCAACAGCATTTCATTCATGCTGTCACAATCCACTAATGGGGGAATTAGATGTACCCCATGTGACTCAAATGGGAGAGTTCCCTTGAGAGCCTGTGGCAGGTCTCCCCAGACTTCACCCTATGCATCTTTTCCTATTGCTGAGTTTGTTTTGTATCCGTTGCTGTGATAGACCTTAGCTGTGAATACAATTACATGCTGAATCCTGTGAGTCCTCTTAGGAACTCATTAAATTTGGAGGGAGTCCTTGGGGACCCCTGAAACACATACATATATCAATTTCAAAAAATACATATAAGAGCTTGTATGAAAGGAAATACATATGTGATTTATAATAGAACAATATGCTCTTCAATATGCAAATGCTCAGGCATTACTCCCCTACAGGGCGTAACGAAGTGGTCAGATGCTTGCACAGTGGAATCACCACATATGTGACACCATAAATATAGACTCTTACAGGTTTTTTTGTGCTGGTGACTCAAATATAATGAGCGCCACTGTAAGCAATGATGTGCTTGCTTTCCTGACACAGTGAATAATCTTGGGAAAATTATAAACAAAACAGAGCTCAATTCTTCCCTTGAAAAATTCTCCCCAAATTCAGCTTATATTAAAACTATGCCAAAAATAGTTTGAGTTTCTGTTTAAAATGGTGTTAGATGCTCTGCTCAGATAATCGTGAGCACATAGGAAGGTCAGGTGGAATGTATCGTAGGGACTGGGTGTGGCATCTCTGCCTCTAGTCTTGGAAATGTCCACGTGCTGCCCAAACATGTGTCAACCAACAATATGCTCCAACACCTTCTTCACAAGGCGCAGTGCCACTCCAATCAGAACCACTGGCCCTGGAGAACACATTAATGGCCCTGTAGGGCCCAGAAGCAGGGCTTGTGGAAAATCAGGAATCAGGCAGATGGAGATGGTTAAGAGACAAAGGAACCAAGGAACACCAAGGAACAAAAATAAAGTACAAGTTTCCCTAGTAGCTGAGAGCAGACTTGAGTTCAATTTTGTAGTGGGTGCTGTGCAAGGTGGAAGAGGACAAGGCAAAAGCAGAAGCCGGGAGGAGAGAATGCTTCTATTTAGGGGCAAAAGGTAACTCCAATTATCCCCAGAGGTGATGATATAGAAGAGACTGCTTTTCATGCTTGAGTGGAAGGTCACATAGTGAGTGTGGCATATATCAAGTGTGTCTGTCATTCAGCTGGGGACAGAGTGTGGAGGTATAGCCATAAAAATAGTTACAATTGCAGCAAGTCGTCACCAGCTAGACCCCAAGACCTCTCCTTTACTGTCCACCTGTTTGTACTCACTAACCTTTGTCTTCCATTTTTCTCCAAGCTCTTCTTTCTGGCTTTTCTCTTAATTCAGTTAAATGAAACTCTAAACCACTCCTCAGGTGATGGTAACTGTCCTGACCTCTCCCCATCTCCCCACTGTCCTCCGCCCCAGGCCCAGACCACCCAGTCTGAGCCAAAGCCCTGACTCACGCCTGCGCGGATGTACCTTGGAGTGAGCCCTGGAACGACTGGCAATCACCTTTATCTCAACATCTCCGCCCAAGGACGCCCTTCAGCCTCATTTACATAACATACAATGTGTTTGTAGTCATAATTCCATAAGGCGCATGCGTGGCCTGCTTCTACAGCCAATGATAAGGCTACCCTATTTGAATATTCATCCTAACCCTAAACCAAAGGTAACCATTCATCCTCTCTCAGGGAATCATGGCTTTGGAAGCTACTCCCCATGGTCTCCTTATTTGCCCCAAATAGAGCTTTCTTTGTGCAACAACTTACCTGGTGTAGTTTCTGTGACTCACTAAGGAGTGAACTCACATTGATTAGGTTACAAAATGATTGCACAGCTACTGTGTGTCAGGCCTGGTCCAGGTCCTTATGTGTTATTTCAATCCTCACAACTTCCCTATGAGGTAGCTATGGTGATTAGTCCCATTTTACAGATGAAGAAAGGGAGGCAGAGAAAGGTAAAATGATTGGCTCAAGGTAAAAACCTAGACGGTCTGGCTCCAGAGTGCATGCTCTTAATTTCTGTGCCATGAAAAAAGAATGAGAAGTGGTTATAATCACACTAATAAGCTGATAGGAGTTTCTGAGTCTGTGTTGATTCATAACCTTAAAGTCTGTTTACTAATTCTTATTTTTAAATAAAAGGTCTCTAAAAATAGATGGGTTTAAGTGTATTTCAGTTGAGTTTCTGAGATTTGATGGAGTTGCCACTTGGGTTTCAGAAAGCCCTTACAAGGGTTGACCATGCACCTGCTTTTAGTTCACAAAGGGAACACTAAGATACAATAGTTAAAACACTGGCTTTTTGGGATGCCTGGGTGGCTCAGTCCATTAAGCATCTGCCTTCAGCTCAGGTCATGATCCTAGGGTCCTGGATCGAGCCCCACATCGGCTCCCTGCTTCTCCCTCTTCCTCTGCTGCTCTCCCTGCTTGTGTGCTCTCTCTGGCTCTCTCTTTTTAAAGGTAAATAATTAAAAAACAAAACAAAAAAAAAACAAAAAAAACACTGGCTTTGAAGTCAGACTGAAGTTCAAATCCAAGCTGAAGCATCTGCCAGCTATGAGATCTTATTTATCACCTGTAAAACAGGAATATATTTCCTCACAGTATTCTATGGTAATAAATGGAGATACCACAGGGAAAACACTTTAATTTGGTGTGTGAAGCACAGGGAGGGCTCAGGAAACAGTTGTTCTCACCATGATTCACCTTTCGGTGCCCAGCCACGTACTCAGTTCAGTCCCAGAAGGCAACCACCTCTCAGCTCACCCTTCTGACAGCCTTCCTTCCACCAGTGAGTGTGCTGGCTCAGCACAGGAGAAGATTGAGAAGCAGGTGTCTCCAGCTGCCATTCTCCTATCCAAACTTCCCTGGGACACCTGCCTTAATGCCCAGCCCATCCAGTGCCTTTTGAGAGCCCCACTCTGAGGCCTGAGCAGGCCCGCTCGGGGCTGTGCTCTGCGTGACTGATCTGTTTTCACAATAGTCTAGTGTCATCTCAGCTGTCAGCTAAGAGACTTTGTGTCTTACCCAGAAAGTGGGGATGGGAGGCCAAGGTGATCAGAGAAGACGACTTATGAATATTCCTCCGTATTTACTGAAACAATAGCAGAGTCAGTTCACCAAATAAAGAAAGAGTTAGCCAGCCTTTACTCATGTCATAGTAATAATGGGTACGCTGCAATTAGTTTCCACTTAACAAAGTACACAGTATGGCCTTTGCAGAGAAAGAAGGTTTGGATTCTAGGCTTGCTAACTAGATGTCTTTGGGCAAGTTTGAAGTTCATTTCATTATATGCACAGCGAAGGCAAGGATACCTACCTTATATAATGTATGGGGGATAATCAATGAGATAATTTATAAAAAGCATCATACTTGTCCCACAGGAGGTACTCCATAAGTGGTGGCTATTAGTATTACGTACAACGGGGATCTGCAAACCTATGGGCTACACCCTGCTTTTAGAAATACAATTTTAAAGGAACACAGCCATATTTATTTATGTATGTACTATCTCTGGATGCTTTGGCCTATAAGGCAGAGTGAGTAGGTGAGCCAGATACCCTACAGCCTTCAAAAACTAAAATAGTTACTATCTGGGCCTTTGCGGAAAAGAATGTTTTTGGATTTCTGATCTAGTGGGAGTTTCTCGAACTGCAATGTGCCTAAGAATCACCTGCAGGGCTGGATGAAACCCACGTTGCTGGGCCCTGTCCCTAACTTTCTGGTTTAGGTCTGCAGTGAACCTGAGAATTTGCATTTCTAGCTTGTTGCCAGAAAAGGTTGATGTTGCTGGTCTCAGGGACCTCACAGGAAGAACAAATGGTCTAGAAAACCTTACAAATCTCTTTTTTCTTTCTTTCTTTCTTTCTTTCTTTCTTTCTTTCTTTCTTTCTTTCTTTCTTTCTTCTTTCTTTCTTTCTTCTTTTTTCTTTTCTTTTTTTCTTATCTCTTTTCTTTTTTTTCTTTTCCTTTAAGATTTACTTATTTATTTAATGAGCAGAGAGAGAGGGAGAGAGAATTCCAAGCAAACACTGCACTAAGTATGGAGCCCAACACGGGGCTTCATCCCACCACCCTGGGATCACGACCCAAGCCAAAAACCAAGAGCTGGCAGCTTAACGGAGACTGAGCCACCCAAGCGCCCCTCCTTTCTGCAGTATCAGTAGGATACATGTATCGTAGGTTTGCATTGTGGCTGTTGATAAAGATATAAGAGGCATTTATTTTCTCCATCTAGTCCTCCAGCCAGATTTCCTGATTTCAGAACTAGTGACGTTGACTTTTCATCCACTGGTCCCTACTACAGCCCAAAGACACAACAGATATGACCCAAGCTTTCTGTTTCTCTTATGCCAACTAGAGTCGGTTCCTTTCTCGCAATGGAAGCAGAAGCAGAAGGTCTGGTTTTCCTTTCCTTCGGCTTCCTTTATCCCACTACCAAGGCTTTACTGAAGTATCCATCCTCATGTTACCCTTTTGAACTCCTTTCCAAGTTTTCAGAATTATACTCAGCGACACGCACAGAAATAAAACAAATAACAGAAAGTTCTTGCAAGTAGGGCTCCAGGTTTTTCCGTTCAGGGTTCTGCATGGCTGCTTTTTGAAGGGATGAATAGGAGGAGGACGGAAGACAATTGGCTTATTGGTGCTTTGGATAATTATGCTAAGGAGCTAAGGACAGATAATACCTTGCTGTGTTGCCCCCTACTGTGCTACCAAGAATTTAGGAGAATAAATAGTATTTTAATCCAAGGAACAAAGGTCCAAGGTGCAACGTGGGCTCTGTGGCCAACAGCAGAAAAGATATTTTGGGGATATGAGTCACTCCCCAAATAATACCACAGAGATAATAATAGCACAGATGAGCTTATTCTATCCATGTACTGAGTACTTGAATATCCTTAATGTTGCTTCCAACAGAAGCGAAAATAATACGAAGCAACTTTTCTCTCACTGAGGCCGACAAAGGTACATGTTCATCATATGCTCAATGACATCCTGAAGGTGTTCAGCATTTAGAAGAACAAAATACACCAATTATCAAAGTAGAGCAGATCAGTGGCTCTTAATGAACTTTCAATTTAAAAATTATATATGACTATATTCTTATAATAAAACTTCAAATAATGTAGACATATATGGAGTAAAAGTGAGAGTCTTCTTTACAACTTCCCCCTCTCCGTATCCCCTCGGTTCTATTCTTTTTCCCAGAAGTAACCATTTTTTATATTTGGTGTGCATTCTTCCAGAACATTTCCAATGCATGCAATTTATAAACACATACTGCATTCATTATGCTTTTGTTTTGTTTTATGTAATTTTGATGTTTTGATATCATGGAGCCTTGCTGACCCTGGAGAGACTATTTCTCCTAGGGTCAGCCAATCTCCCAGCTGTAATGAACACTTGCCTGGGTTGTCTTTCCTATGAAAACTAACCAATCCAAAGCCTATATTCCTCAGTGGCCTCCTTTACTGGGCTCTTCACACGCTATCACACTGTTACACTACCCCTGCCCGAATCACCCAAGGGCTAGTTATTCAAATCAGCCAATCCTAAATCAGTTTACCGGCCTCACCAATTTCTTCCAGCACAAACCACAATAAAGGCTTTTGCCTACGTTTTCCCCTCACTCCTTCTGCCTCTTGATCAGTCCTGGTGCTTCCCAGGGCAGCACCTGCACAGCATGGCAAACACCCTTCTCTTGGAACGTAACAAGGTGTCTTTTCAATGGTGATGATCTCCTCATGTGTTGTCATCAGCATACTCGAGTAATAATAACACTTGCATTTTAAAATGCATACACACATTAAAAAAAAACTGATGACAGTACTATGCATAATGTTCTCCGACTTTTTATCATACATTTTTTTTTTTATGAAATAGAATATGTTGGAACTTTTTTTCTGTCAGTAGATGTAGGTAAACCTTACTTATTTTTCTCATTGTAGTGTTCTATCACATGGAAGAATGATCCGTCATTTGATCTTTTCCCCAGTAAAGGCTACTTTGGTTGTTTCCAAGTCATTGTTCTCCTGAACAATGCTGCAATAAACAATTCAACAAATCTATATGTGCATGTGTGCAAGTGTTTCTACAGGAGAGATACCAAGAATAGGTATTTCTGGACTGAGAACATACACACTTACATTTTGTTACCAACAGCCTTCCATACAAATGCAGTAAAGTACCAGTTCAAACTCAGCTCTATTCGTTTATCATGTACCAAATACTGAATGCCAGTTTTTAAAATTTTTGTCAATGTTTCTGATTGCTGTTTTATTTCCATTTAAGTGATTACTAATGTACTTGATCATTTATTGGATATTTAGAAATATTTTCCTATGAAAATAATTTTTTTTTCACAAGAAACTTTGCTTTGAAACTTTCTTTCTTCCAAGGTTCTGATAATTTTGCTATTATTTATCCTTATTAATTTGCAGGGGCTCTTTATGTAATGGTATTAATGTAGGGTTTTGGTTTTTTCTTTTTGTCTTTCTTGTTTCTTTTTGTCTCTTAACTTTATGTTGTCTTTTGTAATAGGGCTTTTGTTTGTTTGGTTGGTTCCTTTGATTTTCCATTTAAATACACTATTTCCTTTTTTGGCATCCAGGTTTGTGCCTTGCTTAGAAATACCTTATTATCAAAAATTTATAAAACCATTCTACTATAATTTTACTTTTAATACTTTAATCCATTCCAAATTTATTTTCACTTGTGAGTTGGAGCTATAAACTATTTTTTTTTTAGTTTTAGAAATAGATTGATGGATGTCTATCTTTTTTTCTATTGATTTAAAATATGTCTCCCTTAAACAGTACTCCTATTTAAACATTATTTCTAGAAATATCATTTTGTTTCTTTCATTTGTTTTTCCACTTTTGAGCCAATACCATTCTGCTTTAGTTGTAGGTTTTTATTATTATTATTTTTTAAGATTTTAGTTATTTATTCATGAGAGACACAGAGAGGCAGAGGAAGAACTAGGCTCCCCATGGGGAGCCTGATGTGGACCCATCCCAGGACTTCGGGATCATGACCCAAGCCCAGGGCAGATGTTCAACCACTGAGCCACCCAGGTGCCCTGTAGTTGTAGCTTTTTAAATTTATTTTGAAATTTGGTAGGCAAGTCCTCCTTCATACTTTCCTTTTCCAAAATTTCCTTCTAGTTCTTGCCAAAGTGCATAAAATAGCTTAATAGGATCTGACGTAATTCCCATCAATTTGGGGAATTAATATTGTTACCTTTACACTGTGGAGTCATCCCATCCATGGACACTGCATTCTACTATAATATATATTTCGTACTGTCCATACTTTACAGTTTGTCTCAAATATGATTTATAGAGCTCTCAAATGGACTTATTTCTAGGCATTTTATGCTTGTGTTTGTTGTTAATATTAATGCAGTTCCTGCAATAATTTTCAAATTAGTCATTTGTATGTAGAGATGGTGTAGACTGTTTTATACTTTTATATTACACTTTAGAGACTTTTCTCTCTGTAATGTTTTTATGATAATTCCTTGGACTTCATGGATAATGTTATTCAGAAATAGTAACAAAATAATAACAACTGTGTGTCTTTCTTTCTAAAACATATGCCATACATATTTCTTCACTTTTTTTATTGGATGGACAAGTAAAAATTAAATAGCAATAGATAAAAAATGTATTTGTATTTTTAATGATTTTAATTTAAACGTTTCAACTTTTAATATTGAAAATAACACTTGCTGTAGGATTCCAATAGAGAACTATTATCAAATATCTTCCAACTTGCTAAGACTTTTTTCCCTCTCTCTTTAGGTAATGAGTATAATTTCTGGCAGCCATTGAGATGATCATATGAATTTTTTACTTTTTTTAATTAGATGATTATATTAATGTAATCATTAAAGTTAGACCTTCTTCGTACTACTGGAATAAGCTTTGCTCGGTAATGATTTATCATAACTTTTAATACATCATTGGATTTTTCAAACAATATGTTGATCTTTAAAAGACCGTTTTGCAGAGGGAGTAAGGCGAGCTCCTTCATGCATCAAAATTACAAGGTGTTCTTTAATACTGAGTATAGCCAAAATATGCTCTCTTACCATTTGTCACCTTTTCCCAGAAGTGCTTTGTGATCTACAGAAGAGGGTAGGTTTTTCATTTACAAGTGTTTAAATTTGAAAGAAAAAAAATCGTACATTTGGAAAGAGGTCAGATATATATTTGAAAATACGGAGACCTACAGAATTTGATATGTACAACAAGAGAAAATGACACAAAAGTCTGTAAAGGTTTCATGGTGATTGTTTGAGGGAGCAAAAATCAAACTGCTTTGTTTGGTTTTGCCCCTCATTCATTTTGTAACTTTTGAAACATGTGACATAAAGTTCTGTTGATTAAGGGGAAGGGGGCTGATTTACTCTTCATTCCTCTCCCTCCATGGATATAGAAATGCACATATTTTACCTATGTATTTATGATGCTATAAAAATGCCTTTCCAAAAATGTAATTGTTGCCATTACTGAAAGTGCCACTTGAAAGTGGACATAGGGATAAGCAGAGAAAAAAACCTTGGTGGTAATAACAGCAAACCAGAACCGAAAGCCAGATAAAGACATAATATTCCAAGTCCTGCTGGTCCACATGGTTCAAATCTCCCTGTGGGGGACCCCTGGGTGGCTCAGTGGTTCAGCATCTGCCTTCGGCCCAGGGCGTGATCCTGCAGTTCCGGGATGGAGTCCCACATAGGGCTCCCTGCATGGAGCCTGCTTCTCCCTCTGCCTGTGTCTCTGCTTTTCTCTCTCTGAGTCTCTCATGAATAAATAAATAAAATCTTAACAACAACAACAGACCTCCCTGTGTACTTCAGTCCACCAAACACAGATAGGAGAAGGCTGCACCTCTTTTCCCCCCAGACCACAAAGCCGAGAATATGGGGGTGGGGTAGGTGAGGAGGGGTGGCGGGTGTGAGGGGGGGGGCAGGGGTGTGGTCCTCAGAGTGGTCCTTGTGGTTGGCAGTGATCATAGGAACAGCTTCACGGGCAAGGATTGACTTGGAATAAAGGCAAGGCTTTCTTTGCCTTTTATTTGTTATTTGCCAATGTTTAAAAGGATGTTATATATTGATGTTTAAAAGTGTTTGGGTTTTTGTCCATGTGTGCTTCATGAGTTAGAGACTTCGACTCTGTGTTCATGTGGGCTCTTCTTGACCAGCGTCCGTATCGGTTTACCCCAGCCATTTAGAATGATTCGGGAAACTTTCCAGCTGAAATGGTTTAAGTAACAACAAAAATCATCTGTGTCAAAAAGATAGGGTATTAAGTACAACCTTGTGGAATTGTCTGTTGCTTTGTTTAGGGAAAGATCTTTGCCCTCCCAGCTACTTTCTGGGTTACCGGGTGGCTAAAATTTCCTACCTTCTCTCGAGATGATTTTCTTCTTTTATCTTCTTTAGAATATTATGCATTCAATTTTACTGGTATAAAGCTCTCCTTATCTATAGTTCACACCATTTTCTAATTCCTAATGCCATTTATTTGCATTTTTACTCCTTTTTTTCCTACATCAGGCTTGCTCAAATTTCTCTCTTTGTTGGGGAGGTCGATGTTGATTTTTTTTTTTTTTCATTTCCCTGACTTTCCTGGATTGATTAATTTTTCTTTGTTCTGATTTTCACTCAAATAGTTATTACACTTATCAGAGCCCTATTCTCATTGTTTTCATTTTAATCAGTTACTGCCAGTTAATTTCATGTCAATTAACTATATTTTATCCATATAAAATGCATAAAAGTTTAAAAGTCAAAATTACTAAATGGCTTATAATTAGAGCAAAAAATTAAAAATCTCTAATCTCATCCTTCTCCGCCCCTTAGGTGTATATTCTACTACCAGTTTTCCCTGTTATTTGGCTTCAGTTTTCAGAATAATCATGATAGTTATGCCTTATAAAGTGCATTTCAGATACTATTCTAGAAATACACACACAATAAGGAGAACCATCAACAAAATGAAAAGCCAGCCTACTGAATTAGAGAACATATTTGCAAATCATGTACCTGAGAAGGGATCAACATCCAAAATATATAGAGAATTCATACACCAATATCAAATAAATAATCTGATTAAATAATGGGCAGAGAGATGAAATAGACATTTTTCCAAAGACACGCAGATGGCCAACAGACACACTCATCTCTAATGATGAGTGCTCAACATCACTCATCATTAGGGAAATGCATCATATTTCCATAATGAAATATCATCTCACACTTGCTAGTGTGGCTAGTATCAAAAATACAAGAAATAAGAAGTGCTAGTAAGAAAATAGAGAAAAGGGAATCCTTGTGCATTGTTGGAAGAAGTGTAAATTGATGCAGCCACCATGGAAAACAGTATGGAGGTTCCTCAAAAATTTAAAAACGGAGCTACTATATGATCCAGGAATTCCACTTTGGGGTATCTATTCAAATGAAATAAGATCGTCTTGAATAGACATGTATACCTCCATGTTCACTGCAGCATTATTCACAGTAGCCAACATGTGGAAACAATGTAAAGTGTCCACTGATGGATGAATGGATAAGGAAAATACACCCCCACACCCCCACCACACATACTGGAATTAATTACTCAGCCATAAAAAAAGGAAATCCCACCATTTGCAACAACTTGCATGGACCTTGAGGATATTCTACTAAATGAACTAAGTTAGACAGAAAAGGACAAATACTGAATGATCTCACTCATGTATGGAATCTAAAAAAAAATCAGGGATCCCTGGGTGGCGCAGCAGTTTGGCGCCTGCCTTTGGCCCTGGGCGCGATCCTGGAGACCCGGGATTGAATCCCACATCGGGTTCCCGGTGCATGGAGCCTGCTTCTCCCTCTGCCTGTGTCTCTGCCTCTCTCTCTCTCTCTCTCTCTCTCTATCATAAATAAATATAAATTTATTTAAAAAAATCAAAGCAAACAAACTCTTAGAAACAAAGAACAGATTGGTAGTTGCCAAACGTGAGGAGTGGAGGGTGGGAGAAATGCATAGGGATCAAAAAGTATAAACTTCCAGTTATGAGAGAAATACATTTTTAAAAAATAATAAAAATATACATATGTTAAGTCATTTACTTCTTACGATCCTGTATTACTGATAGGAAAACTGTGGTTCAGAGTCGATTAGAAGCTTCCTTAAGTTGCAGAACTGGGATTCAAATTAAGGCAATGCATATTACAAAGTACCACCTCTCAAAAATTTTTTGGTAAAAAGAAAAAAAAATTTTTTTTGGTAGCATGTATTATGGTTATTTCTTTATTTAACACAACTTTAGACATCCTCTGTTAACTTCATGTTATAGTAAATAAAGACTAAGCTCTCCGGTTCCATACCCTCACCTCCTGTCTCCCCTTCTTATCCTTCTAACACAGTAAATTGCAACTGCTATTTAAATCCATAACCACTGTATTCTCAGGATCATTGATTGCACAGTTAACCAAACGATGCACTATTTGTAACATACTGTTTCATAATACTATTTCAAGAGGATGATTCTTTCATAAAAAATACCTTATTTTCTTAAAAGCAATTTTAAAAATCCTCTTTTGTTCTGAAAACCTGTATTTTTTTCCTGTGAATCTCCAAATGGCCCATCGATAATCTTCAATATTCTCTAATATAAAGCTTCCTTTTTCTTAAAGTTCCTTCTTTTTTTTTCCCCTAGATCCCTCTCCTGAGGACTCTGTCTGGGGGAATTAGTCACAAAGCCTGATGCACAATATTTTTGTTATGATGTTATTTTTATTTTGTTTATTTATTTGTGGGGCTGCCCTTCACCATCATCCAGAGTCTTCTCTCCGCGGCTTACCTGTGTCACATCTGACACTTTCCCACCTACTGTCCTGCGGTAGCTCTAAGCAACAGGACACCTGTTCTTTTTCGTGTGAGTCCCTGTCAGCTGGGGAGTGTCTTTACCCTCATGCTTGATTAGTGTTTGGTTGGTCACAGCAGGTTGAACACATTGCACCATTAGCTCAGCCATGGTGCTATGGAGAAGAAATCTGATGCCATTTCCTATTTTGTGACCTGTAATTGCCCCCTTATCCTTTGGTGATGCCTGCCTTTAAGGAGCTTCTTTTCTCCCTGAGTGTTCCAAAATGTCATGATACATTTGATGTGTATCATGGGTGTATTGATGGGTGTTTCTTTAATCACAGGGCCAAGTACTCATTGGCCCTTTCAATCTGGATGCTTGTGCCTTTCCTTGCTTGGGGATTACCTTACTCATTCCATAACTGTCCTCTTGTATTTTCTCTGTGGTCTCTTTCTGGTATTCCTGTATTTTTTTTTAAGATTTTATTTATTTATTCGTTCATGAGAGACGTACAGAGAGAGGCAGAGATATAGGCAGAGGGAGAAGCAGGCTCCCTGCGGGAAGCCCGATGCAGGACTCGATCCCTGGACCCAGAGATCACGACTTGAGCCAAAGGCAGATGCTCAACCACTGAGTTGCCCAGGTGCCTCTGGTATTCCTATGTTCTTACTCCTGCCTTGTTCCTTTAATTTCCTTAATTGGGGACTCTAATATTTCATCTCTTTTCTCGACTTTCTAGAAGATAACCAATATTTAACTTTCCAAACCTTACACTGAATCTTTTGTTTTGGTTACCATAATTTAATGTCTAAGAAGTCTTAACTTCCTTTATTTATTCTCTTTTCATTCTAGAATTATACGCACGGTAAGGATAGACTTAATACTGATAGATTTCCTTATTGATAGATTTAGTATTGGTTTTATTTTCACTTTTCCTCTCCTCACTGAATTATTTCTGTTACTTGTGGGTCCCTTTTTCCCATTAATTGTTGTTTCAGTATCTTTTGTTTTTGAATTTACCCTGAAATGGTTGGTCATCCTTGACTGTCCATGAAGATATGAGAATGTATTTTTAAAAGCTGATGAGAAGCCCCTGTGCCTGGGCAAGGCTTGTCCCTGGCTGGGCTCAATGAGGAGGATGAGCTGACCTTCCCATTACGGACAACCCCAAATGTCAGGAATTGGAAGCACTGAGTTACTTCTGAGATGAATCCTCCACCCTGCCTCCTGGGCTAGGAGCAGGATGGTGTACCTCCGCCGTGTTGGTGTTCTGGCAGCTGGACAGAGGGAGAGCCCGTGAACATGGGGATTGGCTATAGTGCCACAGGCAGCCTGTCACTTGACTCCTTCTTTTCAGCCCTATTACCCACTCTAGTCTTTGGCTATAATGGTATCTCGGAGTCTAGAACCCTTCCTGCTCAATTTCTTCACAGGATCAACTCTGTATTGCTTTGTGCATGCATGTGAGTGATGACAAGGGAAGTGAATCTAGAAATGTAGCTACTCTAGCCACAGACACAACCCTTTTCTCTCTGGTACCTGGGGGTCCCTCCAAATGGTAGCAAGCAAAAGGTTTTGCAGGGAGAATTCCTTTCCTTTGCTATTTGCCCTGGGGCAACACTTAGGCTGTAGCTTCCTCTATTTCATTCATTCAGCTCATATTCCTTGACTTGCTTTACTTTTCTAAAAACTTATAGAAGTCTTTCATCTACTTTGGTTTCCTCTCCAGCACTGATTTTCTCTTGTGGGCTAATACCTTATTTCTATGGCAGAGTCCTGGGGCTAGGCTTCTTGGCTGAAAAAGTATGTGTTTTTAATTTTAAAACATAGTGCTGGCTGGCTTTCCGAAAGTGTAACACTGCATATACATGAGAGTATTCTCTCCACAGTATTCTTTACAGTAAATAAGTATTATTTTTTCCTTGGTCATTGCTATAATTGGTATAAAATATATCTCATTGCTACCTAAATTTTGATTACCATGAATTCTAATGAATTTCAGTATCTTTTGAAATGTTTGGTAACCATTTGGGTTTGCACTTCTATCAACTGCTTTCCCATGTATTCACTCAATTATCTATAAGTTCCCTGTTTGACAATTTGTAAGAGCTCTTTGTATATTACAGATATTTATCCTTTGTGACTCAAGTATTTTTCCCTGAATCTATTGTTTGTCTATTGCTTGTGTTAATGGTATTCTTTAACTATACAAAGCTTTTATTATTAATAGAATTCTATTCTATTCTATTATTCTATTATTAATAGAATCAAATATGTTCACTTTTCTTTTATAGCCTCTGGCTTTTCTCCATTTGATTACACACATGGTATCCCGTATTATTTTGTAATATCCATCATTTCCTTTACATTTACATCTTTAATCTATCTAGACTTTATTTATATGGTACATGATAACAAATTATACCTATTTTCTGTACATCTATTTTTTCCAGATAGCTAGTAGTATAAGCATCATTTTTCAAACAATACACCTGTTTTCTACAGAATTAAAAAGTTGACTTTATTATATATTTTCATATATGCTAAGATTTATTTCTGAATCTTGTATTCTATTCCCCTGGTCTATTTGTCTATTCCTATGCTAAGACCATATTGATTTTTAAATACAGTACCTTTAGTGTATGTTCTGATATCTGGTGAAACAGGTTCTTCTGTCTTTTCTTCTTTTTCATGCTTTCCTTAAAACTTAGTCTAGTTTAAAACTTAGTTTCCTTAAAAACTTAGTCTAATTCTGATATTTTGGTGCTTGACTTTTATCATGGGGTTCAGTACATTTCTTTTAAAATGTATTCCAAAATACATTAGTTTTACCCCTGACTGCAAGAGGGATGCATTTTCTATTTCCACTCCCCTTGCTCTTTCTCTCTCTCAAAATAAATGATTTTTTTAAAGTCACTTTATTAAAAAAAAAGTCACTTTATTACTTTTTAAATTTTCTAATACTAAAAACATTTAAAGATTTTCAATTTCCATTTTCTCTATGTCCCATATACAAAGTCTACTTTAGTCACTCCTCATAGATTTTGGTCTGAAGTATATTTCTCTGCACAGCTTCAGTTTGTTACACCAGATTTGCGATCCTCTTTGATCCAAGGATTGTCTAGGAGTATATTTTGTAATTCCAATTAACAATATGTTTGATAACATTTTATAATTTATTTTTATTAGCTTACTATCAGAGAATCTGCCTGTAACCCACACTTTTGATTTCATTAAGGTTTTCTCTGTGTCTAAGGCATAATTGATTCTTCCAAGTGTTCTGTAGGCATGAAAATAATGGATATGCCTTACTGAAATGATGCAGGGTTTTGTAGATAGCTATTATATCAAAATTATTGATTATATTTTTCTTTATAGACTTACCTATTATTTGTCTATCAAAGTGCTCATTTCTAAAAGAATCCATGTCTTTGTGTTCTGAAGTCTTTCTCTAATAGTAGATAGTATATTTTTTACTACATTTTTCTGGCATTTAGGGTTCTGCTTTGTATTGTAGCTGCTGTGGTATTTGGTGCATGAAATTTTATGACTAAATTTTTATTCATGGCTTATAATTTTTTATTATCTAATGTCTCTCTTTGTTTCAGGCTTTTAATCTTAACTTTCATTTTATTTGTTCTAATTCCTCTATACCTATTTTATGTTTGCATTATTCAGGTATCTTCACTCATTCATTCATTCATTCATTCATTCATTCTGCGCCCCCCCCCATCATTTTTTTTTTTTTTAAATAAACAGCTTACCATTGGATGTTATTATCTAACACAATCTGGCAATCTCAGGGCCTTGGACCACTATCTTATCTTTTTATTCTTCTATCTTGCTTTAGATCTCTTGTGTTACATTGTTTTCTCTCTCTTCAAAATGATATTTTAAGTTGCTATCAGTTTCATTTTTCCCCCTTGCTAACTTAAAAGTTCTTTTACCCAGAATAATATACATATTTCCCTCACATTTTGAAAAAAAAAAAAACCATGATACCAGCATTTTTCCCCACAGAGACACAATGTTTCTGTCTTTGCCCTTCCCTACCCTCTTAATTTAAGACCTTAAGAACATTTCCACTTCCTCTATGCCCCTCTTTCTCACCTTTGTTTTTCCCTTCCCTCATTACTCCCCACCACAAGGTTTTACTAAAGACAGCTTAGCATTTTAAGATCTAGATTAATAGACTATCCCTTGCAATATGCCATTTGTTTCAAGAGTCTGTATGAAATACATTAGACATTCTCAGAAGTCTACTGCTATAAATGGATGTGTGTGCTTGCCTGTGTGTCTATAGTATGTCTACATATTATTCTCAATATTTATAACATTTTCCTAACATTGATATTATCTTAATTCACTTTTATTTTAAATAATACTTTTCAACTATGTAAGTAAGATACGAACATACTTTCACTGTAAGGAATTCAAACTCTACAAGAGTCATGTGCCCATCCCTCATCTTATTCCCCTCTGTAAAGGCAGCCACTGCTATCAGTGTATCACATATTTTTCGAGACTATTTTCCATATATATATATATATGTACAATTTTGCCTGTGTATTTAATATAAATGGTATCATATTATCTGTATAACTTTGCAACTTCATTTGTTCACTTAATATATTTTAGAGATACTTCTAGGTGAGTAAATATAGATGAACTTAATTTGTTGCATAATACCCTAGAGCATGGGTAGAGCATAGTGGTTTTTTTTTAAGGTTTTATTTATTTGAGAGACAGTGCAAGTGAGGGAGAGAGACAGAGAGAGAACAAGTGGGGAGAGAGGAGGAGGGAAAAGCAGACTCCCCACTGAACAGGGAGCCCAACATGAGGCTTGACCCCAGGACCCTGGGATCATGACCTGAGCCAAAGATAAGATACTTAACTGAGCCACCCAGGCACTCCTGTAGCATAGTTTTTAATGGGCATTTAGGTCGTCTCTACTGACTAGCTATTGAAAATGATATACAGCCTTTTACATGTCACCCTCTGAACGAGGGCTTCTGCAAATATTGGATATGTGGAATTGTTAAGTCAAAGAGTAGTGTTTTACCATTAAATTGCCACCCAAGAATTGCTGTACTCAACTTGCAATGCATGAAGTTTAGATTTTCAACAACAATGCATGATTCTCTCCAGCATTTTCTTACCCTTTCTACATGCATTATAAAATGGCTATCACATCGATTTAGTGAAATAATACTGTTCTCAATGTAGCAAATGATGCACCCTTACAAATATCTTTTATATGTATGCTTGGAAACACCAGGATGCATGTACTATGGAAGAGCTATCACATCCATTTCCTGAAATAACACTGTTTTGCATGTAGCAAACTCTTTGACAGCACTTAATATGATTGCAACTTTTTTTACGCTACTATGTTTGGGGAAAAGGGATGCTGTATTTCAATTTCTGCTTAGTAGTGAGGTGAGCATCTTTTCACGGGGGTTTCTCAGCTATGCGTGCTTCCTCTTCTATCAACTGCCTACTTTCACTGTCTTTCTTCTCTACTTTTTCCTAACTCATAATAAATTCATAACTCTAATTGATAAGTTATTTATATATAGATTTTAATCCTTTATTGTTATATATGTTAATATATTCCTCCCAGTCTGTTACTTATCTTTACGTATGTTTATGGTATATTAGGTCAACAAAATGTTAAAATTTTGAATAATCAAATTTAATAATTACTTCCTTTATTATGTCTTCATTTTACACCTTGTTTGAGAAAGCATCTACTACTACACTAAGATTTTAAAAATATTCTTCTGTATTTTCTTCAGTATTTATGTTTTTTGCACATTTATTATATTAATCCATGTAAAATTTATATTCTTTATAGTAAGATGGGCTTTAATTCTATTATTTTTTCAAATGGATTGCTAAATGTCCTCCAATCATTTATGCATAGTTCATTATTTCCCATTGCCACCATTATTATACAACAAATTCCCATGTAAAAATAGGCTTGGGGCACCTGACTCTTGATTTGCGCTTCGATCATGATCTTGTGGTCCTGGGATCAGCCCGGTGTCGGGCTTCTCAAGCACAGAGTCTGCTTGGGATTCTCTTTCTCCCTCTGCCCCTCCCTGGCTCATTATAACTAACTAAATAACCAACTAACTAATTAGCTAACTTTTTAAAAAATAAGCTTCTTCTCGGGATCCCTGGGTGGCGCAGCGGTTTGGCGCCTGCCTTTGGCCCAGGGCGCGATCCTGGAGACCCGGGATTGAATCCCACATCGGGCTCCTGGTGCATGGAGCCTGCTTCTCCCTCTGCCTATGTCTCTGCCTCTCTTTCTCTCTCTCTGTGTGTGACTATCGTAAATTAAAAAAAAAAAATAAGCTTGTTCTCAAACTTCTCTTACATCAATCAATTTATCTCTTCTTGATTCAAACTCACACCATTCTAATTATTACAGTTTTTATTGTGCATTTTGAAGTGTCATAAGATAATTTTCCCACACTACACTCCATGTAGTTCTTTATTTTTGAAGCTGTCTTGGTTATTTGAGAACATTTTTACCCTCTCAGGTGTATTTTATAATCAGCTTGACATGTCCCATAACAAATTCTGTTGGATTTTGATTGAAAGTGGATTTAATTCAGATTGGCTCTAGGAGAATTAACATTTTTATAATATTGACTTTTCTCATCTCATAGATATACAATAATATTTCCATTTATTCGTTTATTCCCTCTTTTTCTAATTAAAATTTGGTTTCATTCACTTAGATCTTACATATATCTTATTAGCCTTATTAGGTAGTCCAGATTTTTTATTTATATTAAGAATGGAATCTTTTCTGAATTCCATTTTCCACTTGGTTGTTCCTGAAATATAAGAAACATTGAATTTTGTGTGTGTGTGTGTGTGTTTAAGATTTTATTTATTCATGAGAGAGAGATAGAGAGAGAGAAAGAGAGAGAGAGAGAGGCAGAGGGAGAAGCAGGCTCCATGCAGGGAGCCCGACGAGGGACTTGATCCCGGGACTCCAGGATCACGTCCTGGGCCAAAGGCAGGCACCAAACTGCTGAGCCACCCAGGGATCCCTGAATTTTGTGTGTTCTAATGTCAGTCGACTTTGGTGAACTCAATAACTTCCAAATTTTCAATAATTCCTTAAAAATTTGTTTCTTCTGATGAAAACCATATTTTCCAGTGCTAGGCCTTTAATTTTATTTTTTTATTTTATTTATTTATTTATTTATTTATTTATTTATTTATTTATTTACCTTTAATTTTATATAATAAATTTAGCGTTAAGTTTCAGAATTGGGATTCGAACCTAAACGTGTGGAGTATAACTTCCCTTTATATTATTTTAAGCTGACAAAGCATTCATTGAGTCTTACACCCCCATTCCACTCCTCCCTCCAACCCCCCTTCCCCAAGTTTAACAGGAAGGATTCCTGGTTCCTCACAAAATCCCTCTTTTTACCTACTGAGACTCAAAGAATTTAAATGACTTGTCTAAGGTCATGCAAAGTATTGCAGAACTAGCTTAGCTTCTGGAATGGTTATTACCATTTCTAATAAAACAAGAATAATAGTGACTTGACTGTGCCTCTTTTATAAATTGTGTATGCTTTATACACAGCTTTATCCATTTTAGTATTCCATGATAATCATGTAGCATTTTATGAATATGTATAAAATGGGCAAATTTCCATGTCATACAAATACTGCTGGCTTTCAACTATACTTCTAATTTCAATAATTTAATTAACTTTTAACTTAATTTTAATAATTTAATTTATTAATACTTTTCAAAAGTAGGAAATGGGTCATATTTACATTGTAACACTATGTATGTATATTCAAAGCGGTTGAAGACAATTATCAAAATGCTTGGGAATGAGAGCCAACGAAAAGTCATTAAACCCCTAAAGTGCACTGAGCATTGAGAGGCAAGGAAGTATAAAAAATGGGGCAAAAATATAATTAAATAGCTATAATTAGCAGTTTAATACATTGTACTATGTACTTCACATATGCTACCTCACTTAACTCCAAAACATACACATACAACAACCAAGAGATAAATATTGTTTATAAATATTGTTACCATGCTTTTTCCTTTCTCAGAGGAAATACTGGAATTTTAGAGGTGAACTTATTTGTCCAAGGTCATGATATTAGGGAGTAGCAAAGACTGAAGTAGAACCTGGGTGTATTTAACCCCAAAGCCCTTATTCTAACTTTTCTATTTATTAATCTATTCTCCTTAGGATCCAGCTAATGATACACATTTTCTGCCATTTGGCAACACTGCGTAAGTCCCAGGGACGTTTTAAAATACTGAGAAATAAAGGCATCTACTACCAAAAAGCTAGTCTTGTAACTTACTGAATGTTTTCCATGAGTGCCTCTGAGATAGTTCTCATGACATAACTCATCACAAATTAAAAACTCAAAAGTCATTGTAGAATTGATACAAGCAACCACGTGGATGACTATCAAACACAGGCTAAGCAAAATAAGTCAGACTCAAGAGAGTATATGTTATATGATTCCATTTATATTAAAGTCTTGAAAAGGCAAAAATGAGTCCATAGTAACAGCAAGTATATCACTGGTTGCCTGGGGCTGGGGATTGTGGAGGATCCACTGGTAAAGGGAACAAGGGACTTTCTTGTGAGTATATGATAGATAATGCAAATATTCTCCATAAATAGGCCACAGCCATTGGCATATAATGGCTTTAATGGTTCCTCTTAATTAGGATAAAGACTAAGACATATCAGGAAGTTGGTTTTGAGGAGTCAGAAATTAATAGTACGTCAGTGTTTGTTAATCTGGTCAGAGAGGAGGAGCAAAACTCAGCTACTAAAATAAACAGTCTAGAAGCTTCATGAGCAATCAATTGTGACCATCCAGCCACACACAAACAGCACACATGAACATCACAAATGTTCTATATTGATATGGAATTCATGCAGTGAGTTATTTTTTTTTCCTTTTTGCAATGGACATACAATTGCAATGAGAAGATAATTTTGCACCAGAGGCATCAGCTTACAGATTATCTCTTTCATTTCAGTTTTTGTTTTTATGGCAAATTCTGCTGCAGCATTCATGGTAATGGCATTTTGCACTCATAGTATTATAAGATTTTTACGTTAATTCAAGGATCTTAATGCTTTCCTTGAACAATGTCAAATATAACAGTGAAATATGAGCAAGGCTTATTGGAAAACATCTGTGTGCATCTCATAACAAAAAATGTACAACACATTCTATTTTGAAATTCTGATTTTCATCACATTAAAATTGTCTTGAAATATATCTATTATGCAATATGATTCCTATGACATGATCCTTTATCCATTATCCCCTTTCATTTAATATTTAGCTATTTAAGAGGGGAAAATCATAAAAGAAAAACATGAAAACAATTCTCTCTTTTAAGGGGATTTGTACTTTGAATTTATAAAGGTGAATATTCAGGGCTCTAGTATACTTGGCAAAGATTTCAAAACAGGTATGAAAGAAAGAAAGAAAAATATAAAATTGAAAGTGTTCCATACAAGGGGAATGAATAAAAGGTAAAAGGACAGTTACAGTGCACATTATCATCATGGATTAAATCTTAATTTAGGATTCATTTCTTAATTAAGGAAGTTAGCAGACAGGCTTTAGAGGGTCCCTGGACACCTTGAGGTTATCAGCAATTTCTTTGCTGTATGTAGGGAGAAAACCTACTGCCTTCTTAGATTCTCCGATTCCAGGATGCAGCCATACGCCTTCCTTCTTCTGCTTCAAAACTCATCACCAGATTAGATAGATAGCTGAATTCTGGGTATACACAACTTATCCACTTCTAACAGTATCTCCTATACGCATACAGAATACAGAATATGTGTATTAATGTTCACTTTGAGTCACTGAGCTAAAAGTCTACAAGTATCTACTTAGAGCTAAATACCCCAGAGAATCTCCAGAAATACAAACTCCCGGAAAGACCAAAAACAACCCAAAAAGTCAATAGTGGAGAGAAACTAATATAATACAGTATATTTTGGGTCTAATAGTTCATTCTCTCAGACCAGTTTCTTAAAAATATTCATGCTGAGCAAATGGATCACTTTTTACACCTTCTTTGCTCCCCTGCTACCCTGGCGCAGGTTACTAACCTCACAGGGAGAAAAAAGAAAGAAGTCGGCATTTGTTCAGCTTCAACTCTGTGACAGGCAATGTGCTAGGCATTTTAGGCACCTTTCTATGCTTTATTTGTTCGAATGCACAGTTAAGGTTCTAGGAATTTTAGTAATCTGTCCAAGGTCACCCAGGCACACTGTGGTGGAGTGGGGACATGAATCCAAGCCAGCTTGCATCTCAGCGTATTTCTGCCTGCCATCCACACAGTGTCTCTGCTCCCACCCTCTCCCAAACCTCTTTCGTCCTCTCCACGTGCTTCTTAGGACACTGAGGATTTCAGCCATCCCACTCCATCTACACCATTTCCCAAAGCTGCCCATTACGCTGCAAGCACATTTCTCAGGACAAGCTCTCCCTCTTCCTTAATTTAGGTAAGATTCAAATATATAACCCCGCCTGCGTGGTGGGAAAGGCACAATGCTGGAAATCAGGATGCCTGGCTTCTCGTCTCATCTCAATGGACTATGTGACCTTGTACCAGGCACAAATCAATCTAACTATCAGATGGCGAGGCAGGTAGATTACACGATCTCGAAAGTTGAGATGTAATATTCTGACTCTATTATTTCTTGGCATAAACATGTTTCTAGAGAAAGTCATTTGATCATGTTACTAGGTTATTAGATTCATTGTCCTTATTCAGGGAAATATAAATTATGCCCACAATGGTGTTGTCTATAATTCAGATTATTAGGCCACTGCCCAAATGTATTTAACTTGATTTGTATAAAGTGTAGCACATTGCTAACTCCAAACAGACCCTTAAATGCTTTTTAACTGGCTAATTTGCTGAAAGCTCCTGCAGTAACCTTTGCAAGTGCAGGCCCAGGGAAAGTGAGGAAGGTACAGCTGGAGATGAGGGTAGGGTGTTTCAGACAGGAAGCTTTGGAGCTGAAGGACTCTGGTTAAGAAGCAGCAGAAGCCTTTAGGAGTTTCATTTTCCTGTTTGAAAAAAAGCAGCAATAATCCAGGTTTATAGGAAGGATTCAGGGGGATGACTTCCACCTGCTAATAAGGTATAAAGTGACCTCAAAGCAGAAAAATTGAGGATTATTTTAGTTCTTGACTTTAAGACATGAGGCTGAGATTAATGGATAGAAATTGACCCAGCCAAGGGATATAAGCTGCTTAAAAGGCAGAAAGGGCTGCTACAACTGGGTTGTATAAAGATGGCTTTATAAATAGGAGACACAGTGATACTTCCCCCTGGTTTTCAACCTCACAAAGGTGCCCTACCGCCTCACTCATCCAAAGATTTCCGTCAGAGTTTTGGAAAATTTGACTGGGGCCTGTGTGTGCATATGCATGTGACAACGGTGGTGGGTGGGGCAGGAGGTGTCCTTTTGTCCTTGAAGCCAGTCTCAACTGTTCTGGGGCAGCCAAGGACACAAGCTGCACATTGATTATCAGGAGAGGGAGCACCTTGCCCTGGGAATATTTATCTCCATTTCTCTGACTGGTTTGGAAGTTATGGTGAGCCTAGTTCTAACGCCCTTCTGAGCAATGGCAGCAGTGCTGGGTCCAGGCACAACTGAAGGCCAATCCCATTTGTTTCTAGGATCTGACCACTCCAAGCTACACTGAACGTCAGACCTGCCTGATGTTTTCTCCTCATGGAGGTGCAGCCTGGTTTGCATAGCTTTGTTGAGAGATCCTTGATGCTTCTGTTTGCCTTTTTGGTGCATATCCCATCCTCCCCTTCCTTCCCTGACTCATGCAGCCAGTACTTCAATGATACTCTTTTTGTGCTGAAGCCTGATATGTTAAAAACTTGTCTGGAGTCTTCTGGATAGTTACAGCAAAC
Source organism: Canis aureus (assembly GCF_053574225.1). Taxonomy (NCBI): domain Eukaryota; kingdom Metazoa; phylum Chordata; class Mammalia; order Carnivora; family Canidae; genus Canis; species Canis aureus. Next base: position 42,416,964 of record NC_135630.1, read on the forward strand.
TGAGACTCACTGCCTGGTTCCAGAGAGTGGCTCTCGGTTATATCAGGGTAGGTTTCCGACAAGTACACCCTCGTGGCAATAGAAGTGATAGAACAAAGCCAAATTGCTTTTCACTCCTGGAAACACTGGTCTTTTATGTCAGAGTTTGGGTTACTTAATCTTTTTGTGCCAGGAATAAGATTTCCCTGGTGTCACATCCACTGATAGCTATGGACATTCTACGGCTTTGAGTGCCAAGAAATTAATGCTCCAATCTGCATAATCAAATCCCCAGGTAAACATTACCATTCCTTTCTCAGTACTTTCTGTCCCTTGCATTTCCAAATCCTTACATCTATCCAAAATTCATAAAAATGTAATATTTAATAACAATTTTTACTGGGGGAGCTTTTAAGGTTACTGTGATAAACATTTACTGCATGAAATTCACTAAATCCAGAATCATCAGGTTTTCATATGCATTTGAGATATGAAAAAATATATACAGCCTGAATGTTGCACGCTATAAGGTACAGTTCTCGAACTTACATTTCACTTAGTCTATTTCAATATAATGTTGATTTATGTTCAGGTTTTGAACCTCTGTTTAATGTTAAAATCCTTAAAAACAAACCTGAGATACAGACGGCTTTTCATTTTTCATCAGTTTTCTTAATTCAGCTTCATAAGATTCCTCCTCTGATAGAAAGCTAGAAAGAATCCTTGTTGAAGGTCATAGTCAGAAAATTCAATTAGCATGATGCTCCTCACAGGTGTTTGTCCTCGGAGCTCAGTGGGTTAATCTGATATTGTTGGAAGGGACTAGAAAGACCAGATGACACTAAGGCAGGTCAAGATGATTTTATGATTTTAGAGTTCTGGCTATAGCCAGGATATAGGGCTAATATAAATGTAAATTCCAATATTAAGTTTAGTCATGAGTTTAGTCTACAAATTGCTCTTTGGAACCTTGTTACCATAACAAACTCCTATCTATCCTTCAAAGCTCAGTTTAGTGGTCACCACCTCCTAAGGCCTCCCTCACACTCCAGATAATGTTAATCATTCTTTCTTCTGGTAAATATTTGTTTTATTTACTACTCTACTGTACAGGTGTTTATTCATATTACTTGTCTCCTTATTAAATGATAACCTCTGTGTCCTCAATGAATTTTTGTTGAGATAATGAATACAGCAATATATTCCAGCTGCCCTATGAATAGGATTGTGAAGTCTGGTACCAGGTGTTCTAAGCATGTCTATCATGTTTTAGGATAAATCCACCATCTTCACAGCCAAGAAAGAAAAGCAGGTAATTTGCAGACCAAATATGGTCCACAAATGTTTTATTGGGCTTCCTTGGTGTTATAAAATAGTTGAATCGGGTGCCAGTATTTAAAAATCAAAGGGTTGCCCACAAAAGTTTACATTTCCAGGGTCTCAAAATACCTAAAGCTATGGCAACCCCAATCAGTATTTCCATGTGGTCACGATTGGCTGGAACTAGCAGCGGAGTACACAACCTCCTTAGCATATTCCTTCACCTGGCTCAGCCCAGTACGGCATTTCAATTGGCCATGTTGGTCTCATGGCTTGAGATTTTTTCACTGTCTCCGGTAGGAGGGTGCAGAAACAGCCGTGGGCTCTTGAAAGCAATATTTGGGACACATCTAGTTTTAGGAGGATACAACGAACAGGAAGCCAGGTGCCTTCCATTAAGTAACTTAAAATTTGGGTAGGGGGTCAGGATAGGAGAGAGAAAAACTCATGCCTCTGAAAAACATTAGTTCCTCAGCCAAAGGCATATTTATGCAACACAATTCTCTACAGCTACAGGGAACAAACAATTCTGAGATGGAACCCGGAGTTCTCACTGGCAACAGGAAGAGATAAAGCAAAAGCAAAAGCAAAACAAACAACAAAAATAAAACTAGAGTTCATTTAAAAGGAGAGATTGGGGCACCTGGGTGGCTCAGTAGGTGAAACACGTTACTCTTGATTTCGGCTCAGGTTGTGATCTCAGGGTGGTGAGATAGAGCCGTGCATCACACTCTGTACTGGGCATGGAGCCTGCTTGGGATTCTCTTTCTCCCTCTCCCTCTGCACCTCACCTCTTAAAAAAAAAAAAAAGAATAATTTTTGCAGTTGTTCCAACTTATCTAAACATAATATTGCAGTCTTTCTTCTTTCATGTGCACAGTGTCCTAAGGACGGTGGCCACTCCCTTTTTTTTCCCTCTATCATGGTCACCTCATTTATGAAGCCATCTCCTAACACCCTTGGTGGCAAGCCTCTCCTGCATCCCAGAGATTTACTCAATCCTTAACTCACCCCACATTTACTGAGGCTCACTTTTTTTTAAAAAAGATTTTATTTTTTTATTCATTGGAGACACAGAAAAAGGCAGAGACACAGGCAGAGGGAGAAGCCAGCTCCATGCAGGAGCCGGATGTGAGGCTTGATCCTGGGCCTGGGGGCTCATGCCTTGAGCTAAAGGCAGGTGCTCAACCACTGAGCCACCCAGGAGTCCCAACTGAGGCTCACATTGCTTAAGTCATGTTTTGAGAAAATTCAAAGGTCCCTAAGGCAAGGCCCTGGTCCCTATGAAGATAAAAGTTAATGCAAGCAAGTAAAGACTAGGAGTCATGCCCTGAATTTCTCCTAACAGACCACTCGTACCCCTGATAAAAATGTAATGCTGACAGGAAGCACATCACAACACAGCATGCAGCCATGAAGCATGCACTAGGAAGTCTGGGTCTTGCATTAAAAAAAAAAAAAAAAGGAAATGAAAATATTCCTCAACAAACTTTGGGATGAAGAGCATCCCATATGAGAAAAAGAGCACATATGAGAAAAAAGCACATATGAGAAAAGAGCACATATGAGAAAAAATTTAGCGTACTTATAAAGTGACATATCAATGAGCAAGGTGTGTGTAGGAAATTGAGAGGGGCGGGGGGAGGCAGAGTGATTTTATTCCCAGAGCACTTCCAAAGCATATGGCCATAAAACAGAGTGGGAAGGAGGAGACCGACTTCTTCATGCCTTCCAATCCTTGCACAGGCTGTTGCTGCTGGCTTGTGTTTATATTCTCCTTTGTCCACCTCACAAATGTGTATTCTTTTTTTCTAGACTCACATGGAGGCATGAGTTCCTCTGCTAGGCCTTCCCCAGGTCCCTGAGCCACCACAGCTGGCCCCCGTCCCTGCTGCCCTGCCCCTATAGCATCTCATGTGCCTCTCACCACATCACCATATTCTCCATGGTACTTATGGACCATAAGAGGTTGAGGAAACACATTTCACCACTGAATCCCCAGCACTAACATATTTTTGGTGCTTCAGATTTATTAAATGAAAGAAAAGGAATGGCAGGGGTAGATGGGCGGGGTGGGAGGAGTAGCATTTTGGACAAGAGAATGACATACAAAATGGAACAGTTGAAGGAAAACCTATGTCATGCTCCGTGGAGTGAAAGTATTTCTGCTTGGCTAGAGTAAAGAATTTGTGTCAGACAAAAAAAAAGAAAGAAAAATGAAGCCGTTGAGGGTGAAGCGAGTCTATAGAGGGCCTTGGGTGCATTTCGAAGAGGGGGGAATCACATCTTGCTGTAACCCTGAAGATTCTTGCTCATATTCTCTGCTGTTCTTACTTGATCCCAAACCAACCTTGTGTGGGGCATCTAATAATTGAAAACCTTGCCCTGCAGAAGCTGTGTGATCTTTCAAAGTGTCCTTTACCTCTCAGAAAGGGCACTCTCCATACTTTTGACAAGTGAATACCCTTTGCAGGGCTTACGGCATGAGAGAGAATCCCTGCTGCACATTCCTTCTATGTTTTCACGTCTGACAGATGCACACAATGAAGCCACCAGAGTCCTCTGATCATGCAGGATAAGAGATCACCACTGGTGGTCCTCTGCCATTTGGACCCTGGTGTCACTCACCATCCCTCCAACATCACTGGACTGTTCCTCCTGTCACTCTGTGGGTCTTTCTAAATTAGATACCAGGTCTGTAGGGCAGAGCCAGAGGCCACTTCTATGCCAGGCACATAAACATTGCAAGGGAAGAGCCCATCATCAGTTTTGGAAACTCACGAGGCAAATTTATATCTTAGCAGTGTGGGGAAGCCAAGTCGCTATTCTAAGTATGTATGGACTTTTGTTTTTGTTTTTCCCTGACTCCTTTTTAGCTTGTGGCTCAAGAGAGGTACTGATCCATCTGAATGAAAACTATCTCCAGAACTGAAGAACCATTGCCCCATTCTTTACCCAGTCCTTCATCCACTCACCTATTCATCCCTTATTGCTCTCTGTGTTATTCCAAATTCTCCCCTTCTTTTTATCCCACCTCTCCTTTCAATTGTGTATATTTAGAAAGGGTCCTAAAGGCAGATGTGTATACTTTTTATTTTTAAGATTTAATTTATTTATTCATGAGAGACACACACACACACACACACACAGAGAGAGAGAGAGAGAGAGAGAGAGAGAGAGAGACACAGGCAGAGAGAGAAGCAGGCTCCACGCAGGTAGCTCGATGCGGGACTCGATCCCATTACTCCAGGATCACACCCTGGGCTGAAGGCAGGCATTAAACTACTGAGCTATCCAGAGATCCCAGATGTGTATACTTTTTAAAAACAAATACTGACATTTAAAAACATTTAACATAGTTGATGTTTTCTAATTCTCAGAATGACCAAAATCCTGGAGAAGATACCTTCATGCTGGCTATTAACTGATTATTCAGGTCTTGCTAGTTCTACATGGCTGTGTTCACTATGCAGTCACAACTTCTAAGGTAGCAAGGAGTGTAAATGCCTAAAACACACACACACACACACACACACACACACACACACACACCAAAACAAAATTCTGCTTCTCAGAAATAAAAAAAAAAGGATTAAAGGAGCACCTGGGTGACTCAGTGGGTTGAGGTTCTGCCTGGGGTCCTGGGATCAAGCCCTACATCAGGCTCCCTGCTCCACGGAGAGTGTGCTTCTCCCTCTCCCTCTGCCCTGACCCTACCTCAATCTCTCTCTCTGTCAAATAAATAAATAAAATATTTTGAAAAAAGGATTAAAATTATAAATTGAGTACCAAACAATAGGGAAATTGATAGAAAAACACACCTCAGTAGAGAGAGAAAAAGGCATAGTCTCCAAACTAAGATTACAATCTGATTGCAGTTAGAAATTTCCCCCTCGGTAGTGATGCCATCAAGACGGTGACAGAGGTTGTTATCGACTTCAGTCTACCTCACAAGAAGACCAGCCATCCATAGATAGAACACCACTATGAAAATCCCCAAACACAGGGGTGAGGTTGAAGGACCCCTCTGACTATGGAGACCAAGAAGGACCACATGAGAAGGGTAAGAGGAACAAATACACTCTGACTGCCACCTGTCCACAAGGCTGCCAGACCACTTCCCCAAGAGGACTCTTGGGGTCTACGGTTTCTCCACTAGGAGAAAAAAAGTCTGAGGTGCACATCTAGGTTTCCCAGCATTGTAGGTCACTTCCTGGGAGGTTCACTCTGGTCTCACCCCATGGGGATTGCAGAGGAATCTGTGGAGCTTGAATACTGGAGATATCTCAGGACAGAAAAGAAGAGCAGAGCTTACAGCAACCAGTGCTTGGATCTGGGCAGGCCAAGTTCCTCCCTGCAATGGTGCCTGAGATCCCAGTCAGTGGCTTTGCCTATCTGCAGAGACAAGCTAGTGACCCCATCAGACCAGGGTACTAAGTATGTAGTTCTGTCTGATTTGGATCCCCAAACAATGAGTTGTTCTAGCCTCTGGGCCTGTTCTGCTACCCCACACAGGCAGGCAAGCAAATTTGTAGCCCCAATTACCACTGTAGCTTCCAGCTCCACCTGACCAGGAACCCTAACCAGGGCACCTGGGAAGCTGTGTAGCCCATCCTACAACCCCACTTATAATGGCATCCAAGCAGAGAGGTCAGCCAGCAGCTCTTACCATCTGCAGAGCCCAGCTGGTGGCCTCATCTGGCCAGGGAACTTAGTGTACAGTTATGCCTGATTTGGGTCCTTGGTCAGTGAATTATGCCAGCTTTGAAACCCATTCTGCTGCACCAGCCAGACAAAGAAGAGGGTTCACGCCCCCACCTACTGCTGACTATAGTCCTCGTTTCACCACCAGGAAGTATAACCAGAGCACCAGGGGGCTGCATGGCTCACAGTAGAGCCTTGCTTTATAGTGGCACTCAGAGGACCCAGCCAGGAGCTCTACCCAGCAGCTCTGCTGATCCTGTCTGACCAGGGAGCTCAGTGGACAGTCCTGGCCCTGATTCTGGTCCACGACCAACAAGGTACAACAACTTTTCCAGGCAGGGAAGCAAATTCACAGGCTTGCTCAACTGCTGCATATAGCATCCACTCCCCCACCAGCCATTAGGAAGCCTGACCAGCAAATATGGGCAACCATGGAGCCCATCCTACAACTGAATTTTGGAAGGGACCCAAGCCAGCAGTACCATCCAAGTATTCCCAGCCAAAGGCACCCCCAACCCAGGATTTAGAACAGGATCAAATAAAGACTCCAATATCAAGTTCTACTTTTCCTATTCTGACCAGTTGACCTATTCTGAAACCTGAGATAAGCTGACTAGTGAAGAACTGTCTCTGCCAAAGCAAGCCTGTACAGTCTGGAAGACGAGACCATTTACTCAAATGCACAGATACTAATGAAAGAAATCAAAGACCATAAATAATCAGGTAAATATGACACTACAGAAAGAAACTACTATAGCTTTAATAACTATCCCTGAAGAAATAGAGATCTATAAACTGTTTGACAAATAATTCAGAATTATCCTCCTAAAGTTTAATAAACTATAAGAAGACACAGGTAACTACACAAAATCAGGAATACAATATATAAACAAAATGAGAAGTTCAACAAAGAAGAAGAAACCATCCAAAAAAAAAAACCAAGCAGAAATCATAAAGCTGAAGAATACAATAACTGAAGAATTAAATAGTTTCAACAATAGACTCAACAAAGTAGAAGAAAGAATCAGTAAACTGGAAGATAGATTATTTGAAATTATACAATCATTGGAGAAAAAGAAAAAAAAGAAAGAAAAAGTGATGAAAGGCTATAGCACTTATGGGGCATAGTCAAGAAGAAAAACAATGTACGCACTATGAGAATCCCAGAGAAGATAAAGAGAAAAAAATAGAAAATATACTTAAGTACAAATGGTTGAAAACTTTCCAAACCTGGGGAGATAAATGGATAACCGAATTCATGAAGCCTCAAAAATCTTGAATAGGTTGAACATGAAAAGGGCTACACTGAGACACAATAATTAACTTTTCAGGTCAAAGGCAAACAGATAATTTTGAAAATAACAAGAGAAAAGTGACATGTCACATGCCTAGGAGCTTCCATAAAACTAGGGCTGAATTTCTCAATAGAAACTTTACAAGTTAGTATAAAATGGCATGATATATTCAATATATTGAAAGAAAGAAAGAAAAAAACTAAACCCAAAATACTATACCCAGTAGAGCCATCCTTCAAAAATGAAGGAGATGAAGACTTTCATTCACTCCCTCAAAAGTTGAGGGAGTTCATCACTACTAAACCTGTCTTACAAGAAATACTAAAAGGTGTTCTTTATGTGGAAATAAAGTTATACTAATTAACACTGTAAAAAAAATAACTATATATGTAAAACTCACTGGTAATGATAAATACATAGTCAAAGACATATTTTAATATTGTAGTGATGGTGCATAGTTCACTTACAACTCTGGTTTTAAATTAAAAGAAAATACATTGAAAACAATCATAAGTACAATAACTTGGTATTGAATATACAATGTAAAACTATATAAATTATAATATCAATAACTTAAAATGTGAGGGGGAGAAGAGAAAGTGCAAAGCTATTGTTTGCTAACTAGGTTGTTATCAGCTTACAATAGGAAATTATAAACATAAAACTATTTCATATAGGCCTCAGGATAACCTCAAAGGAAAATTGTCTAGCAGTTATACAAAAGATTATGGTAAGGAGTAAATTATACTGCTACAGGAAGTCAACAAATCATAAAAGATGATATTAAGATAAGAAACAAGGAACAAAGTATCTACAAAATTAGAAAACAAAATGGTAATAATAAGTCCCTAGCTATCAATAATTAAACATAAATAGATTAATTTTTTTAAAAATATTATTTATTTATTTGATACAGGGATAGTTGCACAGGCAGAAGGGAGGGGCAGAGGGAGAGGAAGAAGCAGACTCCTCACTGAGCAGGAAGCCTGATGTGGGGATTGATCCCAGGACCCCAGGATCATGCCTTGAGCCAAATGCAGACACTTAACCAACTGAGCCACCCAGGTACCCTGGATAAATGGATTTTTAAAAAAAAGATCCAATGATATGCTGCCTACAAGAGACTTACTTTGGCTTTAAAGACACAAAATTACTAAGAGTAAAATGTTAGAAAAAGGTATTTCAAATATAGTAACCAAGAACAAAAAACAGGAGTAGCTATATTTATATAAGACAAAGTAGACTTTAAGCTAAAAATGGTCAAAACAGACAAATAAGGTCATTATATAATTATAAAGGGGTCAATTCAGGATGCCTGGGTGGCTCAATGGTTGAGTGTCTGCCTTTGGCTCAGGGCGTGGTCCCAGGTTGAGTCCTGCATTGGCTCCCTACATCCTGCTTCTCCCTCTGCCTACATCTCTGCCTCTCTCTCTCTTTGTGTGTCTCTCATGAATAAATAAATAAGATCTTTCAATAAAGGAGGGGTCAATCCATCAATAATATATAATAATTATAAATATTATACACCCAACATTGAAATACTGAAATATATAAAGAATATATGAACAGAACTGAAGGCAAAGAGATAGCAGGACAATAATAGAGAACATCTATACTCCATTCTCAACAATGGATAGATCATACATATAGAGAATCAATAAAGAAACAGCAGATTTGTACACCACTAGAGACCAAATGGACCTAACAGACACACAAGGAACATTCAATCCAACAATAGTAGGATACACATTCTTCTTAAGCACACAGGGAACATTTCCTAGGATAGATCATATATAAGGCAACAAAACAAGTCTTAGCAAATTTAAGAATATTGAAATCATCTAAGTATTTTTTCTAATCACATTAGTATGAAACTAAAAACCAGTAATAGGAAGAAAACTAGAAAACTCATAAATACATGAAAATTAAACAATACACTCCTGAATAACCAATGGATCAAAGAAGAACTCAAAAGATAAATAAAAAAGGTATCTTGAGACAAACACAAATGAAAACACAACATATCAAACCTTATAGGGCACAGCTAAAGCAGTTCCAAGAAGGAATTTTAAAGTGATGAAGACATATATCAAGGAAAAACAGTCTAAAATTAATAACCTAACTTTAAACCTCAAGGGACTAGAAAAAAAGGACAAACTGAGCCCAAAGTTAGCAGAAGGGAGGAGATAATTAAGATTAGAGTAAAAATAATTGAAATAGAGCACAGAAAAATAATACAAAAGATTAACAAAACTAAAATGGTTCTTTGAAAAGATAAACAAAATTGATAGACATTTAATTGTACTCACCAAGAAAAAATAGATATAGGACCCAAATAAAAAAATTTATAAATGAAAGAGGAGACATTACAAATGATAACACAGAAATACAAAGAGATTACTATGAATAATTATATGCCAATTATTATGAATGATTATATGCCAATAAATTGGACAACCTAGGAAAAAATGTTGAGAGATTGTAACCTACTATAAGTGAATCATAACTAGAAAATCTGAAAAGACCAACAATGAATAAAGAGATTGACTCAGTAATCCAAAACCTCCCAAGAAAGAAAAGCCTAGGACCAGAGGTTTTGCTGATAAATTTTACTGAACTCTTAAAGAAGAGTTAATGCCAATTCTTCGTAAACTCTTCCAAAAAATTGGGAGAGTACAGAACACTCCCCAAATCATTTTACAAAGCTAGCATTACCAAGATATCAAAGATAGATAAGGACACTACCAGAAAAGAAAACTATGGGCAATATCCCTGATTAATGTTGGTGCAAAAATTGTCGACAAAATACTTGCAAACTAAATTCAAAAGCACATAAAATAGATCATATACCATGACCAGCTGGGATTGATCCCTGAAATGCAAGAATGGTTCAACATATAAGAATCAATAAAAGTAATACATCACATTAATAAAAGATAAAATCATATGATCACCTCAGTAGGGACAGAGAAAGCACTTGACAAAATTCAGTGTTCATTCATGATAAAAACTCTCAGCAAACTGGGTGTAGAAGGAATATACCTCAACATAATAAAGGCGACATATGACACGCTGATAGCTAACATGATACTCAGTGACAAATGGTTTTTCCTCTAAGATTAGGAGCAAGACAAGTGCCCACTCTCACCACTCCTATTCAACAGAGCACTGGAAGTATGACCACAGCATTCAGGCAAGAAAGAGAAATAAAAACTGTCAGAATAAGAAAAAAAAAAAAAAAAAAGCACACACACACACACACACACACACACACCAAAGTGAAACTGTCTCTATTTGCAGATGACTTGATTTTAAATAGAGAAAATCCTAAAATCTCCACCAAAAAGCTATTAGACTTAATTAACAAATCCAGAAAAGTTCCAGGATACAAAATCAACATAAAAAAATCAGTAGCATTTCTATACACTAACAATGAATTTTCTGAAAAGAAATAAATAAAACAATCCCATTACAGTAGCAATGAAGTCAATAAAATACTTAGGAATGGATCTAACCATGGAAGTGACAGATTTCTACACTGAAAACTACTGAACACTGATATAAGAAATTGAAGAAAACACAAATAAATGGAAAGGTATCTTCTGTTTTGGGGCTGGAGAAGCTAATTTTGTTAAAATATCCACATTACCAGAGCATATACAGATTCAATAAGATCTCTATCAAGATTTCAATGGCATTTTTTTACATAAATAGGAAAAAAAATCCTAAGATTAGTTTAAAACCACAAAAGATCTCAGATAGATAAAATAATCCTGAGCTAAAAGAAGAAAGCTGAAGGCACCACACTTCCAGATTTCAATTATATTTACAAAGCAATAGTAATCAATATAAAATGATATTGGCATAAAAGCAGACACAGTGACTAGTGAAACAAAAAAATGAGACCACCCCTTCTGAAAAAACCCCATGTATATATGGTCAACTAATATTTGCCAAAGAAGCTAAGAACACTCTATGGAGACAATACAGTCTTCAATAAATGGTGCTGAGAAAATTGGATATTCACATGCAAAAGAATGAAACAAAAAACACTATTTTATATCATCCACAAAATTAACTGAAATGGACTAAGGCTTAAATATAAGACTTGAAACCATTAAACTCCCTAGGAGCAAACACTGGGAAAAATTCCTTGAAATTCATCTGGGCAATGATTTATTGGATACAAAACCTAAAGCACCAGCAACAAAATAAAAAAGAAACAAATGAGACTACATCAGCCTAAAACGATTCTTCACAGCAAAACAAATGATCATCAAAAAGAAAAGACAACTAATGGAATGGGAGAAAACATTTGCAAACCATGCTTCTGATGAGGGGTTAGTACCTAAAATATAGAGGAAACTCATACAACTCAATAGTAAAAAAAAAATTAAAAAAAATCAACTTCATTTAAAAACAGGCAAAGGACCTGAACAGATAAACAGAGTAAAACCATCTTTAGACATTTTTCTAAAGAAGATATTTAAATAGCCACCAGGTACATGGAAAGGTGCTTGATATTACTCATCACTAGTGAAATGTAAATCAAAACCACAAGATATCATCTTACACCTGTTAGGATATTATCAAAAAGACAAAAAATAACAAATGCTGGTAAGAATGCACTGTTGGAGGGAGTGTCAATTGTGACAGCCTCTATGGAAATAGCATGGACATTCCTTAAAACGTCAAACATAAAACAACCATATGATTCAGCCACTTCTGGGCATATATCCAAAGGAAACAAAATTATTATCTCAAGGAGATATCTGCACACTTATGTTCATTTCACTATTAATTATAATAGCTCAGAGATGAAAGAAATATAAGTATTCATTAATAAATGAGTGAATAAAGAAAATGTAATACATGCACACACATACACACAGATGCACACAATCCATTGGCACATGAATGGACAAAGTGTGATATACATATACATGTATATATGTATACATATATAATATTATTTAGCCACAAATAAGAAACTCTTGACATTTGTGACAACGTGGAGGGACGTTGAGAACGTTATGCTAAGACAGAAAAAGACAAATACCATATGATCTTATATCTAATCAAACAGAGCTGATAGAAACAGAAAAGGGACTGGTGGTTGCCAGAGATTGAGAATGGGAGGGTGAGGGAAACTGGTAAAGGTGGTCAAAACTTGCAATTATAAATAAATTCTGGATATATCATGTACAGCGTGCTGACCAGAGTTGACAATATTGTATATTTGAAAGCTGCTAAGTAAGTAGATCTTAAATGATCTCATCACAAGAAAAAAAAATTGCACATCTGTGAGGTATTGGCTGTTAACTAAACTTATTATGATGATCATTTCATAATATCTACATATATCAAATCATTGTCTTATACACCTTAAGCCTATACAATGTTATGTCAATTATATCTTAATAACTCTGGAAGAAAAAAATAATAAAGGCAATAAGATACAAAAAACAAAGGAAAACCCTGTCCCACCAAAAACTATGTAAAAAAGGTATGTAAATGAATGTTGAATCATCAGTAATATACAACAAATACATATAATGAACAGTGATAACATCAGTGGGAGGTGAAACGTAACATTTAGCATAGTTCTTGCCCTCACAGAGATTACAAGTTAGGTGAAATGAAACATGAAATCCGTAGCTCCTATGGGTTGTACATGATCTCTACCATCCCTGCCACGAGAGACTAGGATTCCAGAATTCCATACAGGACCATGATCTGCTTAATTATGTGGGATGGGTCATTGATACTATAGGAGCTTCAGCAAGGGAAACTTCCAGGGGCACTGCCAAGACCCTGGAAGGCCCCTGGAAGGTGGCAGCACTGGGTTAAGTCTCAGAGAATGGGATGCATGGCTTGTGGATAGGTGGGGAGAGGTGAGTGTATCGTGTGGCATCCTGCCAAATCAGGCTCATGAATAAATAGATTTACACTCTGAAAATATTTAGGGGAGAAAAAATAAATCAGAAGTACAGTAGAATTTTAAAATCCTCTCATCTCATATGAAATAATGCCATAAAACAAAACACTAGCAAAAAAAAAAAAAAAACAAAAAAACAAAACACCAAAAACAAAACAAAGAGCACGCCAGGAAATAACAGCAAATGTTTACACCTTGGTTCTAAGCTGTCAGATTCTCTACTGTTTGTGTGAATAATCTACCCTATAACATTCTTTTCTTTCTAACCTGGCCTAAGGATATGGGTACTAGGACCCTTTGAAATATCAGATGAGAAGGAGAAGAAAAAACTGTTAGGCAAAAAAAAAATATGAGAATAATATTTTATCAGAATAATGAGGGGATCCCTGGGTGGCGCAGCGGTTTGGCGCCTGCCTTTGGCCCAGGGCCCGATCCTGGAGACCCGGGATCGAATCCCACATCGGGCTCCCGGTGCATGGAGCCTGCTTCTCCCTCTGCCTATGTCTCTGCCTCTCTCTCTCTCTCTCTCTCTCTGTGTGTGACTATCATAAATAAAAAAAAAAAAAAATAAAAAAAAATAAAAAAAAAAAAAAAAAAAAAAAAAAAAAAGAATAATGATAACACAGGTGTCCAAAACAAGACAAAAGCAGAACATACAGTAGAGGGAAAAATCATGGATGCTACAAATCAAGAAGCTTTCAGAAATGTGTAAATATAGTAGTCTCCTTGTTGCATTTCACTGCAGAAGCCCTCTGATCTGACTTGATCACAAGTGGCCCAGTTAATCAAAATGTCAGAATACAGAATGAGAAAAATGTTCCTCATGCTCATTTGTGTTCCATGCAGAGGGAGCACAGAAGAGAGGTGGAAGGGAGGGACTGGAGCCGGATCACGGGATTAGATTCCCACTCTTTCAATTACCAGCTGGGGGACTTGTGTCTGTAGTGTCCCCATTTGTAAAAATGGGTGCAAGGATACTGCCTTTCTTATAGGATTGTAATGGAGATTAAGTGGGTGAGCACTGTAAGGGCTGTAGAGCAGTATCTGACACATGGTAAACACGATGCATTTGTTAAAATAACATTGTTGGTAGGGCCAAGGCCACTTTTTTGCCTAGGGATCCTATTATTAGAGTCTAGGCTTTTATTTTTTAGTGGGGGAGAGGGGGGCTTCGAACACATGGCTTATGCATTGTTTATGCATATGTCTTTGTTTGGGGTTTCTTAACAGTGTAACTAGAACTTAGTCACTTGGGAAACAATTTGTATGCAGAATGCCTCTTTGTTTAATACAATTCTCCAACTCCCACAATTTTTTTAGTTAGGCACCTATATTTCATTTGATCTTAAACATTTCTTTAGTGACTTGCCTTTATAGATGCTTTTAAAGCACTCAACTTTATTTTATATAAACAATTCTTTTGGTACACATTTTATCGGTTTACGTAGCAGTTTAAAAATTAATCACCGTAAGTACTACTTGCATAAACATACTGAGTTACAAAAATGGCTCATTTATGGTGAGCATTCAACTCAACTGGTAAGAGAAGTAAGCATAGTTAGTGGAGAACTGTACTGGCTACCAATGTTTGATGAATCGAATGTGGTTTAGTATGATTTCTAAGAAGAAATGGTGAGCATTGGTTAATCTGGCCAGTAGATTCAAATAAGGTTAATTGGAGATTCAAGTTCCATTAAGAATATTACTTTGGAATTTTATTTGCCATACTGGCTTCTCAATTCTTCAGAATTTAGCTCAAAGTATCGATTTTAATACAGAGAGGGCCTTGTTATTATGATTTGTTACCACCTCTAGTCCCCAAGATACCATTCTGGAAACTGGAATTACCACAGAACATTATTACCATTCTTAAGATTTTAATTTTTAGGTTAGATTTTTTTTTTCCTCAGCATGAATCTGTTTCCCTTTATGGTTTCCCAGAATTTGTCAACTAACCCATAGAATTATCCCTTTTTGTTTCTCCCTTACAATAATAATAACGAAAAAAAAAAAAGCTAAAAAATATCCGTGAAACTTTACTGTTTTTAAGGGACAAAGACTGGTTCCTGGTCCTAATAAATTATTTCCTTTTCTACTTTTTACAATCTATCTCCTAAAATCACAGTGGGTTCAACAATCTTCTTACAATATTTCTCTCCAAGTGGGCACTTAAGATTGTAGATAATCATTAGGCTGTATTCAGCAGATGATGCCTAATGCAGGTTTCTAAGACTGTAGAAAACTACTTAGAAATCCATTGTACTGAATCTCCAATCTATATGGGCAGATGCTGTAAGGCCAGTAATATTTGGGACCAGATGCACTGGTGGAGTTGCTGTACCCAAAAGCCACCACTCTCAACAAGGCTGGGCTGGACCAGCATGACTGAGTAGCTCTAAAGCATCCAGATAAGATATAAGACATCCACATAAGGAAAAGCTCAGAAGAAGGAGGTCATAAACTTCCCCTAGGTTTGTACAAAATAACTACCAACTTGCAGAATAAATTTGTATCATGTATTCATTATTCCATTCGACAAATAATTATAGAGCTTCCAAAGGTGCAAAGCAAGCACAGGCTGCTTTTACTTTAGCCAGTGCTCCACAGTATGTATTTGTGCCACCAGGAAATAAACAATCATGAGTCACATAATTAACAGACCCCCTGAAAAGCCAGCAACTCCATCTATCTGTGATTGTGAGCTATGGATGATATAGGGCAGGCATCCCACTTTCTACCATTCTTTACAGAACTATTTACAGCCCATCTTTTAGAAGTGTTATTTAAATTAGGATGGCTCCTGGAAATAAAGACTATTTGGGGAGGAATATAAAGTATGTTGGCTGAAAATACCCAGTGAATAAACACTGAGTTCCATTGTTAGCATACACACCATTCCCTGCCATTTGGATATAGATTTCAGAAATTTGTGACAGCCAATGAAAAAGTTTAAATATCTATGGCACATGTGTTTATTATGGAAATAAGCCATCATGATTCATAAACGGGGACTATAGATCCTTAAATATTGTTCCAGAAAAGCCTGAAGTTAAACCAAGCAAAATGGAAAAATTCATGAACATGAAACAGCTGTTAAAAGTAATTATAATATTGGATCTTGATAGGAGAGAGCAAAAGAAATACAACATTTTACAGATGCAAGATTCTCTCTGACAAACATTTGGTATGGTTGGGGCCAGGAAAGAGAATCGAGATAGACTAATTTTTTTCTGCATAAGTTTTGAGTCACAAATTATGAATTATGCTTTAATAGATAAAGGAGAGAGGAAATTAATTTAGGAGATGGGATCGATTGTACAATTCGGAGACTTGTTTTATTTTAATTTGGGGGGAAATTATACTTCGATGTTTGGCTTTATCGAACATCTTTCTTTCAGTGAAATGAACAGCAATTTCTCATTATTTCCCTGAGGATTCAGGGAAAGATGTTTATGCCAAAGTTCAGAAGGTAAGTTGGAAACACTGTCCCAGCCATCTGGAAAAGTGTTGTCCAGCAGAACTTCCTATGGTGATGGAAATGTTCTCTACATACACCATGTAATATGGTAGCTGCTGTCCATATGAGGCTTTTCAATCCTTCAAATGTGGCTAGTTTGACACAGGAACTTAATTTTCATTTAATTTTCAATTTCAATGGTATCACGTGGCTAGTGATTACAGGGCTGGGCAGTACAGTCTAGACAATTCGCTGTCTTTTCACTTTCAGCCAATTGCTCAGGCAGCTGGGGATTATTTTTTGTACATTATCCCTGTGAAATCTTACCCTTTGCTAGCTTAGCCTCAGAAGGGCTCTAAGTAAGGCTCATGGGAGCTTGTTTGAGCAAATATACACATTAATAGGATTTAGAAAACCCAGGAAACAGCAAAGATCAGCCTTCCAGGCCCCTTTGCCAATTCCTATGTCTCCCTGAAGTCAGGTGTGTTCTCTGGTGCTTTGTCAGGGACAGCTTTAAAATGATTCAAATTGTTTGACCTTCCATGACTTTGCATGCTAAGAAGAAAAGCAAAGACGAATTTCAATGAGAGCGTTTAGACAACAAGAACCTGAAAAATATTGAAGCAGAATATGGGAAGAACTGTGTGTGAGGAGGCACTCTACATGGAGAGAGCTATGAAAGAAAAACAAGCCCCAGCAGAATCTTTGATTACAGAGAGAAGGAAGTAAAGAAATGTGTTTTGGTATTACGTAAAACTCTTCCTGTCTTATCATGGAATGCAAGATTACTAATACGATCCCCCAAAGTAATCAATTATTTCCAGGTTCCATTCCACGGTTTCACTTAGTTTACTAGAGGACACTTTCTGATGGCCCCTTTTACCTGTTTATTATTTGTTGATGTATTTCGTTATCTAAATGTAGCTTTAAAAAGTCAGAAATTTAAGAGATGTTCAATTTTAATGACATCCCTTGAGAAGGGAAAGGATCAGGGTTCTGATGCATGATGCTTTGCCTATGGAGATACTGGAAAATTTTGAACTGAAGTAACTTCTTGTCAATAGCATTTCAGTAGCAACGATTGTTTTCCATGTAAGCACCTACCTGGAGGAGCAGATCAGAAGTTGGTCTGATTCGCTGTTGGAACAGGATGCTTAATGTTCGATTCTGTTGTTCCAAATCAAACACTCTTGTTTTCAACTTTACACACTCCTCCCTTAGATCCTACAACAAATACAGAGAAAGAAAAAATCTATTACTGAAAGACAGCTTTGCATATTATAACCATATTTTATCTGATATTCCAGACACATTGGTATAAAAATAGTATTTTTATCCTTCAAAGCCCCAGGGAATAAATCACACACAATGTTTTCTTCCATAGCCCATTGTCTGATGGAATTATTATGTGCAGGGAGGACCAATTTAAAAAAAAAAAAGTACCTTGAAATCAGAAGTGCATTAATCTAGTATGCTATTTTTGAAGATGGTAAATGTTAGCGATATAAAGTCAATTTGAGTTTCCACCTATATATTTTGCCTTTTCACTGTCTTCATAAAAGCAATCATAAAGCACAAACCACAAGGACAATAATGTTTTTGCAGTGAATAGAGATTTGATGAACTAAAGAAACTATCACTTTTGATAGAGCCTTTTGCTGTCATTTGTAGAAACAAGTTGAAATTTTCAATGCTGGGGCTAATAGAGCCAGTGATGCATTTAGAGGGAGAGAAGCAACTCTGAAGTGAAGGCTTTAAAAGGCCACTGGAAACCTGTCCACATTCTGAACTGATGAATTTCCATGTATTTGGGGTGGTTCAGCCTGGTGCTAGGGAAGAAGTTGAGTAGCCATCCCTGGGCATCCTTCTGCAGCACCTGTTTTGAATAGCTCGAGGACCACAGAGACCTTTCCCTCTAGCTTTCAGAAGGGAAGCTATAACACAGGAGCTTTAGGATTCTCTGGAATCTGCCAATGAACTGCCTTCCAAACTAACCTGTGATAAAGATGCTTGTAGTACTTAAATGTCTACAAGAACTCTCTTTGATGGGGTTCAAGAAAGACCAAGGAGAATAATGCTCTAATTCAAAGTTCTTCAAAAGCTTCCCTTTTCTGCATGTCAAAGTTGGTCTTTCCCTACTTCCAAAATTTTTTGAAAAGGCTCTGCTCTTGCCATATAAAGAAGAATGTTCTGCTTTTGTTCTCCAAAGCTCTGTGCATCCCTGCCATCCTCTTCCCTCCCTTGCCATCATGTTCCCTTCTCACTCCCGTCTTCCATCCAGTCCAACTTTGGGATTTTTTGATTGATGTCCATTTCAAAATCTGTCTGTCTCCTCTCTGGTACTTTTATCTGGAGTCCCCCAAAGACCATTCATTTTTCCGAACTCCAGTAAGCCCCTGACACCTTTTATAGGACATATAGCATAGACTACCTTATACTGATTTTATCTTTCATGCCTAGTCTTAGCTTGTCAATTAGATGGCATGTTCCTCAAAGGCAAGCACAAGAAGACACTCCAATAAACAGCAGCAGAAGCAGATCCTTCTTCACTCTTTTATTCCATCACCTGGCAAAGTATCACATGTAGTGGGAACTTAATAAAGTGGGTGATTATTTTGTTAAACAGAATGATGATGACAAATTCTGCTCTCTGTGTGATTGAGGCTCTAAGTTTCTCAGAACTCCTAGTTTATGGATCTATATATTTTGATGTGGGGCAGATCCAGGGATTACTTGAGACTCTGCAAGCAAGACAGAGCACCAGGCAATAGCTCTGATCCCCAGGCACTAAACAAAGTCACAGAGGTGAGTGGGCCTGTCCGTAACCTTGTGTCCACCTAAGTGTGAAGCTAGACAGATCCAGCTTCTGAGGCTTTACCAGAGCCTCATTATATCCAGATTATATATTCATTTATTCTACTTACAGAGGGCAAGGAAATAGGCCATGGTGTGTCTCACTGTATAGTTTATACTCTCTTCACTTTTTTAGTCAAAGGGGTAGAGTTTATGCATAGGATGTTTCCAAATGATTGCTACCTACAAACGCAGAGCAGAGAAATGTCATGTTCAGAATGAAGCACCTGAGTCCAAGATCTAGGAGGGCAGCAGCCTCCAAAAGCAGAGGCAGGAATGTGTGTATGAGCATGAGCACATATGCCATTTGGCAAAGGTCCCTCTGGGGGTCCAGGCACTGCTCACATTAAAAGGCTAAACTTGTTCCCTTTATTTAGAATTCAACCTCTGTCTGTGTCTCATTTACTCTACTTTTTGTTCTTAGCATGCATATAATTCTCTCTGCCCCCAAACACTAATTGTTTTTAGTACTGCTAATTAAGTAATTAATAAAACTTGACTGTGAAGTAAATAAATATTAATAGTACCTATTGGGTGGGAAAACATAATCATTCTCATTTGCAGGTGAAGAAATGGAAGCAGAAGCATATAGTGTGGATTTACAAGGAGAAAAGAGACCTGGAAGGAACAGGATTGAGGATCTTTTGCAGCAAAACTGAGATAACTTGAAAGAGTTCTTCAGATGAGTAAAAGAGAGAGAGAGAGAGGGAGAGAGAGAAGAATAAAAGAAAAAAAATCAATATACTTTATAGAGATTTTTTGTACAGGTGCCCAAATTTCAATGCCCATTACTGTTACTTAAGATAGTAAAAGTTCATTTAGCAGGAACACAATTTATTGACCTTGAGAACTGTTCATCACTCTTGGCTCATCTAGATTAGCACATGGCAGAGGAGGAAATGGAAGGCTTTAGGGGTGTGACTCTGGTCTTAAAATCATTAACGAACAGAATTGATCTGGTCCAAGAATCTGTAGACATAAAATAATTATTGCCTGTGTTGTTGTGATATTCTTGTTCTCTTTACTCAAGCTGTGGTTGGTAAGTGATGCCAGACAGTTATAATCTCAATAAACTGTATTCAAAACCATGCATGTGTGCCCATGGGCACATACATAAGCACAACCAGACTGTGCAGATGGAAAGAGAGAGAGAGAAAAAAAAAAACAGCAATTTCTCTGACCACTGCAGTGAGACCTAGGCAGAGGGTGACAGTCAGCTGTCTGGATCCTCTGTACTTACAAAAGGAATCTGCTGACATACAGTAGCATATGACACATGGGGTCTCACTACAAGCATGGTTATTGTGACCCTGACCGTGATGGAGGTGAGACCTAGACTATCTTTCCCAAGTAAGGTGTCAGAAACAAATGAGCTCTCTGCTTAGATGCCATGATTGCCTCATTGAGGAGGCTGGGCCATCTGTTTTCTCACATTCTTCTTTTTTCCTAGTATGTCCCAGGCCCCAAGAGGAAGATCCCACTGAAAACATAGGGTTGTGTCTTCTGCAATAAAAGAGACCTGATGTGTAATTTCATCAGGAGCGAAATAATGCCAACAGTTTGACTACATATAGGAAAGTGCAGAGGTCTTTGGGTTCAAAAAAATAGCCAGAACTGTTTTCCTTGCAATCTGCATGTCATTATCAACTGGAAACAGAATATGGGATTAAAGCTGAATGTGAGGGCAGCCCTGGTGGCTCTGCGGTTTAGCGCTGCCTTCGGCCTGGGGCGTGATCCTGGAGTCACGGGATTGAGTCCTGCATCAGGCTCCCTGCATGGAGCCTGCTTCTCCCTCTGCCTGTGTCTCTGCCTCTCTCTCTCTCTGTGTCTCTCCTGAATAAATAAATAAGATCTTTAAAAAAATAATAATTAAAGCTGAATGTGAGGGCAAATATACTGAGCAATGTGATAAACTGTTCTAAAAGACCCTGTATATCTTGATCTCAAACGATAGCTTCCCTGGAGTATCCATGCAAATAATCCTGGCAAGTATCACCTGCACTCAGGGCTAAAGAAGATTCTGGATCTACTGCTATGTAGTACCTACAAGTACGGCTGCTTTAATGCATTTAGAACTAAAACTTTACCTGCTGAAGTCAGTTTAATAAAGTGTTGATTGCATAGAAGTAAGACATATTGTGACATCACTGGAATATTGATGAAAACTATTTAAATCTGATTTTATCACGTAAAAATGATATCATACTGGTAAAATTATTTCAGATGCAATGTGTATCGTGGGAATATACCACATTGGGAGTTAGGGGGTCTGGACTCCAGTCCTCCTTACCCACATGACCTGAGAATGTAACATATTCTGGTTTTGCCTCAGTTCCTTTATCTGTAAACTGGGCTACTGGACAAAATTGGACTTTAAGAGAATGTGTGTCTCAGCTGCTTCATGAGATGGCTTTTAAACGGCCACTTCATTCCTTCCCTGAAGCTAAATGGCCACCATACCCACCAGTTTCTCCTTGTAACATTCCTTCAGTGGCTTTCACTGATACATCCCTTTCTTTGCCAAGGATGCAGACTTGTGTAAAAAGAAAAGCCAACTCTCAGACTAACCAAAGGCCTCAATGTCAAATATCTAAGAGGCAAGGCAGGTAACATAAACATGTACCTGAATCAGACCAGCCCCAACAAACAGGATGTGGTTAGTCCTGTGGCAAAGTGAAAACCGCAAACCTTCATCCCAAATGCATTCAGATTAAAACATTTCTCATCTGGGTGATAGCTAAACAGTTCATGTAATCATAGTAAATTAAGGCCATAACCAAGGCCAATTGACAATCTCGGGATTAAATGCTCTCTAAGGTCTCTGGCAATTGTAAAATTCTGGAGTCTAAAATAAGATGGATTCTGAGAAAGCTTGACTCCAGATTTAGAAAGTCAGTTTTGACTGCACACATGTCAGATCCTGAATATCTCTTTTGCTGACCAGGACTGGCAATGTTTCCAGAAGTTTTAAGAAATCCATTGGCTCCCTTGCCCTTTTGTTCTATTTCCTGCAGTCATATCTAATGATTGGATTCCAATCCATCTGTTGATTTCTGCAGTCCCATCTCTGCCTGCTGAACTACAGTAGGGGAAAAACAGTAAGTGATCCAATGGGACTGTTGATGTTGAACGTTGCAAAGGGAAGATTTGGAGTGTCACAACCCTAGTTTGAAGATATGGGCTTTGCCCCTTCTTGCATTCAGAACTATGGGAACACTATGTTCTTAGTTCTATCTTTTTTTTTTAATTTTTATTTATTTATTTATGTATGATTGTCACAGAGAGAGAGAGAGAGGCAGAGACACAGGCAGAGGGAGAAGCAGACTCCATGCACCGGGAGCCCGATGTGGGATTCGATCCCAGGTCTCCAGGATCGCGCCCTGGGCCAAAGGCAGGCGCTAAACCGCTGCGCCACCCAGGGATCCCTCTTAGTTCTATCTTATAGGGTTGCAGTGAGAACAAAATGGCTTAGAGGATTTAAAGTGCTGGACATGAGGTCTGACTCCTTTTAAGTGCATAGCAAGTATAAACAGACCCTCTTCAGGGAACTGGATCCTATATACACCATTGCCAGCTGAATGGACACAGGTGGCCCAACTGCCCCTCCATTAGGGAAATATGTAGAAGTTTGGAGTTCTTTCAGATACAAGCTCCAAAACTGTGCCCTGCTTCTATCTGGTGGCTGCATTGCTGGATTCTCTCATATGGAGCCTTATTCCATGTTGGTAAAGAAAAAACACCATATAAATATTTAGTTATCTTAAAGATCATGCAGACAAAGCTCAAGTTGATATGTTGAAAAATGACTCAAGAAAAAAAAGATTTTCTTCCAAGTTTGATGATAGTGGCAAAACACAAAAAACAAACAAAAAATAACAGTAAAGAACTCAGGACAGTTACGTTTTCAGTGAGTGTAATTGACCTAATGAAGATAAAATATATTTCAGACAAAAATATGAGCTTGCCCTGAATTATTGATTTTGCTTGCACTTGTAGCCTCGCACCTATGATTTGGAATCATAAATGGAAGTGAGCTGGGTTTAATGTTGTCACTTTAGCTTTATTGATCTAAAGGAGGGACAATCTGCTGTCTTAAGGGAATCCACAGGTTTCTGAGACAGATTGAATTACTTGACTAGGACAGTATATGTACATTTAACAGAAACTGATAAGTTCAGGGAAATAAATTTTTTTTATCAGTATTGAGAAAAAGAAGTACACTGTGTTATTTCAAGATGCTTATCTGGGCCAGTTGATGATATGCCAGGAAAATGCTTTTTTGGTTGCTCATGGCAGGTTTGCTTTGTGTCATAACAAACGATATATTCTAAAACTGCATGGTTATGACTGTAATTTCACCTCAAAAAAAATCTTTTTGTGACTTAGATAAATCACTCAAGATTTCTGCTTTCACTCTGTGCCAGCTACATCCCTCTTTAGAATTAGTTTTCTCATCTGCATTTGGAGTACATTTTATTTCCTGTATTGTGCTCTTAATTAAAAAGAAATTTGAGTCTCTTTGTGTCAATTTTACAGTCTCTATAAAAACTGGGAGGTACACGTTTCTGCAGAACATGATTCTTTTGGAATCTTTGAAAATCCTGGCATCTCCTCCTGCCTCAGAGTGTCCCTGAGGTATGCTATCTCACACAGTAGCATGTCTTTCTGTGTCTTACTGCTTAACTGTACCAAGGTAGATTTATCTGTTTACTAGTTATTACTTGGATTTGTGTAGCTATTTTTTGTGGCTGACCTGAAGGGTCTCATTTTCCTTTATATTGTACCATACAGCTTCCTTGTCTCTTTCCTGAGGCACCATTAAAAAAAGACAGGCATGAGAAGTTTTCGACAGTTACACACTGAGCTACAACAGTGCTTCCTTCATTCCTTAAGTTTATAATTAAATGAGCACAGTTTCTAACAGGAGGAAAGCAAATGAGAAATTAAAGCCTTTGAAAAAGAAAAAAAAAACATTTCAAATACGCTGTGACAGAAATTATGAGATGCCCTTCAGTATGTTTCTCCCCTTCTCCTACAATACTATGAAAATCCATTTTCAGCTGGGCACCTACCCAGAATAAAGACTTCACTGTCAGCTTCTCTAGGTGTGGCTGTGCGGTTAAGGTCTGCTCAAGGAGATGTAAATGGGGAGGTAAGAAAGCTCTTGGAAGTCTCTCTTAAAAGGCACCTTGTGTGTGCCCTTTATCTTCTTTGTTTTCTTCAGCTTTTCCTCATTCCTGATGGCTGGAATGTAGATGTGATGACTGGCGCTAGAGCAGTCATTTTAACCATGAGGTGACCTTGGGAATGGAGGCCACATCCCATAGAATAACAAGATAGAAACCAGAGACACTCAAAACCACATGGACTTTATGGAGCAGAGTAACCATAGCAACCCCATACTGCCTACCTATAGATTTCGTTATGAGGAAGAAATAGTATTTTGGCCTATTTAAGTCACTAGTAGTTTGGATCTCTGTTACTCACAATGGAATCTAATTCAAATGAATAGGTATAGTCAGATCTCTCTATTTATGCAATATTAATGTAAAACCTGCACCAGTTAAAATCATTTGAAACAGAAAGCATGATTTAACAAAAGCAGTTGAGGAGAAAGTCTAGCAAAAATAATATCACAATGCCTCTATAGTATAAATTAACAATAATATTTATCTCCAATGAGAAGTGGTTAATCCCTAATAAAATTATTTTTAAATAAAAAATCAAAATGTCAAAATTATTTTGCTATCATTAGCCATGTACTCCAGAATATGCCACACGATCTAAGACTTTCTCTTATAGAAAAGGTCTCCATCTCACAGAGAGGTAATTCAGAACAAACAAAATCTGAAAGAACTAGAATTCAGCCTCTGAGAAACATTATAGAAAGAGATAAGAAAATTTCAATAAAACGTGCCAAAATAGCCAAATTTGGACAATAACTTGCATTGGCCCACTCTGGCCCCAAAACATAATCTTCTATTGTCTGAAGAGAGAATAGAGACATGGCAAAGGAGAAGGCATACAAAGCTCATGCTCAAAAATTATTTGTTTTTATTCCTCAACTTCACTGAAGAATAATTAAATAACTGTATATATTTAAAGGGTAAAATGTGATGATTTGATATATCTTATCAATGGAATGATTACCAAGATCTAGATAATTAACACATCCACACCTCACATAGTTGTTTCTTTGTTTGTTTGGTGGTGAACTCGACTGTCAGCAACTTTCAAGTATATGATATTGCCATTTGCTTTTTATTTGCCACAAACCAATTTCTATAGGAATTATTCCGTGTGCTTCCCACCTTAGGATGACCACTACAGTTCTGGGAGGTGGGAACTTTACAGAAGAGGGACCAAGACCCAGAGAAATTAAATAACTTCTTAACCTCCAAGAATTTTAGGCTTCTGTTAAATGTTGTCCATCAAAGGCTATTCATTTTACAGGAATTGAAGGAATCCACCAACTTAAATAATATCTGCATTTACTAAATAAATGGGTCCGTGGAAATCTTCCACCTTCTGCTACTTTACCAAGATGAAAAGTATTCAAGTATTCAAACCATCCTGAATTTTAGGATTCTGTTGGTCACTAAAGTTACTTTGTATGCCCGTCTAAAACACACACAATTTTAACTTAAGTGAATAAACAGAAAAGTATTGCATCTATCAATCACAATTTCCTGGTTTGACAATATGAGTTCCAACCTATTCACATAAGTACCTTGAAGATAATAAGCCAGAAAGTGACCTACCTTTTGAGTGAGCAGAGCTTGAACAACTTGGTTGGCTACCTTTAAAAAATAAAGAAAAGAGGTGTCATTTAGAATAACGAGACTTTATACGCATGGACTGTAATTTACCAATACGTTTCCCTCAGCTTATTCTACTTAATTAGCTCCTCATTTGCCTCTTTTCTTTCTGTTTAGAGGACCTGATTCTTTTCATAATAAGCCTATCCTTCTAGGTAATATTTTGCTTTTTTCCAGAGGTGACCTTGTTGCTAATTAAGATGGTTAGGTTGGAAAGATCATTCATATCTTGACTTCTACATTTCCATATTTGGAAAAATAATATCCTTTCATATGTAAAGTACTCCAAGAAGGCTAAAAAATGATACAGTGTAAAACACGATCCTAATTATCTGTACACACAGTTTCTACACTTTGCTGATTTACAGTGTCCTTTGCCTCTCCTTCCCCTTCTTCAGCTGTGTGACTATTTCACTACTTAAAATGACTTGGGATAGAGATAGGTTCGAATGGTGGAGAACCAGAGCAGCCCATTGTTTTCTGTGTGCTCTGTTTACATCCTCCATGGTTGCATTTACTCCATCCTCTTGTCACTGCTACCCGCAGCAGAATCTGGTAGTGTTTACTCTAACATCTATTTCTCCTTTCTCCTAAGTAATAAACTCTGATTTTTGTTGTTGTTGTTGTTGGGTACATTCAAATACAGTTCCCAGACTTCCTTGTAGATAAGTGTCACTTTGTGACAAATTCCTGGCCAATGAGTTATAAATAGACTTTTTTTCTTGGTCTCATAGGGAGTCTCTAAAGAAGAACCTCGCTCTTTCTCCTCCTTTTCCTGTCTGGGATATGAAAGTGATGGCTGGAACCTCAGCAGCCCCCTTAACAATGAAATTAACACATTAAGTATTTTTGGGCAGAAAAATGGGATGAGCTCGGTTCTGATGATGTAGGGAGTTGCACTGTCTATCTCTGAACTTCTATGTGAGAGGGGGGAAAAAATCTACTGTTATTTTGAGTTTCTTTCAATACACAACCAAATAGAATTCCTACTAATAGATGAACATAATTCTAATTTTCTTCAGGTATCAGACAGCTTCAGGCAGTAGGAGAAGCTAGGCCCCTCTCAGACTAATGAGGTGAATCTTGATTAATCTAAACCAAACTTGGCAACTCCATTCCCTTTCAGTGAATAGTTTAGCAGTGGGTGTGTGGCACCATTCCAGCTAAGAGCCACATATAAAACCAGTAACTTGTCCCTGGTATTTGCAAATATCTGACATTTTCTCCATATAACCATTTCATCACTTCTCTATATATTTGTGCTAAGATTTCTTTTTCAGCTGCAGATACCAAAAACACTGCGCAGGAAGCCACTTACTTAATTTCACTATAACCATGAAGCTATGCACCCATATGGCTACTCTTGATAAAATTAAGGTGGGCAGATGAATTATGTAGTATTTTTCAGCCAGTACATGAACTGTGTACATTTAAGTGATCATTGAAACTTAGAGCATTAAAGACCAAGTCATAATATTTTAAAGTCCTAGATATCAGGTACTTCAGTTCATTCGTTTCTTCCTTCATTTTTTTTTAAATATAAATCTGTATTTATAAAGCTAGATGACTGGGATATGCTCCTTGGTTTCAGAGAGAATATAACTTGTAGGAAGTAGGCAAGAACACAATTATAACACAGTGTGATAAGCATGTAATCATCTTGGTAATTCTCATATTCAACCAAAGGCTGAGGGACATGCTTTCATCTTTTTCTCTTGATAACCAATTTACTTTTGGTGATACTAAACTATGTGTGCTTGTTTCCCTGTTTAGTACAGTGGAACAGATTAGGGTAAGAATGTTTTCATGGAGCTTAATTGTTTTTTGACTCAATATTGACAAAGTAGCACATCCTTAATGACAGTTGGCTACCAGTAAGTCTCACAGAAAATTAAAACACAGGCTGCCATCAACTGTGGATAGGAGGCATTCATAGCACAAGCGATACATGATTAAAATCAAATTACCTATAACTGATTAGTTGAACTGTAGGCACAAAAGGTTTTTTTTTCTTTTTTCTATCAGAATCCTTTCCAAATCTACATTGTTGACATTAAGTAAATGAGAGGGACCTTTCATTGAAAGTAACTATAGTTTTGAAGAAAAAGCATTACTTATTTTTTTAAGTCCAGTCCAAGTTAAAGAAAACTACCTAAGGACACTTGTAGACCAAAGTAAACCATATTTCCCTTAACTGGTGCCTTTTCTTTTTCCTTTATCACTTGATTTATACATGGCCATAACAGTGATAAATGTTATTCAATCATACAAATTGACCAATAGTGTCATCTTAAAAATCTTTCAGTTTTTAAACGTTCATTCCAATTCATAAGTTACTGAAGATTTAAAGTCAAAGGATAGGTCATCTATTTTATTCTTGGCAAATTAAAAACAAAAAACATACAACAGAAGAGTTCAACTATTCATGCAGCTTGAATCAGGAACAACGTACCAAAATTAATTCACACCATAAATAATTTAATTCTTTCAGATCTCAAACTTTGGATTTGATTTACATTCTCATAAAACTGCCTAATATCAATATTTTCTTTTCTTCCTCCAAACTGGTCCCTCACTTAAACCGGGCTGTGGAACAGTGGTCACATAAAATAGCTCTCTACATGATTTAACAGGAGACATAAATGAATATCCTAACTGTAACGGCCCGCAGGAGGAAATACGTTCTATCTTTGCAATCCGAGTATGTTGCCTTATGGGCTTATAGGCTCCATCTCTGACACAGTTCCTTCTGGCATGTATTTTGGACAATTGTTCTACCTAATAATTGAACAAAGATACACGAATGCATTATTTCTTCACCTACTGACGTGGGGTTATATTACCCAGAAGGACTCACAGATCCTCTGCAGAAGAGCAGTCCAGTTTGTACAAATGCTTTCCTGGGTTCTGTCTATAAAGACAGTTTCCTGGGTTTCATTACTACTTTTACTGGCTAAGTTTCCCTGAAGCATCAATAGAACAGCTGTTTGGAGATTGTGCCTGCAACCTCTAATAGGTTCACAAGATGACCCCTGGAATGGGCCCCTGCCCTCATCATAGAATTATGCTCTGAGCACTTGGGTTGCAAATAATCACACACCCGCAGGCCCAGCTAATGAGAACAAATAACTTGTAGTGTCACCTGACAGCTTTCCTCTCCAAAGAAAGGAAAAATAGCAGCTGGGCTGGGCCAGGGGGACTTGAGACAAGCAGAGCAAAGCTGACAGTCCTTAAGCCTCTGGCTTGTTTTACAACCTGCCTCAGGCTCTCTGTGGAGACCTCCCCGCTTTACCTCTGGTGGGGCAGGGCTGCAGAGGAGCAGGAGGTGCCAAGGAGAGGGCCCTGGTACCTCTCCCCCTCTCAGCAAGCATTCTCTCCAACAAGCCAGTTCCTCTGCTACCTGGCCCTTCTTCTACCCACACAAGTCTTTGTTCTTCTCCATCAGTCTTGTAGGGGTCGTGTCCACGCCTCCAGCCCCACTGAACTCTCCAGGAAGCAGGTGCGCAGGAGGAGGAGGGCGTTGTCTGTTCTTCTTTTCAAAATAGTCCCTGAGGCTGAGTGAGAAGCCACACTCGGGACTTATTCCAAGAGGGAGCCAATTTTCACCAAATCCAGAGGACAGTGAGGGCGGGATGGAGGCTGGCAGAGTGAGGAACTCAAAAGTCACCAAGCTTTGACAGGGCTCCTCCTGCCTCCTGCTTTTGCTTTTTGTCCTTGCAAAGGATATCCTTTTATCATGCAAAGCAACTGCCACATCAGCAAGCTCATTTAAAAACCTAATTGAAGGAGGACAAGTTTTGGAAAATGTGCCTTGGAGAAGTTTTAGATGCTTCTGAGTTTGGTTTATCATACTGAGACAGCTGGGGACAAGTGGGAGGAGCACGGGGGCAGAATCAAAAGGACTTGGGTTCAAATCAGTAGTGTATAATGTGTTGATTATACACTGATGTGTACGAGGATGAGGGACTAGCGTGACTCGACTCATCTGTGAAGTAGTGGACCTGGCCACCTCTCAACTTGTGAAAAACGCAGGAGATGATAGATATAACATTGGGCAGTACCTGATACAAAGCAGTCCTCCGTAAAAGTTAAGTCTGAATCTGAGCACTTGAACTTCAAACAATAAAATGCATTTTTAGGTAAGTAAGAAAAGATGGTTTTAGAATAAGAGATTTTATTTGTATAAGAATGAAATGTGTGTGTGTGTAATATGCATGTTTAAATAAAAATCACTAAGAACCTATATTATTTTTTGCTCTGTAAAATACTGGGAGTGGGAGAAATTCATCTAAATATGTATGTGGGATCACAGGGAAAATTAATTGGGAAATTAATTTGGGGATGATAATCTCCATTTATTCATTTAGTCATATGACAAATACACATTAAGTGCACAGTGGGCCACAGATTGTGCTGAATCTTAGAGAAATATGGTGAATAGAGCCAAGGTGCTGCCTCATGGTGGCTAGCGTTCAGAGCAGACACAGGAAGTCCATCCTCTGTTGATTTCATGGTCCATTCCTAAAATGGGCATTTGAAGCATGTGAGAGCCACAAGCAGGATCATTATCTCCCATCTCCATCGATCAAGAGGTTGTTTTTCAAGATTACTTAGGGCCCAGGAGAGGGACATGCACTGAGTATGTTTGGTGATTCCACAATCCAACCCTGGTCTATAGCATATGAACCAGAGAGGAAGGTCAGAACTGTTCTTAACCATTTACCTTTGCTTTTATTTGGCTTTGGTTTAAAAAATATTTTGGTGCTTTTTTTTTTCTTTTCTTTTTTTGAACTACCTCCATTTCCTGCCTTCATGCTCTGAAATAAAGAGCACAGAGAAGTAAGAGAAGAACTCAAATCTGGCATTCTCATGGACTATAAGGAACTCTGGCTCTACTCTGATGATTTGAAGGGGAGGGTAGGTTCTCCAAATGCTGCATGCAAAAACTTTGCCGGGCAAGTCTGATAAATTGCCAATTTCCTTACCCTTCACTCTGCTTGCGAATAGCTGAATAAGGTCTGGTACTTGGCATTTTAATTTTTTTCTGTGTCAAATTTATTTTATTTTTTCTTTTCCAAGTATTTATTTATTTATAAATATTTTATTTATTTATGTGGAACACAGAGAGACAGAGACAGAGACATAGGCAGAGGGAGAAGCAGGCTCCCCGTAGGGAGCCTGATGCGGGACTCGATCCCAGGACCCCGGGATCGTGACCTGAGCAGAAAGCAGATGCTCAACCATTGAACCACCCAGGCATCCCTCCAAAGTTTTTCTTTAAATTCTAGTTATCATGCAGTGTAATACTAGTTTCAAGTGTAGAATTTAGTGATTCATCACTTACATACAACACCTGGTGCTCATCACTAGTGCCCTACTTAATACTTATCACCCATTTAATAATCCCTACCACTGACCAACTCCCCTCCAGTAACCCTCGGTGTGTTCTCTATATTGTTTGTTTTCTGGTTTGCCTCCCTTTTTTCCCCTATGTTCATGTGTTTTGTTTCTTAAATTGCACATATGCTTGAAATCACATAGTATCTGTCTTTCTCTGACTTATTTTCCTTAGCATAATACACTCCAACTCTATCCAACTCATTGCAAACCACAAGATTTCACTCTTTTTGTTGCTGAGTAATATTCATTGTATATCATACCACATCTTCTGTATCCATTCATCAGTTGATGGGCATTTGGGCTCTTCCCATAATTTGGTTATTATTGATAATGCTGCTATAAACAAATGTGCCCCT
This sequence comes from Canis aureus, assembly GCF_053574225.1. NCBI lineage: Eukaryota > Metazoa > Chordata > Mammalia > Carnivora > Canidae > Canis > Canis aureus. The sequence continues at coordinate 42,449,084 of NC_135630.1, forward strand.
TTGTTTTTTTTTTTTTTTTAAGATTGATTGATTGATTCATAAGAGACAGAGAGAGAGGCAGAGACACAGACAGAGGGAGAAGCAGGCTCTCTGCAGAGAGCCAGATATGGGACTCGATCCTGGAACTCCAGAATCATGCCCTGAGCTGAAGGCAGATGCTCAACTACTGAGCCATCCAGGTGTCCCACATGTGCCCCTTTGTATCAGTATTTTTCTATCCTTTGGATAAATACCTAGTAGTACAATTGCTGGGTCACAGGGTAGTTCTATTTTTAACTTTTTGTGGAACCTCCAAAGGGTTTTCCAGAGTGGCTGCACCAGTCTGCATTCCCACTGATAGTGTAAGAGGGTTCCCCTTTCTCTACATCCTTGTCAACATCTGTTGTTTCCTGTATTGTTAATTTTAGCCATTTTGACAGATGTGAGGTGATGCCTCATTGTAGTTTTGATTTGTATTTCCCTGATGATGAGTGATGTTGAGCATCTTTTCATGTGTCTGTTGGCCATCTAGATGTCTTCTTTGAAAAAATATCTATTCATGTCATCTGCCCATTTTTAACTGGATTATATGTTTTTTTTTTTTTTGGTGTTGAGTTGTGTAAGTTCTTTATATATGATGCCTACTAACCCTTTATCAGATATGTCATTTGCAAATATCTTCTTCCATTTTGAAGATTGTCTTTTAGTTTTGTTGATTGGTTCCTTTACTGTGCAGAAGCTTTTTATCTTGATGACGTCACAATAGTTTATTTTTATTTTTGTTTCCCTTGCCTTGGGAGATGTATCTACTAAGAAGTTGCTACAGCCAATGTCAGAGAGGTTACTGCCTGTGTTCTCTGGGATTCTGATGGCTTCCTGTCTCACATTTAGGTTTTTCATCCATTCTACATTTATTTATGTATATGATTAATAAAGTGGTCCAGTTTCATTCTTTTTACATGTTGCTGTCCAGTTTTCCCAACACCATTTGTTGAAGAGACTGTTATTTTCCCATTAGATATTCTTTTCTACTTTGTCAAAGATTAGTTGACCATATAGTTGTGGGTCTATTTCTGGGTTTTCTATTCTGTTCCATTGATCTATATGTCTGTTTTTGTACCAGTACCATACTGTCTTGATGACTACAGTTTTGTAATATAGCTTGAAGTCCAGAATTGTGCTGACTCCAGCTTTGGTTTTCTTTTTCAAGATTGCTTTGACTATTTGTAGTCTTTTGTGGTTCAAGAATCTGTACTTTTAGCAACCACTGCACATCTTTCTGATGCAGAAAGGGCCCAGAAACACACTTTGAAAAATGCTGGGACAGCATTTACTTTCTGTTTGCTCAGACACTGTTGAGGAATTGGAAATAACCCAAAATTTACATACCAGTCTATTGCTCTTCTATCATCTCATCCAAGTTTGATGAGATTTTTATCCTCTTATGGACACTTTCTGAAAATGTTCTTTAAAGCACAGCATTCAGAGGACCTAAGTGCAATGGTTCTTGATCTTGGCTGAATATTATAACTCCCTGAAATCTTTAAAATTTCTAACACCCAGGCTCCACATTAGACCAGAACTGGATCAGATCTCTGAGGTGCAGCCCAGCCAACAGTATTCTTAAGCTTTCCCAGGTATATCCGATGTTCAGGTAAGGGTGAGCACTACTTGGACTTTACCTGCTACAGCTCCTGTGGCTGAAGATGTCCTTTCAGTTCTGACTGCCGGCATACCCACGGCCTCTCCCTTTAATGATTGGGTTGTATGTTCCCAAAGACCCCAGTGTAGCTCATTTCCTATGTGAGTTTCCCTCATTTCATTCTAATCATTCTACTGTGATTAATCATCCCTCTCACTTCTTCTGCCAGGTGAGGAGCACCATGACTTCCCAGGCCTGGGTGACTCTGACCTGACACACAACAAATATTGTAGGATACAAATGAATCCACCTAAATGTAAGGCAATAGTTTGAGGAGATGTTATTTTACTTATTTTTTATGTGTGTCATTATACTTCTCCCCATGGGAATTAGTTGGTCCTAAAGGAACTCTGGCCAACATATTAATGAGAATAAACAGCAATTCACTGCTTGCCAGCAAACTGTGTGTCAAACAGCTGAAGGAAGAAACTAGACACAAACATGGAAACCTCCATCCCCCTCAAGAAATCAAGACTGGTCCTTGGTGTGTCTTTGTATTGTAATGCAAGGAGATAAGGAGCTACGTGGAGGGGATGTGAAGTAGTGAAGGGTGTGTGTGTGTGCACACATTTGTGAGCATGTGTGTGCCAGCAAGCCTGTGTCTGTGGATGTGGCTGTTTCCTCCTGAATAAACACACCCCTGTTTTATAGGACACACAGAGGGTATTCTTACTCCCCAGTGTTTTCCCCAAATTCTCAACATGTTCTTCATTTCCCAGAAAATAACAATCAGTGTAAAAGGGATAGAAAAACATTTCAATTTTAGATTATATCCACTTGTGTATGTTTTATGAAACCCACTAGCAAGGAAATAACTTACATGAGGCCTTACCTTGTTAGTTTGTCTAATTAGTCTAAAAAGCCTTGGAAAGAATTTCCAGTTGGCATTATTACTACACTCAACTACCCCTTTGAGAGTGTTCTCTTACAATGCATAGAAATGGATTGTCTATCCTCATGCAATTAGTTACAAAACAACTGGCATATGTAATCAGGGGCCGGTATCATGAATGCAAAACATTTGTATGGCTCAAAGGTGGTTCTGAGTTGCAAATCATCTCTTTGGCAACAGTTAATTTTTGCAATTAAGAACAGAGGGACTCTGCCTTTAAAAATTCTGTCTTCAGTAGAAGCTCCATATGCAATAATTCTCTGGATGAAAAATTATGTTTGACCCAACACATTCTGATGAAACCTTCAGAATGCAGGCATAGGTAGCAAATGGAAAACAAGACTATGAGTTTCCATAAAGAAATGCTGTGAGCTTTTTGACTGATAGGGAGGGATGACCGTGGGAGAATTTTGACAAATAAGAAGTTCTTGTGGTGAGATTCACATAAATTTAACTTCTGAATACAGATTCAATCTCATCAGAAATTCTGTACAGGAGGTTAAAGTGAAAACTTGCCAATATTTGTGGCTTTCAATATCCTTGGATCTATTTGATTTTTTTTTGCCCCAAACTTTGATTGGACCAGGAGCCTGGGGGACAGCATGGAGAAGTGCTAAACTGGCCTCACCAGACTGAGTCATCATTCCCCTCTTATGTCAACTTACTCCAGCTATTCTTTTAACTCTGGGCGTTGCAAAGATTATTTCAAGTCTTTTTAGGTCCTGACAGGGCAGAGCACTGCAAATACCATTTTGCTTGAGTAACTGATATATATGGCTAGAAATATTAAACCATTAAGTAACTTTCTGGAAACATGTTGAAAGTTCTTCTATTAGACATACGTAACTATAAGGCAAAGTAGTCAATGTTCTGAGGACAGTGGCTCTCAAACTGTAGGGTGTGTCATCATCACCTGAAGAGCCTGCAAACACACAGACTGCCAGGCTCATTCCCAGAGTCCCTTCTTTGGGATGTATGGGGCAGGGGCTCAGATTGTGCATTTCTAATAACTTCCAGGTGAGGCTACCGCTGCTGGTTCAGGGGTCACATTTTCAGAATCCCTAGTGTAAGAAAATACTGGACACAACTGCAACTCTGAGGAGAGAGACCACTCCCAGTTTCGAGGGAGGAGAGAGGTATGTGGTAGCAGTGATGATGCCATAAGTGGGATCTGAACCTGTGTTCTTCATAGCATAATCCATCACCTTCTAGGGCAGTGTGGGGGAGGGGAAGAAGGATCAAGAGGAGTTTTTTGGAGAAGGCTTTCCTAATTGTTAGTGAGGAGGAAATGACTGCAGACCTACATGCTAGTTTTCACTGGTAAGGTAATGGAGCATGATTTAATGTTGTTGTGCTTATTTTCTGAAAACCTGCATCAGCTATTTCAAACAACTCCTAAGACGACAAGATAGGTATGTGCAAGTTTTAGGGTATCAGGCAGATGACTAAAAAACTCATCTCATTAAAGTAATAACTCCAATCACCAAGAAAATCCCAGATGAGAGCTTGTCAGTGAGGTGAGTGACCAATCCTGCCCGGGTGTTACCACAGAGACGGATGGTAGGATTCCTGACAGAGTGTGAAGGGAAGGGCTGAGGATAATGAGGGCCCTGCACACACCTCAATTTTCCCCTTGCCTCCCAGGGACTTAGAAACGCCCACCATCTTTGCCTTCATCTCTTCATTATCATCAAATAATATTTCTCAAGTTTATTCACGTGGGTGGCTCTGTCTTCTCCCATTTGCTCAAATTCTCTTCCTCACTTTCTTTTCTCTTCTTGGCTTGGTTCTCAATCTACTGATTCCCCCCCCCACCCCGGCTGCCAACTGCGAATATCGCCCCCACCCACTCTATCAAGAATTTTCTGTTTCAGAAACAGCATCCAATTGGAGATGCAGTGGGCTTTGATCGGCTTTTCTCATTCACAGGCTGGGGATCACACTTACTGGACAGAAGGAATCTATCATACAGTGAAGCATTCCCCAAACTGTGCCCCAAGAATGTTAAATGATAACCAAAAGGGACTTACAGATGCCTGTATAATAAAATAGGGAGAGAAGGAAGAGGGAGAGGGTGGGAGAGAAAGACTGGCCTTCCTTCTCAATGTCCACAGTCATGTGTACAACCTTCCTCTGGAGGACAGAATGCTAATGCTCTACAGAGGCCGTAACAGGCATCTATTAAGATCTGACCAAGGGATTCCTAAATAGTCCGGCCTTTTGTGAAGAACCTTTCTAGTCAGCTTACCTCGTCAAGACATCGCTCATACTGTTCCCTTTGATTTTCATTTTCCAAAGCCAAAGCTGAATTCTCTGCCTGCAGTGAGATACAAAAATAATACAAATAAATCAATGAAATGTTGTGTTAGGTGACAACTCATTCAGTACAGTTACTAAATATATCTTCTCAGGATCCAAGACAATCTTTTAGAAGAATCTTTGACAAGTTTGCTCTAAGTACTATTATAAATATCTCAGGGATGACTTGTGTCTTATCAGCTTGTTCACAAAAGTACATTACCATTTAAAGAAATGCGAAACTTGATATTCTGAACAGGGAGCAAATCAAATCATGGCCTGATGTGAGAGTGTTCTGTAAAAGGATTACCATGTTTATTTCATTCTACGAAAATGTAAATGTACGAAATGCCTTAATCCACTTCATTAAGACCTGTCACAGTTTCACAACCCGATATTTGTTTAGGCCACAGAAAAGAATCTCAGGTAAACCTACGAAAGCATCATTCCAAAGACAAACCACACACGTCGTTTTCCTTATTAATCGATGGCTATTAAGCATAAGAATATAATGAGAAATTCAACAATCGAGGTATACTTGAGTCCTTCCCCCTCCTTTTTAAAAACTACTGCTTTCCTGATCCTCAGAACCACGAGGCTAGCTGAATCTTAAACAGGTTACTAGAGGAGACTCAGTTGAATATGGTTACCTGGCTGCTAGTGGAACAAGAAGGGGAAAAAGACATAGGTATACACATACTAGGTTTTCAGAAGGAGCATAAAATGGTGACATGGGAACTGCCTTCTGCAACTGGTGACCTATGTCCCTTTCTGCTACTATTGGCCTAGTCTGAATCCTGAGCTTGCAAGTTAACCCTTCCCAAAGCTGCAACAAAGAGCATGCACCCTCCACCCCCCACCCCCCCACCCCCAGGCAAACTCAGCTCTACCTACCCCTTCACTACAACCCTTCTTGACATTTGAAAGTGTGGAGGACACCTTGGTGGCTCAACAGTTGAGCTTCTCTGCCTTTGGCTCAGGGGGTGACTGGATCTAGTCCCACATCAGGCTCCCTGCCTGGAGCCTGCTTCTCATCCCTCTTCTTATGTCCCTGTGTCTCTCATGAATAAATAAGATCTTTAAAAAAACAAAGTGCAGAGGATACAGAGCTCTAAATCAGTAGAGGATACAGAGCTCTAAATCATTTAGATTTTAAAAGATCTAAATCTTTATTCAAAAGAATGGTGTGATTTTTAGGTGGTACAAAGATCAACATTTTATCTTAAATTTTCTTCCCATCAGATTTTTCTTTAAAAAAAAACAAAAAAACAACCCTTTCTATTTGGAAATAATTTCAACTTGCAGATGATCTAAAAGAAAAGTATAAGGAACTCCCACATACCCTTTCCTCAGATTCACCAACTGTTAGCATTTTGCCACATTTGAGAGATTATTAGATCATTCCCTTTTTCTTTCATTGTTTTTCCCTGCAACTTGCAAGTGAGTCGCAGACATGATGCTCTTTACCCCTAAATACTTCTGTATATATTTCCTAAAGACAAAAACATTTTTTCACACAACCACAGTACAGTTGTCAAGTTCAGGAAATATTAATTGATACAATACACAATCTGATCTTCAGTATCTATTCCAATGCGTCCATTGTTCCAGCAATGTCATTACAGCAATTTTTCCAGTCTTGAAACTTATCCAGGGTCAGGCATCTATTGCATCTATTTGTCATTCATATAGGACGCTTTAATCTGGAATAGTCTTTTGTTTTTCATACTATTAGTTTCTTCTTCTTTTTTTCTTCCTCCCTTCCCTTCCCTTCCCTTCCCTTCCCTTCCCTTCCCTTCCCTTCCCTTCCCTTCCCTTCCTTCTTTTCCCTCCCTTCTTCCTGTTCTTCTTCCCTCCCTTCTTCCCTCCCTCTCTTCCTTTCTTTTTCTTTCTTGGAAGAGTAAAGGCCAATTATTTTGTGGGATGTCCCTTAATTTGGGCTTGTTTCAAATTTCCTCCTGTACACTTGGCAGGAATAGCATATGAATGATGCTGGGTCCTTCTCAGTGCATCATACCAGAACTGGTCATGTCCATGTCACCATTACTGGACATGTTAGCTTTGATCACTTGGTTAAGGTGGGATCTGCCAAATCTCCCCACTCCAAAGTTACTTTCCTTATGTAGTTAATATATTGTTCAGAAATGTCTTTAGACTATGAAAATATAATATTTCTCATCAAATTTTCATCAATTTATTTTAGCAACCATTGATGAATCTTGCCCGAATCAATGATTCCTATGGTCGCACATGGTGATTTCTCACCCCATTATCCCACCTACGTTTATGAGTTTACATTCTATCATAAGAATATGCTTTTCCTATTATTATTTCCTAGTCTGAATACATGGATTATTTTATTATTGAAAGGGTTCTAAGTCATTACTGCATTTATTTACTTTGATGCTCAAGTTGTCCCAGCTTTGAGAAAGTGAACCTCTCTAACCTGTGGCCTTTTGACATGTTTTCATCTTTTTGAAAAGGCTTTCTTTTTAGGCACAGGGAAACATTCCAAGCCCACTTTGCTTTTTCTTTGCACCATTTCTGAAATCAACCATTTCTCCATGGAATCCTACTTGCTTTTCATTGGGGAATGATACTTGGAAACTAAGATCTGGCTATTAATGTATGCCAATTGCTACTGAGAGGCCATTTCTTCTAGTCCCTTTCAGTGAAAGGGTCTCTCTCTCTCCTCACCATACCTACCTACACACACACACACACACACACACACACACACACACACTCCAACCACTACAGATTTCTTCTTTGCCTTCCCCTTTTCATATCTGTGTCTTCCTTTTCTACAGTGAGAACACAAGCAGCCATACATTTCCTCCTTTATTCAACCCCACAGTGCATATAAGATTATGATGGCATGGAATATAGTATAAGAAGAATTCACAAATTGCTTTTTCTTTTAGAATGTGGGGTGTATAGTAATGATACTATGTTCAAAAGTTACTAGTTTGATAACTGTCTCCCTTTCCTGGGGTGATGCTATCCATTCCTTTGTGCAGTTCAGTTAATTTGTTTCTGACAGTAGTCAGATTCAGTTTCTCCTCCTGTTGTGCATTTCACCCCAATTTCTGAATATAGAGAACAGTAATATGATCCCTAAAGTCAAAACTCTACTAAAAGGTACACTCAGTGAGGTATCACTTCCTCACTACCTCTTCTGCTTCATTCCCCTCCACCTTTTGCAGGTTCTTTAATAGTTTTTATTCCTTTTTATGTCTTACTTAATTGTTACTATCTGGTTAAAATCATGTCCCTTGGCTCCCTCAATTACATATGCCACAATCAACTTTCCCCTCAGTCCTTCTTCCTACCAATCCTCTTGTCGCATTCTTTTCCGCTTTATCAGTGTGTTTTACTGTTCACCCTCTCTCTACCACATGATGATTGGAGGAGATTGGCCTTACATTTCTCCTTTATTTCTTTAGCATCTTCAAATTTTCCCTCTTCCTCTTCTCTTCTGAACCAGATCTTCAAATGGCACCTCTTTTCTCCTTGCTTCCTTCTCCCCAGAAGCCTTGCTTCTCTGGACAGTCATCTCCGGTCCCCTACATTTTCAAGCCCTGCCCTATAGCCAGCCCTGGGCACTTCTGGTCTCCATCTGTGGTCAGAACTAGGAGAACTTTCCCCATGCATCCTGCTGCCTCTCTCTCCTGGGACACACAGGCTTGCAGCCACAGTTTTGTGAGTATCTGGTGTTTATTTTCTACTTAACAGTGATTTGAAGTTCTCATGTTCCTTTTTTTCTGGTAATACAGAAAGTATGGTAATATGTGCTCCTATTTGTGCCTCTGGTGACTGTAATATTTTCTTTGACAGATGTGTACAAAGCTCCAGATTGAGGCCAGTTTGTTGTTTTGATCAATAATGAAACTCAAGTGAAGTGATCAAATGAAAATGGGGCACAAAAGTTGAGGGAAATTGCTAATAGAAGCCTTTGTGGATGTGCTCTTGTCACTGTTAGATCATTTGACCTATTCCTGGTTTGGATCCTATGAGTCCAAACCCTGTTTCTCCTTCAGGTCTCAGCTCTAATACTTGCCTTTGACTCTTTTCCTCTGGACCTGATCTCTGTTGTAGCAGTCATTCTAGCTAGCATTCCTGTCTCTCAGGTGGGATCCTGCCATGTTCTTTCCATTCTTGTCATGGGCAGACATCTACCCCATAGCCCAGTGATTCTAGCCTCATGCTGACCATCTGTTTGGACTTATCAATATTGGTTAAACCTAGACTATTTCGTCTTTTCAATCCCACCTCCCACCCACCGATACTCAATGGAAAGCTATTTCCTTATTGCTTGTTACTGTTTCCTTGAGGGACTGCAGTGGCCTATCACACTGAACGTGTGTCATATCTGCAGCTGGTATAACCTCCCAGGTCCTCCCTCAGTCCAGGTGGGAGCACTGGCTCCAGATTCTATCCCCATCATTCCAGTCTACCCAACAACACCCAGTTGTGAAACCTTTAGCGAGTCATTTAACCTTGCTGGGTTCACAGTTCTTTAGATAATAAATGAAGGGAATAGCCTAGCCAATCTACAAAGTGACTCCCAGTTCAAATATTTGGATCCTGTGAATCACGGGGGGACTGATGGAATTCCAATTCTATAAAGTCGCTGCTTTCTTTAGAGAAATTGAGCTTGCATGGGGTCTGCTGGTTTCAGGAAGGCAGTGGCACAAAGGATAATGGGAAGAGATAAAGGAGAGAATGACAGTGCCAGTTTATGCTGTTTTCACTTTAAATGTCTTGGAAAAAACGTGTAAGGAAATAAAGCTGAAAATGGGAATTTATATGGGATGTCTCTATCTCACTCCTACCCACAATATCATGTTGCAATAACACTACAATCGATCCATTCAGATAATTACCATCATTATACCACTTACATTACTTGCCTCACATTTACTGCTCTGACAATCTATTACAGGCAAGCAAATTAAACACCTAAAGGGTGCTGGGGAAGACACAGTCGTCACACTTACGGTTAATGTGTTCAGTTACAGAGACCAATTTAATTGATGTAATCCTACATATCCCAGGGGACAAGAGCGATATTAACAATTATGAAGTTAAAATAATCTTGAACTCGTGATCTTCTTTAATCCATTTGCATTTATTAGAAAATCAGGATTTACCTGCTACCAACATGAGGCAACAGAGGAAAAAACAAAAGGGAAGAATAGAAAAACAAACCTTAATTAAATGTGATTTAAAGAAACAGTGAATCATTTCATGGCAGGAATGAAAAAGGACAAGGGAGGGAGGAAAAGAGAAAAAGCAAGTGTTACTACTGAGAATTACAGGAATGACGACACAGGTCTTTCGTACTTCAAGAAATTACGTTATTAAATCAGTATCCCCAGAGGATGTAATTAGAGCATGCATGCTAAATATAACAGTGGGTCTCTGTGTTCAGCTTTGTCTTCTACAACAACCAAAAACTTTTGCTAGACTGAGTCCCTAGAGCTCAGTGTGGTTTCCTTGTGATTCCCAGTTCCAAGGATTTAAATATGTGCCTGATTTCATCTCTATAGTGTTCTCACACGTCTTTATAAAACAAACAGCTTCATAGAGTAAACCCATATTATTTTGGTTCACTGTGGAGGATGGGTCTAAATGAACGTATACTTAAAAGGTACTATGTTATTCAGAGGTCTTGCACTGTGAACAAATGCGGGCTAGAGCTCAACAATGACCAAAAGGACTGATGGTTCTAGATTGCTGTTGCATGGTAATTCACTAAATGCTTATTAGATTTAAAATCTCTCTATACCATGAATTTGCTTAATACATCTTTCATGGTTGAATGTCTGTGTTCCCCCAGAAATTCATATGATGAAATCCTAATGTCTGATATGATGGTATTGAGGGATGGGGGGCTTTGGGAGTAATTGGAACATGAAGGCTGAATCCTCAAACATCAAATCAGATTTACATAAAAGAGGCTCCACAGAGCTTGCTGGCTCCCTTCCACCATGTGAGGATGTAGTGAGAAAGTGCTGGCTAGGAACCAGGAAGAGGGCCCTCATCAGATCTTGACCATGCCAAAGGCTTGATCTTGGACTTCCAGGTCTGCAGAACTATGAGAAACAAATTTCTGTTGTTTCTAAGCCATTGTATCCTGTTATAGTAGCATGAACGGACTAACATAACATCCTTTTCCATGAACCAAAGTCAGAATAGTTCTACACAAAAGGGTTCCCCCTCTGTACTAAGTAACGACTCCATTGTAGGCTTTTCACCTCCTATACTCTGTTCCTACTCCTCTGTTCAACAACCATCTACCTGTGTTTCCTGCTTGAGAGAAATTGACATCTCTCACATCAGTCCAGGCTCCTGGGTCTCTCATGAAGGCCCACCTCTTGTTCCTAAGGCTGCACCTCCAGTCCTTTTTTTTTTTTTTTTTTTTAAGATTTTATTTATTTATTTTAGAGAGAGAGGGATAGTGATAGTGGGAGAAAGCATGAGTAGGGGGTGGAGGGGGAAAAGAAGAAGCAGATACCTCACTGAGTAGGGAGCCCAATGCAGCACTTGATCCTAGGACCCTGGGATCATGATGTGAGCCAAAGGAAGTTGTTTAACCAACTGAGCCACCCTGCTCACTTCTGCTGAGCTTAGTTCTGTACCTCTGGTTCTGCTGCAGGAGCCCAGAATATATTCTACTTCCCTACAGACCCTTCTAAATGCCACTCATTTTTTCCAGTCTCAGAAATCTGAACATAAAAAATAAAATGGGGCATATATTACATTTTAAGAAAAAATTTCAGATGTACAAGAAGATTTGGAAACCATTATAAAGAATATCTCTCATTTTCCCTCCCAATTCCTCAAAGTTTATTTTTTTACCACACTTACTAGAGCATTTGTTTATTCCTATTTATAATCAGAGATGATTTTAAAAAATGTTTTTGAAAGAAAGGTACAGACATGATTCCCTTTGACCTCGTAATACACAAAATAATGTTCTTACATAACCACTGTATAGTTCTCAAATTCAAGAATTAACTTTGATATAATACCTAATCCACTCTACAGACCTTATTCAAATTTCATCAATTATCCCTCTAATGTCCTTATTGCACTCAGGACCAACTCCAGGTTCCCAGAGCTGCATTTGGTTATCATTTCTCTTTAGTCTTGCTGTAACACGGAAGAGTTCTTTTGTCTTTCATGACTTTGACATTTTTCAAGAATACAGGCTAGCTATTTTGTAGAATGTCCTTCAATTTGAGTTTGTTTGATGTTTCCTCATGGTTACATTAAAGTATTTCTGGCAAGAATATTACAGCAATGATATTGTGTCCTTCTCAGTACATCATGAGGAAGAGGCACGTGATACAGATTTATCTCATTACAAGTGTGTCGACTTTGATCACTTGGTTAGTTTGGTGTCTGCCAGATTCACCACTAAAAAAGTAATTTCCCTTTATAATCACAACTATCTAATTGAAAGTTATTTTGAAAATATGTAACTATCCAAAGTCTTTGAGATTATGCAAATATCTAAATACCCACATTTTGTTCATTTATTTTAGCATCCATTGATCATTTTTTGCCTAAAACAATTATTACAATGATAGTGATTTTTAAATTCCACTATTCCTCCTATGTTCATTAATTTGAACTTGACCATAAGGCAGGGTCATACTTGTCAACAATCAATGATAATGTCTTTAAATGGGATTATTACTTTTATGGATATTATTATTATTCTCCAGCTAAACTATAAGCTCTCCAAGATAGGGATCAAGCCTTAAATGTCTCTTTTCAAAGTAGAAAAGTTTATTTTAATGCATTTTTACTAGACTTCTGGGTGAAAATTAAAACTCATTTTCATATTTTTATGTACTTAATATCAATTGCACAAAATCTATGTCAGGCACTTTTTACCTATGTCCTCTCAGTGGTGGTCATACACATACATATAGATACATCTTGAAGTACCTTTTTGATAATATCTTTAGACAGGTAGGAAATTAAACAAATGAATAATTTTTACTCTTTGCATATGTCAATTTATTATTCTTCTGTCTATAGTTTCTACACAAACAAACAAAAAACAGTATACATCATCTGACACATTTTCACAACCGGCAGAATGTTTAAAGTACCTACTTCTCTATAGTATGAGAGTATGAGGAATTGAGTTTTTGCTCCTTACTTACGAGTGTTAATTTCACTCATCACTAGTATTGTCATAGTGGTAGATTAAAGATGGTTGTAAACGCTTTATGATATATCTCCTTGACTGAACTGGCCTTACTGACTTGTGTGAATAATAGAATGTGGCCAACATGCCATTTTGAGGACTTCTAAGGTTATACCATGATTCTTTTGGCTTCTACCTTGGTCTCTCAGAACATTAGCTCTTGGTGTCTTGAGCTACCATGTAAGAAAGTCGGTATCTTGAAATAGTATCAAGCCCAAGCCATATGGAGGGATTCTGGAGAATGAGCTGCCTCGTGTAGAGATAGAGCCCAGACATGGAAATAAAGAAGACATCCTGGAAATGGATCTTCTAACTCTAGCTGACACCACATGGATTAGAGATAAATCCAGTGTGTCCTTTTCAAATTTATGATGCACAAAATTGTGAGAAGAATAAAACAGTCATTTTAGGCCTCAAAGGTCACACAGCAAGTTAAGCTGATTGGACATATTTAGGGGCGAGCTAGAACATCATTTCTTCCCTGCATGCATCCTGTTACTGATCTCTCACTGTTCTCCAAGAAGCTTTCTATGGAGGATATAAAGATATATAAAACATAAGAGCTAGGGATCCCTGGGTGGCGCAGCGGTTTGGCGCCTGCCTTTGGCCCAGGGCGCGATCCTGGAGACCTGGGATCGAATCCCACGTTGGGTTCCCGATGCATGGAGCCTGCTTCTCTCTCTCTGCCTGTGTCTCTGCCTCTCTCTCTCTCTCTGTGTGACTATCATAAAATAAAAAAAAAAAAAAAAATTAAAAACATAAGAGCTACCTCAAAGAAGAAGAAAGCTTAGTAGAGGAAACAAATTAATTTCTTACATTAAAAGCTATCATTCAATAAGATTAGAGAAAAAAAACATGACTAATTTCATATGAGATAGGAAAGATATTTCTTGAAGAGGTCACTTGACCTTTGACTAAGCCTACTCAAACCTACAGGAAAAGTCCTCATTGGAATGAATAAAGATAATGTTGTAATTTTGAACAAAATACCAGGAAAATGACATCTGGCTTGTATTAGCAATCAGAAATAAATTATCTCACCATGTAAGAACCCTGAGTGTAGACACTGTCAAGTTATTATGGAAATGAATAATGTCAGGTGCCAGGAAACATCCACTGCAGAGAAAATCTTGGGTTCAAGAATGATAAATGAGAACAAACTGATGGTGTGGAAATGAAAGTGGTAGAAATTGAGCAGAGGTAGAATGGTCTGGAGGAAAGAAGATGGAAAAAGGAGGTGAAAAGGAAGAGAAGAAAAAAAATCCTATCCACAGTAGTTAAAAAGGATGCATCCCTGTGGCTACCACTGCTGCATGCCTGGCCTTTTTCAAAATGACATCTTCCCAGCTTGTAGAAAACTCCTCAGTTCAGCAAAGGTAGAAAAATCAGAAAAAGGGCAAGAAATCATGGTTTGGCCTCACAGGTGGGAAAGTGTACTCCTTTATGACTGCCACCCTGAATCAGAGTCCTGTGGCACTAGTTAAATAACTTACTGGCTGACTACAGTGACATCCTAGAGGCTTTGGTCTGTGGGCCAAGGAACTTCACATCCAGCCTTCCAAGCATAACACAGACAGGCCCCAAATATCCCTAATTACACTCTCGTCTATTCTATTTTGAAAGCTGTCTAAAAACACTAGAAGTATAAAGCACCATGGGAGGGGCTACGTATGCCATCAAGCATGCCATCCAAGTATGCACATTTTAATTTAGCAGAGTGGTAGAGAGCCTCAGTACAAAAGATACCAAGAACTCGACCTGGGTATAGAATCTTCTTTCCTTTTTTACCATCAGGTGAAACTGATGGGGTCTGCATCATTTAACTGACCATGTCTGGTCACTGTAGTGGATGTGCAAGGGATAGGTGGCTAAGGGGTGTTTCCCAGTGACTTTATGTAAGAGTTAGAGTCTCTATACCCAGCCAGGGTCTAGGGCTCCTGTGCAGCTCAGAAGCAAATTCTGTCATCCCAAAAATTTTCAGGAAATAGTTATAAGCTGTGCCCATCCACCACAGGAACAACTGGACACTTGTGTGCCCATACATGCAGACACACCATCAAAATGTCCTTGCTTTCATGGTATGCCCACTGAGTCCAGACCCAGAACAAGGCAGTGGGCACCTAAGTTGAAAAAAAAAATGGCATCCCTGTTTCAAGTAGTTCAGGATTCCCTGCAAGGGGAACATACTATGCAGACCTGTTCACAGGTTCATTTTTGAAGAATTAAATAA
The DNA here is from genome assembly GCF_053574225.1 of Canis aureus. NCBI lineage: Eukaryota > Metazoa > Chordata > Mammalia > Carnivora > Canidae > Canis > Canis aureus. The sequence goes on from NC_135630.1 coordinate 42,464,412, forward strand.
ACATTTTATGGTAAAATATCTGCGTCCTTTCAGAATTTGAGTACTGAAGTGGGGCTCTAGACCAGTGGCTTGCAAACTTGAGTATGCATCAGAATGACTTGATATGCTCATTAGATCAGATTGCTGGGCACCATCAGTTTGGACACAGGACATCTAGAGAAGGACCTGTGAATTTGCAGCTCTAACAAGTTCCCAGGTGGTGCTGATGCTGCTGGTCTGGGAATCCTATTTTGAGAACCAGTGTCTCATATGAATTGGTTTCGGAATGAAGGCAGTTGTTACCCTCTGCTAGCCCCTCGTTATTGTCAGCTTTGAACTGTTCAGGAGTTCCTGAGTGCTTTTCTGGAATTGGAGGTGGCCACCAAGCTTGTCATCTCCACTGGAAGCCTTCACAAGCCTTCTCTTGAGGTGGAACAGGTGCCTGCTCTCTGCTTCCACGACGTACCATCTGAGTACTTGTAGTGGAGCACTTACCATAGAGATTCTCACTCCATATAGATGAAAATATGCAATTTTGTGCATTGCTTTCTCTTATTCAGTTCATGAATCCACATCTCTCATACCTCAGTGATTCTCACTGCGGGGAACAGCCACTGAGAGGATATGACAGTGTGTGTGTGTGTGTGTGTGTGTGTGTGTGTGTGTGTTTGTGTAGAATAGGAAAAAATATTTATGATTTAGAAAAAATATTACTTGATATTGTATTATATCTGAAAAATAATAAAAGGCAATGCTTTCACAACAGAAACAGACAAAAAACTTGATAATTTTCTTGCCTACAGGGGATATATAGGAAAGAAATCCATGTGTGGAGTCAGTAGGTGGTAGGGTGGTAAGAAGGGTATATCATCCTAGGAGGAAAATAGGAGATTCTAATGGGAGGCCAGAGTGTGCTTTTTAAATTTCCTTTTTATTTTTATTTTTTTACAGTGTAAAGAAGCCTGGCCTTTGAAGTCAGGTAAGTGTTTATTTGGATCTTGGTGCTGCCTCTTCCCTGCTATGACCTCAGGCAAGTCACTCGGGCTCTGAATCTGTCTTCTCCTTGGTAAACAAGAGGGTAATAAATACCCATCACTCTTTTGATGTTGAATGGCATGATGAATGTAAACCACATCTAATACAGAGCCTGGCACATTATAGGATTCAATCAATGTTCGTTTCCTTATGTCCTTTGCAGAACAACTCCCATCTAAACCTAGGCAGCTCACAGGCTTAGCAGGGGGAGAGGTGTCAGCCAGGGCGTGTCCTGTGGACAGGGGATTTCAGCCAAGAGAAGTGTAAGCTGGGCCCTCACACCTGGGTATTTTTTTTTTTTTTAAGATTTTTTTTTTTTTTTTTTTTTGAGAGAGAGAGAGAGAGAGAACAAGTGTGGGGAGGGGCAGAGGGAAAGAATCTCAAGCAGATTTGCCCCCTAGCAAATCTGACATGGGTCTCGATCCACAACCCTGAGATCATGATCTGAGTAGAAATCAGGACTCAGATGCTCAACAGACTGAGCCATCCAGGTGCCCTACACTTAGGTGTTTTAAATAGCCTCACATATAAGCCAGCTTCTGGCACTGGCTCCTTTCATCAGTGGCCTCCCCTTCTCCTTTCCCTCACTTCTCTCTTATCTCCTTACTTCCACTTGCTAGCACCAATTTATCTAATACCCTCCCCTACAGAAAACCCTGCTCTCAGAGAGATACTCCCAACTTCGTTCACATTAAGATTCAAAGCTGATAAGTAAAGCACTAAGAGGATTTGCATTTTAAGAGAGGATTAGGGAGTGAATCTTTAATTGTAGCATTGTAGGAATTAGAAAGTGGGCAGGTTTGCAGGGGTGTAGAGTGGTCTGGAATAAGGGCGTCACATTCCACCTTGAAATCATATCCCAAGTGATCACCTATTGGGCTTTCCTGTAAGGCCTGAAAAGAATTAACATGATAATCTCCACCATGTCTTAGGGTCATTGAAAAGAACAATGTGCTACTCAGAGTTCTACTCAAACTGTACACAAAATAGTCCTCTATCTGACTTCCGATGCCACTGAGCCAGGTGCCTATTATCATGTTTCACAGCACCCTGTCACCCCTTGGTTACGGCACCTACCACATGCAGCACAGGGTGGTTGACATCCCCCCATCCCACACATCTTTGCTCAGTGAAAGCAAGCAGTGTTGTTTCCCATACCTAGCACTGCCCAGGACACAGAAGGGCACCCAGATCATTTGTAATTCTGACCCTTACAATTCTTATTTCCCAAGGATGTACACTGCAGCTAGGATTGTAAGAAGAGATATTAATTGGTTAGGAGGATAAACACTTCTGTTTTATGCAACCAAGATCTGTTTATTGATTCTACTCAAACTTACTTTAAACCCTTGCCATTTGCAAAGGCCACAGGGATGACATGTGGGCAAATTGCCACAGTTGCTGACTTTATCCTCACCCTTATACCCGATACTATAAACAATAACAGGAAAGTCCAACTAAACCCATTAGACTGACATGGAGTAACCAAGCCATGCTGAGCCAGACGCAGGGTAGCCAGTAGCTCAGGGAGCTGAGAGAAGAGCTGCACATGAACACTTGGGAAGGGACCACATTCTCACCTTAGCAAAACAAGCTCCTCTTTGGAGCTAGTGCTGGCAATTGTTTAACGATCTCTTCTCTGGTAGAGAAGAGCCTTGCTTTGTAGTCTTCTGCAATTTCCATGGTGTAAATACCGCCACTGTAGTTGATTCTGAGCCCCCAAGCACAGAGTTGGGAGGAGATGCACAGTAGCACATCATATAGTGTCTTCACTGTACAGGGTATAGAGACCGGATAATAGTAAAATGTCACTTGTGTTTGTTGCAGCACTGTTTACAATAGTCAAATTATGGAAGCAGCCTAGGTGTCCATCAATATATGAATGGGTAAATAATATATGGAATATGCACAAAAAGAACTATTATTTAGGCTTAAAAATGAATGAAATCTTGTCATTTGTGATGTGGATAGACCTAGAGGGTATAATGCTAAGTGAAATGAATCAGAGAAAGACAAATATCATATGATTTCACTCATATGTAGAGTCTAGCATAATAAAATGAACAAACAAACAAAAGCAAAAACAAATCCATACATATTGAGAACAAACTGGTGATTGACAGAGGGGCTGGGGTGGCAGGTACAGGCTTCCAGGTATGGGATGAATAAGTCACAGGGATGAAAGTTACAGCACAGGGAATATAGTCAATGGTACTGTAATACTATTATATGGTGACAGATGGCAGCTACACCTGTGGTGAGCATAATACACAGAGTTGTCGAATCATCATGTTGTACATCTGAAACTAATGTAAAACAAATAGTAAAATGTTGTAAAGTAATCAGGAAGTGATGAGTTTTGAGTGTGTTTTACCTTGACCTGTAAATGTCAGCATTCAATTAATAATAATTGCTGTGTTTACTGACAGACTCACAAAATTCTTGAAAAAATAACTGGATCTCAAAAGCTAGTATGAGCTTGCTTCTGCACACCATTGTTCCCATCTACCACAGAGCTTGAGAATAGCTCTCAAATGGTATAAACATGCCATTTATATCTGCTAAGATAAAGGGTTAACGGATTGTGCTCTGCTGTGACTTCACTCAGGAACCACTGAGTCAGATGACCATCAGGCCTCAGCTCGATGCCACTCCCAGCTCTGCTCTCTTCCTAAGGTCTGTTTATACAATTTAGTTTCAGAAACTCAAGGATAAAGTGTCTTACAGCTATTAGCACACATATCTCCTTCATTTAATGAGATTCCTTCCTTCATCTCTGCACTTGCTAAGGTAGTCTTTCCTGACCACCCCTCCCCTGCAACTCCTTCCTACCCACCACTTTCTTTTGTATGTGGCCCCATCCTGACCACATACATACCAGCTGGAATAGGAAAACCGATGCATGCAGCCTGCAAAAGACTGTGTTTGAGAGTCAGACTTGCATAGATTCAGGGAAGTGAAGATTTCTATGTCAGACAAGTATGTGTTTTTAAAGAGTGGTACAAACATTTCATTATTCCAAACATTTAATAGCACTGTCAAATTATTCCTATTAAAATTGAAAATCTGAGCAATTCAACAAATTACATATTTGAGCTCAAGATGTAACAAGCATTTTCCAATCATGACAGAGCCAACAATTCAGGAACTCTAAGATTTTTAGCAAAAGCAACCTTTAAACAGATTTACCCCCTAGATGTGCTTCAAAGATAGCAAATCTATGACTTGAAAGCAACTCCTTCAAACTGACTCGTCTGCTTCTTAGTAGATGAGGATGAACACCTGGTCTCTTAGACATTTCTCAGACTATATTTATTTATGTTTTGTTCTTCAAAATACTTAAGCAGTAAGTATTCCTCTTCCTCTACCAAGAAGCACCTGATTCAGGTTGAGGAACTGACTGGGAATTCCTTCAGGAATAGGACTCTTTGACCTCTGAGCTACACAGAAACTGAAAGACAAATGGAAAGAAAACAAGCACAGAAGTCTGTGTTCCAGGAATCATTTTACCCAATAGTGGGAGTTACTTAAAGTCGCAAGTTAAGGGACGCCTGGGTGGCTCAGCAGTTAAGTGTCAGGACGTGATCCTGGAGTCCCAGACCGAGTCCCACATTGGGCTCCCTGGATGGGGCCTGCTTCTCCTTCTGCCTATGTTTCTGCCTCTGTGTGTGTGTGTGTCTCATGAATAAATAAGTAAAATCTTTTTTAAAATTCAAGTTAAAACTACAAAGACATACTATCTCTTTTTTTTAATAATAAATTTATTTTTTATTGGTGTTCAATTTGCCAACATACAGAATAACACCCAGTGCTCATCCCATCAAGTGCCCCCATGCACACCTCAAATTGGCACAAATGGAAAAATCTCATATGGCAAGTGTTGGTGAACATGTGGAACAACAGGAACTCTCAGATACCACTGGTAGGACTGTAAATTACTACACCCATTTTAGAACAGTTTGGCTTAACCTACTGAAGGAGAAGATATACCTTTCAGACCCAGCAATGCCATTACTAGGTACATTAACTATAGATGCCTGTGAATACATATACCAGGCTGGCCATACACATGCATTCATAGCAGCTTTATTTTTTTTTTAAGATTTTATTTGATTATTCATGAGAGACACATAGAGGCAGAGACACAGGCAGAGGGAGAAGCAGGCTCCCTGCGGGGAACCTAATGCTGTACTCGATCCCAGGACCCCGGGATCACGCTCTGAGTTGAAGGCAGACGTTCAACCACTGAGCCACTCAAGTGCACCACAGCAGCTTTATTATCATGTCCCACAGAGAAAAAAAAATTCAAATAAAAATTAACAGGACAATGGATAATTCTGGTAAAATTATATGAGAGAATACTACAGGGATCCCTGGGTGGCGCAGCGGTTTGGCGCCTGCCTTTGGCCCAGGGCGCAATCCTGGAGATCTGGGATCGAATCCCACATCAGGCTCCCGGTGCATGAAGCCTGCTTCTCTCTCTGCCTCTCTCTCTCTCTCTCTCGCGCTCTCTCTCTGTGACTATCATAAATGAATAAAAAATTAAAAAAAAAAAAAAGAGAGAATACTACATAGAATAAAAAACAGAGTATAGCTACAGGTATAACTATACAGTTGACCCTTGAACAACATGAGTTTGAACTGCATGAGTCCACTCACATACAGGGCTTTTTGTTTTATTTTTTTGGTAAATGTACTACATTTTCTCTTATGATTTCTTTAACATTTTCTTTTCTCTAGGTTACTTTATTGTAAGAACATAGTAAGTAATACATAGAACATATGAAATATATTTTGACTGGTTATGTTATTAATAAAGCTTCTAGTTAACATTATGCTACTAGTAGCTAAGTGGGGATCTAAAAGTTATATGTAGAATTTCAACTGTGCAGGGGGTTGGCCTCTAACCCCTCTGTTGATCAAGGATAAACTACATATCTATATCTATCTATCTATCTATCTATCTATCTATCTATCTATCTAATCTATAGCTATATATATGTATACTATATGTATATATATATATATACACACACATATATACACACAAACACATACAATCTTCCAACATGATTTCATACACAGAGTTTAAAATCAGAAAAGTTAAATTACATTGTTTAGAAGTACATTTATAAAAAATAAAACTTTTTTTTTTTTTTTTTTCAAAAAGCAAGGGAATGATCATTACGGAAATCAGGTTAATTATTACCTCCAGTAGGGAGAAATGAAAGTGTGATAAGAGAGTAGCCCACAAGGGGTCCTGAATAATTGGCAATACTTCATTTGTTGACCTAGTGGCTGTTCCTCAATTTCTTTGTTTTATCATTCTTAACTGTCAATATATATTTCATGCTCCTTTCCGTAACCACATTTCACACGCACATGCACACAACAAACCCTCAAATAAGTAATAGAGCTCTAGGCAGGACTTGAGGGCAAAGGAGTTCGGAAGGGCCTCAGTGGGCCTGGGGATCCTGGTTCCACATGACAGGTCAGTGGATGGACAGCAGGTGACACTAATTAGGGATGAGGACACAGAGGTGGTAGGAGCCAGATATCAGGATGAAGGGACGTGAACAAATGCATATTTTCACAACTAACCCTGGCACCAGTGACTGAAGGGACTGCAGGAGGAGATAGGGAGATGAGAAAACCTGTGACCGCAGCATCCCTATCAAGGATGACCTGCCTGATGTCAAGGAGGGGGAGAAAGACACTCATTTGAGAGACAATTCAAAACAGATTCACCAGCTCCCAACCACAAACTAGATGAGGAGAGCTAAGTGAAGATGCCATGAAGGTTTTTAATCTCAGATCTTTGAGAGGGTGATAAAGTCTTTAGTAGAAATGGGGAACAAAGTAAGATAGTATTGTGAGTGCTTTTTAGGAAAAAGATATATATTATTATGCTACATAATGATTTCTTCCCCTTTCTATGGAGAAGACAAAATTGCAACAAAGGTATAAGCCTTGTTCTTAAGCAAGATTTGCCAGCAGTCACCTTGATCCCTCTCACCTTTCTTCCATTGTTTACATGTTTTTGTGAAATTCTTTCCTTTGGCCATGCCAGTGTCTCACACTAACTGTACCTACTGTTCTTAGGGAAGAATAGTGTCCCTTTGCTTAAGAATCCACAAGGGAAAGATAGTAAGCTTTAGGAAGACTGTGGTTCAGTTTAATTACTAAGCCTAACCTTTGGCTTTTCCATTGACAACAACTGCCCTTCCAGTTGGTGGAGCAGTTGGACAGTAGACAATCAATGGAAACCGCCCTTCAGCCTGCTTCCTACTTTCATCTGTTTTCCAACAGGACTGGGCAACAGCTGTTCTCAAACACTCGAAACTGCCTGCCTTTTTGCAAGGATAGAATGCAACAGGTAATGTGGTGTCTAAGTATAATTTAGTCTGGGTGTGGCCATTAGCTGCAACTTACATGGACATGTGAAACTCCTTGACTTATTTCCATCAATTTGTGTTTAGAAATTTCCACTAGGGTTACAAAAAAAATATCTAAATAATATCTGATTGTGAGAGGAGAGTTACCTTTGAATTTGTGGCAGTTTACAAAACAATCAGTTTTGAAGAAATAATGAGTTCAGTTTTGTATATTTAAGATGTGAAAGTAACATCTAGAAAAGGTCTATCCAGGAGTTGGAAGCATGGGCTTCCATGCTTGATTTAAGACAAAGCCAGGGCTGGAGTCATTGCTGTAGCTGGGATGAGAAGAGCAAGGGAGCTATACAAAATGATGATGACAGTGGCAAAACAGTTAACACCCACTGATGATTACCAGGTGCCAGGCGCGGTGCCCGGCACTTAATATACATTATCTTCATGTGGAGAGTCTGTTGTTTTCTCCATTTAACAGACAAGCAATCTGAGGCTCAAAGAGATTTAGTGACTGTCTTCAGGTTGCACAGACCTGACTGAATCACAAGTATTCTAAACCACTACAGGAAATGTCTCCCCATCCTGAACTCCCAAATGTTATGCTAAAGTCAATACGCTTGCAGAAACCACATTCCCTGTTTCCAAGTCCAAGAGCTAAAAGGGGGTGGGATGATTTTCTGCTTCTCTTTAGAGAATTGGCAAGCAGTAGGATTTGCTTTGAAAACGGAGGGGAACGAAGAGAGCTAACACATTTATATACTACCCTAACTCCTCTCATTCTTAGCTTTTAAAATTTCCTGGGTTGCTTTGTGTGGATGAGTGGGTGGGAGTTGGCAGATATTTTTAAGCACTTGGGACCCTGGGGTGATAAGGGATGAGAGGAACTGAAATGTAATTCCTTCCTGAGGGCTAGGATAAAAGAAGAGTAAACACCTCAGCTTACAGCCCAGCTCAGGTACAATAATAGACATGTAGGCTAGAAATCTGGCAGCCAACAATTTTATTAAAATATTTTTTTTCTGTTTGAATTACACATCACTTTACCAAGATAATATTGAATCTCCGTGCACACTGTGTACCTACCCAGTGATGCTACTAAGGAAATATTTTATATCTAGATGACGTCTCATAGAGATATTTTATTTTTTATTTATTTTTTAAATTAATCTTTTTAATAAGTTTTTATTTTTTTAAAGATTTTATTTATTTATTCATGAGAGAGAGAGAGAGATTGGCAGAGACACAGGCAGAGGGAGAAGCAGGCTCCATACAGGGAGCCTGATGTGGGACTCGACCCCAGGTCTCCAGGATCAGGCCCTGGGCTGAAGGCGGCGCTAAACCACTGGGGCACCGGGGCTGTCCTCATAGAGATATTTTAACTATAAGCATAGTGTGCCATCAAGCAATCCAGAGTTTTAGTTGTAGTTTGGTGGTCTTAAAAACATTTTCCAGCAGCTTAATGTGTCAGAGACAACGGCCAGGAACCTGTGTTTCAAATTCTGGCATTTACTAACTGTGGCATTGATCAAGTTGCTTTACCTCTCTTGACTTTATTTTATCCCTCTCATAAACATGCTGGACCAGATCATCCCCAAAGCCTTTTCTGGCTATAAAATCCCAGATTTCTTTGAAATCATATATGTTAATTATCCAAATATAAATAATCATAAAATCAAAGATCCTTAAAAGATGAAGAAGAGGACCATAATTCTACTTCTGTCATGGTTTAAACAATCTCTTTTACAAAGTTCTGAAATGTGTGGCCCTCACTTGTTCCCTTCTTCGAGTCCCTGCAGAGATCAGCCAAGTTCCGCCAGAACTCACACAGCCTAGCTGGCCTCCTTTCTCTAAACCAGACTTTGATGCAATCTGTTGATCAGAGAGAAGGGTAACCAAACCAGAATGAAGTCTCATTAAGACAAACATAGATGAAATGTAGGGCTCTGTACAGCAAAGCTTATTTCCATGTCTCAACAGATGGTGAGGAAAACAATGTCTTGTTGATCTGGTTAGAGCAAATTATGTATGAAGAACTCTTCTATATAATGAGAGAGTACGTGTGCAGTGGGTGTGTGTGTGTGTGTGTGTGTGTGTGTGTGTGTGTACACAGCATATGCCAGCACTGTGAGAATAGGAACACTCAAGTGCCCCAAAACTAAGGTCTAGGAAGAGTTTTGTAAAGTCCTATTTCATGTTGAAGGAAATCAGCAGTGATGAAGGGCTTGTAACAGGGTCCCAGAATTGTCTAGAAAGGAACGGTTACAAGCACTGTTCCAAATGTTAACACCTGTTACATTCATGCTATTTCCTCTTGCTGTCATGTCTGTGAATTGCAGGAGTACTTTCTTTGTAACTTGTGTAACATTTTCTTTTTTTCCAGGTCTAAAAGATCAGGCTTGTAAGACAATCAAAATAATACTTGTGATCCCAAATACTATTGATTTTGGCCTTGGAGCAAACCACAAAGAACAAAATGATGAAAACTGAAAAACCTAAAAAAAAAAAAAAAAAAGAAAAACAAAACCCACAAACCCAAAAAATACCCCCCCCCCCATACTTATACACAAAATAGGGTGCCTCGATCTTAGCACAACTGACATTTTGGACTAGGTGATTTTTTTGTTTCGGAAGGGCTGTCCTCTGTATTGTAGGATGTTTAGTAGCATCCCTAGCCTCTCTACCCAGTATATACCAGATGCCCTTGCCTGTTTTTGTTTTTTTTTTAACATTTTATTTATTTATTCATGAGAGATATAGAGGGAGAGAGAGAGAGGCAGAGACACAGGCAGAGGGAGAAGCAGGCTCCATGTAGGGAGCCCGATGCGGGACTCGATCCCGGGACTCCAGGATCATGTCCTGGGCTGAAGGCAGGCGCTAAACTGCTGAGCCACCCAGGGGTCCCTCCCTTGCCTAGTTTTGACACCAAAGTTCACACGCGGCCAAATGTCCTCTGTGGGGGTGGGAATGCACATATATATTCATACATATGAATGAATTACATTAAGCCTCTACTGGCATAGGACTTTCATTTTCATGAATATATCTTTTAGAACTGAAGGAACTGGGGTATCAACTCTAATTGTGTAATTTTATAGATAAAGGAAACTGTAGCCCAGAGGTATAAAATAATGATTGTCTACCCAGTTGTCATAATTCATCTCCTGGTATTAGACACCAGAATTCCAGAGCTGAAAGAGATCCCAACTTTATCAAATCCAGTCTCCATTTTATAGACAAAAATGAAGCCTCTCCTTTCTCTTTTTCTGTCCTTCTACCCATTACACTGATCATTTGGATGACTTGTTCTGATAGTTTGAGTATTAAATAAATCTTAATTTTAACCTTAAAGGCGGCAGGATTTCTGGCCAGTTTATTTGAGGAGACACCTTCACAGAGTGGGTTCCCTTTGATCAAGTAAATGAGGACAGGTTGAGACAGCTCCAGGCACAGGTCTCACACCTGCTGAGTTCTACTCAGGTCCCATGGCAGCCAGAGCACAATTATCTAGTCAATTGCTCTGGAGGGAACATCATCTCAAAAACATGACCAAGTTCACACCATCGTAATTAATCAGACAACTGCTCTAGTGTGATGGCAGTTAACACTTCACAGGCTTGGAACTGTCTTTTTAGCTCCAGAAAACACTGTTCACATTAAGGATGAGTTGTATTTACATAACCCAAGTCCCACATTTGGATGCTAATTAGCAAAATAATACCCACAATGCAATCCCACTTAAATGTTTCACCTCTGGGTGGAAATGCATTAAGTAAACAACATGTGACATGAAATAGGATTGTCTCAGTATAATATATTTACAATAGAAAAAATACTTAAAGTCCCTTATAAAAAACCAGCCTCTTTGTATTTCTTTAAGCTGTCCTAAAATTGCTGTCTTTGAATACGTAGCTTTGGGATACTATCAAGACAGGACTATATAAAGAACTACATTAAAAGAGCAAAGAGCAGAGTTGTTCTGTGCATTAATTAATTGCATATAAGTATATGTCAGGGGCTTGAAAGGGGCTGGTTGCAATTTGCAAATGCTAGTACAGGGTTTCAGCCATAATGATGTTAGATCATCTTCTTATGTTTGAGAGCAGAAATAAGACTTATTCATATTTCTAGGTGACATGTATTTTGCTTTTTAAAACCAAAGGTGCTCATTTTCTATTAGCATTTGAGCTGTTAGTTCCACAGCACTTGAGGATTCCTGAATTTCTGTGCATGTTGATTTTTCACTTACCAACATTCACATACAATAGCTATTATTATTGTGCACCACAATGATAATAAAACTGATTTTAAAGCATCGAGGTAAAAAACCCACACCTGTATTAGTCTGAAATGAGGTATTCTAAAATCTGAGGAAGTCAATTATTATTCAAAGAGCAATCATGACATGGTTAAGAAATGAGCAATTCAAGAGAAAGGAAAGTGTGAAGGAGGCATTTATCAGGCACTGAGGGAAAAGTCAACGGGGGTTGATAGGTGAGATGTCCAGTTAGAACTCAACTAGCAAATCTCTGCTAGGTATCACTGATAAAGGTCAAGGGGAACAGAGTTATGACAGTGAACTTTAAAAATACTGACAGGAAACAAGAATACTGGTTTCCATGTGCGTTGCCTTGCTATTCACATAAAACCATTAGTCCCTTCACAGAAAGGTTTATTGATTTACACAGACACTCATTTGTCACATCCTGTAAAGTACATTAAAAGCTGCCCAAGTATTTCAAATGTACTCAGCAAATATGCCTTCTCGCCTGTGTGCAGTCTGGGCCCCTGGCTGTGAGATATTTTCACTGAGAAGAGTTTGATTCAGGAAAAAGCAGCAACTCAACAACCATGTGTAGTCAGTCTTAAGACCTCCTCCTCCTGCTGAGAAGTTGCTCTCATGATTGGGGGATTCTATTTTTAAAAAAGATTTTATTTATTTAATCATGAGAGACAGAGAGAGGCAGAGACATAGAGGGAGAAGCGGGTTCTGCGTGGGCAGCCAGATGCAGGACTCCATCCAAGGACCTCGAGATCACCGCCTGAGTGGAAGGCAGACCTCAACTGCTGAGCCACCCAGGCATCCCATGTTGGGGGATTCTTTATGTGTGGATTGCAATGCATTCAATGCAGAGTGGATTCACCAAGGAAGGACAAGGTGCAGTCTTCATCTTGCTCATCCTCATAAAATTCCCTGACTTCCTTTAGTTTGTCACTTCCACCTGCATGTGCCTGTCAGGTGACAGGCCCTGTATTATGTATGGGAGGCAGTAAGGAGTAATGCAGGCAAGTGGCTCTGACATTGCCTGTGTGGGTGTGAATTATTGCTCTACAACTTATTAGCACTCATCCTATCCAAGTCACCCATCCTCCTTACCACTTAGCTTCCTTGGCCATAAAATGAGAGTATAAAGAACACCTGGGTTGCAGGTTGCTGTGAAGTTGAAATGAGATAATGCATAGAAAGCACTGAAGAAGATGCCCAATTCACAGTAATGTTACATTGTAGAGCTGTAGCCACTTGCCACTTGTGGCTGTTTATTTTTAAGTTCAATTAAATAAATTAAAAAATTCAGTTTCTCAGTCACATTAGTTACATTTCAAATGCTGTTTGGCTAAATGGCTACCATATCAGAGAGTATAGCTGGAGAACATTCTTAACACCAGAGTAAGTTCTGGATAGACTTTCTGGAGGTCAATATATTTTTTAATGTTATTAACTAACATTTTATAGACATTATTATTTAGTCTGAGGCCCAGGCCCAGGCCTGATAGTCACCAAAAATAATTTAATATGTTGACTTGAGACATATATGTTAACAAACTTCAACTCCTTATACTTTTATTAAACCTTTTCTTCCAAATCATGTTTCCATTCTTCCATCTTTCCAACATGTGAAATCATGTTTCACAATATACCTGTGAGATAAATTTGTTACACATTTATCATTTTAATCTCACGAGAGGGAAACAGATATGGGCACAGTATATACATACTCGGAGCAATGTCTATCCTTTGGAGAGTTTTGGGAATAAGAAACAAATAAGGAGATAAATTCTGATCTGGAGTAAGTTCTCAGTTTTCCTGATTCAAAATTACTAAGACATTTTCAGAAAAAAGGGAAATACACAAAACAGGATGAAGAAAACAAAAATTATTCAAAATTACACAACCCATAGACAACCACCATTGATATGGTGTCACTTTGTAGAGGTATAAAATATATATTGTATGACAGTTTCTTTATTGAATGATAATTTTTCTCACTTAGAGTGAACATTCTCCCACACCATTAAAAATTATTTGGTAGCATAGTTACTTGAATGCACAAGAGTTTATTACAGGATATACTACAGATTATTTTAAAATGTCTCACTTTGGCTCTTAAAAATAATGCTTCAAAGATTGTCCTTAAACATAAATCTCATTTTAATGATAAATTATGTTCTTGGAATGGAGCATGGATATAAAATTGATGGGTGAAAGCCCTAGAATGTTTTCAGAGATTCCTGATATACCTTGCCATTTGGCCTTCTGGAAAAGCTTTATCGATTTTCACTTCCCCAGGAGAGTATGTGAGTACCACTGCTCCTTTTCCAATCCCGATTAGTACCATCTAAATATGTTGCCAATTTTGTAGGCAAAACATCCTCTTTGATTATTTCACATTTTATTTCTTTGACGACACAAGAGGCTAAATTTTTTCCTATGTTTGTTAGCTAATGATACTCTCTCATCTGTGAATTGTCCCTTTGTATTCTTTGCCCAAATTCCTGTCACAATGTTTCCATTATGAATTTACATTAAATCTTCATGTATTTGAGGATAGCGAAAATTATTTTACTTCTGATATTTTCTTTTCCTGTTTTTTAAATTCTTTTTGTTATATATTTATGCTCCTAACTTTTAAATGTTTATAAAGTCAAATAAATCTTTTTCCTTTGTGATTTTCTTCATTGATTTTATAATTAGAGAGTCTATTGCCACCCAAGAGCAATTAAATAGTCACTTCTATTTTCTTCAAGTTTAATAATGTTTCCATTACCTTTTTTGGTTACATTTACCTCTTTAATTCATATGAGATTCACATCATGCTGTCAGGTAAACATCTTATTTTCCTTCCAAATAATGATAGAATTGTTCCAGAACATTTGCAGATTCAGCCTTTGTTTCCTTGTTGATATGTGATGTCTTTTTTATAAGTACTAAACTCTTATATGGTAAGGCTTATTTTAAAAAAATTTTTAAAGATTTTATTTATTTATTCATGAGAGACAGAGAGAGAGGTAGAGACATAGTAGAGGGAGAAGCAGGCTCCCTGTAAGGAGCCGGATGTGGGACTAGACCCCAGGACCCCAGGATCACATCCTGAGCTGAAGGCAGATACTCAATTGCTGAGCCATCCAGGCGTCCCGGTAAGATTTATTGCCACATGACTTATACTGTTTTATTGATTTATCTGATCTAGAACCATAACTATACTGTTTTAATTACTGTAAGTTCATACTATTTTAATATCTAATATAGCAAGCCATCATTTGTTATTCCTCTTGCTCTCAAACATTTGTTTTTTTCTATACGATCTGTGAAATCATTTTATTAAGTCTTCCTCATTCCCCTCCTATGATTCAATTGGTTTTCATTCAATTGGTTGAATTTAAAATTTAATTCAACCTTTAAATTACTTTGGAAAGAATTACCAGCTTTGTAATATTTGGTCTTCACATCCAGAAACATGGTATATCTCTTTATTAAATTCTTGACTTTCCTCAATAAGCGGTGTATTTTCTTTAAATGAGTTCTACACTTTTAATATTTTATGACCTTCACTACCATTATACACTGAATTTTCCCCAACTATTTTTAAAATATGTATATATTTATTTTATGGAAGAGAGAGAGCAAGGGAGCATGGAGGGAATGCAGAGGAAGAGGGAGAGAGAGTCTCAAGCAGACTCTGCAGTAGTAAGCGTGAAGCCAATGAGGGAATTTGATCTCACAACCTTGAGATCACAATCTGAGCTAAAAACAAGAGTCAGATGCTCAACTGACTATGCCCCTCCAATTATTTTTTGAACCATTATTCCTCATTGACAGAACACTGATTTTTCTAACGTTTATATCTGACGTCTTTCTTGCACTTTTATTTTTTTAAAGATTTATTTATCTTTAGAGAGAAGGAGAATGCACAAGCACTAGTGGAGGAAAATGCAGAAGGAGAGAAAGGGGAAGCAGACTTCCCACTGAGTGAGGAGCCCACTGTGGGGCTCTATCTCAAGATCTTGAGATCATCACCTGAGCTCAAACTAAGAGTCAGATGCTTAACCAGCTGAGTCACTCAGATGCCCCTGCACTAATTTATTAATTCTTAGGTTTCTTCCACTTGATTTTCTCAAGTTTGGAGTGTAGATAATGCCACTTAAAAATAATAATGTTTTTTCCTCTTTTTAATAGCAGTGATTTTATCTCTGAATCACATATTAAGGAATGTGGCAGGACTTCCAGAATGACATTTACTAAGTATGCTAATCATTTGCACTGTAGTCCTGACTATACTTTATTATCTATGGTATATTTTCCTAATGAGAGTGATATTGGCTAACAGATAAAACTATGCTTTATCTTGGTATGGAATTTTACTTTTAGTTCTAATTTTCTGAGTTTTAAATAGTTATTGGTTTGGAATTGACTGAAACACTTCTGGTCTGTAGTTTTCTCTAAGGTGGATTTTGGTTTTCTTTGTCAGGTCTGGGTTATCTTTCTATTCTCCTTTTATTTCTGGAATAGCTATGAGAACAACAGAATTACCTAATACTTGAAATTTTACAAGAATCTGCCCATAGACTATTCGACTAGAGGGACTGAATTCCAATTTAAGTAGATGAGGGACAAATTAGCTCTTAATAAAACTGCCAACAAAATTGTAGAAGCAGATGAACATTTTCCAGATGAGTGATTATGCTGAAAGTAAGAAGTGTTCCTGGACTTGTCATCACCCTGCAGAACCAATGTGGACCCAGAACCCCCACTCCAAAATTTGGTTTGGAAGTCAAAACTAATGATACCGCATACACACCAAAAAGGTATGAAAAGATTTATTACTCACATAATGAGGCTTTCTGGGGAGCTGAGGGAAGCCTTCCAAGTAGCTCTGAACATGGCGTGGGAAGCTAGTGCCTGCAAAATCTAAACTTTCTGACTAAGATAAAGGAAGGAATACTTGCCCCCCAGGATGTGGGGCATAAGGGAAAGAAAGAGTGGTGGGATTTGAAAGCTGTCAGCAAACATCCATAGTGGAGTCCAACTCTATTATAGTAGAGGCTGAGGGAGGAGCACAGGAATACTGATTCAATGGTAGAGAGGAAAGACATGAAAACTGGTGGCATATGACCTTAAGAGTTTGGGAGGCAGGAAAATACCAATCCTTCTCCACATATTCAAAATTGCATGATGGATAAGGGATTTGGGATAAAAAAGATTTTTTTTTTTTATCTTGACTGGTATAAATTGAATGGCTTACTATTTTGAAGAAAATTTACTGAATTTATACTATGTACTAGAATTGTGACTTTTGTACTATAATCAAAGTATTTGTTACTGAGTTTCAAAAAAATATTATATTTTATATATTTTAAAGATTTTTATGTATTTATTTGAGAGAGAGAGAAAGAGAGAGAGAGAGAAAGGAAAAGCTCATGAGCGAGGGAAGGGGCAGAGGAGGAGGGAGTGGGAGAGGGAGAGGATCTCAAGCAGACTCTGCACTGAGTGGGGGCCCTGATGCAGGGCTCAATCTCAACACCCTGAGATCATGTCCTGAGCTGAAACCAAGAGTTAGACGTTTAACCAATTGTGGCACCCAGGAACTGCTCCTAAAATATTTTAAGCATGCAAGAGTAGAAACACAGGATTTAACCTCTTTTAAGCATTATGTCTCCCAGTTTGGTAAACAGAATTACCTGCAAAATACAAATAGACAAGCTTTCCACAGTCATAGGTAACTAAAGCAACACTGTACAATATACACTTATTAATAATATTAACATCTAGCCTTATTGAAAATTTACTATGTGCCAAACAAAGTGCTTTACACTGCATACATCATCTCATTTAATCTCCAGAGCAATCTTATGTGTTGGTACTATTATGGCTCCCTACTCCACTCACTTTACAGAGGAGGAAAGTGATGTTCAATGAGACTAAGTAATTTACTTCAGGCCAGAGAATCGATAAATGAGGGGCTAAGTTATCAGCCTAAATCCCTTTGATTTCAAAGCACCACTTGCTTCTAACCATTGAGCTGCACTGAATACTTTGTCAATGAACCTACATCATTACAGTGATGTGGTTCATAGAGTGGCTGTCTGAGGTCATCTGAATCCCAGCTTCCACTTACTAGCACCTGTCAGAAAGTTAAAAAAATTTTGTAAGTTTCAGTTTTTCCCATCCATAAAAACTGAGATCTAATAGTACATACTCCAGGGTTCCTAAAAGGATTGAATGATATACAATTTTCAAAGGATTCAGTATATTTTCTAGTACACATAAATTATGTGGTTAACTAGGTTAACTCTTTTTACTAATAAGGTCATAGGTATGGACATTGATTTTTACCTAAGAATGGTGACAGAGTCTTTATAATAATAGGCAAAGAAGTACAAATACCTAGGAACTGAAAAACCTTTGTGTTTACACTAAACTTTAACCAATTATTACAAAGCTAAAGTTAGGCATTCTGAGCTTGGATATACACTTTTCCAACTTAACGTGCCTCTTTCCTTAAAAGGCAAACCATCTCAAGTACATACCTGGCTTTAACTTGGGTATTTCAGAGATTTGGATCACCAGAGTAAATAAAGCCTTCAGTTCTACTTCTTGCCAAGAATTTAGAGAAGACTCTTCAATTTAGCTGAAAGGTATATAAACTCCTACATAAAGATGCCTAATTTACTCATAGAAACTCATGTTCACACTCTCTTCTTTGTACCAGGAAAAGGATCCTTGCCATTCCACATGCCTGAAGCTATCACTGGCATTAAGTAAGAGGCAGAATGACTACCCCACAGTAAGCCTCTCATCACTGGAAAACACACTTTAGAACCATCTAGATAAGTATCCCATCTAATGTAATCATTCTTTACAAAGCTTCACACTCAAAAGATGTATTTTTTGGTCAATGATTTTATATATAAAAACTTGTTAGCCCCAATAAGCAGCTCATCCTATACCTCTAATAGTTATAAATTCTTTCTTTAGATTACATTTTCATCCCTAAAACCTTTACCAATTAACTCCTTTTTGCTTTAAGAAATATATTTATCTATATATGATTCTAAAGAAAGTTTTAAAAATATTAACAGATTTAAATGTTGTCTTCTTGATTTTTCTTTTCCCAAATTAAGTAGCTGTGCCTGAGTTCTCTCCATCTTTTCCTAAAATATGGATTTTAGATTCCATCTTGTTTGCTTTTATTTTAAATACATACTCTGGTTTGTTCATTTCTCTCTTGAAATGAGACTATCCAGAACCAAATGTGGTCTGAATGAGACAGAGTTTGGCAAGGCTAATCACAGTTATCTGGAAAAGACATTATCCTTTTATTGAGCATCCTCTGTCTGACTTGGCTTTTAGCACACTCTTGATTCAGATTCACGCTGAATTTATTTTCAACTACTCTCCTAAGTTTTCCTTTTAATGCTAATTGCTTTTAAGCCTCAGGATTTAACAAATTAATTTTTAACCTAAAAATGTAGGAATTAACATTTATTACAGTTAAATTCTACTTGATCACAGCCTACTGTTCTAAGATACTATGATTTCATAGGATACTTAGAATTCTAATTTTTTAAAAGATTTTATTTGTTTATGAGAGATACAGAGAAAGATGCAGAGACATAGACAGAGGGAGAAGCAGGCTTCCTGCTTCTGTAGCCTGATGCAGGACTAGATCCCGGACTTCTGATATCATACCTACGTTAAAAACTTCACTTCTAATCCTCATGTCATCAATAAAATACGATGAGTAATGTAGTTCCAAAGATGGATCTATGTGGCATAATTTGGGGAAGATCTCTCCAATCAATTAGTCATTATTTGGCTAGATCTGCGTACAATGGGGCAGCTGATTACACATCTATCCAATTGAACTATCAGCCAACACATTTTTTTCCCATCTTTTCTGAATATAATCATGAGTCAAAAAATAGATGCCCTGTTGAAATCCTGATGCAACTGAGTTACAGCACTCTCATTATTAATAGTTTTTTTAAAAAATCTATTTAAAAAAGAAAATACCTTATTTTTAGTGAGCTCATATTGTCTCTTAGTGATTATATCTTTCTTTGTCATTTGTTCCTTTCTAAAAATTTTCCAGGCACTAGTCTCATGCCCCTGTGCTATGGTTTTCAGAATTTCTTTTTTTCCTTTATGGAAGTAAGGACTGTATTTTGCCATTTCTGGTCCTTTCACTTATCTCCAATATGTCATTTCCTCAGAGATTATCAACAGTGGTTCTAGAATTGTGTCCAGTACTTGGAATGTAATTTACCCAGGCTGGAGGATGAGGAGTCATCTAGAGTAGCTAACTGCCTCACCAATCCTGGGAATCGATTCTCCCCTTGGGATAATGACCCCATCCTTCCCAATGAGAGGAACACTTTATAGAGGCAACAGACAGAAAATAGGAGGGACTATCTTTGCCATTTACTGTTCCTACTCCTGCAAATGCTGCTGTTTTCATGATGTTACCAAAATGTCCAAGTGGTGAAGAAACATACATGTGTTTTTCTTCTCAGAAGGATGATAATAGTAGCAGACTTTTAAAAAGGCTTCACCCAATGTGCTAGGCCTTTTTAAAATGCTTTCCATAAAGTTTCACATTTCATATTTACAATAAACCTGTAATAGAAGTACTATTATTATACCCATTTTACTGATGGAAAACCTTATACCTGGAGTAGCTAAGGAACTTGCCCTAGGTAGATACAGCTTGATATTCAAACTGAGGTGTTCCTGATATCAGTGACCATAATTATTAGCCACTATGCTACACTGAAATTCATTTTTAAAATATAAATTTGGTTGACATTCTTAACTTTTGGGAGATTTTGGTCCGTTGATGTTTATATTCAACAATGCTATTCTTTTAAATTTGTTTCTCTCATATTTTTTAGTGGTCCTTCCTTCTAGTGAATATGCATATCCTTTAAAAATTTGAACTTATCTATGAACTCCCTGTGTGATCATGTTATTATGTTTAAATATCTCACTGTGACCTTCCCTCTTAACCTACTGTAGTCCAAGAGGCTTATTATGACTGTGTCTGCACATGTATAAATGCTGCCACTGTCTTTAAAGACCTCCCATATGCATCATCATGCTGCCCTTTGCTGGGGTAAATGGACTCCGTTATATGAGAAGACCCCTGCTTCCCATCTTAGAGTGATAATGGAAAAGTGTCTCTACGGCACAAAAAATAGAAAGATTTATTATTTCCTAGGAACCCATTACACATGTCTGTTTTACTTGTTATGGCTTCTGTAAACTCTGGGGCTGCTGATGAATGGCCCTCCCAGGCCCTCCAGCCCCTTGAGAGCTGATAGTCACTGCTCCTGGCTGGTGGCTGGAGGCATGACCTGGATAAGCTAGTGAGTCAGGGCTGTTAGCATAAATGACCAAAGTGTGCCAAAGAAGGTAATTGGTGAAAATGGCTAGATGAGGAAATAATTTATGTGGCTACCTATACAGCAGAGGCCTCACTTTCAAATCCTTCTGTCTAAAGTCAGATGCTGGTCTGAAATGACTATGTGTTAGTGACAAAAACTGGCAGGCCTGGGGATCTCTCACAGGGCCACATAGGGACTGCTCTGCCTGCAGTCAGCCATGTTCTCCCTCTGTGTATGATGTCATTTAGGAAAGGTCACCAAATTTGAGATCAAGATGTAACAGGTGTTTTCCAATCAAGACAGAGCCAAAAATTCAGGTACTCTAAAACTCTTAGCAAAAAAACAATCTTTAAACATAATTTAGCTCCAGGTGTGCTTTTAGAGATACCAAATCTGTGACTTGCAAGCATACAGGGAATTTTGAGCTGATCCCAGGCCTGGCACAAAACCCCATTTCAGTCAACTACAAATAGGAGAGTAAGACAATGCATTCAGCCAGAGGACCCTCAGGCTTTAGATGGAACACTCAGAATTTTTCAGAATATCTAGGGCCCACATTCCATTTTTTATAAACTTCAATATCCTTTGTGGGCTGTGTTCTCTTTCAGAGTGTCCATGAATTCACTGTTACATTTTCAGTGACATTTTTGATATTTTATTTCTCAACAACTAGGTAGGGTATACATATTTAACTATTGCTCTGAATCCTATTGCTTCTGGATACTGATTTGCTTCCTTAAGTTTTCTTTCACTTCCCAATCAGGAATCAGATCCCTCTAGATGCTCAGAATTAAGTGCACAGTAGCTGACGCCCTCTTCTGCCTCTGATTTCAGAGAGGGATGCTATTTCCAGGACAAGTGAAGAATTTATCAGATGTATGGCTTTCAACAGCCTGAAACTTTCAGCAGGCACTAAGCTAGTGGAAATCCCACATCACTACTTCTATTGATGGTTTCCTTCAAATCAGATGAGATTAATCGCCCTCCACCTGCATACTCTGGCTTATCTCTCATCCCTCCTGATATGTGCTGTGCAGCTACATGCTACTCATTTCTGAACACAACTTCACAAATCTCTAGTTTGCTTTCAAACTTAACTTTTATCCCTAAGGGTTATTAGAAAGAACTCAGTTTAAACAGCCTATTAATTGAATATGCTGCCCTTAAATAAACTATTGTGGTTTCTTCCCTAGACCTAACTCTTGGAGCTGGACTATGACCTGGATATGACAGCGGAATCATAAATGGACACAGCGCTCATTTAGTGATGACCCACTATGTGTCAGTTGCCTACATAACATAATCCACACAGAAATGTGATGTGGTAATCATGCAGACCTAGCTTACAAATTTGTAAAAAAAAAATCATATTTAACAATGACGTAATATAAATACAGTTGTGACTATATTCAGGCTACACAGTAGCTCAGAGAATAGACTCTAGAGCCAGATGCCTGAAATCTGATACTACTTATTAGCTGTGTGATTTAGGCAAGACATTGAACCTCTCTGTGTCTCAGTGCCCTTATGTGTAAACTGGATGCAGTAAGGGCAGCTTACTTAGTTTTGTGAAAAGCTAAAATGAGTGAAAAGTGCACAGAACATATTGGCTATATAGTTAGGTCTCAATAAATGTTAACTATTATTTTAATTTTCATTATTATTTATAAACCAGTAGATTTTCCCATAAGTCTGATTCTAAACATTATGGATGTAAATGGTCATTTTTGGGGTATATATAAGCTTACTGAGGCTCTCAACTCAGTCTTGGGGCTTTGCGTTCCACTAAAATGCCTCAGATAATACCTTGTACACTGTGAGCCTATAATAAACATTTATTGAATGAACATTTAAATAAACAGGCCTTCAATTTTTAATATATCCATGTTTGGAAATATTCACAAGGAACAGGACTAGCAATGACTGCATGGAGAAAATTCTTGTCATAATTTTCCATCCTCTTTATCCTCTATTAGCATACTTATCTTCTTCCTCAATCTACAAGTAAATTTGAAAAAATAATGGAATTCAGATTTCTTTATGAAAATGAATCCGTTTCTTTGTTTAGGCCAATGGGCCTAGCTGGTAATATTTCCCAAGACATCTTTTTAAGATTCTTAAAGTAAACATATAGTTAAAACTCAAACCAGTTTAATACACCTTGAAAAATAAGCATAAGAGCCTTAATTGCTTTTTTCTTGGCGAACATCAATTCCTACACATAAAAATGCAGCACCGAATAACAGCAGTAAGCCACGTTCCTTTCAAATAGCACATCTGTGTGAATACTAGCTGTCTATTATGTTTCTTAAAATCTAGGAGGCTGAATCATATTTGTGAAAAGAAACTTTTTAATAAAATTTAAAAAGCCTAATCCTCGCGCAGGGAAGAAAAGGTCTAGAAATGTCTATCTTTTATTTAATTAATACAAAACCTTCCCACATGCTTCAAAACAGTAACAATTTTATGTTAATATAACTCATTATAATTGTCTTGTATTATAGAACATTCTAGAAAAAATAATGGAATGTAAAATATAAGAAAGAGGGAAGAGGACTTTTGGGGAATTATAATCAATATCCTTTTTTTCAGATAGAAGTTTACAAGTCCTGACACAGTTCTGTTTTCCTTTTGACTAGCTCACACAAATATTCCCATGGAAAAATACTTTATTTCAAATACAACCTTATAGCACCACCCATCACATTCTTCTTAAAGTAGATTTCAGAAGTCTAGCTCTCTTTTATTTTTCTTTTTATAAAACTAAAATGAAGTCATAACAGTGCTCTTATGCCCATCAGTGACTATTATCATATGGGATCCTAATATTTTATGTCAGAAGCACTCACTGAAAGTTCAAGTAAGCTCCCCTCCGTTGGTTTTTAGGTGAGCTACAGAATGTCCTGCTCTGGTGGTCAGGACTGAGTTCTAGAGCTGATTTCACTTACCGGCAGATGTAAACCTGCCTACATCTCTTCTTTATTCCTGAGTATCTATAAATTGAAGGGAATAGAATCAGAAGAAACTGCCAGTTAAAAAACAATCTTTCTGGGGCAGCCTGGGTGGCTCAGCAGTTTAGCACCGCCTTCAGCCCAGGGCGTGATCCTGGAGACCCAGGATCCAGTCCCATGTCAGGCTCACTGCATGGAACCTGCTTCTCCCTCTGCCTGTGTCTCTCTTTCTCTCTCTCTGTCTCTCATGAATAAAAAAAAAAAACAAAAAACAAAAAACAACAATCTTTCTCACCAATAAAGACATACACACCAACTTCATTAAAGAGTTTTTGGAACCCAAATGCTCGGGGGTTATGGGCAGCAAGGCTATATTTTTTACAGAGAACACAAGATGATCTTGTTGCATGGTCTGGTTGAGGAACCCATTGATCCAGGGATCACTGAAGTTATTTGGAGATTTAAGATCTGTGCATTTTGTCATCCATAAATTTTATTTCAATAACAAAGTGATAGCTTTATGATTCTGATGGTCACTGAGAAGTGAATGTTGTTGGAGACCACTGGGTAAAAACATCTATCCCAGGAAAAAGTATACATCTCTGGGTACATATGCTCTGTGACTTCACCACTGGAGCAATACTGCTGTGTTATGACATGCCAGAAAAAATCATCAGTTCCTACCCCAAGTGTCCTCAGTGGCAATTTCAGATGCTGCCAGAACTTAACCAGGCATTAAGTTAAGCTATGGTAAGTGCATCTATAGCATATATATATTTTTTTATTTCAGCAATTATGCTTCTAAGAATTTATCTAAGGACAGAATTTAAATGACAATTACAGTTGTAATTACAGACAATTACCTACAGAATCAGGCAGAAGGGTGCTCGCTGCTGCAATGTCCATGTGATGAGCCTAGGTTGGGATGGTTTATCTGATGCATCTGCCAGACTTAAGGCCAGGGAAGCCCTGGTGTGTCTTTGCCTGAGTTCACATTCTTGGGAAAGTTAGTCTGAAAGGTGAGACGTGGAATACCCCACAGTGTGTATCATAAGGGAAAAGGAGAGGAGGGCATGGTGTGTGTTTCCCAGTCTGAGCAGCTGTGATTCCTATAAAGAAAGGGGAAGGAGGCTGGAGTGGATGGGGCTGTCTTTCAACAGGATTTGGGAATAAGTGCTATGGTCACTGGAATGCCACTTCGCAGTCCACGTGGGAAAGGGGTGTTCCTGCCATATTTTTTTCTAGGAGACCCAGTGAGTCCAAAGCAATAGCAGCAAATTATATGAAATAAGACACAGCAGAACCCTCAAGATGAGTAGTTGTAGAAGACTGGGAGACAGAATGTAGTCTACTCAGGGAGGCATCAGGGCCCCCAAAGGGGTGTTCCTGGCACAGAGGTCACAGAGAGGAGCCTTCCCTTAACTGCCTTCAATCCAGGGCTGCACGTGTTGGAGGGTCAAATGAGGATTTGAAGACATGTTTTCATGTATGTATATATGAGCCTTTTGGGGATTTCTGAAATAACTGGGGAACAGTTTCTTGTGGACAAGAGTGAACTGAGCTTTATCAGCTGGACATGGGACAATATGCAAAAGAGCCAGCAGCATTTGAGTTCTTAATGTGACATAAAATGAACTCATAGACAGATGAGTTAAGGAGACTGGGAAGTTAGATTAATAATATGGAAAATTTGCAAACAAAATTTCCAACAACAGTGGGTTCAAGTTGAGTGAATTATCACAAAACCATATAATATAAGGCAAGATTAGGACTCGAAGAATATATAGGCATGTTTTTTCCGTATTTCACAGCCACATTATATGCATTCTCACTGTTACCCCAAGAGCATCCTGAGACCCCACTGAGCAGAGGCAAAGCTCAGAGAATTTGATTGCCAAATTGAAGACAGATGTGTTCATATCTGCAGAGCCTGCCCTCTTTTCCTTATCAGCAACCAAAGATGAGATATTTTGCTGCTGAAGGAAAAGTGGGGCCATCAGGAGGACCTGGCATGTTTTGCCTGGGGTTAGGAGTGTTGCTCTGCACAGAGTGACCATAAACTTTATGATCAAGCACAGTCGCTACTGAGACTGGAAGTAAAGGCAATAACTGGATGGGTAACTGGGGCATACAGTACCCTATTTTTGCATGGGGGACCCCTGCCACTCTTACAAATGGAAAATGGATCACTACACAACCATTTAAGCAAAACCCATAAAACCCACATCAGGATGTGGAAAGGCTCCACTGTGACATTATAAAAAGTCATAATACAAAATAATACATGTATATGCTCCCATTAAAGTAGGAATATGCAGAGAAAAGAAGAACTGGAAGCCCATATGCAGATAATAATAATTATTTCTGGGTAATTGTATAAAAAGATATTTAAATTCTATAGTTTTCAATTTATGGATTAATGGACATTGATTACTTGTACAACTCAGTTTTATGTAAAAATATGAAAGAATATAAATTAACTAAGGACCAAAAGGACAGTTTATATGTGGCACTATCTGCTTCGTTCTGAAATAAAAATTCTAGACAACATTTGGAACTATCACTATTGTTTTTCAGGGGGCTCAAGTTACAGTTTTCTCGAGGGTACAATCTGTATCTTATTTCATCTTTTTCTTCTTTAGAGGGATTGGGGTAACACCAGTTTATAGTGAGGTTATAGGTTAGGTGGTCTCCATTCTGGGATAATAATCAGATTGAAATATTACATTTTATTTTATTAAAGATTTCATTTATTTAGAGGAGAGAGAGAGAGAGAGAGAGAGAGAGAGATTGGGAGCACACATTCAGGGGAAGCAGCCAGCAGAAGGAAAAGCAGGCTCCCCACTGAGCAAGGAGCCCTGATGCAGGGCTTGATCTCAGGACCCTAGGATCATGACCTGAGCTGAAGGCAGATGCTTAACCCAACCCAGCCACCTAAGCACCCCTGAAATATTAGATTTTAGGTCTTGATTCTCTAATGCGAGATTGACATAATGGTGAGACTTGAATCCTCAATAGTGGTGCCTTTTAGTTTATAGAATGACTTCCATGTACTTCTCTATGTTGTAGAGGGCAGTATTCTAAACCCT
This sequence comes from Canis aureus, assembly GCF_053574225.1. Classification (NCBI taxonomy): domain Eukaryota; kingdom Metazoa; phylum Chordata; class Mammalia; order Carnivora; family Canidae; genus Canis; species Canis aureus. The sequence continues at coordinate 42,491,514 of NC_135630.1, forward strand.
CTACATGCTTTATTTAATCCTTACAATAATTCTATGAGATTAGGAACTCTTATCATGCCTATTTTATAGATGCGAAAGCTGAGGTAGAAATATGAGGAGTGATTCCTCCATAGTACCTAAAATGCATAATCTCTCCTCCATCTACAGTGGCCTTTCTGAGACAACTCAGTTGCTCTTAAAGTCCAGCAGAAAAAAAGAGACATTCAGTAGTTTTCAAGGCTTTTAAGATTTTAAGTAAACAGCTGTTTTTTTTCCTCTTAATTTTAAGGGAAACTCACTTATAAGATAAATACATTTGGTTGCTTATTATAAATAACTTATGTTATAGGTACACTTTGTTGTTATACTGAAATGACATTGAGGTGAGAGTTCTCAGATTCAGGCAGTGGGGTCCTTTAACTTCTAGAAAGGATGACTTGGGTTGTCCTTTAATCTACTAGGGTAGTGTGTTCTACTGCAAAAACCTGATGATGCTATAGTAAAGACATTTCTTCTGCTGTAAAAGTCATAATTCTATGAATATTTTTATTTGCTGACCAATGTGAGGAACAAGTATAAACTAACATCAATGAACATTCTTTGACTTGACTGGCTTCAGACCAGGGAGAAACAGACCTGCCGGAGCACTTGTGTCTACTTGCATAGGTAGGACTTCTCTCTGCAGCCCCCATGAGTTCTTTACTGAGGCCATCTGAAACACCAGCCTATAACTCTTGACTCCTTTCAACATGTCTCTGGTGCTGCAAACTGTCATACATCCCTCCAATCACTCCATCACTTTCTCTGATGAGAAAATGTAAAATGATTTACATCATTTCATAAATTTACCTTCTCTGGGGATCCTTCTAGTCCTCTGGAGAAGGACCAATTTAAATCATCCTTAAATCATCACCTTAAACACTAGCTACCATTGGCTGCAAGGGGAGCCAAGAAGTGTGTTATATCAAGTCTTAAAATGCTGTCCATGCCTTTTTAATTTTAACATAAAATCAGAGCTAGCTATTTTATCATGAAGGATTTAATAAGTTTACCTTTTAGACTAATGGACTATAATGGGATCCTTAAATTTTGCATGTAAAAACCCCTGGGATGGGAAAGTTTCAATTTCTCCTTAATAACTCATCACTATAAATCAGATTCTTTTAATATACTACACATCAATGTCGCAACTAGCTCCGAAGGAACTTGTACCATTTTCCTTCTGATGTTTCAGTCACAAGGAAAGGCTAGTTTATTTCTAAAAGGTAGTATTCAAAGCAATTTCATTTTATTTCCCTCCACAGAAGATATTTGATATTTAAGCACTCTCATAAAAGATCTACCCTTAGATATTTCAGAATGACTTGTTTCTTAGAAATTTCATTGGTTTCTGACTTACCAGGGGATTTTTTTTCTAAATAGGTTTTAAGTCTATCATGGTGCATTCAGTGTAGATTTTATAATACATATTGTTTTTTTCATAGCCAGTAGTTAAATATTAATACTAGAACACATTTATCGGATCATTTTCCCTCCAATTAAAATGTAGCACTAATAATGATAATGGTGATGATATTATGACATCAATATTAATAATGGCAAAGCTATTATAAAATAACAACTCTGATTTATTTTTGGTCCTTTTCCAAAGCTGTGCATTTATCTAGATTTCTAAAATAATAAAGAAAAGGATGACAAAATACGAGTTGATTCAAAGGTCTGTATAATGTAAATAACAATACTTTCTAAAGATTCCAAGTTTAGAAGAAGCCATGAAAAGAAACTGTTTCCTGAATATTCCACAGTTAGTCACAGTCTTGTGCTGAAAGTTCCCCCATAGTGAATGGTCTACACAGTGCCAAATATCAGGATGTAAACTCAAAGATGTTTTTAAAAATTCGTGTTTTCAAACATCTGATTTCAAACAAAAGAAAGATATCCTCATTCATTCAGAGAGTTGGCACCATGATAAGTCATGAATGGTGTGGATTAGCTTCCTCTTTAGTGATTAAAGGATCTATTGGTTCATTTCATGGGCCTGCAACCTCAAGTCAAAGGGGGGAATAGAAACTGTCAAGTTTTCTTTATTTCAACTTAGTCAATGTGACGATTCATATGGCAAAGTGGATTTGCAGTGACAAGAGAGGAAAGGGATTTACATGCATGGTTGGACTGTTGATATAGCCCTCTTGGTCTAGGGGGGTGGAGAAGGGAGGAAAAACCACACTTAGAGGCAGAACACACCAGGAGGATGTTTACTTCAGCTACAAATTCATCAATTACATGTTTCTGAGAATCCCAAGATTATAACATGCCATGCAATCAGAGGATGTGGAGGTGCACAGCCTCTGGTAAAGTATGTTTCTGTCTATCCTGTTTCGAGTGTGGGCTCTGCACAGTGGTACACAGAGTCCACCAGAACCTGGGCATCTGGAGAGAGGGTGGGTGTTAAACCGCGGCTGGTGGGGAATTGTTCACTGAACATCACAGAAATTGGCTAAATGCTATCAAACCATGAAATTAATGTAAACACCAATCACAGGATTAAGCATAGAACATTTGATGCAAAATCAACAAGAAGATGATGGTGTAGCTTCTGAAAATAGGTATACTCAACTATAAAGAATCAGATCAGAGAAAGATAGGGAGAGAATGAGAGCAGAAGAAAGGAGAGAGGAAAGAAACAATAGAGAAGAGAAAGGAAAGGAATAAAGGGAGAGAAGAGAAAAAAATCTTTGGCAGATATGTTGTATACCTCCTTCAGTAACATGCATCAGCTCTAGGGAAGTTTAGGGTTCATGCAAAACACAGAAATTTGTCTCAAAGTCATTGAAAGAAGCTTAGTCTAAATTGTCTCCCATGTAGCTCCCACATGGGCATGGGAAGCACCTGCAAAGCTAGGAGGAGAGGCCAAGCCTAGCTTAGGTCTCTCTACCTTAGGTATCAATGGGAGGAAAGTGCCCCCGTAGTCTGGGTGTCACTGCTGGTGGCAGTGGACATTGCTAGAACCATTTAGAATCTAAATAGCAAGTATATTATTCTTTGGGTATTGTCTATATATCTAGTTATGCCCAAGTGAGTGAACTCACAGGTCCCGCGATGACCGTCATCTTCTCCTTATCATAATAGGCTTTATACTGACATTTCTTTTCTTTTGTTTTTTTTTTTTAAGATTTTATTTATTCATTCATGAGAGAATAGAGAAAGGCGGAGACATAGGCAGAGGGAGAAGAGTCTCCCTCTGGGGAGCCTGATGTGAGACTCGATCTCAGGACCCTGGGATCACAACCTGAGCTGAAGGCAGACTGCTTCAACCACTGAGTCACCCAAGGACTCCTGACTTTTCTTTTGTAATTAAAATGCTAATGCTAAGTTTTGAGGAAGTCTCATGTGGTATTTTGATGCCAGTTCTGATGTCAGATAGTTCTTAAACCAATTTCACCACTTACTTAGCTCTATTACCTGGGAGAGGTTACATGGACTCTGAGGCCATTTTTCCTAAGTAGGAATAACAACATGCACCCCTGTGGAGCTAACTACCTTGCCTTTTTTGGTCTCACATACTACAAACATTAATTATTCTCCTTAATTATGCATTGAGCACTATCAATAATAAGCTATAACAATTATAAATATTTATGCATCCAACATAGGAGCACCCAAATATATAAAACAATTAATAATGCATAAAAAGTTAGGTATATAGAAAAGGGGTCTTCTTTTGTTTACAGATCATCTCAAAAATTGGGGGAGAAGAGCAAGGAGAAAGGTCAAGATCAGGAATTAAGAAAGTCAATAAAAAAATCAATGTGAAAATACATGCTAATCATGTATCTCGTAAGGAATTAATATTCAGAATATATAAAGATCACCTATGACTTAACAATGAAAACCAAATAGCCCGATTAAAAAGTGGACAAAGAATTTGATAGGTATTTCTCTAAGAATGATACAGAAATGACTAACGAGCATATGAAAAACTGCTTAACGTCACTAATCATTATGGAAATGCAAATCAAAACACAATGAGATATCACTTCATATTCAATAAAATGGCTATCATTAAAAACAAAACAAGGGGGTGCCGGGGTGGCTCAGTTGGTTAAGCATCTGCCTTTGGCTTAGGTCATGATCCTTGATCCATGGGATCAAGCTCTGTGTTGGGCATCTGCTCAGTGGGGAGTCTGCTTGAGACTCTCTCTCTCACTCTGCCCCTCCCCTCACTCATGCTCACTTGCTCTCTCTCTCTCTCATAAATAAATAAAATCTTTAAAAAAAATGAAAATAACACATTTGCAAGAATGTGTTAAGATGGACAGAGAAAGAACCCTGATTCTAATGACACTGCCTAGGTTTGTGAATATAACCATGCAGGGAGTTCCTTCTGGTCAAATACATCGTCCTCATGGCTCAAGCCAGCTTGCACTGGATTTTCTGCCATTTACAACGGAGAGAGTTCTCAGTATTAACACACTTAAGGAGGACGGGCATGTTCTAGGGAGAGGGAACCATATACGCAACAGCACAGAAGCCAAGAAACCAAGGCCCATTCTGTGTACACAGTTCTGTGACAAGAGTGAATAGGTGTGAGGAGTGTTCTGGAGAAGAAGCTGGAAAGTGTGTAAGAGCTAGCATTTTCTCCAGCGTTGCTCTGCCAGTGCCAGTGTAATAAAATGCAAATGTGATCTCAGAATTCCTCTCCCTTGCTTAAAATACTTTAATGACATCCCAAAGGTTTTAGGATGAAGTTCAAACCCATTAGCTTGGCACCCAAGGCTCCTGATGACCTGCCTGCTTCTTCTCTCTTAAGTTCCATTTCCCACATCTCTCCCACGGGTATCCTGTGCTCCAGAGAAGTGGAACGACTTACCGCTTTTCAAACATGCATGCTGTTTCATGCCTTTGTGGCTTCATTTTACACACATTACATCATTGATTCCTCACCAGAGCCCCACGAAGTGGGCATTATCGTCCTCACTTTACAGGTTAGAGGGGAAAAAAAGAGTAAGGAATTTGAGGAATATCAGAAGTCACTGTCATTAGAAAGCAGAGCTGGGATTTGAACATGTCTGACACCAAAGTTCTCGTTCTTTCTTTGCTCTCATCACTCAACCTAGTTCTTCTGACTTCTGCCCATGGAACTGTATATTTCACAGCCTGGTCTTTTCATGGAATAAATAAAATTTCAGGATTTCTGGAGTGGGGCCTGGAGAGATGTTTACTAGTCAATTAAAGCTACATTGCTACTAAAATCAACGCTTGTATTTTCTTCATGTAGCTCAGAAACACCACTGAACATCTCTTTTCTGCCAGGTAGTGAGCAAAGTGAAGGGTCTATTAGAGTGAACAAAGCTGGTCAAAGCCCTTGTCTTCACAATGCTTACGGTAATTTACTCCCTCAACCTGACTCACTGAGAAGGAAGGCTTCCTGGCTACCTGGGAGAATGAGTAACACCTTTTTGCTTTCACATACATATGGAACTCCAACATTTTTTCTGCTAAGGAAATATCAGCTGCATTATTTTCGACCAGTGCTCTTGAATTATATCAGAGATTAATTGATCAGCTAAATGGGATAAGGTGGAGAATAGACTGGGAATAAATCCATGAAGGAAATAGTGTGCTGTGTCTTATATAGCTGGGATCAATCGTGTTACAGCTCACTCAGTGAAGCTCCAGATTGCAAAACAGCCTGCTTGGAAGGGGTCATGAACAGGGCAAATCGCTGATTTAACGACATACGAAATTTTCATTGCTTTATTTATACTCGATTTCTCACTAAAGTGAACAACGTTTCTTAATAGTACTAATTTCACAGGATCACAAACTAGGACTGTTTTCTTTTAATTGGGACAAAACTGATCATCACTCAATACACTCTGTGGAGAATTAAATATGTAAGAATTAAGAAAAAAAAACAAACTATAGTTTAGCGCCTGCCTTTGGCCCAGGGCGTGATCCTGGAGACCCGGGATCGAATCCCACGTCGGGCTCCCGGTGCATGGAGCCTGCTTCTCCCTCTGCCTGTGTCTCTGCCTCTCTCTCTCTCTCTGTGTGACTATCATAAATAAATAAAAAAAAAAAATTAAAAAAAAAAAACAAAACTATAAATTGCGCACCCAGAACCCAGTGTGTGTGTGTGGGGGGAGAGAAACAATTTTGTTTAACTCAAATTTTAAAAGTGCTGTTAGAAAATCAAATAATTATATTGTAAATACTGTTTGATAGAAAAAGCTCATTGAATCATGGTAGAACAAGCTAATGGAATTGTGCTAAGAAAAATTGTAAAGTAAGGAGAAGACAAAATTGTTGAGAAATGAAAAAAATTCAAAGGGAAATTTCTAGTATCAAAAGGCACTGTTTGTGAACATAAACATGTATCCTTCCTTCCCCAACAAGAGCTAGATGGGGTCTGAGAGATGAAAAGCTGGACGCTGGCCCAGTAGGCCTGAGTGAGAAGTGATTAAGGCATCATGGGAGGGAAACTGAGCAGCTGGTCCCATAAAGGGTGGGTGAATGCCACTCGCTGTCCTGTGGTGTCTGCAGAAGTAAGTGCACAGAGAAGCTTCTTTGGGCAGGCAACCCTCACACCGCTCTGCTTCTCCTTATGGGTTGGGGCTTTTTCTGACTGAAAATGTCATGCTTGGCAGGAGACATTCCATGAGCAAAAAAACAAAACAAAACAAAATTATTGTTCCACTTAGGAAAAAAGACAATTTTCTTTTTAAAACTACAGTGGCCATTAAAAATGGGCTCATTTTTTCTTGTGTTGTACCTTTGGCCCAAAAATACTTCCAGAATTTCAAGAAGACTACTGTAGATGGAAGCTTTATTGCAATTAGCCAACCAGAAGTGAGAATAACTTAAAAGGATTAAATTTTGAAAATTTTGAAAAGGTCCTCAATCTCCAAATTAAGAAAATATAGAATGTTCCTGAGAGATCTCTCCTTTTGTGCGTGTGCATTGATCATGTTTATTCAGTGAGTCACACTTTAAATGCAGTATGTCAAATCCTAAAATATTATTAATTCTTTAAAAGTTACATGAAATTTCCTCTTATCAACACAGACCAATAAGATACAAACAGGCATAATTGGTGGAATCCAACCCCTAACAGCTAGTGCAAGTTAATCCTCTGGTGTGGATTAGATTATAAAAAGTATAAATGACAACTAATCTCAAAGCCTTACATATACATTAGGGATTGTATTTGACTAATCTTAGTGATTACTTGAGTGTTAACCAGAGTAACTTAAGAGGCAGGAAACCCCACAGCAAATCACGTTAAATTATACAGGAACTGAAGGGGTCTACCCTAAACTGACGAATTAACCTGAAAAAAAAAAAAAAAAACCTATGAAATATTTTCACTACTGGTTGAAGAATGTGAGATAGATCAGGACATATTTTTTTAAACTATGGGAGGAAATGAGATTTAATATGAACAAGACAAAGGTAGGACGACTCCTTCAGTTTAGAATTATGTGCTTTGCATCTCCTCATAGATACTCGCTGTGTCTTAGACATACTAGTTGTTTGCTGCTTTTGGCAGGTGATTAATTCTAGTCTAAAGATCATCTGTTACAGTGAAGAAACTGACTTTGCCCATAGTAACATAGCCAAGGAGAGGAAAAAGTTATGAAATGGAGATTTCCTGACTATCAGGTATTATGCTCTTTGCATGAGAGTAACTAGCATGTTTTAAATCAAAAACTAGGTTCTATCATTAGGATGTAAGCCATGGAGATTCACCAAGATAAGTTCATTTAGTATATTCCCCTTGCTGTTTCCCATGGAGAAGAGGCAAAGAGGCTAAGTCGTGCATGATGATTTACAATTTTCAGCATTCACATATGAAATATATTTGCCTCTTCAAGTAGAAGCAGATTTTTATTCTTCTCTTAGACTTCTTCATATGTATCCATAGTGCTTAGAATGTCTTTTTGTTTCGTTGTGTTGTGTTTTGTTTAAAATAGGCTGCACACCCAGTGTGGAGCCCTGAATATGGGTTTTAAATGCAGTAGGAAACAGCATGGGGTACTGGTTAAGAGATCAGGCTTCCTGGGGATCCAATTTCAGTTTCATCATTTAGGGACCAATTGATCTTGAGTAAGTTACTTAAGTAAGTTACTAGTTATGCCTCAGTATCTCCATCTGTAAAATACTATCTACTCAGTAGTAGTAGTTGTGAGGATTGTGTGAGCTATTCAATAAGCTTTGAGAACAATGCCTGGTACATGGAAACCATTATGTAAGTGTGGCATTAAAAAAATGTCTTTGCTGAATGACCAAATATTTCCTTGCACCTCTACCAATTAACATTATTCAGCAATTGATGAGGTCTCCCTAACAAAGACATGGTTTGAGAATTTGTTAAACTTAGAACAACTCTCTTATTATTTGAGATAAGCCAGAAGATAAATAATCGCTATGACACACATACCGATCTTGTACAATGTTTCGTAATTATTTATTACTTGCTGAAAAACTTGAGTGGGCAAAGGGAGGAACAAGGCAGTCATGTTAACATCTAAACCTCATTAAAGTTTCATCTTCTTTTAAAGTCCAGGAAGACAAATGAGTTACCAGAGGAATTTTTTTTTTCCCCCTCTAAGGCTTATACAGATATTTGAACATAACTGCTGAAGTAAATTAAAAGGGATTTCCTAAGTGGCCAAATGCCACATGGTGGGGGTGGGGTGAGGGCAGGGTGCAGGAGAACTGATAGAGCCAAATTATCAGTGCTGGGTATGAATTTCAATATCTGAGATGAAGATAAACTATTGACTAAAATAGTTTTTATTTTAAAAACTATGTCACATGCTGATTTTTGATATGAACATTGAAAAATAAAAGTGATTATTAATTTATTAAAAAGGGCAAATGTGTAGATGACAAATCAGATTGGGGGGAATTATCCTCTTAAAAATATACCAATAATTACCTGGCACGGAAGGTATAGTAAATGACAAAAAATAACCACAACTTTTTTTTTTCTTACCTCTTTATGTTTATCCTTTGCAAAGTGACTTTGCCACCCTTCCCATCAAAATACCAGATCTACTTCTAACCCCTTGAATCTAGGCTGGTCTTGTGACCTTCTTTAACTAATAAAATGTAGAAGTAAGGTCATGGGAGTTCCAAGTCTTGGACTCGACAGGCCTTGTAACTTCTGTTCTCATTTCCTTCTGCCACCATAGGAAGAAGCCTGGTCTTGTCCACTGAAGGATAAAAAGGTCACATGGGGGGGGGGGGGCATGATTCATACTTGCCTGAAGTCTTCTAGATCAGATAGCTGACAACTAACAAAAACCACCAGATATGTGACTGAGGCCATCTTAGACAGCTGCCAGAAGCCTGGCCACATCAGTCATCCTTATCAAGAACAGCATGAAAACCACCCAGGCCAAATTGCTAGCCTACAGAATTATGAGCAAATCAAATCACTGCTATTTTAAGTCATTAAAAGTTTGGAGTTAGTTTGTTATACTGCAATAGATAAGTGATGTAGATGGTTTTCAAAGTTCTTAAAATGAGGTTGAAATTAAGAAACTGTAGACATTCAAAATGAGTCAAAAAAAGGAAAGACACAAAACAGTTCTGTTGTTTCTACTTACGACTGATACAAAATATTTTCAAAGATAACAAAATGGAGAATTCCTGGCTCTCCATGCAGAAGTGACTGGTTTTGCTTGATTTGTGTTACCTGAGCTAATAAAAAAGGTAAAAGATAAAATGATACATAGTTCATATTTCAAAATTTAAAAAGCATTTTAGGAACACATTTTAAGAAAATAAAATACACTGGATTTTCTTTTAGGCTTATGAGAATTGTTTTAAGTATTTTATTGAGGGAAAGTATTTACTAAAAAATGAACCCACATGTCCTCCTTTATTTGGCTGAGCACAGTTCTCAAGTGACTGGGAGCAAGAATATGGGGAGATCTGTGGAACTTTGCTCCGTGGTCCACAACCAACAATCCCTTCAGTATAGGGGTAAAACAGGCTCAATGTGTATCTCATTTCCTCTTGATTGCCCGCATCTTTATACTCTCTTATGCCATACTTCTTTTTCCTACTGTTGGTCCCTATGATGGCTTTGTGATGTGTCAACCTGGGTAGGCTGAATTTCATTTCCCAGAATCCCCTTACTTGTCCATTTCAGAGCCACAAGGGAGATTCTTGGGTGATCTGGAGGGTGGAAATGAAGCTGCAGCCATTCTGTAGCTCTCACATGGTGCTGCTGATTAGCTAATTTAGCTGGTAGGCATGAAGCAGCAGCTGAATCAGCAACTGCCCTAAATTTCTCTGGATCCTTCTTTACATTTTCTGACTCCTGAGCCAGGTATGTGTGTTTAGCTCTTTGACAAAGGGCTCTTGCAGGATACCCTTGAAACCAAGGTCAAAAGCAAGGATACAAGTTTTAGTTCACAGTTATGGAGTCCCAGCTCATAGCTGTGAGCACCAGCCTACTTCTGACTTTCCCTTTCGATCTGTCTGCCCCGTGGACTTCAAGCTCCAGCATCAGATGCAGAGACAATATCCTTATGGAGATAACTTAATCAGCTCCTACAACTGCAAGCCAAGTCCCTGTAACAAATTCACTGGTTTTGCTTCTCTGGTTGAATCTTGACTGGCATGGTCATTGTTTTGGCCATAATGACACTGATAAAATTATCTCCTGTAACCTAGTTGGTAGATCCTCCACATCTATGGAGAAAAACCAAAGAGCTCCCAAGAGATAAATGGCTTAGGAATTTCAAAGAGACAGATAATGAAGATGATGATCAAGAGTTAATACATATATAGCACATAGTATGTGTAGGTTTCCAATACTAAAGATTTATTTTATTTTACCAACAAGCCTATGAGATACCTACTAATATTTCCTCATCCTCTGTGCTTGAGGCTCAGAGAGATTAAGTAACTTGCTAGTAAGTGGAAAAATCAAGAATTAAGCTCAGGCATTCTGACTCCATGGTCTATGTACTATGTACTATTATGTACTATTCCATGGCTTCAAATCAACCCACATCTAACGATTTTCATTCTCTGGTTACCCCACCTTTTTTAAACATTTCATATGGGAAGCTAGTTTATGATAGTTTAACAGGAAGCCTCAGTCCTATTCCTCATATCTGATTTTGCCTCAAACTCGCTCTGTGAGTCTTGGACAGGTCATGCTAACTTCCTTATTCATAAAATGATTTCAATGTTCTCTTCCAGTTATAAAAAAGTTCACAATTCTATAATGTTCTGAAAATGAGGTTATAAGGTCTTTGAAGGAAAGCTGCTATATACAACAATTGGGTCATAAAACCTGCATGTATGGATTTGATTTCCTTGCATTTGCTTCCTGCCACTTCTCACATCAAAAATTTCTCTGTAGCTCCCTATGTCATTATAATAATGGTTTTTATCCTTTTCATGTATGAGGACACCGTTAATCTCTGTCTCTTCACACACACACACACACACACCTGTGCATGTGTGCACAGATTGTGAATATCCATATAAGAAATGTACTTTTACTATAAATTGAAGAAATATATGATAAAAGGCCATGCTACATTTGGTAATGCTTTTAAGAGAAGTCAATTTTATTAATCATAAGAATATATAAAGGCATTTGAAAAGCATGCTAACTCTATAAAAATACTGTATGGGGTTATTGATCTATGGAAGTCTTGCAGTTACATTTTCATTTCTTCCTGGGTTCCTGGAGCACACACTAGGCAAATTTTGGTGAGCTCCTCACTGTTATTCATCTATTTTAATTTTATTCAACTTATGTTACAAATGTAATTTCTCACGAAATATATGTTAAAAATCAAAAGAAGGACAGTTTTTAACGTTACAGCTTTATCCTCTTTATAGACTTACTGCCTATTTTTTCTTGTTTGTTTTGTTGTTTGCAAATCTGTAGCTTTTTGTTATTATAAAAGTTTCTGACCAGGAATGTCATGTCACGTCTTCACCATCTTTTAGCAAAAGATTTTCCAAGAGTTAAAAAACCAGGAGGTAGGCATCAAGTTAGAGATAGGGAAATATTACAGGGTATAAAAGCAATTCAGAAAAATTGGATAATCAGTCCAACCAAAGTAGGAGATGACTACTTTTAGAGGCCACAGACCAGATCAATGACCTTCAGAATTTGGTCATACCTGCACTGAGCCAATAGCTATAAAGTAAAATGGTACTACTGGCATTCACCAAAAGGATTAAGGTGACACTGCACTTGGAAATGTAATAATAGCTAAACAAAGGTAGACACATAGGAACAACAGCTGTGCTAGTTATTTTTCTTGTGTCTGAGCTTATGCCAGCAAGGGGTTTTACTTTACTAAGAGGAGAAGAGGTCACCATATGCATGCATTATGATACTCCCAAGTATACATTCTAGAGCCCATTACTTATAGTACAGTTGGCAAAAAAAAAAAAAAAAAAAAAAAAAAAAAGGTCCCATATCCCATCCCAGGGAAGTTAGCATAATTCACTCTTAGTCTCCTTCTAGGGGCAACCTTGACGGGGTATTAAAAGGGATGAAGAGAGAAATTAAAAGGTAATGCCCATCATTCAACACTACTACTTCAGACAATTATTTCCCAATAATCCTCTAATTCTACCCTTCAACCACAAGCTGCATCACTCTCACTTCTACATTTTGCCACACTTCCCCTATTATACATGGTGTTACACTGTACTACAAATGTACTATATATCCCTCTCTTCTCTGTTAGACTGTAACTGAGAGTGGGAATTATATCTTAGTCATTGATCTGTTCTTAGTACCTAGCACGGAGCCTAACATATGGCAAGTGCCAAGTAAATGAGGAATGGAATTAAATGAATTCTGTTAGTTTACTCTAGAGACCCAAATTTAAGATAGGAATCCATGTGGAAATTTTTTCAAGTAGGTGTGCTACTTTCTGTGGAATTGATGATAACTGCCTTTAATTGTACATAAAAAAGGTAATATTTATTCTTCTGAAACATCACAAAAGGCAATGGCAAAAAGCCTTCAATATGGCCATGATCCAAATTAAAATTCTTCAACCCAAAAGAAATAACTTTGATCTGATCAAAATGTATGAGTTGCTTTTTATGTCACCATAATTTAAAGACAGATAAATGGTATTTAGGATTTACATATACATGTGGAGTCCAACCTCATTATGATGATTGTACCTAGAAGCCAGGGAGTTCTGAATCTTAAATGCATTTTTGGAAAAAAAAAAAGTATATTTTCAGAGGAGGAAAAAAAAGCTACAACAATAGCTTTAATTTAACTGGAGACATTTATTGCACAATCCCAAAAGAGCTTGATAAATTGTTGAGAGCATCAGCAGACTGTCTATTCATCTGGCATATTAGCATGAAAGGGGGCTTTTTGCCCAGTGGAGCCTGGCCTCTTCTCTACAGGATCTTGCTTTTGAGATTTCTGAAATTGCTATTTCAAATACAGTACATTAAGATTCACTCTAATCATAACTATGGAATTAGAAAAGTCATTATAACTTTAGTTATAACTTGTTGGTATATTTGGCCAAGTCATGAATCTCGCCCTTGAGACCAACATCTACATTATAACATAAAATAGACACATGTACAGCCAGTTATTTATTTTCTTTGGTGATGGCATGTAATAATTATGTAAAGGCATGAATAACTGATATGGCAATTCTCACTCTATGCAGAAGATGCTCTTTGAAAAGCTAAACAGTGACCACAAACAAAAAATTTACTTTGAAAATCAAAGTTTAAAAGTACCTTTAAATTAGTTTGAGACCTACTGAGTGCCAGACAGGGTAATTGTTCCCAAGACTCACAAACAAGAGATCAATTGGGATATGTGATGCAATATGGAATCTCAACATCCCTCTGTGATCTAGTGGGGAGAATTATGTGGCCATCTACCTGACATGCATTCCATCTCTCCCGTGAGAATACAGTGTATGAAAATCATAGGACTGGTCAGTATGGATCCCACTGTTTTAGGTCTAGTTCCCCTAGTTTATCATATTAGGGTTGTCACAGTGATTAGCTAATACATTCCAGGAATGAACCAACCAGTAACTGGCTTTTCTTTGGCTTTTCTTTCTCTCTGACTTTTCTTCTTTTCAAAGGGTTACTTCAGGAAACACTATATAATCCATTTTAGGTCCAAAAAGGGGAGGCTTCTATAGATGGCTCTGTATTTTTCAGAGACTCCTGTGAGACACAGCTTGGGTAATATATTAAGAGGATATGAAGTTTGGATTTGCTACCACCATTTATCTGCCTTGAGGGAAGCCATCTTAGAATGACGTGAACATATGGATAGGTCAAAGGCAATAAAAATTACACAGAAAGATGTAGCCTGAACCCTCACCATATTGTAGCAGAAGCCCAACCTATCTCTGGACTCCTTTAAAATGCACAATAGAGTTTCCTATTACTTGCAGCTGACTGCATCCTAATTATTACAACACTAATAGGAACTGTGTTATCAGAGCTGATTTCTGAAGGAGGAATATGATTCTGACAAGTGAATAATAGGAATGGGAGGCCAAAGAGCTCTTTCCAGGGTCAGATACTTGCAGGAATAAGAAAACAGGTATAAAAACCTGCAGTGTGATCAGGTTCAAGTGCAGCATATGAGGGGACAGGTGGTAAGTGAAGGTGAAGGGCAGGTGCCCCTTCTGGAAGTCTAACTCTGGTGACAGATGGCAGCTGGACCAGAAGAGGGAAAGGCAAATAGAGGTGGTTATCACAGTAATCTGAGTGAAAGATAATGAAGACCCAGGGCTGCACACTGGCAGTGAAGATGGAGGAGAGAGGAAGAGTTCAAAGGGTATGTTAGTAACAGAATACATATGATTTGGAGTCACACTGCATGAGAGGAAGAGGGAAGATAAAAAATGGACTGTGATGTTTCAATCTTGAGACATTTGGTAAAGGCTAATGCCTTCCCATTAATCAGGAATAAGAATTCAGGCAGAAGCGTCAGTTAAACCACATTAAATCATTTTAGGAATATGTCTATATGATTTTTTCTTAAAGATAGTTACAGAAACAATCTAAAGCCAAAATAACAGGAAGTTAGATGAATTATGGCACACTTGCTGAATGAGTAAAATATTATGCAGTGAGTTATTAACATTTTCCTGTGAGTGGCTCACTTGATTGCTAATATTTCCATGCCAAACACATCCCCCTAATAAAGTTTTGTCTGTCTATAGGGCTGCAGCAAGGTGGTGGGTTACACGTTCATTTCAACACCATCTCTTTCTCTACCACTAATAGATCCCTAGGCACCCAATGGTTGATAACCTTTATAAAAGAGAATGTCAAGAAAAATGCTTTAGACTTGGGGAAAAAAAATAACTAAAAGAAGCACTGTTCTGGTGTGAGGCCAGTTTTGAAAATTAAGAAACATACACACAGGAAAAATAAAATATGCACTACTGTGTTTATAATTACTTTGGGGTGGTAGGACATAAAGTATTTTTTCTTTGACTTCCTTATAGTTCCTCTTTTTCCCCTAACATGCACATATATCAATTGCATAATTTTAAGGGGACATTGCCTATGTTGAGTTCCCCACAGGCAAATAATGAGATAAGGATTTGTGTGGAAGTGATTTATTTGGGATTGTTCACAGGAGAAACCAGTAGGTGGACAGGGGATGGAGGATAATCAAGGAAGGAGGCCAAGCAAGGGTGTAATATTGGGTGTGATCCAATTGAGGATGACTTGCGATCAACCCCTCAAGGTCAAAGGAGCTAGAGCTATTATTACCCTTCTGCCTGTTTCTCATTGGTTAAGAGCTACCCCTGTAGAGATATAAATGATTCTCCTTGCAGGAAGGAAAACTTGAGGGCAGTCCACCCACCAAGAGAGACAGGTGTTGGCTGTTAGGAACACATAGGAAAACAGCAACGAGTTCTGAGGGAATGTACATGGCACACTGACTGCATCTGCTAGACATATTCATAATATGAAGTCTCTACTGTTTTATTTAACAAATATGAAAACCTTGATTTCATGACTATGTTCATGCATATTAAAACTGTTTACTTTTGGTAAATATATTATTGGCTCTAAAC
This sequence comes from Canis aureus, assembly GCF_053574225.1. Taxonomy (NCBI): domain Eukaryota; kingdom Metazoa; phylum Chordata; class Mammalia; order Carnivora; family Canidae; genus Canis; species Canis aureus. The sequence continues at coordinate 42,507,581 of NC_135630.1, forward strand.
TTCTAGAAAGGGAGATTTGAAAAACCTTACATTCTAAAATGAGTATGTTAGAAATCAGAACCACTGGATATAAAACTTGATGACATCTGGGGACACCAAATGTTGACTGCTGCTTGTTGTTACTGAGCCAAGATGGCTGAATTTTGGGGGAAGGAATTTCCTTTCCTGACAGCAACATGCCATATTGTTAAGAAACTTTGCAAAACTCAATGGTGGTCTGAATTATTCAACTGGTGTAAAACATCCTAGAGTGGAATGTAAACTATTTGGTTTCCATTGAAGATCTGGGACTACCATCAATTATGAATCCCTGAAGTAAATATTTCTTAGGGAGAAAGAGAAAATTCCAGATTGGTGACATTTACCAACCAAGTTGACCCCAACACAAACTCCAATGCTGTTTCATATTTGCTAATAAGAAGGGGAGGCTCATGGGCACATTAAATGTTGGTAAGACCCTGGGCTCTTATTATGTTTCAACATGGACTGGACCAGCCTATTCCATCTTCTGAGCTTTGAAGTTCTCTTTCCAATAAAAGTTCAATATATTGAACATTTTAAAAGATATCTCCTACTCCAATCCCAAAAAGCCCAATTGTAAGTCTAAGTGGGTGGCTGCCATGGTGGTATACTGTAAGGTATTCTGAGAAAGCCCTGTTTGTCTCCAAATAGCTTCCCTCCACTGATCTCTCAGCCATGGAAAATCAACCAAGACAGGCCATTTTAGGAATCAAAAACAACAGTGGAGAGCAAAAATGCATGGAGGTACTCAGCGATTCTTAACCACAGCAGATGAAATTTTATGGATAGACATGAGTAGTTCTGGAACCCCATAAATTTGAGAAATATCACATGTATACATATGAGTGTATTTTTAGGAAACAGAATCTAGGGATTTTTGTTTGTTTGTTTTGTTTTCAAGGTAAGGAGTTAAAAACGAGAGGAGACTGGTATTCTCTATGCTTGAATGGCTACTAACTGGCCAGGTGATCCCATACTGAAACTTTTTGTCCCTCAGTTTAAGGATTCATACATTTCTGAGGACCCAACTTCCCTACATGGTTAGTTTCAGAGCTTCCGCATGGTGGTGGTAGTGCGTGTGTGTATGTATATACTTGTGTGTAGAGGAAAATGGCCCTCCCTCAAAGATTGCTGAGGAAAATGTCCAAATACTTCTTTTGTACCTGCTCCTTGTGGGTCACTCCTAACACGAGGGGTATAGTAACAAAATATAGCATTACTGGAGAAAGGTAGAGAGAGTGGGGAAAGAGACTTGGGGGAGAGGGAGGGAAAGTAGGAAGAAAGGAAGGCAGAAGGAAAGAAAGGGGGAGGGAAAGGGAGAGAAATGGCTTTCACTGATGATGAAGGTGTTATTTATGGGACAGAGGTGAACAGAGATGATGGAAATTGGTTGTAGGATTGATCCCTTGCCCTCACTCCCTCTCATTCCTCCAAGTATTGCTGCAGCATTCACATTTTTAAAAGTTCATTTTTAAGAGGTTTTTAAATTAAACTATGGTGGGAGGCAGGAGGACTGCATACATGTGTATATTCTCTTTAATTTTTCCATTTTAAGATATCAAATCATCCGTGTCCTCTGACAAGTGATAAAATATAATAAAGAAATTTTACAAGCCTCTTCATTTGTTTAATAGTGATGATGTGGAAAAATGACCTTTTAAAAACCCTTAAACATTTAACTTTTGATCCTAAGTCTTCTCCCTACAGCTTACTTTATTAAAACTAAACACATCTTGACATTATAAATTAGGAAAGACAAGAGGGCAATCCACTATAATTAGAAGTCTGGGCTAGGCATTCTATGGGATAGATCACTACAACTATTATAATGCAGTTTATTGAAAATTTTATTGAGTCTCATTTGTGTACAAGTAATAGAACTGCCACTCACAAATTAGGCTTGAATAAGGAAAAGTCAAAATTGCAACAACTTCAGCAATCTCTGTAGCCTGAGATCAGCCTTCTTTCATTCACAGATGTGTATTTCATTAATGAAGAGGAAGATAATACCATCGGAAGAGGGGTCAGGGTAAACCTTCCCAACTCTTTTGTGGACTCTAGATGCTTGACTATGTCTTGCCCTTTACTGATCATCAGCATTAAAGGGACTCTGCTTGCACAAGTGCTTCTAAGGGCCCATTTTACCTACTAAGCACCCAAGGTGTTAGGTGTAAATCCTTAGATTTACTTATGGGAAGAGACTAAACTGGGATTGATACTAGACAGTCCCAAAGACAGAACCCATGCTCTGGTCAAGAACTAGGACTCAGGAAACATTGGACCGCAGATGCAGTCAACAAATGTGGCCTGTACTGCTGCACTCCTAGACCTTCATGAGGTATTTATGCTTTAAGTATATCAAATAGAAAGACATGCATGAATCTGTGGCCTGTAAATGCCAGTTAAACATAATCTTCCAGGAACAGAAAATGATATAGAAATTAAGTAAATGTAAGCTAAATAACCTACAAACAAGTAACACAATGATATATCATTGACAGTATATTATGTAGCCATTAAAATGAAATAACTTATTATAGATTCCTATGATGAGAAATTTTATTTTGTTTTTTGAGATATTATATTTTAAAAAGTAACTAGTAAATATATATTATTTTCAAAGATTTGGGTCTGTTATTATTCCACATGATTGTAATTAAGAAAATCATAAAGGAACAAAAATACAATAAGAAAACAAGATGTCAACACTACTATGGTGAAAGTGAAAATTATGAGCAATTTTTAACTCTTCTTTTGAATTTATTTTATAATTACCTTATAAACTATTATACTTATAATTAAATTACTTTTATACTAATAAATACATTAATAATGAAAATAAACATTACTTCATTATTTGCATTTATATGAATCAAATTTTTTTTTTTATGAATCAAAATTTTTGAATATTTTCTCCTACTCTAACCTGATTCTTCAACTGCTACATGCGGGTGAGAGCAAAAATACTAAAAAACCAAACTGTCAGATCTGAAAATGAAGGACAGTGAGTGAAAGCTGGTCAAGTTCACATAGTCAGTGGGCCACCACAGTTGTTCAGGAGCAAAACACATCCTTAGAAACAAGGCTGCAGGGGCAGATAGGTGGCTTAGACTGTTAAGCATCTGACTCTTGATTTCTACTCAGGTCATGATTTCAGGGTTGTGAGACTGAGCTCCTCGTTTGGCTCTGTGCTCAGTGCTGAGTCTGCTTGCTCCTCTCCCTCTCCCTCTACCCCATCTTTTCTGACCCTTCCAGCCACTGCCCCTATCCTTACTCTCTCTCTGTAAATAAATAAATAAATAAATAAATAAATAAATAAATAAATAAATATCTTTAAAAAAAGACCAAGGTTGCTAATACTCAATTTAGCACTCCTTCCCCCCAAATCACATGGCTATTTTTGGCATGAAAATAAGCACATCTATTGGAGAATATACTTAAGGGGAAAAAATTCCTTTCTGTTATTGCCTTTGAGTATAGCATTTCTGCTGTTTTTACCTGCCCAGCAACTACTGTACCATTCTCTAGCATCTCACCTCAATTTTCTTTTGGTAGATCACTCTTTTCTCATTCATGGTCCACACAGGTTTGGGTAGAGCTCACTCTACCTCGCCGGTTCATAGTTATGCTACAGCCGAATTCAATGGGCCAGCAATTGGCACCGTCTAATGGACTCCAAGTTTATGTAGTATGAGCAAGTCTTGAGACTTTAGTTGGAATGATATTGTATCCAGTGGAGCTGCTAGGCATTTAGAACAGAAATCTGGTGCAACCAATGATTCTTTTTACTACCTTTTGAAAGATCCTGTCTGAGAATGGAATAACCCAAAGAGCAGCATACCTGAAAATACAGTGAAACGTTTTCTGGTGACATTGTCTGAAATCTGGATCCAGCAATGCTTGAGACTTGACTGCTATCACTGGACTTTTCTTTTACATGAGTCAACAAATTCTGTTATCTCCTTAAGCTAATTCAAATTTTGTTGTTGTTCTTGTTACTTGCAACCAAAAAACCCCTGAACTCATTTCTCTGTCATTATCCATCAAAATGCACACAAATATACTTTCTCATTAAACAGATGGTTATTAATTAAAGAAACTATTGTAGTTATATATTATATATCAGGTTGTCAAAACTGTAATCATTCACCACTGTTGTGATCCTTTGTACTTCCTCTTTTGGTCTAATGTATTTGAGTATTATAAAATTCTAAATGAGAAAATACTGAATTAAACAGTTATAACTATATGATTTATCTCAAATGTGTGTGTTATAGTCCCTTACTAATTTTTCAAGGCAACAAAGTGTTTTAGATATGTTCACCCACGTTGGACAGTTTAATTATCTGTGGTGCATTAAAAGAGGTTTTAATCAACAAGTCTTAACTGACAAACAGAAATGAAGGTGCTTAATTACCCATCCTTATTCATTAACATTAAACTTGAAAACATTTTTATTAGTAGTGATTAGGTATAATAATTTAGGTCAATGATTTTCAAACTTTAGCTTGCATCAGAATCACCTGGATGACTTTTGAAAAAAATCCTAGCCATACTTGTCAGCATTTCTGATTCAGTGAGTTTAAGGTAGAGCCTGGGACTTTGCATTTCTAAGAGGGTCCTAGATCATGCAGATGCTGCTGGTCCAAAACCACAGCTTTAGAATCACTTGTTTAGATTCATTTTTTAAAACTTTGCATTTTGGTGTAATGGCCTATATTTATTTGGTAACTTTGACTAAACACATGAGCCCACATTTCCTGAGATGCAGGTATATTTAGATCTGAAAATTCTGGACATCACAATAATGATGTGCTTTAAAGGTGGATGGGGAATAACACACTTTAAAGTAATCTGGGCAAAAGCTTGATTAAAATAATTCATTATGGAAGCCAATCAACCTTAATTTCCAATAGATGACATGATCAGCCAGGCATTCTGCTACATCAAGCAAAAGTCAGACTTAAATGTTGCCCAGCTGCATTTATTAGCAAAGTTCACCAGGTCAAAGTAATCAACTATACCACAAATTCCTAGGTGACTTTTTACCCCTAACAGAACTAAGTGGTTTCTATATGCCAATAGGGCCAGTAACTCTTAGCAGGACCAAATAAATAGTTTGGCAAAACCTGCTTCATCTTCATCAAATCATTAAAATGAGAATATAAGTAAAAAAATCTGATGATCCCCAGATAAAATACCTTATTATTTTGTAATAATTTAATGATACCCATCAATTTAATTCAAGTAAAAGGGTTTTGGACTTTATTTTTTTTAAGATTTTATTTATTTATTCATGGGAGACACACACACAGAGAGAGAGAGAGAGAGAGAGAGAGAGAGGCAGAGACACAGGCAGAGGGAGAAGCAGGCTCCATGCAAGAAGCCAGATGTGGGACTCGATCCCGGGTCTCCAGGATCACGCCCTGGGCTGAAGGCGACGCTAAACCACTGAGCCACCGAGGCTTCCCAGTTTTGGACTTTAAAGTAGGAAAAGGTCTGAATTGAGTTTTACAATGCCAAAGCCCAAAATTACACTGCTTTGTCTAGACTTGTCTAAGTGGGATTTGTCTACTGATAAACCATCACATTTCCCCCTATCTTCCCATTGAAGGCTTAACTACCGATGAAGTAAGGATTTTTCACGGCTTAACAACTAAGATTAGATTATAATGGAAATTTCATTGTAAGGTTTACATGTAAAATATCTTCTCTGATCGGCTATCAACAGAAATGTAGTCCATTCTAACCTCACCCAAAATAAAATATACACTTGAAAGGTAAAAATGCACCATTAGCTTTAAAGCCGGTAAATCACAATTGGCAATAAGGATGTTTATTTCTGTATGGTAAGGAGGTGTGATAACATGGATGCACAGAGCTGGAGGAAATCTTAGACCATCTGCTCAACCCCTTCCTTATACAAATGAAGGAAACAAACCTGTAAAATAACAATTTGTTGTCATGGGAGTTCAGTTAGCTATGAAAACTATATTGACAGTCATAAAGTTTCTTATTTCAGCAATGCAAAGAGTTGCCTTTTTCAACACATCTGCAGATGACACAGAGAAGGGTGGAGGACACAGACCTGGGGTGAAAGACTTGGGATCCAGAAAGACCCCAAGAGTCTGAAGCAATGGATTACACTGGAATACATCCAACCAGGTAAAATTTAAGTCAACACAGTGCCTTACACTCTAGTAAAAAAAACAGCCATGCAAGAAGAAGGAAAAGAAAAGACACAGTATCAGCACATGGCTGCAGAGAGGATTCAGGGGTCACAGACTTTGAGTAAGTAGCCTCAGCCTAAGTCAAGAGTGTGAGCACAAACTCGGTGTGCTTTCCCAGTTGTATAGCACGTGCAGAGGGGATAGAGGGAGACAATTTTGCTCTGTCCTTTACTGTTCAGGTGGGACCTAGAGCTACGTTCAAATTCACATTCAATAAGCATATGGGAAAATGAGATCAATCAGGAAGAAGCATCAAGATGGGGAAGGGCCTGGAACCGTGTCACATAAAGCAATAGCAGAAGAACCTGTGGCTACTTAGCCTACAGGAAAAAAATCTTGGAGGATATGTGATGAGAGTTGTCCCTCAATAAGACAACTTGTCAAAGAAGAGGAATGAAACTGTCCTGCGTGGCCTCAGGAGACAGAAACAGCATTGTCTTGCAGAACTCTTGAAAGACAGACTTCAGAGAAGTAATTCTAAAAAATGAAAGCCACTCAGAGATGGATGATAGCTAAATAAAATTTGAGCTAACATTTTATCGAATCCCTATTTTGTGCCAACTTCTGTGCTAAGGAGTTTTTGTTACCTCATTTCATCTTCCTAACAACTCTGTATTAGGTACATTATTATTCTCAATTTAAACATGGAGAAAATACAGCATAGAAAGTTTGAATAACTAACTGATCCAAGAATGTGTGTCTGGCTAGCATGGTACCCTAGATTCAAATTCAGGCTCTCTGTTAAGCCAGGTGCTCAGCCCCTAGAGCACACAGCTTTGGGCTGCTTTGAAAAATATTACTTTTTCTGCCACTGGGGGTACCCCAATGTAGGCAGACAGGGAGCTAAACAAAACCTTTACGTTCTCTGCCAGTGAGGAGAACCTGAGGATTTGTGCTTTGTCAAAACAAGGGAGCCATATTTTGAGAATGTCTAGCTACACTACTGTAAGGAAACATATAGCAAGTTTTTGCATAAACAAGAGGAAATGACTTTATGGACATGGTAAAAATGCCCTGGGGTTCTTCCTAAGCACCACTGTCAGTTGAGGAGCTAGTGCTCTCCCGGGACAAAGAGGACATAGTTGAGGGTGGAGTTGGGGCTTCAGAGAAGAGGAACAGAATATTTGCCTAAGTATCTGAGGAAAGTAGCCAAACCAAGATGAATGAAGGACTGGGACTGAGGGAAGACTTTGCCCAGGTTGAGTTCAAAGATTAGTGAGGATGCTCTGATTCCAAAGGCAGAGCTACGGGATAAGCAGTATGAATACAGTGGATAGGACCTGGGCTGTGAGTCACACAACAGGAATAAGACCTCAAGGTCATCTGTACGTAGGATGGGCCATGAGTTGGCCAGTTGTCCTGCACATTTGGTAGGGAGAGGCTGTGCTATCGGCTCTCAGAGACCAAGAACAGGGAATTGTGGATGATGCCCTCCCTACACCTACATCCCTAAGGAAATTAGGGCCCTAGGAAAGGGGGTGACAGGTCTTGCCCAGTCCCACCTACAGCATGAAATACTGGCATATGATTTATCGCATTGTGGAGGCAGGGGAAGGAGGGGGAGGGGATGGTGATCAGACACTGTCAGGGGTTTCTCGAACTCCTTCACTTACAAAGAAGACAGGAGGTCTGAACAAGTGACAGAGAGGATGTGGCAATCAGTGGTAGCAATAAAATTGCCTAAGGAGCAGAAAAGAGGATCTGTAAGCACTTGGGGACTGATGAAAATACTATCTCATCATCTGGATGCCTGACTAGCTATTAGAAGAGCAGAGAACCCAGAATTAATATACTTAAAAGGTCACTTTTCCTACAAGTTGGGTGAAAAAACTGCCCCATTTTACCTAAAGGAATAACCCTTAAGATTCTGCTATTCAGTTTTAAAAGGAAAAAAAAAAAAAAAAAAAGCAGCACCTCTTTTGCCTCTTATAGTGCCATGCCTTATGCTTGCATTTGAAAATACTTTTTCATTTAATCCATTTATATTGTATTTTTACCCCAACTTATAAACAAAGTAACTGTCACTTAGAGTGACATAAACTTCCCCAAAGTTAATGATGGGAGCAGGAATTGAACCCAGGGCTGAAGTCTTCAGACTCTGACTTTTTTCTACTATGTTGCCTCAACATCAGGGAAATTTCAAAGTCCAGACAAGTCCAGAACCAAAGAGGATATTTGGCTCTATTTACTTCTTTGGCTAATAGGTAAAGGCAAGTTCCACTTGGTGTTGTCAGAAAATTCAGACTCATGTGACAGTTATCCCAAGATATTTGCATTTTAGTATTAGACTCTTGGAGTAAGGTTAAGGAGCTAAAACTAGAGTAAATGAGTGATATAGAGAGTAACACATGCTGTCAGTTGGAGGGGAAGGCAAGGGAGGCTGGCCATGAGATCACCTCTCAGCCTGCTCCATAATCAATTTCTAAGTCTACTTCTGTAAAAGTAGTTGGAGGTGAGGTACTCAGCCAGATATTCTTTAAGAAATAGGCTGTCCTCTGGCAGAGCCAAGGTAGGTGACCTTTTAGGACATCCAGAGGAAAAGAGGCAACTGATACCATATCCAGAACTGTCTTCAGAGTGAACACCCGGATTTAATTCAGTGGTAATGAGTAATGATGATATTTTGCTGGTCTTTGGAATTTATAATGACCCTACGGGAAACAGCTGCCCTCAAATGCCATCTATCTTTCAGTGGGTGCTAAAAACTCACCGCCTCCCACCTCCCCAAACCATCTCTAATTTCTGTGTTGAGAGCCAAAAGATAAGTAAAAACTTGAAAAAGTGAGCTAGTAGCTTCACTTCATAAATGTTTTATCACCTTCAGAAGTTCATATATGAGGCCAAATTATCTCAGGATTTGTTTTTGAAAAGTGAAAGTGATAAGGCATTGAGCAAAGTGGATGAAGTCAATGAACAAGCGTTTCCTACACATACAATAAAGACTCCATTCTCCCGAGGGCATGTCTGATCCAGAGGATCAGAGTTGGTTTAAAAGGTTACTTGTTTGTCATATGTTTCATGTGGATTCAAATATAGGGGACAATCCTTAAATTCAACTATGCTGAGACACAGAAATTAAATGGGAAAACTAGAAGAATTACACATTTTCTTGTTAACATTAGGATTTTTTTTTTAAACCTCTTAGCTTGGGTGTTAAAATAAAAAAGAGGGCAGCCTGGGTGGCTCAGTGGTTTAGCGCCGCCTTCAGGCCAGAGCCTGATCCTGGAGACCCAGGATGGAGTCCCTCGTCGGGCTCCCTGCATGGAGCCTGCTTCTCCCTCTGCCTGTGTCTCTTCGCCTCTCTCTCTCTCTCTCTCTCTCTCTCTCATGAATAAACAAATAAATCTTAAAAAAATAAAAAAAATAAAAAAAATAAAAAGAGACCTATGGATTAGTTAACTCTGCCTAAAAGTCATTAAATGGTTTGCACAGAAGTGCTGATTTAAAAATAAGATATGCTAGTGTATGTACTGATAGTAGAATAAACAAAAACTAGAAATGATGCAAAATAGGTGGGTCTACCCTGGGATTTGTCATTTCTTGGTTTATCGGTGTTAATAATTATGTGTAATTTCAAAATAAAATGACTCCTTCAGTAGATAAAGCACAATTCCCCACAGCCCATGAATGGAAAACAGACTAATTCCATGACTATTGTCTGACCATCACTTCAGCAGGGTCCCTCTCTGGCTCAATGCCTCTGTATTCCGGTATTGAGCCCACGGTCCTGGAGATTTAGGCAAACATCACAATTCAAGCCCATGGGTGCTATTCAACAGGGACTCAGGCTGAAATTATAACTCTGTCTATAGCCTCTAGGATCCCACATGCTAGGGAGTGCTGACAGGACACTTGTGTTCTTTTGGAACTTAAGTCCCAGGTGAAGGAAATGTGAATTCACAAAACCACATTTTGGAGGATAAATATACTGCACTCCATCACCAGTTGCGGCTGTCACCTGCTCTAGGTTGCTCTGTGAGAACTGCTTATTACTCCTTAGGAAGGATTCATGTAAAACTTTCTGCTATGAAATTAGCTCCAGGGCTGAGATATACCAACTTGCTACCGAAACTGAAATCGCCCTGACCTGAGATGCATGGGGGCCTTTGAAGCTTTCCCCTACTTCCTTGGCATCTTATATGTGCCTCCAGAATGAATGCCCAAGGGATACAGGGAAGGCAGGGGAATGGGACAGGTGACTACTGGCTGACTAAGATAATGGTAGACCGCAGTGATGGCTTTATTGCTTTTATCACCAAAACAGATCCTACTTCATTTACTACTTCCTTTGAACCTTTTCTCTGTACTTTTCCTGATGCAGTGATGCAAATGAGCCTTCCAAAGGAAAGTGGGCTTCTTTATGAATGGCTGGTATGGGGGACAAGTTTGGCTATATGCAGGTTTGTGGCTCATTGCAATGTGATTCATCTCAGCTGGTTATGTGCGGAGAGCAGCTGGCAGCAGGTACCCAAATAGCTGTGGAGAGAAGTTAAAAGGGGCTGCTGCCTGCTGAGAGAGCAGAGAATTGCTTTAAGGACTCCCTGAAGCACAGCCTCCAGCAGCAGAGGGGCATTGGGGGGGGAGAACAGAGAAAACAGCAGCAGCTGACAGCCTCACTGACAAGCAGTTGGAGAAAACATAAATTGGCCATTCAGAGTGAAGGTTTGGGGACCGAATGGGAATCTAGGAGGTGGAGTGACAAATGGTGACAAGCTATTTGGACACCCTCAAAGGAGAGGGTGAGTGAAAAGAGACCCATCCTCCAGGCCCTCCGTGCCAAGTCCAAGATGAAAGACATCAGCACAGAGGCAAATCTTGGCCAGCTGGAACCCGAAGCCCTCGTTCTAGAAATGACTACAGACTTGGGTACAACATTCTGCTGCCCCCTCCCTCCTCCTTGCAGCTCCATTTTGGCAAGTGGAAAGTAATCCTAGCACAAATTAATCACATTTAGAGTCTAAAATATCAGATTAATATAAGGTGATGAGCGGATTCATTCTGACCAACTCATTATGTGGAAGGAGAGGCAAACACAAAGGAAAAGGACTATGCCACAGTGAATGTTTGGTATCCCAACTCAGAAGCAATGAGGATCCAGATAAATCAGCAAAAAAAAAAATGTGGTGGGGGAGAAGGATAGAGACCCCAGTGATGAGAAGTGAAAAAGCTGGTGAGTAAATATGAGGATTAGTAGCGGGAAAAAAAGTCTGTATGTTTGGAAACAGACGGGCACATGGTTCATAAGTCACATGACCCACTAAGGTAAGGTCCACTCTCAGATACCCCTGCAGTCTGATGGGGCATTGTAGTTGTGTGCAATACATATGCATCTGAGGTGTGCGTGTGTGTGTCTGTGGTGTCTGTCTATATGTCTGTCTGAGAGTAAGTGAAGGAAGATAGAAGAGTGACAGGACAGAAAGAAGAACAAAGAATTCTTTTCGAGCTCTTTGAAAACTGGCATTTTGTAACAGGTGGATATATGATAAAAAATTAATTTTTTAAAAAAGACCAGACTTTGGGATCCCTGGGTGGCTCAGTGGTTGAGCGTCTGCCTTTGGCTCAGGGCGAGACCCTGCAGTCCCAGGATAGAGTCCCACATCGGGCTCCCTGCGTGGAGCCTGCTTCTCCCTCTGCCTACCTCTCTCTCTCTCTCTCATAAATAAATAAATAAATAAATAAATAAATAAATAAATAAATAAATAAATATTTTTTAAAAAAGACCAAACTTTAATCTGTTCACTATACAGTTACTTCTAGTATGTACCTTACTAAAAATATTTTTTAATTCCTTTTTTGGAATTGCAGGTCTAAGATTCATATAAGACTATCAAGTAAGTATTTTAAAAAACATTTTTCCTCAAAAATGTATTACTGATGAATTTACCAAATTTACATCTGGCTGGCAACAAGAAATTGCAATGCTATATAATTGTTACATTATCATTATTATAGTCAGCATATATTTAATAAAACTTATAATTACTTAATGACAAGTATAATTTAGATTCTTTCTGATGATCCATGAAACCTTTACATTTTTGTGACAAGGCCCTTGGGATCAGTTTTGGGGCACTGAGAATTGGGCAAGGCCACAAATGGGGTCTGCACTCAAAAATTTACATTCAACTCAAAAAATACTCAGACACTGCATTTGGGGGAAACAATCTGTCTTCTTATTTGTCTTTCTCTCATAAAATTAGACTGCAGGCAGATTTTTTGGTTATTTGGATTTCTGAGGAACCTATTTTATCATTATAGATTTAGAAACATCTGTACTTCATATGCCTTTTGCCCATAGTTGCCTTTCCTTGTAAGCTGGAATTACCTACAGAGTTACTTCCCCTCAGTCAGGGGAGTTACTTCCCCACCCCCCCCACCCCCAGACTGCTTTCTAGCAGTCCCCTCTAAACGAATTCATGATCATCTTGGTATTTTATGAGATTACAAAAACCAATTTGACTTTTACCCTAGGCACACAGAAAGCAAAAAACAATAATGATGCCACAAGAAAGGGTGTTTTTCATGTTTCTATGAAAGCTCCCGTGGCTGTGACCTCAAATGAGACACAGTGAAGGAAAAGCCTCTGTCCTGAGAAAGAAGATCCAAAATTTCCAGACTGATCATGTTCCTTGATATTTTAAAGATTTTATTTATTTGAGAGAGAGAGAGAGAGAGAGAAAGCTAGGGAAGGGGCAGAGGGAGAGAGAGAGAGAGAATCTTAAGTAGGTTCCAAGCCCAGTGGGGAGAATGATACGGGACTCAGTCTCACCACCCTAAGCACATGACCTGAGCCAAATCCAGGAGTCAGATGCTTAACCAACTGAGTCACCCAGGTGTCCCCCTTGCAATTTTAAAAGTATTTCTTCTTTTTTCCTTTGCTATGTTGAGACACTGTCCTCACCAAACAGTAGGCACGTTCTTCAAACCCACACCTTCTTTAAAAGCACAGCAGAAACTTGCTTTCTAGAGGAGTCCCACTCCACTGTATTAGGTGAATACTTATGAACACTGCAGTCTAAAAGAGTGGTTGCACTTACTCTCCATGTGCTATAACTAATGAGCTCCAATTAGGAAACCAGAAATGCTACTGAGCATGTGGAGGATGTTTACATTTTCAAAGTTACATTAACAAATAAAAGCAAAGGCGTGTTTTAGATAATTCAGAAACTGGAGTGATTATCCAAACTAATACTGTAGAGACCCTTGCACCCATGGAACCTTGCATTTATAATCGCTCCTCCCACGTTCAAATCTGAAAATCCCCAATTCATTGTAGCACTTGGTCACACTGCTTTGGTAAAAAATAAAACTGTATATTTCTCACTTCCAAAGTAGCAAGGCTCTGGGGTTGGGGTTGATTTGAATGCTAATGAATCAGATCACCCTCAGAAGGCAGCCATGAGAAATCAGACTAAGTGGATTCCTTACAACACTTCATAGTGTTAGAGTGAACATATTCCTGACTCAGCTGCTAAAGGTAATACCTATCCACATAACAAGGGCACTTTTGTGGACCCCATCCTGGAGCTACTTTTTTCCCCCAAGGCTATGTAACATTCTCTCCTGGTAAACCATCAGAGTTTATAGAATGCTGTGGTTCTGAAACTGAGCCTGCTCATCAATCATACTGCTTTTTGAATCACAGCTTCTAATTTTCATTCATGACACTCAGGTATGTTACCTAGAAGCATCACATCTAGGACAGCTCAGACACCCACTGTGGAAAAAGAACCAAGATTTGGGGTTTTGTTTCCCAATTATACTCATGACATACTAAGCTTGATCATACTTTGTAGAGTAAGGATTAAAATGCTAATTGGCTGTAAGTAAGCAAACTGAGGCCTTTTGATTAATCAAGCCAGCCAGCTTTCAGTTTCTGACATCAAAATTTATACTCCCTGTGAAAAAAAACAAGGCCACAGCTACATAACATTAAACCAACACACAATTAACAACACTTTGTTCTAATTATCTGTGGGCACAATTAATGTTGGCTCTATGGTTCATTTTTCTTCTTTGATGGCTCTTAGAATATTTATGGAGATTAGTCCTTGATGCATTGGCCTTTTCTAAGATCTGGGGTTTCCTTACAAGCTCCCACACAAATCTGAGTAGGGCAAAGTAATACATTTATGCAGATTAATTCCTGACATATTGGCTTTTTGCTGCCATCTGAGGTGTTTCCAACAAGCTATCACCCAAATCTGGCCCCATGATGCTCTGCAGTGACAGGTGCCCTAATACTTGAGCTCACGACCTCCCACTGAGGACGCTTTCTTTCCCCTCAGCAGTTGGTCATAACCGATAAAAGGTTATGTCTTGATTGAACAAGCTTCCAGGAGCTAAAAGGCCAAAAGGGCTGCTGTAAAACAGCGCTGTAGATGCTAACAAAACCCAGGGTAAGAGGGATCCTCAGCTGCCTATTACCGGGGAGAGTAAATTGCAGGCAGGTTCAGTTCTTTCACATCAATAGTAAAGAGGCTGAAAGACAAGGAGCGCTGATCAAAGGCTTTTGGTGATTGGTACAACTTCAATTTATGGCATGCACGTATTTCTACGCTCTGAAGGCAGTGGGGGCCTAAGTTTTCAGGTCATAAATATTCTCCTCATGGCTCAGAACTGTTTGCACTGCCCCTTGGTGTGTTTATTTGGCTATGTTATTTTATGCTGTGAAGATCGGCTGAAGCACCAAGAGAAGCTGCGGCTCCAGGGTACCTTGAGAACTCGAGGGGCTGTTAGCTACAAACATCTGTAGACAGATGTTTGTATCTCTGTAAATTAAAAAAAAAAAAGAAGTAGAAGAAACAATATTAGCTTTAATATATATGTGTTGGGTAGATAGGTAGCTCCATGCACTTGCATTCATAGGACAGGCCAAGGCTTTGAGTCTAATTTCTGGCCATAAGTCCCCCAGGCTTCAGGCAGGCCAACTTGCTGGTGGCTCCTTGAGACTTATTCAGGCTTTTGTGCTTTTACCCAGGCAATTCCCTCTGTCTCTCCTCTTAACTTTTGTCTAAAAAATCTGCATGAAGCCTCAAAGGCTTGGTTCAAATGGCACCTTATCTCTATGCCTTCTCTGATAAGAATCTGGTCAGGCACTTCTACCTCAGTGCTTCATGGACTCTTGTACACAATTTTTAACATTCCTTGAAATTGTCATATGCATTATTTTCATTTTTTCAACTAGTATATTTTTGTCTGCCTTCCAACAATATGTCTCTAGGACAGAGAAAATGTTCCATGGATCTTTTCTAAGTCCAGAATCCAGTAGCAGCCCAGGCCTAGAGATGCCAAAGAAGGGAGAGAGGAAAGAGTGAGAAAGAGAAAAAAGAAGCAAGAAGGAAGGGGAAGAAGGAGCAGGAAGGTAGGAGGAGGAGATGAAGGAGGAGGAGAAGGAGAAGTTAGAAGAAGAAAGAAGATACCATACAAGAAAAGGGTAAGACTGTATCTAAGTAACAACCTACCTTCTTGAGTGATATGAAAGCATTTCTGACATTTAAATAATCCAAACACTAGAACTTTGCCAAAGCACAGAATTCATGGGATGGTCAGTTGAGATGCTCCACCCTCCAATAGCCAGGATGTGAACACATGCCAATGACATCCCTCTCCAGAGTCTAGGAGTTCTCACAGACCTCCTAGAAAGAGAAACAGTCCTTTCACTGGTGTTGCTGATTTAATGGGACACTAACCTGGAAGCTTCTGGCTGCCATTTTTCCCAATGCGTAAAGAGAGCCTGCGTAAGAATGAAAACCACTTAGAGGAGAGCAGAGCTGAGAGATGGCAACAGCTCCCTTACATGTCTGAACCTCTGTATTCACTTGTGCCTCCATCCATAGTTACACCTCCATCTCTAGTTCCATGAACTTGCTTCTGCTTACATCAACCTAAATAGAGCCTCTGTAACTTGCAATTAAAAGAACAACAGGACTGCCTGCATTTTAAACTCTTCCTAAAGATTCAGGTCTCTGAAACTATTTCAGCAGCCTGTGGACCCTCCTCTCATTTTATCCTCATTTTATTGAGCAACAAGGATGGTGCCTTAAAGGATGGGTTGGGTGCTTTTCCCTACATGTGCTGTCCCCATCAGAGTCCCTTCTGGAGAGAGAGTCACTTATTCTTAATTAGATATGAAGAAATCTGTCTACTTGCATAACTTTTAAAAAATGGTCAGTTTTAATATTCTATTAAAAATATATATATAAAAGGCTTATGTACCAAGATTCTCATCACAACATTATAATAACGAAAATGTGTCAACAACCTAAGGATCCAACAGAAAGAGATTAAATAAATGGTACTCCACATTCATTTGATAAATTTCTGCAAAGCTGTTAAATAATATTTTAAGAACTGAGTAAGATGGAAAAACAGTATTGATATATTACACGAAGGAGCAAGCTACTAAACTGTATAAAGTGATATTTCATGATTTCCTAATTTGATTAAGTACAACAGAAAACAAAATGGAAATACACATGCCAAAATGTCAATAGGAGATATTTCTGGAGGGTACAATTACAATTTCTCTATTGCCTTATATTTTTCTAACTTCCTATGATGTGGCTGCTACTTTTATAATCAGAAAATTGCTAGCATAAAGTTATATACTGACACAGGATTTTTTTTTTTTAACCTCAAGCCCCTTTGTCAAAGAGGAGTTTTTGTCTCTAATCCTAGCTTAGTGATTGTTGCTAGGTGACCTAGAGTTGGATACAAATTAATCAGGAGAAAGATATATACCAGATGCTTTAAGACAGGGATGTCTGGAGTTACCTGTCAGCAGACTGTCATAGAATTCAAAGATGAGAAGCAAACAGTTAAGGATTTCTATTCAAACTACCACCAGCATGTGTCTTTATAACTTTTACAATGTCTTTTTATGTCATTTTAGGATAGGAGAGGATACAAGTGAGAGGAAGGAGAAGGCAAGAACTTAAAGTCAATTGGGAATGCTAAGAAATTAGACCTTCTCTCATCAGCAAAGAGACAAAGCAAGGTGGTAGAAGAAGCTGCTATGATCACAAGCTCTCCTCAGGCTCCAAGGCTCCCTGGCACTGAGCACGTGAGGGTGGGCCTTCTGCATCCGAGGTTGAAGATTCAGGTAACATTCTATCCAAGACTGTGCTTGGTACTAAACTGGAACTAAGGTGTTTGAAGAGCTTTTAATATCACTCGAAGACTCTATCAATGGTTCTGAGTCCTGGCTGTGCATCTGAACCCCCCACAGGGCTTTATGACAACACACGTTGATTCTCGTATCTATCTATCTATCTATCTATCTATCTATCTATCTATCTATCATCTATTTATATTTTATTTATTTATTCATGAGAGACACACAGAGAGAGAGGCAGAGACACAGGCAGAGGGAGAATTAGGCTCCATGGAGGGAGCCTGATGTGGGACTGGATCCCAGGACTCCAGGATCATGCACTGGCCAAAGACAGACGTTTAACTGCTGAGCCACCCAGGCATCCCGATTCTCCATTTTAGACTTCAAGAATTGGAGTTTCCTGGGTTGTCCACCAGGCATCTGAACTTTTCAGAAGCTCTGTTTCTGCATGAGTTTCACCCCCTGTAGATTTCACTCCAACATTTCTATTTCTCCCTCCTGCATCATGGCTTTTGTCCTTTCCACTGGATCATTCCCATCGGTACACCAGTGCACCCTAAATAGTGCCCTGTTTTTTTCTTGCTACTGTTTTTAAGAGCTTTTCTTGTACTATGTCTCTCCTTCAGGCATGATTGTCTCCATGTCAGCTCCACTTCACAGGAAAAGTCCTCCAAAGAGCCATCTGTATACATTGTCTCCACCTCCTTGCCGTCCTTCCTGCTCCAATCAGAAACTATTGTCGTCAGGCTTTTAGCTCTCCCAATCTCATGCCAGAGCCAGTGATGGATTCTGTGCTTTATCTTTCTTATTCTGTTGGTGGTACTGACAAGGCTGCCCTTGAAATGCTTTCATCTTTAGACCTCTCTGACACTTCACCTTTCTGATTTTCTTTCTACCTCACTAATGACTCTTTCACAGGCTTGTTGGATGGCTCTCCTTTATCGGCCAGACCTCTAATGCAGGAGCACTGCAAGGGTCTGTCCTTTGCCCTCTTTAGGTCTACATTTCCACTTATGTCTCATGTGGCTTTATTAAGTCCCACAGCGTAGAATGCCATCTATATGCTGATGGCTCTCAAATCCATATTTCTAGCCCTGACCTTGGCCTTGGAAATCCAACTACCTACCAAACATCATCACTTGAATGTTTAGTAGGAATCTTGACTTCACATGGACAAAACAAACTGATGATTATATATTCCATTCCTCAAGTTGCCTCTGCTCTGAGCCTGGCCTTCCTCAGAAATCTGCTATAACTCCATACTCATTTGCTAAGGCCAAAAACCTAAAAGTCACTCTTGACTTCTCACTTTCTCTTATGTTCCACATCCAATCCTTCAGTAATTCCAATAGGTTCTACTTCTCAACACATAATTACATGACCAAATTTCTTATCAGCAGAGCATAATCGAACCATGGTGGAGTCTAAATTCTGACTTTCACACTTACTGACTATATAACTTTGGGTAACTTATCCAACTTTTGGGGGCTCACATTCCTCATCTGTAAAATGGAGATAATCATATCCACCTCCCCTCACATTAGTTATTATAAAGATTAAAATAGTATGTATATGTATAGATTGGAATGGTGCTTGAACATACTAAGCTCTATGTCAGAACTTCCACCACTGTCATCATCATTATTCCCCTCTAGTCTACTAGTCTAATGGTATTATTATATGCTATTATTTCCTATTAGTCCTAGATGCCTGTTCTAGACCTACTAGCCTAGACCTAGCCTACTAACAACTTCCATCTAGAATCTAAAACAATTTCCTACCTGGACTTGTTGTCCTGCTTTTATACCACCAATCAGCAAGAGTTGTCTTTCCGAAGCACAAGTTGGACCGTGTTACTTCCCTGCTTAACAATTTCCAATGGCTTTCCTTTAAATTTACAATTATATTCAAAGTCCTTGCTGTGACCGTAGCCTATAAGGCTTTAAAGGGTCTGGTCCTTGTGTACCCCTCTTAATTTTCTTCCTCCCATTTTTTAACCTTATATTTGTGTTTCAGGGTAAATTTCTTTCTTCTATTCCTTTAACTTGCCAACATTTCCACTATATATCTAGGCTTCCCCACATGTAGTTTCTCCTTGTGCTTCATTCAGGTTTTCATACAGCTGTCTCCTTGTGTTATTTATTTATATATTTTAAAAATATTTTATTCATTTATTTGAGAGAGAGAGAGAGAGAGAGAGAGAGAGAAAGGGAGAGAGAGCCCAGGAAGAGGAGCTCTTGGGGGGAGGGGCAGAGGGAGAACCGAGTTCTCCCTCTGAGTAAGGAGTCAGACATGGGGGGCCCCAGGTACCCCTCCTTTGTGTTATTTATACTGTGCCTACATAGCCTGGTAATCAGCTGCCATTGTAGGTAAACACCTCTCTTGTTTCTATCTGATCTCCGATGACTATATCACCTGTTTTTTCTTATTCAGAGGCATTCATTTTTCTATTTGTTTGTTTGCTCACTTATTTATTATTTAAGTGTGCAGTTCACTGGGGTTTTGGACCATGAAATTGATCTACTCCTAGCATTTGGCCCATAGAAGGTATTCAGTAACTATCTATTGACTATGAACTCAACATAAAATTGTGATGTGCAGACAGCTTTGAGAATTACTATTTAAAAAAAAAAAAAAAGAGAATTACTATTTTTAACTACTTCATTTTAAAATGGAATTACTGATTAACAAAAATGCTTATGCTTAGCACTTTAATTGTCATACTTTCATGGAAAGGTATAACTAAGTAGAAAACACTGTTATCACTTTAGCACATTTAATTGCCATGTTTTTCTGCACAAAATAAATCTTTTATATAAGAAGCCAAGTTCCTCTGACCTTGAGGCTATAGCTAAGGCATCAGCACTTACCTGGAGGCTCAGAACTCCCAGGTTGTCTCAGTCCTGCTCTCCCCCTTAGCTAGAATTTGGGAATCAGAGATGCTGTGGGAGTTGATAATGAGCAAAGGGCATGTCCGGCTTGATTTCTAGTCAGCTGTGAAGCTGGTCAATGAATGATTAGAAAGGGCAAGTGGGAATGTGCAGAGAGATGCCTGAGACAAGCAAATCACATATTTTAAGGAACATGCCCATAAGCAAATCTGGTGCTTAAGGCCAAAACCCAGGGCAGACATGAGGGAAAAGAGAAGACATAAGGTCAAGTCAATGCATTGTGGAGGTCATGTCTAGGAGATTCCCTTGACTCAGTGGTCAGGGATGAGATGAGAGAAAGGGGTGGTCCTTTGATAGACATGGCCTTTGAAAGGGTGGTGCTGTTGAAAATAGTGAGCTTGATACTAAGTTGAGTAAGCAGTTTCTTAAACACATGTCTTGAAAACCAAAATTTTTAGAAAACATAGGAAACACTACACCTGGCACTTAAAAGCTACAGAAAATGTACAAGTGGCATCTATATCAACCATGTGGCCCTTATGGCACATATATAAAATATAGCAAATGGTTCCCCCACCAGACATCAGGACCCTAAACAAATCTTATCACTTAGGCCCAGGGAAAATAGTTACTGGGTGGTGAGGGTAATGGCTGACCTTCCTGAACAACTGAAAGTTACTGAAACCAAGGTACCGTGCAGAGAGAAAACAATTGCTAGGACAAAAGAGAGAGGAAGGTGGGAGAGAGAATATCAATCATTACTTTGATTACTGGCCCTGGAGCTCTTTTTGGAAGGTAAATGTTTTATTTAGCAAAATACCTTGATGAGCTCTGTGAATGGCATGGAATGAGACCATGAGTGGGGTTCAGGGACAGAGCACAGAGCCCTGCATAACCAGTGATGGGGCCTTAGCGGAGGGAGAAGAAGCACATGGGAAAGAGCTGCCATATTCTCTGTCAGGTTGGGAAAGAAGTTGCAGAAAGGGGCAAGGGAGAAATGCCCTGTAGCTGAAGAACTTGGAAGAAACAGTTAACTAAAGATCAGGTTCAAACAGTAGTAAGAATTGTGGGTAAGGAGAAAGTTAACTTAGTATTGAACAAAGAACTTTAGGAAACAAGCAATGACAATGACCAGAAGAAATTAATTTAGAAAATAAAATATTTCTGTGAATTAAAATTGTGGGGATTAATGGCACTTAGATATATCATCTATTGCATGCAACTAATGCTGGACACAAGAGGTGTTGCCTGAAGTATAAAGATCTCTGTGAAAGGAAAAATAATACTGCTTCTCTTTTACTCCATGAGGGTTTAGAAAATATTAGCTGCCAAAAATATTTTTAAAATACCTCTTAGCTTGATTAAATAAAATGTTCTTCACAAAGTTGTCTCAGTGACAATTAGATGAACTAAGAGCAATTGTTACTGTAATTAGGAATAAAACTAACAATTTAAGTACATGGTTCTAGGGAAATAAGAAATTGTACTACCAAACATTTCTAAATTAAATCTAGGTAATTCAAACTCTAGATGAAGTTATGACTTTCTCAAAGCTCTCAGATTTCAGCCTCAGTCTCCTTTAAGAAGGCTTCTCCACCTTGCTCAGTAACTTTCTTAAAATGACACAAATGTGAGAATTTTTGAGGGGACAGGGAAGATTCCTGGATGTTTGCCCCAGTGGGCACTGCCAGAGGTTTCTTAAGTTAACTTCTCTTCAGCCCCATGTTTTTTTGTTTGTTTGTTTGTTTTTCCCCATGTTTGGTATCACTTGCTCAACCTGTCCACCCTGAGTCACTCTAGTGTGTAGTAGCTCAATTTTTCCATTCATAGTTCTTATATTAATTACTAAATCCAGGTAAATAGAAAAAAAATGATATAACAGAAGTCAAGAGCCTTGGAGTAAGGGCATGGTGGAGACCATGTGCCAGGCATCACTGTACTAATATTAACTCATTTCATGCACGTCAATGCCCTATAAGGTAGGTTACTATTATGATGTCCATTTTTGCAGTTGAGTAGATAGAGGCACAGAGCCTGTTTTGTGAAGCCTGTTTTGTTTGGGATTCAAACAAAACCTTGGGAGTCTGGTTCCAAAATCCATAGTCTTAACTTCTTTGCTTTCCCTTTGCTGAGGAAATGAGTATAAAAAGGGCATGCTCACTATAGACAGCATGGTGGATTGGAGGCAGAACTGCAGTAATCAAGCACAGAAAACAAGACTTCTCTGGGTCTTGTTTTTACACATTAAGTTTTCAGGTCTCTGTTGACTCTATTGTTGAATTTTATTTTTAGATGTTAGCTGAAAGTCCCTTACACCTAGTTGAGATGAGATGGACTCACTGTAGTCTGGCTTAAAAGTAACTATGTCCCTATTCTAGATGTTAAGCCAACTTTTAAAAAAGTCATCTTCACTGAGTCTTTCAGCATGTGAGATGTCAATCAAGATCTAAAAACTGGAATTTTCTTTGAGGACTGCTATGAACTGGAATACTACTCAGCCATCAAAAAATGAAATCTTGCCATTTGCGACCATGTAGGTGGAACTAGAGGATACCCTGCTAAGTGAAATAAGTCAATCGGAGAAAGACAATTACATGATCTCACTCATCTGTGGGATTTAAGAAACAAAACAGGATCATAGGAGAAGATAGGAAAAAATAAAACAAGAGAAAATCAGAGAGGGAGATAAACCATAAGAGACTCTGAATCACAGGATACAAACTGAGGGTTTCTGGAAGGGAGAAGGGGTCGGGGGATGGGGTAACTGAGTGATGGGCATTAAGGAGGGCACGATATGGAATAAACACTGGGTGTTATATAAGACTGATGAATCATTGAACTCTACCTTTGAAACCAAAAATACATTATATGTTAATCAATTTAAATAAAATATTTTTTTAAACTTAAAAAAATAAAATAAAAAATTCAGGAATTAGCATGTGCAGTGATGTCAAAGGCCACTAAGTAAAAGACCAGTGGTTCCAGATTATTCTGGAGACTGTGGTGGCTCCTCCTTAAAGTACCCTTAGCTCAGCTTCACCTCTACTTGTTTTATGTTTTACATGTTGAACTTCTGCACAGGTTTGTTTTTGTTTTTGTTTTTGTTTTTTTTGTTTTTGTTTTTTTTTTGGAAATGCTTTGAATACTTAAGAGTTTGATTTTTTTGCAGTCATCTTTATAGAGTATTGGTTTTACAATTATTCTTCATTCAATTATTCATTATATCAGGTACTGGAAAAACAAAGTGAAATACCACAGAGCACTTCCCTCATAAAGCATGTAATTTTAGGAGTACTGATCCATTTTGAGGGCCAAACTGAATTTAAAATGAATTATTGTCCTAGGTACACTTGTTAAGACATTGCAATCAGAATCACTAGGTCAAGACTCTCAATGCTACAAATTTTAACTTTTTGCTCACCAATGACAAATGAATCATAATGGGAGATACTAGAATCCTATTTGTCTAGGTGAACTGAGAAAGGAAAACTTACACTCCCTAAAACCAATGTCTATCAAAGAAGCAGAGCACTGTCATTTTTCTTTAAATATGTAAAATTGTTTCATTTCTTACCTCTAGAGCTTTCAGTCTTTCCAACAGGAATTTGGTGTTTTCTTTCCCCTCATCTGCACTACTGCTTTCACTCCTTGAATCCTCATCCACCACCATGTGAAGACCTTCCAAAGTTTCCTTGTGTTTTCTCTCTTCCTCTGACAGCTTTTCCTGAAGCAAGAAAGAATTATTGTTTTCAATAATCTCCAATGAAAAACAAGCAAGAGTCTAAGGCTAAAAAGTTTGGAACCTCTCTATTGCTTTTGCATTCTTTTGGGGGCTGAGGTAGAGAAGATTTTGCTAATGAAATTCTCAGTGGTGCTATATTAGTAAAACACAATAGATAAATTAATGAATCCTGGCAGGACAAAGCCACTGGGTCAATACCTCTGAATGCAAAAGTTCTCTGCCCTGTTGGAGAAGTTGACCCAGCCAACAAAATCTTAGGTGAAACTGTGGGTAATCCATTTTGATCTGCACCATGGAATTCAGCTATATGCTAACTGGGAAAAAAAACAAATCAACCTTGATACCTTGATTTGTGAAGAGCTTAGCTCCTCAAAAGAGGATCGTTAAAGTCACTGGACATGCAACTATTTAATTATTCTAAGGGAAAATAAAATATCATGAAATATTGAAATGAGAGTGATTTCAGAATTCTAAGCTGAAACCAATTAGTTCCTTTGGCTTGATGACACAGCTCTTAAGGACCCTTTAGTTCCTTTTCTAACACTCCAGGATTTGTAGTATAGCTTTGAGGCAGACATAAAATGCCGTTATCTTGTCTTTCCTCCCTGTTGGAAGCTCCTCACTCAACCTTATCTCTGGCAGCTTTTGGAAGTTGAGAAGTGTTAATTTGAGCCTTATGATTGCCTCTTGTTTTCAAGGGAAAAAGAAATGTCAAGAGAATATCATATGATAAAAAATCTCATCCATTCTGTACATATATTAAGACCCTTGTACTACAGAACCAGGTGACATCATTCCATCACACTATTGAATTCTAACCCAGACACTGCAGAAATCACCGTCTTAATACAGCTAATTGTCAACCATGTGGGCTAAACTGGATTATCAATGATGAGAGATTTCTTTTTATTTAGCACTAAACTAAGATCATTTGCAAATAGGAAGCACAAAAACTAGGCTTCTTCATCTCTAGGCCCTATAAAATCTACTTAGAGGGGAAAAGTCAGGTTTTCAAACTGCGTTCACAAAAGTGCTTTGAAGTTCCAAAAATGTTTAACTTATTTTTAAAAATAAATTATAAAATATGTAAAAACAGTTCTTAATCTGTATGCATATATGTATAAATATAGATCAATAGATAGATACATACATACACACACCTGGAGGCCACATAGTAACTTGACCCATGTTAATGTGTTTTATGTAGATTCCAAGCTATAATTTCTCTTGTCATGTTTCTATAGAAATGCACAATTGGTTAGGAAGGTGATAGCTCTTTATGAAATCAGGCCTATGTCTAACCACATATAACGTGCAGGTATGTTCACTTCTATAGCACATATGGCTTCAGCTCAGGTCATGCAAGTTTAAGGTAGACATCCTCAGGTCAGGACAAACATCCATGTCATTTAAAGTATTTTTATGAATTTGATTCTTTAAGTTCTGGTCACTTGTCACTCGTAGACTTTCATTTCTACGATAAGGAACACGAAGCATGTAGAGTTAATCAACTTGGAAGTGAAGAGGTCCTTTTATTTCTTTAAGATTTGAGATTGTAATTAAACACTTAACTGGGATTGTAAAGCAAGTTGTTTTTTTTAAATATCATCTACATCTATGTCTCTGTATGAATTATGGTTTTTCACTGCTCTTTCAGGCAATTCTATTTGTATTTTCTCTTCCTTCTTCCCATTCTTCTAGTAATTAGGGCTCTATAGCTAATTAAAACAAACAAGAGCTACTGTTGTGGTAAATGAGAAGCCAAAAGACTTTGGAGTATGACAATTGGGTTCCATATCTACCATTTACCAGCTTAGGAAATATCTTGGGCAAACTACTAAATTTCAATAACTCTTGGTTTCTTTGTCTTCTAAATACGTTGGTGAGGTTAATGCCAACAAATATAGCATACACATATATACAGTCAATTCTCATTATTTCTGGTAATTCTATTCTATAAAGTTGTTATGAACACTGAATTAGTAAATACTAATCCTAGGGGAAATACAGGGTTAGGTTCCTGTAGGCAACATTTCCATAACTAATCAATACACAATCTTGTTTTATGAGTGTTTCTATTTAAAGGCACATTATTTAATATATACTATTAATTCATTAACATTGAACTAACAGCCTATAGTCCTATAACGCATACCTGCACAGTTATCTAACATCTGTTTTCTCCATAAGGCACATCATAGTCTTCTTGCCCTTAGGAACACTAGACAGCATTTTAGCAATATACTTGGAGGCCATTTTAAACACTTAAATCACTAATAAAAAGCATAAAATATGAAAGATGTGGCACTAAATAGAATGCCAAAGGACACTCGTTTATTGTAGAAGGTCAAAAACAAGAAGAGTAGTGCCTTGTTTGATCTCAGCTGGGAACCTGCATATCAGGTCACTCAAAGTTTTCACCGCTCTGTGAATGTCTGATTTATCATCAAAGTACAATTTGATTGTAAACAAATTTTAGGCAGTAGGTGAATTCAAAAATATAAAATCTAGAAACATTATGAGGATTGACTGTACAAACGTACACACCAGCACACACACAGTTAAAGTGTCTAGGCACAGTGCCTAAATAATATATAAAACAACTGGAAACAATTCAAGATGATATAGATTATATGTGAGTGTTTAGATTGCATAACATGCATGGTTGATTTTACATAGTTTGAAGAATGGGCAATCAATGAGGGATGTGGGATGTGATTTCATGGAAATGTAACATGACTTACACTTTGATACAGTGATACAACTTTAATAGTTAAAGAGACAAACAGTGGGATTTTTAGTTGAAGAGAAAACTGAAACAAAGGCTTTCAGTGAGGAATAGGTTTTGTCCTTATTGGTTAATGAGAAAACCAGTTTGATGATAACACACACACACACACACACACACACACACATATTGAGAGAGTAGCTGAGTACAGGATTGTAAAGTAAAAGAGAAAGGATTCTGGGGAATGAGAAAAATTCAGACATGATTCATACATTGATTTGTCCATCTTATGGATGTTTATTGAGTGTGGACTACTGGCCACTTGCTGTCCTGGGTACTGGAGATATGGCCAACAAGACAAAGTTCCTATCCTCCATGAATTTTATATTCTAATGATGGGAAACATGCTGAACTCCAAGTCATATCAGGAAGTTATGTAATTGTAAACTAGCGGTAAATGCTATAAAGAAAATAAAGTAGCATGATATGATGGTCAATGATGTGTCTAAAGAAAAAGTTAGATATGGTGACATCAGTGTAAGGTGCATCAGTTTAAGAGGACATGGCCATTGGAGTGGAGACCAAATGAGGAGGAGGAAGCTTTCAAGCAATGTCCTGGGATAAAACCAGTACAAACAAGTGAGAGCAAAGCCAGTGCTTAGAGGCAGGGCTAAGCCTTCCTTGCTGGCCAGCTAGGAGGGAGTCCCTGTGAGGGAGCACAGTCACTGTAAGAGCAAGAATAGCAGGAAATGTGACCAGAGAGAGAGAGAGAGCTAGAACTTTTCATGTCTTGCAGGGCATGAAAAGGCATTTGGATCTTATTCCAACTGCCAATTGGAGGCTAATCAGGGAAGTGACAGGTTCTGGTTTACATTTTAGAAGCATCATCCTGACTGCTATAATGGAGAATGGGCTGTGGAGGGAAGGAGCTAGGAGCCCAGTGGGGATGCCTTTATACGAAAAGAAATAAAAATTAGGAACACTGTGAAGTTTTTGGACAAAGGCTTACTTAAACAGTTTTCATATGGGATGGAAGGTTAGAAGCCATGGCTTCAAAGCTCAGCTTTTACACTGTTGCACCTTGCTGGGCCAGTCATTCAACCTTTTTCATTCTCAGTTTCCCCACAGATGTAAAATTAAGGGGTTGGACTAACTGCCCCTTCCATGGCTGAAGTTCTAAAAATTCAATTACTCAAGACACAATTTTTAGGAAAGATGTCATCAATATGTTCAATGGTGATAGAGATGGCAAGAGAACAGAAAAAGAGCCTCTACATTTTGTAATACGAAGGTTATTAGAGGGGACTGGAGAGCTAAAGCGTGATGATGATACCCCACATTGTCAGTAGTTAAGCAAAAAGTGAAAAAAAGAGAAAATAGAGGCAATTTTCTTAGATGCTTATTTGAAAGTCTGGCAGGAAGAGAAGGTGACAGAATGAAATGTAGCCAAAGGGCATTACAGAGATAAGTGGAAACCTTTCTCAAGATCTAGAAAACTGAGTTGTTTGAGAAGAGGTGCAGCACAGGTGAGAATGTTGAAGAGGAGACCTCCAAAGCAGAGGGGGCTGAGGCTGAAGGGCGCTGATGAAAAAGTCAAGGTTTTTCAAATGCGGTCACCTGAAAAATATCACTTTACAGCTTAATCCTCGAGTTAGTGTTTCTAAATCACTCCTTATTGTCTAGCTTAAGTTGTGGGGTTTTTTTTTTGTAATTACTTATTTGATATTATTGTTAACACAGATAGTAAATATTACATAGATATAAAATACTGTAATAGCTTTAAAACATATTAATACAAATACAAACCTATTGAATCCAATTTAAGACTTCTTTTAGGTATTTTAGTCTTTGGAAGTATAGTCAAAATACAGTGCTGCAAAGTCATAATAATTTTTCTCAAAGTGGTTATACCAGTAACTTTATAAAGAGTTAGGTTTATTTCCTTATTTTTTGCTTTAGATAGGTTTTCTCTTTAAACATTGTTTTTTCAAAAAAAATTTTTAAAGATTTTCTTTATTTATTCATGAGAGACACACAGAGAGAGACAGAGACATAGGCAGAGGGAGAAGCAGGGAGCCTGATGCAGGACTGAATCCCAGGACCCTGGGATCATGACCTGAGCCAAAGGCAGATGCTCAACCACTGAGCAACCCAGGTGTCCCTGTTTTTTCAAAATTTTATTTAAATTTTAGATGTTAACATATAGCATAATGCTGGTTTTAGGAATAGAATTTAGTGATTCATCACTTATGTATAACACTCAGTTCTAGCTTAAGTTGTTAAAGGACAAGGATTTGTCTGCAATCAGTTCATTTTAGAAACACCAGGAGGGAAATGACCAGGGAAGAGTTGGAAGCCATTAAAGCCTGACATTAAGCAGCTAAAGCTAAATCCATGGGACATTCAGGAAAATGGGGCCAAACATAGGCTCAGAATCATCCCATCCTCAGGGGTAAGAGACTTGGCATGTTTATGCACCAAGCCCATAAAAATCAATAGTTGAAGCTACTTCCTGGGATATCAGTTTCCTGGCATTCCCAGCTTGCCATAGGCAATAGGGCTATGCCTACTTCTCACATAAAAGTGCCCTCTGGCACAGACACTGATAGCTGGAAGTCACACAAGCACTCTAGATGTTCTGGGGTATGGGCAGAGAACTGCCATCGTCTATTACAGGCAGAGAGGAGGCTTGTGACAGTTCTTATGTGACACTGCCCAAGAAAGAAAGCCACATCTGTATGCTGCTCAGACCAGTCGCTGTCCTAAAAGCATACTTTGCTGTGTTCTACATTGCAAAATGCCCTGAAACCAGAAGGTAAAGCAATCTGTCCTGTCCTTTTCTTCACTCTTGCTTCCTTAATCACTTGCCAGTGAGAGTGTTAGAGTATAATGTAATAAAGAGAAAGAGGGAGATAGAAAGGACGTATATTAAGTAAGTAGGTGAGCAAGAGAAAAATAAGCAAAGAGAAAGTGGTAAAAGAGAAAAATCTAAAAGAACTGGAAATATGGCTATATCCCATTGACAGATGACTACTGTCCATTTCAGAAAGAATAGCTGTTGGATTTATATTCACAAAAGCATGAAACTATTTTTGTGAAAAAACAAGTACATGTATTTTATCCACATGTAAATAACTCATTTCAATCAGAGATTTTATTTTAGTTCTTTTGCTAAATAATCATCTATGATGCACATGGTAAAAGAGAGAATAAGATAAGAGAACAGAAACATGTGGTTTTAAATAAAATATATCCTCCTCTTGAACTTCCACAAGAGAAACAAGAAAAATAAGCCAAGTCTATGCCCAAAGATGCCAAGCTGTGAGCAGAATAAGTTGATTCCAGAGGTGACCTGTTTTCATGTTTTAGTTCTTTAGGGACTTTAATCAGCAGTGAATTCTATAAAAGTGAGGCCACCACACAAACAACTCTCACTCCCCACATATTTCATATATGGTTGGGACCATAAGCTTGTTTGCCTCAACAAATACCAGCCAGGACGCAGGAAGCTAAAGATTTAGGAGCTCAGTTAGTATCCAAGGGTTTAAATCAAACTTTGCCTTGTCAGTACATAAAGCAATCCTTAGAGCTATAAGTTTCTCTAAGTGGTTACCACAGTAATGATTCACCTTTGGGGGAGCCCTCATCTTTTGTTCTCAGCTAGTCAGCATCATCAGGCCTATGTAAAATAATATCAATCAACCCAAAGCTCTGGGTTGCATCAGTTCGTCTCAGACTGATGAGAGTCCAAGGAGTAGAGAGCACACAGTATAGCTCTTCACTGATGGCCAGTGACTGTTCACTCAAAGACATTGTGGAAGAAAATGATCATAGTGCCCTCCCCCAAAAGTATCTTGTTCATCTTTTGGTCACTAGCGTCCCTCCCCCAACCTAGCACACAGGGGCAATCAAGGAGGGTTTCATGTGGTCACCTTACTTTATAACTAATTAATTAATCCATCCATCCAATAAACATTTACTGAGCAGCTCTTATGTGCCAGGCACTGTAGAAGATGTCTGGGGAACAAAGGTGGAAAAAAAAAAAAAAAACCCACACAGGTGGCTCCTGTTCTCATGGAGCTTAGAGTTTTGTGGAAGGACACAGTTAATCAAAATGCCACAAGCCAGCATAAAATAACACTGTTATATGTGTTGTGCAGATAAGTCTTCGGCTGCTTCAAGAATCAATAATAGGAGATGAAAAAGAAAGGCCAGGAAAGCATGGGAGTTAAACAGGAAATGAGCATGAGGTGGGAAGAAGAGAGGACAATTTAAGAAGTCTGAAAGGAGGTCTGTGTAGCTGGGGAGTGAAATGAAGCTGGATGGGCTGACAGGGCCAGGATACAAGTCAAGAAATTTTACCTGTACCCTAAGGGCACTGGGAAGTCATTGACTGTTTTCAAGTGCGCACATGCATATGTGTGTGTGGAAGAGGTGACAGGGTAGATTTGTGTTCTAGAACACCTCTGTGGTACTCTGTGGAGGATGGATTGGGGGGAGGTTAACACAGATGTGGGGAAAATAAGATACTACGGCAATAATCTAAGTAGGAGTTGACCGAACAATGATTAAAATGACAATCCCACAACATGAGACCTTATAGTTTGCAAATCATCTTGTAATTTTGATTCTTTTGTATGCAGTGCCCCAACAATGACAAATAACTAATACTTCCTGAGGTCAATGTTGTTCATATAGTGGTCCAACAGCAATTGGCATCAGAGTCAAAGTAGCAGAGGCAAGGAAGAAGTGTTGCTTGCTTAAAATGCAGATACTTTGGCCAACTCAGGCCTTAGTGAATCACAATACCTAGTGGTGGATCCAGGAATCTTTAATTTTAGAGAACATCCCAGGTAATTCTAATCCATGCTTAAGTCTAAGGGCCTCTAGACAAAGATGCTTCGGAATAAAACATAAATGACTTACTTCAGATAAGCTTTTGAGGTTGCATACTTAATTCTTATAATTAATATGTAAAATGGACACTTCCCCCTGGAGACTAAAGGGGGAGGGTGGCTATTCATAGTAGGTGATAGTAGGTATAAACCAGGCCAACTGGGACATATTCACCCATAACTTGCTAAATACTACTTCAGTAATAGATGTCAGATATTAACCTATAATAGAAACCACTCTGTCTTAGTGTAATGAGATGTCCTTGGGAAATTTCTGAGTTCTGAAATGCCAGTGACTACCATGTTATGATTGTTCCTTCTCATGGACGGTATTAATAGTTTATAGCTACTTTTCATGGCTTCCACAGCAAGAGATACTAACTTTCCAAGATATAAGTTCTATATGTGCAATATGAAAGGGAAACAACTCTCCTGCTGGGAAAGCTTTTCTAATTTAAAAATAATGTGTGCTTGCTTCTTGTTTGTATTAAAAAGAAATGAGGAGAAATCTGTCCATTAGTGTCCTACGTGAAGTAGAAAAGTGGCAGCTGGTTGTCACAAGTTTAAAATTTCTTTTCTCTTTTTTAATATTTTTAAAATTTATTTCAGAGAGAGAGAGAGAGAGAGAGAGAGAGAACGAGTCAGCAGAGGGGCAGAAGCAGAGAGAGAGATAGAATCTCAAGCAGACTCCCTGCTGAGTGTGAAGCCTGATGTTGTAGGGCTCCATCCCAGGACCCTGAGATCATGATGTGAGTGGAAATCAAGAGTTGGCCGCTTAACCAACTGAGCCACACAGTTGCCCCCCCATTTTCTATATTAAGATACGTGATACAATTAGTTTAAACATTCTTGCTTCCTCCCTACCTTCAATCCCACAGGGTGTGTGGTTGCCTGGTTGTGGTGCAAAGGCTTGACCTCAACATGGTGGCCCTGCTGTCTTCCACCCCATCTCTAGGAAAGCGACACTAGGTCAACTCAAGACCTTAATAATGATTGAAGGACCCCAAATCAGAGCAGAGGGAAAAGGAAGTGTTTGTCATGTTCATACATGTGTTGGTATTTTATTTGACAGGAAAAAGGAGAGTCGACCTCAACCATTTCTTGAGAGCCATTAAGTTCCAGCCTACTGTGATTTATTCTGATCCAGTGTGGGAACACAGGCCCTTTTTACCAAATTTCATAACTAGTAGAAATAAGAAATCTACATTCCAGTCCTAGCTCTGCTGCTAACCAGCTGTGCGATTTTAGTCAAGTCACATAATTTCTTTGTCCCTCGACTTCTTCATCTGTGAATAAAATGTACGGAAATAGACTAATCCAAAGGTGTCTTCTAGCTTTAAATTTCTATGATTTGGATCATCTATAAAAACTGAGCTTGGAAGGATAAATATTTAAAACAGTGATGAAGTTGAGAGACTTTAATACAGAATACCATTTACATTAGATCCAGAAGATACCCTGCCTCATAAAATCTTTGTGCTTCTTTTCCAGCATGCATGTCTCTCTCTCTCTCTCTCTCTCTCTTTTTTCCCTTGAAAAAAAAACCTTTCCTCTTCTTGCTGTGTACCACTCTTGGGCCCTAAGACAGAAGTCACCTAATGAAACCTTTACATTTAGCACATTCCATTCCCTACCTATAAGAAACAGGAAAGGCCTGGAGAGCAGTAGCAACAGAGTTTAGGGAAAAATGCTTCTAACACGCACAGGAAATCATGCCCAACCAACAGTAGTGGGAGGAACAGTTTCAAGTATCTTCTGGTCCCAAGGCTTTAGGAAAATTTTTAAAAAATCACTCATCTCTGATAAAAATCACTTATTATTTTTAACTCTGTTGATCAACACAAAACAAACATGCAGACTACACTGTATGGATGTTATTGACAGTTTTATTGTGTTATTCTCTCATTTTCTGTTGGGGACTACCCTTATGTCTTAGCCCTGCTCAAAAAAAAACCACACACGCACAGAGGCCCAAAAAAGCAAAAAGTAAAAGAAAAGAGGGAAAGGAAAAGAAAGAAAGAAAGAAAGAAAGAAAGAAAGAAAGAAAGAAAGAAAGAAAGAAAGAAAGAAAGAAAGAAAGAAAGAAAGGAAGAAAGAGAAAAGAAAAGAAAAGAAAAGAAAAGAAAAGAAAAGAAAAGAAAAGAAAAGAAAAGAAAAGAAAAGAAAAACTAACCAACCCACCTCAGGTACATGTAAATTTCTAACTTGAAGATGGCAAAATGAAACCACGGAGAATGTGAAGAGACATCAAACTATCCAACTTAGAAAAGCTAGACAGTTGTAGAAGTTGGATTAGAATTATTTCATTTTGAATAACCAACCATGCATGAAATTCACTTATTAATTAATAGTGAAAACACAAAAAGCTATAATTTAGGACTGATCACATAAAGGCAGAGACTTGGATGATGTTAGCCTGAAACATCAAGTTCCTTCCAGAATATAAAAGACATAATACATCTAGTATCAGTAAAACACCTCAGAGTTAAACCAAACAACCTTATAATACCATTTTACATGCTCAGAACAATGGGGATATTGGGCAAATAGTCTAGACCCTCTATATAGACAAGAAAACAGGTTCTGATAGGTTATTAACAGTAAGCGGGAGAGCCAGATTTAAATGCCCTTCTGATTTCAAATGTCATGCTCTTTCCACAGACTCATGTTATTTCTTTTAGACTTTCTCACACCCCTATAGATTTATCCTTAATAGTAATTTTATCTGAGAATCAGCGATCTTTACCTGTGAACCAGGCTGCTGATGGCATCTCTTCCAAGGCTCCCAGGCCATTCTTCCAGGGAGTGGATGATTTTATCAGAGATGTCAGGTCTGGCCTCAGATGACTATCAGAAGAATGGTTTTAACAAACCACCAGCACTTTCATAGTTAATGATGATTAAATTAGTTCAAAACCTAAACACACACTGGAATACAAGCTAAATGGAAATGTAGAGGCCAGTCGTCTGGCTGACAGCCACCCCAGTGCGCCCTGGTACCTTCAGCTTCTGTGATTTATTTACTCATTTGTTTTCTGGTGGTGGGGATGGTGCACCGAATATATTGTCACTTTAGATAGTACTTCAGCAAACACCATAACAACATTCCCAGGGATTGCTAGCAGCTTTTGTTCAGTACCAGCATACTAAATTTTAAAGGGGGAAAAATAGCGTCATATAAATCACAGGATTTTAAAAGAACATCCCAATTTGTTCACAGTTTAACATTACTACTGTCAGGAAAAACATATAAAAGTCTTCTTTTTCATCCCTGGATTTGACTTACAAAGTGAAATAAGCATACAGCAAAATCCCCAAGATTAAATGTGTATGATGGATAAGAGAACAAAGTGTTTTCTTTATGTCTCTGATATGAACCCACGACCACTGGCATATCAATTCATATCTACTCCACATTATTCTTCACTCAAAACACTCTTCAATATTGCCAACTATCTTCCATATTGAACAGCTCTGTGAAGTTACATTAATAAATTTTCAGATGATGCTTTTATTGTCTGTTTCATCTATCAACCACCTTTATTTCCTTTAAAAAAAAGTTAAATTTTAAAGCTACTTTACATAAAGGAAAACTCCACTGTGGAACAGAATGGTGTAAAAACTGAGCCATAATTTTCATTAAAGGTATGCTCCAGATGGCTGGACATCTAAGAAGATTAGCAACAGAAATTACATGCTCAGAGTCCCTGGATGGTTGTCTGAGTGTAACTTATGCATAAAGAAACCAGCAACAGTCAGTGTCCTGTGGATGAGAAATTTCAGTGGCTGATGGTTGCACTTAAACGCTTGGAGGTCATTAACAATAACTCATAAGTTAATGTCAAAGTTTGCACTCAATCTTTCTCTTCCTCCTTTGCCCCTGCTTGCCCTTGCTTTTTTTTTTTTTTTAATTTATTTATTTCAGAGGGAGAGAGAGAGAGAGACAGCGAGTTCATGTATGTGGGAGCCAGGGGGAAGGAAAGAGAATCTCAAGCAGACTCCCTGCTGAGCAAGCAGCCTGACTTGGGGCTGGATTCCTGAATCCTGAGATCATGACCTAAGCAAATCAAGAGTCAGATGTTTAACAGTTACCCAGGTGCCCTTGCCTATTTTTAAAAGAATTTACAGGACAGGGGATCCAGAGAGCCTCCAGAGGGCAGCTGAGCTCATGAACTGAGCAATGGCCATCCCAGAAGGAACCATTCAGTCATTAATTAGCTAGTGGTATGAGGGGTGCTATATTACTGTTACCTTTATATATGTCTACAACAACCACATGTCTGAGATTCCTGGACATTTTAATTTTAAGTAAATTCAAGCAATTTAAAATTTACTCTCTCATCGTCCCTATAAATATACATTGTCATATAACTAACATGTCCACGTTTTTGTTTCAGAAAATATGGCCAATACTATAGATATTTTTTGACTATTGCTGGCAGAAACTTAAGTATCTTCTGTGTTTGTTAAACTCCAGTGACTTGGGAGGCAATTGCCTCTGCAAGGAAGGAATTCTCTAAGTGTTTAAATGAAATAGTAAAAAAGTAATAATAATAATAATAACAGCAACAAGAACAATAAATAGCTCATATGGAGAAGACAATGTGTCATTCTAAGTTTGGTAAAAGACACTGCAAGTAGTTTGCCAGCTTCCAATTATAATTCAAGACCATCAGGGGCAGGAACAACATTTTACACATTATAACCCATCACCATGCCCTGCACAACACAGAAGGCACTCAGTGAATGTCCAATGTTGTCGAATATGATGAGATTCAATGAAGATGGTATCACCTCGTTTTACCCCTAATGACACTGTGCGTAATATTAATACTGAACTACTTAAATATTCTTAAGTACTTTCAACAGCAAAGTATTTTTTAAAAAAGTATTGTGCTATCAGAAGCATAAAGCAATGGAATGATAGAATATTTGCATAGACAATAAAAGCATCATTAAATTGATTTCCACTCCTAGAAAATGAGATTTTGCATGCTTAGCCTTTAACTGACATGCCCACCACATGCATCTCACAGAAGAACACATCAATGTTTAAGCCATGAAGTTATCTATCCTAAAATGTCCTGGGAATTTCTGGAGACTCACAGACCCACTCCTAATCAAGGTACTCTATTCTTCCCACCTACTTCCTTCCTGGGGTTACCTAAAAGAAGAGCTCTAATGAGGTGCATTAGTTATACTTCTGAAAGTCAAAGATGGATTATATAGTTAATTCTCCTGGGGATTCATGTCAGATCAGAGAAAATCCTCACCTATTTGCACCTAAATGGGACTTAAGGATAAAGCAAGAATATCACATTTTTTCTAGCACAATTTACATAATACCTGCTCCCTCCAGACAGGCAAAACTCAGTGCATAGAGTAGGATCTGACTGAAGATTACTGAAGATATTTTCCCAGAAACATTGTCCTGGTGTGCTTTTTGACATTAAAACTATTATTTTTATCCCTAACCCCTGAACACAGCAGGAAGCTCTCACTTGAGGTGCTTCTTTGTCATCGAGTGGGATGTACATTCTGACAAGCCATTCTGAGCCACAGTCAGAGCGGTGAAGCAAAGAGCTGTCTGGTGAAGACACCTGTAACCCTGCCAGATGATTCCTCTTGGTAAGTGAGGAAAGGGAATTCAGGTACATTAGCAAGAAATAAGCATGATCCTAAAAGGTAATCAGAAAAGTCACTATGTATATGCATCAAAATATACACTTCTTGTGCAAAATCATGTGCAATTGAAGAATAATGAAGTGGGCAAGTCATGGCTCCTGAGACAAACACCTCTGGTACAGGTCTTCCACCTTATTCCAACAAATAGTCCATCTTCTAGATCATCTACAGTCATCTTAGTGCTAAGTAACCTTCTGTCTCCCGGGAGGGAGAAAATAGAAAACTAGCTAAGGAACTGGTTTCCTCTTCCAAGTCTGCTATTCATGGGCAATGTGGCCTTGTTAAAGCCTCTTGGTTACCTGTCACATACAAAGTACAGTGGCTCAATATGGGAGATAACTTCCCTCCTTTGGAGTGCCAAAGACTTGCTAACTACCCAGTTCATCTCTACACCATGACTGACCTTCACATGTCACACAAATCTTCCTTTAGAAAATCATGGATAGCAGGGGCACCTGGATGGCTCAGTTGCTTAAGCCTTTGACTCTTGGTTTTGGTTCAGGTCATGATCTTAGAGTCATTGGATTGAGCCCTACACTGGGCTCCACACTCAGCAGGTAGTCTGCTTGAGATTCTCTCTCTCCCTCTGCCCCTCCCCTCACTCTCTCAAATAAATAAATAAATCTTAAAAGAAAAAGAAAAGAAAATCATGGATAGCAGACTGTCCACCTTGTACACAGCTACATAATAATGAGCAGTTGATAAACATGTCTAAGGCTCTCAACTACCCTAATAAAGAGATAATCCAACCCTTTCCACAGCCATTGTCTCCAAGATACCAGATGACCAGATGACCACTTTGTAGATTCTCCCCATCACCATAGACACTGGGCCTCAACCATTCTGGCCTTAACTCTGGCTACACGGTAAGGATGCTACCCAGTTTTCATGGTCTGACAGCCCATGAAACGCAGTTGGCTTTGTGCACCCAGAACTAGCCCACTAGTTAAAGTGGTTCAAAGAATGGTTCAGGCCACTCTAGAAACTCAGCTCCAAAGGAAAGGTTTTGAACTTGTTGGGCTGAGAGGGGTTCCAGGAGTTCCTTGTGAGGCCTGTCCTGGGGCCTGGCTGTTCACAGCTTGTCTGACAAGTTTATACTGTCTTTCTGGAGCCTGCTCTTCATTATATCAAGGGCAAAGTAATGCTCTAAAACTTGCCAATTATTTGAATCTTATGAAAGGAACATAGGCCTCAAACTCAGTTAACAGGCAACACTATTTGGCAGGAACTTAGAATCTTGTCCTGTTTTCTTTGTGTGGTTCCCTCCTGTTTATGGCTTTCCATTTCCAGTGGGGGCCTTCCGACCAGCAAGGCTTTCCTTGACACTTCTGTTTCCTCAGACATCTGCACCAGTGCTCACTCCACTTAGGCCTGTGGGCTCTGAGCTGGATGCACCCTATGCTCTAGTCATTTTCCTGAGTGGCTCACAGACCCGGCCATCTCAACACTATCCCATTCTCCCAACAGTCTTGGCCTGCCTTCTGCCTCCCCAATGCCTCCTCAGCAATGAGCTCACTACCCCGACTGAAGAGGACTGAGAGTAAGGTCCCTAGGGCATTGAGAGGTTAGGTAAATCCCCATACATTACAGCTTGCATGGCTCAGTTGGGATCTGGGTCCAGCCTGTTGGTCTCTAAAGGTTTTAAACT
The DNA here is from genome assembly GCF_053574225.1 of Canis aureus. NCBI lineage: Eukaryota > Metazoa > Chordata > Mammalia > Carnivora > Canidae > Canis > Canis aureus. Next base: position 42,546,537 of record NC_135630.1, read on the forward strand.
TACTCATAATTCCCTCCTGCCTCTCACCAGGGTACCCATAACCCTCTGCCACATTTTACTGGTGTTCCCATAATCCTCTGCTACTTTTCATTGGAGTTCCCATAATCTTCTGCTGCTTTTCACTGGAGTACCCATAATCCTTTGCTACCTCTTATCACAGCATCTATAGAAGCAAAGAACCTTTCCATTTATCTGAATTTTAGTGTCTTTTGAGGAGCAGCTCAACTCCCACATTTTGCAGAAGGTCAGCATGACTCCTAAACAAAAGGCATCAGGATGGCTATTCTGGGGCAAATGCTGGTGGTAGGTCACTGAAAACAAGACTCTGGATGCAGGACGCTTTAGCATGATACAGGCAAGAAAAAAAAAAATATACAGCTGAATCTAATGCCTTGTTGTATTGTGGTTCTCAGCCCAAGCTGTGTATTAGAATTGACCTGTGGAGATTTTAAACTTTTCGTGCCCAGGGCACACACCAGATCATTTAAATCAGAATCCTTGGGGTGGAACCAGGATATCAGTAATTTTCAAAACCCACCAGATGACTCCAAGGCACAGCCAAATGCAAGAACCACTGATATAGAATGTAATTAATGCTACTCCTGCAAGACTATGAGACTTGGAATCAAGAGGCCGGATCCACTGCAAACACTGTATGACCCTTAGAAAGTCAAGTGCCTCCATGAAACTCAGTTGCTTTAAAGTGAACATGAACTTATTGTCTTTCCTATTATGAGAGGTTAATGTGAGGATCAAATGAGATGAGGTTGTAAAAGTGTAAACTGTAAAATGTATTAATTATTATTGTGGCAATTTTCACTAATGTTCCTTCAATGGTGATGTCCAAACATTTAGGGGAAAAAAAGGTAATAAGAATTCATGGAGAAGAAAAAAATACAATAATAGTAGGGCTAGACAAGTTAAATATAATGACCCAAGAGACATACAACCTAATTCAGATCCTAAGGATGCATTTATAAGTTATTTTGTAAATGAAATAAAAACACTATAAGAGAGTAATTGTTTTCAGATCATCACTTATAATTACAGCAGAAGCTTGCTAATTCAGACTAGAGTAAGCTTGGCATTTGTGGGAGAAATGGATTTATTATGCTTATTAATACAGAAATAAAATTTGTTGGGGGGGGAGTGGTAAACCGACCAAATAGAACATACTTGGAAAAATATATTTTGATCTGTTTACAGAACCATGGAGTCATCATAAGTGATGATTTATCTTTCACTCTTCATTTAAACAGATAAGAGAAAAACATAAGCCATAGTAAGACCCCAATTCAATGCGTTTGCTCTAAGAGTTTCTTTCAACCTCTCAGTTTGCCATTTGGTGCATTCCACAGAGAACGTGAAGTAAATGGGGCTGGGATAGCCAGTTCAGTCCTTTAGTAGTTCATTATGATAGTACCAGCCTGAGGTCTGGGTCCAGAAAGTAGGAGGGCGGGAGGACCAAGAGAATGGTACTTTCTTTCTCCTTTGTATGCATATGACATGTGGCAAACCAGAGAAATAATGGCTGTAATTTGTAAATTACATTTGTTGGTTTTCTCTTCACTTCCGTATCCCTATGCCACTTCCTAATACCCTTGTTCCCTGGCACCCCCATCAAGAAGTCGCCTCACCCAGACTTAAACTCCTTTAACTATAAAGGAGGATTATAAACTCCTAAATTACCATAGAAAAAGGATTTTCCAAAACACATGTCCTAAATTCCAGTGTTCTGAGATAAACTGATAGAACAAAGTCCACAGATTTAACCCATTCACCCTAACATGTGAATGATCTTCCCTTGAGCATTTTACCTCCTGAATTCTTTATATTTTTACATGGAATGGTGCTTTAACAGATATAATTTCAGAGAACTGTATCTGAGAGAAAAAAATGTCGGTAGATAGGGTCTGGGGATGACAGAGGGTGCAGTGGGAGAAGATACTACCACAAAGGCCAAGTCCTGTTTGGGAACCTGACCTGGGTTTGGTGCTCTTGAAATATACATTTTTCAGAGTTTTATAATTTTCTCTAGTTCTAAACCTTTAGGCTCTCAACAGCTTCCGTGGTGTTAGCCAATAAGATAGACTAGAGTTGGGCAGGGTAAGAGGTGAATCTGTCTGTGTGAAGAGAAAGATGAGTAGACAGATAGGGCTAGATGTGTCATAATAATACTTTCTACTGTTTGTTGAATACCTAACATGTGCTGTGCGTATTACCATGTGTTATCTCCAATTATTAGATAAAATCATGTCTGGGGAAGCATGTTAAAAATAGAAGCCTTTCTAGTTAGCCTTGTTATGCCCATTATGGAGAAGAGAAAAGGGAGACTCAAGGTGATTAAGTTGCCCAAGATGACAAAACTGAGTGAGAAAAATGAGATACACTCCCAGGACTATCTGAACCTGAAACTTCTTTACTTTAATTCCCCTTCACACATTGTCTGACCACAATCCTTTAAAATTTTTTTTTTATTTATTTGAGAGAGAGAGAGAGAGAAAGAGAGAGCATGCAAGCAGTGGGGAGGGAAAGAGGACAAGGGGAGAGGGAATCTCAAGCAGACTCTGCACTAAGCCTGAAGCCTGACAAGGGGCTCAGTCTCATGACCCTGAGATTATGACCTGAGCCAAAACCAAGAGGTTGGCACTCAACTGACTGAACCACCCAGGTGATCCTAACCATTATTTTTTATTTGCATAGTCCCTAGAAGGTAAGAGGCTGCTGAGAATTCACAGCATCCTTTTTCATGATCTACAACTTTCCTTTCCTCAGACTGTTTCTTCCCATTGTCAATCTGAATGAGCTTTTACACAGGAAAAAGAAGAAATATAGAATGCTGTTTGCATCTATATTAGAATAAACACCTGATAGGCTCTAGAAAAAAGCATAAAGGACTCAAGAGACTTCATGACTGCAGAATTTAGAGCTAATCAAGCAGAAATTAAAAATCAATTGAATGAGATGCAATCCAAACTAGAAGTCCTAACGACGAGGTTAACGAACGAGTGAGTGACATAGAAGACAAGTTGATAGCAAAGAGGGAAACTGAGGAAAAAAGAGACAAACAATTAAAAGACCATGAATATAGAATAAGGGAAATAAACGACAGCCTGAGGAAGAAAAACCTACGTTTAATTGGTGTTCCCGAGGGTGCCGAAAGGGAGAGAGAGCCAGAATATGTATTTGATCAAATTCTAGCTGAAAACTTTCCTAATCTGGGAAGGGAAACAGGCATTCAGATCCAGGAAATAGAAGATCCCCCCCTAAAATCAATAAAAACCGTTCAACACCTCGACATTTAATAGTGAAGCTTGCAAATTCCAAAGACAAAGAGAAGATCCTTAAAGCAGCAAGAGACAAGAAATCCCTGACTTTTATGGGGAGGAGTATTAGGGTAACAGCAGACCTCTCCACAGAGATCTGGCAGGCCAGAAAGGGCTGGCAGGATATATTCAGGGTCCTAAATGAGAAGAACATGCAACCAAGAATACTTTATCCAGCAAGGCTCTCATTTAAAATGGAAGGAGAGATAAAGAGCTTCCAAGACAGGCAGCAACTAAAAGAATATGTGACCTCCAAACCAGCTCTGCAAGAAATTTTAAGGGGACTCTTAAAATTCCCCTTTAAGAAGAAGTTCAGTGGAACATTCCACAAAAACAAGGACTGAATAGTTATCATGATGACACTAAATTCATATCTCTCAATAGTAACTCTGAATGTGAACGGGCTTAATGACCCCATCAAAAGGCGCAGGGTTTCAGACTGGATAAAAAAGCAGGACCCATCTATTTGCTGTCTACAAGAGACTCATTTTAGACAGAAGGACACCTACAGCCTGAAAATAAAAGGTTGCAGAACCATTTACCATTCGAATGGTCCTCAAAAGAAAGCAGGGGTAGCCATCCTTATATCAGATAAACTAAAATTTACCCCAAAGACTGTAGTGAGAGATGAAGAGGGACACTATATCATACTTAAAGGATCTATCCAACAAGAGGACTTAACAATCCTCAATATATATGCCCCGAATGTGGGAGCTGCCAAATATATCAATCAATTATTAACCAAAGTGAAGAAATACTTAGATAATAATACACTTATACTTGGTGACTTCAATCTAGCTCTTTCTATACTCGATAGGTCTTCTAAGCACAACATCTCCAAAGAAACGAGAGCTTTAAATGATACACTGGACCAGATGGATTTCACAGATATCTACAGAACTTCACATCCAAACTCAACTGAATACACATTCTTCTCAAGTGCACATGGAACTTTCTCCAGAATAGACCACACACTGGGTCACAAATCGGGTCTGAACCGATACCAAAAGATTGGGATCGTCCCCTGCATATTCTCAGACCATAATGCCTTGAAATTAGAACTAAATCACAACAAGAAGTTTGGAAGGACCTCAAACACGTGGAGGTTAAGGACCATCCTGCTAAAAGATGAAAGGGTCAACCAGGAAATTAAGGAAGAATTAAAAACATTCATGGAAACTAATGAAAATGAAGATACAACCATCCAAAATCTTTGGGATGCAGCAAAAGCAGTCCTGAGGGGGAAGTACATCGCAATACAAGCATCCATTCAAAAACTGGAAAGAACTCAAATACAAAAGCTAACCTTACACATAAAGGAGCTAGAGAAAAAACAGCAAATAGATCCTACACCCAAGAGAAGAAGGGAGTTAATAAAGATTTGAGCAGAACTCAACGAAATCGAGACCAGAAGAACTGTGGAACAGATCAACAGAACCAGGAGTTGGTTCTTTGAAAGGATTAATAAGATAGATAAACCATTAGCCAGCCTTATTAAAAAGAAGAGAGAGAAGACTCAAATTAATAAAATCATGAATGGGGATCCCTGGGTGGCGCAGCGGTTTGGCGCCTGCCTTTGGCCCAGGGCGCGATCCTGGAGACCCGGGATCGAATCCCACGTCGGGCTCCCGGTGCATGGAGCCTGCTTCTCCCTCTGCCTGTGTCTCTGCCTCTCTCTCTCTCTCTGTGACTATCATAAATAAATAAAATTAAAAAAAAAAAATAAATAAATAAATAAAAAATAAAAAAATAAAATCATGAATGAGAAAGGAGAGATCACTACCAACATCAAGGAAATACAAATGATTTTAAAAATATATTATGAACAGCTATATGCCAATAAATTAGGCAATCTAGGAGAAATGGACGCATTCCTGGAAAGCCACAAACTACCAAAACTGGAACAGGAAGAAATAGAAAACCTGAACAGGCCAATAACCAGGGAGGAAATTGAAGCAGTCATCAAAAACCTCCCAAGACACAAGAGTCCAGGGCCAGATGGCTTCCCCGGGGAATTTTATCAAACATTTAAAGAGGAAACCATACCTATTCTCCTAAAGCTGTTTGGAAAGATAGAAAGAGATGGAGTACTTCCAAATTCGTTCTATGAGGCCAGCATCACCTTAATTCCAAAACCAGACAAAGACCCCACCAAAAAGGAGAATTACAGACCAATATCCCTGATGAACATGGATGCAAAAATTCTCAACAAGATACTGGCCAATAGGATCCAACAGTACATTAAGAAAATTATTCACCATGACCAAGTAGGATTTATCCCTGGGACACAAGGCTGGTTCAACACCCATAAAACAATCAATGTGATTCATCATATCAGCAAGAGAAAAACCAAGAACCATATGATCCTCTCATTAGATGCAGAGAAAGCATTTGACAAAATACAGCATCCATTCCTGATCAAAACTCTTCAGAGTGTAGGGATAGAGGGAACATTCCTCGACATCTTAAAAGCCATCTATGAAAAGCCCACAGCAAATATCATTCTCAATGGGGAAGCACTGGGAGCCTTTCCCCTAAGATCAGGAACAAGACAGGGATGTCCACTCTCACCACTGCTGTTCAACATAGTACTGGAAGTCCTAGCCTCAGCAATCAGACAACAAAAAGACATTAAAGGCATTCAAATTGGCAAAGAAGAAGTCAAACTCTCCCTCTTCGCCGATGACATGATACTCTACATAGAAAACCCAAAAGTCTCCACCCCAAGATTGCTAGAACTCATACAGCAATTCGGTAGCGTGGCAGGATACAAAATCAATGCCCAGAAATCAATGGCATTTCTATACACTAACAATGAGACTGAAGAAAGAGAAATTAAGGAGTCAATCCCATTTACAATTGCACCCAAAAGCATAAGATACCTAGGAATAAACCTAACCAAAGAGGTAAAGGATCTATACTCTCAAAACTATAGAACACTTCTGAAAGAAATTGAGGAAGACACAAAGAGATGGAAAAATATTCCATGCTCATGGATTGGCAGAATTAATATTGTGAAAATGTCAATGTTACCCAGGGCAATATACACGTTTAACACAATCCCTATCAAAATACCATGGACTTTCTTCAGAGAGTTAGAACAAATTATTTTAAGATTTGTGTGGAATCAGAAAAGACCCCGAATAGCCAGGGGAATTTTAAAAAAGAAAACCATATCTGGGGGCATCACAATGCCAGATTTCAGGTTGTACTACAAAGCTGTGGTCATCAAGACAGTGTGGTACTGGCACAAAAACAGACACATAGATCAATGGAACAGAATAGAGAACCCAGAAGTGGACCCTGAACTTTATGGTCAACTAATATTCGATAAAGGAGGAAAGACTATGCATTGGAAGAAAGACAGTCTCTTCAATAAATGGTGCTGGGAAAATTGGACATCCACATGCAGAAGAATGAAACTAGACCACTCTCTTTCACCATACACAAAGATAAACTCAAAATGGATGAAAGATCTAAATGTGAGACAAGATTCCATCAAAATCCTAGAGAAGAACACAGGCAACACCCTTTTTGAACTCGGCCACAGTAACTTCTTGCAAGATACATCCACGAAGGCAAAAGAAACAAAAGCAAAAATGAACTATTGGGACTTCATCAAGATAAGAAGCTTTTGCACAGCAAAGGATACAGTCAACAAAACTCAAAGACAACCTACAGAATGGGAGAAGATATTTGCAAATGACATATCAGATAAAGGGCTAGTTTCCAAGATCTATAAAGAACTTATTAAACTCAACACCAAAGAAACAAACAATCCAATCATGAAATGGGCAAAAGACATGAACAGAAATCTCACAGAGGAAGACATAGACATGGCCAACATGCACATGAGAAAATGCTCTGCATCACTTGCCATCAGGGAAATACAAATCAAAACCACAATGAGATACCACCTCACACCAGTGAGAATGGGGAACATTAACAAGGCAGGAAACAACAAATGTTGGAGAGGATGCGGAGAAAAGGGAACCCTCTTACACTGTTGGTGGGAATGTGAACTGGTGCAGCCACTCTGGAAAACTGTGTGGAGGTTCCTCAAACAGTTAAAAATAGACCTGCCCTACGACCCAGCAATTGCACTGTTGGGGATTTACCCCAAAGATACAAATGCAATGAAACGCCGGGACACCTGCACCCCGATGTTTCTAGCAGCAATGGCCACGATAGCCAAACTGTGGAAGGAGCCTCGGTGTCCATCGAAAGATGAATGAATAAAGAAGATGTGGTTTATGTATACAATGGAATATTACTCAGCTATTAGAAATGACAAATACCCACCATTTGCTTCAACGTGGATGGAACTGGAGGGTATTATGATGAGTGAAGTAAGTCAGTCGGTGAAGGACAAACATTATATGTTCTCATTCATTTGGGGAATATAAATAATAGTGAAAGGGAATATAAGGGAAGGGAGAAGAAATGTGTGGGAAATATCAGAAAGGGAGACAGAACGTAAAGACTGCTAACTCTGGGAAACGAACTAGGGGTGGTGGAAGGGGAGAAGGGCGGGGGGTGGGAGTGAATGGGTGACGGGCATGGGGGTTATTCTGTATGTTAGTAAATTGAACACCAATAAAAAATAAATTAAAAAAAAAAAGAAAAAAAAGAATAAACACCTGATAGACTGACACGGGATGGAGGGGACAATGCATGTTCAATGAACTTCTCCACTATCTTCATCCTTTCAGAGCCTGCAGACTTACAAAGCCTGGTGGGCAAATCCTCCCTCTTTGGGTACCAACACAGCTGGCTCAGGCCTTCAGCATCCTCAGATTCAATAACCGTCCCTTCTAGGCAATAGCAAAGCATGAGTGGGAGAGAAAGCAATCATTGAATTTTCATTGACCTTTGACATTCCTCTCTGCATATGAATCTTCTTCCTCTCCTCCTCAGAGAGTTGGGCTGCCTAGCAAAGACATCCAGGATCATGGAGTTGATTCATTCCCAATCCTAATGACATTAGAATCATCTGGGGACATTTTTAAACGTAGCAAGGCTCAGGCTCTTCTGCTGAAAGAGGTTCTAGGTCGAGACCCAGGCATGTTGAGACCTAGAACACAACTCAACTCTATGTCATTCGGTTAAGTCCTGGGAAAGTCCCATTGTGGCAAATGGCCAGTTTTCTCAAGCCCAGAAACTGCTGTCTAGGGCATAGAGACAAGCTCCTGAGCCTCTAAGAGCTGTGCTTCTGCCTCCTCAGATCTGCTGGTCAGGCCAATTAACATCTGAATTCTGCTACAACTTCGATGCAGAAGGCAGCCTCCTAGCTTCTCTCACCCCACACAATGACTCCTCTTCATTGCCATGCAGTGCTTGGTGTGCAGGTGAAATCAATAAGGACAATATAGCTGAAAGGTTACTGTACAGGAGCTCTCAGTAATGAAAGTGTTGTTTGTTTTTTCTTTCCTCGAATGTGCTTTCGACTTCTTTCTTAACTATTTCCTAATTCCAAAATTGTACATTTCCCCCGACAGATTATTTTATCTCCATTTTACAGAGCATTGATAAGTCAGTCCAAAAGCAAAATTACAGTTTTGTTGCTTCACGTGAGTTAAGAAAATAGATTCAAAGATCAAGAATATATACCACCGTGACTTTGCTCTGTTCAAATTCATTTGTTTCCTAAGACGAAGAAATAACTGATGTACCTGGTTAATGAGCTGAAGTACCCAAAGTATTTGCATGAGCCACACACTTACTAAAGGGCAATAGTTTTTGGTTTCTACCTACAGAACCTCCTGACCTAAGACATTTACTGGGTATTCCAAAGTAAAGTCTGGCCCTCTATGAGATGAGCTGAGGATAGTGACTCTCAAGTTCATTGGCAATAACCAGCCCACTTATGAAGATAAGGTGCTTCTCCAGGGTGCACCATCTTATTCATAGGTTACATTTGTTTTAACAGAGAGACCATATTCTGCTTTGACTTGGTAAGAGTTCTGTTCAGGGTCAAAACATCTAACAGGAAAATATTCATGTCTGAGCACAGTATTTAGGCAGAAATTGAGATAAGAAAGTAGTGTCAGAGTCCCTTAAGCCAGGGAATTTAAATTCCTAAGAAGAATGGAGGTAGCTGCTTAAACTCTTAGTGATATTACTTAAAACTACTCCTCCATTCCTTTCAAAGTATTTAATATGACTTTGACATTTCAGAGGTGAATGCTCTCCTCAGTCAGATGCCCCCATCTGAGATTGTTTTGAAAACTTCTGGAATTCAGGAAAGTCTTCTACAGAGTGCAGAATCATAATTTCATTTAGAGAATAGTTTCAAAGAGAAAAGGAATATTTTATGAAATATTTTGGCTGTCCTGAATCACATCACACACCTTGGTTTTGAGAAATCCTACCTCCTTTATCTAAACTTACTATCTGAATAGAAGATATTGCTTAAAACAAAACAAAAAAGAACAAAAAAAAAGGAAGAAAACCATTTCCTCGAGGATCAGTTTTAGCTATTTAAGACTTAACACACAATAAAAATACTCCCTCTATTACCATTACTCACTTCAGCAGCTATTCAAAGTTCACAGCAATTCAAAGAAAAGGCCACATTTCTTAAAGCAGAATCAAAGGCACTTGAGGTTTCCTGAGATTATAGGCCACAAATATACATAAAAGAGCTCAATAAAAATATTTCATATCCCATTGTGTATTATAATTTTATAAATACCTATCCAAAGACATAGCCACTCTATCAACAGACACTCAATAGAATTTTAAATCCTTTTTTTTTCAACTGGTATGCACCCACAGAATGTACTCACTTTTGATCTATGTTTTTTCATTTGTTTGCTGCATTTTATTTAGGTTAAAAAAGAACAACAACAAAAAAACCCACACACTTTTCTGAATAACCTGAATGAATTACAGACATGAGTTCCAAGAATTCAGTCCTCCTGGCTAATTAACTGCCAGGGCACTTATGAGATAAATATGGTGCATGTATGAAAGAATTAGCATAGATGCAGCATAGATGGGTAGGCATGCACTGAACTGAGAATGGGGCTTCGAACCTTAATTCCCTTTTTTTCTTTGCAAAGCAAGAGAACAGGGATGGTGGAATGGATGGATATTAAAGCACCTCACAGATTCCCAGCATACTTACAGACCGAAGGAGTCAAAATGATTCATCAAACTTGGAAATGAAAAACAGAGATCATCCAAAGAAGGGGCCCAGATAGCTCAATCTGTGATGATTCCCTCAGGTAATTCTGCTGCTCAGCCAGAAAATAGAGCCAGGAATCTTGTAGCTTTGGAAAATCACACATATTTCAATTTTTCCTTGTATTTACATGTATTCATGAAAATAATGGTTTTAGGTTAAAAGTTGGATAAGTTCAGACTTCAAAATACTAAGAATGTTGGTATCAAAAAAGAGCTTTCTTAGGTAGCTTTTGTAATTGATTCTTTAATTTTTCAACCTTAACTTGTCTTTCTAGTGCACTGAAATTTTTGAATTTATGTAATGCTTAAGAAATTACAGAGAAAAGAGGTGAAGTTTAAAATTTTCCACCCCTGATAAGAATCAGAATTTGTGAAATAAATAATATCTCTTCAGGGCAGGCCTTGAGCTTCAGTGAGGAAAGTCCCGGCCTATGTCAGGTGCTTTCCACGTGCATAAAAGGATCTGGATATATTTTTTATGATTGACAGATTTTAGTATAATTAGAAAGGATCCCTTACCCCCAGCATCACCTGCTTCATCCTATCTGAGAATACTTTGAAGGAACTACTTAAGGAAAAAGTCAATTTGATTTCCAATTAAATCACTTCAAATGGAAATGATTTGGGTAACATACTGTATTGCTTTAAACACAGGCTGCAGCATCAATGACTTAACATAAGCCATCATTGGAAATAATGGAGCTGGGTTCAGAAAACACACAGCTCAGGGCTCTCCAAAGAGGTGGGACAGAGCAAAGGGATGAGGAGCAAAGGGGAGCCTGGGACACTAGTGTAAGGTGTTCTCTGCTGGGACAATGACTCAGGCACTTCTCCATGACTTCTTTACACTCCACTGTTAGGGTGATCTATTCACTCTGTTTTAAAGGGTAGGAAGGAGCTCAAACAACCCAATGAGGGTTTGTGTAACTTTGGGCAGGCTTTTCAAACCTCTCTGTGCCTCAGTTTCATCTTCTGTAAAATAAGGAAAATGATAGCATCTATTTCAAAGGGTTCTTGTGAAAATTGAGTTCCCATTTAAAATGATAGGATATGACTAGTACATAGTAGGTGCTCAGCAAGTGGTTGCCAGTTGTGGATCAGAGTACTATACATAAAGGCACCCTGTGTGGTACTCTGTGTAGACCAGGCCACACAGGTTAGCAAAGAAATGTTAAAATCTCACACTTCTAAGAACAAGAAGAAGGGATCCCTGGGTGGTGCAGCGGTTTAGCGCCTGCCTTTGGCCCAGGGCCCGATCCTGGAGACCCGGGATCGAATCCCACGTCGGGCTCCTGGTGCATGGAGCCTGCTTCTCCCTCTGCCTGTGTGTGTGTATCTCTCTCTCTCTCTGTGACTATCATAAATAAATAAAAATAAAAAAAAAAATAAGAACAAGAAGAAGCCCTAGAAATCCTCTTTCTGTTCTGAGGGTTGTCTTTAGTCTAGCACATTTTTTATTTAGTCCATGTATAATAAAATAAATAAATAAAAATAAAATAAGCCACTATTTACAGACTAAAAAAAAAACCCCATAAAAACCTAAACTTTGATCTTCTTTTGAAACATAAGGCTGTCCATCCACACTCGTGTGTTCTTCTGGGTGGGACTGCTTCCCTTAGACGAAGCAGAAACTCTCCAGTTTGCCACAGTCCCCACCACTCCCTCATGCCCTTTGGCATTAAATCACGTGTGAGTTGCAACTGCATAGTTCTCCAAAGCCAGACTTTCATTTGTTACTAAAACAAATCCTAAAAACTTTCTCTGTATTTATTTCCTTATCAAAAGTGGAAAAAGTGGCATGTAAACCCTTAGAGGACACTTGATTTTTCTCATAGCTGGCCCACTCTGGCTATTTACACTGTTTGGCCACTGTAGGCACTGTGTATGCAATCTCTTATTTAGTCCAACACCTCTTCTTCTACAAATATGAAAGACAAGGACCCCAGAGGGGTTAGGTGACCAGCTGAGGTCACAATCCATGTTAGAAGCAGGAGCTGTACTCATGTGTAGGTATTTCCCCATCATCATTGTTTCTGCTTTTGCATCCACTGTTTTCTTTCTAAATGAATTAGCTAATATGGGTTCAACCCATGTTCCATATGACAAAGCAGAGATGAGAGGAAGCCCATCAGCTGCAATAAGGAAGCACACTAGGCCACTACAGACACGAGACACTTATAAACTGGGTGACCCACTGGGAGTGGTAGGATTATCTTTTCTTAGGATGCCTGTCTTAAATACTCTTTTGAAGATTTTATTTTTAAGTAATTTCTATAGCCAACATGGGGCATGAACTCACAACCCCGAGATCAAGAGTCACATGCTCTACAGACTGAGCCAGCCATGTGCTCTCACCTGTTTTGTTTTGTCTTGTTTTTTTAATTTTTAATTTTTTTGTCTTAGATACTTTGATGGCCAAAGTGGAGGGAATAATGCTCTTGTCAAGCAATTGCTCCATTTCATTTATGCTTAATCACCGCCTTTCACGTCTAATATGTAAGATGACACATAAGAAACCCTCATTTGGGAAAGAATGAGCAGGAGAAGCAGAAGAGAAACTGCAGATGTTTCTACTTATTCAGGTTGCTTCACAGACAATCCCAGAGGTCTCCCTTTCCCCTCAGTGAAATCACACTGTCCTAGGTGTCAGGTTCAGTCCTTCCCTATGTGCACACAAAGATGTTATTTCTCTTCCTCATGTGCCTTTCCTGCAGGAGAAATGACAGGCGTGAACATTACATGGGTTATTAATTTACGTCCATTTACTCTTACTCATTTTTTTCCTGCTTTTTGAGGCAGTGACTCTGTGAGCTGAGAATTTTAGTCTGTGCTCATTTCCTACCCCACCATCAAAGTGTCCCACAGATAACTGCTCAATTTTCTTCCCCATATCTCATTTAGGAAAGCCTATGATTTATCTCCAGTTTTACCACTGGGCATTTGCCAGAATTGAAACAGCCTTCTTTGAGACTCACTCTTAGGAATGAGGATGATAGTATCTACTTTAGAGACTGTTGATATGAACAAACGAGATCCATTTTGTGCATTTCATAAACTGTAAAGCACCAAGCATATGTGTCCTAATGATTGGATGTTATGTTAAAATCCTAGAGATATAAGATGTTCTGAGAAAGGCTGCAGGACTCAGGAAAAAGCTCATGACTCCTGGGTCCATTATAAGAGACAACAGAGACAAAAAAAAAAAAAAAAAAAGCAAAATGGATTATTAAACATAACTCCTGGTCAAGAGGCACAGCCTCCAGGAAGAGCAATGTGGTAGGTCTGGTGGCATCTTCCTTTGTGTTCCCAGAACCCATCCATGCCAACTGCTATTTTGGCCCTTATCACATTAGTGCATATTTGATTATTTGCCTTCCCTCTCCTCTTCCACTCCTTAGCATCTTATAAATTGAGCTTTCCAGGAAAAAGGCCGCTGTGAGGCAGGCATCTCTGCAACTCCAGCACTTAGCTTGGTGTCTTCTAGGAAATGCCAGCCAGCTTGGTTAATGCTCCTTGACCGTGACAGACATACAACGCCTGTCCCTGCCCTCCCGCCCCCCAGAGATATCCACATCCCAACCCTGAAAATCTGTGAATATGGCACCTTACATGGCAAGGGGACTTTGTATGTGATTCAATGGAGGATCATGAGATGGGGAGATTATCCTGGATGGGCCCCATGGAATCACTGGATCCTTGTAAGAGGGAGGAAGGAAGGAGGGCCGAACTCAGAAAAGTGACACATGACAACATAACCAGAGTCTAGAGTGACATAATTTGAAGATGGGAGTTAAAAATTACAAGCCAGGGACTGCTAGAATCTGGAAAAGCTAAGGAAATCTCAGGCAAGAATGTTTCCCTTCCAGCACCATAAGTATGGACTTTTGACCTCTAGAATTATAAGAGAATAAGTCTGTGTGGATTTAAGCCACTAAGTTTGTTATAGCAGCAATAGGAAATGAAAGCACTTAGTTAAAAAGTAAATGAATAACTGTCATTTGAATGAATGAGGAAATGAACAAATAGCAAGAGCTCTAGATAAAAAGGGGAAAGACCTAGGTTCAGGTTTCAACAGCCAGGTGGCTCACCTGGGTCCCCTCGTTTAGTCTCTCCAGAATTCCTCAGGGTGATGAGCTGAGGGTATGGAGTCAGATCAGTTAGGGTGCAAGGACCTTGGAGGCTACTTCAGGCTGTGCATCTTTGGCAGTGCTCATCCTCTCTGAGCCTATGTCCACCTCTGTAAGATGGGGACAGTGACACTGCTGTGGTGGGGGCTGAATGAGCTACAATGTAGTCACATTCAGTGGGATTCTGAGTGAGGCGAATGGTCACATAAAAATGTTACTAATGTTATTTCACGCACAGACCTTGAAATCATGAAAATCCTTCAAATTAAAAAAAAGTCAAGGATTGCACAGTGGTAAAGCTGGTAAACTGTGAACCCCTGAATGGAGTGTGGTGAGTCTGCTTCAGCTGCTGAACAGAAACACCCACTGTCCTTTGAGAGAAACCATGTGAATTATGCAAGCTATAAACAATACAAATAACAAATTATGAGAGGTCTTCAGGAACTCACCCCTAGAACAAAATATGACCAGCCTTTAATGCATGCAAAGCAATTAGCTTGGGCTTGGAACACAGGAAGCTATTACTCTGCTATTATTATATTAACTCAGCGATAAAAGCCTCAGAATAAACACTTCCACGATGGAAGTGTTGGGAAATGAAACAAACTCTAGCTTTCCCACGGGCCTAAGCTTTCCCTGGGCCTCTGGCTCCTGTTAGAGAAATCTCACAGTTGGAAAATCTGAGTCAGGTGTCCTAATAACACCTTATATTATGAAGCAATAAATTCCCAGCTCTTACCTGAAACACAGAATCTGGCTTGAGGGAGGTGTTAACTATGTGCTCCACCAGCATCACCACATGCATTTTGCAAACTCTCTTTTGCTCCTTTCAACCATAGTTAGACTAGGATTTGTGAGAGGACAGGGACCTTCCTCAGTCTCAATGCCACCCAGCAACACTCATCTTTCTCTTCTCTTCATTCTCATTCCTTGAACTCCCAGAGAACAAGGTTGTGCCTGGTATATACTAGAAGCTCAATAAACATCTGTTGAATGTCTAAGTGATTTTATGGATCATACAGCCCGAGTCTCTCTCCCATTTTCCAGCCAATGAGCCATAGGCCAATTAGAGCAATGACTGAAAAATCCCTTCCATGTAGCATTAATTCAAGTTAATAACTGTCTACTCCCCAGAAAGGAGAGCTGATTTCTCAAATCCAATAGACTCAGTTATAGGAGGAAATAGTTTTAAAACACATTTTTAAAACTATATCTGTTTTTCTAAGTAGCTTCCGATTTCACAAAATGAAATCTGATGGTAAGGGTCAACGCCGCAGGCTTGACTAATAAGTGGAGGAGAGATTAGAAAGGAGAAATCAAAAGAAAAAAAGAATCTAGATCAAATAGAATGATCCTGAGGAGTTCAGGAAAAGTATAAGAGCAATAATGAAAGATTTAGTTATAACTGAAGCTTGATGTTACCCATGAGGAGGAACAGATGACTTAAATTTTTGATTCACAGGACTTTTTTAGGCTGGACAGAACCACTTCATGCAGAACCACTTAGTGGGACTTTGGGGACATCTGGGTGGCTCAGTTGGTTAAGTATTTGACTCTTGGTTTCAGCTCATGTCCAACGGGGGTCAAGAGATTGAGCCCCACATTGGGTTCCAGGATCATCATGGAGTCTGCTTGAAATTCTCTCTGCCCCTCTCCCTCTGCCACTTTTCTTTCTCTTTCTCTCACTCTCTCAAATAAATAAATATGTCTTTAAAAAAAAAAAAAAACAACAGTGTGACTTTTATTACCAGATTCCTCCCAATCTTAAGGCACGTCTCTGCTTGCAATGTCCTTTCTCCTATTCCCTATCCCTCAGGACTCCAAGTGCCATCCCTTTAAAATATGCCAAGTGTCATAAGGTATGACACTCCTCAGAAAGGATGAGTCCCTCCCCTCTGTGTTCCCAGAGAATGCTGTAGATAACTCTCTTATCGCCCTGACCACAGAATACTATGATACTTTTATACATCTTTCTGTTTCACTATAAACTTACTTTTTCTACCTTCCTATAACCAAATCTACAATGTTTTTACAGTCAGAGTTCAAGAAATGAAGGAGATAAGTAAACATGTATGTGATTCCTTCAGCAGAGGTGACTGTATGGCTCTTAGTACTAGGGTCTGGACCATACTTGTTTGTTTATCTCTGGGTTAGGGAAGACAGAGCTAGAAAAATATAAGAAAAACAAGCCAACTGGAGCCCAGCCAAGAGGAAGAAACACGGCGTACCTGGTAGACCATTATATTTACAGTTTCTTCTTTTTTCTGCTCTGAAGGCCCTTGACTCTGCAGTAGATTTCGTACTGTTTCTTCCATCCTGAGAAACAAACAGACAAAATATATAAGTAATTTCTTTAAAGGAGGTTCAATTAACATGGGTCTATTTTAGTTAGTAGAAATATTTCTTCAGTGTATTTTATAAGCTGATACCTGGAAATCTAAAATGTATTTTCTCTTCTCTGTCCTTCATCCCCTACATTAGGAATCCATCACAAAGTCCCTTAAAATCATTCTTCAGAATTCTTCAGAATGTCTCTGAGTTTTCTCTCTTTCTCTTTACTATTCAGGTCCCTATCCTTGGCCTCTTGCATCTGTACTCACAGAGACATCTCTCAATATCCCTTTTCACTTTCAATCACTCCCTTTTAATTTGACACAATGTCACCACATTAATCTTCCTGAAATACCACTTTGATTTTTTTAAATCAATTTTCAAAATTGACAAATATTACATGAATGCATTTTCGCTGCTAACACACTGTTGTCTTTCCATGGTGGTCTTTCCATGTCAGCACACAAAGATCTACTTTATTCTTTTAAGCTACGACCTGGTATTTCATGACATGAATGCACCATAAATTATTTAATCATTCCTCTACTAATGGAACTTATATTACTTCAAGATTTTTACTCTTTCAAATAATAAACATCTTTACATATTCATGCTAGTAAACATTAATTATTATTTCTATGGGTTATATTGTAATGTATATTGTATATTATAATCCTATTTTGTCTTACATACCTACTTCCAATGCCCATCCCCCCAAAACAAACACACTCATTTCCATTTCCAGACATTGTCTCATGTTATTACTACTTCTTGAAATGTCAAACCCTTGTAATCTTCTCATTTGCAACCATCTTTCAAAATCTACTTCAAGTTTCAGTATCTAAGAGACATCTTCATTGCCCCCCCATTTCTTTGATTTTTATAGCCTTATGCTTTACATCATTCATTCTGTCACTTAAAAAATCTCCCCTTTAATGTTGATACACACACACATACACACACACACACACACACAGTCTTCTGAAGTAAATTACAATATTTTGTATAGAACCATATCATAGATTTCTTATGTGTCTCCCTCAATTATAGATGAAGTGGGTACTCAGTAGATGCCATTATATGAATCCTTTGTTAATTCATTTTAAAAAGTATTAAGTAGTTACTCTTCCAGGCATTGCCCATATATATTCTGTGTTTGAATGACCTTGTCCTTGGGGCCCATCCATGAGGATACATGGACCACACTCTTAGAGCAGGACATCTGAACTAGATGCCCTGAACATAAAGAGTGTTCTTTCATCCAAAACCTGAGTTGGCTGTTTCTTCTAGTCCCATACTGAAGCATGTATTTTACTAGTTTAAAAGACTTGAGGGAAAGCAGGCTGATATAGCTTCTTACTTTGACTAAGAGGTCTGGCATAGCAAATTAAGGGCTCCAGGAGGCCAATGAATTCCATGAAGTGGTAAGACCATTACAGTAACTGAAGGAATATAGTTCAAAATGCCAACTCTTCTAATATGGCATAAAACTATTTAGCAGCAAGCAAGGAAACTGCAGATGATTTGAGCCAGTCCATCTCTGGACTGTAATTGGAGAAACTCTGCCTTCATGGGGGATGGCACCAAGACTTCGCTCAGGATTTCAGAAAACAGGGAACACCATCATGAGTGCTCAAAGAATGCGTTGTGACATTTATGTGAGCTACCTTCTTTGTACATCCAGCCAGGAGAGTAAAATCTGTTTCCTGTATTTTCACAAGCCTTATGTTATTAATGATAACAACAAAATTAAATAGAACTTTCAAGTTATCAAACAACTTACATCTATTAATCATTATAATGTACTTGTAAAAGATCATTACATCTATGTGGTAGTTAAGAAAGCAGAGTCACAGAAATACTAAAGGCTTACTCACAGGATCATGGTTAGTTGGGTAGGTTAGGACTAAACCATTTTTCCTGACTGTAAAAGAACAGTCTTTTCCCGCTAGGCCTTATTTACATCCAGGAAATGATTTTATTATTTTTTAAAAGATTTATCTATTTATTAGACAGAGAGAGAGAATGAGAGAGAGAGAGCACAAGTGGGAAAGACGGAGAGGGAGAAAATCTGAAGCAGACTCTATACTGAGTGTGGAGCCCAATGTGGGGCTCGATCTAATGACCCCAAGATCATGATCCCAGCCAAAACCAAGAATCAGACATTTAAATGACTGCACCATCCAGGTGCCCCAGGAAATTATTTTAATTAAGAAGAGTCGGAACTCCTAAAGAGTTACCTTGGTGAATATCTATGGGATGGTGAGCCCAAAAAGGCAAAACACCATATTTGACCTGGGGAAAGCTTAAGGTCTGGTAGAAAAGACAAACTAAATTCATATTTAAAAAAAAGATGTGGAGAAGGCACAGATTCTGAAATATTAAATGATCAGAGCCAATTTCTAATATTTGTCTTCACTATATGAAAAAACAAAGATAATCTCTTCAATGGTAGTGGATTTTTCCATGCTGTTTTTTGAATCTACCATAAACAAAAAAATAACGATAATGGTGATGAATTGCCCAAGATCAGTCAGTTTGTGCATGACAGATCAGAGATTGGCCTCTGGTTTTCTACATATTCATCAACTCTCTTCCCATATTAGCACAGGAGTTACAGGTCTTTCTTATTTTAACACACTTTTCATTCACTTATAAACATTTGGGTTAAATGTATCCCAAATGTTAGGCTCAGTTAAAATAAAATCTTGTCTTTTTTTCATAAGTTAAAATATAATTCTGTCAGTGCACATCTTACTGAATTATCTCTTCTGTATAATTAAAAGTTCTGTGCATAAGTTGCTAGATCAAAAAGAAAAACATCTACTCACCTTCCCCCATTCTTCTTGGCTTTATATAAAAAAGAAGAAGAAGAAAAAAGAGGTGGGCAGGAAGTTGTTAGATTCTCAAGCAGCCAAGACCCACAGTAATATTGTGAACATGTTTTCTGGCACTGCTTCATAATTAATTAAAACCAATTACATTTCTAAGCTGCAGCTTGGAACAGAGTTGCAAGGACCCGTCCCAACCTTTGGTGAAAAATTAAGTTGTCTCATTTTTCCATAACCTTTATGAATCTGGTCATAGAGAAAATATTTTGAACTTGACAAGAAGATACTATTATCTATTCCCTGATAACATCTTCTCTTTTTTTTAAATTCTCATTTAGCAAACATCTCCATTTATTATCTTGAAAATCAAAGACTGTGAAGCATTATCCATTGTCATTTGATGCCCAATGACATTTTGCTTCATTTTATTATTTTGATAGCTAATGTGTGAAGGTTTGCATTACCAGTCTTCACACAGAACAGTTTTACAATTTGTTTTCCAAACGTGGCTAAAAATAATTCCTTTTATTTCCTGATTCCCTTTTCTAGGCTAGCTCTAGGCAGAGCGTTTCTTTTTTCTTTTTCTTTTATTTTTCTCTCTTTCATTTTTTTTAAGGGTTTAACACCACCCTTAATCAATGTCTTCCAGTTCATTCATTCTTTCTTTTTTTTTTTTTTTTTTTTTTTTTTTATTGGTGTTCAATTTACTAACATACAGAATAACACCCAGTGCCCGTCACCCATTCACTCCCACCCCCCGCCCTCCTCCCCTTCTACCACCCCTAGTTCGTTTCCCAGAGTTAGCAGTCTTTACGTTCTGTCTCCCTTTCTGATATTTCCCACACATTTCTTCTCCCTTCCCTTATTTTCCCTTTCACTATTATTTATATTCCCCAAATGAATGAGAACATATAATGTTTGTCCTTCTCCGACTGACTTTCATTCATTCTTTCTTATTTTTTTGTTTGTTTGATTGTCTGACCTGTGACTAAGTCCTTCCTTCCCCTAAATACAGGTCAAGTGTCTGTCAACTAAAAATACATAGGCCAAAATTATACTTGGAGAGGTGTAATAAGTTCATATGCATATTAAGTGAGCTATTTTTAAAAAGTTAAGCTCTACCCAAGTCAGAGAAAAGAAATTAAATTCATATATGTCAACAGTGTATTTAAGATAGCACAGGTATAAATATAAGAGCTGTTGCCTTATGACATTCTAAAAACTGATCAGAACGTTAGACTTTTTGTGACTCGTATGATCAGACACTCAGTTTAGCATAACTTCATTTTTGACAGAAATAGAACAAAGTAAATGCAAAACAAGAAGCCACTCTCCCCTACTCAAACTGATAATTGATGGGGCTCTTTCAACTGAAAGCTCAACTGAGTCATATTTCAAGAAATATTTTAATGGGTTCTTGCTGATTAATCACGTAATACATTAGTAATAAAATTACTCAATATTCCCTCATTGTCTTTTCTGTGAGAGGTTGCAAGACCAACACTCATTCATTTCCGCCTTATTAATGACCTCTGAGTTTCTTGAGGTCAATGACTTCTGCCCTGTTTATCTCTAGCACCTGAGCATAGCTACTTTTATTGGGTGGGTAGTCCATAAATTCTGAGTGAATGAATGAATTGAATAATTTCTTTAGTCATCCATCCCTGACTCCTTTTCACTTCCTCACAGACCTATATGTAAATCTAAGTTGCCAGAGAAAAACAGTGACAAATGAGAGATGCCAGCAAGACTGGAGGGTAAGTCTTAAGTTGTGACATGTGGGGCTAACATGCCAGGTTTCTGGCTATTAGCAAAACAAACCAACTATCTCCCAGAAATAACTCCTTGCTCTTTTTGTCACCTTGAATATGCAGTCCACAGCCAATACGCTTCATTTGTAGCTAATTAGCTTAGAGGGCTGAAACAGTACCCTAATGAGGCCAGGGTTCTAGATTCAGTCTAGCCTGGACACCCTCAACACCTTCGAACTTCTGGCTGACTAAACTCTGAGCAGCTTACCGCTCTCGTGCTGGGGCAGAAAGGATAGAATTATCTTAATGAACAACATATTTTGCATGACCTCCCATATCATTTGCTTTCAATTCCTTTCTCCCATTCTACTCTCATTGCTTTGCTCAACGGCACATCCTACTTCCCCATTTTAATTGCAGTGCAAAGCTTTCTTCAAGCTTAGGAGTGGAGAGAAGAGCCTACTAATTTTCAAATCTAACAGGAAACTGTTCATGCGGAAACTTTGCTGGTTTAGTACAGAGTTCCACCCAGCTGAACCAACTCGTTTCCTCAGAAAATGAGAGTTTCCTCACTTAGAAGCTAGCACATCTAAGCATGTAAGCAGGGACAATCCCCAGGTCGGCTGTGACTTTGATGTTCTTAACCTGATCTCTGCTCATCCCCGCTGCAATGGTTAGGAACAGTAAATCTACAGCAAAGATAACTGAAAACTGCCCTGAAACCGAAACTCACTCTCGATAAATGTCGGAGGGTTGGAATCTCTTATTTCTTTCCTAGATGATATATATTTTTAATTCAGCACAAATTTTGCAAGAATAATACTGTTGCCCAGAAACCAAGGTGCTCTAATTCACTCATGGGGATGCAACACCATTCATAAACAGATCGAAAGGTGCTAGTCCAATTTGAATTACTACATCATATTCACTTCAGGGCCATGTGTATGTGAGCAGAAAGCGCCATAAATTTTCTCATAGGCAGGCTGGTGCTGATCCCTCATGGGGAGCTCGCTGAATGGGGAGAGGCAGACGTGGAGAAGGCAGGGAAATGGATAGATGCGTTCAGGGGAGAAGTCCCATTCTCTGTGTGGAGTTGAAGGGAATTGCTTGAATGTTAACAAGCAAATCCAAGTGTTTTTTCCTGACAGTGGTAGAACATGGAGTTGCATTTTTGGATTCATTTGACTATTACAGAGTTCACACTCATCAAGAAAGAAAAAGAAAGAAGGAGAGTCCTATATGTGTGAGTACCAAGAAAAAATGTAGTTCAATAGCTTCCACTGTTCTGGTTAACCCTTCGAAGGCAGAGTTTGCACTAGCTCCTAAGAATCCCTAAGAAGTCTATAAAATGGGTTAATTCTCTTAGGGGAATAGAGGTTTTAATTAATGCAATAATTATTAATTATTACAATGATCATGTTTTATTATTACAAAATAGTTAGCAGTTCATATAACCACTCATGTCCAGTCTTATGAGCTCCTCTACTTAACTTCTAAATCTATCGCTGTAATGTGTCCTAATAGAATTCAGAATAATGAATTTTCACAAATAAACCCAGATTTAGTTATTTTAAAAATTTTCTTGAGCAGCCCAAAGCATGAATGTTCTTTGAGTCTGAAACAGCTCAGAAAAGACTTTGAATTGCCAAGATAAGTACTTTTAATATAAATGTATTATTTGGGGGATAGACCTTTATAGCTCAGTATTCAAATATTAGGGGAACTCTGAAGATAGCAGACAGTTCAATTTATTATTGGCCCTCAATATTTATTCCTTTAGGCCACTGTTGGTAGGAATAACAAAAAATATTTTAATATAATATGAGAATAGTCACTGAATAATTTTAATCAGAGGCTCTTCCGTTCTAGAAAACTAATGTAACAACTTGGAGCATCATTTTCCAATTTCTTAAAATAAGAATTTTACAACTTTACCTTAGTCAAACAATAATAAAAGGTGGACCAGACAACCAAGATTTCTTTCTTAATATTCACTGGGCTCTTGAAAGTTTAAATACAGCAATATAGTGATGTTACATACTCAAAATGAGGTTTGCTAGGTTTCAGACAACAAATAACATTTCTCCACAGTTGTAACTGTCTCCTCATCAGATAGTTATAATCCCAAAGAATACATCAAACAGATGATACTCTATTCTCTCATACTTCTGGACGTGTTTAGGATTTGACTAGGAGAAAATTACTAATTGAATGAAATGATTAGACTTGATTCTCATTGGAAAACTCATCTTGAATTTGATTCTCATTTTTCACACCTTAGTGAGTTTTCTTTTTTTGGATCTTGACAAGTGTTAAGTCATTAAAGCTTAGAGAGGTCAAGCCAATAATCACACTAGATCTGAATAATGTAAAAGGCAGAATGGTAAGTAACTGGTGGTAATCTGTCACTATTTGTGTGTGTGTGTGTGTGTGTGTGTGTGTGTGTGTGTGTGTGTGTGTGTAGGGCAAAGGCAGGAAAATCCAATTGGCCATATTTGGGGTCAAACTATAGTGTTACATTTTCTGGACAAAAAAGGTACAATTATGGTAAAGAAGTGCATCATGAATCCACAAAACTGGCTTCTTGTAGCCTTATGAATGCTAATAGGCCATTCTTTACTGGGCCTGCTCTTTAAATCGCATATGTCTTGTGATGTTTGATCCACAATATTTCAGAGTGGCTTCTCTTAAATAAGCAGACATTACAAAACCACAGCACAGCCAGAGAAGTGGTATTATCAAATCCTATCCCCACCTCAAACTCCTCTGGCACAATACAGTAAGTATATCTCAGTCCCAGGTACTGTCTAAAGTAGCATAGGTAGGTCTCGGGGGAGATATTCTTACCAGCACATAGCTTAGGAAAAAGTCAAATTTTCTGATCCTTAGCTCCCTTGTCTGCAAAATGGGTATTGCATACCAGCTCTCTTTACCTTAGAGAGGTGTTATGAAGATTCAATAAGACAAAATGTTAAATGTTACATACATTGTCACTTTTCAAAATTGTGGTTTTAAAGATAGTTCTTTTAGAAATCAAGACTGTTTGAATTAGAGATCTTTAGGAAGTGATATGAGAAGCATAATGGAACAGCTTCCTTGGGAGTATCAATCAGCTAAACAAGTTAAGACTTTACAGAGGTACCCACTCTCTTCATCTATTTTCAAAAAGTGTACAGAGATAAAGCACCTCTCCCCAGTGTTTCAGACAACAGCTTGTTAGGAGCATTACCTACTGTGTTAGTCATTATACAGTAGGTTATGCTCAAGTACTAACCCCAACAGCTTGCTGACTTAAAAAAAAAATAACTAAATTTCTTATTGACACAAGGTCTGAATACCTCAGCAGTTAACTATCCTCCATGCGTAGAGTGGTTCTATGTCCTGTTTCCCAGGCAGTCCAGTTTATACCTAGTGTGATGGCATAATTATCAATAGCATCTTTTTTATTCCAAAAGTATTCTAGTTAGATGTTAAATATTGTAATCTCTCTGTCAGTGGAATAACTCAAGTATTCAGGCTTCCCTACCTTTTCATCATGAAGCCTTCATCAGAGCTGGGGAAAGAGAAACTAAAGAATGTTGTAGGGATTTTTACTGCCTCATTCCAGAACTGTCACTTCAATGTGAACTTCACTTCAATGTGAAGGCTATTGGGCAGAACTAGTTACATGGACCAACTAACTGCTAGGGTTGATGGTAAATTTAGTTTTCTGAGAACCCAGCAATGAGAAGAGAACCAGTTACTGGTGCTAATATAATGACTTCCACACTTGGATTGTCAGAATTGAAGACATATATGGAACCACCTCTCAAAGACTGCCTACCTTGCCTGTGTGATTATACAAAACTGTCTCTAGATGACTTAGTGCCCAAACTCAAGAAAGACAAGAAGCATTTTGTTGGTCTTTTCTTGTTGGGTACCACTTCTCTCTCTGCTGGGCAACTGAGCTGTCACTGCTGAAACTCTTCTCACTTCTCAGCTCGATATTGATTGTCATCTTTCTTTCATTCATGCCAAATTGATTGTCAGCCTATGCAATTAATTAGTCTTTCTGAGCATTCTGAATTATCCACAAATGTGTTCCTTCTGATGAAGGAATCTTCAAACAAACACCTTCAAAGTCTGCTTTGCTTTGAAGAACACACTATCAAGCTTCAGCATGACAGTACATAGTCATGTTTTTGATGCAGCTTATTTTATAGTAAATCTCTACCAACCAAGAAAAACAGTCTGCATGTCTACAAAATGTTTATAACCTTCCAACTTTTATTGGCAAGAAAATGGAAGAAACGGTTTCTTAGTGTTGTTAGTGGAGGCAGACATCTAATGTTTCACAACTCTTCACCCAATAGTCCTTGGTTAAAATATCATCACAACTCAAAGTATGGCAATAACAGGCATGTTTGATTCTTAGAAACTCTAAGCTGTAGAGATTTGTCAAGATTTAGCAGGTAAAAAGTGAAAACTGGGTAAAAGAAGTCAATTTAAAATCTGCTTCTATGTTAGATTAAAAACAAACAAAAAAAGGAAGCATCAGAGTAATATGACTTCCATATTACTTCCCAGAGTAACATGACACTGGGATGTCACAAAAATGCATCTGTCAATCATCATAATAATCTGGAATTTGGATAGAGATATTTCTGCCAATTACTGTAAGAAAAAGGATATTTGCTCATTCCCTTCCATCACTATCCAAACATCCTTCAGGCTCCAGCCTAAGTCTCACCTCCTGCTTTCCCGATGACTTCTTTATTCCACTGAAAAGTATTTTCCCTGGGATATTCTGCAAAAATCACCAAGTGTTCTCATTAAAAGTTCAGATTCCCAGGTCCACCTGAGACCCTGTAAATCAGAATCTCTGGGACTGAAGGCCAGGAATCTGTATCTTTTACAAGCATATTCTAGCCCATTAACATACGTGAATCTATGTCTTACCCTCTTGTCCTCCCAAAACACTTACCCTATATTATCTGGCACTATTAAACATCATAAAAACAATTTCATGCCCAGGTTTCATAGTTTTACAATGATTTTGTTAGCTTGTTAGGGGCTCCAGTGTGTATTGCATTTCTTTTTCTTTTTTCTTTTTATTTTCTTTTTATTTTTTAAAGATTGATTGATTGATTGATTGATTGATTGATTGATTTTAGAGAGAGGGCATGCTTGAGTGTATATGCAAGTAGGGGGGAGAGATAATGGGGGAGTGAGAGAATCTCAAGCAGAATCCTCACTGAGCTTGGAACTCAACACAAGACTCAATCTCAGGACCCTGAGATCATGACCTGAGCCAAAAACAAGAGTCAGACACTTAACTGACTGAGTCACCCAGGCACCCTCATCTTTTTTTTTATTACCCAAATGATGCAGTGGAGTATCAATTTATCCTTGGTGAGTGGAACTTTCCTAAGTTGTGGGATTACTTCATTTGGGGTATATACAATGTTGAAAAATAGAGGGAAAAGCATATTTAGATGAAACTCATTTTAATTCCAATGGCAGAAAACTTAAAAATAATACCTTCTGTGATATGAATAATTATTCACTCATTTATTCATTCACTCATTTATCGCCTCATTCATTTATCTATCCCCTTATTTGATAATCATGCTTACGATGTGCTTTGTGTGCTAACTAGCAATTCGAGTAAAGAAAAGCTGCCAAGTGTGGGATACAAGCAGACCACCAATTACTCTACAATGTAATCAGTGCCAGAAGAAAATGTCTTGAATGTAAAGAGATATAAGAGGCTAAGAAATACTCTCTGGAGGTGCTGATGCAGGCTAAACTTTGAGAAATGAGTAGAATTTGGCTTGATGGAGAAGGGACTTTCAAACACAACTACTGATTTTGTTTGTAATTTTTACATAGTTTATAGTGAGTTTTCTTAATAAGAAGTATAATTTTTAGTTTGTATACTAGGGGCAGCTAGGTGGCTGAGTCAGTTAAGCATCTGCCTTAGGTTCAGGTCATGATCCCATGATCCTGGGGTCCTGGGATCAAGCCCTGCATTGGGCTCCCTGCTCAGCAAGGAGTCTGCTTCTCCCTCCCCCTCTGCCTGCTGCTCTGTCTGCCTATGCTTGCTCTCTCTATCAAACAAATAAATAAAATATTTTTTAAAGTGTGTGTGCATACTAGTCTATATATCTACTGAAAGTAAAAGTGCTCCATTTAGTTTTATATATACGTTGGCATTTTAATCAAATGCAAATCATTTTAAATCATTGTTAGCCAAATCAGTTAAGGCTCTTCCAACTGAATTACATACATTTAAAGTTACCTTCATTGATTCATAGAAGTTTATTAGCTACATTTCAAACAATGTCAACGAAGACCTCTAAGGTAATTCTTCCTCAGTGGGTACCTATTCATATTTTGAGCACTTGTCTCATTGTATTCTCTATACATATGTATTTTCTCCCAACAAGTTGGAATATTTAGGTTTCCTCCAGTATTCACAGTGTGTCCTTCTTGGCCTGGGGAGTCTATGAGAAGATAAAGAATAGCCATATCAGAATATCTGTTGCTAAGGGAAAAAAAGCTGCTCTGATAAACTAATACCAATAAACTAATACCAATAAATAAAACTGATACTAATAACTGCAAAATCCCCCAGCCACGACGTTAATATTAAATAAAAGCCGATTGTCTTCAAGTATTTCTTATCATAGATTACAAGTTTTATACAGCACTTTTATTGCACATTTCTGCCCAATGAAATAGATGTTGAAAAATACAGTGACTTTAGGCCAAAATAGTGTCCATTTATCCTTGAACTATCAATGTTACAAAATGAAAGCAAGGTTACTTGGGGGGGAAAGGGCAGAGGACCTATATATTGAAACTAAGTTCAAAAAATAAATTTTCTTTGATAAGTAAAAGCATCAAAGAAAGAACACATTTCAGATTTAGTATAAAAAAAACAGAAACTAAGCAAAGATAAACACTCAAAATCTGCCAAGTGATATGAGTTTTGAAATGCAGCTGATGAGCACCAATACTGTTCACCCTTGAACACAGGGTCTAGGGGCACTGAACCCCCCCCAGCAGAGATGAAAATCCACATATAACTTTTGATTGTACATAACTTAAATACTAATAGCTGACTGTTGACTGAAAGTCTTACAAATAACAAACCAGCCAATTAACACATATTTTGTATAGTATCATATACTGTATTCTTACAATAAAGTAAGCTAGAAAAATAATGTTATTAAGAAAATCACAAGGAAGAGAAAATACTTTTATTTTATTTTTTTAATTTTTATTTATTTATGATAGTCACAGAGAGAGAGAGAGAGAGAGAGAGAGAGGCAGAGACGCAGAGACACAGGCAGAGGGAGAAGCAGGCTCCATGCAGGGAGCCCGACGTGGGACTTGATCCCAAGACTCCAGAATCGCGCCCTGGGCCAAAGGCAGGCGCCAAACCACTGCGCCACCCAGGGATCCCCAGAAAATACTTTTATAGTACTCAACTGTATCAAAAAAAAAAAAAAAATCCATGTGCAAGCAGACCCATGCAGTTCAAACCCCTGTTGTCCAAGGGTCATCTGTGCACAATGCTGATTTACTACTAGAAAATACCATCACACAATGCATAGAAATATACAACATTAACTGTTTTTTAACTTAAAGTTGTGCTACCTTAAGATGTTCAGATCTATGGTCAAAGTCCTTTTCCCTCCATACGAACACAAGAAACTGTGCAGACCTCGGCTTCCCATCCATCCATGTGGTTTTATTGTCATATAGGGAAAGACTATAAACCCACACTAAACAAATGTCAAAAACCAAGTAATTAGCAGCACATTCAACTTTCTTCCAATCATCCTTGCCTCCCCCAGACAAAGAAGAGGAGCACACTTAATTGTGAAATGCAGAGTCTTCTCCCGGATTGGGGAGGAGAGAGAAAGGGCCCCTTCTGCAATACCTGGCTAGAATGTGGGTCCCCTAGGACTTAATTATCTCTCTCTTGTTAGGCTATAATAGGGGCTCTAAAATGATATCGCAGTTTTTCTACAGCTAAGAAATTGATTAGTAAAGTTGTGTAAATCAAATATCAATCTTCTTTTAATGTATGAGTGTGGCCCAACCACAGTCTGCAACAGAAAGGTATCATTATCATGCAGCAGTTAATAAGTGTAGCTATTTGAGGCAGGAAGCACCTTACATATGAGGAAATTTGCATCCACACTGACTGGTAGTGTTTTTGGTGGTGCTTTATTTCCAGATTTTCTACACAGATAGATTGGATGATTACCATTCTATGAAAAACATTGTTGTCGTCCTTGCTTTGAAATACCATACTCTCTGGGGGAATTCAATATGTTCATGATCATCTGAGAGGCAATGCCAATTAGAAAATTTACAGATGTAGAGGACTCTGAGTCCTGTCTGCCATGGCTACGACTGGAACTCTGGATTCCATTCTCCCTCACGTATCCTGGACCTTTGCTTCCAATTTGCCCTTTTAGTAGGTATTATGTGTCTCTTTCCCAAGAGTTCCTATTTCACCGAACATCAAACAAATTAACATAAACTTTATCCAAATGGAAACTTCTTTTGTCCCCACTCTCCTTTTGCAATTTATCCATCATTTTTTCTCTTTACCCTTTACCACTTGTAGTTTATCTATTCTGTTTTCACATTTCCCCCCACCTAATCCATTTCAACAACGGTCTTTTATCTGACTTTTGTCCTGACCACTATGCTCAGGGAGGTTTTTTATCATCAGTAGACCTGAAATCATCACATTTAACTTTTCAGACTCTTTTGGGCTGAGCAATTTGCCTGCAATGGCCATCTCTTCCTTCTCAAAACTTCGTTCTCTGTTACCATCCTGATTATGTTGTTTAGGTGCCCTTCCTTCCTATCTGAACACTTCTCTGCTTCCTACTGACATCTCCCTCTTCCATCACCAAGGACGGACACTCCTCATGGCTAGGATCTCAGTCTTTTGTTCTCCCTCTCTTGCCTGTCTCTCTCTGTGTTCCATCTTTCTCTCTAATCTCATCTCTACCTTTTCCAAAACTAAATCTCCAAGCCTACATGTGGCTTTCCTATAGCCTACCAGACTTGCACAACTCAATGCCCCACCAGATCCTAATGCATATTTGCCAGTCACCACATCTTCTATAGACTCTCTGCCCTGTCCTGCCTTCTATTCTGGGCCCTGGGCAACCTTGCCAGCCTTTCTCATGTCTTCCCTGTTGGCTCAGCAGCAGGAAGCCTGGGAACTGCATCTTCCCAGACTGTGTTGCCAGCTTTCAGGTTTTGTGAATGAGGTGCACTCAAAATATTTTGGAAGCTGAAAGGAAGCATCTGTTTTTCCTCCCCTGCCAACAGTGGCACAGATCATGTGGGCTTGCCAGAGTTGGCTAGACTCTGCACTCCCTGTCTGTCACCTGTCTCAGAGCTACACAGCTGCTTCATCACCCACATCAGTTCACATGGTTTCTCCACTTTTGGCAGCATCAGCAACCTCCTAAGTCTGACCCATAAGCGTAGCTTGACCTTGACAGCTAATAAAGACACTCTGACTTTTGCTCCTTGAAGCTTCTGTTTTTCAGGCATGTGCTTCTGTGGATTAAATCCCTCTGCACTGCAAGTAGACTGACAGATTTATTTTCTGATTGATACTCATATCATCATCCCCAGTCACTTGGGATGAAAGGTCTGCAGCCTCTTTTCAACTGCCCCCTCCTTCCTACTACTTCTCAAGTACTGCCAATTCCTTCTTTTCAATGCCCTTCTCTTTCCTTGATCAATGTCCCTGTGTAGAACAGGCTTCATTTCCTTATCTTAAATTTCTCTGAAAATCTTCTAACTAGTTCTCCTACCTATGCAGTTTACCTAGTGAATCTTCTTTTAAGAATCATTCATACTATTTCAAAAATTTAGTTAAAAACCTTGCATGGACTCACCCTTGCTGCTTACAGGACAATGAGTGAACCATGCAGTGAGGCATTTGAAGTACCTGCTTCTTCCAATGGCCTTATTTCCCCCTTTCCTCTTCATATACTATAATGTCAGATTAAAGGTGCAGCCTTTCATGGCTATATGGAATTGATTCTTGCAATATACCCCTTGCTTTCTAGCCTCCAGACCTACTTATTATATTCCCTTCCATAATGTGACTCCCATATACCCAACAGTAGAGTTTTTCAAATATTTTAAGAATCAGCTCAAACATCACTAAAATCTACATATCCAAATGGATTCCCGGGGCACCTGGGTGGCTCAGTGGTTGAGCATCTGCCTTTGGCTCGGGTCATGATCACAGGTCCAGGGATGGAGTCCCATATCAGGCTCCCTATAGGGATCCTGCTTCTCCCTCTGCCTGTCTCTCTCTGTGTGTGTGTGCCTCTCATGAATAAATGCATAAATAAAATCTTTAAAAAATGGATTCCTGAAATATTCTGAACCTAACCTATACAGCTTATCAGACTCTTCCAATTTTTACATCTCAACAGGTATGCTGTCTCTGTGGCACATTAGAGATGCGACATAACTTTTATCTGAACTATATTCTCCAGAATAGACTTCAATCTCTGGTTTGGCAAATTGTGAAAACCAAGAAAACAAGGGACTGAGTTATTCACCATGCTTGCAATCTAGGCTAGAAATTAAGATCTGGGTGTGAAGGTCTTACTGCAATTGAAGTGCTACCTATTCAATATTTAATGCTATAGTCCAGTGAATGTCCCAAATCTCTTTGCCAAACTAGAGTTTAATCGTGACTATTGCTTAAAATTAGTGGATCATGAGATCACAAACTTTTCTCATGTATAATTTTTCCATTTCAAGACTTTCTGATTTATAGGCCAGATTCTAAATGTGTTAAAGCATATATATTAAGTTGAACAGTATGAAACTGCTGAAACTTAACCATTCTTGAGCTATAAAATGAGTTTTATATGGTTCAATCTAATAAATACTTTAAAAGGGTTTTGTCGCATAGTTACTTTTCACAACATTGTTTGTTTTATGTAATAAGGCATAATAAATGAATGCTCTTAGAAACAGATACATCTCATTGGAAAGGGTTTTAATAATAACAACAATAGCAGCAAATACT
Source organism: Canis aureus (assembly GCF_053574225.1). Lineage (NCBI taxonomy): Eukaryota > Metazoa > Chordata > Mammalia > Carnivora > Canidae > Canis > Canis aureus. The sequence goes on from NC_135630.1 coordinate 42,579,168, forward strand.
TATTATTATGCACTTACTGTATGCCATCCATCATGGTAAGAGTGTTACATAAATTATCTCTTTCTCTCTACCTTTGTTTTCTTATAATAACTCAGCCTTAATCACCATTTGATAAAAAAAAAACAAAAAAAACTGTTGCTTGAAGTGCCTAAGTAACTTGATCAAGGTCACATAGTTACTAAGCAGTGAAAGAACATGAAATAAGGAAGACCTATTTTAGAGTAGCTACTCTTGACCATATCTAAAAAAAAAAAAAAAGAAAAGAAAAAGAAAAAGAAACTATTTTTTTTCTCCTGGGTTTCTTTGTTTGTTTGTGCCCTTGGCCCCTTCTCATAATAGTAGGAAGAAGAGTGAAGAGAAATAAAACTCAAGGAATAACTCAAATGTCACCTCCTTCTCAAACAATTCCTTGTCTACTGGAGCTTTGAACTGTTTATCATATTTCTCTATACTCTTCTACCTGTTTTTCCCTTTATGTTGGGCTTAGCATATATTGCTTCCTCTCATACACCTGTATACTTATTTAAATTTCCCAATTAAATTGTAAGGCTCCAGTAGGAGAATGAGCATATCTAATATACTTCATTTCCCAGAGCAAGGGACAGTCACTTTTATTTCTATCCAAACACAATCCATCCATCCATCCAGTAATTATCAGGTGTTAACACTGCTGAGTGCAAAGAACACTAAGATAAAAGACCAGTCTCTACTCAAAAGGAAGTTAGAACTATTTCATGGGGACATGAACAAGGGTGTCAACACAATCAATGGCATAGAGAGAGAAAGAGAGAGAGACAGGGCACAGAATGCAGATTGGTGAGCCACCCAGCAGTGGGTAAGGAAGGCACTTTACAGAGAGAAATTTTAAGGAACTGATACTGTTTGGGGTAAGCGTATAGAGGTAAAGGAGGATTAGTCAATGGAAAAACTTAAGCAAGGCGTGCCTAGAAAGAGGGAACAGTGTGTAAAAGGCACAAAAGAGCTTGCATATTTGTGTCCCTGTATGCGTTTGGTTTGGTTCAGAGAGAGGAACAAACAAATGAAATAGGGAAGAAAGTTGGGAGAAAGAAAGGAAAAAGGAAGAGAATAAAATTTGCTCTTGTATTTACAAAAATGCACATGAAAGTGAAAGCAGAAAAAGAAAGAAAGAAAGAACGAAAGAAAGAAAGAAAGAAAGAAAGAAAGAAAGAAAGAAAGAAAGAAAGAGAGAGAAAGCAGTGGTCCCATGCCAACCAATAAAACCAGATAAATTCAGAGCAACTGTCTAGGGGCCAGACTGATGTCAATTACCTCATGGCCTGGCCTATACACAAGAGATCCTGGTATGTAGGAGATAAAAGAGTCACTATGATATGAACTCTGATGATTTAGAATGGATTTGGGAAAGTTGGAACTATAGTCACACGGATACAAAAAGCTGATGAAAACAAAGATGGTCCTATTTCTACCTGCTTTGGTAATAGAAGCTCTTTAGCTGAACAGATGGTACATTTCACCGAAATCTGATGGAAACAAATCTTCACAGGCCTTCTGTATTAAGAAATAATTTAACAGCCTTCCCCAGAGGTTTGGCATGTTCTTTGTCTAAATAAAATATAATGCAAAGAAAAGTGGTCTTTTGGAATTCTTAATTAAATAGTCTCAGTGCTATAGAACAAAATGTGGTATGACTGCTATCCAAAATGAATCATAATAAAACAAGAGGAGGTTTTCCAAGTCTGGACATGTTGCTATCAACATTCTGTATAAGGAAGGATTTTATGACATTTCTTAGAACTATGCATCTGAGAGGTTCAGGAAAAGGATAGTTGACTCTGGACAACAGAACAGAACTAATGACCACATCCAAGGTGATCAGCTTCATAGGGAAGGCATATGCTTGCCTAACGAGGAAAATGTATTTTGACGGGAAACTAGGAGACACAGTAATGCAATATTTATGGATTGCAACTCAAATGAAAACACCTTTTAATATGTAATCGAATGACATAACAAATTTATAATACCTTTTCCATTTCATAAATTTGCATTGAATAATGACAAAGGGCAAGGAAACTACCCCATTGTTAACTGATTGATATGCAGCATGAAATGTGTTCAATATTTATATTCTTTCCACACCAATCTCCCATTTTTATTTATATGATCATTTCCTCACAAACATAATATGAAAAATGTCTGCAGAATTTTTATTAACAAAGTGCTAAGACAATACTGTCATGCCTATATAAAATCATCTGCTAATGTCTGATGTCAAAACCTATTTATATTATTTTTTTCCCTCCCCATGTTTTCTGAAGGCAATCATTTCCCATTAAATTAATCCTCACCACCTTCAAGGCACCTGAGCATTCTTTTGGTATTTCACATTCTTTGGGAAACCCCTGGGTATTCAGATTCATTATGGAAATTCCTAAAACCAAAGCAGGGTCAGGGTTTGGAAGTGTAATATACCTTTCTTTCCTAATGTAGAACCAGAGGGCTATGCACAAATATAGTATTTCATTTTGCAATTAAGTTCAGGTGAATTATTCAAACTTCAAAATGTGAAATATGCCATGATTACCATTATTCAAACCACAGTAATTCTCTCTCTCTCTCTCTCTTTTTTGGAATGGAAACATAGCTGAAGGTGCTCGATTAGTAATGAACAGAGAAAGGCATAGCATTCTTGCCTGAAGATTCTAAAGAAAAATTTTTTCTAACAGCTTAAATCTTCCTCATTTTACTAGATTGTAGAATCATTCCACTGACAAATTCATGCTTTGGGACTTTTTTGTGCAAGTTTCTCCCCTCCTCCATGCCCTCTTCTCCACATATGGAAGCAGTAACACTGAGAAAAGCTCCACGGGTTGCAGTAGAAGCTCCAGAACATAGTTTTATCATCAAAATCATACCTTCCAATGGGTACTACTTATCACCTACCACTTAATTTTGGGGGGTCATCCAAGATGGTAAAAGAAAAAAAAAAAGCAAATCAAAGTTCTTAATGGAAGGCAAGAAAGGGCAGGGTACAGAGTCTTTTCAAACCTTCCTGAGTCCTGTGACTCAAGTCCAAACTCTCTAGAATGCTCTCTTTGACCTCACATATCATACTGATTTTTTCAACCTAGCAACTCAAGTATTTGTTGTCTATAACACTATTCTATCACTCATGTCTTGTCTTCTAGTGTCCCCTACAAGTGTCCTGGGTGTGTATCCTGCTGATCTCTTAGCTCAGATAGAATTAGTCATCTACCTCTTTATTCTACCCATATTACCTGGGAGAGCACAGGGGTCCCCCACTCAGACAGCAGCTACCAATCAGGTTGTCTTAGGTTGTCACATATAAGAAGCCTGAGGTTTTATGGGCACACTGCCCTGCTTTTGTTTTATTTTAGAATCAAGCTTCATCAGACTATCTGCATATTGGCTATTAAAGTGTTCTCTTCCTCAAGAGACAACACATTATTTGCATGAAGATCATAATGAAGAGGCAGAAGTGTAAAATGGCACTATTATCTCTGGTTCCAGAAAGCCAGGGTTCTACTTCTACTAGATTTATTACCTCAGCATCTCGATGTCCTCACCTCCCAGAACAGGGACTTAACACATCTCATAGGAGGTGTGAAGATGACCCAAGCTTAAACCATTTAAAGCACTTAGAACTGCACAGGTACTCTAGTTGTGCATGTTATCATTTGCTCAGGGGTCTAGGACAATTAGCAAAAGCCTTCGAGAGACAGGCTTCTAAGGCTCTTTTCTAGTTTTCTTTTTCTGTGGGTATTTGGAGACAGGAAGAATACAAATCTTTAGCTACAGCAACTGAAGGGAAATTTTATCTTAAAAAGAAACCGGCTTATTGTTGGTATTATACAAAGCCACAGAAGAGTCCTACAAAGTGTGAGGAGTAGAGAGTACCTAAAAGGCTTCCAACCCTTTAGCCTGGGTGATTTTCAAATGTTACCCATGAAAGGTTAATTTATAAGCTTAAGTTATTGCCTACTAACATGCAAAGTCTCTTGGAAGGGAAACATATTAATGAAGGAAATGGGCCTAGCCATAGGAATGACGATAAACCTGAGGTGTGATTTTACTTCTTCTACTTTTCTACTATGCTGTATGATACTATGGAATTTGCTTAACTTCCTTTTTAGCAAGAATAAAACAGGGATATCTTATTGGGTTGTAATTTAGAGCGTAAATCATATAAGGAACCACATATTAGAGTGCCTGGTATACAGAAGGCACTCACTATGTTGCAATTCCCATTTATTGTTATTATTTCAACTCACTGTGAGTAGTTTACCAGATTATTCTGAGGCAAACATTAACTGACAGTGAAAGGTAGAATATGTCACCATAATATATATCTGTAGGAACTCAAGATACGCCACTCTAAAATATACCACTGTGGTACACTGATTATTTTGAGCTGTAGGCACTTGAAAATGGCAAATTCAAGAATAGATTTTCTCTGAACTCCTAGTATCTACCTAAAAGACCTTCTAGAAGCAACTCAACTGTTATCAGTTCCCCCACATGGGAGTCTCATCAGCCACAGAAGACTGACTCAGCATGGGCGGGAGGCGGGGGGTGGGAGGGTGGGGGGCGTGGAGGGACTAGAAGTCCACACCATGCCCAGACCAACTTTGTCACACTTACTTCCCTTCTATTCTTCTAAGCACCCTTTCACCTTTCCTAAAAATCATTTAGACTCCCTTAAGACTGCTATGTCCCTTCTGCCTTTTCCCTAGTAAAATGATATTCAATCCTGAATGCTAAAGCCACCTCTTTGAGTTACTAATTTTCCCTGGGTATCTCCCATATGGACACGAGATATACATATTAATAAACTTCCATTCATTTTTCTCTTATCAGTCTGTCTTTTATTACTAGAACTTTATTACAGAAAAGTAGAAGGAAAGTTGTTTTTTTTCTCCCATAAAATAGGATAATTTGATAGAGGAGACAGATAAGGAAAGGGGAGGGCACTGGCCAGAGGTGTGAGAGAATCATAGCAGCAAGGGGCCAGTGCAAGCAGAAGACTCTACAGTTGAAGCAAACTTTCCCTGCTCTGAATGCCAGGGCCTGACCTGTATGTGACTTTGTCTCTCCCTTCACACTGTTTTACACCTTAATTAAGGTTTCTTAATTAAGTTCTGGAAAGGAGTCCTTTGAAAATTCAGCCCTTGACTCTGACTTTTCTTTGACCTTGCATCTCTAGAAAAGAGTACTGAAGCCACAAGACTGAGCAGGAGGCGCCTAGGTCATCCCCACAGTGTAACAGGAACACTAGAATCAACTCCAGGGTGTACTGAGTGTATCTAATCATACTCAAGAAGTTGGGAAAGCTGCCCAGACTAACAACAACCAAAAGAATGAAGCTTATCATTTGAAAACAGCTAATTGTAGATAAAATCACAATGGAATAAGGATAAAAATGTAATCATCTCTGAAATGTGTGATAATTACTATAACAAACAAATCCTCCACTTATATCTCCAGGTTTACTCTTTCTTAGTGGAGTTGAAAACATCTGCCTGAGTCAGACTCTGTTCACTGCTAAAGGAGCTGTGCTAGGTGTTGGCTGCCTGCTTTTTTGTCCTGGCTCCGTCACTGACTAGTCATATAGACTTGAGTGAGTGAGTGATGAGTTTCTGTGTTTGTTTCCTCACAGGTAAAATTTGCCTGTCATGAAATAGCTGCCCAATAAATGTTATATCCTGGCTAATTACAGCTGAAGTTAATGTATTTGGCATTTAGCACAGGCCAAGACATTGGGACAGTCACTCTGAGTGAGTCCATCTTTGTTCAACTGAAGGTAGGAAGGTTGCTATGACACACAGCATAAAGAACATTAAATGATAAGCTACAGAGTTTGGACTTGATCCTATAGCTAGATGAGAAACAATCAGTGTTTTAGAGAAGAAAACTACTTAACCAAAGAAGTGTTTGTGGGAGCTGAATCTTATGGTGGTCAGCTAGAAAGTAAGAACCACTTGGTCCAGATAGGGGGTGAACTGGGTAGAGATTACCATAGGAAACAGGAGAAGAAAAACAAAGAAATGTGTAGAAGAGATACTTCGGGAGTCAAAAGACTCAGAAATGACTACATAAATGGATAAAGATGAAGGAAAGCCAGAAGATATTGCATGGGGTTGGGAGGGATCCCACAGAAGAATTTTAAGAAGGGAAAGCTAGTTGGAGTTTGTTTTTTAATTTTTATTTTATTCTATTAAAAGCTTTCTGCCCTTTAAAAACTGAAATCTCAGGAGGGTAGAGCTTGTTCCAAATAAATACAATGTAGTGAGCTGCAGGCAATAATGCACAAAGCACACGCCAGGCAGAAGGTGGGCTATATGAATAATTCTGTTTCAAGGGGTCAGGGACATCATCACCTCAAAAGGTAAAATCTGAGTGGGGTTGTGAAAGGTGGAGAGGCATCCACCAAACAGACAAGGAAGGGTGTTATTCCAAGGAGAGAGAGCAACATGAACAAGGATGCAAGGGCGAAAAATGGGAGAATCATGATGTCAAAAATCCATGCTGATTTACCCGGATGGGCAATGTCAATGGGCTGCCTACTCTTGGTAATGGGGTATATGCCAAAATAACCTCCCTATCTACCTTTGAGTATACACTAGATCTCCATCCAACATACTGCATTAATGAGGTCCTGGTGAAATAAACAGTTCAGACCAGCTTTCTGTTACTTGTGAAGGAAAACAGATCAGCTAGCCATGATAGGAGCAAATACTTTTGATGCATTATGCATTTTAACATTTCAGAAAGCAATGCCCTTAAAGGAGAAATAGGTTACAGGATGCAGAGATTTTACTGGAAAGAAGCATTGATATATCTGATACCTAGAAATCTGAGTTCCCTAGCAGGGAGTGAATCTGGAGAACAGCAGAAAGATATTGGATATAGTGGGTCTAGAAGCAAGGAAAGCTAAGTGATGAACAAAAAGATCTTAGAAGGGGAAGAGGTAAGGAAGAAAGGTATTCTTTTGCCTACTTCAGATTTTTCCTAAACACCCTAGAATGTTTAGAATTAAAGCCTTGATGAAAAATTTGTCTAAATTTAATTTAGAATTAAAGCCTTGATGAAAAATTAAAGCCTTGAAAAAATTTGTGAATATTTCTATTCACAAATATATATGTGTATATATATGCACATATATGTGTGTATGTATATATTTCTGAGCACATGTGTGTATGTATAGCATATGCATGCATGCACATGATACTCATCCATGGATTTTATTTGCTGTTACACAAATTCTAGTCCTTGAGTAAAATATAGGGCAATGGTATGGATACTTCTGAGATGATCCCCAATGATCCCTGACTCCTGTTATTTATATGAGTATGATGTCTATTTCCCTTGAAGATTGGCTGGACTTAGTGACTTGCTTCTAACCAACAACATACAGCCAACTTAATGAGATGTCACTTTCGTGTTTGTTACCAAAGTTTGTGATTTCCACTTTACTGGCAAACTCTTTGTATTGCCTTCTCTGCTTATATGCTTTAATGAAGCAAACTGCCATGTTGGAAAGGCCCATGTGGCAAGGAACTGACAGCTGCAATGGCCAAGCTGCAGCAAAAAAGTGAATCCTATCAATACCAAGTGCTCTTGGAAGATACTCTGTCCCCAGTGAACCCTGGAAGTGATGACAGCCCCAGCAGATGCCTTCAATATAGCCTCTGAGAGATCCTGCACCAAAGGATGCAGCTAAGCCATGCTCAGATTCCAGACTCACAGAAATTGTGAATGTGTATGAGGTTTTAAGGTATAGTTTTGAAGTAATTTGTTTCAGGGCAATAGATGACTAGCAGAAAGGCCAAGTGTTAAAATATATCCTTTTTATTCATATAAGGAAAACTTTACAGTTTTCTTCATATTGACTCTGGCCAGAGAAAGTCTCAGACATGTGATATTTTTCTCTCATATATTTTTATAAATATTCTATTGTAATTTATTTACATTTATTCATCCTACTCCCATATCTGTGTATCCTTTAATTATAAGGTTTGGTTGCAAACCTACATCTTTTTTATATTCAGCAAGGAACTTCTTTCCAATGCAGATCTTATACTGAGAACTAGGTCTGTTTAATATATTCAATGTGCATCCTTTATTTTTGAGACATGTATAGATGTATTAATTGCTTCTCACTGACATGACTGTAAACTATATGAGAGCATGAAGGATATCTAATCACAGAGTGTAAAGATCTATGACCCAAACAGAATTGCTTGTACTTCATAGCTCTTCAATGCATATTTAGAATTAATTTTGCAGATATAGTACAAGTACTTCATAGCTCTTCCATGCATATTTGGGACTAATTTTGCAAATATAGTACAAGCTCTTTCATAGAAAGTTCAAAGGACTCTGGAAAGTAACTCACAAAAAAGAGAAATTAGTGAATGTCTTCATTTACTACACAAATTTGAAATAAATAAGTCATATAAAAACATATTTTCCCTTTATATATGTTTCAGTAGAATATAAGCTAAGGACGATAACCACTGGACCTGCATAAGGTATCAAAATAAAATAATTCAAAGGGAAATTCTACATCATAGGCTTATCTAAATATATAGTTCTCATTATGCAATAAAGTAATAAATAGACCTTAATAAGCAAATATAAACTTCAGCATTTTATTTAATTCTGAAAATTTAGAGTTAACTTATCTTTTGCTAAGGATAAGCAAAACATTTTTTAAAGATGTTGAAAAACTCATTTACTTGTATTTAGCACAGCAAATGTGGAAGAAAGTTACATACTTATTTTAAACAATTATAATTTCCCAATATTGAAAACAACAGCTGTGGAAGAAAGTAATTAACATGATTTACTATATAATCATTCTATCATTATATGCTATTTAGAAATACAGTAGCAAAAATGAGTGGCTTTCTTGCTTATGCTCATAAAAAACCTGTTTTCTCAATCTTCTTATGTATCAACTATACTTTAAAAACAATTTTATTCATTTATGAGAAAAAAATATGATATATTTCCTTGGATTTTGGAACCCATTCCCCATTGCCAGGTATAGCTGTTTAGTATGTGTGCCTAACCGCACATATCATGTGACAAATAGATCCAGTGTACATCTTCCTGGAGTGATAATGTATTTGACTACATGCCACAGAAAAGATGATGATGGGTCTGAAAAGATAACCAAGTCTTCTACTTGCCTATTTCTGACTATGCTTTTAGGTGTTTTGCAAAGAATGATAATACCAGGTGAATTAGTCCAATTACCACCCTAGAGAAAGGGACAAAGAAAATGAATTCTCTCCTTTCACTTTACCATCCTTATTACCATCCAATTTTCTCCAACTTATTCCTCCTACTGCCTTTTGTGGTTGAAGTATGATGCAGCAAGATGATTTAAAAACAGGCAAATATCCAAAGCATTTTCTACATTGGGTAAAATGTTTCTCAGTGCCTGTATCTACAAAAATAACTGAATGCTGGCTATCTATAGCATAAGGCTATTAATTAGCCAGCATATCATCTATTTGATGTTTATTTACCATTGTTTTTCTTTCAAAGCTAATTATAATTTTTGAGAGAGCAAAGACTTAAACTCCGTATGTTTCCAGAACCAGAAAACTAAGAGCACATCATTCAATGAAACATGACTATATGTTAGAATGAATATGTGTGGAGGTGTCAAAAAAGGTATTACTTTAAATTTCTGAGTGGTTCAGTGCCTATGAGAGGCATGATATACTGTCAGTAAACTGCTGGGTACTGTACATAGAAGTGAGTTTTAAAGGAGAATCTGACACCTTGTTAATTGTGGCATGAACACTCCACTAAATGTTAGCAAGGAGGAGGCCTTAAAAAGGTTAAGACCCAGAGGAGTCAGTGCAGAACTTCCCGAATAATTACAGTTCAGTATTAAGGTAATGGAAGATCTCCTAGCAGCATCCATTAGGGATATTTCCATTGGAGCTACAATAGACCCAAGTTCATTCTTAAACCCCAGGGATGATGGTCATTAGGATCTGCCCAGTGATGACAGCACATTTTCTTATCATGGTCATCTAAAACCACAGCCAACTAGATCTGTTCTAATTTTTGCTAAAGAACACAATTAGGAATCATCGCAGACTCACTTTCCAGAAACTTCCCTTGCCTTGAGAAAAACAGGAAGCAATACAGAAAAAGATAAGTATGACAGAGTTCAAAATTTCAGAAAACCAACTGTCTTTCAACCTGAAGGATATTTTACTGCTATCCTGAAAAAACAAAAACAAAACCAAAACAAAACAAAAAAACATGACAACTTCTTCAGAAGAAAAAGATGCAGCTTTCTATAAAGGCATTTAAACTTGCCTTATTAGAATCTATTTTTAGGCCCAGACATTTTAAATCAGAGGGTTTGTCTGGGAGGCTGTCCTGGCTTTGAGGCCAGTGCTGCAGAAGTTTCCCAGGGAACTATCCTTGGTGCTGACTTCACATCCTCTGCCAACACCAAAGTCTTGACTATTTTGCTGCTAATCTCTTCACAAAGTTCTCATCACTCCAGTCCAGGTTGCTCATTTGAGACACCCTAGCCACTTGACAAACAATTTAGCCAAACAGGGGTCTATTCAGACCTTTAAGCATCAATCCTGTCTCTTCTGCCCTCCCCTACTCCTGCCTAACTCACAGGTAGCTACCACGGGAGTTCACTCAACTGTGGCACATCAGGTAGTTGTGAACCATGCTGTTTAATGAGGCTAAGAGACACAATGCCTTGGGACTAAATGCACCTGGGAGAGCAAGCCATTCAGCAACATTTAGCAAGCTCTCCTCTCAAATGATAATGGTGACTCCCTAGGTCTACTTCTCCTTTGAGATAGTAACCACGAAAATGACTTGTGACATCAAAACTATACCAAGCATTGAGATGTGATGTTTCTACTCAGATCAGTTCACACACTGCACCTAGCATGTAATACCCACAAATCACATCACAAACACCCTTGAGTTTCTATTTCACTCAGTGCAACTCCTAGTTTAAAAGATTAGAGTATAAGGCACTAAACACAACAATTTACTGGCACTTACTCTGGATCCTTTAGTAAGTGCTTTTCATGTTAACCCATGCGATTTTCAAGATAATCTCTATGAGTAGCTACTATCATTATCACTCACTTATGTACCCCTCTTAACTTAGATGAAGCAAATGAGATGGACAAGTTAAGTGACTATCTCAAGGTCATACAGATTGTAAGTGGTATAGTGGAATATGCACTGAGGCCATTTGACTTTTATATTCAGTGTTCAAACTGCTTCATGTCCCTGCTAGTGATATAGGGAGCTTATACAGGGAATTCTTGTCTTAAAAGGAGGGCTGGGCTAAAATGCTTTGAATCCTTCCAGTTTGAAATTTTTGTTATTGTAAGAAGAGTTTTGTTTTTGTTTTTTCTTAAATTATCTTTTCCAAAAATGTATATTATATGTTAACATACAATTAACACATAATTATAACTTGTTTAAAAAGTACTCATTTATTTTTGCCCAATTCAAAATTTTCAGTTCTACATTTGATTATGAAATACTATATGCATAGTATACATTGAGCCTGTACTTGTATGTGAAATTTATTGATCTTATGATAAAATTCCTAGAGGGAATTATTTAACATATCTCACAATATATTTTCTCATGGACCCAGGAAATTCAATAATATAAATAATTTTTCTATTTATTTTATAAATAAATATTTCTATTCCTATAAGAACAAAACCAAAATATTCCAAATAAGTTATTTTTTTTCCAGATAACTATTAACTACCTATTCAGCCAAGCAAACTAAAAAAAAAAAAATTCAGTAACTCTTTTCCTAAAATTGACCGCATACTTTAAAGTTTCACTGGTATCATCTGAACCTAATTTTTCCGGGAATATTTAGAACAGTCATTATAACTATCAGTTGATGAGTATATATAATTTTCCTGTCCTTTTTCTAATTTATTTGGTTGACACTGTTAATACCAAACTTGCCTCTAACAGTTATTTACAATCCTTACTAGATTGTTATGAACTTAGAAACTTTACAATCAAGCTGATTAATAACATATATATATAATTAATATAGAAGTAAACTAATTATGAGTGAGAAGTGGAGTTCTCTCCAACAACAACAACAACAAAAAAGTGAATGCAATTTAGTATACAGATTCTGAGCCATTTGTTTCACTACCTCAAAACCTGTTGATTCTTTTTTTATATTCTCAGCTATATCCAGGAAATTGAACTCATGTCATCGGTGAATTTCATACACATTTAATAGAACATCAACAGTTATAGCATTAACTATAGTAATGACACTGATGAGTATTTTATATCAGCTCCTGTGCTAAGTATGTCACATGTGTTATGACATTTTCATTTGTCACAACTTCTGGAAGTAGGCATTATTGTCCATATTTGAATACTATCATATAAAAGGTTGCAGAGATAAAGTAATTTGCCCTAGGCAATTAGAACATGGTAGAGTACGAATTCAAATTGAGGTCTGTATGATTCAGAGTAATACTAATCATTATCTTAATTATGTGAGGGGAAAGGGGGAGATTTATTCAGCAAAGGAAAAGTTATCACTGAATAGAAACATAACTGTGGATCTAATCTAGCTTTTATAGGCTGCCTTCGTTATATCCAGCCATAACAAAACACCATAGAGTGACTTATAGACAACAAATATTTATTTCTCAGAGTACTGGAGGTTGGAAAGTCCAAGATAGAGGTTCCAACAGATTTAGAATCTACTGAGGACTGACTTTTTGATTCACAGATGGCCATCTTTCCACTGTGTACTACATAGTGGATGGCGGCAAGAAGCTCTAGGGCCTTCCTATGGTAGCATCAATCCCATTGACAAGGGCTCCCAAAGGCCCCACCTCCAAACACCATCACAATGGAGATTAGGTTTCAACACTAAATTTTGGGATAACACAAACATTCAGTCCATAGAAAGACCTTTCAAAAATGGTCCATATCTAAAAGTAGAAATGTTACCCTGTGTAGTATGAGCTGACATTAAGAAGGCTGAATCAGTCAATATTTACTGAGTAGCTACTATGTGGATTTCAATAATAAATAGCTTCCCAGGGTCCTGAAACTCGAGTGATATTTGCCCCAGCAAAGGGTACAAGCTAACAACTGCCCCGATGGAATATTAGGCTGCTCAGGGAGAAGCAAAAGAAAAACTGGGGCACTGTATGTACGCCAGAAAATGCTCACTAGCTGTCCATTCCCGTTTGTTTTCCTGCTTCAAATAAGCCATAATTGACTTTGGAAACCCATTGGACAAAAAGAAATAATAACAAGGATTTTTCTGGTTATATAGCTAACCCTGTTAGAAAACAAAATATCCCTGAGGGCCTGGTGAGATTGGCTGCCCAAATCAAGAAAATCCTCTTAGTTATGTACGCAGCTGTCAATGCAAACAGGTACTTGCATACACTGTTAGCCAAATCCCCCTCCTGCACAGAAACAGTGTTTCAGAAATGTGTTCTCTGATATACACATGCAGAAACGTGTTCTATGGTACATTTAAAATTTCAGTGAAGAAAATAAAAACTTTAATTGCTGACCAATTTTTTGATCAAATCACAGAATTGATTCTGAGATGGGAATGACCTTGGTCAATAATGGAGCACTGGAGGTAGGGGTTATTCTTAGGATGATAGATAAGCACCTAGACACCAGATTTCCCAACCAGGGTCTCACACTCACTCAGTGCCTTCAGGGACCAGCAGGGCAAAGTAGGTTGAGAGGATGGCCAGGCAAGCAATCCAGTCCCACATCTATCTGATCTGGCCTGCTATGCAGAGTTCATCCTGTGTCAAGAGATCATCCAATCCTCTAGAGAAGAGAGAAATCTAGATTTTACAATTATCTTCATATTTTAAAATCAGAGAGAGGATCTTTGGGCTGCTTGAGGCACTGTCCCCACTTGGCAGCCAGCATCATCTCTGACCCAGAGGATAGGCAGGTAACTCAAGATAACTACAGGATATTCTGACTGGCCATTTGGATGAAGCTTGGTTAACATGCAGACATTCTGATAAGATTTAAAAATTAAGCTATTAAAACATTAGTTATTTTTAAAAATTTTAAAGTCTGTTTATTTATTTGACAGAGAGAGAGAGCACAAGCAAGGGGAGTGGCAGGCAGAGAGAGAAGGAGAAGCAGGCTTCCTGTGAGGGCTTGATCTCAGGATCCCAGGATCATGACCTGAACCGAAGGCAGCTGCTTAACTGACTGAGCCTCCCAGCCTTCCCAGCCTTAGTTATTTTTTTTATTATAAAATCATAGGTGCAGCAGAAACTCAGGCATAAGGTAAACTTTGGGAATAGAAGAGGATTCAAGAGTATTAGCCCACATACCTTTTGATAAAACACACACACACACACACACACACACATACATACATACACATCTTCCTAAAAGACCCCAAACTGTGCTCTTACATTTTTATATGGCCATTTGGATGTTACTGGATCACAACAGAAGCTTCCTAATATCCCTTTTAATAAAGCTACCAAATCCAACACCCCCTGGGAGTGGACGACATGTCTCCAGCATCAGTGCCAGGGCCAAGTCCAGTTCAGTGGAGGGCACTTTCCAGAAAATGGTAGAAGGTGTTAGTCGATGTCTTGGCCAATGGGAATGTGGACAAATCAGGTAATCTTAGTTTCCTGTGGACATTTATGACCATAAGCTAAGTAACTTAAAACAACAGAAATTTAAATGCTCACAGTTGTGGAGACCAGAAGTCTAAACCCAAAGTGTCAGCAAAGAATGTTTCCCTGGCTCTGGGAAGAATCTGTTCTTTGTTTCCTCCAATTTTCAGTGGCCATCAGCATTCTCTGGCTGTGACCACAGCTCTCTCTGCTACGTCTTCACATTGCCTTCTGTATCTTTCTTTCTTTGCATTTCTTTTACAAGATACCCATGATTGCAGTTAGGGCCCACACCAACAGTCCAGAATAAGCTCCTTCTTTCAAATCTATAACTTAATCACATAATTTGCCCTATAAAGTAATATTCACTCTTTTGCCTTATAAGGTGTGAGTTAACAGAAAATACATATTGGTGTCTGACTCCAGTTCCTGGCACAGAGCTCCTAAAACCCTGGTAAATTTCTAAGAAAAGCAAAAACAGAAACAAAAACCATCATTTGTTCTACTGAGGCAACTATAAATGAGCTCCTGGATTGAGGTTGGTCACCAGAAAGACTAAACCATTATTAGAAGCTTAGAATTTTCAGCCCCACACTCCATTTTCCAAAGAGGGGAGAGAGGCCGGAAATGGAGTTAATATCAATCATGCCTACATGAAGAATCTTCTATAAAATCCCAGTAGTAAGGAGTTAGAGAGCTTCAAAATGAGAAAATCCATTCACATACCAGGGGGTGATGCACCCTGACTCCATGGGGATAGGAATTTCTTAGGATCCACACAGACCTTGTCTTATGTCTCTTCACCTGGCTGTTCATCTGTATTTCTTATCATATCCTTTAATAAACTTGCAAACGTTGTTTCACTGAGTTCTGTAAGCCACTCGAGCAAATAAATCAAACCTGAGAAAGAGGTCATGGGAACCTCTGATTATAGCCAAATTGGACAGAAGTTGTGGGTAACCTGGAGACCTTCCTCTTGTAAATGTGACCTCAAGTAGGGTAGCAGCTATCTTATGGGACTAAGCCGTAAACCTACAGGAATTGATGCTATATCCAGATAGACAGTGTTGAGCTGAGTTAGATTACAGGACATCCAGCTGGTATTAAAGAGACTTGCTTGGTGTGGGGAAATCTCCACACATATGGTAGTAACAAGAGTTAGAAGGAAAGTGTTCTGTTTGAATGGTAAAGGAGGCATACAGGGAAGAAACACACAGTAGGGAATAACTGAGCTATTTCCTACATAGAAAGGAAAAGACAGAGGGTTTTTTTATTATTAGTCTTTATATATAAGATGATACTTAAAGGTTCTGGGGATAGGATGGTAGTGATTTCTGTAGAACAGTAAATATACTAAAAACCAATGAACTGTATACCTTAAAACTGAATTTAATAGGTGAGTTATAGCTCAATTTTTTAAATTCATCATCAAAAGAAAAACCTGGGATCCCTGGGTGGCTCAGCGGTTTGGCACCTGCCTTTGGCCCAGGGCACGATCCTGGAGACCCTGGATCAAATCCCACATCGGGCTCCTGGTGCATAGAGCCTGCTTCTCCCTCTGCCTGTGTCTCTGTCTCTCTCTCTCTCTCTGTGTGACTATCATAAATAAATAAAAATTAAAAAAAATAAAAATAAAAATAAACACTAGCACTGTAAGCTGCAAAGTTTGCAGGACCAGGAGGAAGTTCAGTGTGCACACTCCTCAGAGAGAATGCTCAGGATAAAAAAATAAAAAATAAAATAAAAAAAAAACTGTTCCATGGACAGCTTTGTTTTGATTTTCTACAATTTTTCAACCATTTAATGATTTCTAGATGTTACTCAACTTTTAATGAATAAAAATTTAGAAAAAGATAGAAATGTCAGTAAAAATCTACGTTGAAATAACAGAGGAGAAACCACTCCATCTGTGAAACTGTGTCTTAAAGAATTTAAGGAAAGAAATATAATTCTACTACTTTTCTGAACAATTTACATAATCTGAGACCATGGTATTAAACCTTGGCAGATATAAATTGGGATGGAACGTTGTTAACTGTAGACACTAAGGTTACAGCTCCAGAGTTTCTGATTCTGCTTCAACGAATAATTCTCCTATAGGCGGTCCAGGAACCACACTTGAAAAATACTTCCCTAAGATAAATGGGCGTTAAAAAATTAGCAAGAATTATTTGAGAAAAACCTATTCGTAACAGGAGAATAATTCATATTAATGTAGCATAAATTGAAGCTGTTGATCAAATACATCAGCTCAGGGATTTTAAACAAAATATTTGTAATTTATTTTATAAACATATTCTTCATTTGGAGGATTTTGATTTGGTCTTATTCTTTTCTTTCTTTCTTTTTTAAGATTTTATTTATTCATTCATGCGAGACAGAGACATAGGCAGAGGGAGAAGCAGGTTCCCTGCAGGAAGCCCAATGCGGGACTTGATCCCATGACCCCGGGATCACGATCTGAACTCAAGCCAGATGCTCAACCTCTGAGCCACCCAGGCACCCAAGGTCTTATTCCTTTCAAACACTGAGACACAGGCAGAGGGAGAAGCAGGCTCCATGCAGGGAGCCAGGTGTGGGACTCGATTCCAGGACCCCAGGATCACACCCTGAGCTGAAGGCAGATCTTAACTGCTGAGCCATTCAGGTGTCCCTCAAACACTGATTTTAAATCCTATATCCCTTTACTCAGGGGGAGTATCATCTTAAACATTTACAAAGGAAAATATTTAAATTTTTTTATTCCTTCAAAAGCACATCTAGCCTATCTTAATTAATAGAACTGATAATTAACAAAAATGTGCTATAATACTCTTCAACTTTCAACTTTTGTCTGGTAAAAATCTATCTAGTAAGGCACAGCCTATATACTTATCCTAATCCTATTCCAATTGGTTCCTATGTCTTTATACTCCTCTAATATTTCTCACATCCTGCACTATGATACACTTATTTGTGAATGTTGTCTACCCCAGCAGACTACATCTTTTGGAATTAGAATCACAAAACTCTCCATCCTTGTGTACGGCTACAGAATACTTCAGTTTTTTTTTTTTTTAATCCTGAACAAGACTGGTATAAATATAAGTTTATTGAATTGTTAAATGGAAAGTTTGTATGTTCCTGCTAATACCAGCATAATTATAGACTCCATTTTGTGTGCATATATGAGTATTTTTTTTAAAAATCTACTTAAGTCTGTTAATTTGGTTCAAGAAAGAAATTGTTTTCTGAAGTAGGAAAAATAGGGACACCTGGGTGGTTCAGTGGTTGAGTGCCTGCCTTTGGCTCAGGGCGTGATCCTTAGAGTCCCGGGATTGAGTCCCACGTCGGGCTCCCTGCATGGAGCTTGCTTATGTCTCTGCCTCTCTCTCTGTGTCTCTCATGAATAAATAAATAAAATCTTTAAAAAAATAATGGAGGAAAAATAAAAATGAATATAGGATACTCCAACTTGGAAAGAATAATGAAGGTTTATGTGCAAGGGAATATCATCTCAAGCATCTAGATGTGATCAGATAGCATGAGTTCCTTTCCAAAAGAGAATTGACTTGGATCCATTTGAAATGGGAGGGTTGTGAAAATATGGGCTGGACTACCTTCAAATTCATACTACATAGGCAATGTTACTGGATACATGCATATTCTCTATTTCTCCAGGCCATGCACATTTAATTAAAGGATACTGAGTTTTCTTCTAGATAATTTCTGGGCTATTCATTCAAATTTGGAGTCGATAAGAGGCTTGGAATGGCCTGAGTACAATGACAAATGTTAACTTTTGCAAGAGCAACATCCTAAGAATAGTGATGATTTTGTAAAATACGCAAAAGGAGGTTTGCATATTTCAGATTCTTCAGTGGGGTACAAATGCACATTCAGTACATGACAACTGTGAGATTTGGAAAAAGAGATGCTCTTTATCTCTCTCTCTGAATTGATCTGGAAGTAAAGTTGAGGAAAGAAAAGCAAACTGCATAAAGAATGCTAAGGGCTCAGCAAGACATCTCTTACACATACTTAATCTAGGACTGGAGAAAACCAAGCCTTCCTGCTATCATAATTCACAGAACAAGAAATCACAAAGCCCATCACTGTAATCAGAATGACTGTCCATTCTGATAAAAACAAGGACTGGCAATGGCTAATTTAGATACAATGCTGAGGATAGTGTTAATAGCAAGAATTTTGCAAGTAGTTTTCATTTAATGCATGAACTTTTAGCATTATTCACATCAGGATTTTCCCCCCATCACCTACAATTTAGGCAGATAATTTAGATAATATGTTTATGCAGCATACATATATAAATAGATTTGTGTTTACAGCATTGAAGTGGTCATTAGTCTGAAGTCCATAAATAGAAGTTATCTTTCTTAACTGAGTTGATGTTTAACTCAGTTCCATTTGAAAAAGATTGCCTTGATTCATCTGCTAAATTAACTCCTATAAAATTCCATGAGACAAAATATGCACCTCAGGAAAGGACCTGAAATTGATCAAATATCTGACCAATGCACTCAAGCACTAAACATATACAAATTCCTAGTTCTGTATTGATTAAAACTGCAAACACTGACTCTTCTAAATAGAAGTCTTAGGCTCACAAAGTAAGAGAGAAATAAATAACACCCTAATACATATTAATTATAAAGTAAAAGAAGAAATTAGCTTTTTAAGAGAAAGGTTTTTTCCTAACAAAAATTCTCATTTAACATTATTCACATTTTAGTTTAAATTCTATGAATGGTAAACATACCAAGGGATATCAAATATTCCACAGGATTGCTTCTATTTTTATGACATGCTTGACAATTTCATAAAAAATCATCTGATAATTAAGTGTGGTCAATTTTTAGAATTTGATTTAGGTTTTTTACATTTTTATTTTATTTTAAAATCCACTAACAGGGACTTCTTGGTGGCTTAGCAGTTGAGCATCTGCCTTCATGCTCAGGGCATGATCTAGGGATTCGGGATTCGGGATTGAGTCCCACATTGGCTCCTTGCAGAAAGCCTGTTTCTCCCTCTACCTATGTCCCTACCTCTCTCTCTCTCTCTCTCTCTCTCTCTCTGTCTCTCATGAATAAACAAAATTTTTTAAAAATCAATTAACATATACTGTATTATCAGTTTCAGAGGTAGAATTTAGTGATTCATCACTTACATATAAGACTCAGTGCACTTTATATCAAGTGCCCTCTTTGATGCCCATTACCCATCACCCAGTTACCCCATCCCCCACCCACTTCCCTTCCAGCACCCATCAGTTCAATTCTTATAGTTAAACATCTCTTATAGTTTCCCTCCCTCTCTGATTTTGACTTAGTTTATTACAAAAAACAACCATGCAATGTAAATTTATGGAAAGGTGTCTTTCCGCTGATTTCAAGTTTCTATATGAATTCAATAGCCCTAACACAATGAAATGGTAAAGTATAGAAAGACCTAGCCCAGTGTTTGGCAGAGTGAGCATTTAGTAATTTCTTGCAATACTAAGTGGTTACTAGCATATAATGGAAAGTAAGCGGTAGGAGGTGACACAGGCAGGTGGTATATTTCTTTCTTCATGTTAATTGATTTAAGGTGTTCTTCTAAAAGAAAGATTAGTAGACAATAAAATAATTACTACCTGAAACAAAACAATAATTTAGTAAAGAATAAAGTTAATACAATCATTCTTTTAAAATATAGCTGATAGGTCACTTGTTATGACAAGCTTACATTTCTTTTAAGATTGCTTTTCTATTAGCATACTAAAATTTTGATTTATAACAGGAATAGTGCAACTACTTTGTAAACTATTCTAGATGTGTGTGCATGAGAAAGAACACATATGTATGCTTTTCCTTATTTCTCATAATTAAGGATTAATGTTAATGAATTTTCCAGCAATTACAAACTAAAAGCTTAAAGTTTAACAAAAAAATTTTTAAATGTCTGAAAGAATGCCCTAAGTGTTGCACAAGAATTAACATTGTTTAACCAGAAAGATTGTTAACCAGATACCTAGAATCTCTTATATGGTTCCCAGCTCTGAGGACATATGTAGAAAATGCTTGTCCCTTGCTTCTCTTATCCATAGATGAGGGCAAAGACAGTAACTCATATTTTATTCTCCTATGCACCTCCTTGCATTCATCCCAGTGCAATGCTGAGGACATAGCTTGGAATTCTATGACCATTTTTTTGATTGACAGGAAGACAGATTAATTCAATGATACCTATAATAGTATGCATGAAACAATACATGAAAATGTAATTCCTCAGAAGAAGAAGAGAGTTAGTAAAGATTCGAGCAGAACTCAACGAAATCGAGACCAGAAGAACTGTGGAACAGATCAACAGAACCAGGAGTTGGTTCTTTGAAAGAATTAATAAGATAGATAAACCATTAGCCAACCTTATTAAAAAGAAGAGAGAGAAGACTCAAATTAATAAAATCATGAATGAGAAAGGAGAGATCACTACCAACACCAAGGAAATACAAACGATTTTAAAAACATATTATGAACAGTTTTACGCCAATAAATTAGGTAATCTAGGAGAAATGGACGCATTCCCGGAAAGCCACAAACTACCAAAACTGGAACAGGAAGAAATAGAAAACCTGAACAGGCCAATAACCAGGGAGGAAATTGAAGCATTCATCAAATACCTCCCAAGACACAAAAGTCCAGGGCCAGATGGCTTCCCAGGGGAATTCTATCAAACGTTTAAAGAAGAAACCATACCTATTCTCCTAAAACTGTTTGGAAAGATAGAAAGAGATGGAGTACTTCCAAATTCGATCTATGAGGCCAGCGTCACCTTAATTCCAAAACCAGACAAAGACCCCACCAAAAAGGAGAATTACAGACCAATATCTCTGATGAACATGGATGCAAAAATTCTCAACAAGATACTAGCCAATAGGATCCAACAGTACATTAAGAAAATTATTCACCGTGACCACATAGGATTTATCCCTGGGACACAAGGCTGGTTCACACTCGTAAAACAATCAATGTGATTCATCATATCAGCAAGAGAAAAACCAAGAACCATATGATCCTCTCATTAGATGCAGAGAAAGCATTTGACAAAATACAGCATCCATTTTTGATCAAAGCTCTTCAGAGTGTAGGGATAGAGGGAACTTTCCTCACATTCTTAAAAGCCATCTATGAAAAGCCCACAGCAAATATCATTCTCAATGGGGAAGGACTGGGAGCTTTTCCCCTAAGATGAGGAACAAGACAGGGATGTCCACTCTCACCACTGCTATTCAACATAGTACTGGAAGTCCTAGCCTCAGCAATCAGACAACAAAAAGACATTAAAGGCATTCAAATTGACAAAGAAGAAGTCAAACTCTCCCTCTTTGCCGATGACATGATACTCTACATAGAAAACCCAAAAGTCTCCACCTCAAGATTGCTAGAACTCATACAGCATTTTGGCAGCGTGGCAGGATACAAAATCAATGCCCAGAAGTCAGTGGCATTTCTATACACTAACAATGAGACTGAAGAAAGAGAAATTAAGGAGTCAATCCCATTTACAATTGTACCCAAAAGCATAAGATACCTAGGGATAAACCTAACCAAAGAGGTAAAGGATCTATACCCTAAAAACTATAGAACACTTCTGAAAGAAATTGAGACACAAAGACACAAAGAGATGGAAAAACATTCCATGCTCATGGATTGGAAGAATTAATATTGTGAAAATGTCAATGTTACCCAGGGCAATATACACGTTTAATGCAATCCCTATTAAAATACCATGGACTTTCTTCAGAGAGTTAGAACAAATTATTTTAAGATTTGTGTAGAATCAGAAAAGACCCCGAATAGCCAGGAGAATTTTAAAAAATAAAACCATATCTGGGGGCATCACAATGCCAGATTTCAGGTTGTACTACAAAGCTGTGGTCATCAAGACAGTGTGGTACTGGCACAAAAACAGACACATAGATCAGTGGAACAGAATAGAGAACCCAGAAGTGGACCCTGAACTTTATGGTCAACTAATATTCGAAAAAGGAGGAAAGACCATTCACTGGAAGAAAGACAGTCTCTTTAACAAATGGTGCTGGGAAAATTGGACATCCACATGCAGAAGAATGAAACTAGACCACTCTCTTTCACCATACACAAAGATAAACTCAAAATGGATGAAAGATCTAAATGTGAGACAAGATTCCATCAAAATCCTAGAGAAGAACACAGGCAACACCCTTTTTGAACTCGGCCACAGTAACTTCTTGCAAGATACATCCACGAAGGCAAAAGAAACAAAAGCAAAAATGAACTATTGGGACTTCATCAAAATAAGAAGTTTTGCACAGCAAAGGATACAGTCAACAAAACTAAAAGACAACCTACAGAATGGGAGAAGATACTTGCAAATGACGTATCAGATAAAGGGCTAGTTTCCAAGATCTATAAAGAACTTCTTAAACTCAACACCCAAGAAACAAACAATCCAATCATGAAATGGGCAAAAGACATGAAGAGAAATCTCACAGAGGAAGATACAGACATGGCCAACATGCATATGAGAAAATGCTCTGCATCACTTGCCATCAGGGAAATACAAATCAAAACCACAATGACAGAACGTAAATACTGCTAACTCTGGGAAACGAACTAGGGGTGGTGGAAGGGGAGGAGGGCGGGGGGTGGGAGTGAATGGGTGACGGGCACTGGGGGTTATTCTGTATGTTAGTAAATTGAACACCAATAAAAAATAAATTAAAAAAAAATAAATATATCTCAATAATATACTAAAAAAAAAAAAAAAAAAAAAAAACCACAATGAGATACCACCTCACACCAGTGAGAATGGGGAACATTAACAAGGCAGGAAACCACAAATGTTGGAGAGGATGTGGAGAAAAGGGAACCCTCTTACACTGTTGGTGGGAATGTGAACTGGTGCAGCCACTCTGGAAAACTGTGTGTTCCTCAAAGAGTTAAACATAGACCTGCCCTACGACCCAGCAATTGCACTGCTGGGGATTTACCCCAAAGATACAGATGCAGTGAAACACCGGGACACTTGCACCCCAATGTTTATAGCAGCAATGTCCATAATAACCAAACTGTGGAAGGAGCCTCAGTGTCTATCGAAAGATGAGTGGATAAAGAAGATGTGGTCTATGTATACAATGGAATATTACTCAGCCATTAGAAATGACAAATACCCACCATTTGCTTCAACATGGATAGAACTGGAGGGTATTATGCTGAGTGAAGTAAGTCAATCGGAGAAGGATAAACATTATATGTTCTCATTCATTTGGGGAATATAAAGAATAGTGAAAGGGAATATAAGGGAAGGGAGAAGGAATGTGTGGGAAATATCAGAAAGGGAGACAGAACATAAAGACAGGGATCCCTGGGTGGCGCAGCGGTTTGGCGCCTGCCTTTGGCCTAGGGCGCGATCCTGGAGACCCAGGATCGAATCCCACATCGGGCTCCTGGTGCATGGAGCCTGCTTCTCCCTCTGCCTGTGTCTCTGCCTCTCTCTCTTTCTCTCTGTGTGACTATCATAAATAAATAAAAATTAAAAAAAATTTTAAAAAAAAAGAACATAAAGACACCTAACTCTGGGAAACGAACTAGGGGTGATGGAAGGGGAGGAAGGCGGGGGGTGGGGATGAATGGGTGACGGGCACTGAGGGGGGACCTTGATGGGATGAGCACTGGGTGTTATTCTGTATGTTGGTAAATTGAACACCAATAAAAAATAAATTTATTATAAAAATAAATAAATAAACATGATGGGAAAGATTTAAAAAATAAAAAGAGGGATCCCTGGGTGGCGCAGCGGTTTGGCGCCTGCCTTTGGCCCAGGGCGCGATCCTGGAGACCTGGGATCGAATCCCACAACGGGCTCCCAGTGCATGGAGCCTGCTTCTCCCTCTGCCTGTGTCTCTGCCTCTCTCTCTCTCTCTCTGTGACTATCATAAATAAAAAAAAAGAAAAAGAAAAATAAAAAAAAAGAAAAAGAAAATAAAAAATAAAAAGAAAATGTAATTCCTGTCCACATGAAATTTTAAAACTCCTTAGTGACTCAACAGCTATAGAAAAGAGAGCTCCGAAACAGACTCACATATATACAAAAACTTGGTATTTGACAGAAGTGTTATTGCAGACCAAAGGTAAAAAGATAGGCTGCTGAATAAATGGTACCAGAAAATTATCCATAATTAGATATTTATCTAATAAATAAGGATCAGTATTTAGAGATAGGATAATATCATTATGAATCTGGGGTAGGAAATATTCCTTGAACAGTACCCCATAAGTACAAATAATGAAAGGAAAGTCTGACAAAATATAACTGCATTAAAATAAAATATTCTGTTCAACAGAACACATAAATAAAACTTTGAGAATGTAGGCCACGGAATAGAAGAAAATATTTGCAATGTATATAGTCAGAAAAAGATCGGTAATCCATACACCAATGAGAAGACGATAAACAACCCAATGAAAATTTCAGCAAAGAACATGAACACGGACTTCAAAGAAGAGAACCATTATATAAATGACTCATAAATGTATAAAAAGATGCCCAGTTCCATTAATAACCACAATGAATATTATTCACAAATGTAAGATTAAAAAATAAGTCTGGCAGGATGTGGAGCTTTAGGAATTTAAAACACTCCTATTGGGGGTGTAAACTGATGTAACCATTTTGGACAGAAATTTAGCCAGATCTAGTAAATTCAAGAATAAGTATGCCAAATAACGCAGTAATTTCACTCCTACCTATTTATATGCCCCAAAGAAGCTTTTCCCGTGTACTCAGGAGACATGACCAAAAAAATTCATCACAACACTTTCTGAAAGAGCCACAAAGAAAATATTAATAATGGAGGCTCATCCATATAATGGAATACTACACAGCAGAGAAAACAAGCGTACTAAGAACTTGGACAGACCTCATGAAATGTTGAATTAAAAAAAGAGAAAGTGGTAGAAGAGATACAATATGTCACAACTTTTGTAATGTTTTAAAAATAGAAAATTCATAAGAACAGATACTACACTTGATGTTAGTCATTTATTTTAGGCATTTATTTAGGCCATTTATTTATCCCTTGAATTATCTATCTCATTATGGATTAATGGATATTTACTTTATTCTATGAGTTATAATGAAATGTTATCATTTATTTTAGTGCTCAAATTAGTTCCATTTTTCCATTAGGAGCTCCTTCAAGTTGGCTCCTGTGTGGCCTAACAGCTTCTAAGCTTCCTTACTTCCTGGCACCACAAGATATTTCAGACTCATTTTGTATTTTCTCAGCCTCAGATCTGGCATCATTCATTTCGAAAAGGACTACTGATTCCTTCAACTGCAAAATGGTATTTAGAACCCAAGATGTGGTCCATAGACTCATTGCTTGTAAAATGTCCTTGTTTCTAGGCCCTTTCAGCAGGCAGAGCTAGGAAATGGATGTGTGAATAACGCATGCATATACACACACTTACACTTATTTCTATACCTATCTATAAAAAGCTTGCTGACATTTTTTTATTTGGGGTAGTGTTGAATTTATAAATAAATTTGTGAAGAAATTTTTTTATCCAGTTAGTTAGCTAGTTTATTTATCCGACACAGAGAGAATGAGAGAGTATAAGCAGAGGGAGGGGCAGAGGCAGAGGCAGAGGGAGAAGCTGGCTGCCCTGCTGAGCAGGAAGCCTGACATAGGTCTTGATCTTAGACCCTGGGATGGTGACCTGAGCTGAAAGCAGATGCTTAACCAACTGAGCCATCCAGGTCCCCCTAAATGTCGTTGTTTCAATAATAGATTAATTTATTTCCGTTTTTTCAACTCTATTTTTGTGGATTTATTAGGTGTTTTAATGATTATCTTCATGTAGAGAAAAATAAGTGGAAAATAATAGTATATATGAACTTGGGACCCATAAATATTACTAAAAGTAAAAAGGTATAAATGGCTTTAATAGAGAATGAATTTAATATTAACTCTGAGATTGGAATAAGGAGAATCAGATCAAAACATAATACATGACCATGACTCCGTTTGTAATATTCTATTTTTTAAGATTTATTTTAGAGAGAGAAGAAGGAAAGAGGGAGCAAGAGGAAGGACAGAAGGAGAATCTCCAGCAGACTCCCCACTGAGCTCAGAGCTCTATGCATGGCTGGACCCAGATCCTACCACCCTGAGATCATGACCAAAACCAAAATCAAGTCAAATTTTCAATCAACTGAGCCACCCAGGCACTGCCCTTACCCTAGAGGGAGAGAGAGAAATATTCTATCTTTTAATCTGAGTAGTGAGAAATGTTTTTATTATTCTTTATACAAATTTGAACTATTATGTTTTTCAAATATCTAAATGAAAAAATTTAATATATTTTAAGTAATTTTTCTTATGATTTAAATTCTTTTAAGAAGTTTTATATTCCTACAACAAATAATGCTTCAAAGTAGAGACTGTCCAATAAAGCTCTAAATTACACTAGAGAAACTACTTAGCCTCTTAAGAGATTGTTGAAAAACTATAAAGGGCGAGTGGTATACTACTGCAAATTATTTACTTGATTTCAGAAAAAGGAAGGATTTCTGAAAATGGAATATCAGTGTGATTTTTCTACAGGAGGGAAATAACATGAAGGGCGGGGGAATATTTTGGTCTTTTTGCTGGAGTTGATGTTACAGGCTTCCCTGTACCTGCCTACCCTGTGGTTGGCCCCATCGCCACAATCCAAGTTAATTGGTATGTCGGCTTATCAAAATAACTCATGCCAAAAAAAAAAAAAAAAATTCTCATTGATTTGCCCTTTGCCCCCTCTTTGGCAACAGAGACCCATTTAAAGTGCAATAGTCTGCGTTTGTCCTCAGTAAATTCAATTATATTCTTTCTGGCTACTTCAGCTAGCCATGATGATTGTAAATTATACCCTACCCTCATCTTCCAGGCTAATTTTCATGCCCGCAATGTGAACTTGATGGGTATGCTTTGTTTATTCCTCTCCAAATTCTTTAGAAGGACCAAATTGTAAACACTGCTGTTTTAGGAACTTTTCAAAAACCTCTTTATAGACAGAGTCTCAGCAGCCCTCTGCACCTCACTCCCAAGAAATCTAGTTCCTGCTCATGTCTGAATCTCTGCTTTCTCACAAACTTTCAATATTCACTAAAGCTGCCAAGATTGGGGATGATCCTGAAATACTTCCCCCTATGAAGTAAATCCAATCTGTAGAAGTTTGTAAAAGACAGTAAAGAATATGCTGAATTATGAACTCCCAAAGTATTTCTCCAATGGATAACTGAGAAACCTTAAGAAATATCTGCCATCATTTTTCAAAATAATTATTTTGACTTTAAACATGTAAGAACTCATCTGCCCCCACCTCCTTCAATTGCCTGGATGATAATGATGTAATTGCAGTTATAATTACACAGGACTTCAATTCAATTTAATTTTAATTATTTAAAATTTGTAAACACTCCAGGAAAACCTCATTAAGCTGCTGAACCAGCTTGCTTGCAAGGGGGACCAAGGAGTCATCATTTACAATTATTCACATTACAACATCCATTCACTCACACTAACCATTCTGATTAACCAGTAATCATACTCACTTGGGGTGAACAGCACTGGCGAAGCTTGTTATTGCTTTTAAAAAATTATTTGTAAAGCTGTGTATATAAATGAATCCCCACATTCAAAAACAGCCAGAAGAACTTTGCCTGCATGCACATTGGAAAGTAAATAGATCCTCACAAAATATGAGTATTTAAAAATATTTATTGTTAAACTGATGTCTTGGAATCCCTACCGATTCAGATTTGTCTTTTTTACTTTCAGGTTATATGATTTGCTACTTGCCTCTGTTAGACTGCATCTCTGTGATGGGAGGCTCACAGTCAATCAAGGGACTGAGAACCTAAGGCCTGGCATGGGCTGCGTTAGAATCCAAGTGCCCTGTGTTGTGAGGGGGAAAGAGTACTTGATTACATGTAGGGAAACCCAGTTCAGATGGAAGCTGGGATTCATCTTCTAGCCTGAGTCTCTCCTTAAAATGATCCAAACACAAGGAGCTACCTCAGGACTTTGTGGAGGATTAAATGTGCCTGGCACATAGAAGGTGTGTTATATGTGTAGTCACCTTCAGCGACTTAGTTCACAGTTACTAACATTCTGGTGATTAATGTGTGAATATATCTTAACTAGAAGAACTCCACTTTTCAGAAGCCTTCATTGAGTTACTTAATTATGAGAATTATAATAATTAGTGAATAAAGACTATGTGTGTTATACAAATGCCACACATGGGTAATTTTCAGGATTAATAAAATGTCTTCTAACACTAATTTTCTAGACAATAGGAGGATTCCTGAATGAACATGTTTATCAGGCAAATTAAAATCCCACCTGATGATATAACACTCATATTGTCACATTTACTGAGACCCATTCTCATCTATTATTAAAATTTTGGCACTTGTTGCAGAGACTTGGCTAGAAACAGAAAAATAACAATAACTGTTCTTACTGCTCACTTTCACAAACAGCTTTTAAATTTCTAAAATAATTTTAATATCCATTGTTTGAGCTTGTCCCTACAACAATATGCAGATTTTGAACATGAGCAGGTTTTATACCAGGGCACCAAATAATCAGTGGTCATCTTGGTTGTAAGTGGTAGAAAGATTGGGTTATAACTGGTTTTACTTCCCTTTGGAACAAACTGGCATATTGTACACTGGCCAGAATGTTCTCTTCCTCACTGGAAATTCCCATTCTTCTGAGCTCCGTCAGCAAGCCTTACACTTGTTGCTCCAAGACTCTGGCATGCTTTGGTCAGGTTACTTAAATCCCTGGTCATTTTTCAATCTTTGACTCAAAGTAACCTCACCAAGGAGCACTCAATAGCTATCATACCTAATGCCCTGAACTAATGCTAATGAAAACAGATGTAGATATAAAATTGGTCACCAAAAGTTCCAAAATGGAGACAAAAGTAATGTAGTAGTCCCCATTTATCTGCAATTACATTTTCCATGTTTTTAGTTGCAGTGAGCTGTGGGCTATAGTGCAGAATCATACGGTCCTTCTTCTGACATATTGTCAGAAGGTCAGTAAGTAGCCTAATGCTGTGTCACAATGCCCTCATCATTCACCTCATTTCCATACCTAGGCATTTTATCATCTCATGTCATGTCAAGAAGGGTGAGTGCAATACAATAAGGTATTTTGAGAGACAGAGAGAGAGACCACATTCACATAACTTTTATTACAACATATTGTTCTATTTTATTATTGTTGTTAACCTCTTACTATGTCTCATTTATAAATTAAGCTTTATCATAGGAATATATAGAAAAAACACCATGTATAGGGTTTAGTACTCTCCATGATTTAAAACATTCACTGGGGATCTTGGAACATATCCCCTGTGGATAAGAGGAGATGGGTGTTTCCATAAATAGGTAACTATCAATTTAATCCAATGGGCTAAGCTCCAAGAAGAAACAACAAATAATATGTTCCACTGCGTTGAGATGAGATGGTCATTGCCTGTTCTGCTGGCCTTCCCTATCTCTGAACATCCACTGCTCTTACTGGTAATTCACAATTTAGCACTGCCAGGTTTCTCAGCTTTTTCCATGTGCTTTACAGCTCTTCAGTTGGAGTATAAGGCACTTGAGGGGAGGGGTTGGGTATCATTTTTCTTTTAGATGCCACAGCTTTTTCCATAGTCTATGTTACAAAATTATGGCTCAATAGAGATGAATTACTTAATTGTGTATAGAAGATTCAGTAAGCAGGAAGGAGAAGACTTATGTATGAAAAAGAAGCTTTTTTTCCCTTAAAAAAAAAAAAGAAAAGTTAGGAATAGCAATGGTGTGCTGCTGAGGGAAAAAGAAGAATGATTTTATATGGGGTAGTTTATTTAGGAAGGAAAGAAATGTGCAACCTTTGTACCATTTGAAATCTGCATTCTGCTGGCTAATAGAAAGTAATCTCTCCTATTTGTAAAATGAAAACAATGCAAAGATGATAACACACTTTGCACTAAATCTATTTGGAGAAGGAACAACAAAATTTTCCTCCATTCACTCAATTCATCCTGGAATATAATACACAAAATTGTAATTCAGAGCACATTATCTATGCTGCCATTTATTTTCTGAAACATTAGTCCAGGAATATTATTCTACATTTTTATATTAAAATATGTCCCACAAGATTCATGCATTTATTCTCAGGGGAACTGGTCTGCCTAAGTTTTATAAAAATGTTGACTAACTATCTGAGTGATGAACTGAACCAAAGATCATTTATATTCTTCATTTATCACCAGACTTTGGTAGTTGAAAATATTTGTTAACCATTCCTTGCCTCAATTTTATCAACAAAAAGAGGGATAAAAGTGGTTGCTTTGAAATATATATGCGACTACACACATTTGTGAAATTCTCTGAGATTCTCTGATGGTAACACTATTGGAATCATTAAAATTTAGTGAACCCTGGGAATTCGAATCCTTTAATACTCTAAAGGTAATGTAATCAGATTAATGGATTTTTTTCTTAATCTTGTCAAGAGTCTAGTTGTTCAAGATCAGATGTTTTCTACTTCTCTACTGAAAATAAAACTGAGTTGAGGCTTTAGGTAGAGAAATAAAAGCCAGCTTCCTAATTATTCCCTCTGTGTGGTCCTCTGAGACTATAGCTGATCTGGGGTTAAATTTATTCTTTAGCTAATTAAACTCCTTTTATGTTTTTAATTAAGCAGCCCTAATGACCTTTCTTTATGGACAGCTGGCTTCACTATAATCAGATTAAGTTTCTCATATTTAACATGGTGTAGGTGAGTGATGACCAAAAACGTCTTAAGAAATTACATATACTTTTACCATATGTAACTCTCAGTTGAAGAGTAGTGAGGAAGGGGACAGGGAAGTGGGCTGGAGCAGTTCCAAGACTGAATGGGTCAAAACCGAACAGGTGCAGGCTCGGCAAGTCCTGGGGACCTGGGAGGGATGGTCTGCCAGCACTCACAGCATGCCAAACCAGGTCTGCAGCGCATACCCTGAGCACCGCAAAGCATTAAAAGAGACCAGATGTATGGATTAAAGCCCATGACAAAACTGCCAATCCATTATTTTATAATGTGCATTGAATATCTAAAGGAATCAAGTCCTCTGCTCCCCCTGAGGTAATTTAATTGTGTTTTAAAATATTCAAATGTACCTTCTCTAAGTTACCATCAATTTTTTTTTTTTTTTTTTTTTTTTGGAAAATGAGGTCTAGAAAATGGTAGGCTTTCAACATGTATTTATGGAATAGTACATGGATGAATAGAAGTGAATAAATGAATAAATGAAAAAGCTAAAAGGCCATTTATGCCCTTATTCTATATCCTCATTTTGTAGATGAGAAAGGTGAGGTCTATAAAGATTAAATGAAATAGCCAAGCTGCAAAATCTATTTTTTAAATAAACCTTTACTGAAGACCTACTGAGTAACAAGAAACCAGTTATAAAGATGAACAAAGCTGCCATTCTCCAGATGAACATATCCCCTTAAAACACTGGAATCAACCCATTTGTCACTGGTTGCCAGCAGCTGTGCAAGTTAAGTTTCTAGGTTCACAAGTCAGAGGCTGAAAACCTTGTTTTTACTTTTCATCAATGACAAAATAAAAGGATCATCAAACCAAGTCAGATTCTTATTTCTCTGATCCCATGCAGTAGCCAAATTAGAATTTCAGACTAATCCTATACCAGAAACCCCTTCCATCTGGAGCCAGGCCATAGCCACCAGAGTATTCTTACTCTAAAGATGATGGTGGGCAATGACTATGAAAACAAAGGGTTGATTTTCCACCTTTCTAGAAAGGGTATTAAGGTAGAGGCAGGAGTGGACAAGAGGAGTGAAAAATAGAGGGTTTACTGTTAAGAAGTATTTACGTTTTACTTGAAGAAAAAAGAATCTGTTTTCTTCCTTAAATTGATGAACAAGTAATGTAAAACTTTCCATACAATTACATCAAGCTAAGCCTCTTCTGAAGAGTGGAAGAGAAAAGTTGCAAGAAGGCAGTGATTAAACAGAATGCCAGAGAGAAATACAATCAAAATCATAAGAATACTGCTGTTTTGACATGCTAGCTGGGGTTGGTAGTAAACAGGGAGGAACAAAACTGTGGAAGAGAAAAGGAGGGGAAAAGCACATTCTTGAGACAATTTTTATTTCCTATTCACCTGAGCTATAATTTTCAGTGATAAACCAATCACCTGTGGTCCCACCTTCCTTTTGTTAGCTGGTAAACCATTCTTCATGGCTTTGTCTCTGCTCCAGTCCTAAGAGAGTTTGTATTCTAGAGTGGCTAGATCTAATGATTTATTCCTACCCGGGCTGTAATTTTCAGGACCAAAATGACACCTGTCCAGAAAGCAAGCTGGTGTCTACTAGAGGAATTTGACTGCTGGCTAGAAGTTTGCCATCCATAGTCTAGTGATCTAAGATCCTCAGAAAAATCAGACACTTGAGTGGCAAATACTAACTCATATTCTAAGAATGCATTTGTTACCAATTTGCCAACTAGTCTAATCACAGCTGTTCTTTCAGCTTCTTGATTTTATGATAACATTTTCCTTCCTGAAATATAGCTTGGCTATGGAAATAAAATTTTAATTATATGAATTTGCAAGGTGACCTTTAAAAAATCAAAGGTTAACTTTCTTTACTCTCTAAATCCTACTGTGCCATGCACAGCCATGCAAATCAGCACTAGTCTAATCTGTTTCCCTTATGATTGCTATTCTCTTTGGCAGATTTCCATTTTATTTTTTTCAAGTCTAAGTTGCTTACAGGGAGGGTAAGATTTCAAAGCAAGCTCCAATTCCTGGTGTCTTCCTGTAACTTTGGTTTTAGTTACTAAGGAAACACTTCTTTGCTGTGCTACACTATAAATCCTTTAATTCCTCTTTCTCCTAATTCTTAAGTAATCCATTTAAACTGCAAAAGCAAATACTATGAGAGCGTTCCATAAAACACATAGCATGCAACT
Organism: Canis aureus; assembly: GCF_053574225.1. Classification (NCBI taxonomy): domain Eukaryota; kingdom Metazoa; phylum Chordata; class Mammalia; order Carnivora; family Canidae; genus Canis; species Canis aureus. The sequence goes on from NC_135630.1 coordinate 42,612,912, forward strand.
CTGTATATGAGGAAGCACATCTATTTTAATTTCAAAATTTCATATTAATTGCCATTAGATATTCAAATTCCAGTAGTCCACGCAGGGTAGCTAGATGAATAAAGGCAGTGTATGACAGATAAAGTTAGCACATGTATCATAATCTGTAGTGTTTATCAGAATAAAGGAAGATGGCAAAGTCAAGTTAGAGGCTGGCATAAAATTTAAGGCTAAAACTATCCGGGCTTGCAAGAAAATACAGGCAGCATTTAATTATATACTAAATCTAAAATGTTTCATTTCAAAATGTTTACTAAGTGATTCAATTATTCCTTTCTCAAATACTGACTGAGATAATATCTTGTTCAATAAAGGGATGGTATGTTACATCCCCTACCCAGGAAGGGCGAAAACATATTCAGAAATAACCACAGCACAAAACAAAATATGCCAAGAGCTAAAGAAAAGCACAATGCGCTATGACAGATGGGTAAGAGAAGAGTTTATTGCTGAGTGAGGTGTTGGGAGAAGCCCTAACATAAAGAGAGACATTCGTGCTGGGCTCTGTTACCAGTGGACCATGGCAAAGGTGGTGGCTATGAGAACATGTATTGCAAGCAATAGTGCCAGCACTGGGTGTGCTACCTAGTGTTGACATAATGTCAAGTTGGCCAACTGTCCTAGAGGAGGTGGATATATTGAAGCCACAACCAGGCCAAGGAATTTGAGTTTCATACTTAAATACCATGATGATGGGTAGAATTTCAGGTGTTTTTAGTAAGACTGGAGACACAAAAGTTCAGAGAGGAAATTCAAAACTAGAAAATATTCTTCTTGAGGTTGGATGACACACTCTCACTCTTATCACATCTAACTTGGAGTTTTTTCAGCAATTAGATCTCTAGGATACCACCATGATTCATCATTCACCAAAATCATGAATCATGCACTGACATTTATTACCTGTCAGCAGGTAAGCGTTTTCATTTCGTCACACCAAAATAAAAATCTAATAAAAAGCATGTATAAAATATCTCAATTAAAATCTTATATGGATACTTTTTTTTTTTTTTTATGAGGGCTCGGAATCATTTCTACTGATCTACCTTCTGAAAGTCATTTTGAAAATAAAGCTTTTACTGGAGTCAACCATTGTAATTCAGAGAATTAAGTAGGAGACAGGAGGAGTAGGGTTATCAGAATGGCCAAATTAGGGGAAGGCAGTGCTCATTTAAGATTCCAGAGTTGATACTAAAATTAGGGAATATACTGATCCAAGGGTAACCAGGGAATTATAATCCAATCAGCCAAAAAGGGAAACGTGAATGAGTCATCCAAACAAAAGAGTGAAAAACAAATATCAAAGGTGATTTAAAGAGTGAAGAACAGAAAGTTATAAATAACAGCAAACAGCCTAAAGCAGTTCGTTTTTACCTTAAGGTATGGAATGCAGTAGGCCAGCCATATTGAAAAGGCCAGAGGAGGCTATGCTGCCAATATTTAATATCTAAATATTAAAGAATAAAGATGCCATTTTATATGAATTCTAACAAAAATAATGTCAAAATAAAACAAAACATAGTAGCTATAGTCAACTTAAGCTTTGAAATGCACATGCTGAAGATAAAATGATAATGCTAGGTGTCATTTATTCTATTATTTAATCTATCTACCAATTGTTCTCTCTCTGAATCTCACAATAGCCAGATGCAGAGTTACAGGAAAACATGACTTCTAGCAATGGTACTTTTTTTTTTTTTTTTCAGTGCAGGATTCAAAAGTACAACTGATCTTTTTGGAAATTTCCAACTGGCCAGGCTGGTCTTGAGGTTCACCACCTCCTTACAAGGGAGTGGTTCATTTCACCATAACATTTAATTATAGAACAGTAATACTTTCTTCTTAAAATCACTTCGCTACATCTTAAGTTATTAAGATACTACTATGCAATAGGCAATAATAGGTAGATGATAGACTAATGATAGAGAGATAGACAGGGAGGTAAGTAGGCAGATAGGTAGGTAGATAGGTTCCATTCCCTCTGCCCATCCTTCCATCTGTCCTTTTCCTGGTTTTCCTATTTTCCCCAGTTAATCAGATCCTTCTTAAATTTCCAACATTAACCTATATTCAGAATTTCATGACTGAATCTTCTATCTGATGTGAATTCTCTTATCTGTACCATTTTCTCTATCATCATCATGTGGGTTGATCGATTGACTGACTGACTGATTGATTGATTATTTAGCTTTTCTATGACTATCCAGAACCCCTCTATCCCTCAGTGGCCAGCTCATTTCTGGCCTCTTCATAGAAACTTCCTGAAAGACAGTATTTCTTCCCTGATTTCCTATACTCACCCTCACTATAACAATTTTAATCTATCATATATTAGTTTCAAATTGTTCTACTATGTAATTCCACATTTTTCTATAGCTTCCCATTGTAGCCAGAATGGTATCTAATATCATACCTACTAATAGATAAATTCTAAGATTTCTTTAAAAAATAATAAAGGCAAGGTAAAGATTTGTTTCTCTTAGATGCTAAACTTTAAGTGTCTATCTATATCACTTTCATTTTCAGTGAAGATTTCCTACAATTGCATGTCAAATGCTAAACATCTTTAGGTGTGGGAATTGTGCCTAATTAAATATGACCAGGGTAAAAACATCTTTTATTCTTTAAGTCAACAACCACTTCTCAAATACATACTTCTGAGGAGAAGCAGAAAATCTTTCCCTTAGATTTTCTTACAAAGATGAGTGTGCACATTTGACAAAAGCATAACTTTTTGTGAAGAAAGATCTACTTTCAGGCAATTTTGTTTGAAAATCTTTACCAACTGCACTTAGGAATCTGTGGCTCTGAACCTGAACATATCAGGGATAATTATTCTATGTTGCTCAAATGGGCAGCTTTTTGAGTATAAAACAATGAGGAAGAACGGTTAAGTCCTCTCACCATGATCAGCTAAAATAATCTAGTGACTATCATGACAAATGACATGTACTGTAGCCAGAGAACCCGACCCTTCCAATACATGGTGAGGTGCAAAATCATTAACTCCAAATAAATGCACTTTAAAAAGTACATTCATTTTTCAATGTGACTAAGAAAACCAACCCAAGAACTAAACTTCAAACTACTTAAAATAAGGAATTACACTTAATACCATAAATTTTAAGAATCAAAATTATAATAGGATTGTAGTATCTTTGCATATGTAATGACAAATTGTTTTCTTCTGTAACTAAAAACACAAACAGTAGCAGGTGGTAGATATGTTCTAGGAAAGAAAAATACCAAACTTTCATGGAAGGTCCTTTTTGGGAAGAGTTGATTTCAAAAGGAAAAGTGCTATTCTGAAAAATCCCTAGAGAATATACCAATCATGACGGGTTGTTGTAGAGCAAAAACCCGAGTTTATTCAAAATTCCAGATATCACCAAATATAAATACCACTAAAGGAAAAGTTTTCAGTGTCACTATATTTTATAGCTGTGTGTTCCTTTATACATTTTTATGGACTAGATTTATTGAAATATAAGAGACTGTCTTCCTTCCCTCTTCCTAGCTGTCCCTGAAATCTACTTTGCTGCCAGCTATAATCCTTCTCCATTTTTATTTAAAAGCCATCAAGAGTTTAAAGTAGTAAAATTGAATGGAGACTTCAAACATGAACCAATTTTCCTTTCTTATGACCTATTGAAGATAAACGTGCACGCAGTAGTAAGGAATATAAGCTTTGCCCAAGACATACACTAAAATAACGAGACATTACTCTTCTTTCTGGAGAGAACTGAAGATTTATTAGAAGACAGCACATTGGGAAGTCTTTCAAATATCTTATAATTTCTTTTGTGACATTCCCTCTGTCAGTGATTTCATCATCCAGGCTTCTTTTCATTCTCCTTCCTGGATTTGGAGACCACTCATAATCCTGATGACTAATCCATCCTTGGAAAACTATGGGGATTGCCTGCACTCTTGCCTATGAAACTGCAATTAAATAAAAGACCTATGTCTGTAACAGCCATGGAGATGGAAAAAAGCAAAACTAGGTTCGGTATTCCTGAATGACAAAATTCTCAAGAAAACTTTAAAAAAATTTTTGCTTTATTAAAAGACTGCCAAGAAATTGGATTTTATCTTGGAGTAGATTCAAATTCAACCACTGTATCTAAGTACTATGCCAGGCACTGTACTTGAGGCATGTGTATGTATTAGCATTATATCCTCAAACCTTCTTGAGAGAAATTTAATCTGCATTCATAGTTAAGAACCTGACACTCAAGAGAAATGAGCCATCCTGCCCAAGTCACAGAACCAGATAAAGAGCATAGATGGACACAGACGCAGGTTTTAAGTACAAAGGAAGGATAGAATTAGAGAAACACATTTCTGGAACTTCCAAATCTTGAATTTGTTGGAGAAAATGGAAATGAAGGAAGAGAAAAGGAGAGATGACTTTTCAGAGCAAGAAAGAAATCGAGCTCAACTGATCAAACTCTTTCTCTTCTTATAGGACTGAAGCTTTATTATTAGTACCTGGTGACTTCTGGGCCACTAGAGCTGTACCACCTAAAACTGTTCCATCTTAAGCCCCTCACCACCTAAACACCTTTCTGTGTCCTCCAACTATTAGGTGTCATATGCATTGATTCCTTGATAAGTTCACATAAAAATATATACCCTAACAAATGCCTATTACACAAAATATCATTCAAATCTTCCCATCTTTCTTGTTTTCTAAAATTCTTCTGGTGAGTATCAAAGATAAAATGTAAAAATGCTAGAGATAAAACAAGCCAAGTGTTAAATAAATAAACCCTAGGTGTTATGTTTTTGCACAGAATTATAATAGCAAGGGCAAAACCTTTAAAAATAAATTTAATGTTCACTTCCATCTCTATGGTGAAGACCAAAGGACCAATTATTTACACTTGTGTCATTTTGAGCTCTGGTCAAAGAGGAAATAGAGACCAAAGAAAAAGTTAACATATCACTTTATCAGACTAGGGCCTATATCTTCTGTTAAATGAGAGATGAGGCCATGTTTTCTAGCAACATTAGCTGGATCAGTTAAGTGTATTGTGCAGATTTGCCGTAGAGGTATTAAACAGAATTTTCCAAAGAAGAGGACAATGACTATTACTAAAGTGCTAAAGAGAAAAGTATAAAAGCACAACTTGAGATGTAAAGCCTAAGCTTCATCTTGAGGAAATAAACCCTTCTATGCCCTTAAAATGAGCTACTCGATAATTGTGAAAAACAAAGCAGATCTTTCAGGTAGAAATTCATCAATCATTCTGCTTCTTTTTGCAGAAGTACTGAAGTATGTGATCTAGTAGATGGCTTGAGATAACTTTAAGAGTAGGGCTATAGATTTTAAAATATATTTAAAAGATAGTTCACATGTAATTTTATTTCTGGCGAGATTAATGTTCTACAAAGTTGGATTAACTAAAATGTTCTGTGAAATAATTTTCTTGGTGAATCAATCTTTATAGTTCAATTGCTTACAAGGTTTACATAGAAACCCTATAAAACCAAAAAAAGATTCAGTAAAAAGCACCCATAAATTGACTCACCTAGGAGAAAAAAAAAATAACAAGACTAGCCTACTTGTATATTTATATCTAAATAACAGAGGAAGGATTTGAATATGTTAGACACGTTGTAATTGGTCCAATCTCTCCTGGGTACTCTCCTCTTCCCACTTCAAGTAGGAAACACTAGGGACACCTGGGTGGCTCAGCAGCTGAGCGTCTGCCTTTGGCTCAGCGCGTGATCCCAGAATCCTGGGATCAAGTCCCATATCATGCTCTCTGCATGGAACCTGCTTTTCCTCCCTTCCTATGTCTCTGCCTCTCTCTGTATGTCTTTCATGAATAAATAAATAAAATCCTAAAAAAAAAAAAAGTAGGAAACATTAGAACAGGCAGACAAAACCAGCTCCTGTAAAAAGCACTAGCTGTACATATTATTTTAGACAAGCAAAGCAAGGTTAATGCAATCCCCCCAAGAGAGACATCAGAGTGACTCTGGATTAATTAATCACAGCAGGAAGAAGCTGAGTTACCAGAGATGTTGCTAAATTGCCCCTATAGAATGGACCAAGAGGTGCTCACTTCCTTAGGACTGAAATAGAGATATGATTCCAAATGTCAAATTTTGGATTTATAATCAATAATCCTATTGTCAGATCATTTACAACAAATGTGTTTATTCAGCTGGCATTGACAGGAAACTCAATTTATTATCTGTGAGCATATATATATATATATATATATATATACATATATATATACTTCCAACATGCATTTATATGTGCAGAATCCATCTGCAGTTTCTCTTTTTTTCTGGTAGGAAGAGTTCATATAGCTTACCAAAGAGCCTGACCAGATCATAAATCAAAGGGAAGCAATTTCTGATAACTGAATATGAGTTTCCTCTAAAGCTTTTATGTGACGAGAGTCTGGGAGCTCTGTGACTAGCATAAAAGAAAACCCATCACACCCCTCCCCCTACACACATCAATTGCTGGCCTCTTTGTTCCAGAATGTACAACCATAATCTGTAGGCTCTTTTCAGCACTTTAATTCACATTTGCCCTTATAGCCAGGAAGGCCTACACAGCTTAAGTTTCTCTCTGTTCACTGTTCTCCTCACATCTAACATAAGCTGAGCAAAGTGACTTTCTACCAACTTTTGACTCCTGCCCAAGATTTGTTTCCAATTTGTTTAAAAGAAAAACTAAAATTACCAAATTTATGTTTTGTGAGGGGAAACTGCTGACATTTGAGAATCAGGAAAGAGCCTTTAAGATCTGCTATGTGCCAAACTATAGGAAGTAGGAAAATAAGAAATACCAACCAATCTGTTCCTCCTTCAGGAGTGCCCATGGTCACTGCCAACAATGAGAACTTTCTACGTGCCAGGTACCAACAAAGCAAACTTGGCCTCAGGGACCCATGAGATAAGATTCCTATTGCATTTCTCACCTAGCAGAGATGCTGAGGATAGGCAGGAGAAGATGCTGACATCAACTGATGCTGCCCTACCTTATGCAGTCTGCGTCAGAGCCTGGATTTTCATCGCTAACTATAAAACTATAAATGAAACGCCATCCGTGAACTGAACTGGATATAAACAAATTTGCAATGCTTTATCAAGTTGCTTTCAAAGCTCCCTCACCCCTCCCCAAACAATAGTGATTACAACTGGAAGATAAAGCTTTAAGTACACTGATATTTTAAGTGCCATGTTTTGTTTCATTACAGCTTTGCCTATGAGAAGAAATCTCTCTAAAAGGGTCTTCTAACAATATAAAAATCACATATGTGCCAGAAAGAATGCTGAACAGAAAACCAAATTTGCTTCTAAGTAGATAATGCCACTTTTCCATGATTATACAACTGAAAGAACAGATTAAGAAAAACTGTTAACAGAGTTTTTCTTTTACTGCAGCAAAACCATTTCAAAGAAAAGATACACCCAGGGAACTATTACAAATGTTGTAAAAGCCTAAGAAAGCTTGGTAAATAAGGAAGTTTTAAATTACTACTCACATAAAAACAAATGTTACTGTCCATCACTTCTCTGGGTAGGATACGCTTTACATAAGGGATACTTAGATGCTAGAAGGAAGAGCGCCAACAATTATCGTCCAAACTCCGTACTGTTTAGAAAAGAGTTAGTCTGCCTTCTAATCTGTCTCTCTGAGCAGAACCATTTAATAACCACATCCATTGGTTTTTCTTTTATTTCAAATTCTGCCAGAACTTAGAAGTTCACTGAAGTAAATGGACTGATGCATCTGAGGATATGATGGCACAAACAGCCTCCTTAGCATGTGACTAACATCAGGGTGCTCCAAGAGGCTTTTCAGGCAATATTTTTACTGAGCAGCAGCAGCCAAACTGGATTAAAATGATCAGGACCATGAACAGTCATTTAGCTTCATCCTCTTGCTGGAAGTGTTCATTGACCAACAATTATTAGAAGAATATTCTCTCATCTCCAGCCACCAGAGTAAGCAAAAAGGAAACATCTCATAAATCTAGATTAAAACAGCTATACTTAGTAATTTTTAAAAAGCCCAAATGGTAAAATACATACATACATACATATTTACAGCTGTGAAAAACCCATATCTGTCTTTTTCTTCTTCAATTGAAATTGTTCTCTAAGTTAGTTTACCGTATGGAGGGATATAAAAATGTAATTCAAAGGGACGATAGTACAGTTGAAAGGTTACAGACAGGGCATCAGGACACCTAAGCACACAAGGTGGCCTCATGACCTCAACCAAGCCACTGGGAGGTCAGGCTTCTTAAAACTGTAGGAGAGTCTTATTTGGTGTCTCATTTACTCAGGTGGTAATATGAGATAACATATGAGATAATGAATGCTTGATGGAAAATTGTTTATACCAATATAATACTCGATTCATGTAGATATTATTGATTCTTTTTCCATTCATGTTAATGTGAATGGCTAGCTCTATTCACCTTAAAGTCAAATGTTTGAATAAGAAAATGTTTGAAAGTATGTGTGCGTCTATGTGTGTACACATACTTGGGTATGTATGTATTTTTCTAATATGCTTCATTAAGATAATTAGAACTGAAGGAAGCATAATTGATAACTAGAAAATTTAGTACAAATAAAGCAAGATAAATCTGGAGCTTTAGTACATCAATACGGTGAAAGACAAATTAAAGTCTTAATTACCAAATTGTAGAAGCTATTTAAAAATTATGATTCATGTTAAAAGAACTCACAATTGAAACAGCCTTGTCATCATATTTCTTTTTGTTTTCAATAAGTGTTCCTCTTTCTTATCATACAGAGAACTGTCTTCTTTTTTTACCCTTTAAATGCTTCTTATAATGCCACAATTAACTTCAAATCCATCACAAAAAGTATAAACTAAGTTCTCTGGATGAATCAGAATATAAGCCAAATATTGCCAATGGAGCTCACAGAGAATCCACCAAAGCAGAAAAATTTGTTTCCAAGTCATCCTCATCCTCTGTCTTGTGAATGTGTCCAGATATATTCTCTGTTCACCCCACTCCCTATCGCCCACTCACACATTGACTTACACACACACACACACACACACACACACACTCAAGCACACTCAGAGATGGAAAAACACTGCAGACGTTGACTGTTGTGTGCTGTGTGATCTTTATGCTGAATGAGAACAAACTCATTTCACGTGCAATGTCATCCACTCCTTTACATGCAAAATCCTATTTTATATTTATTCTCATCTCACCTCAGTAATATTAGAATAAATAATCCATAATAATTTTTTCAATGGAAGATAGGGAGGGAAAAGGAAATATTAAAATCAGAGCTAGACTCTATCATGAAAGACATGGTATTGGTCACTCTAGTGGAATCTAGATTTTTCCCGAGCGATTACCTCAATATAAGTGAAACAGCAGCAAGTTGTACTTTTAAACCATTTTTGACTTAGCAGTTACTCCAATCAATTTTTTTCCTGAGGCCTGAGGGAACAGAACGCCCAAATTTGAGCAAAATGGAGGGAATCAAATGCCACTTTTGCAGATAATATTCAATATGGTCTTCAGAGTGTGACATCATCATTTTGTTACAAGAGTTAGAAACTCCCCACGTATATTCTGGGATTTTGTGACCTCTCGTGTAAACTCTGGTTCTACATATTTAATAGCTTATAAGACATTCTAACTAAGGCATGTTAATGTCACCTAAACTTATTATATTTAAAACAGGAGGCAATGTTTCTCAGTCTGCCTTCAAGAAAATAGGTAGCTAAAATTAGGATTATTTAGGCATGAGGTTTGCTGGAGTCTACCTTCTAAGAAAAGAACAAAGGGAATCCATATTCATGTAAAAATGAGAGAGAACATAACTGATTAGGTTTTAGATCTGACCTTAGCAGGGGGAATCAGCAATAGAGTGTGCAAAGTGGCTGACAACTGGTTCCACAAGACGCTGATGTTTGATGGGATCCAGTATGGTGGATGGGAGGTCTAAGCATCAGCAGGTACTCAAATTCACATGAGAGGTAACATATCCAAAGAAGAATGCCTCTCAACAACCAGAAGTGTAAGAACAAGTTTTAGCCTGCCGAGAGGCTGAGTCAGCTCAGTCAGGTTGCCAGGGTCTTAGGAGGCCAGGCTGCATTAGAGGACATCATTTTGGGCTCTGTTAATAGATGAGCTGTTGAAGATTATTGCCCCAGAAAACAGATGCTGAGACAAAGATTAACACAGGAAATTAGTGCTCAAAAATAGGACTGACTAAAAGTCACTCTAAAGCTAGAAGAATCCCACAGAATTCCACTAATTAGGGTTATGCCCCTCACTGGATGTGGGCTGACCCTGAGAAGAATCATGAACTTAAGGAGGATGTCATTCTTTACCTGATGGAGATTCCCAGGAAGGGGTGGCAGCAGAGACCTATCTTCCATCCACACTCCCAGTCGCTGCAGGAAGACAAGGAAGTGCTGATGGGAAAGGGTCTGGGTAGTGCATCTCAGCAGCCACTACAGGTGCTCAGTTGGCAACTGAGGTTGAAGCCTACTGAGAAAGGTGGGGCTTAAGGTTATCTGAATCTTTGTGGGCACACCAATGCTGAGGGGCCCACGCAGATACACAAAGTCTATCACTTTGGTACCAGCAATCAAAGCTACACAGGCCCTCCCTGTTTCCCTTCAGAGATGTCAGAAATTGTCTTCTTAACATATAAATCCTCCTGGTCTTTGGTTGATCAATTATTTTATATTATCTGCATTGTTCTAGTCATGGTAATAGTGTTAAGATGACCATGGCCCGAATATACTGTTGGAAGTTTGAAGAAAGTGTGGTGAATGACAATGAGCAATACTGTCCTAATCGAATTCAGGGTTCCAGGCAAATGTAGTAAGGGGCTCTTCCTAGACATTGGCCCATAGATTGGCTCCCTTATCAATGTTGGGATGATTAGAGCAGTAACTCCAACTCTAAGTCTGAAAGACCAACAAAAAAATTAAGAAAAGGTAAAACCACTCCTTGAGGTATTCTCTGACCTCATGCAAGTCACTGGTGTCTGGTGAGGACAGAAATATTGGGCCACACAGAGAGGTCTGCACTATGACACTATCTGCTTGCTCATTGGTGACATATCTATTACCCAAGGTGTTTGAAACAAGCTTCGGGTGCAGCTAAAGATTTCAGAATACAAATAACCAGGAAAGACTATTTTCTTAAGTTTCAGCTAACAGATTTGTAACTAAGCAGAAGACATAGCATGATTGAACCTTAAGCCAGGTAGCGATGAATGCAGATATGAATTAAATTCCAAATTTGAAATCAGGAATTCTATGGTTGTGGATTATAGCTTTCTTTGGCTTACTAGGTCAGATAATAAACATAAACTGTGATATTGTGGCATAAAACTGTGCCCCAAGAAGTAAGCAATACAGATCTTGGGGGCCAACATTACATGGTGAGGCAGTCATGATTCATGGAGAGGCTGAAAATTAAATGCCTTGAGATCTTTCTATATAGATCCGTTCCAGCCTAAGTAGAAAATAACTTACAGATGTAAAGCACTGGGAAATAAAATTCTGTTACTCTATTTTATTTTAGTACCTTTTAGCCCCTTTCCTAAATTGTTTCCTTCTTTGGGGGTATTTTGGACTCCTTTCTGATCCCAAATCTACTCTGTCTAGAGATTACTCTGAAAAAGATAACTTTCTGATGTGGATACCATCCCATGCTCCAGACTTTTCCCTCTCATTTCCAACTAAAATATTTTATTTCATTTCCCCAAGGACATCCTTCCTATTAGGCAATTGATGAAGTCATAAAAATTAAGGCAGTAATAGCTGTTACTTAATGGGTTACTCATCCCAGATATAGACAGACACTGAAGTTTTATTCATCAGCCTTTTAAGTCCTATTACTGAACAACAAAGTATGGGAAAATGATGTAACAGGAAAGCCTGCAGTTTCCTTCCAGCCCCATAGGATGGAGGAGTTTCTGAGGTTGGGTGAAATAGGAATTGTTTACAAGGTAGTTCCTGGAAAGTGACTGCATGAATGAGGGCAGACAAAAAGTACACATAACTTATAGGCAATAATAGATTAACAATTTAGAGTAACAGTAGGAGCCAAAGTCCAGCACCTTACAGTTAGAGAGGTCACTCAGTAAATATTTATAAATTTCATTGATTCATTAAACAAATATATGCTACATTTGAAATCTAGCATTTGCTATTCAATACGTACCTTTAATTATGTATTCCAAAGTGATTATTTATGGCTAAAATTTCAACAGCGAAGGGAGGTATGTGGGAAAGCATATTTGGACAGAGAAACCCTTGCAATGCAATTAATACTACCTTACATACATGGTAATTAGAAATAGAGATGAACCAACGTGGCAAATTCTGAGACTGATATTTACATACGGAGTTTGTCAAGGGGGAAGAAAAAAGGGACATTTCAGTATGAGTTTATGATTTCTTTTTATAAAAGCTGGTATGAGAACACTGTCTCCCTACCTAATGAAAAATACAATTAGAACATTCAAGGCTATAAGAAGAAATATCATGAAAAGATAATGAGTGGAAACTAAGGACAGAATAAATTAAAGCAGGATGATATAGCCAATGAAATATGCCTTGCCCATTAAGTGAGAAGATCCTTCTTATCCCAACTCTGGATCAAGTTTTAGGTAGTTCTGGTTACAGGGAGGGAATCTTAGTACCCACTCCCCAAAAGAGACAACTAACTACGCATCAGAAGAGGGCAAGGAAATTCTTCCTACATCATCATCCTAAGGACTAACTGTTGGTTGCCATTTCCTACAGAGGGCCAGCCTTTTGCCCAAATGCATGGAGTCAGAAATTTTCACCACCTTGCCCCCATTCCTGATTCCATAGGATATCTGGATACCTTAAGGAATGAATGGTTCTTTTTCAAGTCACTACTACTTGAAGTCTCAGCATAATAAGCCAAAGAAAAAATTTATGCAATAACCATTAAATTCACATACATGCAGACGGTAGGGTAAAGTTAGAGAGGGTGTGTGTGCATGTGCATGCACAACCACTTGTATATGGAGAGGAAGTATTTCATAAAACATGTACTTGATACATATTTTTTCAAAAAGCTTGCTTTTATAGAAATTATGTGAGTATCCAATCCCAAGAATACTTATTAATCTTAATGATTTAGTGGTTTAAATGAAAAGTCATCCTAGATAATTATAATTCTAAGAGAATTGATTTCACATCCATTAATTTATTTGGGGCAAACTAATGAAATACAACTTGAAGCATAAGAAAGACAAAGATGACACTAAAGAAGCAAAGGAACATAATTATTTACTTCCAGGAAGCTTTAACTATAGACTATTAATTTAGGCAGGGAGCAACAGAAGAGTTCAAATGTATGCGTTGCAGAAAAAGAAGGTATTGTCATAGTAAAACAGACATAGGAACTCCTATATTTATTGCAACATTGTATATAATAGCCAAAGTATAAAAGCAACCTCAGTGTCCATTGATAAATCAATAGATAAAAAATTGAAAATATACATAGCATACACACACACAAACACACACACACACACACATACACACTGGAATATTACTCTTTCATAAAAAAGGAATGAAATCTTGCCATCTTTGACAACATGGATAGACCTAGAGGATATCATGCTAAGTGACATAAATCAGACCAAGAAAGAAAAATATCATGTGATTTTCCTTGTATGTGGAATCTAACAAAATGAAACAAATGAAAAAACAGAAAACCAAAAACCAGAAAGAGACTCATAAATATAGAGAAAAAACTGGTGGTTACCCAAGGAGAGGGGGATGGGAGATGGGGAAAAATAGGTAAAAGAGGTTAAGAAGTATAAACTTCCAGTTACAAAATAAGTAACTCACAGAAATGAAAAGTACAGCATAGCAAACATAGACAATAATACTGTATGTCAACTACACTTCAGTTATATATATTAGCAAGAGGACCAATAATTGAATTACAGTGGCTCCATATACCAGGATTGGTGGAATGCCTACAGAAGAAGCTACCACTCTTTATATTACCCTTGTCAGTCAAATTCTACTTAATAGAAGTCAGAGAACATTCATGAGGCTGGGCAGTCCTCAGATTTGCTGAGAAGCTCTGAGTACAGAACCATAGGAGGCCTTTATTCTTTCTCAGTCTCGGTATTCTTAGGCAGAAAATAAAATCCAACCCTCTTGCTAATGATCTTAAATATATACTAGTTGCCTTCTGAAATCCAGCAAAAAAATATTAATATATTGCAGGATACCATATGCTTTGAATGGGAGAGAAAGGAAGAGAATTAACATTTCCTGAGAGTCTCTTATATGAAGATGAACAGCACAATGGATAAAAGCAGAGGCTCAGTCAGACTGTTTCAGATCTCACCTCTGCCACTCATGAGTTCATTCATAGAGTGTTCTATGTATCAAATGAAGTAATACAATTTCAGGGCATGGTAAGTGCTCACTACAGGTTAGCTATTGTTTTGTTACTCTGTGCTGGGCCCTTTCTTACATGTTCATGTTCTCTCTTGCTTTAGGTATTTGCTGTGCTTTTATGTTTACCCAGTCTCTTCTAATTCCCCTCATCTTTCTCCCCTCTGCCTTCCTTTATTATTTTCTCTCATTTCATCATATCTAGGGAGCACTGCTTGACCTCTCTAGACTGGCATAGGAGCCCCCATACTCCCACCTCACCATGAACTCCACCATGTACGTAACTGTAAAGAACTTGAAAGCACCATCTATTCCTAGGGTTCAGCCCAATGCCAGGCATTGACAAAGACTCCACATTTCCTGGACTACTATGTTCCTCCACTGAATCCTCATGATAGCCCTACAAAATAGAAACACTCCTATTTCCATTTTATAGTTGAAATATATGAGGAACAGAAGACTGAAAGGTTTGAAGTAAAGATTGGAAGAACACATTACTAGTAAAAGCAGGATCCAGGATTTGAACAAAAATCTATTTGAATCCACAGCTCGTGTTTTTTCCTGAGTCAACTCTCCATATGAATATGACATTACAGATTTAATGAGAGACTCATTTACAAAAGTGAATCTGTGTCTAGAATGACAAGCGAACCAAACAAGTTTGGTATAAATTATCAGCCTAGTTTCACTAAGGAAGATGTGCCAGCTAAATATCATCTTTAGAATAGTCTTCTCAAAGTGTGGTTCCTAGATGAGGAGCACCAGCATCATGTGGAAACTTGCAAATTATTGCACACCACCCCAGAACCACTGAATCAGAAGTTGTGGGATAGGCCCTACCAATGTGTATTTCACAAGTCCTCCGCATGATCTGCATGCTCAAGTTTGAGGAACCACTTTCTTCCAGGTGTGTTCATTCATTGATAGGTACTCCTCTAGCTAATATGCACAACCAGTGTGGAAATAGGATGTTTGCTCAAGTCCATCCATGTGATATAGGTCTGTAACTGTTCCACTTAGTCACAAGCCAACAACATAGTCAAACTTTCAATTGAAGTCTTAAATTCAATGCAATATGTTGGGGGTATCAATAAATTTTTTTTCTTGGAAAGATGATGTCATTAATTATTATTAACAAGCACTTTTAAAATAGAGTTTTATTTTTCAAGAATCCCAACATTCTACTCATTCCAGATCATTAGGTTCTGAATTATGGCACATTAAGTGTCATTTTTAGTTCACTGGTGAATATTTATTGAGCAACTGTGAGCCAGAACTGCTCTACAAAATGGAATATGATGCCAACTAAACAATATCCATGCCCACAAGCAGTTCATGGTTAAAAAAATTCTTATGGCAAGGCAGGATAGCAATCAATGGTATTTCAAATGCAAATTTTTGCTTGTGAAAAAATTAAATATGCTTAAAAAATTAAACTATCAAGTCATGTTCAAGAACCATTATGTCTACAGCATTTTAAGGATCATTATAAAACTTACAGAAGCCTCCAAATACTTACTTAAAAACCAAGTTAGGGCTTCCAATTCCAAGATGCAATAAACAAACTCTCTGTTCCACTGATCACAATGAAAAAAAAAGAAAAGGAAAACTGAATAGAATACATACAGTATTTACTTGAGAACTCTGAAAAATTAAGAAAGAGCAGGCGGATTGGGAAGGGTCAGAACTCAAAGGATGACTCATAAAGCAATGAATTTCTTGTTTCTTTTATCCTTCTAGATTTTCTGGCCTAGACTTGAGGACAGCCCAAATCTCCAAACCGTACAGCAAATATGAGGAGAATAACATCCAAGAGAAACCATCACTTTTTGGCCAAAGGACAAAGGAGCGGGAAATGAATCAGCAAATATATATAAAAGTCCCTCCCCTTTCCTCTCCCTTCCTCCTCTCCCGCATCCTTTCCTCTCCTATTAATTTCCCGACCACATACTAAGTAGAGCCCTGATAATGAAGATGCACTTCTATCAGGGGAGCAAGCATTCACATATTTAAAACTCTGAGAGCAAATCTCTGTGACTCCTCTGAAAAGAGAGTCTTTACCGTTGGAAGAGTATAAAGAGATGCCTCATTATTTTTTTCTTCCTATTTTGTAACAAAGGTTGACCCATTTATGGAAAACATGCAACAGTGAAGGTAGGTTAAAATCTAGCTTTGTGGTCAGAACCAGGGAAAGAGACACCCTGAGAGCTAGAAAGTATTGGGAAAATTTCAGAGATAAAGAAAGTAAAGAAAATGTATACCTATTATATCCAATATAAAGTCTTTGGCTCACTCCCAAAATACACATACTTGGAACTGGCCTGAAGCTGCATATCAAGCAAGATCTTGGATAACCAAACTAGAATGTAGACTACTGCCCAAGTCCTTCTTCCCAAGTCCAAGGTGGATGCCAGTTTGGTGTACATACTGGACAGGTCTGAAGAGTACTACAAGGACTCTTAGGGCTGCTAGAACCAGTTTACTGGAGGAAAGATGGGACTCATAAGTCTAGTCAGGTTTAGACTGCTTACTAAAACAGAAAGAATCAACATTTATCAAAAGATTTAAACAGAACACAAACTCTTATAAGAATTAAAATGCCCAATATAATCCAAAATTATTCAACATACAAAAACGAGAAAAATTTAACTCTAAATGAGAAAAGTAAATAGGAAGCATTCCTAAAATGATGCTTTTACAATTTCAGCCAAAGAATTTAAAGCATCTCTTATAATCGTGCTCCACAAAATAAGGACAGGCACTTTTTCTGTATACTACATAGGTCTTTTTTTCTTTAAGGACAAGCACTCTTGAGATGAATGAAAAGCTAGAATTTTTGGTGAAGAAAAAAATTATATAATGACTCAAATAGAAATTTTAGAAATTAAAGATGCAATAAATTAAAATTCATTGTACATGCTTAATAGAATAGAGATGACAGAAGGAAACTGAGAACTTGAAGGCAGATAAACAGAAAATATTTTAACTAAACAACAAAGAGAAACATTATATACACAGAGACCAAGACAGCTGTATCTAAATGTCTAACATTCATGTCATTGAACTTCATTGTTTAATTATCAAGTCCTGGAAAAAGTGAAAAGAATGGAAGAGAAGCAAATATTTGAAGAAATACTGCCTGAAAATTTCCCAAATTTGAAAGAAGACATAAACTGGCAGGTTTAAGAAACTCATTGAACAACAAACACTAAAAAACCAAGACTAAAGAAAAAATCTTGAAAGTAGCCAGAAGAAAACAACACATTAAATATATGAATGATTCAACAATTCGAATAAAATGCAGATTTCTAATCAGTAA
Source organism: Canis aureus (assembly GCF_053574225.1). Lineage (NCBI taxonomy): Eukaryota > Metazoa > Chordata > Mammalia > Carnivora > Canidae > Canis > Canis aureus. The sequence goes on from NC_135630.1 coordinate 42,630,713, forward strand.
TCAGAGGTCAGAAGATAGTGGAATTATATTTTTAAAGTGCTGAAAAAAAAGAACTGAAAGAAAATAATTCTTTGTCAAGCTAGAATTATTTATCTAATAAAAAATATCCTTCAGGAATGAAGGTAAAATAAAGGCATTCTTAAACGAAGAACGACTAGGAATTCATTCATTGGCAACACAACTGTTCTAAAGTAGATTCTAAAATAAGTTTTTCAGGAGGAAGGGAGATGATGCCAAAGGAAATTTGGGATTTCAAGAAGGAAGAGAACCTGAAATGGTAAATACTTTGGTAAATGTATTCTTTTCCTCCTTTTAAATTCTTGAAAATATGTAGGACTACTGAAAGAGAAAAAATAAAACATTGTCTATTGGAGTTTTCAATGAAGGTAATGTGATTCATGTAATAACTACATAAAGGGGAATGCCAAAAGACCTATATGACTGACAATTTCTATGTTCCACTTAGAAAGCTAAAGTATTAAGTCTGGGTATATTATGAAAAATTAGGTATGCATATTATGATCCTTAGAGTTATCACTATATAATATATCCAGGAATAAATTTGGAAAACAGCAGATATATTTTTAAAATTTCCAATAATCAAAAAATAAAGCAGAAGAAAAAGAGAGAAACAAAACAAAAAACAAAAGATAGGGAATACACAAAACTAATAATAAAATGGAAGACTTAAATCATTGGAAGAACTAAATACAAATCAATAATTTTATTAAAATAAACACAATAATAAAAAGCAAATTATCAGATTAGATAGGAAAACAATATCTAATTTTAAGTTGTCTACATGAACTCACTTTAAATATAATGATATGAAAAGCTAAAAGTAAAATGATGGAAAAGCATAAATCTGTGAACACTAAACAAAAGAAATCTAAGCAAAGTTTAATATCAGACAAGGTAGATTTCTGACCACACAAAATTACCAGAGATAAAGAGGAATATTACATAATAATATAAGTGTCAATTCATCAAGAAGACATAACAATTCTGGATGTGTATGTAACTAGTAACAGAGCTTTAAAATACATAAGGCAAAAAATGTTAGAAAAGCAAAATAAATAAATTCACAGTTACAGTCAGAAACTGCAACACTCCTAATTGATAGAATTAGAAAACAGAAAATCACTAAGAGAAGATATGAACAGTACAATCAACCAACTGGACCTATTTGACATTTCTAGATCACTCTAGCCAACAAAAGTAGAATATACATGTTTTCAAGTGCACATGGAATAGTCACCAAAATAACATATATCCTTTGTCATAAAACAATCCTTAACAACTTTAGAATACTTAAAATCATAAAAATGTTTTCTGTTAAGAAAATTAAATTTAAAATCAATAACAAAAATCTCTAAAAATGTCCAAATATTTGGAACTTCAATAACATATTTCTAAGTAATCCATTGGCCAAAGAGGGTGTCTGTCTCAAGGGACATTAGAAAATACTTTATACTAAATAAAATGAAAATAAAGCATATCAAAATTTGTGGGATAGACCTATATAGGTTGCTAGAGAGAAATTTAGAGAGAAATTTACAGCATTAAGCACTTATATTTGAAAAGGAGTTCCTGAGTCAATTATCTAAGCTTCCACCATAAGAAAAAAAAATTGAACTTAAAGCAAGGTTAAAGAATGAAATAATACAGAACAGAAATCAATAAAATTGAAAAAGAAGGAAAACATAAGGAAAAACAAAGTAAGGTCAGTAAAATTGATCAATCTTCTTGGTCTTGATGTCCAAGAATAAAAAAGGAAAAAAGATACAACTGAACAATGTAAGGAACAAAAGAGTGAATAGCTGTACAGATCTCAAAGATATTAAAAAATTATAAAGGAATACTATAAACTATATACCAAAAAACTACTTTTATGAAATAAGCCAATTCCTTGAATGACAAAAACTATCAAAACTCACTCAAGGAGAAAGAGACAACCTAAATAGTCATTACTATTAAAGAAATTGAATTTGTCATTAAAAATCTTCCAAAAAAGAAAACTCTTGGCTGAAATGGCTGCACTGGTGTATAATACCAAACACTTAACGAAGGAACGCTTATTTTTTATACAATCTCTGCCAGAAAATAGAAGAAGAGCAAACATTTTCCAACTCATTATATGAGGCAAGCATTAACGCTAGTACCCAAAACAGACAAAAACAGAAATTCACAAAACAGTGTTCCCTTGAACACAGATGTAAAATTTCCCAACAAAGTATTAACAAGTATATTTCAGTAATATATGAAAAGGATAATACATCCCAATCAGTGGAGTTCATCACAGGAATATAAGACTGCTTTAACATCCAAAAATCTATCAAAGTAATTCACAATGTTAACAGACTAAAGACATAAAAACATATGATCATCTCAAAAGATGCAAAAAAGACATTTGAAAAAAATTCAGTATTCATCAATGATAGAATTTCTCTGTAAATTTTGAATAGAAAGGAAATTCTACAAAAAAATCTATAGCTAACGTCACATTTAGTGGTGTAAAACCGAATACTTCCTCCTAAGATAGGGAATAAGGGAGATTGTTTGTTCTCAGCATTATCGTTAAACATCATATTGGAAATCTTTGCCAAAAAATTAGGCAATAAGAATCAAAAGGTAACCAAATTAGCAAAATAGAAATAAAACTGTCACAATTCAAACAACCTGATTATTTAGGCAGAAAATCCTAAAAGGTCTACCAAAAAATTCCTTAGAACTAGTAAGTACAAAGTTGCAGATACAAGACCAATATACAAAAATCAGTTGTGTTTCTATATATTAGCAATAAGAAATTGGAAACTGGCATTTAAAGAACAGTATCATTTACAGTACTCCAAAAAATGAAATAAGATATCAACAGGGTGATTCTAAAATTTATATGAAAAGGCAAAGAAATGAGAACTAGTTATTTTTTTTTTTGAAAATTATAAGTTTGGACAATTCAAGCTGATTTTAAGAGTTACTAAAATGCTACAGTAAACAAGACAATGTGGTACTGGCAATGGGATAGACACATAGATCAGTGAAAAGATATAATCCAAAAAAAGACCAATACAAAAAAATGACTATAGAAGAATAGCATAAGGAAACATTTTGGGTTGAGAGAATTTTAATTTCCCAACAATGGTATTTACACAATTTTGTGTATCTGTTAATACTAATAAAACTCCATATGAAAAAGTGGATTCCATGCATGTAATTTAGCATTTTGTGTCCTTAACCTCTATATACTCTACATACTGTATAACCCAAGCATGAACTTTCTAAATGACATTTTTTATAATCACATGATGATCAATCCTACATAACATAAAAGAAAAAAGTTGACTGTGAATTCAAATTATTTCAATATTTCAATATTCTACCTACATGGTTATTGTTTCAATTAGGATGAGTGTTCAGTAACAGACTCAAGTTAACAGTGTTTTACACAAATTACACGATTATTTTGCACTCATCTAAAAGAAGACTAGAGGTGTGCAGTCCAAAGCCACCAGAACTACTTGGATGGTAATGTCTTGAGTTTATACTACCTATTGATCTGCTCTGTCGTTCTTAGAGTGTAACTGATTTCACCTTTGAGGTCAGTCATGGACATAGGATGACTTATCAGGTTCACCTAAAAGGAAGCAGGAAGAGCAAACCAAGTAGAGAAAGAAAAAGGGTAGCTGTCAGCTGAGTAAATCCTTGATTCTTGCATGTTCCATGAACAAATTCCACCCTACATCTCACTGACTACCTCTTCTGCAGAAGAGGCTGGGAAATGTAATTTTTAGAAGCTGCACTCATGGTCATCATCCATAATGTAGAAGTCTTGTTAATAAGGAGAAGAAAGGAAAGAATATCTATTTGTAGACAAACAGGATTCAAACACCTTGTCACAGATGTGGTACTAGTGGTTTGAGGAATCTTATTTTACAAAAGCAGTTCAAGTTAGTGGAATTCAACAAGGAGAGAAAACAGGACAGTGAATTCCACTCACATATTTGTAAAGCTAGAACCATACTTGTAATGCTTGGGAAAGGCAGTATGATACAACATTTATTACCAACACAGTTGTTTGAACATATACTGACAGACACTCCATTCCTCAAAATTTTAGAATCATTCTATCTAAGGGTTTGTAGGCTTGATATGTATGAGCTAAGTCCAACTGGAATTAACCGTGGATGTTTATTCTTCTTGTTAGACCAGAAAAAGAGAAGCAGAAAGACATGTGTTTTAAGACTGATCTTTCCTTCTCCATGTGAGGATTTTGCTTGTTGACCCTGTTCCAGAAGCGTGGATGCATGTGGTGATGAAAGGTCATTTCACAACTTCACACATTCCAGATGGTGACTCTTGAGAAAGAATTCTTTCTGGTAAAAGCTAGAAAAAGAAACTTCTCACTACTTACTGCTGCTAGCATTTTGTTTCCTGCCAACACAAAAACAAGCCCTGATGATGGGACAAAATGTTTTCTCCAAGTGTAATTGTGTCCTTGGAAATGTAGTGGTGCAGAAAACATGAGGGGAGGGGATGCTGGAGGATAGACAGCTCCGTTGGAGGCTCAGCTTTGCCACTAACCAGCTATTAAAATTTGTGCATGCTATTTCTTTTTAGCTTCTGTTCCTCTGGACAAGCTTTCGCACATTGAACAAAGATTCTCAATGTCTTTATTGGTAAAATGTAAAGCAGAATACAGTGACTTGTCCAAGACTCACGAACAGAACATGAACCCACGTCTCTTGACTTTTGGACTGTGTACTCTTGCCAGCTGTATGATGCTTTTATGTCTGAGAGGCCCATAGTCTTCTCCCAATCTATCCTGCTGCTGTACAGACAAAGAAAGACTGAAAAGTAAAATAAGAGAGCAACATGCTTGCCTCAGCTCTGTCACCAAGTAAGTATGCAATCTTAGGCTCAGTCTCCTCAGCTATAAAACAAGAAGGCTATTGGACTAGACAGCACTGACCCCCACATATATTTGACCCTGAACTTCATTAAATCTTTTATTTTGCAGCAAGAAGTGTCCTTGGATCACCTTTTGGAAAATGTGATCAGTGCTTCTCAACTTTTCAAGTCGTGACACAGACATGAAAATGAAGATAGGAGCACTCTACTTTGGCATAAATGGAAGAGAATGCTTCAGGCAGGGACGGAAATCCATCTGGGTGCCCCGAGGGCCAAGAGACAATCAGTGCCTCAGTACATTCTAGCTGCCACACATTAGTTGGAAAGCTGGAGCTTGAAGATCAGATTAGATTTTTAACTGCATTTTGCAGCACTCTGGAACCTACAGCTTTATGGTTCTTGTAAGAGCCAGCTTGGGGTAAGGCAACTCCTTGAGGATCTCTGTTGCTGGTCAGTGAGTTGGGATGAAGGTGGCAGTCCTTACAGCTGAGGAGACTCAAACCGTATGAAAGGCAGACAGGAAAGTGCCTACCTCACCAAGAGAGAGGAAGTGAGATAAGCCTCTCATCTGCCCACCCTCCCATTCCTAACCCATCAACCCAATACCTAAACCAGACAACAGCAGAAAAGAATACTATAAAATAATATCCTTCTGGAACATAGATGTACAAATTTAGATTGCATTTTGATCATGGACTGCCTTTTTTTTATAACTTCTCTTCCCTCTCTAAACACATTTGCTGTTCTCTTCAACCTGGTTTCACATGGTAAGGACCTCAGCCAATGAAAACACTATGGAATCTTTTGGTCTCTTGGCCCAAGAGAAAGTCCTGTTCCGGCACAGTCAAAATTAGATAAACACTGAATGCCCAGAGACGACAGAAAAGAAACAGCAGGCTTTTCATATTTTATTTAAGATAAAAAAGAGATGGAAGACATGGAATAATAATCTGGAGTAACTAAGTTTTTAGTAACTAGAAGTTCAAATCACTAGATTACTACTTTTTTTCTTTCCCTGAACTGAGCAAACATTTAGAAGAAAAAAGACACACAACAAAAACTCACTGACATCAGGGATTTATTCAGCAAAGCAATTTCCAGAGGCTATCCTGGAATCATTTCACATTCAGCTCAATATTCTGTATCTTCCACATCTATATCTTTTGTCCTATACAATGATAATTGATGGTCAGCATTACAGCCCTAAGGTCCTACAACGCACTGAATCATCAAAGGGAGATTCAATTATATTCATAAGACTGGATGTGCCACAGCAGCAAAGGGGACTGGTAGATTGAAAAGGGTTTAAACAAAGGATTTTCTGGTTAACTCTTACTAAGTCAAAATGAAACAAAAAAGATTCAATTCTATGCAATATTCTGGTTGATGGAGAAAGATTTTAATATTTGAAGGTGCCTAAACATGAGCATTTACAATCTTACAGCCAACTCAGCAGCAATTTTACCAGAACAAGATTTTGTATTTTTGCCCAGAAGAAAGTCAACTAAACCTTTTATGGGGGCCGTGCTTTATTGTGACTTTGCATAATTAAAAATATATTTTAGGTTTCTTTTTGCTTTTACATAAATGATACACGGGCTATCTTAGAAATATAAAAGATGGGCATCCCCGATGGCCCAGTGGTTTGGCACTGCCTTCAGCCCAGGGTATGATACTGGAGACCCGGGATCAAGTCCCATGTTGGGCTCCCTGCATGGAGCCTGCTTCTCCCTCTGCCTGTGTCTCTGCCTCTCTCTCTCTCTGTGTCTGTCATGAATAAATAAATAAAATCTTTAAAAAAATAAATATAAAAGATATAGACTCAAAGGTATGGAAAAGACCTTTGAGAATTTTATCATCAAGAGAAAGTCATTGTTAATAATTTGTGGTAGATACCATTATCATGGTCTTTTATCTAGGCATATCCATACATTTTTAAGTTTTTTTTTTTTTAAAAGATCTCTCTAAATCCATTTTAACCTATTCTTTTACTTAATATTACACTTGAGTAGCTTTCCATGTAACTAAAATTATTCAACAATATTATTTTTAATGGTTGTAAAATATTCTGTCATTTGGGTATAGCAGAGTTTATTGCTCCCCATAGTTGAAAGCAAGATTTGTTGCTTATTCTTCATTGTGATAAACAGTGTTGTAATTGACAGCCTATAATTCAATCTTTGTTCCCTTCTATAGTGACCCGACACCTAGCACAGCACTTGGCACACTATGGATCTTCAGTATACTTTCTAGAAGAGAATTGATAGATACAAGACTATGAATGTATTTATGACACGTCAAAGTGCTTTCAGAAATTTTGGAACAATTTATACTCCTGACAGCACTGTGTGAGGGTGCCAAGAATAAATACTACTTTTAAACAAATAACAAACACCAAAGTAATCACTTGATTATCATATTCTGAGTAACCTTCAAAACATTACTGGGGATGTTTTGGAAACATGTCAGGGAAACTCTGACATGATATTTTCTCCTTGGAATGGTAAATATGACGTGTGTTCCATATGATTTACACCGTCCTAAGTTAGTCACTCTAAGGTTAATGGCATACTCCATAAGAGAGGCTTTCCTATGTTTTAAATCAGGGTCTGGCAAAAATCTCACCTGCTGCCTGTTTTGTAAATAAAATTTTATTGGACCACACACACTTGCTTACCTGTTGTCTACAGCTGCTTTTGTGCTACACTGGCAGAGCAGAGTGGTTACAACAGAGACCATCTGGTCTGAAAAGCCTAAAAATACTATCCAACCCTTTACAGAAAATGTTTGTCAACCCCTTCTTTAAAGCTCTTAATGAGCTTTTGATATTTTATTTTTTGCATTTTTAAGTAAAACTAGTGGTATACCCATAAAAAATAAGTTTACAAGCATTTATTGAAAACTGTGAGGCATGTTAGCTACTCTTAAAGAACTGAGAACTGTGGAGACAAAGCAAGTAGACATGTAAGAATTAGAGTCAAAAAGGGCATTGCAGCATCAGAAGAGAGTCCTGGAATGAAGGGGATAAGTACAGAAGCATTTCAAAAGAGGAAAAGAAAAGATGGGTTTGGAAAATTAGCCAATTTCACTGACAGACAAGAACTTGAATTAGGCCATGCATTAAAAGAGCTTGGGATGTGAAAGAAGAAGAGACAGACTGTTCTAGAATCAGGAACATCAGCAGAAGCAGAGAGGATGGGGCTCCATGCATAATGCAGGTGATCAGAGCACTGAAGAAGATGCCATGCAATAGGGTGTAAAAATACAGTGTACTGGTATATTTCAAAAGCCTTCATTTTGTATTTAAAGGAACCTCAGGATACATCTTTTACTTAAGCAAAGAATCCTTTTATCAAGCAATTGTTTATTGTACAATCCCCTTCTACACCTCATAATATCGAACTTTGATCTCTCCTTCCAATTCTAATAGATAGGTTTTTTTCCTCCAGAAATGTAAATACCAATGCAAAAACTAAAGTGAAATATCAGAATGACTAGGGAAAATAGGGCCCGAAGACAATACACAAAAACACAAAAGAAAACCCACAAACTGGTTTCCATCTCTTAATATTTGCCAAACCCCTCTATGTAACAATGTTTTTTTCTGAATCTGCCAAAAATACAATATGCTTATTTTCTAGTTCCCTTCATCCAAGTTAACACAAATGCCACTATAAAATTAATGTCTTTATTTTTGTTGTTTATAAATTTTAAGACTCAAAATGCTTTTTAAAACTTGCAAAGAAAGATGCATTTATAATGTGATCATTATTATTCAAGAAATCTTCACTGCAAACCACACTCTTCTTAATGCTATTGGCAAGCAGAGATGAATAATGACATGAAATATATTCTCTTTCTCAACATCTTGTATGTGAAGGCACAGGGGTAAGGGGATGACCTTTTAGGGAAAATGTGGTGTGTGGGAGAAACTTTTTAGAGAGAAGATTTCACAGTAGTTTTGGGTGAAGGAAAGGTTAGCGAATAAATGTATCAAAAATGCCACCACAAAATTTTTGATCCCAATATAAAATGTGTTATTCCCAGCACATATCAAAGACTGTATCACCACTCTAGTCCATTTTACTTCTGTTAACATACACCTGACCTATGTGTTGTGTTACACACTCAAGTAGGTTTGACTCAAAGAAGCAATATGCTCAAGACTAAAGGCTTTTTATGAAAAGAGTTAAGAAGTCAGAGTGTACTGAGTGTGCCAAAGACGGACACCTTTGGTGCTTTTTTACCAGAAGAACATTCACTGATAAGGCTGATGCGATGGAGAAGAGATGCCCAGTTCACTCTATGTATCTCTTCCTGGACTAGGACCTCCTCCCCATATCCCAGGCTGGTACTGGAGTGTCCATCCTTCTTACTCCCTTCTTCAATCTCCAAGTTCAGTCAGGACCCTCACTCCTTTGAGAAACAGTGGACTAAGAGTGGGGGCTCTTCTTTTTTGGACACCTAAGGTAAGCAGACCCACCACCCCCTCAGGCAAGACCTATCCCTGGTGTCAGGTTATGGAAGTTGAAACATTTTGAGTTAATGATTCCTGTGAGCCCCAATGGCTTACTGTTTAATTGTGTAATTACAGACAGTTAAAAATGCATGATATGTAGTGGAGAGAAAATAGTTGGTGCTTCGGGAGCCATTATGGATTACAGCTTATGAAAATTTAAAGCAATGCAATATTTCTTTGGGCTTGGTTGTACTGAGTTCCCGTGCAAACACTGCACCCTGCTCTGTGGCCATTGTTCCTCCCCAGAAGTCAAGAAAGGCAGATGAGGAGCAGGATCAGATACCACAGAGACCACATATTTGGGGAGACAGAACATCTTGAGTGCTTGTTCCACAATACCCTCTAAGTTTCTGTGCCTCAGTGATCCTAATTGCAAATAACGTTAAGAAAAATCAGTCAACAACATTTTAAAAACTATTTGAGAGTTGCTCAGATTCTTCTATGAGAGGATTACTGGGACTTCCTTTTATGATCATCTGCATATTCGGACCAAAAAAATTAAAAAGTCCACACTGTATTAGGCAGCATTCTCCAGAGAAAAAGAACCAATAGAATATACATAAGAGGATATTGATTATAGGGATTGACTCCCATGGTTACAGAGGCCAAAAAGACCCATCACTTGTTATATGCAAGCTGGAAAATAGGAGAGCCAGTGGTGTAATTCATTCTGAGTCCAAAGACCTGAGGGTGGGTGGGAGGCAGAGAAGAGCTGCTAGTGTAAGTCTGGGGTAGCCAAAGGTCTGAGAAACAGAAGTTCTTATGTTTAAGGGCAGAAAAAACAAGGGGGTTCCAGGTCAATAAGAGAGAAAGAATTCAACCTTCCTCTGCTTTTTTGTTCTATTGGGACCTCAGTGGATTTTGTTCTAATGGGCCTTCAAAGTGATGCCCATACATGTTGGTGAGGGTAGATGGATATTCTTTACTAAATCTACTCATTCAAATGCTAAACTCTACCCAAACTCCCTCACAGACACACACAGGAATAATTGTTTACCAGATATCTGGGTGTCCACCAGCCAATCAAACTGACACATAAAATTAACCATCACACACATACCAAGCTAAAAGTACCTTAGATATCTTTGAGGGTAAAGCATTGGATCAGCAACTATTTATAGGCTACCTGCCTATCTTAAAGGTTAGGCCTACTGAGGGTCTTACTAAGCACAGATCCATCCAGCCTATAGGTAGCAATGGAACTAGTCAGCAGGGGCATGCTGGGGATTGTGGAGGAAATTACAAAATCCACAGAAAATGGTTATGTTATCACCAAAACTAAACATTTGCTAAATACCTGATGCTGAGGTAGAATTGTATTCAATGAGGGTTCCTGTACTTGAGTCCTGCAGGAACTAGCACTGGTCCTAAAGTGTTTGTAAACCTGAGTCAGGAGCAATGCATTGGAATGGATCACAGTACCCTACCAAATAGGATTATGGGGGGCAGAGGGGGTGTAGGTTCTGTTGACCAAGGAATAGACTGATTTCTGCATGCAAATAGTGATCCAGAGTGAGAAAGCCACTCTTGCTTTTCTTCCATCCTTCCTCCCTTCTCCCCTTCCTCTATTAGTCCATTCGTTTGTTTATTCTTTCCCTCATCCACTGAGTCACCAAAATAAGGAGATCTCAGTATGTGTCAGAATTCCTGCTAAGTGCTAGCTAGGAACATAGTGCTCATCTTTGATCTTAGTTCTTAAGGATTCAAGTCAACTGACAAAGAAAGGAAAAATAACTTCTTTCTGACTACCTGAAATATATGAAAGAACAATTCTAAGAACTTCAGAGGATTTTGTGCAACTGCCTGTAGGAGTCAGAGACAACCCCTAAAAGGACATGACATTGGAGGTCATGTTTGAAGGATGAATAGGAGTGTCTGAGCATAGAAACAGGAAAAGGCCTCCCTGGCAGAGGGAGCGGCATTCAACAAAGCACAAAACCTTGAAGGATAGAGCGCATGAGGAAACTAGCATGCCAGTCAGGTTGGGTAAGTTGAGTAATAAAAAAGAAGTGAGGGAGAGGAAAATGAGAAGCAGGCATATGGCTGGGAATGGCTTTGAATATCATATTCAAGATAACTAGATGTATCTGGAATGAATGGAAGATACTGTCACACCATTTAGTGTAATGACATCATAGAAATACAAATGGTATGTGTGAGACGCCTGGGTGGCTCAGCGGTTAAGCATCTGCCTTTGGCTCAGGGTGTGATCCTGGAGTCCCAGGACTGAGTCCCGCATGGAGCCCCCTGCATGGAGCCAGCTTCTACCTCTGCCTATGTTTCTGCCTCTGTCTCTCTATGTCTCTCATGAATGAATAAATAAAATCTTTATAAAAACAAAAACAAAAAAACAAATGGTGCATACAGAAAACATGTACCAGGCAGAGACAAAATATCGCATACATTTAGAATCAGACAGATCTGTTTTCAAGTCTGTACTGTATTTACTAACTATATCCCCAGAGCAAGGTGTTGAAACCCCCAGATTTGATTTCCAAATCTGTAAAACACAGATAATACACACTTTATGGGGTTGATTTCAAGAATGAAGGGGAGGCCATGAGAAAATGCTTAGCAAAGTGTCTTCACTAGACACTAGAATTTCCTTCTTGCCTTACCAGCCTGAAACACATCTAAATGGTGTTTGCCTCTGAGCTTTGATTCCAGAAGTTTGATCTCAACCTGCCCTTCAAGTAAAATAAATACATAAGTGAATAAAGTTTTCCGTTCTTGAAAGTCACCTCTTTCAAGAGGCCTAAAACCACCATCCATGACCTCAGCATCACTAAACATCAGCAAATAGTGACCCACACACTCAGATGATGCCATTAGGCACTTCTCTAAATGCTCCCCTTAACGAATTTCAAAGCATTTTTCACATAGACATACCTCATCTCCTTCGTAGGTGGAGGGATGACTTTGAATATTCATAATAAATTTAAATATAAATCTTGACAGGAGCTGACAATTATTTTTTCCTGTGGAAAGCCAGATATTAAATATTTTAGGCTTTATGGGTCACATAGGTCTCTGTGGCATGTTCTTCTTTTTTTTATAAACACCTCTTTAAAAATGTGAAAACTACATTCTTAGCTAGTCAACCATACAAAAACAGGTGAGGGAGGGGAATGGTGGGACAGATTTGGGTTGTGGGCTATGATCTGGGTAACCCTCGATTAGTACAATGACGTAGCAGTGTCTGATAGCAGTCACAATACTTGCTTCAGAGGAGTGCTGAAAAATAGCACCACCCTAAGCTCAAAAAGTGCATAAATCTCGCTTAATAAGCACCAGGCACCTACTATTTTCAGCAAACTTAGAGATGATGCAGCATTTAACAGAGACTTGCAAAGCAGCAACACTCTAGGTTGCCTTTGCAGAGACAAAAACTTTACATCACTATGACTACAAGTTTTTAGCACAATGAATTAGATTTGGAAATACACACTAACAAACACAAAAAACGACAACGAAAGAAAACACATGAGATTGTTAACAGTGGTGACAGATTTGATTTAGGGGAAGTTAATTTTTTTTTCATACTGTGAGAATTTGGGGTGGTTTCAAAGTAAAGCCACATATTCCTTCTTGTCTAGCCTTGGAGTCAACAAAGTAGTAATTCAGGTAAAGGCAAAATCAGAGCTTTGTTGTTAAAGGCACATGTTTCAGGTGGTTGGGTACGAAGGTTCACTAATTACTTCACTATTGATTTAGATCCACTGTGCCATCCCTGGCAGTCCTCTGCTATGGGGCAGGGCCTCAAATGCACAGCAGAAGGAAGACTAGCATATACCACAAATGAGAGCCAGAAGCAGATTTCACCCCTTTCCCCATGGAGTAAGTAAGAAAGGATAACGGAAGCCAGTAACAGTACTCTCTTGGTAATAAATGTCCCCAGTATATACTTGATGCATTTTACACAGATAAGAGCCAACTCAGCAAGCATACTAACACCCTAGAGATTGAATAATTAACACCTGCTACCAGAACCTTCTTCTCTCAGTTTCTAGTTAGAGGATTGTCTAACTAGGGAATTCCATATGCACAGTCTGAAATGAAGATATAGTTCATGCTTTATTTACACTTAGCACAGGATCAAGCCTGTTGCTAATTCCTATACCACCTTCTTCTCTACCTCTACAAAAGCAATGTCAGTGCTCTTCGACTCCTGGGGACATTAAGTCAATATAATCTGTGTATCAGGTCCACCTCACAGTTTTGCACAAGCCTTACTGCATTTTTTTTTAATTTATTTTTTTATTGGTGTTCAATTTACTAACATACAGAATAACACCCAGTGCCCGTCACCCATTCACTCCCACCCCCCGCCCTCCTCCCCTTCTACCACCCCTAGTTCGTTTCCCAGAGTTAGCAGTCTTTATGTTCTGTCTCCCTTTCTGATATTTCCCACACATTTCTTCTCCCTTCCCTTATTTTCCCTTTCACTATTATTTATATTCTCCAAATGAATGAGAACATATAATGTTTGTCCTTCTCCGACTGACTTACTTCACTCAGCATAATACCCTCCAGTTCCATCCACGTTGAAGCAAATGGTGGGTATTTGTCATTTCTAATAGCTGAGTAATATTCCATTGTATACATAAACCACATCTTCTTTATCCATTCATCTTTCGTTGGACACCGAGGCTCCTTCCACAGTTTGGCTATCGTGGCCATTGCTGCTAGAAACATCGGGGTGCAGGTGTCCCGGCGTTTCATTCCATTTGTATCTTTGGGGTAAATCCCCAACAGTGCAATTGCTGGGTCGTAGGGCAGGTATATTTTTAACTCTTTGAGGAACCTCCACACAGTTTTCCAGAGTGGCTGCACCAGTTCACATTCCCACCAACAGTGTAAGAGGGTTCCCTTTCCTCCGCATCCTCTCCAACATTTGTTGTTTCCTGCCTTGTTAATTTTCCCCATTCTCACTGGTGTGAGGTGGTATCTCATTGTAGTTTTCATTTGTATTTCCCTGATGGCAAGTGATGCAGAGCATTTTCTCATATGCATGTTGGCCATGTCTATGTCTTCCTCTGTGAGATTTCTGTTCATGTCTTTTGCCCATTTCATGATTGGATTGTTTGTTTCTTTGCTGTTGAGTTTAATAAGTTCTTTATAGATCTTGGAAACTAGCCCTTTATCTGATATGTCATTTGCAAATATCTTCTCCCATTCTGTAGGTTGTCTTTGAGTTTTGTTGACTGTATCCTTTGCTGTGCAAAAGCTTCTTATCTTGATGAAGTCCCAATAGTTCATTTTTGCTTTTGTTTCTTTTGCCTTCGTGGATGTATCTTGCAAGAAGTTACTATGGCCGAGTTCAAAAAGGGTGTTGCCTGTGTTCTTCTCTAGGATTTTGATGGAATCTTGTCTCACATTTAGATCTTTCATCCATTTTGAGTTTATCTTTGTGTATGGTGAAAGAGAGTGGTCTAGTTTCATTCTTCTGCATGTGGATGTCCAATTTTCCCAGCACCATTTATTGAAGAGACTGTCTTTCTTCCAATGGATAGTCTTTCCTCCTTTATCGAATATTAGTTGCCCATAAAGTTCAGGGTCCACTTCTGGATTCTCTATTCTGTTCCACTGATCTATGTGTCTGTTTTTGTGCCAGTACCACACTGTCTTGATGACCACAGCTTTGTAGTACAACCTGAAATCTGGCATTGTGATGCCCCCAGATATGGTTTTCTTTTTTAAAATTCCCCTGGCTATTCGGGGTCTTTTCTGATTCCACACAAATCTTAAAATAATTTGTTCTAACTCTCTGAAGAAAGTCCATGGTATTTTGATAGGGATTGCATTAAACGTGTATATTGCCCTGGGTAACATTGACATTTTCACAATATTAATTCTGCCAATCCATGAGCATGGAATATTTTTCCATCTCTTTGTGTCTTCCTCAATTTCTTTCAGAAGTGTTCTATAGTTTTGAGGGTATAGATCCTTTACATCTTTGGTGAGGTTTATTCCTAGGTATCTTATGCTTTTGGGTGCAATTGTAAATGGGAAACAATCCAATCATGAAATGGGCAAAAGACATGAACAGAAATCTCACAGAGGAAGACATAGACATGGCCAACATGCATATGAGAAAATGCTCTGCATCACTTGCCATCAGGGAAATACAAATCAAAACTACAATGAGATACCACCTCACACCAGTGAGAATGGGGAAAATTAACAAGGCAGGAAACCACAAATGTTGGAGAGGATGCGGAGAAAAGGGAACCCTCTTACACTGTTGGTGGGAATGTGAACTGGTGCAGCCACTCTGGAAAACTGTGTGGAGGTTCCTCAAACAGTTAAAAATAGACCTGCCCTACGACCCAGCAATTGCACTGTTGGGGATTTACCCCAAAGATACAAATGCAATGAAACCCCGGGACACCTGCACCCCGATGTTTCTAGCAGCAATGGCCACGATAGCCAAACTGTGGAAGGAGCCTCGGTGTCCAACGAAAGATGAATGGATAAAGAAGATGTGGTTTATGTATACAATGGAATATTCCTCAGCTATTAGAAATGACAAATACCCACCATTTGCTTCAACGTGGATGGAACTGGAGGGTATTATGCTGAGTGAAGTAAGTCAGTCGGAGAAGGACAAACATTATATGTTCTCATTCATTTGGGGAATATAAATAATAGTGAAAGGGAATATAAGGGAAGGGGGAAGAAATGTGTGGGAAATATCAGAAAGGGAGACAGAACGTAAAGACTGCTAACTCTGGGAAACGAACTAGGGGTGGTAGAAGGGGAGGAGGGCGGGGGGTGGGAGTGAATGGGTGACGGGCACTGGGTGTTATTCTGTATGTTAGTAAATTGAACACCAATAAAAAAAAATAAAAAAATAAAATTATTCATTATAATTATATGTAGGTGCACGTTTCTGTTTAATTCATTGTGTATTCAAGGATAGCCTTTCTCAATACATATTATTTTATTACGAATGACTTCCTTTTTATTTCTCCTTTGTAATACAGTTAGGGCATCATATTGATTTTTTCTTGAAATAATGTTGTAGGTAAGTTATATTATCTGTTAATTTCATTTCAGGCTAGTAAAGGGAGTATTACATAACATTTGTTATAAAATGGAACATTGCATCTGATAGGGTTGAAAATCATTACCATAAATAACATGACATAGTTGAAAATGTGAGAACACACATGTGTTAAGCAAAAGGTAGAAGCAGCCTTCTTGCTCTGGTTGGTAAGAGGAGAGGGTATCATGGTGAGTCGGGTAGGGCTGGAGTTAAGAGAGGGCAGGAGAGCCTGTCCACACAAGCTTAGAAGGGGACAGAGATTTCAAGCTTTATATAAAAAGAAGAGATGTGAGCGGTCTTGACAGAAAGAGAAAATCTACTCCATGTTTGAGGGATAAATGAGGCAAGGCTGGCAAGTAGGAGAATGAGGACTAAATGCTGGCATTCATAGAAATGCCATAAGGTTTCTGCAAAGCTGTAAATGAGGTGGGCCTGATAGGCAGATTGTATTGAATTAATGTCCCCATGAGTCAAAGAGAGGTGACATTGCTTTTATAAAGCTACAGGAAAAGGTGGTGTAGGAATTAGCTATAGGCTTTGTTCAGGTCCTGTGCTAACTCTAAAGCATGAACTATAATTATCTTCATTACAGGCTGTTCATGTGGAATTCTTGGAACCAAGGACTTAATATTTTCACATCAGATCAAGGGAAAAAAGAATCTATGGTTAACTTTTGAATTAGGGAAGAAAAAGAAGCAGCAGAACTTTGACACACAATGAGTCAAACTAGGCTTTTGATAGTGAGATGGGAATGCAGAACAGGTGTGTTTAAGGGAAGTTATGGTGAAGAAAAATATAGATCTTGTAATATTTATGAGAATTTGTGAATATGTATTGACTTGTTCTTTAAACTAAGTGGTCTCTCTCTCCCTCACTGGAATGGCAGCTCCATGAGGCAAAGAACCTTGTCTGTTTTATTAAAAATATGTGCAAACACCACAGTGCCTGTAACAGAGTAGTTGCTCAATAAATATTTGTTGACAGAAGGAATGACTTGGCTAGGAGCTCTTGAACATTTACATTAAACATCTGTGTATTACCATTCTGGGTTTTAATGATCTTCTGTTGCTGTAAGAATTATTAATATGGAAAATAATGAGATTAGTTCCAGTTGTGTGATATTTTCATTGTAAAATGTTTGCAGAGCTATTAACAGCAGAGATGTGCATCAAACCCCACTGTTCAAAATAAATGGCTTGTGTACTCCAAGGCATAAATGTTTGGGGGAAATAACCAAGCAAAATGTTTGTGTAGCAAAGCCTACATCCTGTTAGAATACAGATTAGATCATTAAGAAGCAACACATTTCATCCACTTATCAGTGTTTGCATACAGTGAAGTCTATTAATTGAATGAGTATGGAGAACACTGATACACCATCTCACTCTATCAGAGGATTACTTCCCTGTCTTTATCAATAAATTCTGCCTTTAATCGTGAGGATTGATCGAAAAAGAGAAACAGCAATTTTTTAGACTGTTCTTTGTGGTCTTTGGATTACTTTGTCACTGGATTCACAAATTTCACTAGTAACTTAGTTTAGTTATAGAATCTGACCCCGGGGGGTCACACATTAGGTCTAAACTCATTTACAAGAGTAAATGAAAGTCAGTAGCTAAGAAAAGTTTGAGCAGCCTCTCTTGGTACCAGAAGGAAAACCAAATGGAACTGAGCATCAGATAAAATAGCACTTTGTTCACTCAGACTTTTAATTAAACTCGGAGATTAATAGATCTCTAGATGAAGTTTTTAACAAATTGTGTGGCCAGGAATTCTCCTTGGTTCCACCTCTTGTACTCCTGACTCTTGAAAAGTAACTTTCTAGATTTTTAAAAATATATCCAAGAGGTATCAACATGATAACATTGTTGTCTGGTAACTAAATTCCTGTATTACAGATGATGATGGAAACATGAGACATTCACCTCTAGCATTATTTCAAAGCTCTTTCCTTCAGCTAGTGTTTCCTGACCCCACCACATATTCAGTCCCTTTTAGTAATCATTGCCCAAGCTAATGCACACATAAAAAGTTGTTTACCATACTCTTCAATCATTATGAAACAAATTCTCTCTCCCTGTGTCTTTTTAAGAAAATAAAAGAAAAATGTAAATAATAGATATAAAATTATTTTAATGTGTATTTCACTTGACTTCAAAAGGAAAATGGACTAGATCTTGGCATCAAATAATAATAATAATAATAATAATAATAATAATAATAATAATAATAGCATTTCCCCCATGAGAATGAAAGCATCTCAAGATCCAAGAGTTTCTCTTGTCAACAACGGTATAGTCAGTGAGTGGGCAGCATAGACATATAGTGTGTCTTGGTAAATGACAAAGAATAAAGAGGATTTCAATAGACCTTCTAATTCAGCTCCTAAAACTTACAGATAAAGACCTTGAGCCAGAGCTGTGAACTATCACTTCACAAATCAAGCAAGGCTGGGATGTGGGAGAACAAAGATTAAATGCTAGAGCCCATAGAAATGCAGTAAGGGGGGGAGGAGCAAGATGGCGGAAGAGTAGGGTCTCCAAATCACCTGTCTCCACCAAACTACCTAGAAAACCTTCAAATTATCCTGAAAATCTATGAATTCGGCCTGAGATTTAAAGAGAGACCAGCTGGAATGCTACAGTGAGAAGAGTTCGCGCTTCTATCAAGGTAGGAAGACGGGGGAAAAAGAAATAAAGGAACAAAGGCCTCCAAGGGGGAGGGGCCCGCGAGGAGCCGGGCTGAGGCCGGGGCGAGTGACCCCAGGACAGGAGAGCCCCGTCCCGGAGGAGCAGGAGCTGCACCGACCTTCCCGGGGGAAAGGGGCTCCAGGGAGGTGGAGCAGGACCCAGGAGAGTGCGCCGAGCTCCCTAAGGGCTGCAGCGCGCACGGGGGACCCGGAGCAGCTGGAGGGGCTCTGGGGCGGTTCCGCAGAGGGGGCTGCGCGGCCCCGGGAGCAGCTCGGAGGGGCTCGGGCAGAGGAAGAGGCTCCGTGCGGAGGGGGCTGCGCGGTTCCAGGAGCAGCTCGGAGGGGCTCGGGCGGCGGCTCCGCGGAGGGGGCTGCGCGGCCCGGGAGCGCGAATCCAACAGCGCAGGCCCCGGAGCACAGGGCGCCGGGACACAGCCCAGGATCCCGCCTCCCCCGGGACAGGCAGAGGCCGGGAGGGCCCAGGACAGCAAGGACGCTCCTGCCCCAGCTGAGCAGATCAGCGGCCCCGCCCGGAGCCTCCAGGCCCTGCAGACGGAGTTCCTGCCGGAGCTGAATCCAGGTTTCCAGAGCTGCCCCGCCACTGGGGCTGTTCCTCCTGCGGCCTCACGGGGTAAACAACCCCCACTGAGCCCTGCACCAGGCAGGGGCACAGCAGCTCCCCCAACTGCTGACACCTGAAAATCAGCACAACAGGCCCCTCCCCCAGAACACCAGCTAGACGGACAACTTCCAGGAGAAGCCAAGGGACTTAAAGTACACAGAATCAGAAGATACTCCCCGGTGGTTCTTTTTTTTGTTTGTTTGTTTTTGTTTTTGTTTTGTTTTGCTTTTTGATTTGTTTCCTTCCCCCACCCCCTTTTTTTCTCCTTTCTTTTTCGTTCTCTTTTTCTTCTTTTTTTTTTTTCTCGTTTTTTTTTCTTTTCTTCCCTTTTTTTTCTCTTTCTCTTTTCTTTCCTTCTTTCTCTCCTCTCTTTTTCTCTTTTTCCCAATACAATTTGCTTTTGGCCACTCTGCACTGAGCAAAATGACTAGAAGGAAAACTTCACCTCAAAAGAAAGAATCAGAAACAGTCCTCTGTCCCACAGAGTTACAAAATCTGGATTACAATTCAATGTCAGAAAGCCAATTCAGAAGCACTATTATACAGCTACTGGTGGCTCTAGAAAAAAGTATAAAGGACTCAAGAGACTTCATGACTGCAGAATTTAGAGCTAATCAGGCAGAAATTAAAAACCAATTGAATGAGATGCAATCCAAACTAGAAGTCCTAACGACGAGGGTTAACGAGGTGGAAGAACGAGTGAGTGACCTAGAAGACAAGTTGACAGCAAAGAGGGAAACTGAGGAAAAAAGAGACAAACAATTAAAAGACCATGAAGATAGATTAAGGGAAATAAACGACAGCCTGAGGAAGAAAAACCTACGTTTAATTGGGGTTCCCGAGGGCGCCGAAAGGGACAGAGGGCCAGAATATGTATTTGAACAAATTCTAGCTGAAAACTTTCCTAATCTGGGAAGGGAAACAGGCATTCAGATCCAGGAAATAGAGAGATCCCCCCCTAAAATCAATAAAAACCGTTCAACACCTCGACATTTAATTGTGAAGCTTGCAAATTCCAAAGATAAGGAGAAGATCCTTAAAGCAGCAAGAGACAAGAAATCCCTGACTTTTATGGGGAGGAGTATTAGGGTAACAGCAGACCTCTCCACAGAGACCTGGCAGGCCAGAAAGGGCTGGCAGGATATATTCAGGGTCCTAAATGAGAAGAACATGCAACCAAGAATACTTTATCCAGCAAGGCTCTCATTCAAAATGGAAGGAGAGATAAAGAGCTTCCAAGACAGGCAGCAACTAAAAGAATATGTGACCTCCAAACCAGCTCTGCAAGAAATTTTAAGGGGGACTCTTAAAATTCCCCTTTAAGAAGAAGTTCAGTGGAACAATCCACAAAAACAAAGACTGAATAGATATCATGATGACACTAAACTCATATCTCTCAATAGTAACTCTGAATGTGAACGGGCTTAATGACCCCATCAAAAGGCGCAGGGTTTCAGACTGGATAAAAAAGCAGGACCCATCTATTTGCTGTCTACAAGAGACTCATTTTAGACAGAAGGACACCTACAGCCTGAAAATAAAAGGTTGGAGAACCATTTACCATTCGAATGGTACTCAAAAGAAAGCAGGGGTAGCCATCCTTATATCAGATAAACTAAAATTTACCCCAAAGACTGTAGTGAGAGATGAAGAGGGACACTATATCATACTTAAAGGATCTATTCAACAAGAGGACTTAACAATCCTCAATATATATGCTCCGAATGTGGGAGCTGCCAAATATATAAATCAATTATTAACCAAAGTGAAGAAATACTTAGATAATAATACACTTATACTTGGTGACTTCAATCTAGCTCTTTCTATACTCGATAGGTCTTCTAAGCACAACATCTCCAAAGAAACGAGAGCTTTAAATGATACACTGGACCAGATGGATTTCACAGATATCTACAGAACTTTACATCCAAATTCAACTGAATACACATTCTTCTCAAGCGCACATGGAACTTTCTCCAGAATAGACCACATATTGGGTCACAAATCGGGTCTGAACCGATACCAAAAGATTGGGATCGTCCCCTGCATATTCTCGGACCATAATGCCTTGAAATTAGAACTAAATCACAACAAGAAGTTTGGAAGGACCTCAAACACATGGAGGTTAAGGACCATCCTGCTAAAAGATAAAAGGGTCAACCAGGAAATTAAGGAAGAATTAAAAAGATTCATGGAAACTAATGAGAATGAAGATACAACCGTTCAAAATCTTTGGGATGCAGCAAAAGCAGTCCTAAGGGGGAAATACATCGCAATACAAGCATCCATTCAAAAACTGGAAAGAACTCAAATACAAAAGCTAACCTTACACATAAAGGAGCTAGAGAAAAAACAGCAAATAGATCCTACACCCAAGAGAAGAAGGGAGTTAATAAAGATTCGAGCAGAACTCAACGAAATCGAGACCAGAAGAACTGTGGAACAGATCAACAGAACCAGGAGTTGGTTCTTTGAAAGAATTAATAAGATAGATAAACCATTAGCCAGCCTTATTAAAAAGAAGAGAGAGAAGACTCAAATTAATAAAATCATGAATGAGAAAGGAGAGATCACTACCAACACCAAGGAAATACAAACGATTTTAAAAACATATTATGAACAGCTATACGCCAATAAATTAAGCAATCTAGAAGAAATGGACGCATTCCTGGAAAGCCACAAACTACCAAAACTGGAACAGGAAGAAATAGAAAACCTGAACAGGCCAATAACCAGGGAGGAAATTGAAGCAGTCATCAAAAACCTCCCAAGACACAAGAGTCCAGGGCCAGATGGCTTCCCAGGAGAATTTTATCAAACGTTTAAAGAAGAAATCATACCTATTCTCCTAAAGCTGTTTGGAAAGATAGAAAGAGATGGAGTACTTCCAAATTCGTTCTATGAAGCCAGCATCACCTTAATTCCAAAGCCAGACAAAGACCCCGCCAAAAAGGAGAATTACAGACCAATATCCCTGATGAACATGGATGCAAAAATTCTCAACAAGATACTGGCCAATAGGATCCAACAGTACATTAAGAAAATTATTCACCATGACCAAGTAGGATTTATCCCTGGGACACAAGGCTGGTTCAACACCCGTAAAACAATCAATGTGATTCATCATATCAGCAAGAGAAAAACCAAGAACCATATGATCCTCTCATTGGATGCAGAGAAAGCATTTGACAAAATACAGCATCCATTCCTGATCAAAACTCTTCAGAGTGTACGGATAGAGGGAACATTCCTCGACATCTTAAAAGCCATCTACGAAAAGCCCACAGCAAATATCATTCTCAATGGGGAAGCACTGGGAGCATTTCCCCTAAGATCAGGAACAAGACAGGGATGTCCACTCTCACCACTGCTATTCAACATAGTACTGGAAGTCCTAGCCTCAGCAATCAGACAACAAAAAGACATTAAAGGCATTCAAATTGGCAAAGAAGAAGTCAAACTCTCCCTCTTCGCCGATGACATGATACTCTACATAGAAAACCCAAAAGTCTCCACCCCAAGATTGCTAGAACTCATACAGCAATTCGGTAGCGTGGCAGGATACAAAATCAATGCCCAGAAGTCAGTGGCATTTCTATACACTAACAATGAGACTGAAGAAAGAGAAATTAAGGAGTCAATCCCATTTACAATTGCACCCAAAAGCATAAGATACCTAGGAATAAACCTCACCAAAGATGTAAAGGATCTATACCCTCAAAACTATAGAACACTTCTGAAAGAAATTGAGGAAGACACAAAGAGATGGAAAAATATTCCATGCTCATGGATTGGCAGAATTAATATTGTGAAAATGTCAATGTTACCCAGGGCAATATACACGTTTAATGCAATCCCTATCAAAATACCATGGACTTTCTTCAGAGAGTTAGAACAAATTATTTTAAGATTTGTGTGGAATCAGAAAAGACCCCGAATAGCCAGGGGAATTTTAAAAAAGAAAACCATATCTGGGGGCATCACAATGCCAGATTTCAGGTTGTACTACAAAGCTGTGGTCATCAAGACAGTGTGGTACTGGCACAAAAACAGACACATAGATCAGTGGAACAGAATAGAGAATCCAGAAGTGGACCCTGAACTTTATGGGCAACTAATATTCGATAAAGGAGGAAAGACTATCCATTGGAAGAAAGACAGTCTCTTCAATAAATGGTGCTGGGAAAATTGGACATCCACATGCAGAAGAATGAAACTAGACCACTCTCTTTCACCATACACAAAGATAAACTCAAAATGGATGAAAGATCTAAATGTGAGACAAGATTCCATCAAAATCCTAGAGAAGAACACAGGCAACACTCTTTTTGAACTCGGCCATAGTAACTTCTTGCAAGATACATCCACGAAGGCAAAAGAAACAAAAGCAAAAATGAACTATTGGGACTTCATCAAGATAAGAAGCTTTTGCACAGCAAAGGATACAGTCAACAAAACTCAAAGACAACCTACAGAATGGGAGAAGATATTTGCAAATGACATATCAGAATAATTTTAAATTTAAAAGAAGTAAAACAATGTTTTAAGCCCCATACAAAAAGTACAGGAATATGAAAGAACAAAGGTAGAAGTTGACATTAAAATAAAAAGTAAGATTTGGGTAAATAATAACAGATCTGGCTTGTTCGTATATGATAAGAAATAGATGGAAACAGCCGTAATTAGAACATGCTGAGACAAATTACAAACTGTCAAATGAGAGAAATGAGGAAAAAGCCAATAGTGCATTTATGCTATTCTCATAAATGACCTGAGCCTTATTTACAAGTGAGTTTTCTACATATTCTCTTGAGTTATGATATGCAACAAGGTCATTGATAATTATCATAGAAAATATCTATTATCCTAAAACTCCACCACCTGCTAAGGTGTTTTTTCCATCTTAGCACTTAAAACACTTTGGGTGAGACACTCTCCAACAGGCCTGGGAAATAAAGGATGAATGAGAAAGTGGAAGAGGAATTCAAGAAACTGAAAGTTGATTGTGTGATCTCTTAGGACAGAATCAGATATGATAGGAAAAAATACAGGAAAAACAAAATAAATAAATAATTTTTAAGAATTTTTGTACTATAGGTTTCTTAACATGGGCCTCCAAAAATTATTTACAAGCTCACATACACATATACATACACTAACATATGTATGTACGTTTATATAACTTATTATATACATAAATGTATACATATATATTACCGCAGACATATGGAATATTTTTTAAAGCAAGCTTTAATAATAAAAGCCAACAAGGTCTATTGATCTTTACTTGTCTCAGAAATTTAATAATGTTTGATTTAAGTGTTTTAATCAGCCTCTCATCTCTTCTGTTATATATTTTTGTAAGGGGCAACTAGAAATGTAGACAGCATGTTGAAAATAGGAGTGTGTTTTTGTTAACTCGATGGTACAAATGATGGTCTCATTAGTGACACAGCTTACCAAAATGGTGGGAAAGAACTCTTGTTGAGCTCTATAAAATAGAGTACCCACAATGTGAAAAATAGATGCATTCTTCAAAAAAATCAGCAAATGTTAAAACTATGCAAAACCTATTTTGTCTGTATACATAAAATGTAGTTAGGGTTCCAGGCACTTATATCTATGTGAACGTCCATCAGGACCCGGGGGCAATTCTTTCTTTGGGAATCTTACTGCATATTGAAAGACATCTAGCTTTCCCGGTTCTGAGACAGTAAAAGCCAATAATGCATCTATAAGAAGGAAGATAGGGATCCCTGGGTGGCGCAGCGGTTTGGCACCTGCCTTTGGCCCAGGGCGCGATCCCGGAGACCCGGGATCGAATCCCACGTCGGGCTCCTGGTGCGTGGAGCCTGCTTCTCCCTCTGCCTATGTCTCTGTCTCTCTCTGTCTCTCTCTCTCTATCTCTGTGCCTATCATAAAAATAAAAATAAAAATTTAAAAAAATAAAAAATAAATAAAAAATAAAAAGAAGGAAGATAAAAGGCCCTGGGACACCTGGGTGGCTCAGTGGTTGAGAATCTGCCTTCGGCTCAGGTCGTGATCCCCAGGGTCTTAGGACTGAGTTCTGCATTGCGGTCCCTGTAGGGAGCCAGCTTCTCCCTCTGTCTATATCTCTGTCTCTCTTTGTGCCTTTCAATGAATAAATATTTTTTTTAAAAAAAAAAAAGACCCTACAATTTCAAAGAATCAATTAATGAGCAGTATTTTCTGAAATCAGACATCACTTTGCAGAAACCTTTTCAGAATAGTCAAAATGTCATAGTATTCCGTCTTCCAGTTTGGTCCTACAGCTTGAATATTCCAACCTGTCTTCAAACATGCCAGCTATCTGCCATCTCAGGTGTATGAGGGCGAAGAATGACATGGAGAAGAGGAAGAGGCAATGTGACCATGGAGGCAGATTGGAGTGATGTGGTCTCAAGCCAAAGACTGCTGGTAGGCACCAGAAGCTAGAAGAGGCAAAGAACAGATTGTCCCCTATGGAACAGAAGGGAGTAAAGCCATGGGGATACCTTGATTTTGGATTTCTGGCTTACAAAACTGTGAGAGAATAAATCTTTGTTGTTCTAAGCCACCAAGTCTATAGTAATTCATTATGGCAAAAAAAGAAACTAATGTATCCCGTAAGTCAGTCCCTGCTCGGGCAAGATAAAGGTCAATACCATGTTTTGATTATGTGTTTGTTTTCCACTAAGACTTTCATATCCTCTAAATAGTGCTGGACACTGGGAGGAATGACAGGATTCAACATGTCTGCTTTCTCTCTCTTAGAATATCCTACTCAGCCTCTCCCAGGCGATGGATCTCAAGCTTTGCTTCCTCACTACTCCATTACATAAGCTGGAATAGAATAGCTTTTGCCATTCTGCAGTGAGTTTCCATTATATAAGCTGAGATAGAATTTTCTTCCATTCAGCAGAGCACTCACCTCATTTTAAAGCTAAACATTCATTCCTGTGATTCTTCAGCAAATACTGGTTTCCCTAAAAGAAAGCAAGCTCCTAGAGAGAAAACCTCACCATTGTTTTCTCTACAACCTGCCATGGCAGCCAGAATTATTAAAACACATATGTAAATATTTAATGAGCAAATATTTATGTATAACCATTTACAGATATTTCGGTAAAAAAAAAAAAATGACAACTGCCATTCAGCATCGCAGTAGCAGCAGCAATACATGTCTTTCCAGAATAAAGCAGTGTTTTAATGAGTAGATTCTTCTCCACACTGGATTTAAAATATCTATTTCAGTGGTCTCATCACCCCAACCTCTGATTCAGAATTTGACACGACCAGTTCTTGGCCAGTTGAAAAGGTTGGATTGTTACCCCCACCCACCCACCCACCACCACCACCACCTCCTCCACTCCTGCCAAGTTCATGCCTAAACCAGAATGTGACTTTATTTGGAAATAGGATCTTTGCAGATGCAGTTCAAATTAAAATGAGGTCACACTGGATTAGGGTGGGTCTGAAATACAACGATTGGTGCCCTGAGGGAGATCTGTACATGTGGAGACACAGAAGTGACACACAAAGAGAAGGTGGCCATGTGAAGACACAGACATATTAAAGCAATTTGGCTACAAACCAAGGAATGCCAAGGACTGCTGGCAACCACCAGGATCTAAAAAAAAAAAAAAAACAAAAAAAAAACAAAACATAAGGAGGAATCCTTTCCTAGAATCTTCAGAGGGAATGTGACCTTGCTGACACCTTGATGTCAGGCTTCTAGCCTCCAAAACTGTAGGAGAATAAATTCATGTTGTTTTAAGCCACCCTGCCTGTGGTACTCTGTTATGGTAGTGTTAAGAAACCAATAGACAGTAAACCACTGGTATATTTTATAGTTTTGCTCATGCTTCTTATAATGAGTCACCTCACCCTAGTAACACCATTTCTATCAACCAATTCTAGCCACGGGGTAATGAGACAGCAAACAGACAATAATGTGAATTTAAGGGTTTCACTCCAGACAAAGACTGCAAACTAGTGTGATCTCAGCAAGATGGCACCTGCACAGAGGGGCTCAGGTGCCAGGTGGGCTTCTTGGCTTTACTGTCTTTACTGCCTCTTTCTAGTTACAAGACCTTGGTTGATTTATTTAAGAGGTCTGTACCTTAATTTTCTCAAGTTCAAAATGGAAATAAGAACAATTCCTGCCTCACTGAGTTTGTACTGCATGTAAATGCTTAGCATAGTTCCCAGGGCATGATAACTGTTCCATAAATACTAGCTACTACCACTGCTGGGTTTACTGAAGGCTAAAAATGAAGCATCACTTCATTTGATCAAAGAAACAAATGCAAAAAAGCACCTAACCATGTGGTTGGTGGCTGTAATAAAGTCCTGACAAACTAAGTACTTTATTTTGCGTAAGGAAGAGCTTATTTTCTTTGTAGTCAAACTCAGGAATTTGACTCCATGAGTTACCTTTAAATGTAAAATCATTCCATTTTGGACTCGCAGCACCTGTACATTTATGGTTGCCTGAACTTGCGTAGCTGACAATTTAGGAAGCTTGACACCCAAAAATGATTTCTGAATGATGTTCAAGGTCAGTAAAACATTGTTACTTACTGCGGAGACAGGGAAACAAACCCTTCTCTGTGTAAGATTTTTTTTTTTTATAATTAAACATGATGGCATCTAATGATGTGTTCAACTTCTTCTCACTAATGCAAAGACTTTATTTCTAATGGAAAAGCAAGGTTTGCTTTCCTCCTTTTAAATGGTAAAGGAAAGAACGTGTACATCTCTCTGAAGTGGTTTCTGGTACACCTAGTCAGGGTATGCAGAATACATAATAATTACTGTTAAGTTTTTCAAAGAATAAAGCTATGGTTCCTGCTCATTTACCATTTGACAGTGGGGACAGGATAAATGCATGTGAAAGGTGCCACGTTATGAATTCATTTTTCTAAAACACAGACTAGGCAAAGAATAATGTTCCCAATATGGAACAACCAGTAGGGGTAGGAGAGCACTGCCCAATGAGAAAGAAAAGACATTGGCCTGAGCACTGGAGCAGTCTTAGGGGCCATGCCATAACAGGTGGGAGCTATTCACCTGCTGGGTTGCAGGAGGTCTGAGCATCTCAGGGAGGGGCATATTGTTCCACGTTTTAGAGAATGGAAAGACACTCCAGCTGGTTGCAGGACACTCAGGGGGTTTCACAAAGTGACTACTGGCCAACCAATGCAGAAATATTTTAATATTATAACAACTACATGTCTATCAAGGCACCAGCTGATAAATATCGGCCCTAGATAGGCTGTGATGAATTGGATTGTCACTGTGATAACAGCTGAATCCCGGGGCAATCATATAATAGAAGAGAGTCACCAAGAGATGTAACAGGGTACCACCGTTGCATTGATGAAAGCACACTTAGTTCTACATAGAGTCAGGGAGGTAAAGTGTCTGAATCCTCAAATTCTATTTTAACACATTATTTTGCTTTATAATTTTATTAAGGCAGGAACAAAATTTCCTTGTTAAAGAATTAAAACATTCCCATTAAAGCCTAATGCCATCAACCTTCCAAATGTTGGTCTATCCTCAGAGCTAATTACTGTTATTAATTTGTTAACATCATTTCAGATAACTTTCTATGTGTATTCACATGCATTTGATATTGTCTTGGGTGTTAACTATGTGTTTACATATGTGGTAAGCACAATTCTAAGATGATTCCTTCAAATTATCTGTCTATTCCCCAGACTGTGAATTTGGTGAGATATCACACCCTGATTATGTTGTTATGTGGCAAAAGGAATTTTGCAAATATAATTAAGGTTGCTAATGAAATGACTTTGAGTTAATCAAAAGAAAGATTATTTAAGTGGGCCAAATCTAATCACACATGCCCTTCAAAAGCACAGTTTGTCTAGGTAGTACTGGAAGTCAGAGATTCAAACCATGAAAAGAATTTGATGTACCATGGCTGGATTTGAAAATAAAGGTGATCACATGCCAAGGAATGCTGGAGGCCTCTAGAAGCTCAGAGTGGTCCCACAGACAGTCAGCAAGGAAATGGGACTTCAGTCCTACAACCCCAAGGAAGTGAATTCTGTCAACAACCTGAATGAGCTTAGAAGCAGATTATTCTTTAGAGCCTCCAGGCAATAACCTAGCAGTCTGGCTTATACCTTGCTTTCAGCCTTGTGAGGCCCTAAGCAGAGAACCCACTGAGTCTACTCAGACTTCTGACTTATAGAAGTGTGAGATAATAAATGAGTGTTATTTCAGTTACTAAGTTTGTGGTAATTTGATACAAAGCAATAGAAAACTGATACCACATATTCTGCAGTTTGTTTTTATTGAAAAATTTGTCTTATGAATATAAGCAAAATTAATTCATTCTTTTTTACCTGTTCCATAGTATGTGTGGCAAAATTTTTTTTCAAAGATGATTAGCAAGAATTCTTGCCATCATTGTACAAACTTGCCATTTTCTTTTATTTCCCTTCTCTTTAAATCTGGGCTGGCCTTTTGATGTGCTCTCACTAATAAAATCTGGTGAGAATGATGTTCTAGGACTTCTGAGTTCAGATCTCGAGAGACCTTAAAAGCTTCTGTTTTTGCCCTTTGGGTATCCATATAGCATGTACAAAAGCTCAAAGTAAACTACAGATGATAGATCACACTTGTAGGGGTTGGGTAGTACAGAAAGGAGGAAGGAGAAGAAAGGCCAGGAGGATGAGAGATAGGGACCTAGATAGCTGCAACCAAGCTCAGGGTAATCTCAGGAGTCTCTAGGTGGAGCAGAAGAACCACTAGGGTGAGTATAGCTAGCCCCCAAAATTGTGAGAATACTAAATCACTGCTGTTCAAGCCTCTGGGACAGGTTGTTTTGCTATAATGGATAACATTATAATAGATATATCATGAATAAATTATGAACATTATATTTTCCTTATCCATTCTCATACTGTTTAACATTTTTGTGTTTTCTAATTATTAAATGGAACAGGAAACTGACATTTCGGTAAGTTGAAGTTGGTCAAATATGAACAATTTCTTAAGGTTCAACCGTACAAACACAGCTTCCACGTATATCCCCTCACATAGCTCTGTGCACATGGCAGGGGGTGTCACTCTAGGGTAAATACTAAGCAGAACTGTTTAGTCATAGGATAGGCACATTCTAAATGTTGATAGATGTTGCAAAGCTGTCCACTAGAATAACTACCAATGTATGTGCCTACTATCAATGTATAATGTTATCCTATGTCCCTTGATCTAGATATTCCTAGAATTCCTTTATAAGAAAAATAGGGCTCAAGATGCAGCCAACTTAACATGAGCAAATATAAAACTAAAGTAGTTCTGGCAAATCCGATAGAAAATCCTTGATAATCCAGAAGGCATTTTGAGTTGAGTTTTAAATATCCTACTATAGGTGACTATTTGAGAATAGAGATAGCTTCTTATTTGTACAAGAGTTAAACTAATGTAAGTCGTGTTTATGTTCTATGGCTAGACCTTAGCCCAGTAGTGGGCATAAAACTAGAGTTGAGCTATATCGGGAGACAGCACCAGCTTAGGTGGTCACACAGTTTCAATGAGACTAGAAAATGATGCATTAGAGTTTCACCAAAAACTGTGGTATCCTTCCGGGTGCCCGTATCATGATGGTTGGGAGGGTGAACAGTTAAATGATATTTAGAACATGCTTAGTAAGATGTGCCTTACCAAATATTTGTCTACAGCAGAGGCACAGACTCTCTTTAATACAGTATTTTAAAAATATATATACAGTATTTATGTGTGGAAGGTGTACTTGTCCCCAAGATCAGTTCTGCTCTTCTTCTGTAATAACACAGATTTAACTGGGTATCTGAAAAAAAAAATAAAAAAAAAAAATAACTGGGTATCTGGCCACACTTCCCATCTCTCTTACTTGATGATCTGACCTTTTACAATGAACAGGATTCAATCTAAGAAGGAGGGAAAATGAGAATTCCCAGGACATTCAGTAAGTGGTTACAACAGTACAGAAATTGCCTTTTAAGACAGAAGAGGCCAAAGACACAAAGGATTGAATAAAAGCCGACTCCTAGTTCACAGTGTGGTTACACACATCTCACCCCACAGAGGCAGGGAAGAATCATGAACCCACCTTCCCCGAACTGACTGGTGAACCATTTTGTATTCTAAACATTAAAAATACATGTTGAAGCACATGGCAACTAGCATAATTTATCAGGAGGCTTGTCAGGGCTAGGATTGTTGGAGATTCCTACAGGATCAGTAACTCATGTGTTTTCTAAATTGGGGTGAACCCTGGTACCCAGGATGCTGGCTGATGCTCTCACATCCCAGTGAAAAAAGCTCTATCCTGGCAAGTCACCTGCAAAGTCAGTGGCCTTTTGGCAATCTACTATACCCTTTCCAAAGTTGCATATGTTTGGAAAACAAAACAATTGCTTTCCCCAAAACAAATATGCAGGAAAAAAAATCCAAGAGAAGTGCTCAAGTAAATTAGAACTATTCCAAAAATGGAATGGGAGCGCCTTCTGAAAAAAAATAAACACCTCAAGTAAAAAAATTTCCCTGTTAATGTGTTTTTAATCAAATACATCAATCTAAAGTTTCTACAACGTCTGCAAACCTGAATATGATTGTATAATGTGACCAAAATGCAATAAAATAATTGCATTAGGGTTTTGGCATCACTTTATAATAAGTGGACAGTAATTGTTGCTAAATTACAGCTGAATCTCTGCAGAATTAGATATTACATCCATATTAGGATCGAATGACTCTATCATGATTAATGATACTGCAGTGAATACCAAGAGAATTAAAATGATTAGCCACTTATTCTAAAGTGTTGACATTTTTCCATGATTTTAGAGTTGTTTCAAAAGAACCCTGAAATTAGACTTACTGCTAATGGTTACTGAGATAAATCCAGAGGCAAATATTCCTTAAAAGGTCAACTTTATTAATGGGTAAATATTAAAAATTTAAAAAGCCACTTAGCTGAACTATCCACCTTAAATAACTAATAGCAGATGATGTGTTTAACACTCTAGTTATATTTGAACAATACAGACATGTAATTAAAGATACTTGGCTATAATTAAAATCTTCATAATCGTTTTCAAAATAATTTCTGCAATTCATGCTACATATTTGTAGTGAGCTAAAAAAAAAAAGAGATAAATGTATTACCAGTTTCGGAGGAGTTTGTGTCATTTGATTATCAGGTCTTTTTTGCAACTTTTTAAGAAGAAATTATAAAAAAGTAAAAGCATATTTGGTATTTAATTGTTTATGGAAGATGTTTAGGTTAAAAATTACTTGCAAACACTTCTCAGAAGGAAACTTGGTAGCAATTCATTAGACCCATACTTGGCAGTATCTTAGTAAAGTAATTGTGCACCTGAAAATGGACCTTAAACAGACATTCACAGAAAGTGGTTTGTATTTTTTCCTACTGTTTTCGTATTACTGAATATTAGTTCCTAAGATAAGTATCATATTGTACAAGATATTGTGATTCTTAGAACTAGCTATTCTTGGCCCCAAGAGTAATTTTGTAAATGACTGAAAAACGCAAATGCTATTAAAGAGACTAAACATATGGCAATAACAACTTTGAACTGGTACAAAAACAGCCACGAGCTGAAATTTTGAATTTGTCGCTAATGTACCCAGTGATCTCTCTGGAATTTGTTTTGTGCACACACGGGTTCAGGATTTTTTTTCTGACTTGGATTCCCAGTACAAAATGATATAAGGGTGATATGTGAAATAAAACTGAGAAAACAGGTAGAACTCTTCAGAATAAAGCTAATTTATCACGTCCTGGGTTTATCACTGTAGAAACCCAGCCTCCAACTTCTCAGCAACTCACGTATAAAATGGAGAGAAATTTGAACACATGATGTTGGGACCACTGCTACTAACTAGTTACTGGTCTCTACTAAATTTGCCCCACACCAACTGCAATGTCTCAATACCAACCGTGTCTCAAATATCTTAGTTTTTATATTCCCAACCATGTCTAGCAAAGGATTAGGTAGACAGTAATAATCTCATAAATCCCTTTTCACCTGATTGGGCTTACAGAATTCTCCTGGTCTTCATCCTACATTCCCCTAATGGATGATCTCATCCCTTCTTCTTAATCGTCACATTTCCTTGCTACCGTCAGCCCTTTGTTACCCCCAATCCCTAGAGTAGGAGTTGATCAATTAAGGTCCGCAAGCCAAGTTTACACTACTACCTCCTTTTGTAAATCAGGTTGTACTGGAATAAAGCTTTTCTTTCACCCTTTATCAATGACCACTTTTGTGCCACAAAGGCAAAGGAGCTGTGGCAATAACCATAGAGCCCACAAAGCCTTAAGCTTTTGCACTCTGCTCTGTACAGGACAAATTTGCATTAGAACATGGAACCTCAATGTTTTCATACTGAGCAACACCTCCCTGCTTCTTATATGAATACACATGGAAATGTCTAAGATGGGGGCTAATGGAAGGATGTGGAATTCCTCCTGATAAACTACAGCCATCTGTCACTAACATCCTCCAATAATCCCCTGGGGAAAAAAAAATCATTTCAAATAAAGTAGCTATACTTCTGCTTCTAGGCATAAATTCCCAAAGGGGGAATCAGTGGAAAGAGTGACCCATGGTCAACCACTCGATCTACCAGGTA
This sequence comes from Canis aureus, assembly GCF_053574225.1. Taxonomy (NCBI): domain Eukaryota; kingdom Metazoa; phylum Chordata; class Mammalia; order Carnivora; family Canidae; genus Canis; species Canis aureus. The sequence continues at coordinate 42,665,175 of NC_135630.1, forward strand.
GTATGGATCCCCATTGATAACTATTGATAACTATTGATTATCAATCATATGATAATTATGTATTACCTACTCCATTTTACTGAGCTCTTCTGTTACTCTACACCAGATACTTCACATACAGTAAGTCATTTTGTCCTCTCAATAGCCATATGTAGTTGGTCCATTTTATAAATAACAAAACTATAGTTCACAGTTAAAGGAGCATGTCAAAGCATAAAGAACTAGTAAAAAAAGCAAAACTAGAATTGAGCACAGCCAGTGGGACTCCAGAGTCTAGGCATGACAGTGCACTGCCACTGAGGTAACATATTTCTGCTTCCCAAATATTCCGCAACTGTGGCACATGAATTGAAAAAGTAAATGTCAGCAGCAACAGGAGAAGACATTCTTATTGCTTAGAGCAAACTTCCTAAACTTTCCAAACAATCTCGTTTATTTTAAACTCCATATAAATTATATCCTCAAATATCATTTCTCTTATGATCAAATTAGGAATAATACTTTCTTTTTAAGCAGTTCAAATGAACCCTTTTCTGTGACTTGGAGAAATAAAGTTTTATCTCAAAATGCTTCTTTACGATGATTGTCCCTGTACAGATGTGAGACTGAAGTTACCATTTTCTTACATTTTGTTTGTATTCTAATATTTTTGGTTATATGGATTCCATAAATAAATGGTGATTTAAAAAAAAAAACATTTTCTTTTCAATTCAAAGAAAAAAGAATCTTAAAAGCAAAGTCTGAAGCATATGGAAAGGCAAGCTCCTGATAGCAAAGGTTGTTTCTGGATATAAATGGAATAATGCTCCAATGGGGTTTCAGGTCTCACTGAGAGGCTTATGTTGGGCTGGATCGGGAAGCTGGGTAGGGAAGCAATGATGTCCCTTGGATGCTGGATTGCAGAATGCAGTGAAAGATACAACCAGCTGAAGCTGAATCTATCACATGGCATTCAAATCAGTCACTAACATCCTCAAGGGTATCAGCTATTGGAGCATATGCTGGTCCTGAAAACTAGGCAGAAAAGGGAGTTTCTAGAAAAAAAAATATTTTAGAAGAAAAAGTAATTTTGTAAAATCTTACCAAAGAATGCAGTGATCATAACAGAAAGCATGGGGTCATTAGGAATGAATCACTCCAAATGATATTTTGTCTCCTTTTTTTGTTCCCCTTCCTTTTTTATCAATAGATTCTTTAGTTCTGGGAAAGGACATAGGTCAGTCAGTGTACAGATGAAAGGAAAAAAAAAAAAAGGAAGGAGCTCTTTTGTTAATGAATTTCCTACAAATATTTTGTTGCTCTTTGTCTAAGAAACCTCATTAAGTTTTTTCTTCAGGATCTTGATCTTAAAGCCCAATTTCAAAATGTGTTTTGCTTTATTTAGTATGTCTCATGTCACCACTCTATTCACACCCTCTACTGCCTCCACAAGCATGCCTGTGGCTCTGGCATTGCTACTTGGATCAGTTTAAATTGATAGGTCAGACAAGCATGTCAACACACACACACACACACACACACACACACACACACACACATATGCAAACACCCTGGTCTTGTGAGTCCTTACCACTAATAATCATAAGAGTCTGATGGGATACAAATTTGGGACTGAGCTCCCGGAGAACTGGATTCAGTTCCTAGTGTTGCAATGAACTCAATAGGTTAACTCTGGAAATGGCACCTTTCCTCAATCTCCCCATTTGAAAAATGCTAGGTTGGGATCAGGGACATTCCTTTCAGCTCTGAGTATGTTGTATCATCTATGAGTCATGCATGCCACTTCCTATTTCTGTAGTGCTAAAAGCTCATTTCTCTTCATTTTCCCCAGTGAGAATGATTGCTAGCTCTCCCGTTAGCAATCTCATTACATATTTTTACATATTTGCTGCTTATTATGTTTTCCTTCCATCGCTTTTCCACATGAATGAACAGCATACGTTATCTTCAGCTTCAAAAGGTTCACCTTCATTTTTCAGTATTTTCTTTTATGGCGACTTCTTGAATCCTATTTCCTAAAACCCATAAAGGGTGTGGTTAAAAGCAAAGCCTCTGGATTTAGGCTACCTGTATTTGAAGCCACATCCCGGAGGTGCAAGTTTGGACAGGTCACTACTTCACATGATGAAGTTTAAGTATTCTTATTTACAAAATGGGTATTTTAATAGTATCAAAGTCTTAATTGGGATAGTTGTAAGACAGAAAACATCTTCAGCATGCACTGGGTGTTAGGCACATAATTGACACTATTTAAATCACTATCTGGGGTATTGCTATTCTTGTTTCTGATACTTCCTCATCTCCACAATGCACCAGAAAACTGGTGCTTCTAACAAAATTTACCCAAATGAACATTAAATGAGGCTAAAGAGAAACAAGGCCATCCACTTAGGGAAACATGGTACTTTCTTTTTAATAATTAACTACATTATAGAGGTGAATTCTAGTTCTTTTTTTTTTTTTTAGATTTATTTTTGTATTTATTTGAGAGCTTGAGTGAGCAAGTGGGGATAGGGGTAGAGGAAGAGGAGAGAATCTCAAGCAGATCCCCTACTGAGCGTGGAGCCTGCCATCAGGCCTTGAGGTTACAATCCTGAGATCAGGACCTGACCTGAAATCAAGAGTCAGATGCTTAACTGACGGAGCCACCTAGGTGCCTCTGAGTGAATTCTGTTTCTGATAGTGCCCTATGCCCTTGTTTCAAGCGACCATGCCCATGACCTCAGGAACAATCTTTCAGTGTTCTGGCTAAGGAGTGACCCTCCCAAGTGGGCAGAGGCTCCTGCTTTCCCGACCTGAAACAAAATTATTTTTTTAAAGATTTTATTTAATTATTCATGAGAAACACACACAGAGAGAGAGGCAGAGACATAGGCAGAAGAGAAGCAGGTGCCATGCAGGGAGCTCGATGTGGGACTCGATCCCAGGACCCCAGGATCACGCACTAGGCGGAAGGCAGGCACTAAACCACTCAGCCGCCCAGGTGTCCCTGAAAAAAATAATTTAAAGAACAGAGGAAACTACAGATCTTAAAAAAAAAAAAAAAAAAACAACAACATCAAAAGTGTGATTCCTTCTTAATGACAGAGAAATTAGCTATCTCCAATGCCATTTCTGGTTGGATGCTGAACACAGTGCCAATGAGATGTGGCTACATCCACCTGCTTCTACTTGCTTCTTCTACCTGCTAAAATTTAATTTTTGCCACATGTCTAATTGCATACCATTGGCTATGTCTTCCATTACTGGTTAGGATACTAGAGGTATTACTGGTAAGCCTGGTAGTTCATTGTTTGATAAAATAGCTCATAACCTCAAAATATGAGGTTGGTTACTTCCTTCTAAGCAACCACATTTGCTAAGCCAGTCAGAGATGTAGGTTTCAGAATCTTGAATGTGCAAAACTACAGAAAACTAACACTAATGTCAGGGGTTTATATGATGAGAGTGGCCATGTTTTCTCTTAGATCTAATTGCTGCTTTTTTTCTTCCTTGATTCTCTTCAGGATATGAGCCCATAACCTTTATATTCTGTTTTAATCTGCACTTTCCTGTGGACTTTTATACACTTATCTTCTTACACAACAACAAACTTACCCTTTTTCTTCCACGTGCAGCCTTCCCAAATACTCAAAGATCATTTTACTCACCCTGGCCCTCCTTAGGCTGCTTCCTTTGGGCTCTTAAATGAATTTCATCAAACCTCAATGATTTCAACGCATTTAATTACTGAAGTGTGCCTTAACCTGCTTGCTTCAGATGAGAACTTATCCAGTTGCTCATTAACTGTTACTGTATTAGCATGCTCTGACTATTAACCTCTGTAGTGAAGGATGAAGAGAAGAGCTGGCAATGATCTCTCAGCTCTCCTGCCAAGTGCATGTCCCCCACCCCCACCCCTCTAATAAGTGGCAGGCCTCCTCCTCTGGAAGAAACTTCTGTCTTTTGAACACATGCAACTACATTGTTTCATTTCATTTTCTAAATAAATAAAAATAAAAAATAAAAAGAACATTGTCTTATGTTTTCTGCTCCATACCTTTAATCCTTCATATTTTTATAGACATCTTTAAACTCTTCCTACACATCGCACCTAGAATTTTTATCTCTGATTGAAAACTGTACATGTACAGATAGATATATCCTCATAGGACTTGGCCTTTATTTTTAACCTTCAACTGGGGAACACAGATGCTTAAAATCATTTCAACCAAGATTTGCTAAGGGACATTACTTTTTATTTACTGGGTGGTTCAGAAGGACAATGCATACATGGACATAATTACTCTGTGTTCTAGGTTTAGAAGTTTTGGGAGATTCTAATTGTTCTCATCTCTAAGATGATAAAATACAATTTTTCGTACAGTTTTATCCAACTCACTTTATCACTCTACTTGGGAGCATTCGTCTACCAACTTTTTGAAACTCTTTAGGTTGCTTCATTCCTCTGCAGCTCAAAATTGGGCTGTGTCTGCTTTAGCCATTTTATTTGCATGAGCAGTTCTTCAAACAACCAAAACATAGTCAATCCACCAGCATTTCACCACGCCAACCAGTGGTACCACCACCAAACTCTAACAGAGCATGCTGGGTTCCATGATTAAAACCCAGTGAATCCCCAACTAGTTCAGTACATGCCTACACAGGCCCAGGAGCAAACAGACATGGGGTCCCAAGGGAGGATCTCTACACCTGTTTTAAATAATGTTTTTGTTATTGCTATGTTTAAATTTCCCACTTAACACTTAGCTTAAAAGTGTTTTGTGTGTTTTTTCCCATTCCTCTCTCAACATGTTTATATTAAGCTTTCACAAGCATGGAAATAAAACATAAATCCTGATCATTCAAGCCAAAATACAACCATATGTGCTCTTCTCACCTACCCACTATCCTTGTATTTTATTCCTTCTTTCCCTTGGCAGATGTCTTCTGTTAAAAAAAAAAGAAGCTGACTGTATTGGAAAGGGAAAGCAAAGCGTGGGCTATACTAGGCAACAACGGTTAGGAGCTATCAAGAAAGAGGGGCCACTCTACCGCATATTTGCAAAGGCATAAGGACCTGCTCAGTGGCGATTATCTGAGGCATACCTATTAGGCATCTGCCCAGGTGCTATTTTTACCCACTCTCCAGAGGGAAGATAAATGCTTTGTTCCCATTCATGCAGATGCCAAATAAAGGTCACCCTCTTTCAGAAAACATATGAAGAGTGATATTTGTGTTCAGTCATTTTTAGGTAATGACTTTCTTCTTTTTCTTAAACGCTGTTGGGAAGTGGTGAGGCAAAACTTGTGTGACTGCAAAAATAGCACTTTTTAAAAAATATTGTTAGGCCAGACTATTGAAAGAGAGACTAGAATTGTGAAAACAGCTGCTTTGGAAGTTTCAAAAATTTTATTGACTCATAAAACGTTGCAATGAGAAAGAATCCAAGAATTTATGGTAGAAACGAGGAAACTGAGGCCCCAGGAAATTAAGGGAATTGCTCAAGGTCATTTAGTATCTTATTCATAGGGCTGAAGCCAGAGTAAAAATCAGTCTGGTAGGTTTTCTAGTACATGCTATTGTCTCACCCTTTTAAAATGCCAATCTTTTTGTTAACTTGGTCTTATATGGGAGCAATTTTAGCCTTCTCCACTGCTGCCTAAATCCAAAACAATGTAGTGTGAAAAGGTCATTTTTAAATTACCAAAGCTTCCAAAAACATTGGGTCAGAAGGGATCAACTAAACACTCTTGCTGCTTCCAGGTAAAGTCACAGCAAACTCTCTCCACTCTGCAAAATCCCAAAGGGTAGGAGGGCCCACAGCCAGCCCCCATAGCCTCTGTGTTATTGCCTAACTTTACAGGCTATAGGCGAGAAGTGCATTGATGGGCTCCCTCTGGTTTGGTGGGTCACAGCTATGTCTGCAAGTCAAATCAGAAACTCCACACTCATGCATTCTGCTTTGCCTGAAAGCTGTATTACTGCAAAGTTGTAGGATATAGTACTAATTTCATTTTAGAAATTTAAATCCTTCCTCAAAAGAGGCAGAGTAGCTCACTCTTTAAAGGAGCTTTGCAATGAATGAAACTACACAAAATGTCAATAGCAGGCATTAATTTGACTTTAGTCAATCCATATGTTCATTTGCTGAATTTTCATGTGGAGAGTTTTGTATAATAGCGGCCCATCTTCATGGAGTAGAGAAAATGTCCTTAACAAACCTCCCACACTGCCCAACAGTCCTGGAAATCTGTCCATAATGAGCCACCTCCAGTCAGACATTTAGTGAGTACCCACTACGAGGTGTGTCCTGTGCTATTTCCGCAGATAGAGCTATAGATAGAATTCTCATTCCTGGGAAGCTCAAATCCAATAGGAAAATAGACCTTTAAGAAATAAGTCAGGATTTCATCTAAATGGTTTTATTGGGACTCATTTCATCATCATATTCCTGCCCATCTATAAGGCACATTCCTCTTAGGTAGGAAATAACCTGTAAGCATCACTTAGGTTACCTCCTAACTCGAGGTAAGAAGAAGACTTAGCCACTCCTATCTATCATTTAAAGAAATGAGCTTCAGGACACCTGGGTGGCTCAGTGGTTGAACATCTGCCTTCAACTCAGGGCATGATCCTGGAGTCCTGGGATGGAGTCCCACACTGGGCTCCCTGCAGGGAGCCTGCTTCTCCCTCTGACTGTGTTTCTACCTATGTCCCTGTCTCTCTGTGGGTCTCCAAGAAAAATAAATAAAATCTATTTAAAAAATAAAGAAATGAGCTTCTTTCCAATAGTCTAATAGGTAACTATCTTTTCTATCGGATATAGTTATATTACTTCAGGCCTAAATCCCTCATGCTGTAATTCATGTTCTCTTTCCTTCTTTTATTGACTCTTCAAGGAAGATGAGCATTTAATAATTCCACTAATTTAATATGAAGACCGTGTTAGTTTCCTGTTTTCTGGGATTCATAAGTCTGATTTAAAAGTAACTATGTAGTGTGCATAATTCTCCACTGTGTATGTCCTAATCACAGAAGTCTGAATATTGTACATAGCAGACACTCAGAAATATCTGCCAAGATAATGAGCATTTTAATCAGGGTTTGACCAGAACAGAGGATGCCAAAAGAGTGTGTGTGCTTTCAACTCAACATTCCAGGACAGCATCTCTCTTTTCAACAATAGTATTAACAATACTAACAATAGTATTCCAGGGAATCCCTTGAGGGACTAAGAACCATGTACTGACAGATATATTTCTTTACCTCTTCTTCATGACCTAGGATCAAACAAGTTCACCAGCACACTAGAAGTTTTCAACATGAATGAATGAATGAATGAATAAATGAATGAAAAAAGCAAGGAGTTTCCATTCTCACTAAATGGCCCTTCTTACGTAAAATTTTCTTTAATATTTGAGAGAAATTGCCATGGCCTATAATTATTTCTTTATCAAGTCTACCTATGTTCATTCTGTTTTGCCTTCCTCCATGTCTTTGTTAAGACCCAACCATTCACTCTTGCATGGACTTTGCAAAAGAAGCAATTCCACCAAACTCTTCTTGAGAATGAATAAAAAATCCTCGATCATGTATGATAAGGCTTCAAATTATACAAACATTAATTTAAATAAAGTCATCTCCCTGAGTACCTCAGGATAAAAGTGCTTTATAAAATTCAGATATTTTCTTGGTTGTAATGTATCTAAAAGCTATACAGTTAGATCTTTAAACTCAGATGAGGTGATGTGTGCTACAGAATTTATAGAAACAAAATTCTACAAAGCAATGTGGTAATAATATGTGCTACTGAAAACCAAGATATTGTAAATTATTTTCAGTACTAAATAAAGGAATCAGTGACTCTCAACCATTAAATCAGTAATGCTTTCTGTACAGACCTGTATCTCCTGTGTGCTTGCAAATGTAAACTATTAGTTACCTCCCAAGGATATGGAAAGTAAAATACTAGAAAGTGTTAAGGTCATAATGTTGCTCTATGTTTAAAATTTCATTTATACTTTTTGTGAAGGTTTTCAAAATTTGTTTCACTTAAGGATACCTATTTGTTACCAAAAAAAAAAAAAAACAGCTATAATAATTTTGAGTTTGGTATTTTTAAAGGTCTTTTTCAAATGAAGGATTCTTTCAATTTCAATTAATTAAGGATATAAAAATATTTATCAAGAATTTATTTCATTAGGCATTTTCAATGAAATCAAGTCTTTTAAAAAAATTAGAAAACCAAGTATTAAAACATTTTCATGCAAGTATGTGAAGGAAAGTCTTAGAATGAAGCTAAGAAAAAATAATGGCAACGTAAATTCAATTATTGTGCCAAGTAGCCACAGAAACATGGTCATTCAAGTAAATAAATTATTCTGATTTTGCTCCTCGCTGACACAAATTACTCATTTCCTTGGACTTGATACAAGAAGGCTTCAGAGGAAAAGAAGAAATGCAATCAAAGAGCCAAAAAAAAAAAAAAAGGCATATTACTCATCGTCTGCCAGCCTTGCAGTAACTGAGGTTTACTATCATCCCTCATCCCCCACAGCATTGCAGGAGATGTACATGAGCCAGACTCTTACATGCTTAAATGATCTCATTCATGGTCTTGATTTCCTTTTGTGGACTCCTGCAACAGTTTTGAATGGTGCCATTGTGACTTGCAACCAATTGCAAAGCGCTTTTAGTTATTTGTTGCTAATTAAGTATTGAAGTTTGCAAATGACATACTTTAAAAAGCTAATTCAGGTTCATTTCCAAAATAAGCAAGGGTGATAAAGTACTAACAACTAATAAATCCTGGGCATCCACCAACCAGAAAGAACTCTGCCGCTGTCCCAGGTACTGGGGGGGAGGGGGCGGAGCGCATAGTACTAGAAAGGGAATGTATTAGTGCAGACAGCACTGAGAAGGAGGCTTGAGAAACCTAAGCTTCTATCAACCAGGAGAGAAGTATCATAGCATTTTAATAACCTAGTACATCTAGCTATTAGGGTGAAATAAAGGGAATATCACTTTGGATAAGCATATTAGCCTCACCCACATATTTCCTGTTGTGTTTTCTTGAAGAGGAAAGGAAGTGGGATGGAATGCTGGAAGTTACACATAACCCATAGCTTTTCTCATCTGTGATCCCAAGAAGTATGTCACATATAAAGTACAAGGGCAGGGTTACAATTCTGCCCTTCTGGTCTCACACACTGACTTAGTGCTGCTAGGGCTGCCACAACAATAAAGCTACAGACTGGGTAACTAAACAACCCACATATTGGGTAACTATTTCTCAGAGTTCTGGAGGCTAGAAGGGTTATCAGGGTTGGTTTCTGGTGAGGACTGTCTTCCTGGCTTGTAAACAGCCACCTTCTTACTGTGTGTTCATATCATCTTTCTTCTGTGTGCACATGGAAAGAGAATGAACCCTGATGCAGCTTCTTCCTCTTGTAAGATCACAATCCTGTCAGATTAAGACACCCCCTATGACCTTATTTAACTTTATCTCCCCTAAAGGCCCTATGGCTTTACGGTCACATTGGAAAATAGGGCTTTATCATATGAATTTGGGGGGATACAATTAAGTCTGTAACACACACCCAGTGAGAAAAAGAGAGAGAGGTCTGCCCCTACATATTCTCTACTCTGACCAAAGTAAATGAAAGTGAATTCAGAAGTATTGGTGGAAACAAACAGCCTCTAAACGCAGGCTTCCACTGTAGAGTTTCCTGTCCAGGTACTTGTCCTGATTCAGATCTCACTGAGGCCTAGGATATCTTGCTTAAAACCATACCTAATCACTGCCACTGTGTATCCAATTTATTAATCAGAAAAATCATTGAATAGCAATTGTATTCCTAGACCAAGGGTATATACAAGAAGTATAAGATTCATATGGTTTAGGGGGAGATGAGTGTATGTATGAATCAACCAGTGGATAAGATCAGCTCATTTCTATTTAAACAGTGAACCAGAATCTTCATGACAGCCATGTGGAATTTGCAAGGTAGAACAATACCTTACAAATACTGCTATGATGACCACTCTCTCATGTCTCTGTCATGGCCTTTATGGAAACAAGGATGTTCTCTATGTTCTCTATCTCAAAGCAGACTGGGCCCTAGTACCTTTGGTGCAGGGAGGAACGACGTAAATGAAGTTGTTCCTTCTTCATTGTAACTAGTTCCTATTGCACTCAAGAGCCTTATTCATCATGTATTGCTATGAACATTTGGGCAACAGAAGGTTTAGATAAAAAAATACAAAATAATGACCACAGAGTAAAAAATAAATTAGTGGAAAATCACATGATGTTTTAATTCTAGGAAAAGAGGGACACAGCAGAGTATTAGTAGAACCTCCCAAAAATAGAAACCAAGATTACAAATGAATTAAGGGGGTCCTAAATGAGAAGAACATGCAACCAAGAATACTTTATCCAGCAAGGCTCTCATTCAAAATGGAAGGAGAGCTAAAGAGCTTCCAAGACAGGCAGCAACTGAAAGAATATGTGACCTCCAAACCAGCTCTGCAAGAAATTTTAAGGGGGACTCTTAAAATTCCCCTTTAAGAAGAAGTTCAGTGGAACAATCCACAAAAACAAGGACTGAATAGATATCATGGTGACACTAAACTCATATTTCTCAATAGTAACTCTGAACGTGAACGGGCTTAATGACCCCATCAAAAGGCGCAGGGTTTCAGACTGGATAAAAAAAGCAGGACCCATCTATTTGCTGTCTACAAGAGACTCATTTTAGACAGAAGGACACCTACAGCCTGAAAATAAAAGGTTGCAGAACCATTTACCATTCGAATGGTCCTCAAAAGAAAGCAGGGGTAGCCATCCTTATATCAGATAAACTAAAATTTACCCCGAAGACTGTAGTGAGAGATGAAGAGGGACACTATCTCATACTTAAAGGATCTATCCAACAAGAGGACTTAACAATCCTGAATATATATGCCCCGAATGTGGGAGCTGCCAAATAAATAAATCAATTAATAACCAAAGTGAAGAAATACTTAGATAATAATACACTTATACTTGGTGACTTCAATCTAGCTCTTTCTATACTCGATAGGTCTTCTAAGCACAACATCTCCAAAGAAACGAGAGCTTTAAATGATACACTGGACCAGATGGATTTCACAGATATCTACAGAACTTCACATCCAAACTCAACTGAATACACATTCTTCTCAAGTGCACATGGAACTTTCTCCAGAATAGACCACACACTGGGTCACAAATCGGGTCTGAACTGATACCAAAAGATTGGGATCGTCCCCTGCATATTCTCATACCATAATGCCTTGAAATTAAAACTAAATCACAACAAGAAGTTTGGAAGGACCTCAAACACGTGGAGATTAAGGACCATCCTGCTATAAAAGATGAAAGGGTCAACCAGGAAATTAAGGAAGAATTAAAAAGATTCATGGAAACTAATGAGAATGAAGATACAACCATTCAAAATCTTTGGGATGCAGCAAAAGCAGTCCTAAGGGGGAAATACATCGCAATACAAGCATCCATTCAAAAACTGGAAACAACTCAAATACAAAGCTAACCTTACACATAAAGGAGCTAGAGAAAAAACAGTAGATAGATCCTACACCCAGGAGAAGACGAGAGTTAATAAAGATTCGAGCAGAACTCAACGAAATCGAGATGAGAAGAACTGTGGAACAGATCAACAGAACCAGGAGTTGGTTCTTTGAAAGAATTAATAAGATAGATAAACCATTAGCCAGCCTTATTAAAAAGAAGAGAGAGAAGACTCAAATTAATAAAATCATGAATGAGAAAGGAGAGATCACTACCAATATTATGAACAGCTATACGCCAATAAATTAGGCAATCTAGAAGAAATGGACGCATTCCTGGAAAGCCACAAACTACCAAAACTGGAACAGGAAAAAATAGAAAACCTGAACAGGCCAATAACCAGGGAGGAAATTGAAGCAGTCATCAAAAACCTCCCAAGACACAAGAGTCCAGGGCCAGATGGCTTCCCAGGGGAATTCTATCAAACGTTTAAAGAGGAAACCATACCTATTCTCCTAAAGCTGTTTGGAAAGATAGAAAGAGATGGAGTACTTCCAAATTCGATCTATGAGGCCAGCATCACCTTAATTCCAAAACCAGACAAAGACCCCACCAAAAAGGAGAATTACAGACCAATATCCCTGATGAACATGGATGCAAAAATTCTCAACAAGATACTAGCCAATAGGATCCAACAGTACATTAAGAAAATTATTCACCATGACCAAGTAGGATTTATCACCGGGACACAAGGCTGGTTCAACACTCGAAAAACAATCAATGTGATTCATCATATCAGCAAGAGAAAAACCAAGAACCATATGATCCTCTCATTAGATGCAGAGAAAGCATTTGACAAAATACAGCATCCATTTCTGATCAAAACTCTTCAGAGTGTAGGGATAGAGGGAACATTCCTCAACATCTTAAAAGCCATCTAAGAAAAGCCCACAGCAAATATCATTCTCAATGGGGAAGCACTGGGAGCCTTTCCCCTAAGATCAGGAACAAGACAGGGATGTCCACTCTCACCACTGCTATTCAACATAGTACTGGAAGTCCTAGCCTCAGCAATCAGACAACAAAAAGACATTAAAGGCATTCAAATTGGCAAAGAAGAAGTCAAACTCTCCCTCTTCGCCGATGACATGATACTCTACATAGAAAACCCAAAAGTCTCCACCCCAAGATTGCTAGAACTCATACAGCAATTCGGTAGCGTGGCAGGATACAAAATCAATGCCCAGAAATCAGTGGCATTTCTATACACTAACAATGAGACTGAAGAAAGAAATCCCATTTACAATTGCACTCAAAAGCATACGATACCTAGGAATAAACCTCACCAAAGATGTAAAGGATCTATACCCTAAAAACTATAGAAACTTCTGAAAGAAATTGAGGAAGACACAAAGAAATGGAAAAATATTCCATGCTCATGGATTGGCAGAATTAACATTGTGAAAATATCAATGTTACCCAGGGCAATATACACGTTTAATGCAATCCCTATCAAAATACCATGGACTTTCTTCAGAGAGTTAGAACAAATTATTTTAAGATTTGTGTGGAATCAGAAAAGACCCCGAATAGCCAGGGGAATTTTAAAAAAGAAAACCATAGCTGGGGCATCACAATGCCAGATTTCAGGTTGTACTACAAAGCTGAGGTCATCAAGACAGTGTGGTACTGGCACAAAAATAGACACATAGATCAATGGAACAGAATAGAGAACCCAGAAGTGGACCCTGAACTTTATGGTCAACTAATATTCGATAAAGGAGGAAAGACTATCCACTGGAAGAAAGACAGTCTCTTCAACAAATGGTGCTGGGAAAATTGGACAGCCACATGCAGAAGAATGAAACTAGACCACTCTCTTGCACCATACACAAAGATAAACTCAAAATGGATGAAAGATCTAAATGTGAGACAAGATTCCATCAAAATCCTAGAGAAGAACACAGGCAACACCCTTTTTGAACTCAGCCACAGTAACTTCTTGCAAGATACATCCACAAAAGCAAAAGAAACAAAAGCAAAAATGCACTATTGGGACTTCATCAAGATAAGAAGCTTTTGGGGGATCCCTGGGTGGCGCAGCAGTTTGGCGCCTGCCTTTGGCCCAGGGCGCGATCCTGGAGACCCGGGATCGTATCCCACGTCGGGCTCCCGGTGCATGGAGCCTGCTTCTCCCTCTGCCTCTCTCTCTCTCTCTGTGACTATCATAAATAAATAAAAATTTATTTAAAAAAAAAGATAAGAAGCTTTTGCACAGCAAAGGATACAGTCAACAAAACTAAAAGACAACCTACAGAATGGGAGAAGATATTTGCAAATGACATATCAGATAAAGGGCTAGTTTCCAAGATCTATAAAGAACTTACCAAACTCAACACCAAAGAAACAAACAATCCAATCATGAAATGGGCAAAAGACATGAACAGAAATCTCACAGAGGAAGATATAGACATGGCCAACATGCACATGAGAAAATGCTCTGCATCACTTGCCATCAGGGAAATACAAATCAAAACCACAATGAGATACCACCTCACACCAGTGAGAATGGGGAACATTAACAAGGCAGGAAACCACAAAAGTTGGAGAGGATGCGGAGAAAAGGGAACCCTCTTGCACTGTTGGTGGGAATGTGAACTGGTGCAGCCACTCTGGAAAACTGTGTGGAGGTTCCTCAAAGAGTTAAACATAGACCTGCCCTACGACCCAGCAATTGCACTGTTGGGGATTTACCCCAAAGATACAGACGCAGTGAAACCCCGGGACACCTGCACCCCGATGTTTATAGCAGCAATGGCCACAATAGCCAAACTGTGGAAGGAGCCTCGGTGTCCATCGACAGATGAATGGATAAAGAAGATGTGGTTTATGTATACAATGGAATATTACTCAGCTATTAGAAATGACAAATACCCACCATTTGCTTCAACATGGATGGAACTGGAGGGTATTATGCTGAGTGAAGTAAGTCAATCGGAGAAGGACAAACATTATATGTTTTCATCCATTTGGGGAATATAAATAATAGTGAAAGGGAATATAAGGGAAGGGAGAAGGAATGTGTGGGAAATATCAGAAAGGGAAACAGAACGTAAAGACTGCTAACTCTGGGAAACGAACTAGGGGTGGTAGAAGGGGAGAAGGGCGGGGGGTGGGTGTGAATGGGTGACGGGCACTGGGGGTTATTCTGTATGTTGGTAAATTGAACACCAATAAAAAATAAATTGAAAAAAAACAAATGAATTAAGAGAGTATTTGAAAGGACACTGAAACAGAATTCTGGTTGGGATACAGAAGTACAAATTCTCCATACAAAAAAAATAAATAAAGGAAGGAAGACCAAGTGTAATACGACATATAGAAAGAGTCTAATACTTTGGAAGGACAATACAGTACTTACTTGTGTTATGGCCTTAGCTCTCTGAGCCTCAGTTTACTTGTCTGTAAATAGGCATGATGCTATTTATTTCACTGGTTAACTTAAGGATTAAGTAAATACACCTATATATAGGTACATATACTCAAAGAATATCTGTTACAGTGCCTGATAATACGCAGTAAAAAACATTCAGTATCTGCTGAAGGAATAGATGAATAGTATGATTAGTAGTCTTACTTTTGAGGCAAATTTTCAGTTGTAACCACCAGCAACAATAATGGGAATGCCATTTTCAGTAAGACATAAAACTATTAGAACCCCTTCCAAGCCTTTGTGCAGACAGATGAGTAGCAGCCATTTAGTTTAATATGAAATTATTGTTAGAACTACCCTATAATTTGCCTCCTACAAATGTCCAGATGCCACTACATTGGGCCCAAGATCACCATGGTGGAACTGACTGTCTCATAGCAGATTGTTTTGTTTCTATTAGAGCTGACCCAAAGCCAGATGTTTGCATGGAGTCTACTGCTGGCCTTACACTTTCACCAGTTTTTAGTATGAAACTTGTCCCCAAATGATAGGCCAGAGGGCAATCAAAGCAGTTATCCTTGCTGAATTCTGTTTCCAGCTGTTCCACAAGATTATACTTCCTTCTTCGGGGAAAGTTTTCTGCCAACTTATCAGAACAGTGTCTTTCTGGCTAAGCACCATAGCATTTGTGTTGTAGACTTCAGGCAGTAGGCCAGTGCCCTTGCCTTGGATGCTGTTCAAATAAGAATCATCTCTTCTTTGAAGGATGGTTTGAAAATTGTTTTTTTTTTCTCCTTGAATATGTTTTGAGCTGGTGCTAATTCTACAAAGTGGACAGACAGCTAAAGCCTTTGAAGTTGCTAAATATACTTTGAGAGCAAAACATAATTTTTATAGGATGACTAAGGTTCAGTTTGTATTTCACCTAAGCTGCTGTCAATATTTGCAAAGCCAAATGTAAAAAGCAATAAAATATATCCAACCATGTGAGCAAAACTGAAGGTCTTGTAGTAGGAGTTGTAGAATTTTTAAAATATTTTTCTGCCATAGAATCTTTTTTGTATATTTTTTATTGGAGTTCAATTTGCCAACATATAATACCCAGTGCTCATCCCATCAAGTGCCCCCTTCAGTACCCATCACCCAGTCACCCCATCCCCTGGAGTTGTAGAATTTAACATAATAGAGTCCTATCCTAGACATGAGATGTAAAACTCTGGGCCTTGAGTTCTAGAAAGCTCCACTCTGATGCTGCTGTAGCCCCTGTTTTCTACCAGGTTAGGATTCCTTAGAGTCAAGAGGATATGCCCATACAAAGTCTGTGTCTCCCCTGTTTCATCATGCTCTGGGTACTAATGAACCAGGGAATTTCCTTCTGAATGTCCCTGAGCCACTTTCAGGACCATTAGAGGCCTCTGTGTGCACCTGCATCCCAAGAAATGGCAGCAGGCAAGGAGTGAGGACAGGGAAGAAAGCTAAAAGCTGGAGTGTACACAGGGTGCACTAAATCCCCTGGTGGTATGGGAAGAATGGGAAGATGGGTGCTTGGGGTGCGGAGAGAAAGAGAAATGACCAAAGGATTAGGCTACAGGCTGGGAATTAGAAACTGGCTGTCTGGTACCACCATGAGTCAAGACAAAACATCAAAGTATCAGAGAATTTCAAAATTTGATCTTCCAGGACCTGATAAAGGTATATTCATCAAGTAAGGAAGTAGAAAATATTTCATTTGGCAGTTTGCTAGCTTGCTTTAAAACTTTCGCATAAAAAAATAAAATAAAACTTTTGCATATTTGGACATATGGAATGTGGCCACCACTTGTACACTTGTCCTAGGTCCTATTTTTGTGAAAGGTCTATTGAAATTAGCTTTAAAAATTACAGGAATGTTACTGAGAGAATAATTGGATTAAGTTCTGTTAATTTCTTTAGCAAAACTAAGATTACAGCTAATAATCCACAATAAGAAATAATATGTTTTTGAGGTTCTTTTTATAAAGATTCTATTTATTTATTTATTTAATTTGAGAGAGAGAGAGAGAGAGAGAGAGAGAGAGCAGTAGGCAGAGGAGCAGAAGGGGAGGGACAAGCAGACTCTGTGTTGAGCAAGGAGCTCAATGCAAGGCTCAATCTCACAACCCCAAGATCATGACCTGGACTGAAATGAAGAGTTGAACAATTAACTGAGCCACCCAGCACCCTTCTTTTGTTTTTAATGAAAAATTAAAAACTTTTACAAAAGTAGAAGTTAGAGTATAGGAGACTTTCATATGCCCAGTATACTGGTTAATTATAACTAAACCAAGGTCAATGAGGCTTCATCTTTTCTCCTGATCCTCCCTCACAATTATTGAAAGCAAAGCACATGCTTATGTTACTTCAGTTTTTATATTTAAAATGTGAAGTATTCTTTTAAAAATGCACCCATATATCTCTACACCTAAAAACATAAACTATATCAAATGTTCAGAAAGTATACAAATCTTTCAACCAATCTCAGATTTCCCAGTATTTCCTTTGTTTTCTTTTTACTATTTCTTTAAATCATGATCCAAATAAAATCCCTGTGATGTCTCTTAATCTATGCTTTCCTCACATCTTTTTTTTTTTGCAGTTTGTTGACAGAAAAAAAAAAAAAAGGTTGTTTTTCCTGCAAAATTTCCCATAGTTTGGATTTTGCCCAACCTATTCTCATGATGTCTTCCAAAACTGGTTATTAGATTTACAGGTTGATTAGAATCAAGGTCAATTTTTGGCAGATGTTTTCATAGATTGTGTTGGGTATCTCTATCAGACACATAATAGAAACTATCTGAGATGTTAGCAGCCAATGATGATTGCTGCCTAGATCCATTATTTCATGCAGAGTTGCAAAATAAATTCTAATCATATCATTATTTTTTTATTAGCTGAAATATCCTATTTAAAGAAACTTCCCCTTGCCCCCCCAACTCAAAACTGATTTAGTTACAGTTCTTAGAAGAGAGACAGCATAAATGCTTAATCCTTTTCTGTTATTTATCAATTTTGAAAATAATGAGTTGGTTCCTTAGAATCCTCCAAAAGTTGTGTTGGGGTTGTTTTATACCATGATTGTGAAAGCATTTCAACATACCTGATCCATTTCAATACACTGCAGTCATTATTGATGCACAAATGGAGACAATTTTGACTGATGGAAGCCTTTTCAAATTGGATCATGGGTCCTTTTAACAATTGTCTCGGGATAACAACATCAACACTATATACAAAATATGGTTATGAAAAATAATTTTTTGTTTTTTTCCATATAACTGAATTTATTTTTTTCCATTTTTATTTTTATTTGACAAATAACATCGTATTAGTTTTAGGTGTACAACATACTGTGTTTTTTTGTTTTTGGTTGTGTTTGTGTGTCATTAATACATGTTATTATGATAATATAAACTTCTATGTCTGGAAGTCACTTAGAATGATTTTGTATATGTGTGTGTGGTTTTGTGGCCAACTAAATTTGCAGTTAGATGTATTTGTTTTGTTGTGCTTTCATTTTTTAGGAAATTTTAAATTAGATGTTCTATTATAATTATATTAAATATTCATATATTTCTAAAGTAAAATTCTTAAAGTTTATTCAGAGTAATCTAGCTTCTATTCTTGTTCCATTTTCTGTTCTATCTGTAGCTAACTATTTTTATTTTTTTTTATTTTTTTTTATTTTTTTTTTTAATTTTTATTTATTTACTTATGATAGTCACAGAGAGAGAGAGAGAGGCAGAGACACAGGCAGAGGGAGAAGCAGGCTCCATGCATCGGGAGCCTGATATGGGATTCGATCCCGGGTCTCCAGGATCATGCCCTGGGCCAAAGGCAGGCGCCAAACCGCTGCACCACCCAGGGATCCCTGTTTTTAATGTTTTACTTCGTCCTTCTAAATACATCTCTTTCCATGTATTTTACACATGCATATCCACACATGTACACAAATCCCACTCACTTCCTTCTTGGATAAATTATAGCATAACGAACACCTACTTTTCTCTACCTCATACATTTTTCTCTTCCTTCTAACTTGATAATTACATTTATATGAAAATAGAAAAATATGGATTGAATATTGAAAATGAAGAGGAAATCTAGATGAGTATTTTGGAGAAGTGATACAGTGGAAAGGATGGTGAACTCCATAAATCATCCTATTTTCATCCACCATTCATATCAAATTTAACTAAAGATCAGTTTTTCAAATTGTTAAAGGTTCAAGCAATTAAATCAAGCAATTCTGGGAAAGGACACACTGATATATGAATTTAATTATTATAAAGTTTTATAAGTTTCAGTGAGTGGACTTGAAAACATTATGCCTAAAACAACATTTTGTGTCTTATACTAAATGACAGAGAAGCTTGTTAGTCATTTAGAACATATCCCAAGCAATAAATAAACAGACAAAAGATTTTCAACGACATTGGAAAAAAATTTCAGAAAGTAGTACATATTCAAAACACTGACTGTATTTACTTACTTTCTACAAACACAAAGACTGAAGTCAATACTGACTCTGAGAATTCTAACATTTATTAATTTTTGTAGTATACAATAGGAAGAGAATATATGTCAAGGGACAAACAAAACTGAATTGAATCCTGGTTCAGCTGTTCAGTGGCTGTGTGACCTTTCGCAAATCATTTAACTTCATTGGGCTTTATTTCTCTTATCTATAAAATATGGATGCTAATGCTTCCTCATGGAATTGTAAGCGATGAGATTATATGTTTTAGGGATCCCTGGGTGGCGCAGCGGTTTGGCGCCTGCCTTTGGCCCAGGGCGCGATCCTGGAGACCCGGGATCGAATCCCACGTCGGGCTCCCAGTGCATGGAGCCTGCTTCTCCTTCTGCCTATGTCTCTGCCTCTCTCTCTCTCTCTCTGTGACTATCATAAATAAATAAAAATTAAAAAAAAAAGATTATATGTTTTAAGCACCCCAAAAACCCCCAAGGGTACAAGGTCAATACCCAGTAAACATTAGCTCATTTTCTCTTTTGTGGATAACAAACAGATTAATGGCTAACAGCCAGGCTACCGAAGTTCAAATCACAGCTATTATATATTCAAGCTGTATGGCAATGGGCAAATTATTTAACCCACATAGGCCTCAATTTTGTCATCTGTAAAAGAGAGATCATAGAATCATCTTCCATGGAGGGTGGCTTTAAGAATTAAATTCCATGTAGTATTATACTTTCTCCGTGAGAAAGGGACATTTTTCCATTTTGTTTCACTGCTATATCCCCAGTACCAAGAATAGTACCTAATACCTGGTAAGTTCTTTTTATTTATTTATTTTAAAGATTTTATTTATTTACTTATGAGAGACCCACAGAGAGAGAGGCAGAGACATAGGGAGAGGGAGAAGCAGGCTCCCAAGAGGGAGCTTGATGTGGGACTGGATCCCGGGACCCCAGGATCATGACCTGAGCCAAAGGCAGATGCTCAACCACTGAGCCACCCAGATGCCCCCGGTAAGTTCTCTTTAAATGTTAACAAAAGAATAAATGAGTTCAGCATATGTATCTCATATATCTTATGCTTAAAGGGTCCTCATAGATATTTCAAGTGGGCAGCTTTGTTGCATTTCACATCTAACAGTTCTCTCCTTGTGCATTTAGACTTTATCCTTCTCCTCCCCAGATTTTATTAAATGATGGATGTTCTCACTGTCATTGCAACCCCCAAGGTCCTGGCCTTTCCTGAACTGGGCTTTACATGCATTGAGGCGGTAACTACAGCCTTACTACTCTACTACTCAATTCTTTACTCAAGAGACGCTGCTTAGAAAGTCTGGGTCTTCAGAATCTTGAAGCCACTCAAATCTATTACAAAGACCTGTAGGGTATTTCCTGATAACATAGTGTGTGCTTTGGTGATTGTTTCTGAAAAGGCAATAGACTTGTAAGCGTTATGTGTGTCGTGCATATTGGAAGTATACTAAATATATTACTACTTCACCGGGGACTCTCTTGACAATAATGTGAATTGCTGAGGGAATAGAAATCAATTCTTGGAGTGTTTTCTGACATCAAAGGTGACCGCTGGGCTTCAGGAAAAAGGTTCAAAGTAAGATTGACTTGTGTGATTGAGATATTCAGAAGATCAACTTGCAAAGGTAGGCCTGCCATTCTCTCACTACCCAAGGTGCAAGGGGATGATGAAGGCCTAAATTCAAACAGCTGGTGCAGATAAGGGCCTTAACGTGACTGTTAGCAGCTTCTGAAACCCATCACGAATACTCATACCTTTAGACCGATCTTTGTGCTCTATTCTCTTAACCTAAAATGCCCTTCCTTCAGTTCTGTATTAAATCCTCCTCACCTACACATGCTTCAGTAGTCATCTCAAATAAATCCCTTTCTGGCTCGCAGTTTTTCTTAGGTCATTTTTTTTTTCTCCCTTTCTTGCAGCAAAGATTTGATTTCTTCTAACAGTTTTTTTTTTTTTTTTTTCCCCCAAGTGCAACTCTTTCTTTACCATAATCACCTTAGGGACAGGAGGAATGACTTACTTATTTTGTGTCCCTCCACCTTACTGTCAAACTAATTTTGCCATTTTTAAAAAATTGTCATACTTTGGTCTTAGTGGTTCCTAAAAACTTACTCATTATGCAACAATGCTATCTGAGTGGAAAATTTTAAAACTGAATAAAAATAAAACGATTTAGGAATCTGAGAATTATTTAGGTAAATAGGATATATAAGAATAGCCAAAAGTTATCCACAGCAGAGTTTCAATAAGTGGTACCTTGGGGCAGCAACATGGCCACTCGGAAATATTTATTATTTCAACATTTACTGAGTACCTACTATATATCAGGCAAGAGCAATAAAAAGTTTAATGTCTACTGGGGGAATATATCATATTGAGGTCCAAAACCACCAGCAAGAAAAACATATACTATGTATTTATAGTCTGAATAATAATTAAGGGAGGAAAGTGGAATGTTTTTAAAAACATCAGCAAGAATGTGAATCTGGAACTGGGTTTTATTAGCTAAATACATACTGTCCAAGTCCATAGCAAAGGGAAAATCTGGGTCATCTCAGCTAAATTCAATGACTACACAGTTCAAGTAATAAATATAATTGTATTTCTGTAGTAGTCTAGATGTCTGGAAGTACCAATTTAATCACGAGTCCAGCTGGTTTGATAATACAGCGCAAAAATATACTAAGAAAGTAGAGACCATAAAAGGCATGGCACTAAAGAGAGACAACTACTGAAACTTCCTTTTGAATTCTGAAATGGGAAAAGAGAGGCCACCAATTTCTCCTTTAAATGTAATATAATTTCACTTATCACTTTGGCCCAAATTTCTTGAGTGCAATCTCAGCCAAGTGATGATCAGTTTTAAGAAACACTGTCGATGTCAGAATGTCTAAACTTATGATCAAGGCTGAAATCTGATCAAATACAATTGCTTCTAATATCATTTGAATTTTCACTTTTTATCACTGATCATAAACTACAAAACGAATTCATGAGAGAACAGACAGGATTTGACCAGACACCAGAAGTCCTGGGGTCCAGATTGGGATCCACCAGTCCATGTGACCATGAACAAGTGGCTTTGTTTTTTTGTAAGGTTCAATAGTGATATTTATTAAAATTATGATATCACAATATACTTCGTTTGCCATGCCAAAGGTTAGAGTGAAAACTGAATGACATAATGTAAGGAACAGTTTGGGAGACATCATAAAATAAAATAAGTAGGGAACCCTGGGTGGCTCAGTGGTTTAGCACCTGCCTTTGGCCCAGAGCGTGATACTGGAGACCTGAGATTGAGTCCCACATCGGGCTCCCTGCACAGAGCCTGCTTCTCTCAGTGTCTGTGTCTCTGTCTCTGTCTCTCTCTCTGAATAAATAAATAAAATCTTTTAAAAATAAATAAATGAAGTATAAAACATCATTTCTGTGACCATGATGTTAATAATAATAAAAATGCTTATTATGAAATATAACAACTTGAAATGTTATAGAGACTAAACATGGCAAAAGAAACTCATCTTTGAGTTCCGTGAAAACATATCCTGTCAATTGCAGCTAACTCCAAATGACAGGTGAAAACCTTTGGTCAGCAGAAATGTGCAAAGAATTCTAAAATACAATTTAATGAAAATCACAACACATTTCTTTTGTCAGGAGCCCATAGCTTGGGCACAGCTAATTCCCTGCTTTATTCTTGGGAACATTCCTAAAAGCTCAAGGCTGTTCGTTAACAGCAGATGTAGACATTTATAAATAAGAATCATCTTAACTGAATACTTTTTCACAATTACACAAAGGATCCTAAAGAACAGGTCCAAATATTTACGACTAGCATTCAGAGAACACACTCTGTGGGGATACCATTCATTACAGGCACTGCCTATGGACCAAAAAGGTAATCAGAAAATTATCCTCACTCCTCAGACTTCTGCATTGCATTTGTCCCATATGCTACCATAGAAGCATTCAAAGAAATGTTATCTCAGGGTCATAAAACACTCTCTGAAAGTAAACTTTACCCTATGGGAAGTAAACTTTTAATGCACCAAATTCCATTTAGTGCCCTGCAGTCAGGAATTCTGCAAAGAATATTCTGAAAAAGGCAACTCATATTTTATAGGTGAGTACTCTATCATAGAAGCCCAGGAATGGGAAATTGGGTGTTCATCCTCCCAGGCCATCATGGTTTATAACTCTAAGAATGATGACTATTATCAAAATTTTAAAAGATTCACAGGAACGGCCATTCTACAACCTCTCTTGGAAGCAAATTTCTATCATAAACACACTATCTTTAAAATTCTTCCATGTTTAACCTAAGTCTTTCATAGTACAACGCTGGCTGCACCTTTCTGTTCCAGTGAAGATATTCATTCATTCATTCATTCATTCACTCATTCATTCATTCTTCAAGCAGCAAATACTTATTGGATATATACTATGGCAAACATTACTGTTTGTCATGCAAGAAATGTATGGGGGTGTCAGAAAAGTTCTCCACCCTTTAGGCAACAATAACCTTGATCTCTTTATTTAGATTATTGTTAAGAACAATGTTTGGAAACAGATGCTAATTTGCAGAAAATGTGGAGAACAGAAAAACATATTAAACTGTCCCAAGAATAGCAAACAAAAATTTTAAACTGAGAAACTGTAGTCCAAATGCTCTAGGTTCTTCAATAGATATTTGAAAGAAAAGCAAGTGATAGAAGGTAATCTATTTGTCAAAAAAAAAAAAAACTAAAATATATAATCAGTTTTATAACAAACAGCCAAGGCTAAACTTCAGTGTCTGGAGATGCACAATAAGTGGTAACATTATTAAAAACACAGAGGTTATTGCTATAAAGGCAGGATATTATTGGGGGAAGTGAAGGTTGAGATTGGGAAGAGACCCCCAGGGTCATTCTGGGTGCCTTGCGGAATTCTTTCTTGACTTGATATTGGTTACAAGAGTGTTCATTCCCTTAGAAAAATAATTCATTAAGGGTGCCTGGGTGGCTCAGTAGGTTAAGTGTCTGCCTTCAGTTCAGATCATGATCTCAGGGTCCTGGGATCAAGTCCCACATGGGGCTCCCTGCTCAATGAGGAGTCTGCTTCTCCCTCTACCCCCTCTACTGCCCTGCTTATGATTTCTCTCTTTCACGTGCTCTCTCATAAATTAATTAATTAATTTGGGGAAAAAAGAGTAATTCATTAAGCTAGTTATTTTTGTGTGTGGTTTTCTATATCTATGTTTTGTTTTTCAAGAAGCATTTGCTAACATGGAGTAACTCCTATACATCGATAGTGAGAATGCCAAATTGCACAGCAAATTTCAAAGTAGAAAAAGTTTGGCAGTTTCTTATAAAGTTGAATGTACACTTTCTACAAAACTCTCTAATCTCATTCCTCGTTATCTGCCCAAGAGAAATGAAAACACTGAAACTAGAGCATGAAAGTTCCAAGTTTATAGCAACTTTATACTCACCCCTAACTGGAAGAAACCCACAAATAGCTGAATGGATAAACAAATAGATGCTTTTACACAATGGGATATTACTGACCAATAAAAGGGAATGAACTATTGCCACATGTAACAGCAAAGATGTATGTCAAAAGACACATTGAGTGAAAGAAACCAGACACAGAAAGTGAACTACTTTCTAATTTCAATTATATGATTTTCTGGAAAAAGGAAAACTACAGGGAGAAAAATCAAATCAGCCATTGCCAGGGGCTTAGGATATGGAGTCTTAACGGAGAACAAAAGGAAATAAGGGAACTTTCCAGGCACAGGAAAATATCCTATATTTTGATTTGGTTACATGATGGTATATGCTTGTCAAAACTGATTAAACTGTACACTTAAAAAAATGGATTTTCTGCAGATCTGACCAGAAGAGTGTTTATTATTGAGAGTAAGAATGAATTTAGTTTCCAATTTTAAAATAAAATGGATTCTATATACTGTATGTAATTTTTTTTTAAAGAAAAATAAAGTATTGGGGTGGGGATAGGAACACAGTAAGAGTATAATGGGTAATTAAAAAAAATATTTAGAAGAGAAACTAAATCACTGTTTTTGTTTTGTTGGTTTTTTCTGTTGTTGTTTTACTGATGGCTATTTCTTCAGAGAGACTGTTTAAAACTGAAAACAATTTTGGATGTCATAAAGCTCTCTCTGTTCAGGCTTTTTCCCAAACCAGTTCAAATAAATCCTAAAGCAGACAACATCAGAGCCAAGAGTAATAATGATTATGTCCACTGCAGAGGATCGTAGCTTCCTTTTGCCAGTCAAGTTCCTTGGTATTCAATTTTAGCTGTCCTCTACAGAAATACCTCATCTGGGCTTGGCAGTTTTCTAATCTCAACTTCTCCAGAGTCAAGTAACCAAAATAGACATGGCAAGAGCCCAACCTCACAGAGCTTCACCGTGATCACGGTGAAGTGTGGAGAGCAAGATAGTTCCCTCCAAGTCCCTAACACAAAAGCCTGGTTGTTAGAACTTCAAGAAGGCATGGCTACAACAATATAATTATAGTTTCACTTAAGTAATGCGCTTCAGTTGAAATACACTGCCTTTTAAAAACCATAAGAACTATAAAACCATAAGCAATCCAACTTCTAGTTAGAACTGGAGCTAGAATCAGGTCCTAAGAAGCTCCATTTAATAGGATGGTGCTCTTTGAAATAAATTTGGAACTATACTCTGTGTTAAAACTGTTTTTTCTACCAGGGACAAATAGTGGCAATATAACTTCTATGTTTTTCTATTCAAAAACATATAACTTTGTTAAGAATTTATGGAAATTTTGACAATGTCATCATGTCTTATGCAGAAACAGAAATACAAAGGAATTAAGGAATGTTTAGCAGTTAAGTTAGCAGTTGCTTAGGGAGCTGAAAATGGCTTTTTTTTCCCTCTCTCTCTCTCCTCTTATAGTTGGTTTTAGCTTCCCTCTGCTTTGCTCAAGCAAGAGCTTATACACTACATCACTAAGATATAAACTTCTGACATCAAAACATGATCCATATTATGTGAACCAGGCATTTTAAAAGATGCTATTTAAAACCTTTTTTTTTCCATCTGTGTGATTTGAAGAAAATGTATCATTTAAGCAACGTTGCTTTTCCATTTTAAACTTCTAGTAGATTTTCTCAAAGGAGATGAGAGGCCTCCATTTTTACAAAAAGTCTCAGCTAAAATTATTGGTGATAGTGTGGAAATAGCAACTCCAAATCAATAGAAAATTATCCTCTATATTCATCAGGAGGAACGAGGCACTCAGGAGAGCCAGCCCCTGTGATAGGTTAAAGTTGACGAAGGTCTGAGATAGGAACAAATGTAGAAGAGGAGCACAAGAGCTCTGTGCTGTTGATTGTCCAAAGGTCAATCGACAGCTTTTCTCATCTAGTTATGTTTTATTCCTTCTAAAGATGTAGAGAAAATGTTCTTTTAATGTACCTGACAGACACAGAGGCAGAAGGGAATACGTGGGTAGAACATTTAAGGGCATATTATCCTCTTCAACACACACTTCTATGCCAGGTGCCTACAGCTTCCAAATGGGCAGCAGAAAATGAACTCTAGGCTTCCATAAAGTCTCTGAGAGCTGATAATGTGAACAGCAACCAGTGAACGAGTTAAGCAGTAAAACCATCTCCATTTACGTCTCCTTGAAGTTCAGAATGCAGCCGAATGCACTTAAGCTTAGCAATCAACTGAGATAGGAGAAATCCCCGTTACAGTAAGCAAAGAAATAGCTCCGAGGCAGCAGATAACTGTGTAGGGAGAGAAGGTCAAAATGGGTGCAGAGAAATTCTGGAGGTAGAGGGGGAAAAGCCTAGTCTTCATTTGGGTGATTTTTAACTATTCTTGTCTATTATGGGTGACAAAGCTTAATCGTTCCCTCTACTTAAATTAACACCGCATGGTATAAATACACACACAAACATATGTGCATGCACATGTGTACAAACACACAAACAGGGAACATTTCAAGGCTGCAGAGAAACACTAATTGATTCCTGATGATGCTTTGGGTGTGATATGGTTCACTATCAGTATCGTTTATAAAATACATCTTCCTGGTGGTGAGACTACCAGGTTGATTCTGATTTACTTTTATTCTTTTTTATTAGATTTTATTTATTTATTCATGAAAGACACACAGAGAGGGGCAGAGCGAGAAGCAGGCTCCCCACGGGGAGCTTGATGCAAAACTCGATCCTGGGACCCCAGGATCATACCATGAGCCAAAGGCAGATGCTCAACCATGGAGCCACCCACACATCCTGATGCAGGTTGATTCTAATTTTTTTTTTTTTTTTTTTAGGTTGATTCTAATTTAAAGCTTCAAACATACTGTAGCACAAAGCTGTCATCTGATAAACGTGTATTGCTAGTAGCATATAGCTAATTTGTGCTAATTTCATCTGGCTTAATTCATGCCTTTGCATGACAACATACCATTAAAAATATGAAGTCTGTCCTGAATTTGAACAAAATGTCGCTTTACTTACAGCTAAGCTATAAATATAGTTTTTTTTCATATATGTACATTAGTCTTCTCTTTCTAGAGTCTCCATGTTTTGAGGACACATACTGTATTCTATCTTCCAGTACACACAATAAAATGTTTGATTAATAAGAGCAGCAGAGGGATCCCTGGGTGGCGCAGCGGTTTAGCGCCTGCCTTTGGCCCGGGGCGTGATCCTGGAGACCCGGGATCGAGTCCCACGTCGGGCTCCCGGTGCATGGAGCCTGCTTCTCCCTCTGCCTATGTCTCTGCTTCTCTCTCTCTGTGTGTGACTATCATAAATAAATTAAAAAAAAAAAATAAGAGCAGCAGCTTTCAGCAATAACCTACACATTGACTGGATTGTTTCAAAAGGAATCAACTCAAATACAGGTGCAAATCCTGCGTGGTTTGCATTAAATCAGTAGTCTGTATTGCTTATTTCTTCACAATCTGGTCCTTCCTAATCATTGTTATTCTACGTCAACAGAGCTCCCCCGGTTGGAAATCATGTTCCTGATGTGCTTGTCTAGGTGAATCTAACTGATGCACAAACACCTCATTCACTCAAGGTAATGACACTGGGGGTTCCAACACTAATCTTTACATAGACGGGCAGGTATGATGTGAGCCACACTCACATCATTAACCTTGGCTGGCTGACATGCACAGTTCAAATGAACAGTTACAGAATTACAGAAGCGTGCAACACAAAGTTAATCCCACATAAAATATGCCCAGCTACGTATACCACTCAGATGACAGGTTAAACAATCACTATGACATCTGGAAAGCATCTTCAATTTGTATCACCAAATATCAAGACAAAGAAGCCCTAATGATACCATTACCTGCCACTCAGTACTAGCCTATTGAAATGTTCCTTCATGTATGGGGAAGATTTCATTTGGAAGTATCTTTTCTTCTCTATATATTTATATGAAAGGTTGTAAATGGTCTGATTCAAGCTTGTTATGGCTGCCTGAATTACTCTCAGTGCAGGTAATTTCTGATTTATGAGCTTAGAGCTGATTATGTAATCTCTGGTCACATCTTTATCTCTCTTTTTTCTTTTATTGCCCAAATTTTGGACCGCTGCTGATCATTACACCCTAATCAGAGGTCAAGAGGGAAGAGGGGATTATAAATGAAGGTTTGGTAGTGACATAAAAGAGAACTACTCTTTCAAACGTTTTTATAGATTTTTATCACCTAAGTGATCCCATTACTCATTACCACAGATAATCACAATGTTCAGGTTTGGCTGGTGCCTTTAAGCCACCAGGCGTATCACCTCACTGTAACTGCATAAAATCAAGCTTTGGACTAAGCCATGCAGCATTGATTCTGACACCTGAACTCTACTTTGCATGTACATCTAATTGTCCTTGCTTCTAACTTCGTTATCTACTTTCCCCTCCAATGCCTCACCTCAACCCTGAATCTCAGACTCCAGAATCTCCTTCACTACCAGTTAGATGCCCCTGTGGCAAAAACACCATCAACTATACTGGGCAAATACTTCTGGGCAGCTCTGCCTCAGCATCTCATGCCTCTTCACTCCAGGTTAATAAAACAAGTATCAGAAAGATGCAGCACGTGTCTATCCAGAGATTCCCGTGAACTTGCTGTAGGGTGCCTGACTTGACAACCATGAGTACTAGAGTTCTATTTACTCATTATCATTTAGACATGAAACCACCATTCTTATTTCATGTACTGTGACATTCAGAAATCCCTTAACTTTGTAGACACGAGTGACATTGCAGAAGTAGCAATACTTCTATGAATTTTTCCTAATCTGCACCATTTTGGACAATTGTCTGTTATATCCTCCAATGCTATCTCTGAAGGGGCCGATGGATGTGTTCTAACATGGGTCTGTTACCAGAGACAATGTTTCTCTCCCTGAGGAGTAGTAGCCTTTGTCTAGGAAATAACAATTACATATGATCTAGTCTGCCAGAAATCTTAGAGCTAAATCAAATGCTCACTCTCAGAAAACATGGCAAGCCATGTAAGTACTATTACTTGTCATACCACCCTTTTGGGGGCTCTTATTTCCTATTTTTATGTTATTAGTCCTATTGTGAAGTTACTTTTTATTGTAAGCAACTTCACATCCTTTGAAAAGATGGGATTCTGGCACTAATTTTCAAAATTAAACTCATCCTATAAGCAATACTCAAAGGAAGTTTACATCTCAGAGTCATATACAAAATGAACTCGACTCGTAGAAAAGGAAAAAAATTATGAATATAAAGGTTTTAAATTCAACACAACTATTTGGATTATGGAAATTATTTATGTGAGCAATTAGATGTGGACCATGTCCAAGGGTAATATGCTATATACATGTCCTATAATATGGAGAATTTTACAAAGACTTAAATTATAGTAACAGGATTGTTTAAATAAACATTACCAGAAGCATCGTACAAACCAAAGTTTAAAATGTAAAAGGCCATCAAACATGGTGTAGTGGGCCTACTTAAATTATTGGGTAATTATCTTTTTAAAAAAGTTTTTATTTAAATTCCAATTAGTTACCATATAGTGCAATATGAGTTTCAGGTGGACAATACAGTGATTCCACACTTCCATACATGACCCTGTGCTCATCACAAGTGTACTTCTTAATCCCCATCATCTATTTCACCCACCCCCTCACCCACCTTCCCTCTGGTAACCATCAGTTTGTTCTCTATAGTTAAGGGTCTGTTTCTTGGTTTGTCCTTTTTTTCCCCTTTGCTCATTTGTTTTCTTTTTTCTTTAAATTTTACTTAGTTAACATACAGTGTAATATTCGCCTCTGGAGTAGAATTCAGTGATTCATCACTTACATACAACACCCAGTGCTCATCACAAAAAAGTGCTCTCCTTAATCCCCATCAGCCATCTAGCCTACCCCCCCCCACCTCCTTCCCTTAACCCTCAGTTTGTTCTGTATCATTAAGAGTCTCTTACGGTTTATTTCCTTCTTTCCCTTTGTGTAATTATCTGTGATATATGCTTTTCCTTACTCCTTTGCTGATTTACATTAGTTGTCTGGCTATAACTGGACTCGAACTCCTTAGTTCCAATGAAGATTTACATAGAGAAACTGATTACAGCAGGAGGAAATGCAGTATGTAAAAACCAACCACTATTTGTTCTACATATAATTATCTTCTCTTTCAGGCTAGGATGTAGCCCTGGCTCTTGTGCAACTCAGACCCATATGGGTATCATCTGATTTATAGCAGATGACCTGGCATCATATAAAAATAATTTACTGTGCCATGTGTCTCACGCCCTGTAAATCAATAGCTTGAATACAGAGACATCTCAATTAGATAGTGCGAGGTAGGGCCGTCTACCTCCTCCTTTCCTGTATCATTAAAATGGCAAACATTACAAAGCAGTGCTTATTTTAGAGCTGCTTCAAAAGTTGGAGGGGGGATATCTATTATTTCCAGTTGGGAGACAAAAAGTGAGAGTTGCCATCAAACAAATGAAAAATTAAACACAAGTTTGTATAAGTAATAGCCTGAGAGGGGTGGGACATGCATTTGTTTAAGTATTGATTGGTACACTTCTTTAGCACCTGTGTATTATCATGGGCTCAGAGAGCGGAAAAGGGCATTAAATTATGACTCTGAATGCAGAGGGGTCATCCATCCTTTCCAACCTGTATCTCCAAGAAGCTTCTAAACCAAAGTCACAGCATTATGGTATTAGTCACAATGAGATAAATCACTGGAGGCTCAACTTCGGTTTCTCCCTGTGACACATCCAAAACTTAAGCTATCATTAGAAAAGCTTCATAATGAGGAAGCCATCACTGATCATATCCAAATCCTAATGGTAAACTAAAGACAAGACCTACATAGATTGATCAGGAAAATTTTAGGGCAACTTCTCAAACTTGATTCAGCCTGGGATCTCATGAAGGAAAAAAAAAAAAATGAATTTCCTGATTTTGCAAATGGCGAAGTGAAATACAGAAATGAAAGTAAACTGTCCTTCACAGAGTTCCCGTATCTGGTCCCAGGACTGGAAGAGCGCAGGTTTGTGTTTTTTCCATGGAACTGAATAGATTTTATTTTTTTTTTTTTTTTTTTTTTTAAATTTTTTTTAATTTTATTTATTTATGATAGTCACATAGAGAGAGAGAGAGGCAGAGACATAGGCAGAGGGAGAAGCAGGCTCCATGCACCGGGAGCCTGACGTGGGATTCGATCCGGGGTCTCCAGGATCGCGCCCTGGGCCAAAGGCAGGCGCCAAACCGCTGCGCCACCCAGGGATCCCCTGAATAGATTTTAAATAACAGATTAAACCTTCACCTAGCCCCATAGTAACCGTAACTGGAAGCTGAAATATTCTGACTGTGTGGGAATTAAACCTAAAAGCTACTTTTCAGAATGTTCCTTTCAAATTCAAGTTAGGTCTTTTTAAAGGAAAGAAATGAATTGATTTTGATTTTTTTAAACTATTGGTAAATGTTTCCTTTAAGTATGAGTAAGAGCTTACTGAATGATTGGATTCACATTCTCTATCTTCCTTAAAATAGAATTATGATGACCGGAAAAATTTCATCCTCCTGGCTGGCATTTCACAGGATATTCCTATAGGTCACACAGCTACCACATCTTACTGGAAAATCCCTTGGAAAGCCATCAAGGGAAAAAAGACAACCGGATCCAATAAAGCCAAGACTATACTATGTGAGGTGCAAATAGCAAGTTTCAACAAATTGGCCCAAATGCCGTATGATGGCATGGACAGAGGACAAGGTCTAAGGTGTTGGTAAATTAGCTCCTCAATTCAACAAAAGCATTCATAAAGGAAATTCAACCACATGGGCTCTTGGTGCAGGAAGAGATACCCCTCCCGGAACAAGAGGTTCAGTTCAGAACATACCTGGAGAACTGTTGCTGGAGGCCACGCATCTGAATTCTGTTGCGCTCAGACTCCAGTGTCACCTCCTGCAACCGCTTCTCACTCTGAAGACGTAAGTGTCTCTCCTCTTCCAATTCATGCATCAGCTTCTCATGCTATAAAAGGCACAAAAAGGATGACTTTTAAGGAGGTGTTTCTTAATTACTCTAAGAAAAAATAATTAGTAATAGCTGTCAGTTACTAAGTGCTAACTTGGACTTTATATATAAATTAACTTCATCCTCATTACAACCCCATGAAGTAGGTCCTATTACTAACCTCCTATTATAGACAAGAAAACGAAGGATCAGAGGCATCTGAGTAATTTGTCATAAAAACCAAAAGGTAACAGTTTTCAATCCTGGCTGATGTGTCTCTAGTACTCGAATAATTTTCACTAAACCAGGTGGCTTCTTGTGCAGATATGAAGATCTATGACCCAATAATACTATCAAATGTATTACAATTTGAGAAATGATGAGTAAGATCATTAGTCCCTGGTTCAGAATTATTTCATCTCTTCAATCTCTAGTATATATTTTTAAAGGAACAAAAGTGATTTGTGTACAAAGACCCATAATTTCAGCTTAATTAGGCTGTGGAGCTGACAAGAATAAGGTTAAATAATTTGTTTTTATTTGTCCAGTTAGGTTTTTACAGATATAAATAGGCTAAACCACCAACTTTCTTTATTATCCCAGAAAACTAGCTCATTCATAAACGGGAATCAGTGTTTCAAAGAAGGACTGGATGACCCAGAATAGATGGTTCCACAAAAACTCACTTCCAGAACCAGTCAAGAGCATGCAAACTCAAATCCCCCTGATATTAACTCATTCATGCCAATGTCTTTTTGGTTTTGTTTTAGTTTTGTTGCTCTACTGCTTTTCTTTTTAAGCATGTCATGCTATTATGGTTATGGTTGCTACTAATGTGAGCACTTTGCATGCAGAATAGATATTCTGCAATAAAAACCAAAGAACAACTCAGTGCCTGACTAAGAATGGCTCACATTCTTACAGGGAAAGAAGGGAAGCAAAGGCTGCAGGCTGCATGATGCCTCTGAACCATGCATTATACAGAATAAAATGCTATCTACTGCATAGGGTGTATTCACCAGAAGTGATAGGAAAGGTGGATTTTCTCCACCTCTAACTCATGGGGGAAAGTTCTCCTGAGGTTCAGGAAGGAAACAATAAACCATAATTTGGAAATAAACCAAGATCTTCTAATATATATATATTTACACACACACACATATGTGTGTGTGTGTGTGTGTGTGTATATATATATATATATATATATATATATATATATTCTCCTGCCTGTACACCTGTGACCATGCTCTTCCTCCTACTTAACAAGCTCTTTGAAGTCTATTTAAAGCCTAGGGACAGGACACCTGGGTGGCTCAGTGGTTGAGCACCTGCCCTTGGATCAGGTCATGATCCTGGGGTCCTGGGATCAAGTCCCACATCGGGCTCCCTGCAGGGAGCCTGCTTCTCCCTCTGCTTATGTCTCTGTCTCTCATGAATAAGTAAATAAAATCTTAAAAAAAAAAAAAACTAGGGACACTGCCAGGCTTGGCTTTGAGCAACCTCTCTAGAACTTCCCCATATCACTTCATTGTTCTCTCCCTTCCTTGATTTCCACAGCTGCTAGGCACTTTGCCACCCTGCATGCTTTTACTTACTTTCGTCTATTATTATTTTCATGTGCATTTATTGTGTTTTTCCACCTACATAAACATCTGTTTGAGATTAGGACTATGACTAACATTATATATATATTTTGTTATTTATCATACTGGAAATATATTTGCTTATTGATTCTGGAGCTGGCCTTTAGCTAAGTCAAGCCAAACTCTTTAGTAGTTTATTTTTAACCCCCATAAAATCAGTTACTTCTATCAGATTCAGAAAAAGTAAAATCAAAATCAAATCTTTATTCTGTAATGTCCAGCAGCTTTGGAAAAGAAGAAAAACATGGTTTTGTAGGGAGAAACATACTAAATCAAATTTTTGTAGAAATAGAGTGGCAAAAATTTTATTACATATATTTTATATTATTATTAATTTCATTTTAAATTATCTGTTTCATTATTTATAGTTTATTACATATATTTTACCACAATAAGAAGATAAAAATAAAATTTCTGTTATTACACATAATCAACACTCCTCTCTATATAAACTCATTGGACTAGAAGGAACATCATAAGTCACCTTTATTATAGAATTTGGAAGACTGTGCTTTGATTCCCAAAACAAGAAAACAAATGGTACATGTTAAATAGTTAAAAAGCACATTCTATGAAAAAGGTGACATTTTGCATCCCTTTTTCTTTCACAAGTGAAGAATGTCACATAGATTTGCTCACTGTCATACTGAAGAATCCTCAAAATCTAATAAAGGAGCATATTTTCCATATGAATAAACTTTTCTGTTCAATTTTTTAATGCTTTCCAAATACAAATAAAATGATACCCTCACAATCAGAGAAAGTTCTAGGGAATTCAAAGAGTAATGAGGCAAAAGTTGTTTACTAAAATATATTCCGTTTAAATTGTGTGTATTTCAATTAAACCATCAAAGCTTGACAATAAGCCATATTTACTTTCCAAACAAAAGGGAAATAATTTTCTTTTACTCAGATTATAAAACATGGATAAAAGTAACAAAAGAAGGTATCAATGGATTGGCCAGATTTTTTTTTTAATTATTTTATTGGTAATAGCTGTATCCTCGATATAAACTGATTTGTCCCCCAAGTAATTTTTATTTTATCCCACAGGTTTGCTCTCTACCTTTTATAGCATGGAGAGTGAAAGGGATTGAGAAATGCAGAACAGTTGAGTGTTATTTATAAGATGCTGCTCAGTACTAAGGAGTAGTAAGTAAAAAACAATGTGAAATCTGGGTTGCAGATCTGATGAGGTCAAATTTCTATGACATCTCTCTTTCCATTGAATCCCTGGCTGGGCTGGCTTTAAGAAGCCCTCTTTAAAAAATTATGAGTGTTTTTCTAAACTCATTGGGGACCACAGTTGTATTTCTCCCAGTGTCTTTAAGTGAGTTCACCTCTTCCCCTTCTTCTCATTGGCTTCTCCTACCAGTGTACCCAAACTGCTTCAACAGGAATACAAACACTGGCTCCTGGGCTGAGTCCACATGATGTGAGGCACGTCTTTATAGGACACTTCACCACACTACAGCACCCCTTCCTTTTAGAGTCATGGGCTTTACTTTCATTCAAAAGGCAAGTGTATGCAGTTTTCTCAACAAAAGCTGACTCTGTGTGGGTGAACTTCAACCCTGTGTTCTTCCACAATTGATGTCTCTACCTCTGAAATAAGTTCTATGAGAAAAATCTAGAGTTAGAGACCAATTCACAATTTAGAGAATGTTTCCACCTTCATTACTTCATCTAGCCCTCAGGATAGCTTGGCAAAGTCGATTGTTACCAACCTCATTTAAAGATAAATGAAATAGTATAAAGACAGGGAAGATGCTTGCTCAGGGTTCCACTGCTAGAAATGACAGCTCTAGGAGCAAAACCAAGTTTTTCTAACCCCAAGTCCCACCCCCAAACCCTACCTTTTTTTTTTTTTCTTGTTAGGCTAGTCAGTTCTCCTGTGTGTGTGTGTGTATACATGCCACATCTTCTTCCATCCATCCTGGAAATGTAGATTGTTTCTATATCTTGGCTATTGTAAGTAATGCCACAATAAACAGGAGTGCACACATATTTTTTTCATTCATTCATTTATTCATTCATTCATTCATTCATCCATTCATTTATTGATTTAGTATTGATTGAGTTCGATTTGCCAACATATAACACCCAGTGCTCATCCCGTCAAGTGTCCCCCTCAGTGCCCATCAACCAGTAATCCCATATCTCTACCCACCTCCCCTTTCACTACCCCTTGTTTGTTTCCCAGAGTTAGGAGTCTCTCATGTTTGTCACCCTCTCTGATATCTCCCACTCATTTTCTCTCCTTTCCCCTATAATCCCTTTCACTATTTCTTATATTCCCCATATGAGTGAAATCATATCATTATCCTTCTCTGATTGACTTACTTCACTCAGCATAATACACTCCAGTTCTATCCACATCGAAGCAAATGGTGGGTATTTGTCATTTCTAATGGCTGAGTAATATTCCATTGTGTACATAGACCACATCTTCTTTATCCATTCATCTGTCGATGGACACCAAGGCTCCTTCCACTTTGGCTATTGTGGACATTGCTGCTAGAAACATTGGGGATGCAGGTGTCCTGCTGTTTCACTGCATCTGTATCTTTGGGGTAAATCCCCAGCAGTGCAATTGCTGGGTTGTAGGGCAGATCTATTTTTGACTCTTTGAGGAACCTCCACATAGTTTTCCAGAGTGGCTGCACCAGTTCACATTCCCACCAACAGTGCAAACAGTTCCTCTTTCTCCACATCCTCTACAACATTTGTTGTTTCCTGCTTGTTAATTTTCCCTATTCTCACTGGTCTGAGGTGGTATCTCATTGTGGTTTTGATTTGTATTTCCCTGATGGCAGGGATGCGGAGCACTTTCTCATGTGCTTGTTGGCCATGTCTATGTCTTCTCTGGTGAAATTTCTGTTCGTGTCTTTTGCCCATTTCGTGATTGGATGGTTTGTTTCTTTGCTATGGAGTTTAATACGCTTTTTAAATATTTTGAATACAAGCCCTTTCTCTGACAGGTCATTTGCAAATATCTTCTCCCATTCTGTAGGTTGTCTTTTAGTTTGCTGACATTTTCCTTTGCTGTGCAGAAGCATTTTATCTTGATAAAGTCCGAATAGTCCATTTTTGCTTTTGTTTCCCTTGCCTTCATAGATGTATCTTGCAAGAAGTTGCTGCGGCCAAGTTCAAAAAAGGGTGCTACCTGTGTTCTCTAGGATTTCGATGGAATTTTGTCACACATTTAGATCTTTCATCCTTTTTGAGTTTATCTTTGTGGAAGGTGTAAGAGAATGATCCAGTTTCATTCTTCTGCATGTGGCTGGCTGTCCAATTTTCCCAACACCATTTGTTGAAAAGACTGTCCTTTTTCCAGGGGATAGTCTTTTCTGCTTTGTCAAATATTAATTAACCATAGAGTTGATGGCCCATTTCTGGATTCTCTATTCTGTTCCATTGATCTATGTGTCTGTTTTTGTGCCAGTATCATACTATCTTGACGATCACAGCTTTGTAGTACAGCTTGAAATCCAGCATTCTGATGTCCCCAGCTCTGGTTTTCTTTTTCAATATCCCCCTGGTTATTCAGGGTCTTTTCTGATGCCACACAAATCTTAAGATTATTTGTTCAAACTCTATGAAGAAAGTCCATGGTATTTTGATAGGGATTGGATTAACTGTGTAAATTGCCCTGGGGAGCATTGACATTTTCACAATATTAATTCTTTCAATCCATGAGCATGGAATATTTTTCCATCTCTTTGTGTCTCCTCAATTTCTTTCAGAAGGGTTCTGTAGTTTTTAGGGTATAGATCCTTTACCTCATTGGTTAGGTTTATTCCTAGGTATCTTGTGCTTTTGAGTGCAATTGTAAATGGGATTGATTCCTTAATTTCTCTTTCTTCAGTCTCCATGTAGAGAAATGCCACTGATTTCTAGGCATTGAATTTGTATCCTGCCACACGTCGAATTGCTGTATGAATTCTAGAAATCTTGGGGTGGAGTCTTTTAGGGTTTTTACGTACAGTATCATATCATCTGCAAAGAGGGGGGGTTTGACTTCTTCTTTGGCAATTTGAATGCCTTTTATTTCTTTCTGTTGCCTGATTGCTGAGGCTAGGAATCCTAGGACTAAGTTGAATAGCAGTGGTGAGAGTGGACATCCCTGTCGTGTTCCTGATCTTAGGGGAAAGGCTCCTAGTGTTTCCCCATTGAGAATGATATTTGCTGTGGGATTTTCATAGATGGCTTTTAAGATGCTGAGGAATGTTCCCTCTATCCCAGTACTCTGAAGAGTTTTGATCAAAAATGGATGTTGTATTTTGTTAAATGCTTTCTCTGCATCTA
Organism: Canis aureus; assembly: GCF_053574225.1. Classification (NCBI taxonomy): domain Eukaryota; kingdom Metazoa; phylum Chordata; class Mammalia; order Carnivora; family Canidae; genus Canis; species Canis aureus. Next base: position 42,704,140 of record NC_135630.1, read on the forward strand.
TTGAGAGGATCATATGGTTCTTGTTTTTTCCCTTGTTGACATGATCTATCACGTTGATTGTTTTACGAGTGCTGAACCAGCCTTGCATCCCAGGGATAAATCCCACTTGGTCATGGTGAATAATCTTCTTAATGTATTGTTGGATCCTATTGGTTAGTATCTTGTTGAGAATTGTTGCATCCATGTTCATCAGGGATATTGGTCTATAATTCTCCTTTTGGTGGGGTCTTTGTCTGGTTTTGGAATTAAGGTGATGCTGGCCTCATAAAACGAGCTTGGAAGTATTCTGTCCTTTTCTATCTTTCAAAACAGCTTTAGTAGAATAGGTATTGATTCTTTTTTAAACGTTTGATAGAATTCCCCTGGGAAGCCATCTGGCCCTGGACTCTTGTGTCTTGGGAGGTTTTTAATGACTGCTTCAATTTCCTCCCTGGTTATTGGCCTGTTCAGGTTTTCTGTTTCTTCCTTTCCAGTTTTGGTAGTTTGTGGCTTTCCAGGAATGCGTCCATTTCTCCTAGATTGCCTAATTTATTGGCGTATAGCTGCTCATAATATGTTTTTAAAATAGTTTGTATTTCCTTGCTATTAGTTGTGATCTCTCCTTTTTCATTCATGATTTTATTAATTAGAGTCTTTTTGTTTTTAATAAGGCTGGCTAATGGTTTATCTATCTTACTAATTCTTTCATAGAACCAACTCCTGGTTTTGTTGACCTGTTCTACAGTTCTTCTGGTGTCTATTTCATTGAGTTCTGCTCGAATCTTTATTAACTCTCTTCTTCTGCATGGTGTAGGTTTTATTTGCTGTTCTTTCTCGAGCTCCTTTAGGTGTGAGGTTAGCTTGTGTATTTGAGGGTTTTTTTCCAATTTTTTTGAGGGATGCTTGTATTGCGATGTATTTCCCTCTTAGAACTGTTTTTGCTGTATCCCAAAGATTTTGAATGGTTGTATCTTCATTTTCATTAGTGTCCATGAATCTTTTTAATTCTTCTCTAATTTCCTGGTTGACCCATTCATCCTTTAACAGGATGCTCTTTAACTTCCACATGTTTGAGTTTCTTCCAAATTTCTTCTTGTGATTGAGTTCAAGTTTCAAAGCATTATGGTCTGAAAATATGCAGGAGACCATCCCAATCTTTTGGTATTGGTTGAGGCCTGATTTGAGACCCAGTATGTGGTCTAATCTGGAAAAAGTTTCATGTGCGCCTGTGTATTCATTTGCATTTGTATGGAAAGTTCTGTATATATCTGTGAAATCCTGGTCCAGTGTATCGTTTAAAGCTCTTGTTTCTTTGGAGATGTTATGCTTAGAATATCTGTCATTTTCAGAAAGCGCTGTGTTGAATTCTCCCAGTGTTAGTGTATTATCTAAGTATGTCTTAACTTTGGTTATTAATTGATTAATATATTTGGTAGTTCCCACATTAGGGGCATAAATATTCATGATTGTTAGGTCCTCTTGTTGGACAGATCCTTTAAGTATCATATAGTGTCCGTCTTCATCTCTTACTAGAGTCTTTGGGATAAACTTTAATTTATCTGATACGTGGATTGTTACCCCAGTTTTCTTTTGAGGACCATATGAATGGTAAATGGTTCTCCAACCTTTCATTTTCAGGCTGTAGGTATCCTTAGGTCTAACATGAGTCTCTTGTAGACGACCAATAGATGGGTCTTGCTTTTTTATCCAGTCTGAAACCCTGCATCTTTTGATGGGCTCATTTAGCCCATTCATGTTCAGAGTTACTATTGAAAGATATGAATTTACTGTCACCGTAATACTTATTCAGTCTCTGTTTTTGTGGATTATTTCTTTGGGCTTCCTCTTTCTTTTACAGGGTCCCCCTTAATATTTCTTGCAGAGCTGGTTTGGTCATCACATATTCTTTCAGTTTCTGCCTATCTTGGAAGCTCTTTATCTCTCCTTCTATCCTGTATGAGAGCCTTGCTGGATAAAGTATTCTTGGCTGCATGTTTTTCTCATTTAATACCCTGAATATATCCTGCCAGCCTTTTTTGGCCTGCCAAGTCTCTGTGGAAGGTCTGATGTTAATCTAATATTTCTCCCCATATAAGTTAGGGATCTCTTGGATCTGAATGCCTGTTTCCCTCCCCAAATTAGGGAAGATCTTAGCTATGATTTGTTCAAATATGCTTTCTGGCCCTTTGTCTCTCTCGGTGCTCTCTGGAACCCCAATAATATGCAGATTTTTCATTCTGAGGCTATCATTTAGTTCCCTTTCTCATGATCTTTTAATTATTTTTCTCTCTTTTCCTCAGCTTCCTTCCTTGCCATCAACTTGTCTTCTATGTCACTCACCCATTCCTCTACCTCATTAACTCTCGCTCCTGTCCTTAGGACCTCCTGTTTGGATTGTATCTAATTTATTTATTTTTTTATTTTATTTTATTTTATTTTATTTATCTATTTTTTTTGATTGTATCTAATTTAATACAGATTTTTAATTTTGGCCTGATTAGATCTAAATTCTGCAGTCATGAAGTCTCTTGATTCCTTTATGCTTTTTTCTAGAGCCACCAGTAGCTTTATAATTGTGCTTCTGAATTGGCTTTCTGACATCGAATTGTAATCCAAAATCTGTAACCCTGTGGCAGAGAGTACTGTTTCTGATTCTTTGTTTTGTGGTGAATTCTTCTTTCTAGTCATTTTGCTCAGTGCAGAGTGGCTGTATGAGCGGGCTGAGTCAAGAATATCAACCATGACCTAAATAAATTTCACCCCAGATGATTCTTGTTAGAAGCAAAAACCCTTTTCTCTGTAGCGTTCCAGCTGTTCTCTCTTTAAATCTCAGGTCAAATTCGTAGTTTTTCAGGATGGTTTGAGAGTAATCTAAGTAAGTTGGTGGGGCCAGGTGAGTTGAGGACCCCTACTGCTCTGCCATCTTCTCAGCTCCCCCACGCACATATTTTTTTGAATTAATATTTTCATTTACTTCAGATAAATACCCGTAAGTTAGATTGCTGGATCATATGATACTTCTACTTTTCTTTTTTCTAGGAACTTCCATACAGTTTTCCATAATGGTTGCACCAATTCACATCCCCACCAAATGTGCACAAGTGTTCTCTTCTCTCAATATGTTATTTCTTCATGTTGTTGTTATATATAGCAGCCATTCTAACAGGTCTGAGGCAATAAACTCTTTGTGGTTTTGATTTCCATTTCCATGATGATTGTTCATATTGAACATTTTTCATGCATCAGTTGGCAACCTGAATATCTCCTTTGGAAAAATGTCTATTCAGATCCTCTGCCAATTTTTAAATCAGATTGATTGGTTGTTTGTTTTTGGCTATCATATTGTAGATCTGTATAAATTTTTAATATTAACCCCTAATTGGATAGATGATTTGTAAATACATTCTCATATTCAATAGGTGGCCTTTTAATTTTGTTGATGATTTCCTTTGATATGCAGAAGCTGATTTCTGTTTGATCTCACTTGTTTACTTTTGTTTTTAGAGTCAGATCCAAAAAATCACCAAGACCAATGTCAAGTATCTTACTGCCCAGTTTTCCTTACAGGGATTTTAGGATGTCAGGTCTTACATTAAAGTTTTTAATCCATTTTTAGTTAATTATTTTGTTCATGTTGTAAGAGAATGGTCTAGCTTCATTCCTTTGCATGTGGCTGTACCATGCTCCCAACACCATTTATTGAAGAGACTCTCCTTTATGTATTGTGTATTCTTGCCTCCTTCATCATAAGTTGACTATATAATCACTGGTTTATTTCTGGACTTTATTCTGTTCCACTGATTTTTGTATTTGTTTTTTATGCCAATAAAATAATATTTTTATTATGATAGTTTTGTAACAGAGTTTGAAATCAGGGAGCATAATGCCTCCATCTTCATTCTTCTGTCTCAAGATTGCTTTGGCTAGTGGAGATCTTTTATGATTCCATACAAATTTTAGGATTTTTTTATTTTATTCCTATGAAAATGTCAATGGAATTTTGCTAGGGACTGCACTGAATCTGTATTTTGCTTTGGATAGTATGGACATTTTAACAGTATTAATTCTTCCAATACATAAGCATGGAATATATTTCCATTTATTTGTGTCTTCTTCAATTTCTGTCATTAATGTCTGGAAGTTTTTGATATACAGGTCTTCTACCTCCTTGGTTAAATTTATCCGTAAGTATTTTATTCTTTTTGATGCAAGATCATGAATTATTTTTGACCCTTCTCATCCTCATTTCCTAGTTCATGTTCCTGTGTTGTTCTCACAAGTTAACATTTCCCAGCGTCCTGATCCCAGTTTTATTCTCTTCTAACCCTAAGCATCGCCTCATTGGGCACATCATCCAGACTTGGAACTTGAGCCCTGAGATCACTTCAATAGGCCTCTAGGAGTGTGGCAGACCAGGAAACTGCCCCTTCGACCGAAGCTCCTGGACATACAAATACACCTTCTCACAAAGTAAGGCCGTGTTTTCAGCGCGCTATCTGTATACTGCCCTGGGAATGGCAATCTATCAAGAACTATTTTTCCAATTGTTTCCCATGGTATTCAGGATTACAAACCACTTTTGCCCCCAGAGGTATGTGCTCAATGGGTCCCCTGGTGGCAGCCACAAAAACTGGGGTATCAAATGTCAACAAACAAAGGCACTGTAAGATGTAAAAGCTACCCTTTGGGTGTTAAGGCCACTGGAGCCTGGTAGAGGGAGGACATGAAGATGGCATCTGCCAGGGCCCCCATCCCTGGAGAGAATGTCAAAAGGCACCTGCCCCTCCAATAGATGCTTTAAGATTAGCAAATGAATCTTCTTGACATATACTCTGAATGCTTTACAAGCTGCTACTTCTGAGCTGAGCCCTGGGGTGAGTGAGTCTGTGCTTGAGCCTTTTAAGAGCTGTTTCCCAGTTCACTACAGCCCTTTGGGGTTCATAGATATAAGCCCTGGGAGTCTTCAAAGCAGATTGTTTTGGGGGTGCATCTGTCAAGTATTGGTCTTAATAGTTAGAGTCCCTGATGTAAGCTACAAACCCTTCACTCCTCAAGGACAAACTCTGGATTTTTGAGTTCCCTCCAGACTGTGAGTTGCTGGGTTTATGGTGAGATCAGATCTCAGCCTCGACAACCCTCCTGAATGTAGTCCTTTTTTCATCTGATGTCAAATAGATATTCAGTGAGTATTCAGAGAGAAGTTTTTCTTATGTAGTTGTAGATTTAGTGTGTCTGTTAGAGGAAGTGAGTTTAGGATCATCCTACCTCACTATATAGACCGCCTCCTAACACTTATTTTAAAAGTATAAATTCATTTTAAGGCAATGGTTCTGGTTGGGACCAATTTGAGCATGACCCAAATCTCTACTTGTTTATGCCTGATTTCATTCATGAGAAACATGAAGTGAACAAGGAAAACTGCACCCTGTGGAACTTAGTGTAGAAATACACAAATCACACACATTCAAGACAGATTGGCCAGTGCTCAGTTACTATGCCTGTTAAGAGCCACCCCACCCACATCTGGTGGCATATTTGCCCTCTGGTTTCAGGCAGCCTTCTTTCTGCCACTTGACAGTAACTCGCAAGTCATAGCCCTTCCAGTGACCCCTTCCACAAGTCAGCTGCCTGCCTTTTTCAAGGTGAAATCCTATGTTTATTGCACTATTTATGTATTTCTTAACCATTTAACACAAGTAAAAGTTAGCTGTCATTTTTATTAGGTTCCTAGGTTGTTGTTATTTTTAATGTGTCACTGACCAAGTTGTTGAGTCTTGTGCCTCTACTTCCATGTTTCCCACAAGCCTTGTGCAATGATTTCTAGGAATACAGAGGTTGCATTATAGTGGAGCTGACTGTACATCACAGTGGAGAAAAAAGACATCTGAATTGAGAATAAAGCTCCCAAGTCCTCTCCCTATTTGGCCACAAGCAAAGAGTTGGGCCTTTGACAAAGAATCAAACACACAAATAAAAAAAGAAAGATATTACGTCCAAGTTGTTTTTCTACCAAATGATCTGGTCTGTATCTCAGAGCCTTAGCATATACCTTAAGCTTCCTCAAACTTAATTACTATTCTCTGATTAAACCTCTAGGGAAAGAAACTCCACAATTTCCCTGGATAATCCATTTCATTTTCTTAAACTTCTCTCCTAATAATTTTCTAAGACTCGCTTAAATTGTTTCAAGTATCAAAAAGCCACTTTGGGGCAGCCTGGGTGGCTTAGCAGTTTTATCACCACCTTCGGCCCAGGGTGTGATCCTGGAGACCTGGGATGGAGTCCCAGGTCCAGCTCCCTGCATGGAGCCTGCTTCTCCCTCTGCCTGTGTCTCTGCCTCTTTCTGTCTCTCATGAATAATTTTTTTTAAAGCCTCTTTTATCTGCATATTCCCAGGAAATGGAGCAAAATCTATATATTCTGATAAATATAAAATAGAGCTTAGAAAAAGAGCTATGTACATACCCATATGGATTTATTCATTCTACTCAGACCACAAATGTTTACTGAGCAGCTGCTATGTGCCAGATACTGGACCAGATCAAGAGACCAGCAAGGAGTCAAATAGACATGGTTCCTGACAGTAGCCAACTTATACACAGTGAAGAGGGCAGGTACTAAATGAATTATCACACAGATAAATATATCAGTATAAACTGATGATTAGGGTTTGCTGAAAGATAATAGCAAGATGAACTAGTTTTGTCTTGTTAAGGGAAGGCTTCTCTGAGGAATTAACATTTAAAATGAGACCTCTATGATGACTGGGAGTCACCAGGTGATAAGAAGGGACCAGAAATCTAAGTGGAGTAATTAGCATACAGGAAGGTCTTGAGTCACAGAGGAAGAAGGAAGAGCAACCCAGTGTGCCTGGAGCCTGGTGAACAGGGGATGGGAATGGCCTATGATACAGATAGGAAGAGGAAAGCATAGCCCATAGGGGAGCATAAAGGTCATATTAAGGATGTACAATTGCATCCTGAGTAAAAGAGTAAATTGTTATGAAGGTTTAATCAAGTGAGTGATAGGATCTGGTAAAGATTTTACAAAGATTATTGAACACAGTGTGGAGAAAGAAATGAATTAAGAGTCCAAATAACAGAATGGGAAAATATTTAAATAGATTATGGTGAATGTGCCAACTTCTGGTTTAGATTCCATTTGCTAGTCAAGTGGTTTTGGACAAGCCACTTAAAACTTAACTGTTTTAATCTAGTTTCCTCTGTATATCAGAGAGAGTAAACTGCTTAAGCCAATTTTATAGGATCACTGAGAAGAATGAGCAAAATAATGTATGATAAAGCACTACAAAAACTTGAAAGTCCCAAATAAAAATACAATATGGCTAACTGGAATTATATAACTTATATCATCTAATGTAGTTTAGTTACTTTTGATAAATTTTACAAAACATTAAGTTTTTAATAATTGCTACATATTGAATAAACATTGTAGTTACAAATTTCTTTTTAAAAGCTCAAAAATGTATGTTTGAGTAGATCAAACTTTAATATATTTTAATGTGAGAACTGAAAGATTAATTACAGATATCATCTAGAATGCTAACACTGTGTCAGACATCCATAAAAAGCATTATTTTTTAATTAATTTATTTTTATTTTTTTAAAGATTTTATTTATTTATTCATGAGAGACAGAGAGAGACAGAGAAAAAGAGAGAGAGAGAGAACAGCAGAGGGAAAAGCAGGCAGGGAGCCGGATGTGGGACTCAATCCCAGGACTCCAGGATCACACCCCAGGCTGAAGGTGGCGCTAAACCGCTGAGCCACCAGGGCTGCCCAAATAAACATTATTTTTTTAATCCCACCACCTTGTCTGATTTTAAACAGATGGCCTGATCTATAGAGTGCCAAAATGTCAGGGGTTAATATTAAGATATTAACAGTGGTTTTCAAATACAGAAAGTCAATAAATCCTTCTATTCTAGGTCTGATTATACTTAGTGATTCTATTTAATCTATCTAATTACTCTATCTAATCTAATTCATTAATATACTACTGGCAAAGTAAGTTACAGAAAATTCAGAGAATTGGGAAAGAGAAAAGCATTTTGTTTAGTGCTGTGAAAGTTCTAATGCAATCACGCATGATCATGTGTCAGGTGAAACATCTGCTCTAATAAGAGAAGTGCCTCCCACATATGCTCCAAGCACTCTGTGTGAGTCCCCCTTAGTGACATAGGGCATATTCTACATTGAGTTGATATTAAAGAGATATGCAATAATATACAGAAAGGTAGCCACTGCCATGTGTCCATTTTAAAAGATTTCTCCAAAAGATTTCTCCAAAATGTGTTCAAGTTATAATACTTTTATTAAATATTTTAGAATCAAAGAACTATAGGAAAAATACTAATAATCTCAGATAACAAAAAGATCTAAAAGTCACAGATGAACAGAGGCCACTAGAGAAGATCACAGGGACTTAATGATACTCCTAGGTATTGATGAAAAAATACTGAACTCATTCAAGAAATGTGGAATATGGCAAACAAGCCATATTGGAGGCTTTAAATTGGACTATTAGAAAAGATAAGTACATTTGATTTAGTGATGAAAACATAAAGCGTGTTATTGAGGCTCAATAATCAATTCAAGCAGAACTTCAAGATCTGCTTACATTGGCTTATTAATTGGTATCCAGACAGTCACAGATATTATGTGTCCACCAATCAACATCTAATGTATATTGAAACATTTTAAGATTATATATACAGAAACCCAGAATAACCATTCTAATTCTCTTTCTACTTACTGAGAATCTAAACTTGGCAAGTGATTTTTTTCTTCAAAAGTCCACAAACCAAACACACATCAGCATAAAATTAAACTGTTAATATGTTATCATGAAAATTAGTTTTTAATGGAAAAACTCTATATTAACCAATTGATGTCAAACCAATGTAAAATGGCATCTAAATTAAGCTATAGTTATTACATCTAATTGCAGCCCATTTTTGCTTTTTACACAGATCGCAATATATTTTCCCCGTAAGGCTCCCTGAATTCAATATCCCCATTAGTTATGAAAGATTCAGTTATTCCAGAAGCGGAAAAACAGATAAGGAACCTAAGAATTGATTTTTTTTAAAGCCCACACTGTTGGCTGTAACAGAAGAATCAGAATCTGATTTTGAGATGCTAGGACAGAAGGAGCCCAATATACATCCACAGTGCTGATAACATCGCCCAAGAGAGAGACAAAGCTTTTATTCTAACAAAAAAAAAAAAAAAATAGAGAGCTTGGTTTCAAAAAAAAAAAAAATGTGAGAGGAGGGAAAAAATGGTAAGAGAAATAAAAGAGAGGGAGGGAGGAGAAGGGATAGAAATTTCAAGGGTAAAGAAGACAGATGGGCACTTAGGAGGATCTTAAAAATGTCCTCAATGCTACACGGGAGCTCTAAAAGAAAAGTGCCACAGGTGAATCACTGCATGAGATTAAATTTCCTTAGGCAAAAATTATGTATGTGTTTATTACCTAGCAAAAGGATACAGATGTGAACTTTATGGAAGGAGTATTTTCAGGGTGGGTTGTGTAGAAAAGTATGATACAATGAAGGCTTGACAAGTCAAGATCAATATGGATTAAAAAGGTATGTTGGAAAAATTGTAAGAAATTATGGTATCCTATATACAAAGAGAGGAAATGAAGTTGTCTTTTGCTTATAGTCAATAATCTTTATTATTTATCAACTAGAGCTACAAGTGCAGAATGAAACAGTAATACTGCATTCACAATACATAGTAATGCAGTAATGATTTTATTATCATACAGCTGAAAAAACTGGACAGAAAGTTATACGTTGATTCATTTCTCATGTTTTTCATCACTTTAAGTGTCTTGATTTTCACCATCATGATTCCTGTGATGGACTAAGCACAAGGCTGATAGTCTGGGTTATCTTTTTGGTTCTTCTGGTAACTGGCTATGCAACTTTGGGAAGTACAATTGTCTTCTTTGGACTTCCTTTTAAAATTCTATGGTCCCTTTTAACTTTCACATTTTATATACCCATGAAATTAGCCATAATTGGAGTTTAGGATACCTTACCCCAAAACATGGCACTCTGCCATATTGAATACCTTAAGCTGAAGGAATTTGAGAAAATGTCAGAAGCAGAAATGTCACTCTGACCTCTCCCTTCCCTGAAACAGGTCATTAAATCCTCATGTGAAAGGTGGCCGTCCTATACATAAGACGTCTCTTATCTCCAGAGATGGAGAATTGGGGACCAAGAAATCTATACGAATAAACCTTAGAAAACTAATCCTTATCTTCCTAATTACTTCTTCACACTTACTACCCTTATCCTAACCCCAACCCCTCCATCTTGTCAATTCTGCACAAATTGATTATTTCTTGGTCTAAAAGATGTAAAAAGCCACCTGCTGTGGTCACTTCTCTTGGTCTTCATTCTCTTGTGAGGGCCTCCTTGTACCCATTTATGTGTAAAAATTTTCTTAAAAAGTATGCTTTTCTCTTATAATCTGTCTCATATCAGTTTAATTCTTTGGCCCAGCCAGAGACCCAAAAATGGTAGAGGAGAATTTTTTTCTCCCCCATTACAGCAAAAAAAAAATGGAATTACTAGTGGTATTACGACAAGTAGAAGGAGATGAGACATGTCTAAGCTGGGCAGGGCACGCATATGTTGGAAATTAACTATAGTATGGATTTCATTTGATTATGATGAAGGTGACTGGCTTCCCTGGATGGAGAATTAAGTGGGTAAAGCTGTAGATTTAAAAGGCTAAGGGCATGGTTTCTTTGGCTAGTGTAAAACAGGCAAGACAATGTTAAAAAGATAACATCGGGCCTCACAGGTTTGGGAAGAGAGGTGGTAAAATGCAGACCCCCGAGGCACTAGGTTTAATTTGATTCCCAAACAACTGCTGGTCTCAGTAGATCTTTAGAAGAATGAGAGAATCTAAATGATGTTCGAGCAAGATAATTCTTCCTCAGGGTGGACTCCTGAAGTGAATGACTACCGTACCAGGGACAAGCAGAAATTGCTCCTTTTTTATTACTGTCATTCATTAGCAATGGTTCCTTGAGTTGCAAAGAGCCTTTCCATAGGGTTTTCTGGCTCACTGACTTTCTGACTTCAACAAGCTTCTCAGAAAGCCATTTTCTCCCCAGCCTGTGAGTATCTGATCATTATGGGGGCTGACCAAGGAGAGCAAGGCATGGAGTAATAAACCAAATGAGTAGTAAGCTTGTTATCCATGGTCAACTGCCTAATTCAAACACATTCTTTCCCTTACCCCAATCATTTCCTTGAGTTTGTTTCGTCAAAAGGTTTAATCCTCAACTTTACTTAGAAAACAGCTTTGTTTACCCTACCACTGGGTCCTTTTATAAGAAGTCAATGGCTCCTTCTTTTCCCCTGGTCACAAATCTTTCTCTGTTGTCATGTTAATTGATCACAATTAACAGTAGCTATTAATTATTCTATCCCTTTAGGAATTCTCAGAAGTCAGTTTTATTTAGTGCTATCCTTCTTGATTGAAATCCCAAGTGTTCTTTTCTGTTGTGTGGATACTGTATATTTCACATAAGGAAAGGAGAGGATTTCAGTTCTTTGAGGATTTTTACTTCCAGTTCTCTGCCTGAAACCAGTCTTTGGTCTTTAGAATGGCCCTAGATTTATTTCTTCCCCAAGTCACCCCACCCTCTTCCTTTTCTATCTATCCTGCAAAATCTAGTAGAAAAATGAATGATCTTTCTAGTATATGTTATTTCCATTTCAAAATCCAAATCACTGTATTTCTTGTCTTACTCCTTATTATGGAAGAGTCCAAGATCTTTTATTCTCTCTTCCACACTCCAATCTTGAACTTCAGCTATATTTATTATAAAGGTTGACACTTGCTCCGCCTTCTCCACCCTGTTGTCTCTTCACTGCCCACCTAGTTAATCCCATACACAAGTGCTCCTAACATTCAACTTAGTTTTTTTTATTTTTTCAACTTATATGATCCCATATCTCTTAATAAGCATTTCATATGTAATCATTATCACCTATCTCTTCAAAAAGCATGCTTTACTTTAGGCAGGCATTGGCCATAGAATATTAGCATATCAGTGAGCATTCTGGAAGTGTTCAATATATTCTTGTAGTAAGTTAAACTGAATTCTCTTGACCTCACGCTATTCCTTTTCCTTACCTGGCAGCCAGCTCTAGGTCTGCAAAATTTCCATCAGTGACAACTTTCAGTCTTTGATGACTCTGAAGATTACATTATGAGGTTTTCTTTGGTTTAGAAGTCCCATGTTCGTCTTTTTCTTTTCCTTACACTGCCTGTATTTTACCCTCTTCCAACAGCCCAGAGAATGTAATCCCAAACTTCATATTTAAATCCCTTATCTGCTTAGTCACTTTCTCCTTAGCTAGTAAGTTAAAATTTTTTCTTACAGGATTTGCAGTGACTTTCTTTAAAAGCATTTATAATTCCATTATTTTAGGATAGTACATTTTACTGTTCTTTTTGTTCATCTGACTAGATTTTTACAGAATTGTAGGAGGAAAAAACCTATTCAGATGAAGAATCCTTTTTTCCCCCTCTATGACTGGAATCCTTATATTCCTGTCTTTCTTCACTGAATAGGTGTAATTATGTGTATGGGAAATTAAAGTATTTGCTATGATAATTATTCATTCTTCTAAAATAGGAGAATAATTATAATGTCAACAACGGCCTGTTCAAGGTACTACTGGAGCTTTCATTTTAAATCTGCCGAGAAAGGCTTACGGAACGTCCCCTCAGTAATTAATATTAATTTCTCACAGATAGTTATTATTCACTTGGAAAGCACACTAGAATACCTTTCTACTTCTCATTTCACTGTGGAGATGTCTTTTTTTTTTTTTAATGATACACAATCTCAGATATCCTGAAAATATCTGGATAGATTTTTATATAGCCAGCTTCCATTATTTTATGACATTACATTATATTAGAAATCTGAAATTTTATAACAACATGATTTTTAGCAGTCTGCCTTATCCTTGTTAGCAAATGGAAACTTTCACATTCTATCATTCCATTAAAAGGTCAACTATAATATTTAAAAGATCAATGTGGAACTAATCATAAGTTTTGGTTCACTGCTTTAGCATTTCATTTCACACAGTTACCAAAGGTAGAGGAAATTGAAAATACTACATATTGAATAATTAAGAGTCTGTGTTATTTTGGGAGGTAAGGTTAAAAGAAATATAACTTTTATGGGGAAATCATTAAAGACTTACAAATGAGTTGAGTGAGTACAGTTAACGTATAGAAAAGGAAACTGTATATTCTTAAAAGACAATATTAGTACCTCTTTTAACACTGACCCCTTGGTTAATCACATAATGGAGGGGAAGTTTACAGTGGATAATCTCAGTTTCTAAGTGGTAGGATATGGTTGTAAGAAGAAGCAAGCAGAAAACATGGCCCCATATGATACAAATAATAGTCATGAAAAATAGGCCAGTGTAGATTATAGTTACCACTAACAGAATGTCGGTGACATGGCTGCGTATCCAAAAAACTCACAGTAGAAATCACGATTATAGGTCTTTTGTGTGCAGTTCAAGTAAGCAATAGCGATGTGTTCTCAGGTGCTCTTTTTGTAATCTTCCAGCTCCTCTCCAGCTTCCACCCCTGGCTGGACGTTCAGCCCTCTGTCACTTGTAAGCAGTCTCACTTGGACAGCTTATTCAGACTTGAATGAGCAAAACTAAGCTGCCCAGCTAGGGTTCCATGTGGATACGTTAGTATCTTTCCCTTTCTGTAGATCTTAAAAATTAAGGGAAATGGAAGTCTTTAGACTTGGAAAGGTACTTAGCTTATTAAGTCCAACTGAGGTCCTAAAGGTACTAACCACAGAATAACCCAGTCTACCCTTTGTCTTTGCCACAATACACAGAAGAATGAACCTCCTTTGTGAACCCTCCCTTCCCAGGTAGTTGAGAAAAGAGCAAACTTTCAGGAGCTTGTTGGAATTTTCCATCTGAACCAGTAGGAATTATAGGCAAAATTTGTATTTACATTTATAAATTACTTTCCTTTGCAATATAAGCCTTTATATATAGGCTCAATATTAAACCCTTACATGGACATGGAAAAGCAACCAGCAAGATTATAAAACATTGTAATCATTATTATATTAGTAATTATTAGTATATTTAAAAGCCCTCCTAGAAAAATTTGTCTTCTTCTTTGGGAAGTAGCATAACTAAAAGCTAAGTTTTCTTGTGAGGTCTTGAATGCTATGAAATGTAGTTCCTTCATTTTTACTGGTATAAGATATTAGCACATTGCTCTACAAGTATATGTTTTTATAAAGACTAGGACTACCAGAATTTTGGAACAAAGAAACAGATTTGAGTAGCCCTGGTGGCCCAGCGGTTTAGCACCGCCTTCAGCCCAAGGTGTGATCCTGGGGACCAAGGATCAAGTTTCATGTCAGGATCCCTGCATGGAGCCTGCTTCTCCCTCTGCCTGTGTCTCTGCCTCTCTCTCTTTGTGTCTCTCATGAATAAATAAATAAAATCTTAAAAAAAAAAAAAAAGAAACATTCAATATGTACAAAGCAAATGGTTCCAAGTAGAGAGATTTAATAGCCCTTAATTACCATGGTCAAGAAAAACACATTATACATTATACAAACATGTCATCCATCATATCCAAATACCTACGATAGCAGCTATCACCTCTTAGACCAGGAAGAATTATAGAGTCCACAAATTACAAAGGGTTCAGTATTACTTATTACTTATAAGCAATTATTGAATACATAAAAGTATTGCTATAACAGAGCTGTGGCTTTATTATTTTACTTTTTAGGTGAAAAGGATTTAACTATTCAACATTGTAGCCACTGTCATTTAATTCAAACCATGCTAGTGGTAGCATCCCCACTGATTTGAAAACAAGGAAATATGTATACACATTTAAAGAGCACCTGCCTAGTTCCAGAGAAAGTAGAAAAGAAATTCTAGGGGGAAAAAAGCAAGTGAATAAAAAGAAAAAAAAAAAAAGGAGTATTTCTAGCATCACAAATAAGAATGATATTGATGATGAATCCTGATTGGTTTTTCTAAGCACATAATATCCCCTAGATTTTCATAACATTGAATAGGAGGCATTATTTCCAGCAATTTTTTTAAGATTACTTCCTGTGGCCTTAGGTTCACAAACAGCAAAGCCAGGGTTTGAGCTCAGGCAATCAGATTCCAGGATCATAGAGCTTGACCATCTCTCCTCAAAAGTATAAAGGCATTTCTTTTCCTGGTCTAGTAAACTTTCACCTCAACCAGTGCATCAACTATTGTTAAGGTTTTTTGTTGTTGTTGTTGTTGTTTTTGTTTTGTTTTTCCCTTTCCAGGGCCCATTAGAGATTGTGAGATATAAGAAAGAATTAAGAAATGGTCTTAAAAAGAGAAAGATTGTTTTTGCCAGTAAGAATATTAATGTGGTAGGACCAAGATGATCCATATCAAATGATTAGCTGGCAAAGCATGACTATCTCGAGCAAGAGTTGGCAAAATTTTTCTGTAAGGGACCAGATGGTAAATATTTCAAGCTTTGTGGGCCATATAGCCTCACTTGCAACTACTCAGCTCTCCCCATGTAGACATAGACAACACATTAACAGATGGATATGGATACATTTCAGTAAAACTATTTATAAAGACAGGTAGGGGCAGCTCAGACATAATTTGTGGACCTTTATAATCAAGATTATCAATTGATATCTCATGAAAAAAAAATCAATTCTAATCTTTCATTTCCCAGGAGGTGATATTTCTTTTATTCAACATTCATAAAGTCCCTGGGATGCCTGGGTAGCTCAGAGGTTGAGTGTCTGCCTTTGACTCGGGGCGTGATCCTGGGGTCTGGGATAGAGTCCTGCATTGGGCTCCCTGTGAGGAGCCTGCTTCTCCCTCTATGTCTCTGCCTCTCTCTGTGTGTCTCTCATGTATAAATAAATAAAATCTTTTTAAAAAATTAAAATTAAAAAAAAATCATAAAGTCCTCAAAAGCCTTCAGGTCAGGGAACTGTCTTATTGTTGAGAAACAAACACAATTTGATATACCTTCCCCCAAATTTAACAAAAATGTAGCTGCTGTTGACAATCAAAAAAATTAAGTTTGGATTTTCCAGAAAGGATGACATTTTAGCAGTCCTGGAAATCACGTAATATTTGTGTTTGTCTATGTGTTATACATAGAATTACATTTTACCATTTGGTCTGAGCCATTAGCCACTGTCTCTTCTTATTCTCCATTAGGAATAGATACTCCTACGCCCTTTGAGAGAGAATAGTCAACCATTTGCTGCCAGTGCTGTTTAGTGTAAACAATTATTCAAGTTACTTTAATTCAACAATTTACAAAGGACCTACTTCATGTCCAACTAGAATCAACATTGGATAATTCTGAGTATTAATAATAACATATGTATAGATAAATTATTTGTTTAGGTAAACATCTTATTTTTCTTTATTTCAAGAGCCTAAGAGATTTGATGTTGACAGGAGCTGACATCTTTAAATATTTTCCTATCATATATTCTCAGATGCTGAAATATTTCAGGTCTAACCATTCATTAAAATCAAACAACCTGGTGTATACTAAGACCCGTTAGCATGTAAATGACAGGTTGTAGCAGAAAAATTATTTCTCCATCTCTCTAACAAAAGTTTTATACTTACTATGTGATAAATTAATTACTCTCCTGCATAGCCACCTAGTCTTCTCAACATCTGAATTGGCTTAGGAGACAAAGAGTTAAGTTTGCCATCTAGAATTTGCATAGCCCTTGGGTTGTGCCTCTTTTACTAATCATTTAACTCCCCAGATTGGGTGCTTAGTTAATATTTTAAAGACTTTGAAACTTCAAACATCCTTTTGTCTGTTACTCATTGATTGCTGTTCAGCTAAAAGTTTTTCAATCTGGGAGTAATAGTTTCTCACAAAAATAAACCCAGGCCTTGATAAACAACTCTGCAGCATGTTGCAGCTTTCCTGAGAGTGGACAGCAGGAAAAACTACTACCTCCAAGAATTAAAAAAAAAAAAAAAGATCATACTGATTCCAGTGCTTATGCAGTTTTTATAAGTCTCCTAGAGCTAAATTATTCCATTGTAATAAAACTTTATTAAATTAGACAGCCATTAGATAGATGGTGAGCTTTCCGAGAATAACAATATGTCTTTGTCCTTTATTATTGTTTCAAATCATTGCAACCATACCGCTCATGTTCATTTTTACATCTTCTCTGTAACAAAGTTATTAAAGAGCAGTTGCTCGATAAAATGGGGGATATGAGATGTGAACAATGATGGTTCTGTGTTTTGTGACACAACTGTCCCAGGACAGTTTTTTTTTTTTTTTTTTTAAGGGCTCTACTATTCTTTTAGAAAACTAGTTGTTGTACTTTTAGAACCAAACTTTTATTTTATACACTCTAAGCTCTGAGTTCCTGGCTTTTATGAATACCTGACTTCCAATTACACATTTACCACATGTTCTCTTAATATAAGTTGCAGTGGGAATCCACCATAGATGAGAAGTATGGCATCCAGTGGCACATATACATGTAGTCTATGCAACTTTCCCTCCAATATGAAATTCCTAAAGCATAGAGCACTATTTCCCATCAATAAGTACTTAGTGGTCTGGGTAAAAGCTAAAGTAAATCGGGAAGAATGACACCAAACACTTCCAAATACAATAAGCAGGAAAACAAATCCTTCCAATGCATACACCTTAAATAAGTTATGGCATTTCCTTGCCTTCATGTTTATTAGCCAAAAAAAAAAAAAAAAAAAACAATTCAAGGAACAATGATTTTAAATCATTTGAACCTTGTGTGTGTCTCTCCGTGACAAACAGCAACAAAGGCATTTACAATTTTTATTAGCAGCAGTTGATAATTCCTGCCAACAGAGATGGTTTTGCAGCACAGTAAAGCAATTCAATGAGCCAACCCCAAGGTTTTTCAAAAGATTCTATTTCTTGTTCCAACATAGCACCTCCATGCCTTAGCTCAAAATTGCCACCAAGTGGACGGACAAACACTGTTCTGGTTTTACAGCAAATGGCTGCTTCCCACTTGAAAAGAACTCAACAAACTACAACCACTAGCATTTATTAAATACCTGATATGCACCAGGTATTCTAGATGCTGCAGATAAAATAGTTCTGATTATAAGTAAGAAGTCCTAAACCCCATTATGCTGCCAATCTTCTCTAGGCTTCAATACATGCATGTATTTATCTTTTTTATAATCTATAAGGGGAAGCTATTAATGCCATTGTAACTGAGAACAAGAGCAAAACTCAGTTTGGGGAAAGCTTTCTTATTGCCCATAGCTGTTTAGTCATAGTAACAAGAAGATTCTGAACACCTAAAATTGGAGTCATTTCTAAAACCAGATAGGAGCACCTGAGTGACTCAGTAGGTTAAGCATCTGCCTTCAGCTCAGTTCATGATCTCAGAGGCCTGGAATTGAGCCAGGCATGGGGCTCTCTGCTCAGCAGAGAGTCTGCTTCTCTCTCTCCCTCTACCCCTACCCCTGCTCACGAGCTCCCTCTTTCTCTGTCTCAAGTAAACAAAATCTTTTAAAAATAAATAAATAAACAAATAAAAACCACTGATAGTATTCAAGAGACCAATAACTTGGAAGTTATGTGGACCTCCTTTTACAGTCCTTCATGGAGATGCTGTTTAAGACATGTGAGTGGTGATATATGACTCACTGTAGTACTGTAACCCAGGGTAGGTAGGTACACAGATGAGAAACATCTGCATTCCTTGCTACTAAGCTGTCTCTCATTCCAACAGTAGACCTTGACCTTTTAAACTGTACAGCTTAGCATATGTGAAACTACAACGGAAGAGAATCTATAAACATATTTGATAAAACAATTTATTTAATGAAATATCAAATTCATTCAAATGTGTAATCCTAAATCCTATTTAGGCTAATCCTCAGCTTCTAGCATTATTTATTTTGCACTATAAAATGCCTCTTCTCTCTTGGAAGCATGGCACCAAAGGGAGGAACTGTAACTTTTAATGGGCACAGTTAGAACTAGAAATTTTTATCTGAAAACCATAAAGCTTTTAAAAATGAATTTGCAAATGTAATTGAGCTTCTAATAGCTGCTACTGATAGTAATTAAAGAAATCTCATTTCCCTAAATTAAACATAATGAAATGTTTTTCAAGATCAAATAAAACTAGAAAATGCCATCAGGGTGATAGAATTTGCCTCTAAAAGTGATATTCTGGAGTTTGCAGAGAAGCTTTAGTTGCTAGCAAAAGCCAAAGGCTTATAGGGTTATGGGTAATGTGGAAATCATTTTCACTGTTTTATACCAACTTTTATTGACTGATAACCAATCTGAAAAGCAGTATATTGCAGGGCTTCACATTGCAATGATTATGCAAATGTAACAGATACCCTTTAAAGCTCTTCTGTTAGGGCCTTTAAGAAGTTTCTTATTTAATTAAATGTCAGCTTATCCTCAGTTCAACGTGTGCATTTCATACTCTTAATGTTTAATGTTTACATTTACATTACGTTTGCCTTTTCTTAAAGTAAAAATGGCATCTGGGGGCCACAGTGACTGTTTTATCCTGGCCTCTAGTTAACAGGCAGGGAGTGCTTCAATAGCTCAGAAGTGATCATTGCCTGACTCCTCCTTCCTTCATCATCAGAATAAGATAAGATTCTCACCCTGAATATATTTAAAATCTAACCAGTGATATTCCTTTAAAGTAAGACTTATTTTAGTTCATTTTACTTTGTGCATCTGTTGTTTAAAGTATAAATTAACTGTCCCATGTTAAATGAGGGATAAGCATTTAGTAACATTCTATTGATATGGTCACTCATTCACAGGTTTCATTTGTGAAAATTTAGTTAAGTCTATGAATATGCACTTTTTTTTTGTACTTTACACTTCAATAAAAAGTTTTAAAAAATAAGAAAAAATCTAGGTGATTTAAATACAACACCAAGAGCATGATCCATGAAGGAAGAAACTGATAAACTGGATTTCATTAAAATCCTTAAAAAAAAGAAAAGAAAATTAAAATCCTCTTCTCTATACAAGGCACATGTAAGAGAATAAAAAGACAAGTCAAACTGGGAGAACATTTTTGCAAAACACATATGTGATAAGGGACTGGTATCCAAAATATTCAAAGAACTCTTAAGACTTAACCATAAGTAAACAAACAATCCAATTAAAATGATCTGTACAACAACAAAAAAGATCTGAACAGACATCTCACCAAAGAAGTTATACAGATGGAAAAAAAAAGCTATGAAAGCATGTTCAGCATCATATGTCATTAGGAAACTAGAAATTAAAGGAGCAATGAGATAAATGACTAAAATCCAAAACAATGACAAAATGTTGGTGAGGATGTGGAATAGGACTCATCATTCATTGCTGATGAAAATGTAAAATGGCATAGCCAGTTTGGAAGACTGTGTAGCAGTGAGTTACAAGGCTAAACACAGGCTTCCTAAATAATCCAGCAAATGCAATAACTAAAAAATAAAAAAATAATAATTTGGCAATTGCAATTCTGGGTATTTATCCAAATGAATTGAAAACTTACATCAAAAAAAAAAAAAAAAGAAAGAAAGAAAACTTACATCCACACAAACCTGCACACAAATGTTTATAGTAGTTTTATCCATAATTCCAAAAACATGGAAGCAACCAAAATATCCTTCCATAGAGGAATGGATAAACAGACTGTGGTATATCCATACACTAGAATATTATTTGGTGGTAAAAAGAAATGAATTCTCAAATCATGAAAAGGCATGGGAGAGTATTAAATGCTTATTACTAAGGAAAAAAACAAAACAAAATGCTGAAAATGCTGCAAACTATATGGTTCTAATTATATGACATTATGGAAAAGAAACACCTAAAAACAAGATCAGTGGTTGCCAGGGGTTCAGGAGCCGGAGAATGAATAAACAGGTGTCACAAAGGGAACTTTTAGGGCAGTGAAACTACTCTGTATGATTCTGCAATGGCGGATATGTGATATTATGCATTGTTGAAACCCACAGAATTGAACCTGAATATAAACTATGGACTTTAGTCAATGATAATACAGTGATATTAGTTCATCAGTTGTAACCAATGGTATACCACACTAATGCTAAATGTTTATCACAGGGGCACTGGGGAGTTGGATGGGTAATATGGGAACTCTGTACTTTTTGGTCAACTTCTCTGTACAACTGCTCTATTTAAAAAGTCAAAAATCAAACTGGCTTGATAGCTTCAAACTATCAAATATACTTTACTCAAATATAGTCAGGTTAATCCAGGGCTCATAGACCCTGAATGTCTACCTTCAGGATAATGTTGAGACTCCTAAGCATATAATGCAGACCCATTAGCAATCCAGTCCACTCAATCCAGCCCCATTTCAAACCACTTCCTCTGGTGCAGCCATGCTCCTGGCATACCTCTCCATTGTTGTTCTTCCTGATGCTAAAATACCTCCCCTCACAGCAAATCTCTATCCTTTTGTCTGTTTTGTCAACTCCTACTCATTTTCTGAGGCACATCTTAAATAGTTCCCCTTCCTTCAAGTTTCCCTTACTGCTCTTGAGCAAAATGAGTACCTCCTTCTTCTTCTGTCTTCTAATCATATATTGTTCTATTATATTGTGACTGTTCACATTTCAGCCTTATTGGCTAGGGTATGAACAACCTAAGCGTAAGCACCATGTCTGAATTACCTTTTCACTCTCTGGTGGAAAGTAATTGTTAAGATTTTACTGAACAATCCATCAATAAACGACATAGAGAAGTTCTTTACATTATTATTAGTAGTAGTAGTATTGCAACCCATGTGAGATAAGCGTGTATCATAGATGTTAATGCAGTAGGTTATCTCTATGAGGGTCTGAAATAATATGAACTAGGTATCTGCCACTCTGATGCTATAATTTCCCATCACAATGACACTTAAAGGTCACAGTGGCATTGCTTGTTCATTAGACACACTCGCAAGATTTTGAAAAGTGCTAGGCCACACTCCAATTCATGGTTCAATTTTTTGATGAGCACCACAAGGGTAGAGAGCCAATGTGTGATGGATTAGAGAGAGATGCATATGCTTTATATGCCAGACATGTACAAGTCAGAGATAGTGTTCTGCTTGGAAAATTAAGGATTATGACTTAACAGTCTTGACCAGGTGACAATTCGGTTCAGCAGTGTGAGTTCAAGATTAATGTGATTACAGAAGAAAAATGACAAGTCATTCCTATCGCTTCAACATTAATATTAGGCTAAGAATCTATATCTGGGCTACTTTTCTTCCTTCTTAAAGTCTCTGCTTTGGCAATTCCAACCACTAAAATCTGAGCCATTACCTCTGTATGAGGGACTCCCTAATCTGTATGCTCTTTACTGCAGGGGCAGGATACCTTCTACTTGCCTTCCCTGACTCACTCTCCACTTTGTGCCACACTGATCCTTACTCTGGAAGGCTGTCCCAATTAGCCTTCATTGAGGAGTTTTGTGCTCTCTGGATTCCTGATAGGTCTGGCCCAAAAGCAGCCGCAGTAGGAAATCAGAGGGGGATGTATTTACTTACTTAACAGCTCTCAACGCTGTGTATTAGAGTAAAACAAAATCAAACAGAGGAGGGCTTATTAACATGTACATTGTTTTGACCACTCCTGGCACTTCTGATTCAATAGTGCTTGGGTGAAGCCTGATAATTTACATTTCTAACAAGGTCCCAGATGATGGTGATGCTGCTGCTGCTGGTCAGAGCACCACTTTGAGAACCATTCACACATCTTCCTCCCTGAAAGACAATTCTGAGCTACTAGTATCCTTTCATCAAAAGTCACTGCTTCTCTCAAAGTGACTCATTCTACAGGATTGTGACGATTAATTTTATGTGTCAACTGGCAAGGCCATAGTACTCAAGATGTTTGATCAAACATTATTCTAGATGTTACTGTGAAGGTATTGTTTAGGTGAGATTAGCATTTAAATCAGTGAAATTTGATAAAGCAGATGACCTTATATAATGGGGGTCTGTAGACGTGAACTGCAATTGTCCTCTTGGTCTAGCCTGATGTACTAGCCCACAGATTGTGGACTTGCTAAATTTCCACAATCATATGAGTCAATTTCTTAAAATAAATTTCAAAGAAAAGAAAAGAAAAGAAAAGAAAAGAAAGGAAAGGAAAGGAAAGGAAAGGAAAGGAAAGGAAAGGAAAGGAAAGGAAAGGAAAGGAAGGAAAGAAAGAAAGAAAGAAAGAAAGAAAGAAAGAAAGAAAGATAGATAGATGTTTTATCCATAATAACGCACACACACATACTGTTAGCATTGGCCCTCTGGAGAACCCTGACTAGTATAAAGACTTAGTCCCTCCAGGGAACATGTTTCCTACACTTCTCTTCAGATAGGGGGATATCATTTGACTGCTTTAAAGTCTTTCGTGTCCGCACTGTCTCTTATAGTGTTCCTATTTCCACACTTTTGTAAACAGTCCTAACGTAATAAACTAAACTCTTCTTGAATTATCCTATTTCAAATGTGTCATCTATTTCCTGTAGGTATCCCAGCTGGTACAATGCATCTTAAATTCAACGAGTGGAAAAGTCAAGTTGCCTTCTTTCTTTCTGAGCCTGCTGTTCCTGCTGTGCTCCCTCTGGTGATTAATAACTTCCTCCCAGGCACCCAGACTTGTAAGCTCAGCATCAGTTTTTGACTTTTTGTAATTGTTGGTTCAACTTTCTAGGTTCTCTACAATTCTAGAAGCTCCTTAGAACAGAGCATGTCTTTTTTTGTCTTAGTATCTCCAGAGCCTAACACAGCCTAATAGAGCATGAACCAGCCATTTTACAGGTGGCCCCAAATGATGTGCCAAAGAAATTTTTAAAAAAGAAAAAAATATTGATTACATATGCTTTCATATGCATTGTTTCCAAGTCCCAATGAGCAAAGGTATTCCAAAGAGCATGATTCACTACTAACATGTTGGGTGTTGGTTCTTCTTCGACAGTAATATTTCTGTCTACCTCTTCTCCATTCCTATTTCCAGAACTCTGCTTCATGATTCTAGTATTTGTGACTTAGATAATAGTATTAGCCTTCTAATCTGTTTCCTTTCCTCCAATCTCCTGTTCCTTTAATCCAGCTGCAACTTTAGTTTCTGACCATGACTTTCTCTGTATTTCATGACATTCTACAACCCAACTAAGATAATCCACATTTCTTAGTTTTTGTATGTGAGACTCTTCACACACCAAGCCAGCTTCTCAAATCTATCTTATCACTTCTTTGTATGGAATCTCTCTCTACTCCAAGTGCCAGTCACCTATACCTTAAACATATTCTGAGTATCTCTAACTCTATGTCGTACTAATACCTTTGCTTGAAACCATTTGCTACTCATTTTCATATACATGTATCAGAATCAACCTCTTGTCCTATTTCTATAATTGTACCAACCTACTATGATTTCTCATTGCCTCAAATACTTTCAATAGTTATTGCCTACACCTCACATCTGTAATCTATATGTGTATATATAGATCCATAGATAATTTCTCAAAATAGACAGTAAGTAACCAAATGGCCTACCAAATGGTGTTCTACTTTTTGTACCCACCCAGCCTCAACCATAGCACAACAACGTTCAACACATCTGTCAATGTGTATATCCATGGCCTGTGAAAAAGTATGCCTCTAAAGAACAGTTAGAAGCATACTTTTTCTTTAGAAAAAAGAAACAAATCAAAGCTTTGCTCCTACTTCAGGGCATTAATAATACATAGATAAAGGGTTCCCATCTGCATGGGACTTATAGATTTCAAAAGGGGAAGGAGACTCTATATTTAGCTAATTTTATTGAATATTTGTTGAAAAAATAGCACGCCATTATGTGCTTTGATTCATGGCTTCTGCATTTTTATTTGGGAGATTCCTTTTATGTTTTTGTTTACTTTTGTGTTTTGTTTCTGTTTCTGGTAGTCTTTTTTTGTGTGTTTGTTTATTCTTAAGATGTACTCCCAGATAATTTAACTCTGAAGATTCAAATGTGGCCCAGGAATTTCCATATTAATGAGCACCTTATGTATTTAAAATGCTAGTGTTTTTGTTTGTTTTTGGATTTGGCTCTCATTTTGAAAAACACTGAAATAGTATATAAAAGAAGAAAAGAAGATTTCATGTTATTGATGGACAATTGTAAATGACACTATTAAATATGTCATATTAATGGAAATGCTTATTTATTCAATTTTGATATTTTTATTCAAAAAATTCATATAACCCAATAAATTAAGGTATTTTCCAACCAAGAAAATGATTCTTCATCTGCCTCACAAATCACTCCATATAATTGAAGGTATACTAGTTAATGTTTTACTTCATAAAGCACTGAGGGGATAATAGTATAAATGTTAAATGGTATAAAACACTCTATGCAATTCAACTAAAGGGTGAGTGTGCTTCTAAATGAAAAAGGGTATGGGTAGCCAGAGAGAGAAGTATTGCTCATACATACAAAGCTAAGCAGAAATCAGACAATTGTCCTTTAGGAAATTCAAAATATTCCATCTCTCCTTTCTGTTTGCTCTTGGTTAGGGAGGTTTTCATTGAAACCTATTTGAGGCAAGTGCTGAGTATATTTGCTATCATTGTGTTCTTTGATCTCAGTATATTGGATGCAGTTGTAGAGACAGGTAATGTGGGCAAATAGGAAGAAAACAAACTGCTGCCTACAGATAATTCTTTTTCTGGGCTGCTAAGGGAAATCCAAGATGATTACAAATTTTCCTCCATTTATTTTTAAGACATGAATAGCAAAACACACTTCAATTTAAGAATGGAGGTTTCACCTTTTGAACTCACTTTGAATTATGAGTTAGGAAAATTCATTGTGCTATATTCATTTGCTCATTCAAAAATATCACGGAGATTTTATACCAGACACATAAATAAGGTACCACCTACTCTGACAGTAGCACCCAGGTGTCCTATTCACACCCCAGAAGAATGGAGTCTCCATTGCCATGACAACCCAAGAGTTACATAACCTATTACCTCATTTCTACATTAGCTCTATCACTTGCTATTCTATACACTTCAGTTCTTTGGTCTCCATCCATTTTATATTCAAGCAACAAAACTACCTTCCCAAATGTAATTTAGATCACTAGCTACTAGTTAACACAAAATGGTGTCTCGGGGATTATCAATTTTTCAATTATTCGGTTGACAACAAAACTTACTGAGAACCTGAGAAGTGAGAGAGATTCCAAGTAAAAGAAGGATTCAGTGCACCTCTGGCAGCTCTGAGATATAAGAGCCCACATACTCAGACTGGAAGGAAGCCTTTGGGAATGAAGAATGGCACATGCTTAAGGCAAAATGAGGTCCTCAGTCCTACAACTATAGGGAACCAGATTCTGCCAACAACCCCAATGGATAAGGAAGTGGTTTCTTCCCAGAGCCCAACTGACTAACAACTTGATGTGACTTGTGAGACCAAGAGCAGAGAAATTAGTTAAGCCAATCCAGATTTCTGATCTACAGAACCCATAGAAAATATATGATGCATGTGTTGCTTTAAGCTGCTAAGTTTATGTAATTTGTTTTGGAGGCAGTAGAAAACTAATACAAAGACCCTATAAATAATCTACATGAAGATAGTACTACTTTATAAAACAACATATTCCATAATTAAGTAGAAGATACAAAGTCTAGTGAGAACCACTGGCATAATCCTACAAGTTTTAAAAGGATTCAGATTCAGAAGTGAGAAAAGTTAATGAGGCTTGTAGAAATCACAGAAGAGTTTCTGGGAATTTGAATCAATTGAATAAAAAAAAGTACTAGATAGGGGTGCCTGGGTGGCTCAGTCAGTTAAGTGGCCAACTTGATTTCAGCTCAGGTCAAGATCTCCGAGTCCTGGGATCAAGCCCCACATTGAGGTCAGAGGTGAGTTGGCTTGAGGATTCTCTCTCTTCAACTGCCCCTTTTCTCTCTTATGTGTTCTCTCTCTCTCTCTCTCTCTCTCTGTCTCTCTCAAATAAATAAACCTTTAAAAAAGTACTAGATAAAGAAGCAGCAAGTATTTAAAAAAAGTAAAACAATGAGGAGCAGAAACGAGCAAGTTGGGATGACTTACTAATGAGAAGGCCAAATCTCATTGTTAGCATGAGGAGTAAGGCTTATGAATTAAATAGCAGCTTGATAATTGTTCTTAAGGGTTGCCCTAGGTCAAAATTGGAAGGAGGAGCAAAGGAAAGGAAGGCACATGATGGGGGTACCTGAGCCCCTTTTTCCCATCCCTTCTTCATCCAGAGTATTTCCACATTGATAGATTTTACATATTTTATTCCTGAGTAAGACTGCACTTGAACAAAGATTCCACGGCAGTATCAGTTTGCCAGGGCTGCTGTAACAAAGGACCACAAAATAGGTGACTTAGAAAAGAAATTTATCCTCCTAAGTTCTGGAGACCAGAAGTCCAAAATCAAGGTGTCAGTAGAGCCCCGTCCCTCTGAAAAATACCAGGCAAGGGTCTGTGACAGGCTTCCTTCCCAACTTATGGATGTGTGACTGCAATCTTCACATGGCCTTCTCCCTGTGTGCATGTCTGGGGCCAAGTTTTCTTTTTGTAATAAGGACCCCAGTCATTGGACTCAGGGTTGACCCTGCTGCATTAGGGCTTCATCTTAACTAATTATATCTTCAATGGCTATTTTCAACAAAGTCACGTTTTGAGTTATTAGGTGTTGGGACTTCAGCATATGAATCTAGAGGAGGACACAGTTCACCCATTACCATAGTTAAAACAAAGTCGAGAACTACATGTATCAAAGAACAACTCTGACCAGCATTGAGAGCCCTTCAGCCAATAACTTTCCTCCCAATGTGTCCAAGCCACACAATTTACTCATTATTCTTTCTACCCACTACGTCTTTCTGCTCTTAGACCTTCCCATACCCAATTCTAAGGTTTAGTCCAAGAGTTTTCTCTTTTAGGAAAAATTCATATGATAACCTATTTCTAGGTAGGCTATTCTGCTTTACATATAATATTAGCAACAAACTGTCTTATGTTTGTTGGTAAACTGCTTAGCAACCACTGTGCTGACATCCTCTGTGAGACTGGAGACTCATCTGAATGGTCTTGTACCTAAAGTCCCATTCTACGCACTCACTAAAATTAGCCTACCACAAAACATATTCATACAAGACATACCTAAAAACAGTAAATTCAAAGCTAAATTTAAACTTTGTTCCATAGAAATACACCTCTAGCCCAATTTTTAAGTCAAGCACACAGGTCCCCTGTCAGTGTGTCAACCACTGGGACTGGAAAATACTACATAGTACACATATAACTCTACTGCTGATGCTTTGAGATTTGAGCTTACAACCAAAGCTGGAAAAGTACCACGTAGTGTCCCAGTGCCACCATTATGTGTCAGCACACAACTGAGCAGAGGGCAGTGGTGTTCACCCTAGCAGCCAGCATATGTCTCAGGTAAAGATTAATTCTTGAGATTCATATTTTGAAAAGTTATCACACCCCTGAAGACTTGGGCCTGTCTGAGGAAGTTTTTACTTTATATTTTTTATGCCATTAGGTAATGAGATACATGGAGCCTTGGCACTCTGCACAGTCATCTTCACCTATAAGCACTAAGGATCTACAGCCAAGGTAAAGAGTACAGATTTTTCTTAATTTCCTGAAAATTTCTTGAAATACAGGTTCAGACTCAAGAAGCTTCACAGGATTCTTTCCCTCCTGAAGGGACAATATGGATCAGATTTGCACTTGCTCTTTCTCATTCTTATTTTGGCCCTATTGTACAGTTTGTAGAACCTGTAATTACATATTTACCACTTTCGAAAGCCTATTTTTTTCCCATCCATATCACTAACCTCCTCAGAAAAGGATGCTCTGCATAAGTAGGGAAAAGGCTAATAAAATCATTTTTAAGTTTTTATATAATTTCTATCACAGCCAAAGAGTGGTGTTTGCAGAGACGTATTTTTTGTTGTGAGAAATCATTTAATTGCTGTATTTAAAATTCACATAAACACTGTGCTGAAGATTAAAGATCTACATGGAAAAAAGACATTTTTGAATTTAAAAAGTACCATACCCATATTTACAAGAGTTATAGCATCTTAAGTTGAAAAGGGATTGCTCTATGGAAAGTAGAAGTATAAATACAATACTTTAAGCCACAGCATCTTATTTCTTTTTGGAAAAAGAAGTGCAACATTTATTTATCCCTGTAAATATAGTGTTACTATGAGAGGAAAAAATCAAAGTGATATATAGAAGCCCTAAATTCTTTTTTTTTTAATATCCTTGGGACAGTGACTCTGCTCAACCTTCACACTGGATACCACATTTTTACTCTTAAGGAAACACTGAATTGACTTCCTTGATGCAATACTTTTTTTTTTTAATTTAGGAAATATCCCACTCAAGTCTTTATGTCTTCATAATATATAGTCTTTTAAGAAGACAAGCCAGGAAATTGAGAGCTTTCCAAGCCACTTGCGACTCCTCTTAAATTACTTTCTGCAGTTAAAATAACTGTGTTTGTAAACCAAGTGCTTTTCAAGAGTAAGATCCCCCAAACAGCCATATGTTATTGTTTTCCATGGAAGAAAATGCATTATTGTGAAGGTTTGGTGACATAAAGGTGGCACTAGAGAACTAGGGTGATGCTTTCAGTTCCATAAAAGGCGAAGTATAAAAGAGAACAGCCCAAGGAATCTGGGATATGATGTTACCTCTCTACAGAGACGAAACATGTTCTAAAATGCTCTACCTTTAGGTGTTTAAAAAAGATGGAAAAGTAAGTTGCAAGGAACTTAAAAGTGAAAAAGAAAACACCACCAACAGCGGTTTGGAAACCTCAGGGGGAATTAGAGGACCATCACTCCCGGTGACAAAAGCCCAGCATCCTGGCTGCTTGGCGTCTGCCTCTGAGATTGGCCCTGAAGGCCCCATTTACACTGGCGCTCTCACATCACAGTTGTTTCTCGTGCTTTAACTTGATTGCCTCCATTAGTAGAGGCACAAGGGCACTGAACAGCTCAAAACTCTGTCTGATGCCACTGAAATCCAAGCCTTCCTAACTCCCTGGGCTACAACAACAGGCAATAAAAAAGGCCCGTGGGAACTGGAGACAAATATTTAACTTGCCAAAAGTTCTCAGACATCCTAGAAACGCTTATAATTATACTTCCTTGCCACTGGAAGTTGTTGGTCAACACTAAGTCAAACCAGCTTTATATTTTTGCTGGAGGAAAACCTCAGAATAAAAATCATTAGGCACCGAACTTTAAAAGGCACAGCTTCTGCCCAAGGAATGTTATAATCCAGAGATGCTGAGCTGATATTTACCTATGGGCTCTTGAAAAGGTATAATGAGGAGTGGAGTTTAATTTTGCTGCTGCTGTTATTTGCTTAAAGTTTCCATTTTCCTATTGACTTCTCATTTCAAAGGAAATTTCATTTTTAGTTTTCAGGTACCTTAACACCTCAAGTTTTAGTTTCTCTGTCAAGCAGTAATTGCATTTGATGAATTCCAATTCAAAGAATCCTGTTATTTAGAGGCAGCCTTGTAAACTGGCTAAGAACCTATTCCCGCATACTTAGACTGAATAATTTATCTGTTTGTAAGTCTGGATTCTCAAAACTTAGGTATCTTAAATATGGGCATAACTCAACTGAACAAAACAAGTGCCAACTGAACACCTACTTTAAGCATAGTAATGCCTAAGAAAACAGACAATATAAAGCAAGTTAGGCAGAGCAAACAATGAAAGAGCAATTGCAAGCCCACGGGCAAGAACTCAATTTCAAATGCTTCAATGTGTACAGATCCATTCTATGGGAATGCAAAGCACGGAACAGCTCCCCATGGAGGCAGGTAAATATTTTTTTCATGACAGATAAATTAATCCCTTTCAACAATATGTGGTGGCTCATCTACGAGAACAACTATGGTGCCAAATGGTGTAAAAAGTTTGAAACTGCTGCTGTGTTTCCAGTTTCAAAATAGCTCCTATCCACCAAAGGAGGGAGGAAAGGGGAAGGTAAGACGGTGAGCTCTGGAGGAAAAGCTGAGTATGAAATCAGGTTCTGCCTCTTTCCAGCTGAGAATTGGTGAAGTTTTTTACCCCAGGTACCTATTTGCACCCTTTTTCTTGTCTTTGCTGAATTCGATAAAATAATAAAGCACTAAACAAAACTAACTCATAACTGTCTACTCTTCTGGTTTATATCTTTTAACAGAAATGTATGAACCACAGGCTAGAGATTTTGGTGACTGGGCAAGACTGCTCCTCATCTTGTCTATTACCATTCCTACTGCAAATCAAGTGCCCATTCTTGGCAGTTCTCCAATGTGGCTCACAGACTTCCACCCTATTTAAATGGCATTCAGGTACAGTTTGCCCAGATGCCTAAACCCCTGCCCCGTGGTCTCCTTGGAATCCATTCTTTCTAAGGATCTGCATATGAGATGGTATATCAGGGAAGCCCTGAAAATTGGAAATGAAATAACTTGTTTTAGAAGATAATTGGGGGTGCTCGCCTCAGCAGCACATATACCAGAAGACAGTTGCGGAAAACACCTTATCGTAAAACAATAAGCTGTGTTTGGATGCCTGAAGAGAATCCTTCTCTGAGGCATAACCTGTATGTATCAACATGCCTAGATTTGTGGTGTTAACAGTATGAAGAGGGATGTGATGTTGTGGTAACTCATGCAATGCTGGTGGGACTGCCAACTGCACAACCCTCTTGGAAAACAATTTGGCTTGTGTGGTAATATTTGAGACACTCATGGCCTATGATCCAGTGATTCGACAGACAAGACGTTCAAGAAACTCATCCAAGGGTCACAATTGGTATTGCTTGTAGAAGAAGCCCAAATTCCCATCAATAGTAGAAGAGGTAAATTGTGGTATATCCATGTGGTATAAAACTACAGGGTGGTGCAAATGAATAGATTGTAGCTGCATGCCTTGTGAGAAAGAGAGAAGTAAAATGACTCTCTTAGGAGAAGGGAACTGCAGCAAAGAGAGCGGGGGAGATATGGTAAGCAGGGAGTCCAGGGCTGACCACAGAGAGACACTGGGTTCTGGGGGATCTAAGCTTTGGGCCATGAAACAAAGATGTCCTCTGATGTCACCAAGATCCAAGGAACTTGCCATCCCTGACCCCAATTCCATTCTCCCCAGTCACCCTCTGATTATTAATCAGCTCTTAGGTGCATCAGTGCTGATGAGGCTGAACCTTGGCAGGTAAAAGTCTTTTGTTTTCATGAAAGGAAGATTTTTCATTACAAAAATTACTAAACCGAGCTCTATTTAGTCGTGATCTTTTCAGTTCATTTTATGACAAAAATTTCTATTACCCTCGGTTAATTCCATCAGCATTATCAGTTAACAAATGTTCCAGTGCATACTTTATGCTGGGTGTGGTGTTTGGTGCTGTACGAATAGTGGGGATGAAAGAGATGTTGCCTCTGTTCTCCAGGGATGCCAGGAAGTATCAAATGAGGTACTGCAGTGGAAGTAATGGGGCGAGGTACATCAGGATAGGTCCATCTGAGAAGGCAACCTCTACATCAAGAGGAGAAGATGGAAAAGAGTCAGGTGTGCGAAGAACTGAGAAAGGATTATTCCAGCGAGAAGGAATTCTGCAACTTAAGGGAAAAGAAAAACACAACATAATTTTAATGTAATATGTACTTTAATGTAGTGTAGTCATTTTGCCTGGCTCATACTTTATGGAGATGTTAATTGTATTAACATAGAATTGGGTATCTTGTTTATTATATTATGACTATTTTTTCATGTTGCCATATAATGTTCATAAAAAGTATCATGTTCCAGAGATATTCTACAGATTGGCTATATGACCTTGTATTTAATCACTGCCTTGGTTTTCAGGTGTTTGGATCACTTAAAATATTTTACCCTCTGACTAGTCTTCAAATGAAAAAGGTCTTTCTTTACATGATTATCCCTGTATCTTTTGTTTTATTGTCCTAGGCCAGTTTCCATTATTATGCATTTAAACACAATACCCACACTAGGATAATGGAGCATGTTTCATTCTTGATTCATCTTAATCACTTTTATTAAACTTAAAATTCTTAAGTTTAGAGAGTAGCTCACATTATCTAGACCACAAAATGTCCTTCATTTTGGCACAGTCTTCAAATCTCTTCAAAATTCATCACAACCATAAACTGAGGAACTGAACTATAGCTACCGTAAAGACTTTAAAATTTGAAATCTGGTTTTAGGAGACTGACATTTCCCCAGCTTGTGATTTAACATGTTTTTACTTTTTGTGGTGTCTGATAGTCAACCTTATATACTTCCTCTTTGAGATGGTTCATGATCACCAGGCCATACCATAATATGACAAATTTACCTGGGACCATCTCTAAATTAAGCACCACTAGAATTATGATAAAATACAAAATTTCAGCTCAAAGGTTTTATTGTGGGTCTAGCACCTTTTAGGTCTTGAGGTTAACAGGCAGTGGCAGTGAAGCACCCCTCCTCTGACCCCAAACTTTGGCTTCTCTCAGAAATCCACTTACATGAAAGCAATAGAGTTGTCATGTGATAAAATTCAAGTCCTTTGTGTTGACAAATTTTAAGTGACAATATTTAGTACTGGGATGACAAATGCTAACCTGAAGAAACCATCACCTAACTTGCTTGGCCCATTGATCTGAATATCAGAGAGGCTGAAGGCAGCACAATGATTTAGCTATCATTGAATGATTACACATAAGTCATTGGAATAAATACTATCTTTGCCATCATTAAGGACGTCCCCAGTGTGAATCATTTCTAAACTACTTCATGGTGAATGATGCAACAATAATCAAAGCTCACATTTGCAGAGTCGCTTAGAGCTCACAAATCATATTCATATATTTGACACTACCACCCTGAAGGGTAGGTAGTACAGAAAGGTTGTTTTATTTTTTTGAATAGATGAGAAAATTATTCTTTTAGAGGTTAAGAGATCTGCTTGAAATAGTATATAATGAAGTGAGGCAATGAACTCTGGTCTCCTGATTCCAAATCAACTGCTCTGTACCCCGATACCCAAGATGAAAGCACAGTTAAAAGGGATGAACTTCTAGTTCCAGCCTTAGCATGAATTAACTAGTCATATCACCTCATTCAAGTCAAGTAAATTTGGGGCCCATCTTTTTTATTTGTAAAATGAAAATATTGATCACATAACCTCTAAAGGTTGAAAATTCCATTTTAAAATTCCTTTTTATTATGAATTATTGACTGTAATTAAAGTAAACAACAATGACAACAAAACAGTTCACCCATTTCTCTTACCCCCACCCCCCACTTCTGGCAACCATCACTCTGTTCTATATCTTTTAGCTTGCTTTTTCTTTTTTTTAAATATTTTATTTCACATAGAAGTGAAGTCATATGGTGTTTGTCTTTCTCTGACTTATTTCACTTAGCCGGATACCCTTGAGGTCCATGCATGTTGTTCCAAATGGTGAGATCTCACTCTTTTGTACGTCTGAATAATACCCCATTGTACATATACACCACAGATTTTTACCCATTCATTGATCAATGGACACTTAGGTCATTTCCATAACTGAGCTATTTTTTGTTTTTTATTTTTATGATTATTTATTTATTCAATAGAGAGAGGAAGAGAGGGAGAGTGAGCATAAGCAGAGGGGAGCAGCAGAGGGAGAGGGAAAAGCAGGCTCCCTGCTCAGCAGGGAGCCAGATGGAGGCCTCAATCCTAGGACCTGAGCCAAAGGCAGAGGCTTAACTGACTGAGCCACCCAGGTACCCCCATAACTTTACTATTGTAAATAATGTATAATGAACATGGAGGAGCAGATCTTTCTGAGTTAGTGATTTTCTTTGAATAAAAGGCCAATTGCTTCCTCAGCCTTTTGGCTAAGATGAAGTGTGTGAATAAATGCCCAGCAGTGGAATGGCTAAATCATATGGTAGTTCTATTTTTAACTTTCTGAGAAACAGCCATACTGTCTTCTATAGTAGCTATGCCAATTTACATTCCTGCAAATAGCGCATAAGTGCTCCCTTTCCTCTCTGTCCTTGCCAACAGTCGTCTTGCTGATAACAGGTAGGAGGTGATATCTTACTGTGGTTTTGATTTGCATTCCCCGGATGATTAGTGATATACTCAGAATCTTTTCATGTACCTGTTGGCCACTGTATGTCTTTGGAAAACCGTCTATTCAGATCTTCTTCCACTTTTAATTGGATTTTTTTTTGGTGTTGAGTTGTATAAGGTTTTTATATATTTTGGCTATTAACCCCCTTGTTACATGTATCATTTTCAATATTTTCTCCTGTTCTGTTGGATGCCTTTCCATTTTGTTGATAGCTTCCTTTGCTGTGCAGAAGCTTTGTAGTTTGATGTAGTCCCAATTTGTTTATTTTTTTATTTTGCTGTCCTAGCTTTTTGGTGTCATATTCAAAAAATCATCAAGACCTATGTCAAGAAGCTTAACCTCTATTTTTTCTTCTAGGAGTTTCATGGCTTCAGGTTTTACATTTAAGTTCTTAATCCACTTCAAGTTGATTTTGTGTGTGGTGTAAGATAGTGGTCCAGTTTTATTCTTTTGCATATGGTTGCCCAATTATCCCAACACCAGTTATTGGAGAGACCATCCTTTCCACAATATATACCCTTTGCTCCTCTGTCATGAATTTATTGACCAAGTATGCATGGGTTTATTTCTAGGCTCTCTTCATTGGCTTATGTATCTGTTTTTATATGTATACCATAATATATATATATATATATATATATATATATATATATATATATATATATTCATGGGAAACACAGAGAGAGGCAGAGGCACAGGCAGAGGTAGAAGCAGGCTCCTGGCAGGGAGCCTGGTATGGGACTCAATCCCATGACTCCAGGATCACAACCTAAGCCAAAGGCAGACACTCAACCACTGAGCCACCCAAGCATCCCTAATAACATAGTTTTGAAATTACTATAGCTTTGTAGTATAGTTTGAATTCAGGGAGGACAATGCCTCCAGCTTTGTTTTTCTTTTTCAAGATTGCTTTGGTTATTCAGAATCTTTTGTGGTTCCATTCAAATCCTAGAATCATTTGTTGCATTACTTAAAACATGCCGTTCGAATTTCGATAGTGATTGCACTGAACCCATATATTGCTTTAGGTAGCATGGGAATTTTAACCATATTAACTCTTCCATTCCATGAGCGTGGAGTATCTTTCATTTTTATTTTCAGTTTATTTCACTAATGTCTTATATTTGTCAATACAGGTCTTTCACCTCCTTGGTTAAATTTACCCCTAGGATTTTCTTTTTTTTTTTAGACAATTCCAAATGAGATTGTTTTCTGAATCTCTTTCTGATAGTTCATTATTAGTGCATAAAAACATAAAGGTTTTTAAATATTGATTTTGCACCCTGCAATTTTACTGAATTCATTTATTTGTGATAACAGGTTTTTGACAGAGTATTCTGGGTTTCTATATATATATATGGTGTCATCTGTAAATAATGCCAATTTTACTTCTTTCCAATTTGGATACCTTTTATTTCTTTTTCTTACTTAATTGCTCTAGTTAGGTTCAGTACTATGTTAATAATAGTGGTGAAAGTGGGGATCCTTGTCTTGTTCCTGGTCTTAGAAGAAAAGTTGTCAGCTCTTCAGCAGTGAGTATGACATTAGCTGTGTTAGCCATGTTAGCTTCTTGTCAAATATGACCTTTACTATGTTGAGGTAGATTTCCTTTATTAACTGCTTTGTTGAGAATCTTTAGCTCAGTAATGGATCTCATCTATGCAAGGTGAACTTTGTCAAATGCTCTTCTGAATCGATTGATATGATAATACAATATTTATCTTTCATTTTGTTAATGTGGTGTATTGCACTGACTAATTTGCTGTGATCGAACCATCCTTGTATCCCTGGAATAAATCCTACTTGATCATGGCATATGAGCTTTTTTAATGAATTGTTGAATTTAGTTTGTTAATATTCTGTGGAGTATTTTTGTATTTATGTTCATCAGGAATATTGGCCTGTAATTTTCTCTTGTGGCATTTTTGTCTAGTTTTGGTATTAGGGTAATGCTGGTCTCCTAAAATGAGTTTGGAAGTGCTCTCTCCTCTTCTATTTTTTTAGAAGAGTTTAAGAAAGATTAGTATTAATTATTCTGTGAGCGTTTAGCAGAATTCACCAGTGAAGCCATCTGATTCTGATCTGTTTTTTGTGAGGGAGAGGGAGAGAGAGAGAAAGAGAGAGCACAAGTGTGTGGGTGGCGGGCAGAGAGACAGAATTTTAAGCAGGCTCCACACCTAGCACAGAGCCTGACATAGGGCTTAAGCTCACAATCCTGAGATCACAACCTGAGCCAAAATCAAGAGTCAGATGCTTAACCGACTGAGCTACTCAGGTGCCTCTGAGCTTCTGTTCTAGGAGAGGTTTTTGTTTACTGATTTAATCTTTGTATTATATATCAATCTGTTCAGATGTTCTATTTCATCATGAAACAGTCTTGGCAGGTTGTATGTTTCTAGAAATTTATCTCTTTCTTCTAGGTTGGCCAATTGGTTGGCATATAATTATTCATACTGGTCTCTTACAATCCTTTGTATTTCTGTGATATCAGTTGTAACTTCTCATTGATTTATGATTTTATTTGAATCCTCTCTCTTTTCTTGGTCAGTCTAAAGTTGTGTCCATTTTATCTTTTTAAAGAGCCAGCTCTTAGTTTTATTGAACTTTTCTATATTTATTTAGTCTCTGTTTCATTTCTTTTTGCTTCAGTTTTTGATATTTCCCTCCTTCTACTAACTGGGCTTCATCGTTTCTAGTTCCTTGAAGGTTAAAATGAGGCTGTTTATTTGTCTTTTCTTGTCTCTTGAGGTAGGAATTTGTATTTATACATATAAACAGTTTATATCTACTCTGTGTTCCTTTTACCTAATAGTTATAATTATATTTCTACTTACTATGCTGTCTTTAATCTTCATGCTAGACTTACAAATGCTTAATCCATGAACTTCATTATAGATTTAATGCTTCAGTAAGATTTACTCTTTCATATGTGTTCTCATTAGTAATAAGTACTCTCTCTTTCCAGCATAAAAAAGTCCCTTTCAAATTTTTTGGATAGCCAGTCTAGTATTGATGAATTCCTTTAACTTTTGCTTCTCTAGAAATCTCTTCATCTCTCCTTCAATTCTGAATACCTTGCCATGTAGAGTATTATTGGTTAGAAGTTTTGGTTTTGTTTTTTCTTTTAGAAGTTTTGTTTTTGTTTCTGCTGAAAATTTTGCTGATAATCTTATTGGGAGGGAAAAGAATTCCCTTGTACATGTTCTCATGCTGCTTTTAAGATTCCTTGTCTTTAACCCTTGACATTTTAATTATATTGTGTCCTAATGTGTGTCTCTTTGAGCTCATCTTATTTGGAATTCTCTGGGCTTCCTGAACCTGGATATGTGTTTCCTTTCCAGGTTTGGAAAGTTTTCAGCTCTCATTTCTCCCTTCTCCCTCTCTTCTTCCTCTGGGAGGCCTATCATGGGAATGTTAGTCAGTTTAGTATTGTCCTCTAAGTCTCTTATGGTATCTACTTTGTTTCATTCTTTTTACTTTTTGTCATTCTGATTAGAATAATTCCACTGCTCTGTCTTTAAGTTAAGTGATTCTTTCATCTGCTTT
Organism: Canis aureus; assembly: GCF_053574225.1. Taxonomy (NCBI): domain Eukaryota; kingdom Metazoa; phylum Chordata; class Mammalia; order Carnivora; family Canidae; genus Canis; species Canis aureus. Next base: position 42,742,952 of record NC_135630.1, read on the forward strand.
GTCTAGTCTGTTGTTGAACCCCTCTCGTTTACTTTTCAATTCAGTCATCGTGTTCTTAATTTACATGACTTGTTAATACTTCCTTATATTTCCCATCTCTTTTTACTTAACTTCTCATTGTGATCATGCATTCTTCTTCCAGTTTGGTGAGCATCCTTATGGTGATTACTTTGAACTCTTTATCAAGTAAACTATCTCCATTTCATTTAGGTTCCTTCCCCCACCCTCACCCCTCACTCAAGGTTTTATAGTTCTTTAGTTTGGAATGGATCTTTTATTTTTTCATTTTGTTTGACCATCTCTGTTGATTTCTATAAAGTTGATAAAACAACCACCTCTCCTAGTCTTGAAACAGTAGCATTGTGTAGAAGATACATTTTGTTATTCAACCCTGCCCCAGCTCTTAAGTGTCTCTCAAATCCTTGTGCTTGTCCAGCAGCCTATTATATTTTTGATAGGTCCCAGTAGCTGAGGTTGTGCCAAGATCAGTTGGCATCCTGAAAGGGAGGATCTCAGCACCTACATTTAGGCTGCCTAGACACCAGGCCCTCAGACATCAGCTTTTAAAAGTATGCAAATATACACAGTCCTCTGGGACCACAAGTATCAATCCTGCTGGCCACCAGAGTCAGAAAATCCAGAGGTGTCCTCTGGGTGGCAGTGGTAAAAATTGAGGCTTTACACAAGTGTATAAGCTCCTTCCTCAGAGATACCAGCAAGCTGGAGGAAGGCAGAGAGAGAATGCTAAGATAACACCCACATCCTACATTCCTTGAAAGCAACTACACTCTGCACCAAATGTGTGCTCAACATGATGCTTTCCCCTCAGGGCAAAATTCCAGGACAAGTAAAGAGTGCTCCTTCACAGAAAGACGAAGGGGTATGCCTCAGTCTATTTGTGCAGTGCCCTGGGGTAGTAGCCTTACAAGGACTGTCTGTCTGATTGCCACAGTCCTATGGGACCCAGTAGCGCAAGCTCCTTCCCCAGCCATCAGAGCCACATGATTAAGGAGTATCTCTGGCAGCAGCTACAATAATCTAAATATCAGATATAAAAACAAGGCCACCAGGCACATGTAAAGCTCATCCCAACACACTCAAGCAGAGGGTGAACACGAAAATAGTGCCCACCTTCCCACCTCTCTGGAAAAAAATATTACAGTCATCCCCTAGATGCATGTTTAATTAGGAATATCCCCTCAGGCTGCAGCCATGATGATCAGCTAATAGACCTCCTTCACAGAAAGACGAAGCTCCTGTGTCCTTTGCCTCTGCTGTGCCTTGGGGGTGGTAGTTGTTAAAAACTCTTTCTCTCTTGCTTACAGTCATATGGGACCCAAGAATACAACCCCCATGGGTGCCAACACCAGGTGAAGTAGCTGTGTCATCCAGCAACAGCCACAAAAGTCAGACAGGGATATAAGCACCTTTCTGGGTGACTCCAACTATTACAGTGCCATGAGGGCAGGATCAAATGCTCCCTTGGCCACCAGACTCAGGCTATCAAGAGTCACACACAAAATGGCACCAAATGTGTGTAAAAGCTCCCACCTGGGAGATACTGGCACACTGCAGCATAGCAAGGGGAAAGCATGAAGATGGCACCTGCCAATTGCCATATCTCGAAAATGCTCCAGAAGGCTCCTAGATGTGTGTGTGTGTGTGTTAAATGAGATGCCAGCTCCTTAAGCTGCTGCTTTAATACAAGTGGATGAGCCTTCTTCACTTAAAATTTGATATGATTGGCTGCTTCTGAGCTGAGCCCTGGGGTGTTTTAATCTGTGTGCATGAGCCTTTAAGAATTGTTTCTCAGATTGCTACTGTCTTGTGGGTCTCTGGACAGAAGTCCCATTGGCTTTCAAAGTTAGATGTCTTAGGAGCTTGTTTCCAAGATGCATATTTTATGTTTGGGGGACAGATATGAGGTTTGAATCCTCCTCTATTCAGTGAGATGATCTGGATTTTGAGTTACCTCCCAGTTGTGAATCACCATTTGAGGGTGAAGTTTATGGTGAGATTGTGCCCCAGAACTTTCCTACCCACTTTGATGTAGTCTTCTTCTTGTTCACCTAATGTGTAGATATCATGCAGTCAACTTTTAGTTTTTTTATTTTTTTATTTTTTTAAATTTTATTTATTTATTTATTTATAATAGTCACAGAGAGAGAGAGAGAGAGAGAGGCAGAGACACAGGCAGAGGGAGAAGCAGGCTCCATGCACCGGGAGCCCGATGTGGGATTCGATCCCGGGTCTCCAGGATCGTGCCCTGGGCCAAAGGCAGGCGCCAAACTGCTGCACCACCCAGGGATCCCAACTTTTAGTTTTTTTTAAAAGAAAATTGTTCCATATGTATCTGGAGGAGGTGAGTCTGAGATCTTCCTAAGTTGCCATCTTATCAAAATTGCATTTTCTATTAAATAATTTATTTATATGAGAATAAAGTATCTACCCACTATACATTCCTGCTCCCCATATCTTATCCAGTTACACTTTATACTTCTGCCCATGACAAGTATTTAGATATGATCTGATTTAATAAATCAACCTCAATGCCATAATATAATAATGATAATAGTGATAAGAGGGTATTAATAGCTATTTTTAATTGTGTGCTTACTATTTGGAAGGCAATATTTTAATTGCTTTATATGACAACTCATTTAATCATCATAATCACCCTAGAACTAAGTAAAGTTACTATTCCCATTCTACAATTAGAAGACTCAAACCAGAATTGGAAAAGTTCTGTATTCAAGGTCACAAAGCAAGACTCCAACCAGCTCTTCTCTAATGAATTAATTCTTGTATTTTCTTGACAGGGATGTCTGTAATGTTAATAGGGTCCCTTCCATTATAGGGACTCCCTAAAGCAAAGGCATTATTTGGTCAATGGCTCACTGAAAGAGATCTATTGCAGTATGAAGTCATCAGAATGGGTTCTACCAATGAAAGGCTCCTTTTCTCTACTTTACCTGCTGGACTTTCTTGAGAGCTCACTTCCTTTTTTGAGTCAGTAGAGAGTCAATTAATTCAATCTGCTATAAAGTCTTCCATTCCTAGGGGGAACATTTAGACTACAAACTAAAACAAACAAACAAACCTTCTATTCTTCAACTCCAGGAAGAAAAAAACAAAATATACACAATTTTATTATCCATGTTCAGTATTAACTAAGAACAAATTTCTTGCATTTTTGTAAGGTCACAATTGTTGGTCATGTTAGTGATTAATCTTTCTGAGCAAAGAGGCTGAGACTACCCCTCAAATAAAAATAGGATTCCACAATGTGTGCTCTACAAGATTACCCAGCCCCAGTACTTCCTCTTTGCACATGGACAGTAACTTCATCTTCTAAAAAGCCCAGCAAATGGGAAGAATTCCCTTTTTTTCTTGAAGCCCTCACACTAAGGGCTATGTGAGTCACTCTCCTCTCCGTTGTTCATAAATTTCCTTGTAGAACTATAGAACACAACCCTGGGACCCAGCATCTCAGCCTAGTAAGTGTGACTACACAGGAAAAATCTAGCATCATTTGTCAGTAGCAGTAGATTCATATAAGAAACATCCTAAATATGGGACAAAGACTTCTGAACAGCTCTTAGCAATCTTGTCCAACTACCCTGACCTTGAAATGCCTAAGTTCACTGTAGTAAACCTGAGAGCAACATATCAAGTGCTCTGACTGCTGTTGTGTCTCTAGAATTCCACCACCACCCTAATCCTGGAGCCTCCAATGAGACATGCTACAGTAAATCTCACTCCCACTAATCAAGATGGAAATCTTTTCTTTTCCAATTAGGTCCAATTGCACAGATGAAGCAGCACATCTGTTTGCCTTTCAAGAAGGCTCACCCAGGGGATTGTGGAGCCTTACTGACATAACAACTAGACGGTTTGTCATCTATCTCTTCCTCTTACAGAGCATTTCTGCCATCTTTTATCATCAGTGATACACAGCTTCCTTTTTGTGACAATATTAACCCAAGACTGCTGCTGTAAGCATCCAGACTCTGCTCGCCGCCTGCAGGGACTTCTGATGAGAGTTTATCAGGACTGCTGAGTCTGGCGCTTTTACATTAAAGTGGCTCCCACTCACAGTTTTGTGTGTGTGTGTGTGTGTGTGTGTGTGTGTGTGTGTGTGGCGAACCCACACCTGCACACACATCAGGCCGGCTCTCCAAGAGTGCTACCAAGAGCAGTGGAGATCTATCTGTTTCCAGTTAGAAAGTAGGATCACTTCTGTGCAGTTGAAAAACTAATCTGATATGAAATGAATCTGGAAGAGGTTAGAAGTAAAGGCAAATGTCCAGAGGTGGCTGCCATAGTAAGGTATTAAAGGAGTTGCCAGCATAAGGTATCACTGTGTAACTCAGGGTTGTTTGTAAAGCCATAAAGAAACCAATAGATGCAAAAGATGCACTATATTCCCAAACCACAGTAAAAGGAATCTGCAATAATCAGATACTGACTTTTGGAACATGTTTTCCCTCGGATGACTTCTTTCTAAATAATTTTAGTATGGGCATGATATTATACTCTACATAAATCATAGAGGTTCATGAAAAAGCAATTCTCTTTAAAATGGCTAGGAAGACAGGCATTTCCAAGGGGGAAAATATGGAAGATATGTATAATGTCATTGCTTTGGGGGATTTCTTGTAAAAATGGAAGGCATAGAGTTGGGAACTTGGACATTGGGGTCAGACAGAGGTCAGAAGCTGCTCTGCAATTTCCTAGCTGTGGGACCTGTACTCTGAACTAGTACAATGGGGTATTAAGGATAGCAGCCCCTTCCATGGCTTATTGTAAAAAGCTTGTGTAGAGCCGGTGATAAATAAGTGTTTCACAAATATTAGCCGTTGTCATCATTATCCATAGTGTATTGTGGTTGGTATTATTGTGGGTCTCAAAGGACTCTGCAGTGACTATAACAAGAAAGTCTGTCTGGTAGCTTCTGGCATCACCCCTACCTTTATGACTTTCTCATTCAATGCTGTGTTCATATTATTATAATGGGTGGGGAAAATTGAGAAGGAATTACTCTAATGAGTATTCTGTCCATGTCCTGGCAACAATGGGAACATGGACAGCCTATGTTGCTGACAAGAATCCATTCAGGGAAATGGTACAGGGGTGAATAATCTGAAGCCCTCTGTATTCTTTTCTTTTTTTCTAAACTTCCTTTCCATACATCCTGTCTCTGTGGAGGTCCCACTTTGCTCTTGCTTATGCTTTGGCACTATGACAACTTCTCAACCTAGGAATAGTTCTCTTAAAAACAACCATCTCCTTAGCACTGCCATGTTCATTCCAGCACTATTCACAATAGTCAAGATGTGTAAACAACCAGTGATTAACATCCATCTACTGATAAACAGATAAAGAAAATGCATATGTATACAATGTAATATTACTTAGACTTAGAAAGAATTATAACATGAATGAACTTTGAGGACATTATGGTAAGTGAAGTAAGCCAGTTGCAGAAAGACAAATACTGTGTGATTCCGCTTAGATGAGTGCAAATCATCTGTGTCAGTTCAAATTTTGTTAATAAGGTACATCTCATGTTAAGTGTTTTTAGCAAAACAACACACACATACATACATTCTCTCTCTCTCTCTCTCTCAATTATATCCTGGTTTGGTTTTGTCACTCAGACTACAAGCTTCCTAAGTCTAACAAACTAATCTAGTATACATTGTCAAATGGGTCCTGAAAGATTAAATTATTGCCACGCTGGAAATGATAATTTTGAGACTCTGATGCCAACTGGGATAATCCAGGTAATTTTTTGCACTGGAGTTTGAGACATTTGAGCAGGTAGGCAGAGAGGAAATAAAGGGGGGATTCCAAGGTAGGATGCTTAAGTCATAATACATAAGCTACAACCTAATTTTTATACTGTGACATCAATCCCACAAAAGAAGAAACAACTGTTTTTTTGTGGAATCATAAGGAAAATTAGGCTATTCCATGCTTAAAGATCTAGCCTTCTAAATCCAACAGAGATGTAATCCCAACTGAGTAGAAATGTGGGCTTTGGAGAATATAGCATATGTGTTGTTTTGTTTTGTTTTGTTTTTGTATGATTTTACTGATGTTTTAATAGAGAAAACCATTAAGACCTATCTATTCATTACAGAGCTGAAAACATCTTCATGTCATCAGCCTTTGGTGCTGTTGTGAGGCAGTCTCCCTCCCACTCCAAAGGCCACATCTGGTTCCATCATGCTCAGAGTACCATGCCACATGCATTCCACCTGGAACTTGCTGAGAAAACAAAGAATTTAACTTGGATTTTAAATGAATGTGGCTCCCTCTTCTGGTAGAAAGCAAGAATCAATAAAATCTTCTGAAAAGGAGAGCTGGGGATTAACTTCCCTCTCCCAGCTCCAGAAATATTTGTCAACACAATATCCTTAACAAGATGACAGACCCTCCAGGTTTCTTGTATTCTGATACTAATGCTAATGTGGCAAGGAGTTCCATAAGTGAAATTCAGTAATAAGAGAAGGAAAAAATGAAATCTGTCTTCAGAATAGAGAGAAAAATGAGACACTAGCAAAAGAATTCTCCAAGGGCTATGTTTAAAGACAGCATTTAAGGTCAAAATAACTGTTTTCTTTAAATAATAAGAAATTGCCTTTTGTTCCCTTGGTCTCTTAGAAAGAGGCTATTCCTATAATGTTTCACATGGATGGAGGGTTTGAAAGACAAACTACATACTGCTTTGAAAAAATACTATTAACAGAGATCTTCTCTGTTAATAAATATATTTATTCATTACCTATATATTTATGCATGGTATATCTATGTTAAATATGTCTGTAAATATGTTGCTATGCCAAATGCCCATTTGACATCTTGATCAGGTCAAACCTACAACACAAAAATTGTTACCCATCACATATCTACAACTAAGTCTTATGAATCGACAATTTGAGAAAGGCATTTTGTATATAAGAAACACAAGCTTGAGCCCTAACTATATAATTCTTTATATCATTAAGGTAAAAATGTAGACAGCAATAAGAATGGTACCATATACTATGCTTTTATGAATTTCAACAGGAACACAAAAATCTGTGTTGGTGATACACAGATATGCCACTTCCTAAATAAATCCTAAATGGCTGAGCACTACAGGGGCCTAAGAAATGGTTAAATACAAAACAAAATAAAACAAAACAAAACAAAATCCCAGCACTTTAAATAAGAGAGCCCATTTAGAACCCCCCCTCCCATTTGCCTCTTAACACTTCATTGATTGCTAGATTATATTCACTCCTGACTGATCCCAATGTTTCTGGATCACAAATCCTGCCACTTGCTAGAGGCTATAGCCCAGATTTATCATGTCTTTATGAAAGAGTTTCAGGCCTGGAAGCAATGCACTATGCTCCCATGCAGAAGGTTCAAGTTCAGGAGGGCAGAGGCCTGTATTCTCTTGCCAGGGGCAAACCAGAGAAAACCCAGGTGCTATTTTGTTTGGCTTCTGAGGATACCTCCCTCACAACCTCAGTGAAGATTAGGTAAACTCTTCAGAGGTGGGGATGACAGGAGTTTGGGAGTGGCATATTACCAAAGACAGCTTGGGTACATGCCATGTTTTCTGTTCTTTTCTATAAAGAGGTGTATTGCAACTCTGGGGGGAGCTGGAAGAAAGGAAATGAATATGGAAACATCAAGCATCATTCATATCCACATATAACAGGCTTATCAGAAATTTGGAAACCAGGAAAAAAGGATAAAGAGAATGGAAAGAAGACAGGAAAATATGCATTACATCTTTTTCAGTGATAAAAATAGATGTAATTAACAGTCTAACAGCATTAACTAAATTAAAAAGCTTATTTGGATTTCATCAATTTTTCTACTATTACCCTTTCCCTTTTCCAGGATCCCAGGCTGGATTTATTGTCATGTCTCCTTAGTTCCTTCCAGTTTATAGGAGTTGCTCAGTCTTTCCTTGACTTGATAACCTTGATAATCATAAGGAGTACTGAACAATTATTTTGTAGATATACCTCAATCTGAGTTTCTCTGGTGCTTTCTCATTATTGGAAAAGTTTATATATTTGAGGGCAAATATACTACACAAACACCTATGTATACACATACAATGTGTTCTTTCTAGGAAAGCATATCAAGCAGTTTATAATGCCAGTAGACTTAACACTGGTGATGTTGAATTATTTATATTCATCACTTCATTAAGGTGTTACCTGCCAGGATTCTCTACTGTAAAGTTGCAACCTTCTTTTTATGTTTGATACCTATCTTGGATGAGATTATTTGAAACTATGCAAATTTTCCCCAAACTTCTGCCCACTAATTTTTCACATCCATCAGTATGGACTCATAGAAATTAATTTTATTCTATAGATTAGATCCTGTGTTCTTTTTGAAAATCTCCATCTATTTGGGGGCATTTCCTTACTTTCTGACACAAGAAAATATTTCAAGTTCATCTTGTATTTTCCTGCTCCTGCTCTGGAATCAATCACTTCTTTAGAGTCTCAGCTCATTTTACTGGAGGTTAAGTATTTTAAAACCAAGATCTGGGTTCAAGTTATACTCCCTGAGACTGGAATGTTTCAAGCCCTTTCAATTGGCAGAACAAGGAAATACATGTATTTATAATAACCTATGCATACATATATGTCTATATTTCTATATATATAATCGCTCTATACACACACACGTGTGTGTGAATTAAGTGTGTATATGTTAAAAATACACACACACACGTGCCCGTGTAACCATGATTTTTCCCTAATACCTCTAATCCGAAATACCACAGAGCTCATTTTAGCATTATACTGTTCTTTTTTGATAACTTTTTTCTCTAAGAATAAAAAACTCAGTGTGCCTGGGTTGGCTCAGTTAGTTAAGTGTCTGCCTTTGGCTCAGGTCATGATCGCAGAATCTGGGGATCGAGCCCCACATTGGACTCCCTGCTTGGTGGGAAGTATGCCTCTCCCTTTTCTTCTGCGTGTGGCTCCCCCCGCTTGTTCTCACTCTCTCTCTTTCTGTCAAACAAATAAATAACATCTTTATAAAATAGAATAAAAACCCAATTTTAATTATCCACAAATATCTACCATATAATTACTTGTTTAATTCTAGTATATATAGTTGTTTTGGAATTTCCAGCCCATACCCTGTGAGAAATATCTTAAATACTAGATGTTAGCATTTATATACGATTTTATCTTTAACCTTAGAGTATCCAATCAAAATACTGTTTTTCACCACTAGTTAGGTTGGTTCTTCACTTATCTATTTATTTCACTTTATCTGTTAGTTATTTAAAATGCAGTTAATGTGTTACTGTATGTATTCCATTTTGGGTCCCTCACACATCCTGATTGGTTTTAATCATTTGCTTATTTGGTAGGTATGTAGAGAGTATAGGAACCATTCTTATGGCTCTAGAAGTCAGAGTTCTACAAAGATTCAGAGTGAGAGTGTATCACTCTCCTCATACCTCCTAACTTGCTCCGATTCCGCACTTTTCTCACCCCTTTTCCAACTAATACCTATAAGTAACCGATCATTTTAGTCTCCGGTTTATTCTTCCTGTATTTCTTTTACACCAATGAGCAGATACATGTGTATTTCCTCATGTGCCCTCCATTCTTACATGAAGTGTACCATACTATAGATACTCTCCTGTGCAAATTTTTGATTCAACAATATACTCTGGAAATCACACATCAGTTCACAGGGATCTTCCTTGTTTGCTTTTTTTCCACATTTACATAGTATACCATTGCATGTTACACTACAGTTTATTCAAACAATCTCCTATGTATGGGCATTTAGGTTATTTCGGTATTTTGCAACTAAAAGAATGCTGAAATGAACAACCTTGCAACCTTGTGCAGGTGTGCTTTAATGTTGTTGCAGATGTGTCATAAGGATAGATTCCTAGAAGTAGGATTGCTAGTTCTAAAGGTAAGTGCATATGTAATTTTGTTAGATAGTACCAAATTTCCCTTCAGAAGGGCTGCCTGCAGCAATTTGCATTCCCACCAGCAAGGTCTGATAGTGTTTTTTCCCCACTGCCTTACTTACAGAATGTATTATAATATTATCTAGTCCTTACCATTCTGATAGGTGAGAAATGATAACTCAGTGTTTATTTTGTATTTCTCTAATTATGACTGAGCTTGAACATATTTTTCATTTGCCTGAATCATTTTACATCATTTTATAACTTATATATGCATGTTTCCTTTCCATTTTTTTTTCTGTTGGATTCTTGAAACATTGACCCTCAATTTTAAGGATTTTTAATATACCAAATATGTCAGCACTTTGTTGTGATATACATTGGAATATTTTGCTCTAGCTTTTCATCTTTCAGATTTGTTTATAGTGTTTTTGGTCATGCAAAAATGTTTAATTTTTATGTGAAATGTATCAGCCTTTTATTGCATCTGGAGTTTGAATCATAGTTAGAAAGCCTTTCCCTAAACCAAAGCTAAAGAGAAATTCATCTGTTTTCTTCAAGTATTTATAGTTTCATCTGTCACATTTGTATCCCTAATGCATTTACAATTCATTATTGTTCACAATTTAAGTACACAGAATTTCTTTTGGTGGCAATTTAAAACTTCATATCCATTTATTCTCACAGAATTCTGAAAATTGCCTTGATTTTCCTCCTTTGACCTAGACCAAAGCTAACTCCAGCAGTAAGTAACTTGGGAGTCACTATCTGGATATGATTTTCAGACTGAAGCTTTATGCAATCCAGATTTTCCTCCTTCCTTTATCCTGTCTCTTCTGCTCTGTCTGCCTCTGTCTGTCTGTCCCTCTCTCACCTCACAGATGGGAAGCCAGAACTGAAATGATAAACCTAATTGGGTTAGGGGCAACAATGGAATGATTTCCTGACAGCCCATTCTTTATTGGAGGGTACACTCTAAGCTCTGTATACCAGCCCTCATTGTGAAGTACGAATGCCAGCGACCATGGTAAATCCATTAATAGAACTTGCTGCCCATTATTAGCACCATCTGAGTCTGTTAAAAATCTTAACTAGGAGTTTAATTTCTCTACAGAGGGCTTTAAATTAATTAGGGGTTTACATGCTAACAAAGGGCCTGATGCATCCATAAATCAATCCGGTGTAGGAGGACTACACAGGGAGGATGTCTATTCAATGGAGACCTCAAATCCAGCATCCCTGTTGGGCTCCCAACAAAAGGGTGCAGGTGTGGAATAGGCCACTGTGACAAGGAAGTCCCAATAATTATTTTGCATCACTTAAACCACAGCAGGTAATATGGCAAATCAAAGTCCCAGGCGCTCAGCAAGTGAAAGCCACGTTACCATGAAAAGCCACATCATATCACTTTAACCTCTATAAATGAATTGCCATAACACTGTGATTTATTTTATACCAAGTCCAAGAATTAAAAGGACATTGATCAAAATGATCTCCTTTTCTCCCCTCCCCACCCCCTCCGCTTTTGTTAGGAATAGAAAGTAACAGATGGAACCACTTTTTTTTCTTTTTTTTTTTTTTTTTTTTAATGCAGTGAAGATCACTTTAAGAACCTTTGAAATTGCTAGTTCCTTTTACTAAATACACCTGCTTTAAGGTTTGTACTCACAATCTGTTATTTGAACAGAATATTACTCTTAATCCTTTAGTTAATCACTAAATTTGTATTTTTGAAACAAACTTAAAAATTCCTAACAATGTCTCCCAATCTTAAACATTTCCAAGTAATAGCAGTTTTGTTTCTTTTGTATCATTTCATTAGGAAGCACCTGATGAAAGTAATGACTGATTCACTTTTAAATAATTTTGCATTTCATTTGTCACGATAATATCTACATTTACATGAAAATCATGAGTATATGTATATAAGAAATAATCATTTTTCAACTATAGATCCATTTTTAAATGATTTGTATTCCATTTGTCACAAAAACATCTACCAGTAATACGAAAACCATGAGTATATGTGTATTTTTAAAAAAGGATTGCTTTTTTAAAGTCCATAAAAACAACATGTTTACATGTGGATTTACAATAGTAAATTGTAACTATCTGCAATAGTTCTCTTTGCCAGTCATTTCTTTGTAATCTCTTCATCCCTGCTGTTCACTCTTCACTCTCTTTCCCCAACCACAGGGGTCCAAAGCCCACATGGTAGAAGCAAATACATTTAAGTCTATGGAAGTAACATTCTATAATTGTTCTTTGGGATGAAAACTTTATTATATCAAACTCCCCCCCCAAGACGTTAAGAAATCAGTATTTTTAGAATATGAAATAAAAAATTCTCAGTATAAATATAACATCTCAAAAGTTATTGTGGATGTAAGCTAAATAATCCAGATTGTAGTTTATCTGAAGTTTAGAAAGCATGGAGTGAACACTAAGATATTTGGTGACATGGGATTTTTTCCCCCTATACATATGATACAGAAAATGTGTGTTTTTCATCCATTCATGATCACAGCATTTGGTTAGACTACCAATGATGCAGGCCCTGCAGAATTCACTGCCATGGTGCAAAATTTTTAAAAATTAAAAAAAAAAAAAAGAAGGAAGAAAAAATGGGAACACTGTGTACCAAAGAACAGGTATTTAATCACATTCCCTGTTCTGCCTCACCCATACCCACCCCAGTGTAAAGAGAAATGGAGCTACAGGAAGTAGGAATCCAGAATGTACTGTTCATGACTTGCCTCAGCCTCACTTTACCCTCTTCCACCACACTGATGTTCTCAGAATGCAACCATGCACTGTGCCAGCCAAATTTTAGAAACAAAAGAAACAAACCTCTTGCTTTGATCCCACACTTCCCTTCAGCTATCATTTTTGGCTAAAGCAAGTTTCTGTAAGTTTGTAAGAGTGATCTATATTTGAGGTCTCAGCTTCTATTCTAGACATTTTCTAGTCTAGATTCCCACATTTGTGAGGCTATGATGAAGCACCACAAAACAAGCCACAGAGGTAGTGTCAGAGGAGGCCTGATGGAGAGACAGCACTTTATATCAACACTCAGTGGTATGGAGGTCAAACACACCCTTGGTGTCAGTGGAGGTCATGTGGGACAATAACAAAGCACTCTCCATTTGGTGGCATATTGGTAAAGGCCTATTAGAGTTTGGAACTCCCATCCCTGCCCAGTAGTAATGAGAAGGGCCCTCTTGGGAACCAATGGAGTCTGCTAGGGAACCCAGACTTCTTCCCTAACCTGACGAGAATGAGGAAGAACTTCCCCCTGGGCAATGTCAATGGAAGCCAGGAAAAGCAGAAGGTTTAAATAGATCTAGAATACCCAGATTTCACTAATTAAAAAAAGGTCCAGATTTCACTAATAAAAAAAAAAAATCACTTCTCATATCAAAACACAAAGATCTCAAACAGATCAAAGAAAAGGGAATCAACTTTTGATTACTCTAAGATGCTAACTCTAAGAAGACAGAAATGTTAAAATTATCTGACAAAGATATTAAATTGGCCATGATAAATATGCTTCAATGAGCAGTGATGAACATGTCTGAAAGAAATGAAAACTAGAAAGTCTCAGCAAAGAAATTAAAGATATAAATGAGCACCAAATGGAAATTTTAGTACTGAAAAACTGTAGAGACAAAAACATCAGTGAATGTGTTCAACAGCAAAATGGAATACAGAGGAAAGCACTAGTGAGCATGAAGGTAGAGTGATAAGAAATACTCATTCTGATCAATGGAGAGAAAGTAGACTGAAAAAAAATATTGAACACAGTTTTAAGCATGTGTAGGACTCTAACAAAGGGTTTACCTTTCATGTCCTCAGAATTCTGGAAAGAGGAATAAGAGGGTAGGGATGAAAAAGCACTCAAAGAAAAAAATGGGTGAAATTTTCTCATTTTTGACAAAAAGTATAAATATGCAGATTTAAGAAACTGGGTAAATCCCAAATAGATAAACCCAAAAAACTTCCACACCAAGACACATCACAATCAGGCTTCTGAAAATAAAGTCTAGGGATAACTCTTGAAGCCATGAAAAAGAAATGATACCATACTTAAAAGGTAAAACTGAATTTCAGCAGATTTCTCATCAGAAACCATGGAGACCAGAAGATAGAAGCACATTTTTCAAGTGCTTAAAGAAAAGAACTGTCAAGCCAGAAGCCTCTAGCCAGTTAAAACATCCCTTGGAATGAAGCAGAAATTAAGGTATTATCAGATGAAGAAAAACTGAAGATAATCTATTGCAGTAGACCTATCCTAAAAAATATCTAAAGAAAGTTCTTCAAAAAGAAATGATTTTTTTAAATGAATCTCAGAGCATCAGGAAAAAGCACGTGATAAACAAAAATATGAATAAATATAGTAGACTTTCCTTCCCTTAGCGAATTTACTAAATTATGTTTGAAAGTTGAAACAAAAATTAAAACTCTTTGTTATTTGGTTCTAAATATATACAGAAGAAATATTTAAAATATTTGTCTTTAAATGGAGGAGAATAAAGGAACATAAGAGGTAAAATTTCTGTACTTAAACTGGTAAAATAATGATACCAGCAGATTGGTAAGTACATATAATGTAATACTTACATAAACCACTAGAAAAGCTGTACCAAGACATAATTTAAAACATTATAAATAGATCAAAATATAATTCTAAGAAGTTTAAGTAACCTAAAGAAAGGCAGGAAAAATAAAGTATAGAAAGGAAAACAAAACAAACAGAAAACAAAAAAAATCAAGGGCAAACTTAAATCTTAATGTACCAAAAGTTCCTTTGGAAGTAAGTGGTCTTAATGGACCATTTTAATATACAGAGATTTGCAGAGTAGATTTAAAAACATGACTAAACCATACACCATCTACATTTTAAAAATTATATATAATGGGGCACCTGTGTGGCTCAGTTGGTTAAGAATCTGACTCTTGGTTTTGGCTCAGGTCATGATTTTGGGGTCAAGGGATCAAGCCCGTATCAGGCTTTCTGTTCAGCCTGGAGTCTGAGATTTTTTCGCCTTCTCCCTCTGCTCCTCCCACTGATCACATGCTCTCCCTCTCTCTCTCTCTCGCAAATAAATAAATAAAATATGTAATATATGTATATATGTGTATATATAAAATAATATATAATAATATAATGACATAGTTAAATGGAAAATAATGGGAAAAGATATATCATGCAAACATTAATCAAATGATAACCAGAATGACTATATTAACATCATATAAAGTAGACTTCAAAGTACAATAAATGAGAGGAGACAAGAGAGGTATATCATGTAATTATAAAAGGGGCAATTCATCACGAAGGCATTTTAGTCCTAAGTGTCCATGAACCAAAGAAGAGAGCGAGAAAATGTGTGAAACAAAAACTGATAGAACAGAAAGGGTAAATATACAAATTCACAATTATAGTTGAAGATTAATACTTTTCTTTTCTCAGCAACTGATAAACCAACTATACAGAGAATCAGCAAGGATAGAGAAGGACTCAACACTATCTATCAACATGATCTAATCAACATTTATAAAACATCCTGTGCAACACCACCACAATGTACACAAATACTTTCTAATTTCCATGGAAAATTTTCCAAGAAAGATCACATCCTGACCTGTAACACAAACTTCAGCTGGTGCTGGAAAAATTAGACATCCATGGTCAAAAGACAAACCAACACAAACAAAACAAAAAAACCCTTCATCTTATATCTCACTTCTAATTCAAAAGTATCTCAAAGTGGACCACAGACATAAATGTAGTATATAAAAGTAGCAAAACTTTTAGAAAACAGAAGCTGGTGAAGACCTAAAGGTAAGCAAATAGTTCTTAGACTTGATACAAAACACATTCCATTAAAAGAAAAACTGAAAAACTGGACTTCATCCAAATTAAAAACTTTTCTTGTATGAAATATTCATGTTAAGAAGATGTAAAGAAAAGCCACAGACTGGGAGAGAATATTTGCAAACAACACATCCAACAAAAGACTGCAATATACCAGTAGTTCTTGGTAAAATATGCAAAGGACTCTCCACAGTTCAACAGTAAAAATATTCAACTGAATTAGAAAATGCACAATAAAACATGAAGAAAAATTTCTAAGATTATATATAGAAAGCAAGTAAGCACATGGAAGACATTCAACATCATTAACCATTAGAGAAATGAAAATAGAAACCCCAACAAAATATCACCACATACATTTCAGAATGGCTAAAATAAAAAATAATGACAACAACAAGTATGTGTAGAAACTGGATTACCTACACAATGCTGGTAGGAATGTCAAGTAGTAAAGCCACCCGAGAAAACAATATGACAGTTTAGTAAAATAACTAATCAGGAACCCAGCATATTTCAATTCCTAGTATTTAACCCAGAGAAATGAAAAATGTTCACACAAAAATCTGTATTGAATGTTTACACCAGCTTTACTCATAATAGCCCAAAACTGGAAACAATCCAGACATCCTTCAAAAGGTGAATGATTAAAGAAATTGTGGTACATCCAAACCGTGGAATACTATTTAGCATTAAAAAGGAATAAACTGTTATTATATACAATTACCTGGATGAATCTTCAAAGAACTATTTGGAGTGTTAAAGGCCAATTCCAAAAGGTTACATAACATATGATTGCTTGTTTAAAATATTATTTTTTAAAGATTTTATTTATTTATGAGAGACAGAGAGAGAGAGAGAGAGAAAGAGAAGCAGAGACACAGGCAGAGGGAGAAGTAGGCTCCTGCAAGGAGCCTGATGTGGGACTCGATCCTGGATCCCAGGATCATGCCCTGAGGCAGAGGCAGATGCTCAACCGCTGAGCCACCCAGGCGTCCCCCTTATTTAAAATATTACTGAAATGATAACACTATGAAAATGGAGAACAGATTAGTAGTTGCTGTTAAGGAGTGGATGGAGGCAAGAGAGAAATGGATAATAGGAAGGATCTACATGGTGATAAATATGTTTTATATCTTTATCAATATCAATTAATATTGTGATTTTACACTATTTTGCAAGATATTGCCAATGGGAGAAACTAGATAAAGGTTACACTGGGATCTCTATGCATTATTTCTTACAACTTCATATGAATGTGTACTTTTCTCTCAACATAAAATTTAATTAAAAAAACAGCTGGAGAAACTATTAATTTTTATATGAAGACACTTTCACTTCTTTTCAAACACATTAAAAATCAGTGTGTTTTACTGATTAGCAATTAGGCCTATTAAATTTGTAAAGGAAAGCAAATAAGTAAAATCTAACCAGTCCACCTGTAGTCTCTGAGCCACATGGTATTTCATTTTATCTTTTGATTATAAATAGTAAATGTCTAATTCCAAACGGTATCTAAAAAGACAATTTCCATAAAATACCAATACATTTTAGTAGACAATTAAGCATACTTAAGATTTCCTACTTACAAAGTGGATTGGTGGTCAAGTTACAATTGATAAGTGTAACCTGACACTAAATTCACCACTTCTAAATTTAGTACATATTTGTACAATTATATACACCTATAATACATAACGTTCTTATTAGTATGCACTGAGGTTAAAAATAATGACTATTTTTCTAAGGCTTTTTTTTTAAACTAGAGCTAGAAGAGACATTAGTTTTCTCTGAGAAGGGTTCACAAGTAGTTATTCTGTACCTGAAATTAACCAGTCAGTCATTTAGGGCTATGGGCCTCAGTTTACACATCAACCAACAAAGTGCTTCCTCAGCAAATATAATATTGTAATTTTATTAGAATAAAAATTTTATCCAATAATTGAGCAAATATCTTCTTCCTTTGCAAAGTCATTGAAATGTATCTTATTCCACATTATTTAGTATCATTTTGTCTTCCTATTTGAACCATTAACAACCACTAGCAGAAGCAGCCACATAAAAATTTTACTTAATAGTCAAAGAGGTATTTTCCTTGTTTGGTTCACAAAAGAATGGTGAAAGTGCTGGTGAGGATTAACCAATGTGGATATCCAAGATAAATACCCTTGAAAGGGGAACTTCATTACAGCATCTTGGGGTACCATGAAAATCAGAAACTTTGCAATTGAATTTTTTGAAAAAATAACTATTATTATTATTCATATTTATTATTCAGATGCTTAACCAACTGAGCCCTTCAGGTGCCCCTTGAAATTTAATTTTAACGATAATTAGAAAGGGTTTTTTTGACAAATTTTCCAAAGCAATTCAATACAGAAAGGATGTCTAACAAATGGAGCTAAAAATTAATGAAGTAAATCAAACTTAAAATACAGAAAGTCTCAAGATAACTTTGTTCCCACCATAAAAATGAAACAAGTCTGACGGAGTCAAGATCATAAATTTTTTTAAAGATTTTATTTATTTATTTATTTATTTATTTATTTATTTATTTATTTATTTTATTTATGAGAGAGAGAGAGAGAGAGAGAGGCAGAGACACAGGCAGAGGGAGAAGCAGACTCCCTGCAAGGAGTCCAATGTGGGACTTGATCCTGGACCTCAGATTACACCCTGAGCCAAAGGCAGATGTTCAACTGCTGAACCACCCAGGCTTCCCAGGATTATAAATTTTAAAAGCTTGGGGTGCCTGAATGGCTCGGTAGTTAAGCATCCAACCCTTGATTTTTGCTCAGGTCATGATCTCAGGGTCATGAAATCAAGTCCTGCATCTGCTTGGGATTCTCTCTCTCCCTCAACGACCCCCCCCCCTTATGTGTGTTCTCTCTCTCTCAAATAATAAATTTAAAAAAAAATCATAAATAAGTAAATTTTAAAAGCTCATTAGAGAACTAAAGATATTAAGAAATATGAGTAAACTGAAACCCCTCCAAAGAATGAAGTGTACTATGGTGGCTTTCACCTTGAGTAGGACAATAGATGGAAGAGAAATATATCTTTGATGGGAGTTAGAGAAACCAGAAAAATGTTTATAAATGTTTAAAGTGTTTATTTAGAATTCCTAGGAGTCACAGCTACCAAAAAGTCTGCACCATCTTCCAACTTTTGTCAGCCCGTCACTGAATCTTCACCTAGAACTATTGGTCAGAAAAAGAGAGTAGAGAGAGAATCTCCCAAAAGTGTGTGAGTATCAAGGACCACTCAAGCCCAGGGAAGGGCACAGAAACCCCCAACACATTCTTGGCCTTCAGTAAGTACTCAGCATGGACTGCTAGCTGCTGAGGAAAAATCATAGAATTCTAAAAGAGAACTATCCCCAGGGACATAGGTATTGAGTTTCCTAAAACTGTGAATAAACATGAGAACTGAGGGACACAGGCACTCCAGATCACCATGGAATATGCTGCTCTCAAGCCCCTAATGCTGGGGGCAGGACAGCAGGGTGGAGAGTAACACTTAAGGCACAGAAAAGCTGAGAGTGAGACTAGGAAGCAAAGAGTACTCCCCAGTGACTTGAAATGCTATCAAAGAGGAACATTTGATATCAACCCAATTTCCAAATATTGTCAGCTGGGATAAGGCAAAGAAAATCTCCAGGGCCTCTACAATGCTCGGTTTCCAAGCCCCACTGAAGTAAAGTTACTAATCCTGGCCTAAAAAATAACTTAGGGTTTCCATTTCCAGGGAGGAGAGCAAGCATACTCAAGCCTATTGCTTTTATCAAATGTAAATATAAATCCTAGACAGATGCATAGAACTGCTTGCTATCTGAGGACTCTGGAAAGTGAATGACAGCAGGCATACTGGAGAAGAATAGAATTAGAAGTTCTATCTGACCAGTAGTGATTTTACAACTTTTCCTCTCTGATATTAACTGGCCTGGAATCAAAGATGGCCCAAAACTCAAAAGTACACACCAGGTATGAACTAAGTTCCAAGAACAGCTCTCTTTTTAGCTGCAGGGGCAGGAGAGGGAGTCCATAGGATTAGATAGAGTGGGGAGATCTAATATTTAGGTGTTTTCTACTTTCCTTTGTCTCCTTCCTCAGCCCCAGGCAATTCTGCACGGATGGTGCAGCAGACAGATGGCACTCAGATAACAGAATTGATATCAAAACTATGAGGAAGAGGGAGTCTTCTTTTTTCCCAGAAGAGCTTCAACAGGCAACACTGAAAGGCAAATTCCTGCAGCTTTTTTTCTGTCTTTTGACTGCCTAGCTCCAAATACAGATGCAATTATGGAAAGTGTGTATAAGAAAAGGAAAACTGAAGCCTCAACTTTCTGGATAAGGGATCAGAAAAGAGAAACCAAGCAGGTAAAAAAAAAATGTCAATGAAATCACGTAGAGAAAAATCAAATCAGCAATCCCATAAAGTTGTATACATACTCCTATGCTTACTTCTGAGATGTGCATTTTAGTAATATAATTAATAATAGATATAAGATGAGACTGATCTTTGGGCAGTACATACATGGAACAAAACCAAACAGGACCATGAACACTATGAAAAGTGAACTGACATTAGAATCACAAACCACAAAAGGCAGGTCAGAACCTGAGGCTTGACCCTAAGCTGGTAAATGATCAGCTAAAAGAAATAAAAACATCAACATTCTCCTTCATATTCAAGTTAAGACCAAGACTATCATGGTAGAATATTCACAATGTCCAGGACACAGTCCAAGATTACTCAACATATGAAAAACTGGGAAAATTTCAACTCATGAGAAAAAAACAAACAAACAAACACCAATCCCTAGATGATACAGATGTTGGAATTTTTTTTAAGATTTTAAAAAGAAAACGTATCATTTTTAAAAGAAGAGCAAACTATTGAAATGAGTGGGGACGTAGAAAATCTTACCAATGAAATAGAAGATGCAAAGAATGAAGAAAGTGTTAAAATTGAAAAATAGAAAAAATAGGATAAAATAGAAAGCTGAGAAATAGAAAAATCAAAATAAAATATTCACTGGATCGACTCAGTAGCAGAATGGAGACAACCAAGAAACAATCTATGAATGTAAAGATACATCAATAGAAATTGTCCACTCTGTTTAAGAAAGAAAAAAAAAATGAACAGAAACTCAGAGACTTGTGGGACAATACCAAAAGTTCTGGCATTGATATAATCACAATCTCAGAAGGACAGAAAAAATGGGGTGGGAAAAAAAATGGTCACATATATAAACTTACTAATTCATAAGCCTCGATAAACCCCAAATATGGTGATTTCAAAGAAACCTAAGCTTCAATATATTATAATCACATTGTGTGAAACTAAAGACAAAACAAAGCAGATACACAAACAAAACAACCAGAGACTAAAATTGAGGAAAAACAAATCTAATTACTACAGATTTCTGATCATAAATCATGGAAGCCAGAAGGAAGTAGAACACCACGTTTAAAGTTCTGAAAGAACTGCCAACATTTAAAAAAGAAAAATTTTAACAAGTTTCATTTCACTGACACCAAAACCCAGAAAGTAGAGTTCGATTTAATAATAAAATGTTCCAAAGCTCTACAATTATATTTGTAAAATACTGCTGAGAGGTAGGTAGTAAGGAAATGTAAATAAAGGATTTATATCATGTTCAAGAATTGAAAGACTCAATATTGTTATCACTTCTGCCCACATTTATCTAATGATTCACTAGTATATATATTCTACTAGTATAAACAACATTACAGGATGTGTTTTGAGGAAATTGATAAGTTTTTTCTAATATCAGCATGGAAATTAAAGGGACTTAAAATAGTGAAAATGTCTGGGAGAAGAACAAAGTTGAAGGACTTACACTACTTTATTTTAGAGCTTATAATAAATTCACAATAATTAAACAAGGCGGCAATTGCAAAGGATAGGAAAAATAGATATAAGGAACAGAAGTAATGACCCAAATATAGAACTCTGCATATAGAAGCAATGGTTTCCACGGGATCCCTGGGTGGCGCAGCAGTTTGGCGCCTGCCTTTGGCCCAGGGCACGATCCTGGAGACCCGGGATCGAATCCCACGTCGGGCTCCTGGTGCATGGAGCCTGCTTCTCCCTCTGCCTGTGTCTCTGCCTCTCTCTGTCTCTCTCTCTCTGTGACTATCATAAATAAATAATAATAATAATAATAATAATAATAATAATAATAATGAAGCAATGGTTTCCAAAACCAGCACAAAAGTGACTCAATAATGGAAGCAAGGTCATTTCAAAAAATGACAGAAAAGTATGTTGATATCTGTATTTTTAAAAATGAATCCCAAGCCCTACTTCACATCACAGACAAAAATTAAGTCGCAGTGAATCAAAGATCTAAACATAAACCGAAACTATAAAGTTTCTAGGAAACAAAAAAAACCAAAATGGTATTTCAGACAACATAGGGTATGGAAAGAGTATTTCATTACAGAAAGCATTAACCATAAAAGAAGAAGAAACAAACAATAAATAGAATATCATCTATGCTAAAATGTTTCTGCTCATCAGAAGACACAATCATTGCAAATAAACAGGCAAACTAAAGAATGGGAAAAACTCTCCAACACCTCTTTGGACAACAGACTTGTATTTAAAATACATAACAAACTCCTGCAACTCAGTAAGAAAACTTGTCACTTCCCTCAAGTAAGGACAATTTACCAGACATATAAAGAGACAATAGGTGGGTGAAAAGTGCTCAGCATTTTTCATCAACAAGGAAATGCAAATTAAATCACAATATGATACCACCACATATCTTGACAATATCTAAAGTTAAGATAACAATGTCAAATACTAGCCAGGTTGTCAGTCAACCAAAATTCTCATATACTGCTGATGGAAATGTAAAATGGAACAACTCTTTTGGAAAACAAAATGACCATTTCTTATAATCTAAACATACAGTTAATGTAAGATCCAGCAATCCCACTCCTATGTATTCATCCAAAAGAAATAAAAACATATACCTATAATAATGATTTACACATGAATGTTCATAGTAGCTTCATTCATAATGGCCCAAAACTAGAAACTACCCAAAAGTTTATCTAAAGGAGAATAGACAGTGTGTGTATTTACACAAAAAAATACTACTCAGCAATATAGCAATATATACAATGACATGAATGAAAGTCAAAAGCATTGTGCCCTGTGAAAAAATTAGACACAAAGTGTGTACTCTAGATTTCATTCATGCAAAGTCAAAAAGTAAACAAGACTAATCTATCCAATTCAATTCACTCCCTATTGAAATCTCAGCTGGCTTTTTTCTTTTCTTTTCTTTTCTTTTCTTTTTGCCCCCTAGAAAATAACAAGCTTATCCTAAAATTCCTAGGAAATTCAACAGATCTACAGCAGTCAAAATAATCTTGAGAAAGAATGGGGAATACCCTAAGAGACTCAACTCTAGGAAACAAACTGAGAATTGCTGGAGGGGAGCTGGGTGGATGGAAGGGGTAACTGGGTGATGGGCATTAAGGATGGCATTTGATGTAATGAGCACTGGGTATTATATGCAACTGATGAATCACTAAATTCTACCCCTGAAACTACCCCTGAAATTAATACTATACTATATGATAACTAAATTGAATTTAAATAAAGAATTAAAAAAAAATGAAATGGTAGTATGCACACTCCCAATTTTAAAACTTACTACACAGTGGTACTCCAGTAATCAGGCTGTATTCTACTGGCATAAGGATAGACATACAGATTAAAAGGCCAGAAACAAAACTTTACATTCATATCACCTGATTTTAAACAGTGGCATCAAGACAATTCAGGAAGGGTGAGAGTGGGGGAAAGAACAGTCTTTTCAATACATGGTGCTAAGACAACTGGATAGCCAGATATGAAAGAATGGAGTTGGACCCCTTCTTCAAATAATACTTAAAAAATAACTCAAAATGGGCCAGAGAGCTAAAAGTAAGCTAAAACTACAAAATTATTAGAAGAAAATCTTTGTGACCTTGGTTAAGCAAAGTCTTCTTAGATATAAGACCAAAAGTGACAAAAGAAAAAATGGATAAATTAGTCCTTCAAAATTAAAAAGTTTTGTGTTTTAAAGGAAACTTCCAAGAAAGTAAAAAAAAAAAAAAAAAAGGAAACCTACAGAATGGGACAGAGTATTTGCAAAATTATGTATGAGATAATGGGCTGATATGACCACAAAAAAGATCATATACGAATTTCATACCTGCCTTTATAATAAACCAAACTGGAAAAAGACAAAAACAAGTATCTGTCAAAAGGAAACTTAGATAATCAAATTGTAATATAGTCATATAATTAAATACTACTTGGCTACTAAGAAACAAACAAATAAAACCTATTGGGACACACAATACATGGATGAATCTCAAATGTTGAAGGAAATAAAACACAAAAAATACTGTGTAACATTCATATAAAATTTAAGAATAGGCAAAAATAATGTGTAAATATATCAAGTATACCAAAGGGGTGTATAACTAAAAAAGATTAAGAGGGAACTTTTATAGTAATAAAAATATTCTCTCAACCTGGGTGTTGGTATTACAAGTGAGTACATCTGTCTAAACTCATCAAATTGGACATATGTACATTTCAATGTATACAAATTTCACTTCAGTTTTTGAAAGCATAAGATGAGAAGGTGCCTTACTTCATGGTGTCCTATATCTCTCTGTACCCCTTTCAAACACAAAATACAGAAGCGAAGAAGGCCATTTTAGCCTCATGAGGGATTATGAGACTCTTCATACTTAATCTTCTGAAATTCCTGCCTTGTTTGAAAAATGGAACAAATCCTAGTTTCCAAGTTTCCTGGGAGATATTCTATCTCCAGTATATGATTTGGAATAAAAGGAAAGTGGACATTTAACCTGAATCTTACCATGGGCCAGGCCTGACGTCACCAAGTGTGGGTAGTAAGAATATTGATTTTTTTCTATGAGACAGAGAACAAGTGGCAGGGAAGGGGCAGAGGGAGAGGGAGAGAGAGAATCTTAAGCAGGCTCCATACCCAGCATGGAGTTGGACATGGAGCTCATATCACGACCCTGAGATCATAACCTAACCCAAAATCAAGAGTTGGTGCTTAACCAAATGAGACACCCAGGAGCTCAACTATATTTATTCCTATATGCCTTAAAAAAAAAAAAAAAAAACTATTTTAAGTACTATATTTTAAAACTACACTGTAAGAGTTGATAACTGATGTGTTGGATTTCTACTGGATTCTGTATTTTCATTTTATATCTAATAATTTTAAAGTGTAAGAGGACTTTAGCTTTTCTATTTAGACAATCATTATTCACAAATATATAAAGTTTGATTTTTTACACAATCCTTTATTTATCTTAAAGTACAATGAAAAGAAAGAGTAACAGGAGGCATCCTGGTCTGGCTATAGATTTTAAAAGGAATACTTCTAACTTGTCAGCATTAAGTACAATGTTTACTGAAGATTTTCAGTGGACTTCTTTTATCAATTTAAAGAAATTCCCTTTATTCTTAGCTGAATACATTTTTAAAAATATATTATAAACCGGGATTGAATTTTATCAAATGTTTTATTTATTCTATATCTAGTGAAGTCTTATTTTCTCTATTTAATCTATTAGCATTGTCAACTATATTAATCACTTTTCTAAGATCAAGCAATAATTGCTTTCTAGAATAAATACCACTTTAAAAAACAAGTGTCATAAAGGTGAGTTGACATCTAGCACTTGTATCTTGGTTTTAAATACCCTTGTCCATTAAAAGGAAACAGGTTCCTTAGGTAAATGGCTGATTCTAACACTGGTAGGAAATATACAAGATGAGACCAAAGCATCTTGCAATGGCAGATATTAAGAAAGTGCTAAAAAGAAAGGATCAGAAAAAGGAAGGGGGGGTAAAGAGGGAGGGAGGGAGGGAGGGAGGGAGAGAGGGAGAGAGAGAGAGAGAGAAAGAGAGAGAGAGAGAGAGGAAAGTTATCCCATGTTCATAAATGAAAAGAATTAATATTGTTAGAATGTCAATATTTCCAAAAGCCCTTTATAGTTCAATGCAATCCCTATAAAGATTCCAGGGGCATTTTTTCACAGTAGAAAAAACAATCCTAAAATTTATATGGAACCAAAAAAACCCCAAACAGCCAAAGCAAGCCTGAAAATGAAGGACAAAATGGGAGGCATCAAGCTATATTATAAGGCTGTAGTAATTAAAACAGTATAATACTGGCATACAAACAGACACATAGAGCGATGAAACATAACTGAACAGAAATACATCTAAGCATATAGGGTCAACTAATTTTACAAAGGAGCCAAAAAAACTCAGTGGAAAAAAAGACAGTTTCTTCAATAATGGTTCTGGTAAATCAGATATTCACATGCAGAAGAATGAAACTAGACCCCTGCCTTTCCTATTTACAAAAATCAACATTAAATGGAATAAAGACTTAAATATAGGACCTGAAACCATAATACTCTCCAAAGAACGTATTTGGCTCTTGGCAATTTCTTCATATGACATCTAAAGTAGAAACAACAAAATGAAAAATAAACAAGTGAGACCATAATAAGCTAAAAAGTTTCTTTTTTTAAAGATTTTATTTATTTATTCATGAGAGACACAGAGAGAGAGAGGCAGGCAGAGAGAGAAGCAGGCTCCATGCAGGGAGCCTGACATGGGACTCAATCCTGGGTCTCCAGGATCACACCCTGGGCTGAAGGCGGCGCTAAACCGCTGAGCCACCCGGGCTACCCTAAAAAGTTTCTTCATAGCAAAAGAAACAACCAATAAAATGATAAAAGCAACATATGTAAGATTAAAAATATTTGCAAACCATATATCTGATAAGGGTTAATATCCAAAATATGCAGGCAACTCATATAACTCGAGAACAAAAAAAAAAAATTAAAAATGGGCAAAGGTCCTGAGAAGACATTTTGCCAAAGTAGTAATATAGTCAACAGGTACATGAAAAGATGCTCAACATAACGAACGAATCATTAGGGAAATGCAAATGAAAACAGTGAGATGCCTGTTAGAATGGCTGGCATCCAAAAGACAAAAGACAACAGTGCTGGTGAGGATGTAGAGAGGAAAGGGAACACTAATGTACTCTTGGTGGGAATATAAACTGGTATGGCCACTGTGAAAAATAGCAGGGAGTTTCCTCAAAAAATTAAAAGTATAACTATCATACAACCCAGCAATTCCACTTCTGGCAATATATACAAAGGAAATGAAATCACTACGTCAAAGAGATATGTGTACTTCCATGTTCATAGCAGTATTCCTAGCAATAGCAAAGACATAGAAACAATCTAAGTGTTCATTAATGGATGAATATATGAATACTATTAACTCAAAAACAATGAGAAAATCTTGCCACTTATGGCAATATGGATGGATCTTAAAAGCATTACACTAATCAAAGCTATGTCAAACAAAGAAAGACAAATACTATACGATCTCACTTATATGTGGAATTGAAATTTTAAAAAAACTCAAAGAATAAAAGATCAGATTTGTGATTATGGTGATGAGGGTAAAATTGGATGTAAGTGGTCAAAAGATACAAACTTCCAGTTATAAGATAATAAGTATTGGATAAAATGTATAACATGATAACTGTAGTTACCACTGCTGTATAATATATACAAATTGTTAACAGAGTAGATCCTTAAGAGTCCTTCTAATGACAAAGAAAAAATTATAATAATATCTGTAATGGATGTTACCTGAACTGACTGTGGTCATCATTTCACAGTACATGTAAGTCAAATCATCATGCTGTATATTTCAAACTTATACAATGCTATATGTCATTGTATCTCAATAAAACTGAAGGGAAAAAAGAGAAGGAAATAACAAACCAACAAAAACAATGATGGTAGTGCATCAATACACACAGGAGCCAACGTAAGTAGTTCCTATTGCGTTGAGCTCAAACAATTTTAGCAATAAAGTAGTTTATATTGGTTGATACCCCTAAGTATAAAGTAAACATCCATGCATCATAATATAGGTGAATGATTGAAAATAATGGGGGAAAAGAGACAAACATCCCACACAGGAGAATCCAAAATAATTTATGTATATACTCCACCCTCAAGGAGGTGGAATAAACCTGCAATCCAGAAGTATGAGCTATGCATTGTGACTTCCTTCCAGAAAGTACAATACAGAAGGGGATGGGTGGAGAGAAACTTGATGCTGGAAACCTAGCAAACATTACCTCAGGCAGGTCATCAGTATACCTCAACAGTCATAGGTTATACTGATAATTATTACTGATTATTATCTTTGCATTTTTTGGAAACAGTCAACTCTTCTAAAATGAAAAGCTTATGTTTAAACAATGAGCTGGGGGATCCCTGGGTGGCGCAGCGGTTTGGCGCCTGCCTTTGGCCCAGGGCGCGATCCTGGAGACCCGGGATCGAATCCCACGTCGGGCTCCCGGTGCATGGAGCCTGCTTCTCCCTCTGCCTGTGTCTCTGCCTCCCTCTCTCTCTCTCTCTCTGTGTGACTATCATAAATAAATAAAAATTAAAAAAAAAAAAATTTAAAAAAAAAAAAAATAAACAATGAGCTGGGATGTTTCTCTCATTTTCTTTTTTCAGCACCAATTTGTATAAAACAGTAACTCCTTCACTAAAGATTTAGTTGAACTCTGTAAAATCATCGAAGCCTGGTAGCTTTTTAGGGGCATGATTTTTAAAAAACTTTTAACACAATTTTTGTCTTAACATTTATAAAAGTAAGAAGTATAATAAATCCTCAACTCCTAGAGTTACCAAATACGGCCAATTTTGTTTCCTCTAAATCACCAACATCCCTCTTCAAGTATTATTTTGAAGTAAACCTAGACATCACAGAAAGCTAGATAAACCTAGGCATTTAACCAGTAAATATTCCTACAAATATCTTTAAACAATAAGGACTCTTTTTAAAATGCACACCATAACAACAAGAATACATCTAAATATTAATAATACCATTTACCCAGTGTTCATATGGTCCAATAGTCTTACCATTTTTAATTGTAAATAGATAAGTTAGTATTGCTGACAATTTTATGCTATTTCTTCATTTTGTACTTCATTGGTTTCTGTTTCATTATTTCTTTCTTCTTCTTTATTTAGGTTTATTTTATTGTTCTTTATTACTATTTGATTGGATGATTAATCAATTTTTTTTCAAATTTAGCCTTTTTTTTTTTTAAGATTTTTATTTATTTATTCATGAAAGACACACAGAGAGAGAGGCAGAGACACAGGCAGAGGGAGAAGCAGGCCCCAGACAGGGACCTGGGACTCCAGGATTGCGCCCTGGGCCAAAGGCAGGCACCAAACCGCTGAGCCACCCAGGGATCCCTGATTAATCAATTTTAAACCTATTCTTTGACTAGTTCATGCATTTAATTTAAAGCTATATTTTTCACCCTAAGTATTAATTTGATTATACCTCAGAAGTAGAGCTTTCATTGCCACTGAGTTTAAATATTGTTAGGTTCCCTTCTAATTTGTTAAAAAAGGAATTACTTAAAATATATTTTAATTTTCAGTTATTCAAAAATTTTTGTCTGTTATTGATTTCTGATGCTACTGACAGAAAATGGATCATGAAAAGTAGAACACTGATGTATTTGTATAACAAATATTTGTTACTTTTCATTACATTTCATGAAAGCAAGGACCTCATTATATTCTGTGAGAGATATGTTGAAAAAAATGATCAAAATAATATACAGAGCCTATTTCCAAAATTTAACATATATACAGAAATATTTCCTGAAGTTTAACACCTACCATTCTAAACTCTTAATAAGTTAAAAGCCAAGTAGATAGGACATTCTAAGTTGGCTTTTGTGGGGAAAAAAAAAAAAAAAAGTTCTGGTTCTTTTTCCAGATACATAATGTGGCTATATTTCAGCCGGTGAATGATATGAATGATGTCCCAGAAGTTTCTCTTCTGTGGATGATACTTAAAACTCAACTGCAATGGCTGCTTCTAACATCAACATATTAACATAATGAGAAAAGTCCAAGCTTTTCATACTGCTAAAAACAGTTTTTCAAAAAGCAGTTGTACTTCAATATATTAATAGTGATCAGAAAGAGAGATTAAAAAAATTAGTTGCACCAAAAAATAATATTCTTAGGAATAAATCTAACTAAGTAGGTAAAAGATTTATATGCTGAAAACTAAGATATTCACAAAAGAAACTGAAGGTGACACAAATAAATGAAAAGAGATTCTGTGCTCATTGACTGAAAGAATATTGTTCAAATTTCCATATTACCCAAGCAACCCACAGATTCAATGCAGTCCCTATTAAAATTCCAATGGCATTTTTCACAGAAATAAGAAAGACAATCTTAAGGTTTGTATTGAATTACAAATGACCTTGAAAGCAATCTTGAGAAAGAAGAATTGTATTACAAAGCCATAGTAATCAAAACAGTATGACATTAGCATAAGACACATAGATCAATGAAATAGAAGAGAGTCCAGAAATAAATGCATGCATATTTGGTCAATTTATTTACAACAGAGGAATCAAAAATAAACAATAGGGAAAAGATAGTCTCTTCAATAATTTCTGCTGGAGAAACTGGACAGTCACATGCAAAAGAATGAAACTAGACCACTATTATAGACCACATATAAAAACTAACTTCAAATGGCTTAAAGACATGAATGAAATACCTGAAATCATACAAATGCCCGAATTAAAAATAGGGAGTATGCTCTATAACATTAGTCTTGGCAGTGATTTTTTAAATAGGATACCAAATAGCAAAAGCAACAAAAGCAAAAATAAACCAATAAGACTATATCAAACCTAAAAGCCTGTGCACAACAAAGGAAACCACCTATAAAATGAAGAGGCAACCTACAAAATAGGAGAAAATATTTACAAATTATTTATCTGACAAAGGGTTAATATTAAAAATATATGAAGAACTCAAACAATTCAATAACAAAAAACAATCGCATCAAAAAACGGGCAGAGGAGCTGAATAGAGATTTTTTTCAGAGAAGACATACAGATAGTCAATAGGCACAGGAAAAGGTGTTCAACATCACTTTCATCCAGGAAGTACATATCAAAACCATAATGAGATATCACCTCACAATGATGCAACAATATTAAAATGACTATTATACACAACATGTAAAAGTTGTCAATGATGTGGAAAAAAGGAAACCCTTGTGCACTGTTGGTGTGAATGTAAATTGGTATAGCCAATGTGGAAAACAGTACAGAGGTTCTGCAAAAAATTAAAAACGGAAGTACCATATGATCCAGCAATTTCACTTCTGGGTATTTATTCAAAGGAAATAAAATCACTATCTTAAAGAGATATTTGTACTCCCATGTTCACTGCAGGATTATTTACAACCGTCAGGCATAAAAGAAGGAAATCTTGCCATTTGCAACATGGAGGGACCCTGAAAGCATTACACTAAATGAAATAAGTCAGACAGAGAAAGACAAATACTGCATGACCTTACTTATTTGCAAAATCTTAAAAAAAAAAAAAAAAAAAATAAAGCACTGAAATCATAGATAGAGGCAACAGATTAGTAGGTGCCAGAGGTGGGGGTGGGAAAAAAGGATTAAAATGGTCCCACTTGTAAAATTTCCACTTGTAAAATAAATAAAGCCTTAGAATATATATATATGATATATATATATATCATGGTAACTATAGTTTATAATGCTTTATTTTTATATTTCCAAGTTGTTAAGGAGAGTAAATCTTAAAAGTTATCATCAAAAGAAAAAAAAATTTTGAACTATGAATAGTGACGAATGTTAACTAGACTTATTATGGTAACCATTTCACTATATATACACCCATATTATGTCTTGTGGATCATAAACTAATATAATGTTATATGTTAATTGTATCTTAATTTTTAAAAAAGTAAAAAGAAACAATTTACCTTGGTCCCATCCAAACCCCCTTCTTTGTCTACTACCAGTTAGAAAACCAGATGTATGATCCATTGGGCTATTGTGAACAAACTTCTATCAAAACCAAATCCTGGGGGATCCCTGGGTGACTCAGCGGTTTGGCAACTGCCTTCGGCTCAGGGAGTGATCCTGGAGTCCCAGGATGGAGTCCCACATCGGGCTCCCTGCATGGAGCCTGCTTCTTCCTCTGCCTGTGTCTCTGCCTCTCTCTCTCTCTCTCTCTGTGTGTGTCTCTCATGAATACAATAAAATCTTTAAAAAAAAAAAAAAAAAACAAAGAGTCCTGACCCTAACAAAACGAATAGTAAGAATTGGTATTCTTTGAGACAATGGTGCCATGCCACTTTACGCTTGGGTTTCCAAACTCTGAATTCCCCCTCTTGGAAGTCTTCTTCTTTTTTTTTTTTTTTTTTTAATTTTAAATGTTTTTTCTTTTCTTTTCTTTTCTTTTTCTTGGAAGTCTTCTGTCTGGCAGAGTCCAGAGTATACAGTTGTCTATATAGCTGTTCAGCAATGTCAAGAAGGGCATACTACGCAAAACTATGACAGTTCACCCCGGCAATGTCACGTGGACTGTGTGCAGTGTTCCTGTTTTCACATGTGTCTCTGAAGTCAACAGGAATGATCTCTTCTTGTTGAAACAATAGGTATTGAACCCTGTGCTACAGAGGTGAAGTTTCTATAGGTGTTTTTCCCTAAGTATGTATCGGGGAACCCAGTGAACTCCAATGTCACCACCATAGCTGGCTGTCCACACTGTGGCACTCAAAGAGCAAGATGTGGTGATGCTTCTGCTGCCATAAGTTTGCCTTGTCCTCCAAGAAGGCCACACAGGGTCCAAGGATTCTGATCTCCCCATTGTTCATGTCATTTTGAAATGGTCTCACTACAATATTTCGTTTTGTCGTAAAAACATAAAAATGCTCTCTACTCTTTTTAAAATCTAAACACATATTTTAACTCATAAATTCTTTTTTTTTTTAACTCATAAATTCTTGTTGCTATTCATAAATAAAATGGTCTTTGCAAGTGGGAAGAAAAAAAGTACAATCAGAAGGAATCCGGTCTACAAAATATTAATTACACTATCAATTTCTAGTAATTAAAACAATTTAGAATCATGTAAGAATCAATGATGGTTAATACAAAAGTATAAGCAGTCCAATAATGCATGTAGATTAACACGGGTATTTGGAATACAATAAAGATGATAGTAAAGGTTAGACTATTTAATGAATGATTTGGGGAAAACATTCCTTTTGATCCCTGTCTCACACCAATTTATTTATTTATTTGTTTGTTTATTTATTTATTTATAAATTTAAATTCAATTTGCCAACATACAGTATAACACTCAGTGCTCATCCCATCAAGTGCCCTCCTTAATGCCCATCACCCAGTCACTGTATCACCCTACCCTCTTACCCTTCTGCAACCCTTTATTTGTTTCCCAGAGTTAAGAGTCTCTCATGGTTAGTCTTCCTAATTTTTTCCCACTCAGTTCTCCTCCTTTCTTATAATCCCTTTCACTATTTCTTATATTCCATGTATGAATGAAGCCAGATGATGATTGTCTTTCTCCAATTGACTTATTTCACTCAACATAATACCCTCCAGTTCCAACTACATCAAAGCAAGTGGAAGGTATTCATTCATCCTTTATGATGGCTGAGTAATATTCCAGTGTGTGTGTGTGTGTGTTTGTGTATATGTGTGTGTGTGTGTGTGTGTGTGTGTATATATATATATCTTTATCCATTCATCTGTTGAAGGATATCATTGCTCCTTCCACAGTTTGGCTATTGCAGACATTGCTGCTATGAACATTGGGATGCAAGTGTCCATTCACTGCATCTGTATCTTTGGGGTAAATACCCAATAGTGCCTTACACCAATTTAATTCCATCTAGATGATGCCAAGATTTACAGAAAACAAAACAAAACAAAACACTCTGTACTTTCTAAAAGATAATGATAATGAATATCTTTATACTCTTGCAGTAGAGTGATCTTTTACATATATCCAAATTTAAGATGACATTAAAGTCTTAAGGATAGAAGAAGTTTCATGTTTGGTATGTAAACCGAATCAGTGCTAGGGAGTACAAGTAGGAACAGAATCTCCCAGGATGGGATGCCTAGGTGGCTCAGCGGTTGAGCATCTACCTTTGGCTCAGGGCGTGATCCCAAGGTCCTGGGATCAAGTCCCACATCGGGCTCCCTGAAGGGAGCCTGCTTCTCCCTCTGCCTATGTCTCGGCTTCTTTCTGTCCTCCATGAATAAATAAATAAGTAAAATCTTTAAAAAAAAAAGAAAAAAAAAAAGAATCTCCTAGAATGAAGAGAAACATGATCGTGTAGCAGTTTGCGGAAAATAATGATAAGTAAGTGTAAAAACAATAGTGAGTTAGTTAATGAAAGAGTTAAGACCAAAGGAAACAAATATGAAATGTCTAATTGCTCAAAGAATCTTTCCCAAATAAGTAAGTTATCTTAACAGAACAAAAGAGCAGGCAGGCAAAACTGATAAAAGCTAGTAATGTGCCCAAGCCTACATGGCTAACTACTGGCAGAGATGGACTTTGAATCCAGATTTGCCTCACTCCCAAGCTCATGGTCTTTTTAGTCCCACATTTGTATGAACTAGCCATTAAAAAGCAATCTCTCAGGCAGCCCAGGTGGCTCAGTGGTTTAGCGCTACCTTCAGCCCAGGGTGTGATCCTGGAGACCCAGGATCAAGCCCCACATCAGGCTTCCTGCTGGAGCCTGCTTCTCCCTCTCCTTGTGTCTCTGCCTCTCTCTCTCTCTCTCTCTCTCTCTCTTTGTGTCTCTCATGAATAAATAAAATATTTAAAAAAAGCAATTTCTCTACATGCAATGTGGTACTCTGGATTGAATCCTCAGATCAGAAAATGGAAATTATTGGAAAAACTGGTGAAATTCTAATAAAATCCAAAGTTTGGTTAATACAACACACCAATAGTAATCTTAGTTGTAATAATTATGCCATAATTATAGAAGATATTAACATTAGAAAACCGGATCAGAGGGTTGCAGGTCTGAAACTTCTTTTAAGGCTAAAATTATTCTAAAATAAAAAGTGTATTAAAAAATAAAATAAACCCCTTAAAAATGGTGCCTTGAGTACTATCTTAAAACCTATAAGTAGATGGGATCCCTGGGTGGCGCAGCGGTTTGGCGCCTGCCTTTGGCCCAGGGCGTGATCCTGGAGACCCGGGATCGAATCCCACGTCGGGCTCCCGGCATGGAGCCTGCTTCTCCCTCTGCCTGTGTCTCTGCACCTCTCTCTCTCTCTCTGTGTGACTATCATAAATAAATAAAAATTTATTAAAAAAAAAAACCTGTAAGTAAAGATTTACTGCATGAAGTCCAATTTTTAAAAGGGCATGCTTTGCATTAAAAGCTTTGATTAAAAAAAAAAAAAAGCTTTGATTATAACAGGTTCATTAATGATTTTAAAAATCAATATCTACCTCAATTCTATAGTTTTTTAAAAATACTTATTTAACTTTCCATACCATGTTTCCTTTCATGTGAATAAAAATAAAGAATACTGTAAATAGTAGTCTTTAAAATATTGTGATGTGGTTGTAACGAACTGCTTTCTGCTTCTGCTACAGACATGACAAAAGTTTTGGGCTTGTAACAGCAAGAATTAAATTTAGAGGATGAATAGAACTGCCTGACTTTAAGAGCTGTCAGATACTAAAAGAATCAGGACTTCAGAAATAAATGAATCCTAGGAGCCGAAAAGCTGAAGCATGTAATTAAGTAGAAAACTCAGAGGTAAGGAAAGAGGAGAAAAACGTTGAGAAAGAGGGAGAAGAAACAAAATAAAGGATGTTAATAAAAATCAGGGCTTATGGTGTCTCTAAGGAATTGAGATGTGATAAATAATGGGACAGGGGAAACAGTGATATGAATAGTAGTAAATCACATCACGTCACTGCCTCATGCAAAGCCTTTCAATGGCTCCTATCACTCACAGCATGAGCCAGAGATCCCTGGACCTTGATGACTTACCCCGTAGTCCCCCATCACTTCCCTGACTTTATCTTCCGCTATTCAGCCTCTCCGCACTGACTACCCTCCAGCCAGCTTGTCTCCAGGCTTTTCTTAGGTACTCCAGGTCTTTTGCTCCTGCAGATCTCCCAACCTAGAATGATCCTCCTCCAAGATATCACCAGGGTTTGCCCCTTTGCCTCCTTCAAGTTTTGCTCAAACACTAACTTTTCAGTGACTTACTTCTGTGAAATTCTATTTAAAATAGTAATGCCCTAAAAATCCCAATCTCTCCTACCCTGATCTTATTTTCTCCTAGCTGTTTCCACCATCTCTCACTCTAAATACATTCAATGTCTGTTTCCACAGTCACTAAGATGTAAGCTCTCATATTTTTGCCTGTTTTTTTTTTTTTTTTTTACTGATATTTCCCCAGAGCTTAGGATAGTGCCAGGCACATAGTAGGTGATCAATAAATACTTGTTAAATCAACCAACACATAAGTGTGTTTTTCATTTCCATAATCAAAATAAGAATAATAAAAACATTTCCAAAGTAATAAAAGGAATCTTTTTGCATCCTTGTATTTTCGGGATATTTCTGATGTTGAACAATTGTGCTACATTATTTCAAAAGGGGTTTTTATCTTATGAAAGACTAGTGAGTTATATGCCTGGGATTATTTCAGCTGAAATACATTCATTGGCAGTCAGAAAGATACATTCTTTAGAGACCTGTTCTTATGAGCCTAAATAGCATTTAGATATTACTAGGAAAAACTTCCCCTCATAAAAACTTTACATGAACAAATATTCAGTGGTGTGATCCACTAAATTAATGGAATCATAAAATTCCAACCTCCTCATTTTGAAGATGAAAAAAAATGAGATCTATAAAAGTTGTCATTTCTTCACATTCATTTAGGACACAGCTGACAACGTGTACAACAGGAGCTAGCCCCAAACAAAAGACTAAAGCACTGCAGAATGGCCTAGCCCATACCCATATCCCAACGCCATCAAAATCCAGATTGGGCATTTTCAGTTCACTATTTGACTAAAGGTTCATTTTCTCCAATGTATTTCCATTTCATTGCTCAAAGATGCTTGTGAACAGTTGTTTCCTATTGTTTGAACACTTAAGATTCTCTTTGCATTAAGATCACCAGAATTGCAGTGTGATCACCTAAGTATTTTAGCATGCTCAAAGGCCACTGCACCATTCTGGAACACACTAAATATTCAGCCTCTTGCTCCAGACCTTTACCTTCCCTGAGAGAAGTGCGAGGCCAGCATATTTTACCAATTTCTTATTCTTTTCAGTAGATGGATTGTCAATTAACTCTCATGAAATCAAACAGAAGCAGCCTGCAAGGTCTGAAAATGTGTCACTTCTCTTTTTTAAAAAAAGATAATTCTTGTACTGAAAAACTGAACATGTGCCATTGTTTTGTCATACGTGAGGAAAAAAAAATCTGGCATTCTATTTTTTGCTTAGAGGTAGCAGAAGCAGTTAATCCACACATGTACACACACTCCCTGGGGCCCCAGACAGTCATCTCTGATGTCAGAGCGGCACACGGGCAGATACTTTCACAAAGAGAGTCTATAAATGAAGTTGCTATGGACCAAAACACCCGTATTGATTTTTAGTACAATTCAAAACACAAGAAAACATCAGTTTTCTGAGCAGCACACGCTGGGAAGGACAGGGAGAAATACACTGCAACAGTGCAGAGAAAGAAAAGGATAGAAGACAATTACATTAGCAAACATCTTAGTGTTCTTTCGGGTTGTTTGTTTCTAAGTTCAAAGAACTGAGAGGCTTGAGCTATGTTGAAAGGTTCTTAGCTGAAAACCTAAGATTGCTCATTTACTGACACTGTGCTCACAGTTGGAAGCCCGGGTCTTCAGGAAATAAAGCCACATAACCCTTTGAATGCTTGAACATCCCCTTCAAAGCCCAAAGAGTTCTTTCTATTTCTCAATTAATACTGCCCTTCCCACCTAGCCTCCCATCTGCAAATGGCAGAGTTGTCCAAATGGCATTATAAATACATTATTTACCAACACATCATTAAGTTTGCTGCAAGCAAATATTTTCCCTCCAAGGCAGAGATCTTTGGAAGGGAGGTTCAGGATCAGGAGAAACCAGCCAGCACTTACCATGGCCCCCTCACTTCTTCTTTGGGCAACTTCTCGCTGCAGTCGGGCCACAGCCAATTTCTCCCTGGAGAAACAAGAGCACATGGTTAGTTGCCTATTCTTCTCAGGGTAGAGGTACACTGGCATGGCTTTGAAACATTCTTTTGAGGTCTCCAGAGGAACTCCTTCCTTGGTTTAGCTCACTTCCTCCACTAAACTTTCTATAAATATTTAAAGTCATTCGTGCATTGTTTTCATTGAGTGTCATGAAAGAGATTTTTTTTTTGCTTTGGATTTTATAAAAGCCAAATAAACACTGAATGCTAAGTAAAAGCTTCCCTTTACGTTTATTAACATAAATAATTTGGAAACAAATTTTCTGTGGCTAAAATACTGTCCTTTCTGTATCAACTTGGCTTGCATATGATTAATTTTATTTCTTTTGTTGCTTTGTACTGATCGTGAATTTTAAAAGGCAAACAAATCTGTATCATGCTTGAAATAATAATAGAAAATCACTTACAGAGTTTGCTACATTCAAGGTACCATGCTGAGTATTTTATCTGATCTTATATGAGCCTAACAGCAACCTTATAACAGGTTTTATTATCCCCATTTATAGATTTGGAAACTGAGGCTCAGACACGCTAAGTAGCAGACCAAGCTCCCAGCTGGTACCTATTAACTGCATTAGGATCAAACTTGATGTTTTATTTCACAAATCCTAAATAAAAATTTTGTTTATCATTTTTCAGAGCTGAGAAAATATCTAAAATCTAAAAATGTTTATTTTAGCACTCTTTATTTTACAACGGGGTCCATTTCATGTCTTTTATAATTGTAATTCTGATTTCATATAGAAAAAAATTAATATTCATCCAAATGTTAAGAAGATTTTGTAAAGTGATGAAATACTACATTTTGGATAGTTTGTCAATGATTCTTAAGAAAAAAGTTTACTGGGACGCCTGGATGGCTCAGTGGTTGAGCGTCTGTCTGCCTTTGGCTCAGGTTCTGATCCTGAGACCCGGAATCGAGTCCCAATCGGGCTCCTTGCGGGGAGCCTGCTTCTCCCTCTGCTTGTGTCTCTGCCATTCTCTCTTTCTCTCTCTCTTTCTGTCTCTCGTGAATGAATGAATGAGTAAATAAATAAATATCTTTAAGGAAAAAAAGTTTACAGATGAAGTAGGGGTAAGTGAACCCTTCCAGTAATCTTCTAGTCTTAGTTTTAACAAGGAGTTCCCCCAAAAGCTTTCTACTGCTATCAAATTGTGAAACCATTTGTGTTATACTTCATCCCTCAGCCTTTCCTCTACATGGGACAGGACCAGCAATTCAGCTATTTGCAAACAGCAAGGGACAGCCTGGATTCACAGCTGAGTGAGAAGATTTCTCTAGGCCTAACTGCTTGGGCTTTTGAAATGCCTTTGACTGCCAAGAAGGCATGTGCTTCAGGTTAGTTACAGTTAAGTAATTTTTTTTTTTTTTAGTAGGAATAGTTCTTTTTGAATTCGTGCCTAAAGAGACAGACTAGAAGGAATAAAACTAGAACCAGGAGATCCCCGAGGGGAACAAATTTCGGGAGCTTGGGGCAGCACCCATGCATAGAGCCTGTGGGAGAAAGCAACAAACTCAAGAGAAAGAAGCCAGGAAGAGATGAAATCATGCACCTATTTGTGAGGTGAGCAAGGCAGAAATCTCTGTGTTCTCTGACTCAAGCCCTAATGAGCAGATGAAAGAAGCAAAGAATTGAAAGAGAAAAATATGACCAACTTCTGGTTTAAGATGAAAAATAAAAACATGGTAAATATGTAGACAAAAGAAACCAGAGAACTTACCCTATATACTTTATGATGGAGCAGTTCCACCCTGGGGTGGTATATACCCAACAGAAATGCATATATATGCTCAGTAAAAGACATGTACTAGAATGTTCATAGATGCAGTGATTGTTATCACTTTAAACTAAAAATGTGCACCCCATTAGCAACAGAATGGATAAACTTCTACATCATTATACACTGAGATACCAGAAAGGACTGAGAAGGAGTCTAAGCACAACAACATATGGGCCATGGCAAGCATATGAAAGAAGCAAACACAGAAGAATATATAGTTTATGATTCCATTTATATAAAGTGCAAAGACAGGCAAAACTCCCATGTAGCTCGATAAGGCAAGAAAAATAAAAGACGTGAATATCAAAAAAGAGAAGGTAAAACTGTCTCTGTTCACAGATGGCAATTTTCTAAATAGAAAATAATAAGGAACTTACAAAACAACTATACAGCTAATATCTGAATTCAGCAGTCACAGATATAAGCCAATACACAAAAAACAATTGTGTTTTTACATACTAGCAGCAAACAATTGGAAAGTTTAAAAAAATTCATTTATAATTGTGTCAAAATATAAATATGAAATGTAAAAAAAAAGATTTGTCAGACTACTACAAAGAAAACTAAAACAAATGATTTGAACAATTAAAGGAGACTACACACAACACACTCTTTCTCTCTCTCTCTCTCTGCAGATTCAGGTCTCTTGAAAGGGTCTCAGGAACACTCAGCATCCTAGGACTACACATGAAGAACTTAAACTATAAGATACAGAACTAAAATGGAAGGATGGTCTGGAAAATTTCCTGGAATCATTATTCCTGATTGCTGAATCTTCAGCACAAGACTGAATGAATATACATGCTAACAGCATAACTATTTTTTACAAGAGCCGTTTAGCATAAAGAAGACATTCCTAGAAACAGAGCAAAGTCTATCTTAGCACAATCATCCTACTAAATGATGAAAGAGTCCTCATACGGCTTGAAGGTTAGGAACATCACTATTTTTTCCTTAAAATAATCAGCCTTTATAACACTCTTAGGAGTGTTAGGTTCCGGTGAAATCTTATAAAATTCAATTTGAAAGAAAAATTTAATAGTTTTAGCCATTACATAGTTTTTAAGAAGGAAAATATTAAAAAAAAGAAGGAAAATATTAGGAATTCATGAATTTTATACTCTGCCCACACATTATATTTTTAGGCATTTAACAAATAGTGAGTGGACCAATGTGAAAGGCTCATCTTCAAAGTGGCAGCATGTTAGCCATTTGATTTGGTGCAACAGAGCAAAATATGTGGCAACGGGAAACATCGGCTTAAGTCTGACCTACCACCATGTAATCAGAGATGTGCCCAACTTCAAACAGCCATGTGGAAATGTGTGACACAAACATGGGGAATCTCAGTGCAGTCTGGGTCATGATAAAGACAATCCCCAACTGGAGCCCTGCAACCTAGACCTCCTTATTGTAAGTTGTAAAATTGCTTAAGTCTAGTTACTTGGGAGCTACCCTGTTTCAAAGTAGTTAGGTACTGAATGAGCAGAATTTGAGAAAAGGGCAAATACAGCTGTCTCTAAAACCATGCTCTGTAATTGGTTTAAGTCATTTATTTATTCAGGAAATGCAATACACGTAATGTCATGGAGCAGATATCTCTAAGGCGTATAAGTAACAGCCAGGGGTTTTCCATAGCATAGGCAGGACCAGACCAGTACCATCTAAGTCCCACTAAGCAAAGCATCCCAATTTTGACCTATTTTATATTGTAAATTTCTGAATCCTGTTTCCTTTGAAAGAGAATTTCAAGGCCAAAAGAACAAAAAAGAATACTTTCTTGAGGTTTGGTACTTTCTAGCTCCCAAATCTTTCATATCATTGGTATTCCATGAGTTTGCAGGATTTTTGCTTTTAGTAGGAATTATATTTTATTTTTAAATGAATGAGTTATCATTCTTTACAAAATTAAGGAAGTGAAAGAGTTGTTGGATGGGAAAAGCATCTATGATGAAATTCTCAGCATTTCTAAATATTCCCATTTCTAGAAATGGGAATATCTCATTCATCAAATCATCAACTTAGTCAAAGTATTAAAAATAAATGGGTCTGCCTTTTTAATGGTCATCTCATTTGTCCTTGGGTTCAGCAGTTCCTTGGCAAACCATATCTTCAAACCCCCAAGGTCCCAATATATGTGTGAAACCAAATGGGACCAGCATCTTTTTCATGCAAATTCAGGGTTCTTAAAAACAGCTTTGTTCAAAAAATAAAGAAAGAATCCTTGACTTGCATGCTACCCAAGGCAAATTAAACACAGTCACATACACACACACTCTTGCTCCTATTTGAGGACCTTAGCTCATCTGCTGGAAACAGACAACTGTGCTTTTGCAATGCATTACTGTTTTGTTTTGTGTTTGTAGCAAAGCCAGTAGCTCATTATGAAGCGGGCATTGACTTTATGATTGCAAAACAAATGCCCAGGGATATCTTATTGAGAGCTGTGGATCCTTATTTACAGAATAGGGATAAAGGAAGGATATAAAGAATACACACACAATGAAACAAAAGAGACCACAAACACTTCTCTTTCAGTTAAATGCAAAAAGAATTCTTCCCTCCAAGAGGGATGAAACAGAACTACTTTTCCTATTCAATTTTTTTACCCAAAAGGTGAATGAGTCCTAGGTTTCTGAAGTCTGTCAGCATAGTCCCAGATAATTTCAACTAAAGATAATAAACAGCAACAACAAAAATATTTATGTGAACTGTGGATCCTCACAATACCACTGACACAAATGCAGTTTAAGCCCATGGGAAGATCGTCCTCAATGAAGACAACAGGATGTTGGCATTTATAAAGTCCAGAAAGACCTGCAAGGTTTGCATGGTCAGAAAAACAATCAGCAGCTTGAAGAGGATGAATATATTCAGTCTGTGATGTGTGGAGACCACAAACTTAAGGGCACTGCAGAGCCATCTGTTGCATGAGTGTCAAAGACAGGGCTGTCTGGAGACAAATCAATGTTCTATTGCAACTCCAAGGCAGCCCAGCACATACCTGAATGGGTGAGAATGAAACCAGTGAGCAGCTCTGCTCTCCACCAGGCAGATGGGACCCCCACCCCCACGATGCCCTGGAGGAAGAACAGCACCAGCACACAGTGTAAGTGTGAAGAATTATGTCTACTCATTGTGAGTCTCCTTGCCCCAAACCACTCTATACAAATAGTGCTTTAGGCACACCAAGGAAGCCGCCAGTATAGTAGGTACTCTGTGTTTTGATGAAACTGCCAAGTCATTTGTGCCATCTCTACTTGACTTTCCTAGAAAAATAAAGAATAACCAGAAATAAAACAAATATAACAAAAATAGCTACAAAAATAAAGGAAAGGCCTGCTCATACATGTATTTTTAAAAAATCTTGGGCATCTTATAAACCCAAAGATACTGCGGTATTGATGAATCCTATAGTACCCCCAAAATACCCTAACTTCATGTTAGTTTTGGTTCTTAGGTTAAGTTATTATATTCCAAAGAATTTCAAATTCTTAAATACATAGTTACATATGATATAATATATGCATCAATCTCTTCCAATTTATTCAGAATATTTTTGCCAAATGACCATGTAATCCAATGATGATGAAAATTCTGACTCATTCAGCAGTGTGAATTCACTCTCTGCCTGGCACTGTTCTAGACCCCAGGAAATATGGATAGACTCTCCTACTTTTAGAGAGCTCAGGGTCTAATAGAGAGCACACCTAAGCAAATCAGTGTCCTAAGGTGGAATAAGCACAACAGAAGAGTACTGCATTCAAAGCTGGATTTTAACATTGAAGTTAGGTGATAATATTATCAGAAGATTGAAATTGAACTCCTTTAAATGGGAAGGTACATTCTATTTCTAAGATAAAATCGTTTTTTAAGTTCATATTTTTCAGCAACAAGTCACATAGGGAAAACAGGGTTTTCCTCATAAATATTTTAACTATGAAGACTCTCTCATATGTTTGACTGCTACTCCCTAAATTCTTCAAGTCTTTTTAATGCAATAGTATTATACT
Source organism: Canis aureus (assembly GCF_053574225.1). Taxonomy (NCBI): domain Eukaryota; kingdom Metazoa; phylum Chordata; class Mammalia; order Carnivora; family Canidae; genus Canis; species Canis aureus. The sequence goes on from NC_135630.1 coordinate 42,786,874, forward strand.
TTACTGCACATTTGGGTCATAGTTTTATCCAGGTCACCTCTTTCAGAGACAATGTGACTGACTTATTTTGCCTCTTCTGTTTCAATACATTGTATCATCATATCTCTATTTTTAAAAGATAATAGTATAAATAACGTTTAGTAATTAGTATGTCAAGCACTACCCTAAATACTTTACATGAAATATTTCAACCTCAAACAATGCCATGACATGTTCATTATCATCTCTGTGATACACAGCAATGATTCTCAAAATTTTTGGATTTGGAACCTCTTTACACTTTTGAAAACAATCACTGAGGGCTCCAAAGAGCTTTTGTTTCTGTGGGTTCTCTCTATCAACATTTACCATATTCCAAATTAAACCAAGACTTCAAAAATACATATTAATATATTTGAAATAATAGTAACTCCATCACAGGTTAGTGTAAGCAACATATAATTATGAAGATAACTATAGATTCCAGAACAAAAATTAAGAAGAAGAGTGGCACTGTTTTATACTTTGGCAAATGTCTTTAATATCTGGCTAACAAAAATTATGTGGGTTTTCCTTTCTCCTTCTACATTCAGAATTTTGCAATGTCACATGTTGAGTAGCTTCTGGCAAACCAGTATATGCCCATGACCAAGGAGAGTGAAAAACATAACATAGTCTTCCTATAAAATTAGTTTTGACTTATAGATTCCCTGAAAATATCATAGGGCCCTTGGAGTCCTGTGGTCCAGAGATGGAACACTGTTGATGTACCTTCCGAGGGGAATAAGGCTCAAATGGGCTGAAAAACATGCCCAACAAGCCATTGCTCTTAAATTTAAATATCATCATGCATGCTTCCCAAATGTGCAAAATAGCAGTCAATACATATTTAGTTAAAATCTCAATTGTTAGAACTTGTACTTCTGATCTACCAGCACCTGTTACCATCACCTCTACTGCTAAGAAAGTAGCCACAAGTAATGAATGAAATTATTGAGAATGAAATTTCTAAGCATTTTAATGCCAATCAATGTGAAAACCACTGGTAGAATTTTTCTGGGATACACTGAATTTCAAGTACCTCCATTTCTGGCATAGTAGAACAAAAATACTAAACAAACTCCCAATATAAACCTGTGCTCAGGCATAGATTTTGTTTCAATTAATACCCCTCCACACACCCTGAGCATTTTTCCCTACAAGGATATCACCAAATGGCTACAAGGAATTAGATAGATGACTACTGTCATTTGTACCTTGGGGCAGAGAGTCACACTTAAAATCTTGGGGAAAGGTTTCAATTAATCACAGCCTTCCCCATTTCTGAGTGGGCCCTAAGAATAAGAGCATGGTGGCGACCTAGTGTGTCTATAAGGAAAGCAGGTCATCTACCCCAGGAGGCCTAGGACCATTCTCTGCATACAGAGGCATCCTGGGGAGTCACCCGCCACAGAAGCATGACAATGCCGAGTGCCAGGTGCGCTTGTGGAGTGGGCAGATGGAGAAAGCAGTGGCAGCAGTCCCTTCATAACAGCTAAATCAATTAGCCTTTCCAAAGCAGATCATTTAATTACTCATCCACTCAGATACTCAGGGTGAGAAAAAATTTGAGAAACTTTTAGACATAGAGCCCAGACGAAACAAACTTCTTCATGCATCCTTTCTAATACATAATGTCTATGTTGGCTCCAAAACTCTAAAACACAAAAATTTACCCCCTATTACTTACTTTAAGGAAACTTCTTTCCATCCACAATGCATACGAGTCAGTAAGTTAAGAGTACATTTTACATTGGTGATCTTCATGTGATTTTGTTCAGGAATAACTAAAAGGGAGCAAGACTCAACATGGCCAACAGGCACACCCCACTGACTCTGGAAGAGAGTAGGAGTTTAATAATGTTGTGCGGGATGATTAAGGAATTCCCTCTCCCTCCTCCAACACATAATAAACAAAAAAGACATTTTAAATAAGTTGGTGTATTGAAATACAGAGATCATTAGTAAAAACAAACCCTAACTTTAGCTATCTGCTTTTCTGAAGGTCTGTCTTACCCACCCCCACCCCATGGTTCTCCTTATAGAGCTTTCTGGACCTTCTGCAATTTTTTTTCTAAACTTCTAGGACCTTAAATGTCGCTCACATAAGTGTTCCCGAATTTTTTCTACCCTGAATGCTCTTCTACTGGCAAAAATGATGTCTCAAATTGCATCGATATTTTAATTTCCTGATTCAGAAATTCATCCATAGAGTCCCTCCTGCTGCCTGTAACAATTGCCTGCTATCTGTTTCTCTCCCCTAATCAGCTCTAATACCCAGAGGACTGGGACTTTATGGTCTTCCTAGTCCATGGCACACACACATACCCTCAATGAATCAGAGCAAAGATGGCCTCACGACTTAAGGCAAGATCACAGGCTGCCTCCACCCATATTAAGTATCAGAGGTTAGTCCCATGTCCAGAGCTTAACAAATGTACCAGTAAAACCACTCTCTTCAATCCCTACTATTGGAGTCACACACGAAGCACTTGGTAGATGTTAGATGTACCAACTAATATTGTTAGTAAATGAATATACCAATGAACAAATAAACTTGTCTTTCTGGGTTTTCTCCTTTTTATTTTTACTTGGAACTCTCAGGTCTCACTAGAATAATATATGCTTTCATCACAACATTGTTGATGCACACAGATTCTACTGACTTATTTCATGCAATACTAAGTAAAAGCAACCTCATTATCTTCTTCTCTTCTCTATCCCAAAGTTCCCCTACATAACGTGTTTCTGAAATACATATTAGAGCAAAACCCACCCCCCAAGTTTAAATATGAATATCTAGTCTTAACTTTTGCAGTAACTTATTTTTTGATCAAAAAGTCAGTTCATGGGCTTGAAAACAGAAGTCCTTGAGATATAGTTTTTATGCATCATTGAAAAGCCACTCAATTTCCTAAACCTAATTTTCACTTCTGAAAAAACCTAGATCTTAGAATGAGGATTCCTTATATTTCCATGTTTTTTAAGAAACTTGGAATTCCCCATATTTTTATGCACTGCCCCCATTTTTCTTACCTTAATATTAAAACTCCACTCTTAAAGGTCAGTATTATGTCTGGCAAATAAGAAAAACTTGGTAAAATAACAGAATTGTATCAATAAAGTTTGATTTTCTTCCATCAATTTTGGTAGCACTCAAAAATGATGGGCTATATGTAGTTTACTATAGAAAGGGAATTCTTAGGGAAAACAAAACATATGCTAACCATCTCTTAGGGAGCCTTCCATACCTGTCAGTGTGTACAATAGCCCTTATGTGACAATTAATTTCATTTCCATGGCTTTCAATTATCAATGGCCCTGAAATTATATTCTGTCTCTGTTTTTCATTAAGGTCCCAAGACAGTATCTGTGACTAGATTTAAGCCATCTATCAAGACTCAGAAGAATAAGGCTTGTAGGTTCCTAAGAGAAGATGTTGAAAGGGATAATGCAGGAAGCACTGGTGGACTACGATACAGTCAAGTTTACACTTAAAACTTCCTTCCCTCATTTATGGAATGAGTTACACAGACAAGACAAATTCTGCTCAACAAAAGCATGGCTTTTAAGATAGACTGACAATGTCATCAATTCATTACCCAAATATTATGCCATCTGCTATGTTGGAGGCACTCTGTCAGGCTCTACGGAAGAAACAATGATGAGGAGGCTGAATTGCTGTAGTCAAAGAGCATTCTGTGTCTACATCCAGTGCTATAGGTTGAACTGTCCCCCAAAACTTCTATATAGAAGTCCTAACTCCCAGTATGCAGAATGTGACCTTATTTGGAAGTGGTCAAGTTATCGTAGGTCATTAGAGTGGGTCCTAATCCAGTATGACTGGAGTCCTTAAAGGGACAGATTTGAAGAGAGACACACAGGAAGAACACTATAAGTGATGGATGCACAGATTAGGATGATGTGTCTACAAGCCAAGGGATGCCAAAGATTGCCAGCAAGCTACCAGAAGCTAGGAGAGAGGCCTGGAACAGATTCTCCCTCACAGCCCTGAGAAGGAAGCAACCCTGTCAACACCTTGATCATAGACTTCTAGGCTTTAGAACTGTGAGATGGTAAATTTCTGTTGTTTAACCCATCCACTGTGTGGTATTTTGCTGAGGCAGCCTTAGCAAAAAATAAAAGCTATCAACTATATATGTTTGAACACAGTACATCTCTACAAATACACAAATATACAAATAATCTGGTAAAATATAATGGTGCTTCAAGCAAAGTGTAATATATTTTCAGCAGAAGGACTGTTTACTTCTGATTAGAAAATAATGGAAGTCTTTATAGAGGAAGTGGTAGTCACATTTCACACAAGTTAAGAGCCATAAAAAGTCAGAAGCCAAACAGGAATTTATGACTATAGAGCTATAAACTATTGACTGCAAAGCTGTTTTTTTTTATATTTGACACTTCTTCTACATGTCATTTCTCAAGAGAGTTTATGACAACTATATGAAAGATTCAAATGGTACACCTCATATCTAAACTTCCACAGGTATACATTCTCTTAGCCAGAAAAGCATTTTTAGTACTTTCATCTTCATACTCTTTTTACTCACTCTGATGTCCAGTATAAGATAAGGTGCTATCTTGGTGCTCTATTATAAGAATAATGACTTGGAAGGTTTTCTAGACTGGGGATAATTTGCAAATACACTAACTCACTCTCTGGCTGCCACCTCCATTACATGGATATACTCTAGTTACTTGCAGGTGACTAGGAATTAGGTAACATTTGGTCCTGGAACTGGTCTGTCTAGAGACAGAACCATAACCAGGCCCTCATTAGCTCAGGTCTCTACCAAACTGAACCATTATCAAGCCTTAAAAGAAATATAAATTGTCTGATATTTAGAAATCATTCAACTTAATAACCTTCCCCCAAAGCATTCAGTATTTTCTGATGCTTTGATCATTTGCCAAATCATTTTTATGAGCCCATAATCTATCAGAACCAGCCTCACCTACTTTCCTTCAGAATTCTTTTCACTATTGAGCTTTATAACCTGATTGGATTCTTCTTTTCTAATCTTTTCACATAGACTGTATGTATTTGATTTCTCCTGCAAGTAACAAAAACAAACTCCAGCCAGAATAAGAAAGATAAGGCATTTTATTGAGACCATGATACTTTAGGAGGAACTGAACCACCAAACCCTATGAAGGGCAATAACCAAGGTACCTCCAGGGGTCTCTGCAATGAGAATTCATAGACCCTCTCATTAGATGTTCCCATGATGCCCTGGCCTAGCTCTGAGGACTCCTGGTTTCCATTTCCCATTACTTTCACAATTTAAACTCCCTGGAATAAGGTCCTGATTGGCATAGTTTGAATGAGGCACACACTCTGGCTTGGTGAGCTTTGGGTCTGGGGTTAGGGTCATATAGCACTATCTTAGGCATGCTCCTCCCTATTATAGACTGGCAACTGATCTCAGGGAAGTAAACAATTATTAGTGTATACCACATAGGTTAGTCATGTGCACTTCACATGTGTTGTCTTTTCTTTGGAAAATGCGTCCTGTATAATCCTAATTAATTGTTACTTGAATCTATAGCAAAAATAAACAACCAGATATCTTATATTTTTAATTTAGTAATTTTTTACATTCATTCCAACTGGACTAAATCCATTTGAGGTTTTCTGTTAAAATACCTATCTGGAATTAAGCCTATATCTCTTTCTTCAGACTGTCTCGATATGTCCACTATCACTGTGGCTTAAAAATTTACATTGAGTTTACTTCTCATTTCTATCTTCTAGAATATACAACTAGCCTTTAGTCTATATATTGCTTTTTGATTGTCTTCCTGTCTCCATTGTCATCATGACTCAGTTTATATTGAGCACATTCACAGAAATGTTATCAACTATCTATCATGTACACGTTCCCACAACTCGTATAATATCAGAACCAGAGAGTATGCTCTGGAGACACAAACAAATCAGGAAACACCTTCCTGTTCTATTTCCTATGCTTCACACCATTACCAGCAAAACTGTTCAAATTACCAACAATATGATTTTAAAAGACCCAGGCACTTTTAAGGGATGTCATTTTAGAAAATCTAGAGAATAAGAGAGTAACTAACTCATATCTCCCCATATTCTTTGTAAATAGACAATCTAATTGTGGCGAAATACGTACAGTATTCAATCAGTATCTGAGCTGATCAGTAGCAAAAATCAACAAAAAAAGTGAAATATGGGAACCTTTAGAGGGAAAAGGAAGACAGAGAATAAGAAAACAAAGTCTAATGTCTAAGAGATAAGAAATGAAAGGGAACCAATCTGTGAAATAATTTCAGATACACTGCACCATGTAAGACTCTAATGGAGAAGAAGAATATCCTTAGATTCAAGATCATCTAGGATATTCTCAACAGAGATAAAAGTGTTTTAGAAAACAGGAAAGCAATCATTATACCAACAGCAATGATATTTTCGAAGAATAATAATAGCACAAGTACTGGGCAGAAAATTCTGTCAAATAGGTTATCTTAAACTTTCTGTTTATATGTAAATAAGCCTAAGGAAGCACTTATAATTATCATCTGTTTTAATGACACAGTAAGAGAAAAATAATTAAAACAAGGGAGGGGAAAGCAAGTGGTTAAGTGGTTCAAAGAGACAAGAATAAGCCACTTTCTGAAGGAGGGCAGACACCCACTGCCCCTGAAGGCAGATGGGGTTTAACGTGGGGAGTAGTATTCTTTGAACCATTTTGATTACTTTTAAGATAGAGAGGAAGAAGAGTAATGAGGACAATAATACTTGCATAGTGATTATACTCCAAGCACTTTATAGTTCATTATTAACTCACTTAATCTTCACCCTCACCACAGGGTAGGCACTATTATTATCCCTGTTCTACAAATGAAGAAAATAAGGCACAGAGAGATTGGGTATCTTCCCCAAGATCTCAAAGCTAGTAATTATGTCAGGATTTGGACACAGGCACTCTTGGTTCCAAACTCCCCATTCTTAACCTTAATCCTATGCTGTCCATGTGATTCTATGTGGACTTAGACTTTTTACATTATATGCGGTGTTTAGAAATACGGTCACTAAAAATATCTTACAAATTTCATAAGAAGCTCTCAAAATTTATTTTTTTAAGATAATCTTTGTGGGGTTTTTTTTGTTTGTTTAGAAGCAGGCTCCATGTACCGGGAGCCGGACGTGGGATTCGATCCCGGGTCTCCAGGATCACGCCCTGGGCCAAAGGCAGGCGCTAAACCGCTGCGCCACCCAGGGATCCCTCAAAATTTATTTTAATTCCCCTCAGCAGATAGGGAACTAAAGAGACAGAATAGAGTTGTGGCTAATAGAACAGACTCCAGACCCAGGCTATATAGGTTCTGAATCCCTGATCTTCCACTTACCCACTCACTGACCTAGCTGCAGTTACCTGGCCTTTCCATTACAGCACATTATTATCTACAAGCATGCACCTGCCCCTTTTCTGTAGCAACACCTGACTCCCCTACTCCACTGATATCAAGCTTAGCCTAGGACTCGCTTTGGCCAATGAAATGTGAGTGAGAAAACAGTAACTTCTGGGCAGGTACTGAGCAAGAGCCAGGACAAGGTGTGCCATGTTCTCTTCTCTCATGATCAGCAATGGCCTGGGTTCTGGGATGAGGTTGCCTTGGGGCAGAGCCACAGGTCCAGCTCAGACGTTTAGCAGAGTAAGAAATATGAAATTATTATTATAACTCACTAGGATTCAAAGGTTGCTTGTTACTAAGGCATAACTGCCTGTCTTGACTCGTACACTCTCTGTGTCTCAATGTCCTAGCTGTTTCTAGGGTTGTTGCAGGAATTAAATGACTTATGAAACATGTAAAACAGTGGCTGGCACATAAGCACCATAAAAGTGTTAATCCTTACAGTTATTTATACCTATAAATGGCAGGAGACAAGTATTAGTGAGCCAGATACTCACCTGAAAAGAATACAAGCAGAGAAAAGACTGCCAAAGGAAACATCCCTAATAATAATCAAACCAAATGCTTTTCTGGTTCACAAATCCTTTCAACAAAGTTCTCACATCATACTGGCTACCCTTTGGGCTTTATGCAAACTTCTTCTCTTCGATGCTCCCTCATCAACTCAGTAATCCCATTTAATTTGCGGACGATTTTGGGCTTAAAAATTGCTGACCCAGTCTCCAGACACTTTTTCTTCTACAAAATTCACTTTACATTGTCCATGAAGATATTCCTCCTCCATTTTCCTCAGCTATCTTTCTGAAAACAGAGTTGAACACTAGTTTTCTCATCTCTGGAACACAATTTTAGTGAGATAATAACTGTTACCTCTGTTTCTAAGGGGTGAAGGATTATGTAACTTTGACAAGTTTCTCTGTTTCATGAGTTTGGATTGGCTTTCTTTTGCTAATGTGCATATTTTTATGGTAAAATTCTTACCAATTAATGTTTCACACAAGTTGCTTTCAGGGGACACCCTCACTGACCACTCCAGGTGTTGTAATAGGCAGATGCTGGGACCTCTTATACTCAAGAGGAACACAGTTTGAGTCTCCCTCTAATCCATTCTAGAAATGAGACTACTAAAGTGGGGGCCCAAAGAGATATTTTATTACATTAACCTCATTTTAAAGATGGGAAAAATGGAGACTCAAAGAGGTTGAACATGTCATTGAGAAAAATAAGTCAGTTGAAGAGCAAAACCTAGATAGAACAGAAGCCAAGCTAGTGCTATTTCCAGGACTGATTGTGTTCAAAAGAAAAACAATGGGAAACATGACTATATCTGGATACAATGAAAACATGTTAAATACCCAGTCAACAAACTCATTCACTCCATGTGACTATTTTAACTGGGTCTTAATCTGATCTATTCACACAAAGCGTCAAAGTTACTGAGAAAGACACAATAACAGTCTCATTTTACTAAGCTCATATGTAAAGCAGGTTGGTAAGACTGAGTCAGTATCATGGATAAACTAAACAGAGATATTAAAACAGAGACCAGGTTATTCATTATATCAAAATGCTTTATTTGGCAGTTACTTACTATATAAATAACTCACCAGCTGTTTTATCCGAAACACTAGTGATTAAAATGGCTATCCTATCCAACCAAAAAATCTGAAATAAGCATAGCAAGATCTTCAGAAAGTAAATACTGAAGGCAACTGTAGCTGCTTTTGACTGTTATTGGAGGCAAATAAAACCCAAAGTTATTTCTAGCACTCATCACTTTAATGATTTCTAAATTTGCTTCTCTAAAAGAAATGTAATAGAGATTAATAAATTTTACATGAAAACAAATAGGATGTATAAATTGCTCCCTTCACTTTCATTCTAGCCATTTTTTTCCAAACCCAGAAGACATTCCCTAAAGGTTTGTGTGTTTTTTTGGCAAAACCATCTCTCATATAACTAACTAAATAAAGAAAAGATGTACTTTTTTAGTGGGTAATGATAAAGCTGAGATTTGTAGCTAAAAACATTCTTGATCACAAAAGCTTTTTTTCTCTTTTTCTTTTTCCACTCCACTCTCTGGCTAAGTTCTCATGTCTAAAAGACAAAAGAGAAAGCAAAACAAAGAAAAAAGGATTCTGTAGGCACCCATATACAAGAAAGTTACAATAGTTGAAAGTCACAATAAAAACAGATTGTCATAGATGGGAATTCCATTAAAGCAGGACAATATATCTGCTTTGGAGAAGGGCTCCATCCATTAAAAAAAAAATACTGATAGACAAAGTCCAGAGCTGAAACACATTTGGAGGATCAAAGGCAAAATAACTAGCAATGCCCTAGTTAGCTCAAAAGAAGAGTAAACCAAGCAAGAGACTCTCTTGCGAAAGGCGAATGTCTTTAGTACAATACAATAAGACTGCTGTATGTGACACCTTGATAAATTAAAGAAACAGAAACACTGTCACAAAAAAGAAAAGGGAGAAAGGAAGGAAATTCAGAAACAGTGCTCACAAAAGATGGATAAGAAAGTTTTAAGAGAATGTGTGCATTGATTAAAAGGCAAGCAAGGAAAACAAGATAGCTGCTCTATCTAGCTAACCCCCCACTGCACATGCCTATTGTATTGTTTCCTTTGGCACTGACTACAAGAGAGCTTCATCCTATGTCTAATAATGCTATTATTTATAAAATAAAAGAAAAACATCCTGATAAGAATATACTTCAATAGGAAAAAACCTCCTATATAATCGGACTGTACAGATGAGAAAGAAATGCTTTTTCAAAGTAATAACAATTACAAAGCAAACAGTGAACAAGATAAGCACTTGCAGAAGGAGGCAGACATAATCTATTCAATCAACCAGCTTTTCTGTTATGTGAATCCAAGAACGGATCACTGTTGCTCACTGGGAGAACCTGCAATGCTGTAAAAATCAGCACTGTCAGTATATGGTTGGGAGAGGAAAATGTTCAAGAAGAAACTTTAGAAAGAAACAGTGGAAAGGCTGGGAATACAACTCCTTGCAATTCTTCATTCAACATTATATTCACTGATCTATTCCATATAAGTCAATGTGGAAGACACAGGATTTTGAAAAGCACACACATACACAATAGCACCTACCCTCCAAAAGCTATGACTTGAAATAACTGCTTTGGGTCCATGATCTTACCAATGTCTATTTCTTGCAAGTATAAACAAAATGTTCAACTGCGTATGTGAAGTTATTTTCATATTTCGGTCAACATCCTTGTATTAGTATTATTTTGCTGATATAGCACATTATATTGCAATAAAAATCAAAATAGAGTAAATATTTTTACAAATCCAATTTTATAAACAATCTGTTGAATGTGGATGTTTCCTATTTTATAATTTTACATATACAATATATACAAAGAACTATATTTAAGTATCAACAATTTTATATATGAAGTGCAATCTGATCAGTTATTTCAAAGAGTATGTTGATAATCTGCTAGAAGTGGGAAAAAGCTTAAAAAAACACACAATACAATTAGCTAATACTTATTGAGCCATTCTTATGTGCACCTATTGTTCTATATGACCCTACATATATTATCTTCCTGAACCCTCACAAATCTCTCCTTTTTACAGATTAGTAATCAGACCTTCTAAATGAACAACCTATACTTTAAACCACTGCACTACACATCTTCTAGTCACATACCTACAGAGCAGATTTCTGTGGTTCTTAATTAGTTGTTGGCTATGAATGAATTTTACTCTGCTTTTGAAACATAATCAAACCCAGAATGATTCCGGCAATGATTCTCCAAAAAGGTCCGTGGCAAGAAGGGCCACACAAGACTAGGACCTTTGAGCAGACCCACTCCCCAAGGTATGTAACATTCATCATGAGGACTCAAAGTAGGAAATTTACGCATCAGTTCAGAGAAGCTATGGGTAAAAGTCCAGAATGTCATGAAAGGCAGGGTCCTATGAAGGGATTTCAGGGCTAGCAGTGAACTGAAGGTATAAGGTTCAAGGCTAGAGCTCCAATTTCTGCAAGGTATGAAGGCAAACAGCTAAGACTCTTAGACAAATTAAAGAATGTGGAAGGATTTCAAGGCATTCACACAGGATGAGGCAAATCAGCAACAGGAATGATTTGAACACACACCTAGGTGCTAACTTTACTTCTAAAAAAAGAACATAGTCTTTAAATTAAAAGTATTAGTTCACTATTACTCTGTTCAAACTATGACGCTATTAGTCTTCTGGACTCTGATAGGTCTGTTTTGAAAAATGGCAGGTCTAGATTTCTAAAGCACTGATACTCCATGAAGAATGGACTAGCTTTAGGAACGTTAATTCTGGTACTGACCATGGGGTATTCTTTAGCACACTGCTCATATTGCTGTTAGGAACAAAATCTAAGATAGCTTGTAGTTTTGTTGACTTATCTTCTCCTTTGACTCTCAGCTCTTGGCTATGAGCTTAACTCTATGGATTCATTCTAATTTCAGAGAGAGAGAGAGGTAAGAGAAGGATTGAGATCAAATTTTACTTTTAAAATATCTAAAATTTTAAAGATTGGCTTTGCTTTTTAGAAGAATTGAATATATTAAGGGAAGAAATAAAGAGACAAACACATTTAGGTAAAGTATGCAATTCATTACTAAGTAAACAATTATGTGAATATAGACATATATCTAGAGAGACCACGTCTTACTCACTTTCATGCTCAGGGCATATTAGGCCTCAGTGGATGCTTACTGCACTAAAATTACTTAACATCTGAGTCCCAGAGTCTTTATCTTCAAACTTGGGTAATTATGTATTCATTCCTCATTATTTACACATTACACATCTGCAAATTTGCCTACTCAATAAAATTTATTTGCAACCCCAAAATCAATATTTGTAGCCTTTCACCATCATTTGCAGAAATGAACAGACTAACAAAAAATCTGAGTCACCAACCTGCACGTTCCCAGGTGAGGTTGAGCAAGGTGACACACTGCATCTTTTGTAACTATAAAGTGTCCTTTCCACTATTTATTGCCATATTTTTTGCATTTATTTTTTTTGTTGGTGATGTTGCTTTTATGAAATGGACCCCAAATGTAGTGATGAAATGCTATTTATTGTTCCTAAGCACAAATAGACTGTGATGTGTTTTACAGATAAAATACATGTGATGGATTAGCTTCATTCCAGTATAAGTTACAGGGCAGCTGATCTTGAGTTCAATGTTAATTAATCAACAATATATCTTTTATAAGGGTCTTTAAACAGAAACACATAAAGAACACATATGAAGTTATATACTGATTTATTGATAAAAATGTTATGACCAGAGGCTCACAAGCACCTGTGAATTTCTCCTATGGGCAGTGCTTCAACATTTACTAATTCAGTGTTTGTGGCAACTTAAAAAACATTACTATGAATGAGGAGATTAAATGATACTTGCTTCAATAGTTGTTTTTAGGTCTGGGAAAATGGTAGGTTAATAATACAGTAAAGTGACCAGCACTCAAGGAATTTTACCTACTGAAAAGCAAAACCATCATCATCTTAGGTGTCTGCAAACAATACAATTGAAAATAGCAAATTCAGATTCACTATATTTCATTGAAGAGGATATAAAAATGAAATTTTATTTTATTGTATCACTGAAGTCTATACGTTAGGAATGGGAAATACGAAGATATTTATAAGTCAAAAGGCATCTGAGGTCTAGGTCAGGATAATGTCAGAAAATATGCTATCAAAAAAAAAAAGAAAATATGCTATCAACTCTAATTATAAAATCACAGTCACATACATAAATTCTTCAAATAAATCCATTTAAAATGGCAAATTCAAACATAAGCATATCAGTGACAAGTCTACTGCTTATACAAGTTCCAATTATGCAGTTGTTCTGATAGTAACAAACATAGGGTTTGAATATAAAGCACACATAAGAGCGGAAACTTGATACCAAGGAATATTCCTATTTGATGAAACTAGAAAATTTACTTCAGAAACATTAGTGTATCACTTAGTAAAAAAAAAAAAAAAAAAAGAATAAAATAAAATTTTAAAAAGTTGAATCTTGATTATGACAAATCATGATATTCTGAAACACTGGTAGGTATGTGTGTGTGTAAAAGTGTAACCAAGAGACTCTTTCTCACCAGCCCTGGTGGCTCAGCGGTTTAGCACCACCTTCAGCCCAGGGCCTGATCCTAGAGACCAGGGATCGAGTCCCACTTCAGGCTCCCTGCATGGAGCCTGCTTCTCCCTCTGCCTGTCTCTGCTGCTCGCTCTCTCTGTGTCTCATGAATAAATAAAATCTTTAAAAAAAAGAGAGAGAGAGACTCTTTCTCAGTAGAGATAAGATCACTTTAATCCAGATTTCACTAATTCAGAATCAAGAGCCAGGCAGGTGTTTTAATAAAATTAAACAGATAAAAGAGTGATAACATTACACTAAATGAGACTAAACTTTTGCAAGTTGAGAAAAAAGTCAAGATTATGAAAGCATCTATTTACATATAACTTATTTATTCAATTAATATGCATTAGTTCCCCACAAATTTATTGAGTTCTGTTCTGGGTCAGCCATCAGAGACTCCCCGGAGAACACAACACACACAGAACAGCTTTTCTGAAGCTCACAAGCAAGCAGGTGAGACAGACTTGTCAACAAATGCATTGCAAGGTGCTAAATACAACTGAAGATATAAAAGTGCAAAGAAAGAAAAATGTTATTGGACTGAGGCTGGTACTTTGACAAGAACCTTTAGAAAGGTGCCACCTGTCCACATTAAAGTAAGGCTTTGGGGATGCCTGGGTGGCTCAGTGATTGAGCATCTGCCTTTTGGCTTAGCGCTTGAATCCAGAGTCCTAGGACTGAGTTCCACATTGAGATCCCTGCAGGCAGTCTGCTTCCCAGTCTGCCTATGTCTGCCTCTCTCTCTCTGTCTCTCATGAATAAATACAAATCTTTTAAAAAAGGATAAAGTAAGGCTTCTCCAGGGGCCACTAACAGCTCAGGTCTAGTGAATACCAGAAAATAACACCAGAAAAATAACACAACTCCAATTCCATAGGGGTAGGAGACCTCAAAATCAGAACAGTTTGGACCTCTCTGATCTGACTCTTGGGTCAGTTTTGCTATCCAAACCACAGCTAAGTAACTGAGTTAGTAGGACACAGGGTGAAGGCATCGGATCCTGCCCATGATGCTTCTGGCTTTCAGATACCAAGGAAGGAAATCACCCCCACCCTTGCCAATGAAAGCTTATCATGTACTCTCTGCGAGAAAGAATTCAATTTCTGTTATCTTGAACTTAGTTGGCTTAGTCAAGAGATGGGAAGTTTACCTACTTTATTCTCCCTGTGAAAAATGACACTTTAACTGTATTAGCACCTATTTTATCCCTTTATCCCTCTCTCTCTGTTTTTAATACAGTATGTATGTGATTTTTATATCCTTTCCCAGGCTTTGGGTCTGAACAGTCTATGTGCTTGAGGCTGCTGGAGAGAAACAGAATTGGTTGAAAGAACTCAGTCCCATTCAATAGACTAGAGCACCACTGTATAAAAGACAAAAGGCTTGAAATATCTACCAAGTATCACTGAAGTTCCATTAATTAAAAATAAATACTATATGATGTAAGAGTTTGTCAGGAACACTTAACATCAGTTGAAACATACAAGCGGCAAGCCAGGTCCCTGCACGCTCTCAAGAGCCAAGAACTGAGGAAGTCTTGCTATTGAGCATGAGGCACCTCTCTGTGCACCCTAACTCGGCGGTATTTAAAGTGACCTAAACTTAGTCTGTTCCTCATCAAGCCTCTTTCTGTTGGGCCCATCAGTAAGGGTTCCCACTCTGGGCACTAGGGAAATGCCAGTGGGAACCAGAAAAAAGGCACAGGCCTGGACCTCTATAAGAATTCTGGATAGAAGGCACAGGGCAAAAGAATTTGAGCATGACATCAAAGAATGAGTGGAAGAAGGAGGCAAAAAAGTTCAGTGATATAAATGTAAATTGCATAAACTGCATTGATACAATTTTCAAAAAAATACTAATCATTCCCAAATAGATTCTAAGCTATTTATTTATATATTTTATATATTTATGACACTATTTTATGTATATATAACTTAATGTATTTTTGTATGTATGTATATATTATAATTATATATACTTTTTACATATTTTATAGCACTTTATATATTTAGGTATATATATATATAACACCAATATTTATAGTAATCTTTATGTACATATAACACTAATTTGTATACATGTAACACTAATACTAAACTGTGTATTATACAGACATATGTGTGTATATGTATGACTACTATTTACCCAAACCCATTTCCTCTTCTTCTAGACACAGAAATAAACTACATTTCCCTGACTCCTTTGCAGTTACGATTCTAGTCAATGAACTCTGAGTGCAATGATTTGTGCTGCCTGTGAGTTTGACCCAAAGTAACCTTTTACAGTTGGTTCCAAGCAGTTTCCTTTCTTGACATACTGGGATGAAGGGGACCCCAGAGAAATCTTGGAAACCACAATTTAAACACATTACAGCTTCCATTAGCCTGGTTTCTTGAGCAGCTGCATGGAGGATAGTTCCCCCACTAAATTTGAACATACACCTAGTTCTATTATATAAACAGAAAACGGATTTATTAACTAAGCCACTGTACCTAGAGAAAGTATTTATTATCAGAGCCAAGCCTGGCCTCTCTGTTCCATAGAATTGTGAGTCCCTCACTTTTTGGTAAACAATGAGATACAAAATTATCACAACATCATCAATTCTAACATGTTTCCAGCACCTCTTTCCTATCTCTCTTCTATTCCTGTGCTAGTCTCTTTCTCTCTTTGCATGTGGATGTGATCAAATGAGTCAACAGAGAGGACAACATTTATTTGAGCAGACTTCTGTCAGTATCAATCTAAGGGGTGGATACACAAGCATACGAATGGGATCTGTGAGAGAAACTGGCCATCCTAACTCATCCAAATGTAGACAGATGATAGTGCCATTATTCTGAATCCAAAGCCAAACAACAAAGCCCACAAAGAAACACAGATAAAATACTGAGGGTAACGAAGAGAAAAGAGACATTAAAAAACTAAGACCAAAATTATCTGCAGCATTCCATCACAAGATTGTGATTGTGAGTGTACCCTTTCTCAATGCTGAGGAGAGGAATGTAGAAGCATGTCTGCAGGTCCCAGCATCCCATGGGAACATGGGAACACGATTTGAGCATGGGTCTCAAGGAGGTTGAATTCTATGCCTAATTTCACAGAAAGCATTAGATGGGCTGGAAAAAAAGAACACAGGGCACAATCTGGAAATCATAGCTCTGAGAATGTAGTTAAAGAAATCTTGTCCTTCCATCTAGTTAGTATCCCTACCATCCAGTCCTTACACTTGTCCAACCTTTTTTAAAAAAAAAAAAAACACCTTCCAGAAAAGAGTCCAAAATCCTTCTAGGCAGCCCAACTGAGCATCCTCAAAAGCAAAACGTATTTATTTATTATTTCCAAATAAATCAGCTCTGTGGTCACTTCTCATCTATCTCTTTCTTCCCTAGACAAGTTTCCATGAAGGCATGTTTGATGACCTGTAGCACATTCCAGGTGTCAGAGATTGAGCTCCACTTCCAGTTCTTCCCCCACCCAACTGTATGGTTCCAGATGAATCACGGCCTCTCTCACTTTTCTCCTGACAAAGCAAGAGGAATGGATAAGATGATCTCTAAGTCCCCTTTCCTCTCTATCAGTCTATATATTAGCTTGTAATTTATCTTCTATTCCAGGCTAATAACCACCTCCAATTTCCTTATTAAGTCCTTATGTTAGACATAAAATTCATAATGTAAAAACTAGTTTTAAAATGTCATTTTATAGTCAATCATGCTGGATTCCCATAAATATGATTTTTACATACCTGACAATCAAATCAGCCAAATGCATTTAACAAAATCCATTTAATATATCATGTGCTGGCATCTTCTAAATATGTTGCCTTATTATGTTTACCAGAAAGATTTTTTAATGACCAGCTGCCTCAAAATTAATTAATGATATAGCTCACACTATAAAGTTACAAGCCAAATCCCATTATAACTAATGCATTTTCAGTGTAGCTCAGATTGCAAAGAATGGTGAAACTCCAGCTGATGGCCCATTTATTTACAGCAGTACGTGAATCGACAAATTTACAGAAGCACAAAATAAACCATTCTATTCTTAATGCATATTTTGAATAATATACTCTATGAAATACTATAAGATAGAATTCTAGAAAATTAAAGAAATCTATTGAAACTTCATTTCTTCCTATATACTCTTAACTTTTTCTATTATATAACCAGACTATAGGAAATCAGAGTATCTAATTGTATCTGCTAGTTACCAATTTTTCCTATCCACAAAAATTCTCAAGCCATAGAATTATTGTATAGCTCATTAGCTGATTTCCTTCAAACACCACCATTTTTCTTTGTACCCTGCTCCTTTTCCAAAAATCCAAAATGTTTTTGAAGGAAATTAAAGTGAAGTAAATAAAACTGAAACATTGCTTTGCCAACTTTTTTTTTTTTTTTTTAAGTCAAAATCAGGTGTAATTGAAAGAAAATGATTATACACCTTGCTGGCACTTGTTCCATTTTTTAGAACAAATGTTCACACTCACCTAGGGGATGTTTCCATCTGCTTCTCTCATTTTGGTTTCCATGCATTACCTTTAAATTATTATACATAGATAAATTACCAGTATCTTACTATTTAAAAATAAATAACCCTGGCTTTATTTTTTTCAAATCATACTCTACCAAAAATAAGATCCACTTTTCTCAAATCAGATTTTAACAACTAATCTTTAACAGAAAAAAGAGGTCTTACTACCATTTGGGAAAATATACATTTTATCATCATCCACAAGTATTAATTCCAGAGCTGTGTATTCTATAGTCACAAATTTAGCTGTGCAGATAAAATATCTATTCTTTGGAGCCTAAAATCCATATTTAATGTGTAAGTATATTTTGAAAAGATAGAACCCAATAAAATAATAGGGCAAAAACATTAGATATACAGTAGATAGTACAGTACAATTGGACATCAAGTCATAAGCATTTGTGGCTCAGGCTGCGACAAAAGTGACATGGAAAAAAAAAAAAGACCACACCATGCCCTGGTAAAAAGCAAAAGCTTCAGTACAGCATCCATACACTTTGCCCTCCCCATGCCTCACCTCTGACGCCCCCAGAGTAACTGCATAACTGATTTATTTTTGATCCAGATGGTTGGCGTCCTGGTAGACAGACTTAAAATGCTGACTGTGTCTTGGGCATGCTTATTCAGTAAGTCTTGAAAGCCATTATTCACTAATTTCATGTGGAAATGAAATTTCAGCTTCCCATTGTGTACAAATAACTTGGCCACTTATACCACATACAAAAAGTGCTTTTTGCCAGGCAGGAGTGGACGGCTGGAATGCAAAAGCTTTCCTGTGTGCTTCCCTGGCTCAGGCCCAAGCCGGCATATGGTGGTCCCACCAACCACCTCCATATAGAATACTAGGTGAATGCTTTAAGCAAGCCCTGATAATGTGATTTACAAAGCCCACACTGGACGGCTGCTGTTTGCTTCTATTTTCATTCAGGATAGAAGATTAATCTTATTTCAAATAAAGGCATTTGATAACATTTTGTGCCCTTGCATCCATCCTTCCAACATGACGAGCTACTAAAATTCTGGTGTATCTAGAAATATTCATGAGTTTCTAAGTTTTATTATTTTATCAGTTTCTTATTCTAGAATGTAATTCTCAACATAGGCTTCACTTTCTGTTTCAAGACTGGGACTAGAAAGCAAAGAAGGGGGTTTTCGGAGAGTAAGTTAGAGGTTCGGTAAACTTGTGTGCTTTGCTTTGGTGTAACATTTCCATGCTGTGCTTACAAACAACTATTGTTTTTTTCGGGAATTTCATTCCAGAAATTGTTTGCTTTCAAATACCAAAGAACTCTCTTCCATTCCCTCTTTGGGGTTTTATTTCAGAATCAGCAATGCTACCCAGCAGTAATAAATAAAAATTCACATTTTGATACACATTAACATTTCACACTGTAGCTGGGGAGCTCAAAGTTATTTTATTTACAAACACTGCCAAAATCACTGGTGATTTTTAGCCCTGAAATCTGACTTTCAGATCTTCCTAAGAAGATTTATTTCTGTCATGTTTGCAAAATACAATGTGTATTTATTAATTCAGGCATTTATCTAGGACTCAGCAATGGATGCAACAAGTCATATCCCTGGATTGGAGAGGTTCCCAGAGACATGAGCTATGCCCATCTATTGTGATCCTTTCTCTCTTCTTCTGAGGCGTATATGGCTTTTTCTCATCTCCTACTTTTATCTGCCCTACCATATAGCTCTCCCCCCCTCCATATCCACAGAAGGCTAAAGACCTTCCTTCTCTCAGATATCCCAGGAATGTGTTTTTGTCCATTGGACTTCCCTAGGCTTTCCTGGTATATAACTGAATTTCAGGATGAGATGAGTGATATAGATTATGAGGATATTTAGGACAATAAAAGTAAACATGGTCAAGACAAAAGAGCTCAATCTCTATTCTGAGGTACTCATCGAATTTCTGAAAATAACCAATGCTGTCAGAATCAACTTGGAAAATACCATTTTCTTTTCCTTTTTTTTTTTTTAACAATAAAAACAGCTGAAGGTGCATTCAGAAAAATCCAACTCTGACTTATTCCTGACATCACAACCCACTGAAAGAAAGGGAGATGGCCTATATAAAGAAAAAAAGTAAACATGATTTAAAAACAAGGAACTGGGGATCCCTGGGTGGCTCAGTGGTTTAGCGCTGCCCTGGGGCCCCAGGGTGTGATCCTGGAGTCCTGGGATCGAGTCCCACATTGGGCTCCCTGCATGGAGCCTGCTTCTCCCTCTGCCTATGTCTCTGCCTCTCTCTCTCTCTCTCTCATGAATAAATAAATAAAATCTTAAAACAAAACAAGGAACTGGCTCAAGCATGGAGGTGACATCTAGAGACAGGAAGCGGTCGTTTCAGAATTCCTAGAAGGGGCTTCAAAGAGCAACTAGGTGGTAATGATGAGGAAGGTATTTGTCTTAAAGCTGTATTTACAGAGCCAACTCACACGTACAATTGGACTGTAGGTTTACTGAGTGTGGCTGGAGCAGATGGACAATGCAGATGCTACTATTAACTCTTACAGTGCAAACATCGTTGTAATAGTGGAAAGACCATAATTACTATATGCACTATCAGTCAGACCCTTCTAAGAAGTCAGCTTTTATGTATCAGCTTTATTTTTATTTATTTATTTATTTTTATTTTTTATATCTATCAGCTTTAAAAGAAATATAAATAATCTGGAAAAATTTTTGGAACACAATAATGGCACCCATAAATTCCACAACTCTAAAGCTGCAAGACATACAAACATTAAAGTAAAAATGAATGTCTATTCCTTCATCTCTAGTACCTTGCAGGTCATTACTGGGAAGATCTTTTTTAATAGAAGGCCTATATGATACAGTACGTGGTACAAAAGATCAGCGCATCATTGGCACAAATATTAAATGACTATAAAGCTAGAGTAACATGATAGTCTTCAGTGTATAGTTATGGTCCAAAATAAAATACAAAAGTATGTCATAATAATGTTTCATTTAGATTTTAAGCATATATTGTTTTGGGCTGACCTTTTCATAAAGAAAGTCAAAAGCAATCACTTTTAGGATCCTTCGAGAAATCATTCTTCGTTCCCATCTTAAAAAAAGGTCAGGAGCAATAAAGCCTGGATTCATCTATAATTTAAGGGCAGCCTCGTTTTTTAAATTATGAAAAAGAATCTCAATTGGTAGAAAGCTGCTCAACAAAGTGGTACCTGGAGAGAACCTTTCCCAAAAGTCTGTTTTGAACAGAAAGGCAGCTCCAGTCAAATCTGGGATATGTGACAAGATTCTCACAACAAAGCAGGTCTGCTTCTAACAGACACTAGATTGAAGCATTACATAGCATTTCACAGAATGAAATGGGATAACTAGGCTCCTGAAAAATACTTGCCTTGGTAGTTACCACAAAGCAGTAAAGGTAGCAAGAGAAAAAATGCTGTGACAGCATTTTCTTTTGATTCAGCCCAGTAGCTATGGAAACTATCTTTTAAAGACCTGGTTGTTCTTTCCTGAAAACCATATGAAATAAAACTATGTCTTACCCTTATGGATTCCATGGTTGGAGGCTTCATTTTTCAACACATTCAACTTATGTAAGCTCGCTTTAGCTTTAGCTCAGGTATGTGCAAGCTGACGCTATCATATTTGATTGATACTGTGGATTTAAATTAGAAAACCCATGAAAGCGTTTCTATATAAAGCTGCAAGGAGTCATAATGCCCAAACAACGAGAAGTAAACATTTGTTAAATCTGCTGGATGTGATCCAAGAGCTACAATTTGCTTCTTTCTATTTCTCTCTCTTTCCTCTTCTCTGAGGTAAGAATGCATGTGAATTCCCATCACTTGCCATGTCATCGGCCCAAGCGTTTTCTTTTCTGTGTCTGTACATACACCACAGGTGATGAGTGGCCATTCGGGGCCAAGAGTTTCCTCCTAGTCAAGACTTTTCTTTTGTGCTTCCTTTAATAGGAAAATGGTAGACATGTTAAAAAATAAAGCAAGTCTATGGTCTGATTTTTTTTTTTTTTGGCCTACATGAATTCTAACCATAATCTACTCAAAATGGAACTTTGTTCAGAAATCTCTTTCTAGACTTATTCACTTCAAGTTTTTGAGGTTTACCACTTTATATCCTTGATTCTATTTATTTTTTCTTGTGAAACAGTTTGATAAAGATGGATATTCTTTGTGCTCATTTTCCTAACTCTAAATACCACCTTAATTCATCTTCATTGTGTCTTACTCTCCTCAATCAAGTCCCCTCAGAATCTATTTTTTCTGTTTACAATCTTCTCTCTTCAAAAACCAAAAACTCCAATTCTGGAACTTGCAAAATTATAATTGAGTAACTATTACCTTGCAGCATGCATGACTTTTCCTGATAGAATTTGTCAATGTCATCTTTCTCTTTAACCTCCGAACAATCTTATAAATTGGATCACAGCCTATTTATAAAACTTTATTTTGCTCATGGTTAGCATGACACTTAACAAATTAAAGGATGTATATGATACCACAGACAATTCTAAAGAATGACAAAGCTAGAAACTTACACTGCATTAAGAACTATTATGAAGCTAGAAAATTGAGATTGTACGTTTGAAGCATCTGACTTTGGCTCAGACCATGATCTAGGAGTCTCTGGATGGAGTCCGTCTTTGGACTTCTCACTCAGTGGGTAGTCTGCTTTTCCTTCTCCCTCTCCCACTGCCTCTCTCCCCTCATTTCTGCTTTCTCTTTCTCTCCCTCTCTCAAAGAAATAAATAAAATATTTAAAATATTTTTTTTCATTCAACTACATTTATTGCAATATTCTAGAAACCTTTTTTTTTTTTATTGTGGGTCACACTATATCAGTGAGGAGTTAAATCATTCTACTGCCATCATTTTGTTATAACCAAAAGTCTGTAAAAATGAGATAGACTAGCAAACACCATAGCACGACACAAATCCTTACCAAGAATGTACATATTGCAACTGATCCTTCAGCCAGCTGCCAGAACCAGTAGATGAGACATGATGGAGGTAAAGGGAGCAATATTTGTAATGACTAACTCATCAAGCTTACCTGCATTTCATTTTGTGGCATAGCATTGTTTCATTAAGCTTTTGTGTGTATTTACGTATAAATGGATACTGAGTTCAAACATAAAACATATTTCTTATTGTGGTTTGAAGTAAAAGAAGCTGGAAAAATACTCCTCTATAATTGTTCTCTAGAATGCATTTGAACAAGGAAATGCTTGAATGTGTGCCAAAGAACATATAAATGATGAAGAGATATGTAGTAAATGAGCAGTCACAGCATTACATCTAGCATAAGTCTATCTTAAGAGCCTAGATTAAGATGACATTCAGACTCTCTCCAGTTTCTGTTTAAGCCTTAAGATTATTTACTATTCTTGGAATGTCCTGCTTCTTGGGAGTTCTTCAATTCAGCACTCCTTTCAACAATATCAAATGAGGCTGGAATTTAATCATGTCCTACATTCATTGCTTCCCACTTGCTCTAGATCACAAATGTTGAGACCTTGCAAATACAATCATTGACATCCCATGTATTATTTAACTGAATGTCAGTTCGTATTTTTAAACTGCATTCCATTTGGAAACACCTAATATACATGGCCCTGCCTATGAAGGGTCAAATACTTGGCAATTTCGGGCAGGATTGTGAGTTGTCTTCCCTTAAACTATCTTGATAGTTGTCATGTTCTACAACATTTTCACTCTACAAATCTAGCTTCAGGGAGTCTAATGACTATTTGATGAGAGAGCCATTAATGATGTTGATATTAAAGACTCTGACAAATGTTAAAAATAATTTTTTACATAGAGCAAACTTATTCTACATTAATTTCCTACCCTCTCAAAATTTTGCAGCATCCAATTAAATTCACACAAAAATTTCCCAATCCTTCAAATTTTACAGCATTATATTAAAATCCCCTAAGCAGCCTCCACCCAAGTACCCATCCTCATCACTTTAAATTAAAAGGGAAACTCACTAGGAATCCAAGGTCTTATGCAGTAAAAGCATTCCAATCAGCTACACAAAGTGCTTACTGTGGGACAACATGTATGAATAGTTAAAGATCCACTTAAATATATGATTACATGTTTTCTTTCTAGAAGCTTATACTGGGAGAAGAGAAGGCCTTCAATTAATTCCGAAACCTGGAGACCTGGAAGTAGGCAGTCCTGGACTATCTCAAGTGAATATTCACTTCCTCTTCTGTACAGATCTATCTTTCCCCCATGTCCTATGGTTTCGTAATTATTTTCCCTTCACATTTGATTTTCTGCTGAGGTGGCTTAAAGTCATGTTTGTCTCCTGTGACTTCTTCCAGAATTACACTGAAATACTTTTAAAGATGTTGCTATTTTAGGAAAAAGGAACTGCAACTCTTTAAAGTCCTTTCACGCTATCTGCAGCTTCTCTGCCAGCCGTGAGTTGATTGCTTCCTAATTGGCCCATCACCTTACTGATGAAGTGTCCCAAGCAGTTTGGGAATTTATCCCCAAAAGCTGCACAGATATTCTAGATAAAGTTACTCTTACTGCCTTGTTAGAAAACACACTCAGTGCGAAAAGGGAAGCAGTAATGAACTTGTCAGCAACTTGGGGAGTTGCTTTCATATCAGGCATGTACATGACCTCTTCTAATGTCATTAAGCCATTTCAGAAGAGGGTGGAATTATAAGGCGGTACTGACCAAGAGGGTGAGTTGATCTGCATTTCTTTTCTTTGAGACTATCTATTCCTAAGTCTACATGCAATTGCACAGGGTCAGTACATGTCTTACTTCCCTCAAAGAGAATTTCTCTTTTGTCCTCTTCCTTAAACAAACCACATAGGGCTCCACAAAACTAAAAGCAACTTGCTGTTTCTGGATGGACACAGGGGGCATGTGTCCTAACTCCACACTCCCCTCCCATGGCCTTCCTGTACAGTACGTGGGTCAGTGACACATGAGACAGTCTCAGAGCGGGAACTCTGGGACACTGGAAAAAAGGCAGGAGTGGAACCAAGAGCCCTGGTTTCTAGTCCAAATTCTGATACCAACTTGTCATGTGTGACTGGTCAACACATCTGAACATTTTATGCTTTTGTTTTCTATTTTATAAAACACAGAGGAAAGATTAGATAATGGATGCACAGCACTGTAGCTTTTAAATCCTGTTTTATCTTTAGTTGAATAGTTGACATGTTTGCAATGGTGTCCTTTACAAAGACTGACTCAGCACAGGCACATGTCAAACCCTCCACTGTTCCTGTTTATTCATATACTATGTCAACAGACCCAACCCTAGGATCCTTGGGAAAATCTATTTCTTACTTCCTAAATTCCAATTTATACCTTCCCAGTTACAAGAGAAATAATCCTCTCCTCTCTACTAAGTTTTAGATTTGAACTACTCTGGGATTTTTTCAGTCTCTTACTCTTATTTTTTTTCCTTCCTTAGAGTCTGTCAAATTCATTGTCCTGGACTAGGGATGTTCCTTTAGTCACCCTCGGTTCCCCAGCCCACGATGTACATCACATTCCTGATGCCTTCCTACCCCATTTAGGCAGCTGTGGTTAGCAAAATAATACACTCCTCCCCCCTCCTCCCCCCAAAAAGTAAATGTCTACATTCTAATCATCAAATCTATGGATTTGCTAACTTAAATGGAAAAAGAGACTTCGCAGGTGTGATTGAGTTATGTGTCTTGAGGTGGGAAAATTACCATGGATTATGTGGGTGGGCTCCATGTAGTTACAGGGGTCCTTTTAAAATGGATGCTGAAGAGTCAGAGTCACAAAAGGAAATGTGACAATAGAACCAGACATCATTGCGATCCCATTGCTGGAAAGGAGTCACAATCCAAGGAATGTGAGTAGCCTTTAGAAGATGGAAAGGTAAGGACTAGATTTTCCGCCAGCACCTCTAAAAGGAACACAGCCCTGCCAATAACTTGATTTTGGGACTTCTGACCTCCAGAATTATAGGATAATATATTTGAATTGTTTTAAGCCATTCAGTTTCTCATGAGCTGCTATAGCAGCAATAGGAAAATACAGGACTAATTATTAAACTATCTTTGAATACCCCAAAGGGAAAGAAACCAAATCCCCCATCATATACTGTACCTCTATCAGTTCTAGTCATGGCTCTGCTACAGAAGTTAATATAGCTAACACCTTTATATTCACAACTCTTGTGTAGAAAACATCAACACAGATATCCACATGGAATACACAGAAATGGGAAGGAACTTTATCACCAACCTGAAAATGTAACTGTCAGACAAAGGTCCCAAATGGACAGATAAAGTACATAATGAGTTTGTTCCAGAGAGATATCTCCTTAAATGCTATGCCCAAGTCAACCCTAGTCCTGGCCCTTGTGATCCCTTCACCATTCCGTATCTCTGAGAGCACACTAGTAGCAAATTTCTCTGAAGTTGGCAAGTAACCTCTGGGCAACTGCAACCTGGCCAAGCAAGGGTGTTTCATGGATTTCTAGAGGTAGTCATGTCCCATGGCACCTGGCCTAGGCAGGACTTTGACTTAAAGTCCTCAGTGGTTGAGCGTCTGCCTTCGGCCCAGGCTGTGATCCTGGAGTCCCAGGATTGAGTCCCACATCGGGCTCCCTGCATGGAGCCTGCTTCTCCCTCTGCCTGTGTCTCTGCCTCTGTGTGTGTGTGTTTCATGAATGAATAAATCAAATCTTAAAAAAAAAAAAAAAACTATCCTCTTCAGTCAATGAGGCCACGTGGATGACTGAAGTTGAGTGGCATGCAGGCAGAGGTCCTGGTACAGACTTCAGGGATCACTGAAATCTGTGTCCAGTCTTGCTAAAAGAGGAACTTCATCTGCCCACCAGCAAGCCCTTGCTAAGCACTGACTCTGCATCCTATACCATGTTCCTTACTCTGTGGGAGCAACACTACCCGAAAATCTTTAGCCTGACATAACACTCTGCTAGACAGAGCCCATATTAAAAGAGCTTGCTGGCCTATACCTCTTACTTTAGCACCAGAACAGCTTAACCCATCATAAATATGTTCCTCCTTCTATTTGTCATGCCTTTTCTGGTTACCATTATGCCTCACCTTAGAGCACATTTCTTAGAGCACTCCCCTGGCTAACATTGATGTACCCTGGCTGACACCATCTCTCTAGGTCACAAAAACTCTGTGTTAGGGCAGATAATGTCCCCCACCTCCATCAAAATGTCCCTAGCCTAGCCCCTGAAATCCATGAAAATCTTACATGGCAAAGGAACCTTGAAGATACAATTAAGTTATGGGTTTTGAGATGGGGAGATGATCCTGGGTTATGCTGGTGGCCCTAATTTTATCACAAGAGACCTTATAATAAGAGGAAGGCAAGAAGATCAGTGTCATAGGAGGAGATACGAAAATAGAAGAAGAGGTCAAAATGCTTTAATTGCTGGAAGGAGACCAGGAGTCAAGGAATGCAGGCGGTTTCTGGAAGCTGGAAAAGACAGGGAAATAGATCTTCCTCAAGAGTCTCCAGAAGGAACACAGTTCTTCCAACACCTTGATTTTAAAACTGTAAAATCCATTTCAGACTACTGACTTCCAGAACTATAAGACAATCCATTTGTGTTGCTGTAAGCTACTAAATTTGTGGTAATTTGTTACAGCAGCCAGAGAAAACCAATATACCCTCCAAGACTCCTCTGGGTACCACCATCTCTAGCCTGACCTGATCCTGGGACCTTTCTTCCTTTGTCCTTTTGCTCCTTCAACTAAATAACAACACAGACACAGTCTCTATGTTTATGAAGCTGACTATGTGACCTCAAATCAACTACAGTGAATGTTATGAGAGCTACAGAGAAGACATGTGATGTCTGCTATGGACCTAATGTTTGAGTCCCTAAATTTTCATATGTTGAAGCCCTAATCTCCCAAGTGAAGGTATCTAGTGGTGGGACCTTTGAGAAATAATGAAACATGAATGTGGAGCCCTCATGAATGGGATTAGCACTCTTATAAAAAGACAGGACAAGAAGGCAGCAGTCTGTAGACCAGTAAGATGCCCCTCACCAGGCAACAAATTGGTCACCAGCACCTTGATTTTGGACTTCTAGCTTCTAGAACTGTGAGAAATAAATGTCTGTTGTCTGTGATCATTGTTATAGTGGCCCAAGCTGACAGGATAATGCATATGGTGGGGATGTCTGAGAGGGCCCTGATCTAGTCTGTGGAGGCAGGAAGTTTAAACTAAGGCCTAAAGACAAGGGTTAGCTGGAGAAGGGAGACAGCCAGCCAGCAGTGTGCTTTCACAAGCAGAGGAAAGAGGGCAGGTGCAAAGGGAAGCCAAAGGAGAAGGCAAGGCCAATCAGGCCCAACTCTTCTCCTCACCCACAGCAGAGAGAGATTTGGGGTTTGGGTTTTTTTGTTTTGTTTTGTTTTGTTTTGTTTGTTTGAATTTGTTTTACTTCAACCTAAAGAGAGAGGTTTTAATGAGAGGAATGACAGGATATCTGCAAACATCAGTTCCTAAGAGGACATCAGGGAATAGACTCCAGAACGCAAGGGAAAACACTGGCTTCAAGCCTTTGAGGTGTTGATGAAATGTGCAAATATTTCCTACAAGGGAGTAACTATTAATCCACAGCTATGTGATAAACCCTCCACAGAAACAACTCAGCCCCTCCTGAGCTGATCGTGAGGAGTGCCTCAAGGAAGTAGGACAGACAGAGAAACATGCCATGGAGAATGGCGAAAGCGTGTAGCCAGGATGGGCCCTGGGAAGCCAAGCCCTGGCAGGACCTTAACCTGGGGTGGGCCAGCTGGCGAGCAGCCCAGGCCCCAAATGAGTGGGGACAGGCGAGCAGGACCACCCACCTCAGCCACTTCGACATTTCACCCCTGGCCCAAACCCTGCATGGCTGGGACTTCTCTCTAGCCTGGCACACACCACGGGAGTGGGCGTGATGTGATGCTTTCCTTGGCTGAGTTCATGGTCTCGTAGCCGAGATGAACCTGGGCACAAGCCACTCTTTAAGGGTGTTAAAACTGCGCCATGCACGCGTTCTGAAGCTTCAAGGGGAAGCAGAGGATGAGGCCGGGGTCTGCCCTCCTGGGTCTCTTGCTGCCTGCTAATTTCTCGGTGGAACAGAACCCATGCTGGGAACAAATTCGTTCAGATTTATTCCTATTAAACTTGAAAACAAATATCTGCTGCCAGTCCTAGTCAGAGCAACAGAACAGAAAAGAGATAAATATATGTATTTTGACCCAGACCCTAAAACTACCATTAAGCTCCCAAAGAGGTCAGTCCTTTCCTCATTTGGTGACATGGCTCTGCCATCAGTAGTCATGGGGTTCCTAAGGAGGACAGCTACACTAAACACAACATCCAATACGTCGCAGGTACCCCCCATAAAAGCATGTAAAAGCACATAAGGCATCATATCCAACTACTAAAGCACAAGTTTGCTACCTAATAAGAATTTAGGTGTGCAGTTTAGAAAATGCAAATAAAATCAGTGCATCTAAAGAAACACGAACTCCTAACATTTACTTTTAGAAACTTTTTCGAAAAAAAAAAATAAAAATAAAAAGAAACTTTTTCGTTTTACTAGCAATGAAGATAAGACATGATACAAAAGCCCAATTTCTGCTCCATGAAAAATCCACTCCGTTTGGTTTTTTTGACTGGTTCTCTGAACTGGAGGTATTAGATGCTCAAACTGTACGAAAGTGTCTGCATGTTTGGCCTTGACCATAACCCAACAAAATTGTTATTTTAATTTCCTTAGGAAAAAATTATTTCACAGACCTTGTGTTCAAGAACTGGAATGGCATAATGTACAAAGAAGTTAGCTGCAGTGGGTTAATAATGTCTCTCCAATACCTGAAGCATCATTATTCACAAGACGATGACAGTCTAATCCCCACATCTGCTGATTAAACAAACACGAGAACAGAAGCTGGGTTTTCAGGCTGGAGAGATGTTTATTAGTAATGAGGAGAGAGCTCCTGGCAGTAGAGGTTCCTGAAAAAAGTTATAAAATCACTTTTCCAAGGAAGGAGGAATTCCTTTCCAAAAAGGAGGCATAAATGCCTATGCTCCTGTCAGTTTTGATGGAACCATGCCTAGAAGCAATTGAAGAGAGGGGAGACTCTGTAAGCTTCCACTCTCAGCACATGGCTCTTTTTGTAGCCGTAGCCAAGCAGACACACAAAAGCATAACCTTTCAATAATGTCACAACTCAAAGACATCTCATCACTGGCTGATGCTAGGTCCTCTCTGCACCAACAGACACCATCAGATCAGACCATGAGAGGGCTGTGAGCAGAGCACTGCTACCATGTGAGGGTAACTTTTAAACTCCAAGGACACATTTCTTCTACCCTGACATTGATTCAAAGGAAGGTGTACCAACATTCTCTGGCATCCTTGACGGGGTGGACTTAGTCATCTCCTTGATGGACCAGAGGTTTCTGAGGCCAGAGTCAGGCTGTCCACGAGCATCACTAAATGGAGACTGTGTCTCTTCCACATGCCAACCAAAAAGAGAGTCCAGAAGTCTTTTAAAGTCCTAGTGCATGATGCCTACAAATGTATTGGGACTGACTTGCTGCTGGTAGAACTCACCGCAATGTCCAGAATAACCTTCGGAAGCAGCCATTTACAAAGGCAAACCACGATCCTTCCTAATAAGCAGGTAGCAGCCCTGAGCTGGATCTGCAGACTACAACTTTGTTGACAAAGGTGAAGACTTTGCCAGCTGCTTTCTGGACACAGGGTCCATTCACATCCTCAGCCCTAACAGAATCACCGATTCTGTGTTTCAGGGTAAAGATGCCAACCTTTCTAAAGCTGCCTCTCTCTGAAGTGGGGAACCATAATGTTATTCTTGATGCAAAAATCAGTCAAGCCACCCCCAACTTTATCCACTCATTTGTGATGACACAAAGTACACTGACAAAACAACAACAACAAAGTACACAGATAATGCTTAATGCCTTTCGCAATAGAATCTGTGTTCAGCTCTGTTGCCTGAGAAAGCAGATTCCTTAAGAAATACAGGGAAGGAGGAAAAGAGAACAGAGACATCTTGAACACCTAGTATATGCCAGGCACTCTGCTGGACTTTCCATAATCTACTTCTTTTAACATTGGTGACAAACCAACAAAGTGGTTAGGGCAAGTATTATACTTCTTCTTTCCATGGAAGAGACAGTATATCCCACAAATTAAAACAAATGAACACTGTAGACTAGAGAAGTGAAAGCCTGAAGTTCACAAAGTAGAAAGCTGTGAAATTAGAAAACATAATGTGAGCTCATGTCCTAGGGAGCACCCCAATCTTCTTTTCAATACCCTCTGCTCATTAGAACCTCCTGCCACTCAAACCTCCTACCACAACTGTCCCCTGCCCCCATTTCACTACTCTGATCCCTCAAATGGAAGCAAGATGGGGAGGCAATTGTCCCTGTTGCAGAAGCCCAATAGGCTTGGAACTCTATTTCTGCCTTTTCAAGCTTTGTGCCATTGGGAAGGTCATCTAAGTTCACAGTCCCCATTTCTTTATTTAAAAAATGGGGATATAGCACAAATCCATGTATACTACAGTGAGGAAAAAAGGGGGAAATACATGCAGAAGTGGCTTAAAAGTACAAATTCAGATGTGGTTTGGTACTATCACAAAATCCCTCCCAGCCACATTCTATCAGTTCCTCTACCACATGTACCTCATGGTGACAAGCTTGACTCGTGCATGTTCTTTAGAAGAGCAAACAAGCTATCTGCCTTCCATTAATTCCCAGAGAAATAAAGAGAGAGACAGAAATCTGCTCATGGTCAGTTTAGTGTTTTCATATCCATGGTCCCACTGCAAAAGTCTGGGGAAGATATCACTAAAACTTGTAGATGATGAGGAGGACTCTGATAGTCTGTCTCTAAAGACAGCCCACCAATGACCCATACTTCTAGGTATTCATGTCCTCGTTTAATCCCCTGCCTCACTGAAAATAACTTGGTCTTGTGAATCATTATAACCCATAGAACATGGCATAAGTAACATCCTGCCACCTCCAGGACTTAGCCTTAAGGAAATCTAAAAGGTTCTGTTTTGGCCCTGAGTCACCATTTAAGAAGTCCCTCTAAAGAGACCAGATGGAAAAATCACACGGAATGAGACCAACTCAGCCACATCTGCAAGCCAGTGGAGCCTGGACTTCCAGCCATTCCCACCAAACCCCCAGACATGTGTGTCAGCCATCTCGTTCCACCCCCCAGGTAACTCTAGCTCCAGCCAACAACACGAGAAAACACCCAGCTACGCCAAATTAACTCACAGACCTATGAGAGAGAATACAAATGGTAATTGTTTTAACTCTATCTTTGGGTATTATTTATTATAGACTAATAGATAATAATAACAATGAGAAGGATGAGGAGAGCTATCACCATTTGAATCTTCACTATATTCCTCATCCTCCACATACATCACCTAAATTAATATTCACTACTATAGTTTGAGGAAGGCATGAGGACACCAATTTATACATGAGGTTGAGTGAGGTTAACTAAGTTATCCAAGGCCAGGTAGAGATAGATTTGAAATCCAGTTGTCAATGCTGAAGTCATTTTCTTAATAACTGTGCTAAATTTCTTACAAAACATATCACATAATTACTACTTTGTATTAAAGAGTCAGAGGATTGGGTTGAACAAAAATGTTAATTATCAGACACTTATTTTAAATAATATAAACAGAAGCCATGTGTTACAGTGAAAATAGCTTTAAAGAAAAGATTTTATTTATTTATTCATAAAAGACAGAGAGAGAGGCAGAGGCATAGGCAGAGGGAGAAGGCTCCCCGTGGGGAACCTGATGCAGAACTTGATTCCAGGACCCCAGGATCACAACCTGAGCTGAAGGCAGATGCTCAACCACTAAGCCACCCCGGCGTCCCAAATATAGCTTTCATCTAGGAGTCTGGAAACTTGAAATCGACTTCTGACTTAATCATTAGCTGTGGGGAAACTGAACAAGCAATTTGATTACAAAAAAAAAAAAAAAAAGTTTCCTTTTATAAAAGATGAAAATAATAAAATGTCTTCTTAGATTCTTGTGGCTGTTGTGGGATCAAAATGAAATACGGAATATGAGGATCTTTTGCAAAAGAAAAAAAAAAAAGAAAAAAGTTTCCTACAAAATGTGAAGAATTGTTGCTGAATTAACCGGAGGCTTCACCACTACAGAGTTACCCCAGAGGTTGTCGGTTTCAACTATCTGTATTTTCTTGCCTCCTTCCAGGCTAAATGTTCATATGAATACTGTTTTGTTTCCAGAACTTTGAGACACTTCACTTTTTAAAAAAAAGGGGGTGGGGGGATAAACTGCGGATATCCAATGAAGAATTCAAGCACCAACATGACTTTCTTTAGCCTGAAGCAGTCAATGTGCTCAATGACACTGGTATATCTATACAGCTTAAGTTAACTTCAGATAGGACATCAATGGGCAGAGATCCATCAAGCCAGAAGCCTACAGAAACACAACTCCAGGTTTTCAAGGCAATAAGAAGTGTAAATAAACAATATAGCTAGAGAATCAAAAGGATTCAGGCAATTTCAGACAATAATTTCAGACAATTATTGTTGGAATTCCAACAATAAAAGAGAAATACATTCAGAAATATGCACCCTAATGACGACAACTACTTTGAATCATTTGCAAGTTTCCAAATACATGAACAGAGTTATAATATGGGTAGGAATGGAGAGAAATAAATATAGGGAATAAATGAGTTATTAAATAATTAAATGCATTTATATTCATAAATATATAAGAAAACTGTGAAACTTATCATATTTAATTATCCCAATAAACGATTCTAGAGAAAAAGCAGTGAAGCTTCTCACTTTCTACTGCTGCATCATACTACTACCAATTTTGGAAACGAATGTTAAGAATATTTCTCAAAGACAAAAAATAATCACAGAAAAATAAAAATAATTATTTTGTGCACTCCTATGTGAACGGCCGAAAGCCAGAAGCGTAACTCCTCTGCACAGATTAAATAGAATGTGAAGATTGTGAACAGAGCAAGAGAGGCTGGTCCTTGGAGACCAAACAGACAAATAGGACTCAACATTATGCAGTGAAATCTTTGCATCTCTAGGGATGAATAAACTCAAGAGAGCTGACAACAAAATCTGCGTGACTTCTGTACAGTGTCCACTGTCATTTATCATAAAGCTCCCCACTATGAGGAAAACCAACAAAAGTAGCTGTGAACCAGACAATGAATTCAGTTCCCAAGAGCGGGGTGCAGTCTCTTCTCTGTATTGCAAACAGCCCTTGGTATACAAAAGCCACTTCCAATGCAGGGAGGCGTAATGACTACATGGAGTCACTTCTGGCAGTATTTCCCTGGATATAAGGCTTAAAAAAGCAGGGAGATGCTTTAACCATATTTTGAGAAAATATTTGGACTATAAAGCATCCCTCTGACAAAAGGTGTATGCCCACAAAGATGCTACTGTCCCATCAGGTTAGAATATGTTTGGAGTACCTCATTGCTATTGAGCATCAAGTAAAAGATACAGAAGTTCAGAAATCTGTAAGGACTTTGCTTACATGTGGCTCCTAATTGCAAAAGAATCATGTTTGGAGCCATTCTTGATTCTCCCATCTTAGCAACTCTGCTTCTTCTGGCCATTCAAAAAAGAGTGAGGGTTCTCACACTCTAATAATCCATGAAATCTACTCCTTCCCTCCCATTCTCATGCCACCACCCCCTAACCCAGGCTTCTGTCCTGCTAGACAGTCTCCTAATAGCCCTGTGCTCTCCCCTTAGATCCCACTATGCACCTTTTTCAGGGTCATTTTCCTAGCATTTCACCCATAAAGCCTGTGACTCCAGATTATCAGTGGCCTCCAAAAGCATTTCCAAAGTAAGTTCTACAGATAGCTGCCCTCCCAAAATGCTCTATTACAAATGAATTCAGATATTAAAAATATTTGGGGAAACATCTATAGATTACTAGTGCAGATTAGCATACTAGAGTCTCTAAGAACTGCCACAGGCAAGAAAACCATTTTAATTTTTTATTATTTATTTTATTTTATTTTATTTTATTTATTCATGAGAGACACACAGAGAGAGGCAGAGACATAGGCAGAGGGGGAAGCGGAGCTCCTCACAGGGAGCCCGATGCGGGACTAGATCCCCAGACCCGGGATCATGCCCTGATCCAAAGGCAAATGCTCAACCACTGAGCCACCCAGGCATACTGAGAAAAACATTTTAAGATTTTTTCTCAGCTTTTCCTACTTCCAACCATAGGGCTGTGTTTCAACTTACATACCTACATTCAGCAGAACTACTGTCCCAGGCAGATATGCTTTGAGAAATGTTAGCCCAGAGAATAAAGTTGACATCACTTAGCGTGCATGCACTGCTCCCACTTGTCTTCCAGGGCTGCTCCAAGTTCCTGCCTGAGAGTCTAAGTGCAAGCTGTCCAGTGACTAGCTCATTCTTTCTCCCTCTTTCCTCATGCCCAATTCCCACTGGGATCAACTCACATTCTCCTTCCCCCCAGGAGGCCTATTCCAAAGGCACTGGCCCTCACTCATCACTTCCTCTTCCAACCTCCTGTTATGCTGATTTGCTTCTTTTGTTTTACCGGCTCCATACTGCTGTTTTTGGTACTTTATAGGGTATGTCATACTCCACCTAGATCACAAGCCCCTTGTGGGCATTTGTATCTTATAACTAATTTTATGACTGACTTATAACTACCTTCATTTTATGATGACTTGCTATGAATCCATAAAACCTGGAACAAGATCTTGTGCAGTGCAAGTGTTTAATAAATATCTTTTAGTGAAAATAAGGTGGATTTCTCCAAACGTGTCAGTATAGAAAGAGGAAGAAGGAGAGACCATGTCAAGACAGAATGAAACTCTGAGTAACTGACATTTAGCAGAGTGGGTGAGGGATGTCGACAAAGCAGCCTCAGGATTTTAAAGCCTCTACAAAATCATCACCAGTGCTGGAACCATTGACCAATGCTATGTATACCAAGCCCTAAAAGGGACTGTCCAGTGGAAAAGAAGATATTTTCCCTAATCTGGTCTTAGGTAGACATGATGATTTTCAGGAGAAGAAAGCATCCCATCCCAAATCAGATACTTTTCTAATTCCCAGTACAGTAAATTCCTAAGTTTCCTTCCTTCTTTCTTTTCTTCCTGCCCTCTATTCCACACATATTTATTGAACAACTACTAGGCATTGAGCACTGAGCAAAAAAGACAACTGGTTATATCTCAGGGAAAATCAGAACAAACTATGAGGTACAGAGGGACAAAGGCTTCTACCTTCTAAAAGTCTTGGTGAAATGAAGCACACTTTAAAAGTGTATACCACAACAAGGACGAGACACAGCCTGAGATACTATCTAAAAGCTGTCAGAAGCAGGAAGTGTGCAGAGCAATGTCATATCAAAGTTGCATGTTTCTTTTGCTTATTTATTTGTTTCTTTGGAAGACTAATAACTTTCTGTTGCTACATGTTCAGCATTAGAATAAGGAGCCCTGGTCATGGTCACTCTATGTCCAACATGTTGCCTGTTACATACTAGGGCACTTAATAACTGTCTGCTGAGTCACTTAATGGACAAGACAATGAAGTCAGGTAGGAAATGAGCCCTTCTGACCATGCATACAAATACATTTGACTGAAATTTTTGGGTGCCATAATTCCTTTAAGTTGGAACATAGTGGATAGTGAGCTGTAAAGATTAATCTACACCTTCTTGAGTTAAACATGCATGTCTCCCTTAAAAATATCATTCTGAAAGCTTAAATTTATATGCACAACAAAATATTTAGATAGCCTATGTGATTCCCCTTTCACATTACAGCAATTCAGGCAAATTTACGGTTCCTGAGATGAAAGCACCACTCTAGCAATCTGAGAAGATAGTCCATTTTATACAATCTCAATAGGAAAAAAAAAAATGGAGAGTGACAGCTGAGTTTGGACATTTGTCACTGGGGAGAAGGTGTGAGAATGGTACTACAGTATTAGAATTTTAACACATTTAGATAATAAAAAAAAAAAAAACAAGAAGTGATTACAAGTGAAAACAAAAGAGGAACAATTTGGGAGAAGTCAAAATGATCTCTATCAGGTGAAATATGTGTTGCATGCTGTTTGTCGACGGTACCAGTAGGCTGACCTAATTGTTATTTTACAATGCCACATTTCCCATTTAGCACATACACACAAGTGAGTATAAAAGCTGGCGTAAATTAAATTAGAGAACATTTTGGTAGCCTAAATCTCATGCCATTAAAAAAAACAATAAAAGTATTGATGATAATGTGGTCTTCAGATTAAGGAATAATCTTCCAAGAGAAGTAAGATATTTCCCTGGAGGCCTTTGCAATGAAAATGAACAAAGAACTGAGAAAAAGAAGGGGATAAATTCCTTGCTGGCTGATTAACACAGCCCAGTCTTTTCTTTCTCTCATTTCTACAATGCTTTGAACAGAGTGTAAGAGGACCAAGAGACTGATGAACCCAAATAGGACCCTGGATAATGTAGTTATTAAATGAATCACATCCAACATTTCTAAACAATTCAAAGCACCAGCAAAAACCACCTGACGTAGGCTTATCTGGTAAGGATAATTCTCCCCTTTGCAACCCGTAATACTTGGTTAATGACACCGCTCTGGCACTTAAGTTTCTTCTAATATTATCTCTATAATGGAGAAAATAACATCTGTGTCAAAGATAGCAAGACTGCTTCCTTTAATAAAGAATCTGTCTGATACTGATCAGGGCTTAATAAGTGACAGGTATCTTTATTATGATTCTTATTATTATACTGTTATTATTATTTATCATATCAACCCCTCTCCTCTTCGAACTTGAAAGTAGAGAGCCAGACTGTGGTTTTCATCTTTGCATCCCATGTAACCCAGCCTAATACTGTTCCCAGGCACTCGATGATTTAATGTTAACTGAAACTTTCTAGGCTTACCATATGGACTAAATTATTTGCACCTCAAAGAGAAAATAGATATCCTCGGTCATCACACTTTTACAAGGCATACACTCTTTCTGAAAGTAGCTGCAATTGCTTTTAACTATAACTTCCCTATAATGGTTGTTCTCTGTGGGGTTCTGGGAGATAGTTCAGAGAGGAGCTGAATGTGGACAAGACAGTTCAACTAGGCCCCAACTGATATGAAAATAAGATTAAAAGAACATAGCAGATAGCATACGTTAACCTTTTGTGCATTAGGTACGGTCTAAGTCCTTGATACATGTTAGATTTTACTCTTAATAACTTACAAATGCATATAATTATATTCCAGTTTTATAGGTAAGGAAACGGAGGTCCATTAGAGAGATTATAATCTTGGCCCAGATCACATCCATAGTAGTTAATACGAGAATGTGACCCCAGGTCTGTAAGACTCTCATGTCTGAAGTCTTGACCACCTGCACTGAAACACACAGTTTTAGGAACACTGAGTTCACAATCCATTTAGAAGCCGCAGACTTACCTACAGCAGTAAGCGCTGTGACCCGTCTAGTTTCCCTCCTGTTTCTTCAACCCTCCCACCTGCCACAGTATCTGAGAATCTAGTTACGGCAACTTGGTTAACGCACTTTGGGGCTTACGTTCATGTCAAATAATGTCAAACAGCTATGCTCTGAGAAGAGCAACAAATTTGCAGGGCTGTTTACTTAATTCATTACAACCTGTAGTCTAAGCAGAAGGGGGCATGTGCAAACAGAGCTTACTTAGGTGGAAAGGTATAATACCCAGGAAGCAATCCCAGGCAGAGGCAACAGCCCTCAGCAGCACTTCACTGCCTCAAGAAAGCCTCTCAGCCACCCACATTCTGTTGCCTTTAAACTACACCTTACAGGAACTCCGAAGGACAAAACTATCAGATATTTGAAAGGAAGATGCCTATTGGCTAAGCAGGAAATGCACAGTTCTGCAGAAAAAAAAGCTAGGAGGCTTGGAGCACAGAGCCCATTCTCTCTATAAGTGCTCCTCAGCAAATATTTATTGAATGAATGAATTGAGTAAATGAATGACAGGGCCTCAGGTTAGAGAGTCATGGGGAAGACGGACAGCCCTGAACGAGGCGGACACTAACCATCATCACCACGGTGCCCACAGCTCTCTGCTCCTCTCATGTTGCTCACATTAAAATAGGAAAATCACAGGAGTGTGCCTGAGCTTGGAATCCACTACCTCCCTTTCGATTTCATTCATTTGAAAACCTCAGGGATCTTGAAGCTGATGAAGTCTCTCAGAGGAAGACCAACTAGGTCAATCTAACTTCCCAAACACGTGTGTATTTATTATGTGTTTTTTATTGACATACAAGTTGTAAGCGAAACTCTAACCTAAGAGGCTAAAATCTCTAAGAACGAAAATAATATGTGGCAACGCTAAACACAGAGTAATGGGCTTTCATGAACAAATTCTCCGGCAAACAAACAAACAAAAAAACCACCCACAAAACCTACACATTTAAAAGTTCCCACAAAACCACATAGCACTAAACAATAAAAAAGCTTCTCTGGGCATCTCCGTCCTTTCCCTGTAACAGACCTTGCCCTGTGATTACCTTCTCGGGTAATCTAGTTGTACCCACAGCCAGCCCCTGGCCATAATAAGTTCTCGATGACCTACTACCTTGCTGACAAAATTTTGAATAAAACATTTCAAAGTGATAAGCAAGCGTATTAGCATGGTGTCTGAAATGCCTACCAAATTTTTCAACTAGCAGCAGGCATCCCAGAAATCGTTTTTGGAGAAAAGTCACGAATGATATTCACAGCTGAGAAGTGAGAAAAGCCTTCTCTCCGTGTTGAAGGAGATGGGAAAACGAGCCCATCTACATGAAAGCCTTCTGCACCTTCTCCCTATAAATGATAAAAAAGCGAAACTGCCACTTACCCACCTGAGATACCATCCCCCACTCCATTTTCAAAATAATGAGTAAAAATGACCAAAACCTTAATTGTCTTCATATGGCTCGCTCAAGGCACACAAACTCGTTTTTTAGGCTCTAAGTACAGAAAATTGCTTCATTTCTAAAGTAAATATATACTAGAAACTTGCGGATATCTCAAGAATGCCTTGTAGCTAAAGAAAGTAACATCACTGCCTACTCATTTTGCTTAATTTGCTAGTCTCCCAGCAACTTTGTGCTTACACTTTCATCCCCTTTTAGATCCTAGGATAAGGCAACAGTCCAGAAGCCTGGAAAGTCACCACCTCCAGCAGCCAGTGGTTCACTGAGCCACCAGGGTCCCCGGATGTAGTTTCTTCCCAGGATGCTTTCCCGGGAATGTGCGTGTTCCATGCATTGCACTTAGCTTCCCTAAGCTACATTCCAATAACTAAGCTTCATAAGCTTCTTCTGAATTGTTTATTCTGTGTTTTAAAGCTCCATCAGCTGTTGTGATGATTTGCAAGATTCTTTTTCTTTTTAGTTAAGCAGGATTGGTGAGCATTACTGGGCCTTTAGGTGGAATCACTGCTATTTAAAATTCCTGCTGCCAGGATTAAAGGAGATAAAGCCTATGAAAGCCTTTTGTAAACTGTAAAGTCCTGTTCAAATGTAGTGTGCTGTTATAATATTAACCATAATAGCAATAACCACAATCCAGTTGTAATGTGGGCTTTCAAATGCTAATAGGCATTTGGGTCTTGTCTTTGCTCCATTCCCCACCCAGAGCCTACCTTGGTGCCCAAAAAGGGGAAAGCCTCTCAAGAAAGTTTTGTTTGCATTAATAAATGAATGACTTTAAAACACCACACGCTTATCCAAATTCATGTCCATAGGCAAAAGGAAGCTAGGCATGACAATTCAGGTCATGAAAATACTTTGCCAAAAATACTGCAGTGCTGAAAAGAAATAGTGCAGCAAAAGTTCTTCTAAGGATAAATTCTTTGATAATGAAACCTGGCCCTTTGCTGTCAGTACTGGGGAGGAGCGGCAGGGGTGCAGATTGGACAGGTATTTCCATTAGTTGTAGGAATTTTAGTTCAGGGTGGCTGACAGGAGGCGGCTGCTGCCCTCGAAAAAGGCTAGGGTAATGAGTATGAGGGGCTTAAAACGAAAAACAAAACAAAACAAAACAAAACAAAACAAAAATACCCACAAAGGCCTCAAAGGTTATCCCAGCAATGGGCTTATTTTCGGGCTGTCTCTTTCAAGGGATAGAAGTGACCAAACTCTCTGTGGCAAGGAAGGAAGAGGTGTGGAATGGGAGGAGAGAAGTAGGGGAAGAAGAGCTATGGATGGGAAATGGATTATTTTTAGGAAAATGCTTCTAAGAGCATTCACCCTAATAGCTGTGGTCATTAAAGGGTTGATCTATTTTAAGTACCTCTGTGTAGGAAAGGGTGTGGGAAGAGGCGGAGGATGAAAGGAGAAAGGAAGATGGTAGTGCCCAGAACTGGGGGCCTCATTCATCCAACTCAACACAGGCCTTGAAAAGAAGAGGGGAAACTCTGGGGCAGCCGCCGGTTACTCACGAGGGCAAACGCTGGCACCTAATTTAACCCTAGAAGGTGGGGCGGGGGGGGGGGGGCGGGGCCTGGACGGGGGCAGGAGGAAGGCGCCACCCGGGAGGTCCGCAGGCTCCAGCGGGGGCAGGGTCCCTGCACCCGGGCCGCCAAGCTCAGAAAATATCGTATTTCTGCCCATCAATCAGCATTAAGCTGCTTTCGGGGCTGCGCTTCAGGCGCCGGCAGTTGCCCGTAGCAACGGGGCACACACTCGGGGCTCCCGGCGAGCGGGGCCGACCGGCGAGGGGGCCGGGGCCGGGCCAGGGAGCGAGCGCGCACCGGCCTCTGCGGATGGCACGTTCGGGGGTGCCGGGGGCTCAGCGCTGCCCCGGCCGAGTCCGACAGCCCCGCGTCCCCGCGCGGAGGTGCTCGCTCCGCTGCTGGCGCCTGAGCCCGGGAGTCCCGGCCCCGCCGCAGAGGCGGCGCGGGGGGCTCGGGGGGGGCTCGGGGGGGCTCGGGGGGGGGGCTCGGGCTCCTAAGCCCCCCGCCCCGCGCCCTTCAGGAGTCTCCGGAGAATGCCAGCGTGGAACGCCGCGTGCACGTGCGAGTGTTTTCGTTTGCACTCCGGCACAAAAGC
The DNA here is from genome assembly GCF_053574225.1 of Canis aureus. NCBI lineage: Eukaryota > Metazoa > Chordata > Mammalia > Carnivora > Canidae > Canis > Canis aureus. The sequence continues at coordinate 42,829,259 of NC_135630.1, forward strand.
GAGGCCCCACAGGTGGACAGGCGCTTGCTGGCGCGTGCTGGGGGGCTCGGACCCCGCGCGAGCCGCGACCGCGAGGAGGCACAGCCCCCCCCCCCCCCCCCCGGCCCCAGGTGGCGGGGTCCGAGCGCCGGCGGCACCACCGCGCGCCGCGTCCCGGGACTCGCCCCCTGCTGGGCTCCGCGAGGGTGGGAGGAGGAGGACGGCGGGCAGGGGCAGGGGCCGGGGAGCGGGGGCCGAGCGAGGAGACCTCGGGGCCGGGACGGACGGGGAGGGGCGTCTCCTTACCTGGCCTGCGCCGGAGCATTTTGCAGCGGGGCGGGGCGGGGCGGGGCGGGGGCGAGCGTCCCCGGGGCAGGGTCCCTCGCGGGGCGGCCCGGCGCCGGCCGCGGAGCCCGGAGTTGGCGAACTTGGCAGGTCCGGGGCGCGCAGAGGCAGAGGCAGAGGCGGCGGCGGCGGCCGGGACAGCGCGACCCCGCGCCCCGGCGCTTTGTTGTGCTCCCCGCGCCCCCGCCCCGCCCCGCCCGCGGTCTCCGCCGCCGCCCGCAACCCGCCGTCTCCCGGGTTCCCGGAGGCGCCCGGCTCGCCGCCCACCTTGGTCCCGGCGGCGGAGGCGGAGGCGGAGGCGGAGGCGGAGGCGCTCCCGAGGCGGCCCGAGCGCCCGCGGGGCTGCGCACTGCGCTCCTCCCGCGCGCTCCTCCCGCGCCCCCCTCGGCCCCGGCGCCCCCGCGCCCCCCGCGCCCCCCGCGCCCCCCCGCCGCACCCCGTGGGAAGCCGCTTAGGCGCGGGCTGTCAGCGCCGGCCCATCTGCCGCGATCAGCATCAGTCTCGACCCAACGGTTCTGACAAATCTCCGCCCGGAGCCCGAGCTGGGGAGGCCGGGGGGCGAGGGGCGAGGCGCGGGGAGCGGAGGGGAGGAGGGGGCGCCGGGGACGGGCCTAGGGGCTGCCATTGTCCGTCCCAAACAAGAGGAACCGAAGAGGGAAATGGGGGTCCCAAGGGCGACGGAGTGTTTTCCTTTCCCGGTTCCCAGGAAGAAGAATCAATCCCCCCGGACAGCCCGGCCCCCCCCACCCCCGCCCCCCGCCCCCCACCCCCCAGACCGCCGGGCGCGGGGTCCCCGCGGAACGAATTTCTGCTAATGAACGAAACAAACAGGTCCTGTAATCTTACCATCAGGATGACCCGACACTGGCACAGACACCCAGACCGTCCTAATTGGCAGGTAGGAGCTGGAACTCACAGCCGTTCGTCTGGAGCCAGAAGTTGACTCCCAAGGACATTTGGGAATAAGGCTCCGGGGAAGGCGAACCCGCCCGCTGGGCCCTGCTGGCCTCCGGGAGGTGAAAGGAGCAGTTGCTTCCGAAGACAAAATGCGGGGCTCACTTTAGCCCCAGTCAGAGCTTAAAGAGTCTTCACGATTTTCCTATTTTCTCGATCACATGCTTTTTAAAGATAACCTATATTAACAGAAAATGGTGACTTTTAAGAGTGGCATTCTCTCCCAATTAAAACGGTTTCTTCTGCAGATCAAGTAAGGTGCTCTGTCCAATAGTATACTTTGGACTGGTTTAAAAAGCCATTTCAGTATCACCACACACCATGCTAATGGTTACAGCCTTACAAGGATTAGGGCAAAAGTTTAAAAAAAATAAATAAATAAATGAAACTCACAGTGGTCCTAGATATACAGAAACAAGCCTTCAAGAATCAAGAATCCAACCAATGAGATTAGGTCTGGTTTCGTGCATTCTTCTCAAGCGCTGGAAAATGTTCAGTTACCCTGAATGACAGTTATTTGTTGGGGGAAATAATTCATTGGATAAACAAATCACCGGTTCAGAAGTTGAAGGGAAAAGTTTGAAGCCATTTATTCAGGTAAGTGTAGGAGCCAGGCAAAAATATGTTTACTGTGAAGATTGAACAGACTTTGAAATTAGTGCTCAAATCGCTCTTTCTCATTATGCTGTAGTTGAGAAATGTGGGCAAGCCACAGTAAGCACCCATTTATCTAGGCAGACACTGTGTCTGCTACTTATTTTATAGCCCAGTGGTGCTTACGATAGCACATGCAACCATGGGCATTTGGTGAATGCTGATGGTTTGAAATTTTGATTTACAGGTCAGGATCAAAATCCCATACATCACCGTGACTTGGTAGGTTGAGCGAAAATGAGGTTCGAGTGTTACATTTCCCAGTAAGTAAATAATCTAAGTCAAGGGCAACTACGGATCAGGTTTTTAAGGCATTCTTATCAATATTTAAAAGTCTAAGGTTCTTCATTGTCAATCTGTTTAATGTGTTTATTAATATGAAAACTTTCAATTCAAAGATTCATCAACATGGTGCCACGAAATAAGGATTGCAGAAGGGATCGTCTTCACCAGAATGGACTATCATGCTGGAGACTGATCTAAGGAACAGAGTCCAGGAAACTGGTGTTTACCAGGGAGAAAAGAGCTAAACTGAGAGTCAGACCCTGGGCTGCAGGCACCATCCTGTGCCCTGCTCTGCTCTTTATTCAATAAGTTTCAGTTGCATCAGGGCCAAGTGATAGGCTTAATTGATGGTGCCACTTCCAATTCATCAAGTCCTCGGCTCTTACTTCAAAACATATCTAGTTCTTTCAATTACTAAGTGTTCACAGTGTGTTAGCATGAGAATATATGAGTGAGGGATCCCTGGGTGGCGCAGCGGTTTGGCGCCTGCCTTTGGCCCAGAGCGGGATCCTGGAGACCCGGGATCGAATCCCACATCGGGCTTCCGGTGCATGGAGCCTGCTTCTTCCTCTGCCTGTATCTCTGCCTCTCTCTCTCTCTCTGTGACTATCATTAAAAAAAAAAAAAAAGAATATATGAGTGAAAAAAAATTTTTTTTGACCTTATGGAACTTACATTCTGGAGAGGAAGAAAGATACTAGAAAAGTATACACAAGGAAATTATATTCTCTGTTATAATCAATGCTATGGAGAAAAATAAATCAAGGAAGCCTGAGTGGTATTCAAGTTTAAACAGAGGGCTCAGTGAGGGTCTGACTGAGAATGTAAGTGTGGTTAAAGGAGGTGAGGGATCAGGTAAGCCGTGCAGGTGTCTGAGACGAGATGCTGGTGTAGTGGCCCTTAGGATTGTGCCCAGTGAGGTCTAGAAACAGCAATGGGGTGGTAGGGATGGAAGAGTGAGGGCAGAGTGTTCATGGAAGTAGTCTGAAAGGACAGATCATTGGGTAGGACCTAATGGGCCAATTTAAGGACTAGGACTAGTTTTTAACCTAGAGGATATGGAAGGCCAGGAACCTGGAGGGTTTGGAGGAGAGAAGTTTCATGATCTGACTTTTGTTTAATGGACTAATCTGTCCACCCTATTATGGATTATAGGTGGGGAAGCAGGGAAGCCATGGAAAAATCTATTATTAGGCTATTGTAAGAATAGGGTGAGAGATGATGACTTGGGCAGGACCACAGCAAGAAGTATAATGAGAATTGGTGGCAATTTGGGATTGTTGTAATTTGAGACCCGGCAATACCTGCTTGGCACAGGGGTTAGGAAAAAACAAAAAAAGTGAAAAGGAACTCAAAGTCTTTGGCCTTAGCAACAAAAGCAATGGCGTTACTATTAATTGAAACAGGGAAGACTACGGGTAGAACAAATTTGGTGGAAGAATCAAGGCTTCAGTTTTGGATGCATTAGAATTGGGAAACCTATGAAATTAAACTTTCAATATAAACTATGCAAAGCTCTTAGAATAGTTCCTGGCTTTTGGTGAGGGCCATATAAATGTTTGTGGTGGTAGACTTGGTGTTAGTGAAGTTTGTATTGGTGGCTGTTACTGTTATTTTTGGTTTTTACCAACCAAAAGGAATTATTGAATAGGCAGCTGAATAAACATTCAAAGATTCTGTTCAGGGCACAAGTCGTGATTGGAGATGTGAATTTGGGAGCTGTATAAAATATAGATGGTTAAATTAAATCCATCACATCGAGTAGATCATTAAGGCTGTCAGGACAGTTAAAAAAGAGAAGACATTTGAGGACTAAATCATTAGTCATTCAAACTTTAAAAAGGCAAGAAGATAAAGAGCAACTAGCAAAAGAGACCACCCTGAGGGGGCAGCTAATGAGGGAGAAGCCAAACCAGGAGAATGGGCTCACACACAAACCCAGTAAAGAAGATATTTCAGTAAGGAGGGAGTCATCTGTTAGTTACGGTCTCTGATATGATTGGTTCTGTAGAAAACCCAAAGAAAAACAAAGGAAAGCTATGAGAGAGTTTATTGAGGTTATCAGATAACTTAATTGTCTACTGTCTGTTTACAATACAACACCCAAGTTGTCCAGCACCAACACAATGATCAGGTGCATGAAAGATACTCAGTGTATGCTGAATTATGTAATGAATCAATGAAAGGATTTAATGCCTTATGCTGCAAAGTATTTCTCAAATTATGGCCATGGATGATTTAGGAGGGGTCTTCTGTTCTTTAAATCAAGAAATATTGATGTAGAACACATTTTTAAGAGGAAAAGACCTGGGAAACATTATGGGCTTCCTATTTATTAACCAATATCAATAGATAAAGACTTCTAGCCTACAAGTCTCATATGAAATACTTTCTCCAACCTTGTTTGATAAAATTATTAACAAAAAAATAACTCACATACATACATAAGTTAAAAAATACACTTCTATAAGTAGTCTTACAGTAACAACCCACTTAAATGAGCAAAAGATTCAATATATTCTTTATCAAAAAAGATATAAAAGTGTCAAATAATTGTACAAAAGTTGCTCATCATCATTAGTCACTGGAGAAGAGCAAATTAAAATCACAAAGGGAAAGAGATATGTACTCCTATGTTTATTGCAGCCTTATTTACAACAGCCAAGATATGGAAGCAACCTAAATACATCATTCAAGGGTCAACTGTGTTTATAAAGGTAACAGCATGCATGATTCTATTCATGGCATTATGCAGACTGAAAGAATGTCGTACTTTATGACTGGTGTTAATTTGATTCTATTTGATTCTAAAACATTCGAGAGACAAAAATCAGATCAGTTGTTACCTGGGGCTGGGGATGGAGATGGGATCAACTAGAAAGAGGCTTAAGGCAAGTATCTGGTATCTGAGAAATACGCTATATCATGTTTGAGGTAATAGTTACAAAACTGTTTGTCAAACTCATCAAATGAAACACTTAAAAATGGTGAATTTTATTTAATGTAAATTATACATACCTTAATAAAACATTTTTAAAAGAATAAAGAATTTAATGTGCGTGTATGTGTTTTGTTCTGTTTATGTTGCTGTTTTGGTAAGGGAATTATAGTGCTTTCCCATTTGAGAAGAGGAAGCTGACCTCAGAAATATTACTCTGTAATCCCCAGTGAAATAACTGATCCAAATAATCATCAATAGATGCTGAAAGATGGCAGAAGAGAGGTGGGAAACTGAATATTCATATGTTAACAGATATCACTTATAATGCTGGCTAAATACTAAGTTATATTTTATGAGAGAGAGATCAGCTGACATGTTCATCCTTACATAATGCTATACGAGAAGGGCATAGCATCACTTATGAAGTTTTTATTGGAAAAACAAACATGTTTAACCTGAATCTAAGCAAGCCTTTTGACATCATTTCCAGCTTATAAGAAATACACAATCTAAAGAATTAGATAAATGGCACCACAAGAAAACAATGAGGCAAATACAGGATGAAGGATGCTCTGTACATCTTCAAAAAGTCAATGTCTGTGAATGGAAGAAAATAGACTAAAATAGGTGAAACAAGATAGGACATAACATAACTAAGTGAAAGTCATGGGGTAGGGTCTTTCTCCAAAATGAACAACTATAAAAGATGTTTTGGGAACAACTAGACAGATGTAAGGCTGGTTTTAGAGAATTTTAATTAATTTTGCTAAGGGTAAACACAATATTATGCTTATAAAAGAAGTGGTCTTTATTTTTAAAAGACACATGCTAAAGTATCTAGTATTGAAGTATCATGGTATCTGCCACTCACTTTGGAAAAAATACACATGAAATGAAAATGTTTTGATGCTAACTTATGGATAGATGAGTGTTTTACTCCCCTGGACTTTTCATTTTTCTATAGATTTGAATCTTTTAAATAAAAGGTGAAAAACTACAAACTTCTAATAATTATAAAAGGATCATAGTGACATGGATGGAACTGGAGGGTATTTTGCTGAGTGAAGGAAGTCAATCGGAGAAGGACAATCATTATATGGTTTCACTCATACGGGGAATATAAAAAATACTGAAAGGGATTATAGGGGAAAGGAGAGAAAATGAGTGGGAAATATCAGAGAGGGTGACAAAACATGAGAGATTCCTAACACTGGGAAATGAACAAGGGGTAGTGGAGGGGGAGGTGGGCAGAGGGATGGGGTGACTGGGTGATGGGCACTGAGGAGGACACTTGACAGGATGAGCACTGGGTGTTATATGTTGGAAAAATCGAACTTAAATAAAAACATATTAATAAAAATTATAAGAGGATCAATAAATGGGTCAATAAATATAAAGAAACTTGAAAAAATAGAATTTGGTTTCTTAAAATTACTGTGTGTCAAAACTTCTACTATGGAAGGAGCTAACGCATTACATAGTGAGAAATTAAAAGTTTTAGTGCACATTCTAGAAATGAAAAAAAATGGAAAATGAATTTGCAAAGCATCTAACCAAAAAGGATAGAAAAAGAATAACAATAAGTGTAATAGAGGAAATAATAAAGGTAAAATCAAAGTCTAATAAAACAGAACACAAAGCATTAGTATGGGATCAATATAAGAATATTTGCTTAGGCCAATGAAAACAAGAGGCAACATAAGTCCGTAAGCTTAGGAATAAAAAGGGCTACACAACTGAGAATACAACAGAGATCTAAAATAATAGAAGTACTTCAGTATGAGTAACTTTATGGCAATAAATTTGAAAACTCAGGTAAAATGGGCAATGTCCTAAAATAAAAGAGTGTTTAATAAACTCACTCAAGAATCAACAGAATCTTTGGGATGCCTGGGTGGCTCAACACTTGAGCATCTGCCTTTGGCTCAGGGCGTGATCCCAGAGTCCTGGGATCGAGTCCCAGATCAAGCTTCCTGCATGGAGCCTGCTTCTCCCTCTGCCTATGTCTCTGCCTCTCTCTCGCTCTGTGTTTCTCATGAATAAATAAATAAAATCTTAAAAAAAATCAACAGAATCTTTAACAATTTCATAGATCACCTCCATAGTTGAAAAGAAAAATTGCTCATGTATAACCAATAGGCCCCAAATTTTTAAACCTCTTTACAAATAAAATTCACCCATTTGAAGTGCACAACTCATTTATTTATGGCACATGCGAGTTGTACATCCATCACTATCACTTATGTTTAGATGTTTGTCACTCCAAAAAGAAACCCATTGTACCTATTAACTCCAAAAAGAAACTCACTCCTCATTCTCCACCCAGAGGTAACCAATACCCTCATTTCTATCTCCAACAAATTTGCCTATTCTGGACATTTTCTATAAATACATCATACAATATATGACCGTTTGTGTTTGGCTTCTTTCACTCAGCATAATGTTTTTAAGATTTGTCCATGTTGTAGCATTTATCTGTATTCCATTCCTTTTATTGCCAAATAATATATCATCATAGGTATATACCACATTGTATTTATCCATTCACCAGTTAATGGGCTTTCCAATTGTTTCCACTCTGTGACTATTGTAAATAATGCTGCTAAAAACCTTCATATGCCAACTTTTGTGTGGACATATGTTTTCATTTCTCCTGTGTATATATGGAGGAATAGAATTTCTGGGTCCTATGATAACTATGTTTATCATTTTGAGGAACTGCTGTGTTCCAAAGCAGCTATACCATTTAATTCCTATCAGTTATATATGAAGGTTCCAATTTCTCCACAATTTCTTCAGCATTATTATTTATTATTGATTATAGCCATCTTAGTAGTATCAAGTGGTATCCTTTTGTGATTTGATTTGCATTTTCCTAATGGCTAATATTATTCTGTATCTTTTCATCTACTTGTTGGTCATTCGTACATAATTTCTGGAGAAATGTCTTTCCAATTCCTAGGCCCATTTCCAAAATGGGTTGTCTTTTTATTGTTAAATTGGAGCCCCAGCTTTTTTAAATGCAATTTTTACAGAACTTGAAAATAATATAAAAACTCTAATATCCCAGGGCACCCAGTGGCCTGGTGTTTGAGAGTCTGCCTTTGGCTCAGGTTATGATCCCGAGGTCCTGGGATTGAGTCCCACATTGGGCTCCCTGTAGAAAGTCTGCTTCTCCCTCTGCCTAAGTCTCTGCCTCTCTCTCTGTGTTTTTCATGAATAAATAAATAAATAAAGTCTTTAAAAAAAAATCTAATCTCCCTATCTTACAGAAAGAGTTCTAAGAAGTAGAAAAAGCAGGGAGGAGGAGGAGAAAGAAAGAAGGGGGAGAAAAGAGAGAGGAGGAAAGACTTTTACAAGTTATCTAGAATGACCTTGATACTAAAAGTAAACACAAGTCATATAGGAAAAAAAAATTAACAGATTTCTCAAAAATCCCAAATAAAACAGAATCTATAAATATAAAAATAATAGCCATGATAATGCTTTAATAATATAGTATGACAATAAGGTTTATCCTGTAATGCAAAAGTGATTTGCCCCTAGAAAAATCTATTAATTTCCAAATATATATATTTATATATTTTTTAGATTAAAAAAAGAAATATTTCAATAGTTGCTGAAAATTTTAGTAATCTTCAACATTTACTCTTAAAAAAACCTTTCACAGACTAGGAGTAGAAGGGAACTCTTAAGTTGATAAAGAGTGTCCACCAAAAAATCTATAGAATACATGGTCCTAAAAAAAAAAAAAAAAAAGAAAAAAAAGAATGCATAGTCCTAAATAGTGAAATTTAAGAACATATCCTTTAAGTTTTTGTTCTAGCAATAATGCCCCATCACCACTTCTGTTCAACATTTTCTAGGTCTTAGAACAGTGACATAAAGAAACAAAAGGTATAAGATGAGAAAGTAATGAACAAAACTATCATTACTTATAGTCAATATTATCTCCATAGAAAATTGAAGAGAAACTAGAGACAAATCATCAGATATTTGAAGATAGTAGCATGTTTACTTGATAAAAGAATTAAAATAAGTAGTATCCTAAGAAAAGTGCTAAATTATTAAAAATGTAACATTTTTAGAAGATCTCATTTAAAATAGTAAAATATAGAAGGTATGCAAGAATAAACCCAAAGAGGGACACCTGGGTGGCTCAGCGGTTGAGCGTCTGTCTTTGGCTCAGGGCGTGATCCTGGGATCCAGAATCGAGTCCTGCATCGGGCTCCTTGCGGAAAGCCTGCTTTTCCCTTTTCCTGTGTTCTGCCTCTCTCTCTCTCTCCCTATGTCTCTCATGAATAAATAAATAAAATATTTAAAAAACAAACCCAAAGATGTGAAAAATCTTTATAGTGAATACTTTGTCAAAAGACATAAAAGAAGAGCTAAGCAATTAGGAAAATATATAGTGGCGGATGGAAAGACTCAATCTGCTGACTTAATCTTAAAATGTGAAACATTATTAATCAAAATCCCAGCAGCTTTATACACTGAACTTTACTGGTTGATCATGAAATTCTTATAAAAAAAGAAGGCCAAAAAAACTAATCTTTAAGAAGATTCACTAACATCTAAAAAAGGGGTCAGGCAATGTACTTTAGATGTAAACAAGAGTGAGCCATATATACTAATGAATACAAAGAGAGCCAAGAAACAGACCCACATATACTAATGAATACAAAGAGAGCCAAGAAACAGACCCACGTATACCGGATTGAGATGTAAGACAAATGGCACCATTAGTTAGAGGGGAAAGGATTGACTATTGAAACAATGGCATCCAGTCTATTTTCTATCTGAATAAAAAAGACAAAATTAGAACTCAGACAAAATCTGAGACAAAATAATCTCAGACAAAATAATTAACAAAAGAATAAATTCAGATTAAAAACTAAATGTGGGCAGCCCCGGTGGCCCAGGGGTTTGGTGCAGCCTTCGGCCCAGGGTGTGACCCTAGAGACCCCGGATCGAGTCCCACGTCGGGCTCCCTGCATGGAGCCTACTTCTCCCTCTGCCTGTGTCTCTGCCTCTCTCTCTCTCTCTGTGTCTCTCATGAATTAATTAAAAAAAAAAAGAAAAAGAAAAAAAAAAAGGACAGACAGATCAGTGGGGCAGAATGGAGAGATCAGAAACAGACCCAAATAAATACAGTGAATTTTCTTTTCTTTTTCCTTTTTTTTTTCCTTGACAGAGAGAAAGCACAAGCAGGGGTAGTGGCAGGCAGACAGAGAGGGAGAAGCAGGCTCCCCGCTGAGCAGGGAGCCCAGTGCAGGGCTCCATCCCAGAACCCTGGGATTATAACCTGAGCCAAAGACAAATGATTAACCCAGTGAGCCACTCAGATACCCCACAGTCAACTTATTTTTGGCAAGAGCAAAGGCAATACAATAGGGCAAAGATATGTCTTCAACAAATGGTACTACAGGATAACAGGACATTCACATACAACCAATCAATCTAGAAATAGACTTTACACCTTTCACAAAAATTAACACAAAATGGATCACAGACTTAAATTTAAAGCATAAAACTATTCAACTCTTAGATGATAATGCAGGGGGAAACCTAAACGACCTTAGGTACAGTGATACATTTTAGATACAACACCAAAGATATAATTCATCTAAGAAATAATTGATAAGGTGGATTTCATTAAAATTAAAAACTTCTCTCAGTGAAATATAATATGAAAAAATATGATAATACAAGCCACAGATTGAGAGAAAATATTTGTGAAAGGTACATCTGATAGAAGACTTACCTAAAATATACAAAGAACCCTTAAAACTCAGCAATAAGAAAATATCTAATTAAAAACGGGCCAAAAACCTAAACAGATACTTCACCAGAGAAGATATACAGATAGCAAATAAGCATTTGAAAAGATGTTCTACATCATGTTATCAAGGGAATGCAAATTAAAACAATGAGATACCTTTATATGCCTGTTAACATGGTCAAAATCCAGTGACAACACCCCCTGGTGGTGAGGATGTGGAGCAACAGGAACTCTCAAGCTGGAACTCTCACAAAGTATTCACAAAAGCAAACATGCTTATACCATCTGATCTAGAAGTTCTGTTCCTCGGTATTTACCCAAAAGAGTTGAAAACTTATGTCCACATAAAAGCCTACACGTGGGTGTTTATAGCATCTTTATCCATAATTGCCAAAACTTGGAAGCAACCAAGATGTAGGTGAATGGATAAATAAATTATGGTATATCCAGACAATGGAATACTATACAGTACTAAAAAAAAAAGAACCATCAAGCCACGAATAGACAGAGTTACCTTAAGTGTATATTACCAAGTGGAAGAGGTCAATCTGAGAAGTCTATATACTGTTTGACTAATCATATGACATTCTGAAAAAGCCAGAACTATAGATACAATAAAAAACAAACAAACAAACAAAAATCAGTAGTTCCTAGAAGCAAAGGTGAACAGGAAAGATGAATAAGCAAAGAGATGAACAGGAAGATTTTGATGGCAATGGAAATACCCTGCATATCATAATGATGGATATGCCGTTATACATTTATCTGAACCCACAGAATGAATACCACCAAGAGTGAACCTAATAAACTATCATGGCATGTCAATATAGGGTCATATATATATATGGTATAAAAATATACCATTTATTGGTATAAAAATATACTATTCTAGGGAGTGATGTTGATAATGGGGGAAGTTATACATGTGTGGGTACAGAGGAAGTATAGGAAATCTCCATACAGTCCTCTCAGTTTCATTGTAAACTTAAATCTGCTATTTAAAAACTAAAGTCTGAAAAAAAAACAAAACCCTCCTGAATATGAGAAGCAAATCTATAAAACATTTTTAGGAATGCTTTGTAGAAGACTTTTATATTATTTCAGGATGCAAAGTAAAAAATGAATAATTTTACTACATTGAATTATTGAATCTCTGGAGGTGGTGGGGAGAATTAACAATAAAGAAAAAGAAAAGTCAAGGCACAGTTTAGAGTAATCTTTTTTGAAACACTATATCCTAATAAGAATCACTATCCCAAATTTATAAGGAACTACCAATGAGTAGGAAACTTGTTTTAAAAAGGGAAAGTATATGAATAGGCAGTTCACAGAAGAATATAATAAATGGCAAAAAAATATATATTAAAGTGCTAAATCTCATTACCATGGAAATATAACTTTAAAAAGCAGTAAGATAGTACATCGTGCCTATCATAATAGCAAAAAAATAATCATTGTTTACATCATGTGTCGGTGAGGATGTGTGGAAAAACGACTCTTCCATATTGCAGATCAGAATAGCCTTGCTTTAGAGAGTGAGGTTCAAGTTACTCATGCTGTAAGACACAGAGCATACACCTATATACACAGCTTCCTATCTATATACTTGCTCAGGGAAAGTCTCACACACAGACATATGCACACTTGAAACATACAAGAACTCATTATATGTTAGGTCTCAAATTAAATATCAGTAGGTTCCTAAAGTAGATCTATAATAAAAAATGCACTGATAACCGTACAATAGGCGAAAGATTTATACGATCTGAAGAGAAACCAGAGTGATAACCGTACAATAAACCCATAGACTATGACCAAAATTAAAACATGAAAAAAGCTCTCCCCCAACTGCCTTGTGACTTGGAAAACTAGTATTTTGAGCAACTCTCAAATGAGAGTACCCAAAATGAACTTTAAACTTTTCTTAAAAATAATGATAAAACAACTGGATGTGTTTAAAGTGGTGGTCACAGAAAAATTATTAGAACACTGAATAGTAAAATTTAAGGATATAAATAAATTCTCCGCTCAAAGGCCAAAAAAGGAAAATTAATCAAGGAAAGTACAGGAAGGAGACAAGGGAAAGAGCAAAATGTACTGAAGTAGAGAACAGCAAAGCAATAAACCTAGTTAAGAAATCAAAATCCAGCTTGTTTCTTTTAAATGGACCGCTACATAATTTGATCCAAAAACGTGAAAGGGGAAAGAAAGCACAAATATACAAGATACGAAATGGCAATAGGAAATTGCCATTGAAATAGGAAAAAAAAAAAAAATTAAGAGGCCACTTTCTAGACGTCATCTCTACGGAACTAAATTTGAAAATATAGATAAAATGGAGTAATTCATTGGAAAAGACATTCGCCAAAACTGGTTCTATTTAGGATAGAGAACTTAATCAGATCAACTTTTCTAAAAGAATAAAGAAAGCAATTAATATAGCATCCCAACCAAAAACTGCAGGCCCCTATCATTTCACTTGAGAATTCTAACAAATTTAAGATTAGCCCATTCCAATGTTCCTTTTTTTTTTTTTTCCAGGACATGAAAAAGGAAGGAAAACATTCTAATTATTTTTTTTAAGCAAGTATATCATTAAAGTTACTATGGACTGAATGTTTTTATTCACAACAAATTCATATGTGGAAAGCCTCCCTCTAGATACAATGGTATTAGGAGGTGGGCCCTTTGGGAGGTGGTCAGGATTAGATGAGGTCAGAAGGGTGAGCCCTCATTAATGGAATTAGTACTCTCATAAGAGTCATGAGAAACCTTGCTTCCTCCCTCAGCTCTCCACCATGTGAGGGTACCAGAAGGCTGAGGACATAAGAAATCATTGATCTGCAATCCAGAAGGGCACCCCTTCACCAGAACTCAACCACACTGGCATCCTGCTTGCAGAATTTCAGCCTCCAGAATTTTGTGGATTGCTGTTGTTGATAAACCACCAGGTTTATGCTATTTTGTTATAGCAGCCAGAACTAAGAAAACAATTTAACCTGATTAAAGACAGTTGAAAAGTATTATAGACCAATGTCACTATATATAGATGCAAACATGCTAAATAAATAGAAGACGTTGCAATACTACAGTAAAATAAATATACTGTGACCAAAGGCCACTTACATTTTAAATAGTTAATAGTCAATAGTCAATATTAAATATAAGTATAATATACCACATTGCTAAATCTATTGAGAATAACTGCATGAGTCTCTGCACAGATATTTTAAAAGACAAAATTTAATACCCTCCCTGATAAAAACTCAGAAAGATAGGAATTGACGTATATTTTCTTAACATGATAACACACGTGCACCCTTTGTCTGAACACCAGTATCTCACTTAGTAGAGAAATACTTAAGGCATTTCTAGTAAAATCATGAACAAGGCAAGGATGCCCACTCTCCCCACTAATATTCAACATGGTAGTGTAGTCAATGCAAGATAAATCAAATAGAAGCTAAGAATTAGAAAAGAACAAATAAAAACTATATTTTTAGATGACAGTAGTATGTCTAAAAAATAATGTGAATCAATAATAAAATTAATTCAAACAATAAATCAGTAAAACTAATACACATAAATCAATCACCATCTTATATACTAATAGTAACCTATTAGAGGGGTATACTGATATAAAAAGCTTCATTTGCATTACCAACAAAAAAAAACATTTAGGGAAAATCATAAGAAGAAATGTATAAAATCTGTATAAGGAAAGCTTTAAAACTCCTCAAAATCACAAAAGTAGACTTGAAAATATAGAAGGTTGCCTTCCATCTATGATACAATGACCCAATACTAAAAAATGTCACTTCTCTCAAGAGACTTTATAAAATTAACACAATTCCAATAAAAATACCAACAAGGTTTTTTTTTTTTTTTTGGAGCTGGACAAGTTCCTACTGAAGTTCTTATGAAAAAGTCTTGTAAGAATCACCACTAAGAAAAGCTATAATAGGAAAATTGTTTACCATGGATATAAACCTTCTGTAATAACAGTGTGATGCTGGTGCATGGACAAACATGGCAAGAACAGATGACAACATCCAGGAACAACCATGAGAACATGTAGAAATACATGATATAATAAAGATAGTATTTCAAATCACTAGGTAAACAATGGGCTTTTTTTTTCTTTTTTAATTTTTATTTATTTATGATAGTCACACAGAGAGAGAGAGACAGAGAGACAGAGACAGAGACACAGGCAGAGGGAGAAGCAGGCTCCAGGCACTGGGAGCCCCACGTGGGATTCGATCCTGGAGGGATCGCGCCCTGGGCCAAAGGCAGGAGGCTAAACTGCTGCGCCACCCAGGGTTCCCAACAATGGGCTTTTTAAATGAAGAATGTTGAGCAGTTGATTGGCCATTTGACCAAAACAAAAGCTGAATTCGCTCTTCAAATCACACAGAGCCTGAACTCTAAATAGATTCAGAATCTAAGCATAAAACAAAGCCAAACAAGTAACTATTCTACAACCTGAGTGAAAGAAATGCTTACCTAACAATGATTCAAACAGCAGATACAGTAAAAGATCAATAAATTTGACTATCTACAAATTTTTAGATAGCATGTTATATTTGGAGGCTTTTTAATGGCTGCTATAACAAATTACCATAAGTGCAGTGGCTTAATAGAACGCTGTTCCTACCTCATAGTTTTTGGGAGAATTCCAAGTGGTCTCACTGGTTTCAAATCAAGGTATAGGGAGGGCTGCATTGCTTTCCAGGGGCTCTAGAGGAGAATCTGTTTCCTTGACTGTTCTAGCCTCTTAGATGCTGTCCCCATTCCTTGGCTCACAGCCCTTTCCTCCATCTGCAAAGCCAGCAGTGTTGCAGCTGTATGATCCTTTTTCCCAACTGTATTTCCCTCTCACTATAGCCAAGAATGATTCTTAGTTTTGGAGGGCCCACCTGAATAATCCAGGAACACACTCTCCATCCGAGGGCACTTAATTTAATCATAACAGCAAAGTATCTTTTGCCATGTAAGGTAATATATTTACAGATTCTGGGAATTAGGACATGGACATCCTTAGAGGCCTTATTCTGCTGACCACATATAGCAACACACACACACACACACACACACACACACACACACACACACACAGAGAGAGAGAGAGAAACAAATAATCAAAAGACTACTTACATGCCAGGAGAAAACATTTGTTATAAATCATAACCAAAGGCTTTAATCCCTATTATAGAAAGAAGCTTTTAAGTAAGGGGAAAACTTAATTAAAAATTAGCAAAAGTCATGGATAGTTCACAAAATGATGTGACAGTGGCCCCTGAGCCTATTGGGAAGGTGTTCAAGTGCACTCATAGAGAAATACAAAATAAACTACACTGAGATACGGTTTCTCATCTATCAGATTATAGAAAAAGTAGACAAATGCTCCTTCTGTTGGTGAGACTATCCATGAACATAGATTCTCATATATTGCTGGTGAAAATTTGGTACAAATTTCCTGAAGGAAAATTTGTCAACATCCAATAAAACTTCATTTTCATTTACCATTTGAGTGAACATTCTCAAGTTTTGGAGTTTTCCCTGAAAGTCCACTTCTAACAATATGAAAACGTAGAGGCACATTGGTTATTCACTGCTGCTTTGTTTGTAATTTTAAGTTGCTGCTGAAAAAGTCTCTTACTCATCCTTGCTTCCATACGTTCCTTCTTAGCCTTATATTATGGTTTTGAGATTGGCTTATAAACCATTTTGTAATTCTTTATGGGAAATTTCTATACTATATAGTAGCACTGAATAATTTTTTGCTGATTTTTAAAGTATTTGGATTGAACAATATTTTTTTATTAAAAAAGTTCTTTTTGAAATAAAGCTGTCATGTACCTAACACTATGTGGCTTGTTAATTTTGGATTTATCCCAGATTACTATTATACTCATTTTTACTTACTTCTTACTGAGTTTCTGTTTTATCACAGCCAGTCTTAATCAGAGAAACCCGGTTTCTTCAATAATTAAACCTCTATGGCTAAAGCTGATTTGAGCCCGCCACTCAAAGCAAGATTCCACTGGACTTCCCACACTCTTTCACTCACAACTGAGCAGACCCTTGTTCTAGGATAGTATTATCATCATTAATAAAATGTATAAATGGAATGCACTTAAGTAGTGCCTGGTTATTCTCCTGGGGCTTGTTAACAATACAAATAAATACACACTCATGCTCTATCAATCATTACATTTTTAAAGTTAAAGATGAATGACCTTTCATTAATAAAGGCATTCATTCAGCTATAATTTATTAAGCAACTATTACATCAGATATTGTGCCAGGTTTTTAAAATTAAGTTCATGATCTGCAAGAAAAAAAAAAGCACATGACTGATTTTTTTTTTAAGATTTTTTTATTTATTCATTTAAGAGAGAGACACACACAGGGAA
Source organism: Canis aureus (assembly GCF_053574225.1). Lineage (NCBI taxonomy): Eukaryota > Metazoa > Chordata > Mammalia > Carnivora > Canidae > Canis > Canis aureus. The sequence continues at coordinate 42,846,618 of NC_135630.1, forward strand.
AGAGACCAAGAACATGAGCAGGGGAGGGGAAGAGGGAGAAGAGAAGCAGACTCCCCACCGAGCAGGGAGCTCAACATGGGGCTGCATCCCAGGACCCTGAGATCATGACCTGAGCCAAGACAGACACTCAACCAATTGAGCCACCCAAGTGCCCCATGACTTCAATCTTTAACAGCTTATTTTTTGTATTTTTTGCTTTTATTCAAATCCTGTCTTTACACTATCTCTTGAAATCACTGTCTGTATAACATATTTTAGTATGAACATATATGTGGATATACACACACAGACATACACACACACACACATATATATATATGCATGTGTTTATATATGTTATGTGTGTATATGTCCCTATAATCCCATATGTTACTTTTATCAGAATACCTCCCCTTACATTGGGGAACCTATTAGCAAAGTATTAATGTACATGTAAAGAAGGGAGGGAATTGGCCTCATGCACATATGTGCTTATTTCAGTTTCCCTATACCCACCAACTCAGTGCTCAGAGCAGCATCTCCACGTCTGAAATGGCTATATAAGTGGGATGGTGGACTATATTTCAAATCTTTTTTTTTTTTTTAATTTATTTTTTATTTTTTATTTATGATAGGCACACAGTGAGAGAGAGAGAGGCAGAGACACAGGCAGAGGGAGAAGCAGGCTCCATGCACCGGGAGCCCGACGTGGGATTCGATCCCGGGTCTCCAGGATCGCACCCTGGGCCAAAGGCAGGCGCTAAACCGCTGCGCCACCCAGGGATCCCAAGGTGGACTATATTTCAAACTTGCATGTAGGAAATTCATTATCTACTCCTGCACCCTAGCATGGAGATGGCTTCTGTGGTTTGCCAATAACCTATAGAATGCAATCCTGTGAAAATAATAAACATATTTTTGAAAGGAACTTTAACAGAAAGTTGATAATGTGGTACCTTTCTCACTAAATGCTAAAATAATTTTATGAGGATCTTATTAATCTTAATTTTTACTCGATGATTATGGGTTTAGATTTTTTAATGTTTCTCATCATAGAATCATAAAGAGATATGATTACTGAAAGGAACCTAATGCCATTCCTGTTTGCTTTACAGATGGGGAAATTGGGCTTGCATGATATTTAGGATCACACAAGGGACTCAGAGAGAGAACTAAAAGCTGGCTATTGAGGTTTCCCCACCCACTTCCCAGCCTGACAGCCACTAGACTGGTGGAGCTCATGGAGTCCACGGGACTCAGCAGAGCAGCTCTAAGCATGACCTGGAAGGACATGGAAACACAAAATCAAATGTGTAATGACCCGTAATCCTTCTGTACTTATTCAGGAGTTGGTGTGGAAGGGGTTGCAAAACAACACAAGAAAGTTTAAAAATTTACTCTAGATCAGGAACTGGCACCCACAGGTGAAATCTTGCCTATTATCCTAAATAAGATGTTACTGAAACACAATCACATCTACTCACTTGGTGGCTGCTCTGTAGCTCCAGCTAGAGAGTTGGGTAGCTATGACAGGGACCATAATGATACAGCCAGTCAAGCTAAAATTATTTCCTTTCTGGCCCATTAAAAAAAACCATTTACTGACCCCTGCCCTAGATATGTTGCCCCCTTACAAGCTAGTATAAACATGAATAAATATACCTGAAAAATACTGATGATTATAATTTTGAGTTGTATTTTGAAACAACTATGGTAATTAAGTACATGTTAAAAAATCTAAGGAGCCCTCAAGTTTCTGGTATAAATTGTTCTATACTGTATACATTCCTGTGCAATGTTGGTGACATGCCTTTTTTAATAATAAGAATAAGAGTCATTTTAGCTAATTAACTTTTAAAAATTAAACTTAATTAACTTTTTTATAGCCAGTAATAACCACAGTTAAGATTACTCCCAGATAATTAAAATATAGTGTTTCTTTTTTTTTTTTTTTTTATGATAGTCACACAAAGAGAGGCAGAGACACAGGCAGAGGGAAAAGCAGGCTCCATGCACCAGGAGCCCGATGTGGAATTCGATCCCGGGTCTCCAGGATCACTCCCTGGGCCAAAGGCAGGTGCTAAACCGCTGCGCCACCCAGGGATCCCAAATATAGTGTTTCTAATGAATGGATATATACTACAACTTTCTTTATAAAGATAATTATAGTTGCTCATATAGTCTCATTCTGTCCTTTGTGCATTCAAGATTATTTTATTTTCCCCAAAATATAAACATGGATTTTTTTCAATGTATTTATTTTTTATGAATTAAGAACACATTTATTCAGAATTTTAAAATACCGTGTAAAATTTTAAAATTGCATAACTACTATTTGGGCAATAATAATAAATTTGAAGAAATATTAAGAACAGGTCTCAGACTTTCTTATGAAAGTAACAGAATTTTGAGACATTCTGGAAATATGTTGGGCATAAGATAAAGGGAAAAACTAAAGCTGAGACAGACATAGAGGGATTGAAATAAAGTAGAATAATAATAAATTATTAATTTTTAGGAAATATATTCGAGGCACTAGAGAGAATCTGTTCTGCCTTTATACTATTTTGGGCTATATATGAAGTCAGGATAGGCTAGGTTATACTATGGTAACAAACAATCCCCAGATGTCCCTGACTTGAAATGAAAGCTTATTTCTTCTTCACACTACATGTTGGCAAGGGCCTTTATGCAGTCATTCTGTGATCCTAGCCTTATAATAAATCATCATGCTGAGCACATGAAGAGAACATGGGAGGGTTGCACATCCATAATTAAATGCTTCCACTTGGAATGTTACTTTTGCTAGCAACTCATTGGTCAGAATGAATCACATGACCCCTCCAAAGCACAAGGGAACAGGAGTTGCAATTCTACAATGTGCCTACAAGGGAGAAAGCTGGAAATATTTATTAACAACTCACTGAATGTTTAATAATTAAGGACTCAACCTTTGAACCAAACTAGCTACCATCTGTGCTTCACATTCCTCATCTGTAAAATGAGCATACTAAATCTCAGGATTGTGAGGACTGAGTTAAATACTTGTAGAGAGCTTTGAAGAGTATTGGCATAAAGTCTTATTGGTTCTTTATTTCAAGATTTGTACTTGCCACACTGCTCTTCAAAGCCAAAACAGAGGAGAGCTGTCTTAGAAATGCTGACTTGGGCCCAGAAGGGACACCTATGAACAGTATTCTGGATGGAAAAAAAAAAAATCAAATGAAAGATATCAAAATGCTAGGTCTTCCTTGGACATACATTGATCCAGGAGGCAGGACATAAGCCATTAGTGGGGTAATGATTCAGTGTAGCAGAAGCTAGTGGGACAAGGGGACAAAGACACCAAAAATGGATAGTATGTCTTAAGAAACATGAAGTACAGGAAATGAATATATGGTGTGAACATGTATGAACATGGTAAGTAGAAGATTCTGGATAGGGCTATTCTGTATACATACTTGAGGAATGCATTATATGAATGGAATTCCTTCTAATTTGTGATTTACAAGACTTCCATCAGGCTAAAAATGAGAGTAGAAGTAGAAGACTCTGACTAGGAAAGGCAAAGGCAATAATGCAAGAGGAAAAATGGGAATGAAGAGGAAATGAATCAAGAATCCATCTCCAGGAAATGTAGTCAGAATGCTCCTTTCCTATATAGAAATGCAGCAAGTGGTAGACTGATGGCAATGTTTCTCTCAGAACTCCCATTGTCTCGGCACTGGCAAATGTGATTGCTCTGCATCCATGATACACGACACTCTACCCCTGACAACCCATGATGACCAGGCCCATATGCATTCAAACAATCCTGGACCATTAGGCACCAGGTGAAGAGATAAACAGACAGGGCTTCCTCCTTCAGTAGTTTACTGATTAATGAGGAAGCCAGAGATGTTATTAATCCACCTGTAACACAAATCAGAATGAAAGAAGTTTTGCACTGCATTCACATGTCAAATTCTGTGGGACTACAGAAGATGGAACAACCCATTTTCTTTTCTCTCCTTTTTAAAAGATTTTATTTATTTATTTATGAGAGGCAAACAGAGAGAGGCAGAGACATAGGCAGAGGGAGAATCAGGGTCCCCGCAGGGAGCACCAATGTGGGACTCAATCCCAGAACCCTGGGATCATACCCTGAGCTGAAGGCAGATGCTCAACCACTGAGCCACCCAGGCATCCCATGGAGCAGCCCATTTTCGGTACAGAATCAGGGAATGCTTCTTGGAGGAATGGCATTGTAACTGAAATTTTTAAAAACAAGAGGGATAAAAAGTTGGACGTGTCATGAATACCAAAATAATGGAATAACATGAGCAACCATGAAAATACGGACCATTGAGACCATTTGGACTGGGTAGAAGAGAAATATGTTTCTCTTTCTTTCTTTCAAAGAAAAAGAAGCTTTGTCTTATTTTCTACCCACAAGTTCTGTGGCCCACTGTACCAGATCTCGTTCCTCAATTTGTCTATAGCTATAAAATTTTCTGTTATTCCTTCCCCAAAAATATTAAAATTTTAAATAGCTATTTAATTTGAATTTTATTTCAGAAATTTTTCATTGTAAGCTCCATGTTTACCTGTATAGACACATATACACAAGATCATAGAGCTGAGAAGAAATTTCAACTCAAATTCCTGCTGATCAAAGTCCAGAAACTAAATGACATACCTGTGGTTACAGAGTAGCAGACTCAAGACTAGAATTCCTATCATAATACTAAATTTATTTGTTGCTTTAAAAGATAAAAGAATCATGAAAACAAACATAATTCTGAGGATACTCTTATGGTTTTTCTGTGAGCATTCTGTATCCAAAGCAAAGTGATTTATATCTATAAGGTTATAAGCGATACTAATAGAGTGAAATGGAGTTCCTCATTTAGCCCAAACTGTCTATTAGAAGGGTCACCACTTGAAGCTTGTGTATGTTTAAGCCAAATAAAAGGAAGTCCTATTCCACAAAGTAGGGATTAAATTTATGGAACTTTATTATCCAACAAGAGGTGGGAGAGGTTAGAAATACAAATAGATTTTAAGTAGCTTGTATAAATTAATGACAGACCCATCATAGCTAATAAGAAAAAAATGCCATGTTTGGGTCATGTTATGAATGTTTGAAGTTAATATCAAAGACACCCTGCTTGCTAACCCTGCCAAGGACAGAGATGGCATGGGGCCGTGATGCTCCTTGACAGTCTTGCTTCCATTTGTGAAAGCCTCCAAATGTTGCATTTCAGATGCCATGAGAAACTGTCAGGTTTGTGAACATAAGATGGACATTCAAGAAACCAATCTTTGGCAATACGTTAAGCAAGCCAACGAACTACATCTGAAGTACCTCGTTTCCAAACAGAAGTATATAAGGTATTTTTACATTCCAGCTTTACATGAAGAATCAGGTCTTGGAAATCCCATGAGAAAGTTTTTCTAAGGATTTATCCACACTTTCTTCTTTGGTTTGCTTAAATGAAAAGCAGGAAACCTTCCAGACGTTTTGAACCTCTGACCTTTTTGTGGTTTTCCCATCAAGACATGCAAACATCCAAGCCACCATTCAAAAATCCCTTCTCACTGAGTTATAGCATGGACATATATTATCTCTATATCTAGAACACTTCCATTTCCAGCCCATTATAAAATGAGTTTAACTGCATGTTCCTGAGGAAAAAAGAAGATCTCATTGGCTTATAAAGGTAGAATCTCAGTATCATATATACCTATCTGGTTTTCAAAATGATTCTTGCAAGCCACCCTAACCCTTCCCAAATACTTCCAGTTGACAAGTGAATCAGCTTTTGCCATTCACCCAACCTCAGCTCATGCCTTCTCTTTGATAATATCAGGATACCCACATGTGACAACAGTCTTGGCTAATTAATTTACTCCAATGTCTAGCAGCCATTTGACAGGAAAAATAATCTACACAGTATTTATTGCAAAATCTTCACCATTGTGACAAAGATGAATGCAAACTTCACACAATCATTTTTCAACTGTTATCCAAACTTGAAAATGGTTTTCAAATGTTAACTTTAAAATTATGAGGAGGACGATAATGGTTCTACTTTAAAACTGCCTGGAAATGGGACTTCTCTGACAATGGCTTAGCATTGAGCCAGAAAAATAAACTCACTTACTAATGTATTAAATGGGCCAGATATAAATCTGTCAGAGATTTGGGCAGGGGGGGTGGGTAGGAGGGGAAGGGGTGCCACACAAAGAAGGGGCAGTGGAACTGAATTTCTTAAATAAATGATCTAAAACTTTTAACATAGTTTATCTTCAAAAAGCACTATCATCTTTTGTGAAATGTACATACCACTGTCATAATGTGGCTGAAACTAGAAAAATCTAAATACGGACCATGAGAAACATCTACAACACTCCACTTTAATCTCTGTCTTCAGCAAAAAAATCTGGTGGTTCCATTCACTTTGATATACTCTCAATGAATACTTTCTCATGAGTTTTATTTTTTCTAGTATTATTCTCTCTGATAATCCTTAACCTTGGGATTTTAACTGTTAAATTAATAATTGTTCATTTCTGTGATGATCTGAAACTCACTCCCTTCTCCCTTCTGAAGGCCAGAGTAATTGGCCAATAAAAGTTCCACCAAGGTCAGGGATGACCTAATTTACATGTAATTATTAATTGTGCTCTGACCTCTTAACCATAAATAAAGCCCTGGCATTGAATAAAAGAAGATGTGAAACAGGACATGGTATTTTAAAAATCAGGGAATAAAAGAGCAGTGGAAGAAAAGAGAACGGATTTTCTAAATTTAAAACACTCTTTGCCTTTTCTTGAAATAATGATTTATATTCTTTGAGTCCACAAGAGAGTAATTGGATATGCATGATGCAATGCTGGAATTTTAGGTATTTTGCCTAAAGGTTATTAACAATTAGTACCACTGGGTGGTGGTGGTGGGGAAATCATAAAGTTAGAATAATAACCCTCTCTCAAAGGATGACTGAAACTAGACTTGTAATCTGGTCATAATAAAATATATTATGTTTAGAGCAGAGCCCCACATGTTAAGAAGGAAACTGACAAACTAGAATAAGTCCAGTAGTAGGTGGCCATGATTAATTGGGGTCTGAAAAGTAAGTCGTATGAGGAACCATGGAAGAATCTACATTGCTTTCTTTTGGAAAAGTGAACACTAAAATGATCTTCAAATATGTAAAATTATCTTCAAATACGTAAAAGGGATGGCATACAGAAGAGGAAAGAGAGCTACTGATGGCAGCATTGAGGCTAGAGAGTAAAAGCCAGATGATGAGTCGTCTAGCTTGAAGGGGTGGCTGGCCTATTCCTGGCTAGTGTAGCAGAATCCACTCCACATCAGAAAGATGGTCCCTCAACACGCACTTTGACTCTCGTAGGGGTCAAAAGCTCACTATCTCAAGAGCACCCTCCTCCACATTAGAGGCTAGAAGCACCAGAACATTCCTTTGAGCTGCCAACTCTCAGGTTCTCACTTACACAACTGGGTTAGCTAGTTCTGTCCTCATGAATATGTCAGGATGTGGCTAATCCCTTCTCCACAAGACAACTCATTGGAGTTTTCAAACAATCATAGGTCTAATCCTTTAGTTTTCTATTTGTCAAATAAACATCCCTAATTTCTTGCACCATGGTTAATTTATTTTGCATATCATACCATTTTAGCAACTGGCTTTCTGGACATTTGCTGCTTTGTAATGTCCTCAAATGACATCTGAAACAAATATTCTTGCTTCAGTGAAGCAAGAATATCACACAGGGCTCATAATTGTTGTGTTCAAGAGGATCAGTTAGTATGTGTTAGCTGAATACTTAATATGTTCAATCTAAGCTAGCCACCATTTAATAAATAACAGAAGTGGAAAGCCAGGTTCTGACAACATTTGTACAGTTAAAATTAAAGTACATGGAATAATTCCAGAGTTTTTATAAGATGTAAATCATTATGTGTACATATGTGGTACAGTGTCAAGTTAAGGGGGGATTAGATAAAAAATGGAGTCCAGGCACCCTGAGGAATCCACACGAGTTATAGATGAGAAAGACCTAGGCTGTACTTCGAAGGATGGATACAACTTGTCTGAAATGGAGACATGAACAATGAGGGAGAGAGTATGTATAGGAATAATAAGTAATAAAGGAGGTCAGGGTTGGTAGAGACATGTGTGACTAGATTTTAAAATATTTAGATTTATACCATACCATTTCCAATAGTGCTTTCTTTCTTCCATTCAACTTTTTGGGTATTTATCTGAAGAAAATGAAAACATTTATTTGAAAAGATATATTTATCCCTATGTTCACTAAAGCATTAGTTAAAATAACCAAGATATGGAAGCAATAAGAGTCTACAGATGGGTGAATGGGTATATAAGATATATATTCAAATATATATTAGCTATGGAGTATTACTTAGTCATAAAGAAGAATGAGGCATTGCCATTTGTGACAACATGGATGAACCTAAAGGGCATTATGCTAAGTGAAATAAGTCAGACAGAAAAAGACATATACCATATAATTTCACTTACTATAGAATCTAAAAACACAAAACAAATGAATACAATGAATAAAACAAACAGATACATACATTCACTAATATAGAAAACAAACTGTGGTTGCCAGAATTGTGAGGGGTGGAGGGAACAGGTGAAATAGGTGGAAGGGAACAAGTAGTACAAACTTCCAATTATAAAATAAGTCATGGAATGCTATGTTCAGAATAGGGAAAAGAGTCAATAATATTGTAATAACTTTGTATGGTGACAGGTGATAAGTTGATCTATATTGGTGATCACTTCATATTGTATAAAAGTATCAATCACTGGGCAGCCCTGGTGGCTCAGCGGTTTAGCACCACCTTCAGTCCAGGGTGTGATCCTGGAGTCCTGGGATCGAGTCCCACATTGGGCACCTTGCATGGAGCCTGCTTCTCCCTCTGCCTGTGTCTCTGCCTCTTTCTCTCTCTCTCTCTATTAAATAAATACAATTTAAAAAAAAATATCAATCACTATGTTATACACCTGAAACTAATATAAGGTTGCATGTCAATTATAACTCAATAAAAAACAGTAAGTAAACAAAGATGCTTGACTTGGCTAAAAAAAAATTTCCAGGACTGTGATTTCCACAGGTTTCTAATCTGGAAATCTAATCCTTGGTGACATACTACAAAGAACTAAGAGAGTAATGTTAGGACTCACTCTCATCAGGTGGCAAGTACAGATTTCAGGGGTGATTTTCTGGATACCCAATTTCCTTTATTTCAAGCATGAGAGTTCTAGGAAGTCCAGTGGGAGAAGTATTTTTAGATAGATGCGACTTTTGATACATTTTAAATTATATCATCTTGGTAACAAATGCTCCCAAAGGCCAATGTCCTAAATTGTGTATCTGATCCAAAGAATTTCTCTTTTAGAGTGGCCTTCTGTAACTGGCCCTATTTATATCTTCATTTCCAAAGCAAAGATACAGGAAAAATCAGTTAGACAATAAAAATGAATAAATCCAGGAAAATACACATTCTGGCTTTCAATTATCCAGTGAGTCTGTGAATCTCCAAGGAATACTGAAGAGATGTCATAAGAACAAATCAATTTCCCTTAATAGGGACCATAACCCAAGAGTTGCTTTTTTTAAAAAAAAATTAATATTGTGTAATTGACTTTTTTTACACCATGCTGTGCCCATAGCCTCTGTGGAAACTTAAACATTATTCAACAGGACAATTTCCTGAAAAACCTTTTGAAAGTGGTCACAGACTCTGACCCTACTCTGGTGCCCTGGGTCTGCCAGCATGCTGTTTTATTACCTTTGGAAGGTTCCATGCCAAAACGCAGGCCAAGAATTAGAGCTTAAAGCAAACGAGTTCCATAAAAATCATTTTCTGCCTTCTTTCAAGAAGAGAAACGGTCACTTTTCACTCAGCAATCCTGTGTATCTATTGCTTCTCTCCCAACCTCATCTCCTAGCTCTTAAGGTAATTGGTAAGAATCATAGACTGTAAACTCTAAAGAAAGGATTGCTGAGATCACTTATTTTACCCCTTTCCATACCAATGGGAAACCCAGCTGCCAAATGTCCAAATGACTGTTCCAGGACCACACAGCAAGTGGCAGCATCAGGACCTGAAGGGTACACTACAAGCAATGAACCAGGGATGAATTTTACAAACTTCATAACAGTACAGCAGTCAGCGAACAATCTGAACAGAGACCCTGATTACACTGCTGAGCCACCAAATGCCAGCCCCAACTAGAGTAGATATTAGTAATCTTTTAGAACATTTAGGCTCCCTTATTTGTAACTACAAATATCTAAATCACTTAGCTAATAAAATGGCCATTTCCTTTTAGTTACTGGTTGTTCTCTTTTGTCACCCTACCTTATTTTCCCCCACTGTTTTCCGTGCCACTAATCTTTTTAAAATTCACCCTCAGGAAGCGTATGTCACTCTTATTTACACTGAACCCCACTCTGACTTCAAAGTGAATGTCTATCTTTTTTTGTACATATTTTTATTGGAGTTCGATTTGCCAACATATAGCATAACACCCAGTGCTCATCCCGTCAAGTGCCCCCCTCAGTGCCCATCACCCAGTCACCCCAACCTCCCATCCACCTCCCCTTCCACTACCCCTTGTTTGTTTCCCAGAGTTAGGAGTCTCTCATGCTGTCTCCATTTCTGATATTTCCCACTCATTTTCTCTCCTTTCCCCTATAATCCCTTTCACTATTTTTTATATTCCCCAAATGAATGAGACCATATAATGTTTGTCCTTCTCCTACTGACTTACTTCACTCAGCATAATACCCTCCAGTTCTATCCACGTTGAAGCAAATGGTGGGTATTTGTCGTTTCTAATGGCTGAGTAATATTCCATTGTATATATAGATCACATCTTCTTTATCCATTCATCTTTCAGTGGACACCAAGGCTCTTTCCACAGTTTGGCTATTGTGGGCATTGCTGCTATAAACATTGAGGTGCAGGTGTCTTGGTCTAGACTGAATGTCCATCTTAACAAAATTCTTACAACTCCCTCTGCAAAGACCCCATTTCTAGCCTTTAAGATCAAGCCCTGATTCTGTTTTTAAAAGTAATTCCATGTGTCTAACATTTTTCTATAACTCATTTTACACAAAGTGGAAAAGAAATAAACACTTGTTATTTCAGATATTGACTTTTATCATAGATTTGTTTTAACCCATTATAGTCTCTTAATTCTTTTCTTTCAAAATTAGTCTTTCATTGCTTCCATTGGTCAAGTTACTTGCAGCTTAAGATGCAATTGGTAGATAAAGGGAGTAAAATTGGGGCAGAAGTAGCAATTTAAAGTTTTTCCAGTATATGCACCCATCATGCAGACATGATATGCCTTAAAGCTTATCATATGTTTGCATCTTGAAAGAAGCATAAAATAAATGTCTAGTGAAACAACCACCCTTCCCAGTATCTATCACTAACAACACATGCACATCTTTATTAAGCATCCCCATCTTTAACTTCCTAAGAATAATTGTCTTTAAATTGTGTGTCTCTTTTGCATTTGTATACCATAGAATAAGATGTCTTTTTACTAGACTTCTTGACTTTTTTTCTTGCCTGGATTTATAATTGGAGCCAAGCTCATCCCTAAAGAACACATAAGCCCTTGGTAATTTCTCTTCTTGAATCATCATTCATCCTTTCCATCACTAGAAAAGTGATTTGAGTGTCTATAATGTACTAAGTCACTAAGTTACAGAGTTGACTAAAATATTTCCAATTGTCCCTTTGGTTTTGAGGTAAATGAAGTTTCATATTTGAAGTTTTAGCTCTTAAGCTAAGTGCTATGAAGAGACAGGAGGAATGAGACCTGGTTCTATTCTACAAATCAGAGACCCTAGGAGTAGGACTGGCCCTCACAAGAAAATTAGACAATAAGCATATGTGAATGAGAACTACCTGAGTGGAACCAGTTAAGACAGAGCAACTGTCAAATGTCTAGAGTATTCTGCTTAAATGTTGTCCTCCTTGGGGATGAATCAAAACCAGAGCATCCCTAGGGTCTAAGTAAGAGATCTCCCCTAGTAGTAAAATTGGATTAATGGATTAATGCTGAGTTGACAGCTGCAGTGGTCTTTCTCTCTCAGGTAGATGGTTATTGCCGCAGAAAATCTAGGATTATCTCCACAGAAAATATACATATGATACTTAATCAGTGAGCATTCAGTAAAGATCGAACACAAGAGCATCATCAGTCAGGTTCCCATGAAGCAATCATCTGAGGGCTCCTGGGCCATGAAACCAGCCCTAGGTGGCCAACCTCCAACAACCCTGTATCTTAGAAGTTCTCTCTGCCCTGAGATACCTAGACTATGCCTCTACCAACTATTTTACAATTTTAACCTATTCCTGATTCTTTGATTCTAGGGTACATTTCCATCCTCAGCTCTTTGTTGGATTATTTATGAGGTCTAATTTGTAATTCAAAAGTATTCAATGTGCTACCATTAAAGCCTATGAGAGAAAAAAAATATATAGTTTGGATTTCTTCTTTTCAGAGAGACCCAGATAACTCTCCCCAGAGTTGGAGGGTGGAAGTAGGGTACTAGAACTTCCTGCTTGCTGCTAGGTCTCTAAATATAGAAGGTCAAAGGGAATGACCAAATAAAAAAAGAAAAAGAAAAAAAATACTTCCTTTAACTCCAGAGTTGCCCACATAGAAAATACATAGAGTTATATGCTAATAATCAATTTCTTAAAAAAAATAAAACCCACAAGTATGCTCAAGCACTAACAAGTTGGTGATTTTTTTCCATTAAAACTAAAATTAAATAGAAGGCCAGAGTAAATTACCCATTTCATTCTTCCTTCCACAAAAAAAGACACTTCATCATTTCTACTGTGGGTGTAGTTGAGCCTCAATACATACATTTGTATTGAATGGGTCATTTACATTGTTGCCTGCTGGAGTTTTTCTTCTTTCAACTTAGTAGGGAATATTTGGGATCTTTATTACTCTAAATAAATCTACAAAATGTCTCTTGCTTGAGGCTCTTTATTTTAATTTCAGATGAATAAATCACATTTGGTTCCTGCCATCCTATTAAGATAAGCATGGACCTAAAAATAACAAATGTGTTTGAAGCCAAATGTTTTCAGATTAAGTAGGGGTAAATTTCTCTGGATGACCCCCAAATCAAATTGACATTATAATATTTTGGGAAATTTTGAGAGTGTTTTTTGAAGGACACAAACCTGTTTAAATGAGAGGTAGAGTTATTTTCGAATCATCCATGAACCTACTTATACAACATGATTCAACTCAAGCTTCCTGTGGCAGCAAATCCATCTTTCAAGTGGGGATGCTTCCCCAGCTATCTTAGGGGCAATTTTATATCTTTGAAGGATCATCTAATGTCTTCATCTATACCATGCTTTATTCTAGACCTGAATTTCTCATTATCTTATATGCACTTATACCTAAAAGTCTTAAAGGCAGTTCAAATCACATCGATTCAGTAACTGATTCTTCCTTTGCCCTCACATCTTCACATCTGCTCCTCCTTGGGAGTGAGATCAAACACTGCCTGCTCAAGGAAGCCTCTGGATTTCTGAAGGACAGTCTCCTAAAACTTGTTTTACAGATGCCTCCACCTAGCCCCATAGAATAATCTTGATAAATATGTGTGAATTTTCTTTCAAACACAATTTGGAGTGAAGAGAAGGGGATGAGGCCCATAAGGTTTTCAATCGTCTATTTAAAATATTTATTAGGTTAGGACCTAAACATACCTTCTGTGCTGGATTAACATAGTCCTTTAATTTAAAGGATGGATAAATTTGATTAAAAAAAAAAACAGGAGAAAATCATGTGTATAAAGTTAATATAGTTTTACTGTGGCATTTTTTATGTCTCCTAGCCCTAGAAGACCTGAGTTCAAATACCAGGCAACTCCTTAAGTAGCTAAACATGTAGATCGCATACAGGTCACCTAAATAAACTGTTATGCTCATAAATCCTCAAGTACAAAGTCAAATATGAACCTCAATGATCTTCTAGTTCAGTTAACCCAGATAAATTTCTGGACTTAGTTCTATTAGTCCCTTTTGCTACTGAACAAAATTCAACTTAAAGACAAGAATGCTACTTCACCCAGGGCTTCAGAGCTACAAGAAGCCTAAATGCTTCCTTGCTCCTCTAAAGCAGCAGCAGCAGCAGGCTATAGTAAGCATCCTTTGGGATACTGCTCAGCCCACCAGCCCCCTGAGTACTGTCCAGGGATGACCTAACTGTTGAAGCATGTGGCAATACCCAATTTCCAGAGCTCTGATTTATTCCCCCCTATGCTGAGCAGAGGGCATGACTTCCAGGCAATACTCTTATCTTGGCAGGGGTTTGAGACTGTCTGCATCTCTAAAACAACCCCTGGTGGGTAATTGAGAAGTGACATTGATGGGATTCCAGGGTGGCCCTTATGCTTACACTTGCCCTAGAATACAGCTATGATTTAGAAATCCATCCCAGGGGCTGAGAGGAGGGGGAGATAATGTAAAACGTGCTGGCCCTGGTCTCCTTTGACCTCAGCAGAGTGGGGCAGGGGTGCAGGGCTGGGAGACCATGTGCTCTTATTGAGTTGGCATAGCATGAGGTTTCCTTTCAGAGCTTTTATTGCTATTACAGAGCACTGAGCTCTCTCTGTTTGCTACACATTCTATCCCCCAGAGATAGCCTCTTTTTCTCCTGAAGGGACTTAGAAAACAAATCACAGTTCTTATTTTATTTGGTGTCCACCATTAAGAATTCATGCAGAGCAGTTTTACTTGTTGCCAATTAAGATCTCCCAGTGGAAGTCTATGATTACAGCAAAGGCAACCTGTTTAATACTCAGAATCTCCTTAGTCTACATAAATTAACCCCATGAGGGTAGAGATGTGCTAATTCTTAAGATGCCTAGATAATTTGATTCTAAAATCCAAAATACATAGAGGGTAAATCTCCAAGAGCTCTGGGCTTTACTTTTCTCAGGGCGTATGTGCTTTTGCTTCTTAGTTCTATTCTACAACTCTAAGACAATTTCTAGATAAAGCACGAAGAAAGACTCTTCTTTTGCCAGGGACAGAGTAAGAGCATACACCCTCTCAGTAAGCAATTTTAATATCACTCACATTTTATAGAAATTAAGATTAGAACCGAAATAAATTTTATGCAGTTGTGCCAACTATCTCCCCCTCCCCCAAAGTGTGTAAATATATTGAAATTAGGGAGCACATGAATGAGTATTTGGAAGATAGATCATTTCATTCCAGTATACACTCTTAGATAAATACCCTTTTAGGGGCACCTGGGTGGCTCAGTCGGTGTAGCGTCTGCCTTCGGTTCAGGTCATGATCCCAGGGTCCTGGGATTGATCCTGGGATCCAGCCCCATGTTGGGCTTCCTACTCAGCCAGGAGCTTGCTTGTCCTACTCCTCCCTGCTCATGCTCTCTGTAACTATCTCTATCTCTTTTCCCAAATAAATAAAACCTTTTAAAAAAGGTAAGTAGCATTTGAATCATGGAAATAAAATACTTTTTGTCCATTTTTTTTTGTCTTACCTCTTTCCTGAGACTAAGAATCATAGATAAACCAGAAAGCAAGAGTAAAACTCTATTTTAAAGAACTCTGGAAGCACAAAAGATTGCAAATAGCCAAAGCAATCTTGAGAAAGAAGAAGCCGAAGGTAGCACAATCTAAAATTTCAAGATACACTATAGAGTTGTAGTAATCAAAAAAATATGGTATTGGCACAAAAACGGACACATGGCCAATTAATCTATGACAAAGGAAACAAGGATATACAATCTCTTCAATAAATGATGTTGGAAAAACTGACCACATACATGCAAAAGAATGAAACTGGACCACCAGTTTCTTTCTTACACCATACAAAAAACAAACTCAAAATGGTTTAAGGACCTAAGTCTGAGACCAGAAGCCATAAAACTCTACTAAGAAAATACAGGCAGTAGTCTCTTGGACACTATCCTTAGCAACATTTTTATGGTTATGCCTTCTCATGGAAGGGGAACAAAAGGAAAAATAAATTCCTGGGATTATACCAAAGCTGTTGCACAGCCAAGGAAAACATTGACAAAACAAAAATTGACCTACTGAATAGAAGATATTTGCAAATGATATATCTGATAATGGGTTAATATCCAATCTATTTTAAAAACTTATACAACTCAACACACACACACACACACACACACACACACACAAAACACACAAGTAATTTGTTTAAAAATGGGCAGAGAATCCAAATAGACTTTTTTTCTAAAGAAAATATACAGATGGCCAATAGACACATGAGAAGATGCTCAACATCACTCATCATCAGGGAAATGCAAATGAAAACCACGGTGAGATATCACCTCACACCTGTCAGAATGGCTAAAATCAAAACAAAGTAAAAAGTTTTGGTAAGAAAGTGGAGAAAAGCGAACCCTTGTGAACTCTTTGTAAGAATGCAAATTGGTGCAAACACTGTGGAAAACATTATAGAGATTCCTCAAAAAATTAAAAATAGAAATACCATATGATCCAGTAATTCTACTACTAGGTGTTTACCCAAAGAAAACAAAAACATTAATTCAAAAAGATACATGTACTACTATGTTTATTGCAGCCTTATTTATAACAGCCAAGATATGGAAGCACCCTAAGTGTCCAGTGATAAATAACATACGATTTTACACAGACACATACATACATAAACACAAATACACTCTGAAATATTACTCAGTCACAAAAAATAATGAAATCTTGCCATTTGCACCAACATGGATGGACCTAGAGGGTATCATGCTAAATGAAAAGTCAAAGAAAAGCAAATACCATGTGACTTTACTTATGTATAGAATCTAAAAAATGGAACAAACAAAACAGAAATAGATGCCCATAGAGAACAAAATGGTGGTTGTCAGAGGGGATGGGAGATGGGTGAAAAAGGTTAAAGGGACCAAGAGGTACAAACTTCATTTATAAAATAAATAAGACAGGCGATGTAAAGTACAGCATGAGGATTATAGCTAACAACATTGTAATAATCCTGTAAGCTCACGATGGTAACTAATGGTGGTGAGCATTTTGTAATGTATAGATTTGTTGAATCACTATGTTATACACTTGAGACTAGTAACATTGTATGTCAACAATACTTCAAGTAATTTTGTTTTTCAAATTTGTATACATTAAAATTATAATTTTATTGCTGGAAAGGATAGGCCTTAGGGACTTTTATATTAACCAGAGATCTATATATGGTTTTCAGTTAGGTATCTTACTCCCCTTGATGATGTAGGAAACCATCACTTTTCCCCTTGAGGAAGCAGAAGTTAAATGCTTTATTAGGGCCAGCATAGCTTGTAATCAATAGCAGTTCAGATTCTTGGAGTTTTGTATTGAGGCTTGGGCTACCCCAGGAGCAATTTTCATTTTCCTACCCCTCAAGAAAATGGTGAAGAACTAGAAATTGCCCTTTTCCTATATTTCCATTCCCCTTTTACTAACAACCTGGACTTCTCACACTGTTAGCTGATCTTCAATTACAGTACCCATCCCAGTACCAGTGAAGTAAAGTAAGAGGGAAGAAATAGTTACAACAATGTTTCTGTATATTTCATTATTGAACTGGATAGATTACTATTTCCCAAAATATGTTCCTTTTAGCTTTAATCAGAATAGATGCTGCAAGAAAGATAGGATTTTTTTAAGAACTCAAAATTCTATTTTATATCCTATATTTGAAATTCATAACACATTAGCCACTTAAATGGCTCTGAGAAGTTCTAGAATTCAAACATTCTAAAACTTGATTTTACCTATTTTACCTAGTATATCTCAAATTTGACCACAGAGTTACTTATTTTATTTTATTTTATTTTATTTTATTTTATTTTATTTTTGAGTTACTCATTTTAAACATACACACACACACACACACACACACACACAACAAAACACCTCTAACATCGACCAAGGATATTCATTTTTCTTAGAATGTGCTTGAGAAAATGCTCACAGATCATTTAGATCACTAGTCTTCAACATGGAGGAAAGAGGATTCTGAACTCTGGAGACATTTTTGATTGTTCCACAGAGGGCTTGGTACTGGCATGTGGTGGGTAGAGGCAAGGGATGATGCTAGACAACTTATAATGCACAGGACAACCTTATTCCCAACCCTCAAGGAAAAGACTGGTCTGGCCCCAAATGTCAATAGTGCCTTGACTGAGAATCCTTAGCCTACATAGAGCTTCTTCAAATGGGATTCTGATCTGTGATCTGTAGTCTAGAAGCTGGCACTCTGTATTCACCAGATCTTCTCATTTAATTTTGGCTGCATGGAATTATTCTTTATGTACAGACTATTGATAACACTGTCTCTAATTCAAGCCATGAAACTCTGAGGTGAACACTTGGATATTGTCAGGATGAGTTATTAGCAAGCTGCTAGGTATTTCTGCTATTTTACTGGTTTCTACTTATGTTCTTGGAAGCTTTCTACAATATATGTATTAAATACTATAAAATGATCCAGATGTATAATTAGAGAAAAATAAGGTTAAACATGTATTTGTACGTGTTATATAAACGTATTATTTTAACCACCATGTGTTTCAAATAATCTCAGTGTTCAGTAATTTTAAATATTGGCTTTACTGATAGATTCTTTTTACAGAAAAGGAAACTTATTCTAGAGAGGATACCCCGTGGCCAGTTTGGGGAGGCCAGGCCAAGAGTCCAAGTCTCCAAAACTTTCAGGCCTTTTTCTATTTCTATAGTATTAATGTTGCTTCCATTTTTCACACTTACTTTCACATGTGATATGAAAGTGTCATTAACACTATAAATATTCATGAATTCAATTGGTGTCTTCCAACTGTTTGTGTTTGTTCTAAACTCTTTTAATTTGAAGCTGAGAATGGATAAAGATTTCTATCAATTGTTAGAAGAATTTTAAGCAGTTGTTTCCTTACCATCTCTCTTGTCAGTCAGTTGTATTTCACCAAATCAGAAATGGTAGATGATTTAAAAGACATTAAGTGTAAAAGAGCCTTTTCTCCTATTCTTAAATTTCCACATTAAAACAAATAAACATAGAGAAATTTAGCATCCCATTTCAACATTTACTACTAAACTAATTGTCACTGAGGATTTTTAGTTTTCTTCCTCAAACAGGGAGATGCAGAGCAAAGTAGGTCCACCCAGACTTGTACTCCAGTCTTATACTAGATTTTAGATTCTGACTCAATCTACTCAGATGAATTCATAAGAATTTTCTGTTGGTGTCAAAAAGTGTCTTTTTTGAGCTAAATGCTCATTCTTAGACAGCTATATTTGAACTTCAGATTCTTTTGCAATTTGAAAACTAGAGACAGATTATATATCTATTTCGGTAGAATACTAAACAGGGCACCAAAATAACTAGTTATTTTGAGAGTATAATTAGGACAAGTATTTGTGTCACAGCAGATGTTTATACTATAAGACACAACTACAACCTATTAAAGACTAGTAGCCATCTCCATGAAAATAAGGAAAGACTTATTTTTGTATCTGATCTTGTATCAAATCTTCAATTGGTCCCATTCTTTCATTATTAAGCAAGTAGCAATAGTATACCATGTGTCTATAATGCTTTTGATCAATCCTTAAACATTGTGGCCATAAATTAATGCTGAATACAATTGTTGTTGGAACATCTAAGTATTCAGGATTTGTCTAAGTTATATGTAGGTTAAAATATAAATCGAAGGCCATCAGTTAAGATCAGCAGCAATGATAATAGCCCACTCCGTGAAAATTGCAGCAGCTACAAATCAAAGGCATAATACAAATCAGAAAAAAGTTTATACTGACTTATGAGGACATTTGTTCAACTTCAGACAATCCAATTGTGCTTGAATACGTGACATGCTATTCCTGTGATCCTTTGCATCATAGATTGTACTTTAACTCAAGAAAGTATTTTAAAAATTTAATTATAACCAGAAAGAATTTCCCCGCGCTGCTCACTGTAACTGGCATATCCTTCACCCAAAAGCAATTTGGCTAGAATTGCAGTTATGATATTGTCCCAGCCATCAGAAAGCCTACCACTTCAAGTCACTCAAGATCTGTTTATAAAATATAACCAAAGATAATTTCATGATTCAATAAATAGTATATAAATCTGCTATTATTGGTTTTCATTTTCTTTTCAATACTACCCATTTCCATCTTCTCCTTGGTAGTTTCTGACTATTGAAATATCATTACTGCCCTTTATTGTTATTCAAATGAAGTTTTTTTTATTAGATCTTCTGCCACTATGTATAAGGCTTTGCTTCTTCAGCAGCAATAATTCTATTTCTGAAGGAAAATAGAAGTGATTGCACACAAAATTCTGAGCTCTTACTTTATGTTAGGTTAAGTCTATGCCTGAAAAATTGGATTTTCATTTAATCCAATCCAAAAAGATCAAAAGATTTTTATTAGCTTTCTTACCAAAGGAGGAAAATAGGCAGGTTTTTTTGGTTCAAAGACCCATGAAATCATAACTCCTCCCCAATGATGTATATAAGACACACTTAATGACCGAATTAAACTCTAATTTCTTTCATCAGATGGTATTCATCATTTTTTGTATATATTTTTCTTTTAAAAGAAAGGGAAAACCAAATATCCTATATAAATGGTTGAAAGAAAATGTTACAATTCACTTAAATAATGTTTTATATCTTGGAGGAGATCTATGAGAAATATAATCTAAAAGATACATAACTATAAATACATTGTTGTGGCTTTATTAATACAATATGTTGATTAGCAAAAGAAAACTTAATTGACACCACGTATAGCTCTCAAAAACACATCTAACAGTTTCACATTGAGGTATATAAAATTAGTTCATTATGTCTGCTAACAGCAAGTGGACTTAAAAATTATGTATTGTAGTATCCTATCAGCAGTTTTTCCATGCACAGAAATGGAAGAACCATTGCTAGAAGCACAGTCCTATTTTTTGGCAGGGAAACTAATATAAAAGACAGACCACATGAAATTATTAGGCATTTTGACCAAGAACTACCATCCCTGAGATAAGACAAATTTCAAGGTTATTGGGATTTGTTACAAGATGCATGAAGAAGGAGCAGCATTGCCTGGTACAAAGACTGATGGTGATACATTTGGATGAGATTGGGCAAGAAGGCCACAGGGTTAGCAAATATTTACCCGCCACCTCTGTGTATAAAGAGAGCACTCTCCTCCAGCTGCCAAGAGATAAGAAATAAAGGACTTCAGGGGCTTACTGACCCTTGGGAGAGAAAGCTAATTACATTAAACAATTCTGGTACAATGTGAGCCATCATGTAATTAAATACTAGCAGGTTTATTCCAGATACCATGAGCCATAGTAATTTAGAAAAAGAATGGCAGATTCCATAGGAGTACCTATGCAGAGCATGATCACATGGACCCTAAAGATCTAGAATATAACAACACAATCATTTTAATCAGCTTCGATTCCCAAGAGGCACCAGTGAACAAGTAACTTGAGAATATGCCTTTTATGATATTAATCTCTTTTTCCAGTTTACCTGCACCAATGTTCTCCTATACACTCCTTCACTGAGAATCAGAACCCACCACATAGAAAAACTAAACATGAGAGACCTACAGAACAGCATTCTTAAAATATTCTCCTTTAATATGGAGAGAAGCAGACATTTTAAGCAGCTAGACTCAACTTTTCAATTACAGAAAAAAAGCTTGATCTTGAAACAGACAAGGATTGAAAAACAATTTGGATTGTAGTTACGACAACATAAGTTTGTTCTGTGACCTTGGACAAATTTATTTCTTGACCTTAACGAAGTGTCATGATTTTCACCATCCTCCTGGCTCTGAGCAGGTCTTTGACTCAAGGACAACTTCTGGCACTGTTGCTTTACTTTCATTAAAGGGATACAATTCTCTAAGGAGTCTCTGGTGATTTCTGCTTCCAAAGGTGCTTTTGACACCATGTGTAAGAAGAGACAGTTTGCCATCTCCTTGCCTCCATGATCGTCATGAAAACTGTCAGGGCTGCTCTAAGGTAAAGACATGGATTTCACTCACCTCCATAGACTTCTATGTTGTTCCTCGAGCTGAGTTAGAAGATGCTCAATGTATTTATTGGAGTCCATATATTCCTATACATGCAGACATACAAAGACAAATAAAGCCTCATTACAATAGGCACCAACATTCAGACTATATTTCTCTTTATAGGATTTTTTAAAAAAATATTTTATTTATTTATTCAGGTGAGACACAGAGAGAGAGGCAGAGACATAGGCAGAGGGAGAAGCAGGCTCCCTGCAGGGAGCCCAATGTGGGGCTCTATCTGAGGACCCCAGGATCATGACCTGAGCTAAAGGCAGATACTCAACTGCTGAGCCACCCAGGTGCCCTAAGGGAAAGATGTTTGACAAGATAATCCCTGGTCTCTCTAGTTCTAGGAATTAATATATCTGTTACTTATATACAGAGTTCCCTGGAGATAAATATTTTCTCCATATTATCAGATCATTCTATAAACAGAGAACTGGAGTTCTATAGAGTCAGCATAGAAACCCTCTTATTCACAGAAGAAAGGTAAATTTCATAGTCATCTACATTGTGGTCCATATATTCAACTATATAAAAATAAGCAAGCCAAGGACACTGGGTGGCTCAATCAGTCAAGCGGCCAACTCCTGATTTTAGCTCAGGTCATGGTCTCAGGGACCTGGGATCAAGGCCCATGTAGGGCACTTTGTTCAGCAGGGAGTCTGAACTTGAGGATTCTCTCCTTCCCTCCGCCCCTCCTCCTGCTCACACTTGCATGTACATGTGCTCTCTCTCTCTAAAAATAAATAAATAAATCTTAAAAAATAAGTAAGTCAATGTTGCTGATTTTAGAAAAATAAGAATAAAGTAGACAATGCAGAACTTGATTATACCGGTCTTATGATAATTACCTCCTAGTAAAAATGCTACTTTTGAACTAGATAGAATGCTTTATTTATTCACTGGGCATATTGTTGACATGGATGAAACATGTCCATTTCCCTTTATCTCCTTATATAAAAACATAGTCTAAATTGTTTTGGGGGTTTTGTGAGTTTTTTTTTTTTTTTGTCTCTGAAAAAAAAAGAATCTGGCTTCTAAGAAGATATGAAAGCAAGGTATATTTTTATATTCTTCTCAATCAAACCATATTTTAAAGAGATATTTCTGAAAAATAAATTCCTTTGTAACACAGGTTTATAGAAGCCCATAGGTTGGGCAGCCCCAGTGGCCCAATGGTTTAGTGCCACCTTCAGGCTGGGGTGTGATCCTGGGGTCTTGGGATCGAGTCCCACATCAGGCTCCCTGCATGGAGCCTGCTTCTCCCTCTGCCTGTGTCTCTGCCTCTCTCTATCTCTCTCTGTGTGTGTCTGTCATGAATAAATAAATAAAATCTTAAAAAGAAAGAAGTCCATAGGTCATAAAATATGATTTTTTTAAATTAGTGATTTCTGAGTATGAAGTTCATATGCAATAGTTTCAGTTGCTAACTATGGAACTAAATACAATGTTTAAATTTGTGATGATTGGTTTCATCCTGAACCTGATATTTCTTCTACTTTCTATTTGAACATCTAGCCTACCCTCCTCTGTGTCTATAGTATATCTGTCTTAGATGAACTAGCGTACAATGGTTCCCGTGGTAAGGTGCCCGTGAAAGTTACTGTTTTGTTTCTTATGGATTTGAGATAAACTAAGAACTTTAATTAATGCTGATTCTTTCTGATATAGATTTTTTTTAAATTTTTATTTATTTGTGATAGTCACAGAGAGAGAGAGAGAGGCAGAGACACAGGCAGAGGGAGAAGCAGGCTCCATGCACCGGGAGCCTGATGTGGGATTCGATCCCGGGTCTCCAGGATCGCGCCCTGGGCCAAAGGCAGGCGCCAAACCGCTGCGCCACCCAGGGATCCCTAGATTTGTTTTGATTAAGTGCTGTATATAATCTACTGCTCCTATAAGAATAAGTATTATAATGGGAGAGGGCAGAAACTACATCTGTAAGAATTGACCTGATACTATGGAAAAAACCCTTTCCTAAGTTTCTGGAACTGGGTCTACCCACTTAGTCCTTTTACTTTCTACCATATTTCAGGTAGGCTAGACAGTGCACCATATCTTTACCTAGCTAAAACTGCTCTTCTCTGACAGTATAACTCCATTGCAGATCATGAACTAAAGAATTTTATTCTTTTCAAATAATATTCTTTTTTCATGTTAATTATTTAAAAGATACCATTGGGCATATCAAAACTAAAGCAGATATCTGTTAGTGCAGAAAGTTATAATAGTTTGTATTTATGGCATTAAGCATCCTGATCAAGATTTAAAGGTTTAGAACACTTGAAGTTATCAAAGACATTAATTTTCAAATACATCCATCAATATTTTTAAAATACAGTTTCTAATTAGAAACAAATACATAAATCTCAAAGTCATTCATCCATTCTTTATTCAACTGTTTTATCAAAATGTATTATACTCCAAATGCTATTCTAAGTTTGCTTCATAGAGTAATAACTGAGAAAGAAAAATTCCTTCTATCAAAGAGCTTATATTCTGTAGAGAAAAACATAACAAGTGAACACATTGACTTCTGACTACTGACTGATATGCTATGAAGGAAGCACACCAGTGATGAGAGAATTTACATAGGGCAGGGGCACCTCCCTTATATAAAGTGGTTGGAAGGAGACTCCAAGCAAATGGTATTAATCTAACACCTGGAAGAAAAGAAGGAGGTAAGCATATTGAGAAAAGAGGGATGAGGGAAAGAAAACAGCATCTGCAAAGACTCCAATCTGTGGAGACCATTACCTGAGTGAATACTAGGACTGTGTTGTTGCTAAGGTGAAATGAAAAAGCCAAATCTTGTTCAGAAGACAGCAGTTACCACCTGGAAAATTCAATGCACGTAAAGGCTTCCTATTATTTTTATCTTAACTAAAGCTTTCACAAAACATCATTGTGTCAGGCATTGTGCTAAGTACTTTCACAATGTTTTCTCATTTAATCTCAATATCCCCATAAGGTAGATACTATTAGTATCCCCATTTTGAAAATGAGGTAACAGACTTTCCAGTGTTCTATAGCAAGGAAGTGGCAGAGCCAGGATTTGAATCCTGCCATAAATCTAGTCCAGAACCATCTGTGTATGCTCTTCCTAAACCCACCCTCTGACCTTCTCATCCTCAGTGTCTTTGTCTATGCTATTCCATTTGCCTAGAACACTTAACTCCACCCAAAAAAAGTGGTAACAGTAATAATATTTACTATGCCAATTAAATAAAGTAGCTCCGCCCATTTCCCATAAAACTAACTATAATGAAAACCATGCGCTCTTAACCAATGTAATAATGGGAAAGTAGGAATATGAATTTTCCTTCCTTTTGAGCTATATTTTTCTCCATAGCACTGTCCCTTCTAACATCCAATATATTTTACTTGAGTTTTTTGGTGTTGCTTATACCCCACTCATTTCTCCCCGACTTCTCCCCCACCACACACACACAGGCTAATGGAAATGAAATGAGAAAAAAATACAGTGCATACATGTACTTTCTGTTGAATGAATTAATTTTTACCCCAGATAAATTCTACCTTTATGCAGCATCCTCACCTATTTATCATTTCCATTCCCTAAATTGGAGAAATTAGTTAACTAACAAGAAATATCTATCATTTTATAAAAATAAAATAGGATTATTCCATTTTTTGTCTATTTGGATATTAACTCCAAGAAAACAATACATGGTGAAGGCAGTGGGGCTGCAGTGGTTTGCAGTAAGCTATAGTCATATCAAGTTCAATACTGTAGCTACTATACCCACAGCAAGAGCTTGGCCATAAAGCACATACTGGATGTTATTAAATAGGGTACCCAGTATTCTAAAGTATCAAAGGTACAGATGGAAAGAAAGGACATGGCAAAATCCCACCTCACTAAAGCATAGCTCCCCAAATTGCCTGAAAAACACTGGATATTTGAGCCAACTTAAACAAAATTTCTTTATAAATGTAGATAGCAAGGAAATAGAATATTCACTGTCTATTGGCTAACCCGGACCTGGATGCATCACTTCAGAATAAGTGCATTGGAAACAGACAACATAAAACCCATGACAAAGTATGAAAGGACAAGAGATACAGAACATCACCCTTAGTCAGGAGACAGAGCACCACTTTGAAAATGATTAAGAGAACCATGAAAGCATTATAGAAAAACCTTAACATGTTCAGTAGTATCCTGAAAAGTATGGACCCTATGAAATGTGCAGAAAAACTTAAGGGAAAAAAAAGGTACTGAGATGAAAAGATAACCAATTTAGGGTTTATTTTTTAGATTTTATTTATTTTAGAGAGAGAGAGAGTGCATGCACCCAAGAGAGAGTTGGGGGAGGGGCAGAGGGAGAGGGAGAGAAAGAATATAAGCAGACTCCTCACTGAGCACAGAACCCCATGTGGGGCTCAATTCCATGACCCTGAGATCATGACCTGAGCCAAAACCAAGAGTCAGATGCTTAATCAACTGAGCCACCCAGGTGTTCTGATAGCTCAATTGATTTTTATAAAACAAGATAAGCTGAAGTAAAGAAAAAAAATTAAAAGGGAGCTGAGTGAGCTAAGAATTTCAAGGAAATACACATCGCAAATGCAAAATTAAAACCTGTCGGTCCCCACTGTGATTTTTATGACAAAGTAACTCTTCCCACCATGGAAAGGCAAAGGATTTTGGTGTATTGGCATGAAATTGGTCACACAAATGAAGTCTACTTCTCAAGTATCTCATCTAGAAACAATTATGGCCAGAACTTAAATACTCACTAACCCTTCT
Organism: Canis aureus; assembly: GCF_053574225.1. Taxonomy (NCBI): domain Eukaryota; kingdom Metazoa; phylum Chordata; class Mammalia; order Carnivora; family Canidae; genus Canis; species Canis aureus. The sequence goes on from NC_135630.1 coordinate 42,873,559, forward strand.
GCCCTTTCTTTAGTAGAATTAACTTAGTTCTGAAAACCCTACAACTAGAGAAAAACATACACATATAACCCAATTATCCTTGGTGTCAACATTCATCGAGCGCAACACAGCTTACCTGTGAAGGCTGTCAGTTTCTCAAGCATTCCTTTGGCCACTCACCACAAAGACTTTGTTCAAAGTAACTAACTCAGTCAAGGTTCTATTCTGCTCATTTTCCTTATGAAAAACTCATCTTAGATATGAAAGTAGAACTGACCTTGAAAGCACATACATAGTCCTGAGGACAGATATAATCTAAGTATATTAAGTACAAGATAAAGACGAGAAAAGAAACATAATGAATATTGGGTCAGAAAACGTAGATTTGTCTAACAATTATGGCTCTGGAGTATTTTACAAGATTTGGGATGGAAATAATGATCAAAGAGATAATTTTTTAAAAGATTTTTAAAATTTATTCATAAAAGACACAGAGAGAGGCAGAGACATAGGTGGGGGGAGAAGCAGGCTCCCTTCAGGGAGCCTGACACAGAACTCAAACCCAGGATCCCAGGATGAGTCAAAGCCTCAACCACTGAGCTACCCAGTGCTCCTGATCAAAGAGATAATTAAGGAAATATTTCAGAACAGAGAGGGGAAAAAAAGACTTGAACATGCACATCAAAAGGGCTCCCCACATCACATTCTAGGGAGAGTTTTTCTATAAACCATCCACACATCTGCTTGCATAAGAGCTAAGAAAAAATAGTGGATGTAGGGGGGGACCACAAGCATCTAAACCAACAAACAGGTTTCCTACCAAAGATTTAAGAAAGGCTGTTTCGTAGCTTCCAGCCATCCCCAATATCTACTGAAATAAGCAACATAGACCTTTGAGTTTAAATCCACAATCACCAATCAAGTAGTTGTTCTAGAACAAAGCAACAGAAAAATATTCACAGGTACTCATGAATTCAGGAAATAAAGCGTCTAATTTAATTGAAACATGTGTGTATATATATATCTTGAACTTCCTTGAACTTACATATACACATATATACCAAATGCTGAAGAGATGAATATATACCAAATATGTAAATGTAGGCATGTGTGTGCATACGTGTACATATACACACATTCTTTACGTGAGTGATGCATAAAGAATTTATAATATAAAACAAAAATTCAAAGGAATTTAAATGGATTTTATGTCTATAAATATAAATATAAAAGTAAACAAAAGTCCCAGATGTAAGATGTAGAGTATACATTATATATCTTTGTCATGGACAGATGGAGGGGAATGAGAAACAGGAGAGCCAGATCACACAAAAGTCTCTTTGTACATAGGAACAAAATTATTGTTCTACACTTAATAATCAGGAAAGTTTAAGTACAAGGGTATATTTTGTCTACATGTTTAACAGCTGAGGAAAGCAATTTGATAATAGGTCATGAAAATGAAAACATCAATGTACCTTTGATCCAGAAACTCCATGTCTAGGAATCATCCTGAGTAAACAATCAAATTAAAACAAATGATGTTCAAATATTATTTATGATGACATGAAAAAACTGGATATATCTTAGCTTCTAAAAATGTGGGAATGATTAAGATAAAGCACTCTTTGTCCATTTGAGGAATTACGTAATTCCTTCAATTTGTAAAGAATATATAATAAAATGGAAAACAGTATAATATTAGGTGAAAGACCTAGGATTTAAAACTGCATAATCCTTTTTTAATTACAATATTGAAAACATATACAAGAGATTAAAAGAGAAGAAAGCATAGTATATGATAGTATTATGGGTTAAATTTCTTCTGCATAATTCTCTTTCTAGTTTACTATATGCTTACTACACAAATTTAAAAAGTCATGATTTTTTTAGAAACATATAGCTCCAGAAAATAAAATCAACAAAAATTTTATTATAATTAAATTTAAAATATCACAATGCAACCGTTTATGTTAATTAAAAAGAAACTAAGCTGGTGTTTGAAACAATAGTGTCTCTTTTTTATTATTACTCACCCTTGTCAGTGTTCTGCTAAAAGCAATTCACCCAAGTTAGGATTAGAGAGGAACACCAAGTTACACCAAGACATATTTGTATAATGTGCTTAAAAGTTTTACAAAGGTACAGCACTAAAAAGACATCTGTTTCTTGGCTAAAACTTATGCAAATTAAAATCATTTTGGAGATGTATTTCAGGAAATTTGCCTTTCATTTCTTTAATGCACATGATTCAGGGCAATTAGTATGAAACATTTAAAGTGATTAGAGGTTTATAGATACACCTAGCATTGCATATCTGTGTGGCATAAGCCCACTTAATGTGAATTGTCTGATCTAGGTCAATTCTGAGTAAGACCCATTATAAATGAATTCTAATGATGAGAGGATCTAATGTATCATTAGTTTAAAGTGGAGTATAAAATACAATACTAAAATCAAAGCTTGCAGGGATCCCAAATCCCTCCAAATAATCTTGATGTTATAATCAGTGTAATTTATGGCAGAGTTTGTAAAATTGTGTCAGCACTCTTGTCACCACTAATGTAGGATTCCCGGTTCACCTTTGGGCAAAGTAGCACACACCAGGAGGCCAGCTGTTCAGATCAACACAACTAACATTAGATAGAGGGGTTTCCACAATTAGAAAAATGACTAACAACTATAATAAATGATGCTACCTTCAAAAATTATTTGTCATCTTAATAAAAAGGTACACCTGCACAGTGATTGTAAAAATTTCAAACATACCAAATTTGGGAATTACACAGCAAGTGATGGAAAATTCTCTCACATTTGACTGGCATCTGTGCCGACATAAATTCTTCCAATGATATATTTTTAAATGTTAAACACAAATCAATTCAGAAATATCGATTCTAGCAGATTGATCTCACTGCCATTATCTCTCCATTAGCCAACCTCTAATTCCTCCTTGTTCATGTATTAAACAATTCAACCTTTCTTCCACTGGCACTGCAAACTCTTCAGCGGAACTGCTTTATTAGAGCCATGAGTGACCACCGCAGGTGGAATCGCAGGGCATTGTTCCTGATGATCAGTTCCTGTAGTGCTTGACATTTCAAATCATACTCTATCCTTCTCTGGTGTTCTCTGAAAGGGTTTCCTGTTTCCATCTACTGCTCTGAGATCCTTGTCTTTTTCCTGCCATCGTGTATCAAGGGTATGGTTCTATCTCAAGGCTTCTTTCATTTTCTCCTGGAAAATTTAGTAGACTGTCAGGGCTTCCACAATCACCAAAAATCTAAAGTGTCCCAAAAAGTCATAACCAAAGTTTGCTATCAAATGGATGGACACTTAATAGCATGTTGAATAGAAAACCCTACAGAGCACAAACATCTTAGTGCCCTGATCATAAGATGTTTATGACCTCTGCCATATATGAAAATTTCATTAGTATCCATTAACAGTAACAGAATATAGACACACAGAAACCAGAACCATTGAAACGTCTTATTGCTTGCTCCTGGGTATCAATGTAATGCAATCAATATAAATCAAATTATGAGTACAGCTTAGCAGAACAAGACATCTCAATTTGCTGGAGACTACAAAATTGTCCCCCATCATATATATTCCTTTATTTCTTTTTAAATATAGCTCCTTCTCCTTCTCAGTTTCAGCTGAACACATGGCTTCTGAGCGAGAGATTCTTTTTCCAACAAAGGTGATGTGAACATGTAATTGAATTCAAGCCAATAGGATGTAAGCAAAAATGGCGCATGCAATATCCAAAGGATCTCCAACCTAAAGACAAGGTGCTTACCCATATACACTCATCCCCCAGTTGAGAATGCTAACAAACTTCAGCCCTGAGACAGAATAGGACATGTTGAGAATGGCAAAACTGATTGATCTTAAAGTAGTTGTCCACCCACTCTAACCTTTTCCTTTGCCCCCTTACCTGAAAAAGAATGAAGTTCCTATTTTATCTAAAACATATTATTTTGGAGTCTCTATGTTACAACAGCTTGGCTTATACTGTAAGCCATAAGCTTGGCTTATACTGTGTATAGTAACACAGTAAATATTAGTCAATTCTTTTGAAATTAACATGGCAAATATACAAAGTTAAGTACTAAGCAGCTGATGTAACACCGGTGTATTGATCGATGGACATAGGTTTGTAGTCACAGTTTTCTTTGTGAAAAGAAAGCACTTTGGTGTCCTCATTTGATCCGCCCAATAGCTTTGAGTCATGATTACTATTTCAACATAGAAAACAAAGGCTCAGATTGTAGTTAAATGATTTGCTTGGGGTTCCACAATGACAGATTTAAACAATCGCTCAATCTAGCACATTTTCCACTCTAACAGGCCAAGTTGAAGCAGAACACACCCTTTCCACTGGTGACTGCCCTCCAGGTAGATTCCTTGTTGGTAAGATGAGAACTGGAGGCAGTGTAAGGGGGACAACTCTATTGTTCCCTACACTTAGGGAGATGTGGCTACATGCAATGCCATCAAACAAGGTCAGAAATAAACCTTCAGGTGCATGCTAATTGGACAATCTGCATTAAGTTTGGCTTTGCTTTTGCTTTGACTTGCCTGCCCAGGTTCAACAAGGCCAAGGGCAGAAATTAAATTATCATCTGATATTCAGCACTCTATTCTCATAAATGGAATGAATCCAGATACACATCTTTCAATTTTTATCAAACTTGATGATTGTATTACTTATGTATTCTCTGAGGAAAAGACATAAGAGCTATACTTACTTGGTTTTAAGTGGAAAAAAAAGACATGATAATTGTATTTCTAAGCTGTCTATTCCATTTTATTATATATGGCATTTAATGGCAGTTTGAGAAATAAGATAAATTGTTTAGATGAAGGAATTCACTTTTGTGGTAAAAGTAACTCAATTCATTTTAGTACCCACCCCCAACCCCACTGAGAGTAAAGTGAAAAATAATTCTATCTCTCCTAAAGTTCTACAAATCAGGAAAATATCAATTGTCAACATGGCAGTAGATTGTGTACATACACAGACAAAAACAAATATACAAGTGAAATAGAGTATTTTAACCTTATTGCTTTGATAGAGAGACACTGATAGAGCTTTAAGTAAGTGGAATGCCTCAGTTAGGTCACGAGCTACTTTAGGTAGAAGAGTTCAGCCACAGAAAGCTATAGGACCACCCAAAACCTGGTATAATGTCAAAACACAGAATTAACTAATGGATCAATCACATCAATATATTGTACTTATTAAATGTTTCCTTCCACTCAAGTATTGGATCACAGAATGCCATTCCACTCTCTATACAGTGCAACAACCCCCCTCCCCCCCCCGAGTCTTCTATCTGTGCCCTTCAAAATCTGAATAGTTATTTTCTAATTCTATCTCCTACTACTCCTCCAAAGTTGCCCTGGAACACTGGAAAAGCCAGACTCCTTGATTTTTCTGAAAAGGTCAAGATACAAACTCTTTACAATATCAAAAATCCACTTAGTGCAGGACTTGCAAATATGTGCCAAGAAGTAAGTTGGCACCAATGTCACTCCAGTCTATTAGAGCCTTAAGGCATTTTAAGAAACTAGTGCACTTGAACTTGGTTGAAGCATCATCTGGGGGAGCCTAACACATTTATTTTCACAGAGTCATTGGGTCTCATTTGTTCATCTGAATCATCCGAACCACCTGGGCTGGTTAAACCAAATTATTGGGCCAACCCCAAAGTTTTTGATTCAGTGTGTGTGGGATGGGGCTGGAGAATTTGCATCTCTAACAAGCTCTCAGGTGATTCTCATGCTACTACTGGTCTGGAGACCACTCTTTGTGAATTATTGCCTTACTATCGCAGGGATTACTTTATTGTATAGCCCTATTACCATTCACTGTCTTTTTTAAAAATTAATGAGATCTGTGTAAATAATGCCAAAGTCAATTATTCAACAAATATTTTTGAGTGTCAATTTATGTTTAGGCACTCTTCCATGTCAAGGAATCCAGCGTGAACAGTATAGACAAAAGTCTCCACCTACATGAACGTTACATTTTTGTGGAGAAAACAGACAAAATAATTAAATGAAGTTAACTTTTATGTGGCAAGATTAAATAGAGAAGAGGGAAAAGAGGAGCTGAAGCAGAGGGTTCAGGTGAATGTAACCTGATGGAGGAGGAGACAACATTTGAGGAAAGCCTGTAAGGAAATGAGGAAACTAACCCAGATAGCTATCTTGGGAGACTCATCATAGGCTGAGAGAAGAACAAACACAAAGACTCTGAGGCAGAAGTGTGCTGGCAATTTCCAGGAACAACACAGACCTGGGATATGGAGAAGAGACAGATCTGTAAGGGTCTCACAGTCCTGATAAGAACTTTATCTTTTGCTCTTCGTGAAATAAGGAGGAACCTCAGGGGAATTTGATCTGAGGAATAAAACCATCTCACTGAAGTTTGACAATGATTGCCCCGCTACTGTTAAAGGCAAAATGGGAGTGTGTGTGCACAGCAGCAGGAGCAGAAGCCAGGAGACCAACTGGGGGCTACTGGCAGGACAATCCCCGGGACCAGAGACATCATACATAGGGAGAGTCATCAACTGTTGGATTCAAAATGTATTTTTGAAGATCAAGGTGATAGAATTTACTGCTGGATTAAACGTAAGAAGACGGAAAAAGGAAGTTATCAAAGGTAGTATTCTGTTTTTTTTGCCTAAGCAATTGGATAATTAATGTTCCATTTACTGACAGAAGACTATGGAAGGAGCATGTTTGTGCAAGGGTGTTGAATAAATTTTTCTCCTTTGGGCAATTAGATTTGAGAAGTCTACCACATATGGGAGAAAAATGTTGATGAGGACATTTGTCTTCAGACAAGAGGTCTGGGAGGCAGAAATTTGGGATTCCATAGTGTGGATGAGTAGTATTTGGAGCCAGGAGACTGAAGTGAGATTCCCTGATGAAAGAACAACACTAAGAGGAAAGGATCCAGAAACTGGAGGTTGGGAGGAGGAGAACAGGCCAAGAAATTAAGGAGAATCCAGTGGGAGAGGAACAAGAGATTGGTATTTCAGAACAGTGTTTCAGGAAGAAGGGAGTGCCAGATACAATCAATGATCAAGTAAGGGAGGCCCTCAAAATAACCATGGTAGTTGCCAATATGGAGGCCCCTCATGTCTTGACCAAAGCACTTTTAGTGGAGGTTTTCCAATGTCCTCACTGGGGAAGGAAAGAGAAAATTTGTGACAGGGGTAGGCTGAACCTGCCTTCTATGAACAAAACTTTCTAGAAAATATGAGATGCTTATTAAAGTTCAGTGTTCCTGAGAGGCTACAGAGGCACTTGGGAAAGTGGCAGATGCCAGGTCCTGGACCAGAGATACAGATACTCTGAATCTGGGAGTCAGATCGGGCCCAAAAATGTAATCTTAAGAAGACCTAGGGGAAAAGATGTTGCCAGTTCTCTCTGAGGCACCTTTGGAGAATGGTCTCCCAAACGATGATCATTCTTAGGGGCTCACACAACAAAACCGATCCATCATCAGCCAAACCTTCCCTGCAATACTCCAAACTGCCCCTGCAATACTCATAGCACCTATTCTACTGAAGTAAGTCAAGGCCTTAAGTTTGTTGACATTCCTATTATCATTAGGGAATAAGACTGAACATAAAGATGTTTCAGAAAAAAAGAGCAGATGGTACCACTCACGTTAAAGCCAGGAACTCTTCTAGGAAAACTTGAGCTGCTTATCCAAGGAAGATGCCCTTTGCTACACAGGAGGGGGAAAAATATATTTAAATATTTGCTTTCATATTCATCTTTAGTAAGAGGCTCCCCTCAGGAAATGGGGTATTTCCTACTGGGTGAAGGGATTATGCATTTATGCATTAACACATAAACCTTGTTTGCATTTTATTTTCTGAGCCTGAAAGATTCAAGGATTTGAGTATGTCGCCTGTTAAACTGCATTTCTCACTTGTGGACTCATAAATCACATGGGAGGAAAGAACATTCTTCCTGGAGCAAGGTATTTCAAAGACTTTCCCTCCATTGCCTTTGGGTGGGAATAGGTGGTGCTCAGAAGTAGATGCCATTTATGTCTATTTTTCATTGTAAAAAATCAGAAAATGAAAGTAATGGAATGGATCTTAAATTTTCCTCACTTTCACGTGGCTGCAGGCTACCGTTTTAATTATTTAAAACATCCAGACTTGTTTTGGGGAAGAGAAATACTAGTTCTGTCTTGTTGAATTTTCTAAAACAAAAAGGCATCAGAACTTATGAAATGCCACCAGCGCCCACCATGTTTCCTCCTCCCCCTGAGTCTGTTCTCCATGTTAACATCAAATGATGTATTGTGGGAGACCACAGATATCCCCCTGCCACACATCACATGAAATAAAGGCTGGAGGCTCTGAAGAGATATATTGTCCTCTCTCAGCTACCTTCTCAGATGTAGTATTTTGCAAGGTATATGTATGCACGTGAATACACATAGAATAAAGCCATGTTGCCAATGTGAAATATGCAAGAGTAATAAATCTACAAATTATGCAAAATCAGATTTTAATGTGATTGACAGAAGCTACAAAACCATAGTCAAAAATATTCTCAAGAGAAAACTGGTATGAAGAGCTGAACCAGAAAATCTTTAAGGTCAGACCCAACTTTGAAAGAGTAAGCAGGGTCTCTTGGGCAATAGACTATGTGATTGATTTGAACACAATATTCTGTGGCCATCTCCCCCTCCCCACACTAAAGGGCAAGTACCAGGGAAATTCTAACAGAGGATAACAAAGAACTGTCCTCTCCTGTCAGTTAATTTCATCCTGAAGAGGTAGAGCCAGTAGGCTGGGGTAGGACTTGGGTTCTATCTGAGTGTGAGGGTCTAAGAACAAACCAAAGCCTGAACTCACTGGAGCCTCTGCAGCAGACACGGTAGGCGTGTTCAGTAGAATTGTCCTCCATTAGGGCTGCCAGCATGGAGGACCCCTAATGTAACGAGAATTCTAGGCCATTTCTTTAGCTGTGGCAACCCTAGTGCTGAAAAAAAAAAACACTTGGACTTGCCCAGCATCCTAAAGGAAGAGGCCAACTCTACAGAAACAAACTTAGCTCCTTGAGGACCAGTTAAGTGGTATTTCAATATGGTTTCCTAAGCCAACATCAATAGTAGCATAACGAGCATGGGGCAAAGCAGAACACATCTGGCTGCCATTGTTCCTTTTCATATCTTTAAATATGACCAGGAAAATGCCAAGTGGGAACTAACAGGAAGGAAGGGGAAGAATGAAGCCCCTCTTTTGGCAATGGGTCCTGTCTCCTGTAAATAAAGAGACTGCATCAGTTGGCAGATGACCACTTTCATGGGGCAGCACCTCTTTCTACTTGCAGTCTTAGCTCTGCCAGGGCAGAAAGTGACACTGAGCAGTGGGAAAACATGCTCCCCTCTGAGCATTTTCTCTTTCGACCTGAGAGAACCTGAGCCTACAGTTTTGTCAAGTATCAGAAATAACTTCCAGGAGAATCATGCTTATGGGATCAACTGCCAATTATACAGGAAGATTTCAGCATTGTTTTGAAAGATGGAGAAAAGGAACTTATGAAGTGCAAGATACCCCAATAAGAAACTCAATAGCAAACTTTTCATTTTTCTCAGAGACTAGATTAAGTACTGTTTCCTGGTAACTTCCACTCTCAACTCTGTAGCTTATTTTATGTGAAAAAGAAAACTGAGATTATCTGCCATTGTGCCCCAAACGTGGTATGAAATCATTACCACTCTTCTGATTAAAAAGTGTTTTTATTAGTGGTAACCCAAAGGGCTGATATAGCCTGAAGGAAATTGCACTGTTCTCTTGTTTGAAAGGTAATTAAAAAGCTGTTTTGCCCTGACAGTGGAAACTCTCTGATTCAGAAGAAAAGAAGTTTCTTCTCTCTTGAAGGGCAAGACAAATTAAGTATGTGTTAGAACGTGGTGACACAAGTCTGTATGCTCCCACTGGAAAATCTGGAGAGAAATATTGTAACACACAGCAACTTTTAATTTAGAGCAAGACAGAATGCATGCCCAGAACCTCTATCTCTGGGCCAATTCATCTCTGCCAAGGCAGAAAGAAGAGAAGCAGGGTGGTAACCCATTGTGTTCCCTTGGCCAGCATCATTAGCATCACCTAAAAATATGTTAAAAGCATAAATTCTGGGGCCTTTCCCCAGACCCATGAATCGGAAACTCTCCAGGAAAGGTCCAGCAATATGATTTTGCCAAGTTCCCCGATGACACTGATCCCACCCAATCAAGAACTAATAAGTTGTTTACCTGTCACCATTACATTCATTACCCACATATCCCCCCCAAAAAAATTTAAGAGAAACTAATCACATAAGTCAATAATTCTTGAGTTGCCCTCAGCACTGCGTAACAATTCGAGGTTTCTTTCTAATATATCCTACTTTTGAGGGTGGGGGCTGGGGAATCATTAAGTGACTTATTTCATTGCATCAGGTGAAAAATCAAAGTTTAATTAAAATAATGTAAAACCAGCTTCACTTCCGTGAAGCCCACATTTCTACCAATTATGTAGGTGCCATTTTAAAAACAGCAGGAGATCAGCACACGTGATAAAATGGTAGCAGATGCACCTGTGCTGTTATTTACTTTTTTTTTTCTTCAAGTGTTTCCTCCGAAAGTCTTAAATTGCTAAAACCATTAAATGCATGGACTGTACAACATTTGGGATCTCAAGAGTCAGGGAAGTGCTTTTTACTGGAACAATCATCCACGACAGGAACTCCATTTTTAAAAATCCATGTATAGGGTAGCAATGCAGACAGTTCACTTACCAGTGGATAATAATTTAACTATCCTAATCCTTATTTTTGATGAAAATCAGCCACACTTAGACAAGGCAGATGTGCTAAATCGATTTAGGAAGGCAATTTACTGTGATGAGGTTGTTACTGAGTCAAAAAGAACATCAGGAAATTTATGCAAATATTTTGGGGAATTTGTTCTGAGTATGCAAATGCCACATAATTAGTTATCAAGCTTTTCATGCAAAATTAAATTTGCTATAATAACAAATCACACTTAAGAATAAGGCTAGTTAACATGAAAAGGCCCCTCATTCTTATGACTGAAAAGCTGCAAATTGAGGGGACATTGCAGGTGAGTCTACCTCCAGCCTCTAGTATTGTTATTCATTGTAGTCAAACAAACCTACTGCAACAAGAGGTGGGAGGATTTGGATCCCTGGTGGCTCAGCAGTTTAGCACTGCCTTCGGCCCAGGGCGTGATCCTGGAGACCCGGGATCAAGTCCCATATCAGGCTCCCTGCATGGGGCCTGCTTCTCCCTCTGCCTGTGTCTCTGCCTCTCTCTCTCTCTCTCTCTCTCTCATGAATAAATAAATAAAATCTTAAAAAAAAAGAGGTGGGAGGATTTGGAGGCCTCTGTGGGCAGTACTTGGGTACAGGCAGGAATCAGAGGAAGTAGAAGCGATGGAGCCTCTGATTTAGGATTAGGCTGCCTCAGCATCTTTAGCCAGATAGAGTATCTTTTAGCCTTTTAGCCTGGAATTCTTTTTGAAAGACTCGGTGCTATGGTTTAGTTTACCAGAAAAAGTCAGATTTCTATTTTGGATGTGATCTCTAAAATCTCACTACTGCTCAATTCCTGCCCGCTCCAGGCTGACAGGGGGGAGAGAAGTTGGACTTTAGCATATTGGCTTTCCCTGACTCACTCACTCAGCATCCCCTCTGCAAGGTGGGCTCTGGACCTCCTCTTGCTACCAAAGCTCTGTTTCCACTCTCCTTGCTGAAAAATATAGGAACTGAGCTCTAAATGTGTCCTGGCCACTTAAGCTGTAGTTCATCCCTGCTTGTCCAGGGCTCAGAAGTTTCTCAGGATGTGAAACTTTCGGTGCTAACACTGGAGAGGTCTTGAGCAAATTGGGACAAGTCGTAGAGTCTTCCATAATCACATGTTCCTCTATTACTGCAGCCTCTTTGCCCATTCCTCACTACTGGGCTTCAGTTTTTCCAAAAATAATGTGAGAATGGGCTCAGCCCTGAAGTTCAGTGCTACTGACCAGCACTAACTCCAGGACACACTTTTGCTCATCCACCATCCACCGAAGAAGTGAAGGCTTCTTCCGGCCCATCCCGTCACTCACTGAGGTCTTGCTTCATCCCAGGTGGACTGCTCTGGAATGAAGGGGTCACCATCTTCCTGAGGTTCACTCTCAGAAGGCTCCTGCTCTATCTCCTCCATATCAGAGCCCCAAAGACTGATCTGTTTGTATCACAGCCATGCCCCCTCCTTGCATACCATGCTTTGATATCAATTTCTATCCTCACTTAGACTCACTTCTATTCTTGGTTTACATCTAGTCCACACTGGTTCATTATTGACGTTTGCATTTTACTACCTTAAATATATTTTTCTATCTCTTATAAAAGTGATTGGTATACTTTTTGAACATTCAATGCTATCTTTTCTCAGAGGTCACAGAACACTGGGCATAATATTGTTTCGAGTCAAGACTAGTCAAGTGCTTTGCCACATTAGTATAGAGTGTATAATGACAAAAACAGATTTTACTATCATGCTTTTTTGGCAAAAAGAGGGACTTAAAGCTATACTGAAGCTAGTAGGCTACTCTAGTTTTGAAAGCCGCATTTATCCCTCAGACAGAGAGATCAGACAACAATGGTAGAGATATTTGTAAAAACAGGGAAGTGAGTGATAACAACACAATGTCTGTCTGGCTGCCCACACATGGAGACATCTAGTTTCCTCTTAAAGCTGGCTGTTAAAAGTACCTGACTTCTTTGGTTTCAAGAGCTCAATTACCTACTAGTTTCCACATCCCAAACTTAACAATGAGATACTCCGTCGCCACCTGCAGTGTGTTTGACCCCTTCCCCCTCTATCCCTCTTAAACTAAAAAACCCCAAACAGAACAATAACCAGATCAAGTCTCGAGATTCTAAAACAATAGCTATTTCATTCACTCCAGCTCAACAGTATTGCCTTCTCGACTTTAACTTTAACCATGCCTTGTCTTTGTCCGATATTCAACTTAACTAGCTGAATCTTAAAATATTGAATATTTATACATTTCCTTGACGTGAAAGTTGTTTTTGTAAAAATTACGTGCATATCTAATTTTAAAACATTTTATAGTGACTTTACCTCACAATAAATCATTTGTAAAGTATTACCATTGGCCTCTGAGAATGGAACAAAGTACAGATGCAGGACAGTTATGTACAGTAAATTATACAGATATATTTTATAACAAAAGGCTATCATTCTAACCATGATTGAGATCCAGAGGTAAGATCAAGGCTTATTTAAAACTGAACTTGTGGGAAAATAATTTATAAAAAATCTCATTTTATATAAAGCTCTATTTTCGTGCAGCCCGGGTGGTTTAGTGGTTTAGCGCCTGCCTTCCGCCCAGGGCGTGATCCTGGAGTCCTGGGATCGAGTCCCGGGCCAGGCTTCCTGCATGGAGCCTGCTTCTCCCTCTGTCTGTGTCTCTGCTTCTCCCTCCCTCCCTCCCTCCCTCCCTCTCTCTCTTATGAATAAATAAATAAAATCTTTTTAAAAAAGCTTTATTTTCAACATGTCATCAAGTTACATGATCTTCCACAATATACCAACAAGACAAATACTTCTATCTCCATTTTACTGGTGAGAAGCCTGAACCTCTAAGGTTCCAATAATAATATCTGAGAGAGTAATTGAAAACAAAATGTTAATCATCAAAAATGAAAGTAAAAAAAAATAACTTTCCACAAGATTTCTCTAGTGCATAGAGAATATTATTCAAAAAATTGCATTTCAGGGGTGCCTGGGTGGCTCAGTTGGTTGTGTCTGCCTTTGGCTCAAGTCATGATCCCAGGGTTCTGGGATCTAGTATAGGTTCCCTGCTTAGTGGGGAGTCCGCTCCTCCCTCTCCTTCTACCCCTTCCCTGCTTCCCTGCTCATGGTCTCCCTCTCTCACTCTCTCTCAAATACATAAAATCTTAAAAAAAAAAAATTGCATTTCAGAATCTTTTCTGGGAAGAGAACCTAGAACATATAAAAACTGCATATATCCCATGAGTCCTCTGGGTCTCCCTTTCCTTATTTATAAAATAAGGAGGTCCAGGGGTGCCTGGGCAGCTCAGTCAGTTAAGGGTCCAACTATTGATTTCCACTCAAGACCTCAGGATCGTGGAATCAAGCCCCAAGTTGCACTGCTCACTTTGTGGTGAGTCTGCTTGAGATTCCCTTCTCTCAACCTGTCTCTAAAATAAATAAACAAATCTTTTTTTAAAAATGAGGTGTTGGAGCCAGATCCAGGGTGAACAAACTTCAGGGAACATCAGAATCACCTGGAAGCTTCGTTATAACACAGATTGCCATCCAGCTCTCCCCAACCCCTCCAGAGTTTCTGATTCAGCAAGACCTGAGAATCTGTATCTTGTATCACAAGTCTGCAGGTGATGGTGATGCTGCTGGTCTAGGCACACACTTTGAGAACCACTGGACTAGATCACCTCGAAGGCCTCTAAGATTTTGAGTGTGGAAAGAAAGATTCAACTCATATTCTCACATCTAAATCAGTTCAAATAAGTGTTTGTTTATCCATCCATCCATCCATCCATCCATCCATCCATCCATCCTTCCATCTATTTAATTTAACAAATTGTTTTGAGCCTTTATTGTAAGTGGGTTTTCAAATAGATCCTAGTTTGGGTAAAAATGGAGAAAATGATTTAGTAAAGAAAATAATTTATAGCATTTATGGGTGTTTGATAGTTCTCTAACTTCATTCTGATGATCATGTAAAACCAGGAAAAATGAATTAAATCAAGAAAAGCATGTAAAAATGATTAAGATAGCATCTGCCATAAAAGATGAACTCAGCAAACGCTAGCTGCAGGGATCATTGACACACAGACAATCCATGTATCATATCTGTTCCTTTTCTCACATTTTTGCTAGAGCTGCTAGCATCTCTCCTATTGCAGCACTTGCAGGATTTCCTCCCTTTCCTTTACTGCAGAAGGTTAAGCAAGCAGAGACCAAGGTTAAGAAACCAAAGATCAAGACCATGCTGAGAAAGGGAGATGCTGGATTAAGAGCAGGGGAGGATAATCATATACAAACAATATAACTGCTTCCAAATGCAAGTTACCCAATTAAAAACAAACCCCCTGCATTATACATGGTGTGCTCGCCTTCATTAGGGCTGACTGTGCCTCAAGGCACACTTCCTGTCTGCCACCTTGCTCCTGGGCATGTAGTTGGGGTGGGGGGAGGGAGAGGCAGGCAGCAGGGGCAGGGAAATAAATGGGTGAAAGCAGTCTGTCTGTGGGATATCACAGAGAAGTAAATTAAACCTAATCACAGTCCTGGGCCGAATCACATTTTTAAAGGGTTGAGGCTCTGTGGACATATGCTTAAATAGTAATAATAAAATAACATTCCTGATGCTTTTTAAAATGAGACCTAAGCCCTCAGGTGCTCTTAGCTTCTTACTGCAAGAAGTGCTTCTCTCAACTAGAGCCTGGTATCAACAATTGGAAATTATGCCTAAAGAAACTTCCAGAAACTCCTCCGGGAATAGCTCAAAGTCACCTGCACTGTGTGAGATAGATGCTGAGCTCAAGAGAGAAATCTTAATTTCAGGTATATCTTCTAAAAACACCAGCCCTGGGGCACCTGGGTGGCTCAGTCAGTTGAGCATCAGACTCTTGCTTTTGGCTCAGGTCATGATCTCGGGGTGGTGGGATCGAGCCCCGCATGAGACCCTGCACACATCAGGAAGTCTGCTTGTGCTTCTCCCTCTGCTCCTCCCCAAGCTCGTGCTCCCTCTCTAATAAATAAAATCTTCCGTAAAAAATTAAAAATAAAAACACCAGCCCTCATATACATCTTCTAACTTCTACTGGTTTCTAAGCTACGACCAGTTTGAAATTGCAACTTTAAGAATGCTGGACTGCATTAAATTTAACTCCCCTAGGGTAAACTAGGCCTACCATGCAAACAGATAAACCCCACCTCCCAGGATGGCTCAACGGAGTAAGAAATACCCTCCTGCAGGAGCACAGAAGGCTTGAAGGGCATTTCAATTTCTGTGAACATATTTGTGATGGTAAAACTGACTCACTGAAAAAAAAATCCTTTAAAAATATTTACTTGGACTAGCACAAAAAATATTTTAATGGATTTTTAGGAAGTAGAAAAGTCTGTTTCATGGCAGCTGAGTCAGATGGAACTACAGGAAGGCTTCTAGAAACTTTCAGCAGTGCTGGGCCTTCCTAGTGGTACGGCCTCTAGACGTACTTCTGAAGCTGAGTAAGACACAAAGAGAAATTCCCAGGATTTCTTCAAAGACTTCACAAAGAATGCCTTATTTTAGCCAAAGAGAATGAATGTGTTACCGTGTCACACGTGAGCATCCATTGCAATCAAGTAAGAAAAAAAGAAAATGCATATTTCAAAGTACACACGGTAGGCCATGGATTTTCAGAATTCATGTATTTATTCACTCAACAAACTGTGCTGAGTCTGCTTTCTGCGGTACTGAGAGCAACTGAATATAATGGTGATAAAAATAGACAGGGTCCCCTTCATCACTGCCACACATAATCTTTACAACCACCTGGGATGGAAGAGGCACTGTTATCTTACTTTATAAATGAGGAACTTGAGCTTTAATGCGGCGAGCCACTTTTCCAACTATACACAGCATGTAAGGGAGCGCCAGAAATTACAAGCAGGACTTTGTGTCTCTGAAGTGTGTGCTCTAACCTCTGGGGAAGGATGGGTCCAAATACTATAGGAAAACTTAAAAAAAAAAAAAAGAAAGAAAGAAAAAGAAAACTAGACTACTATGGTCTGCAAGGATTGCATTTATACAATCCCCTGAACGCCTACGTAAGCCTAATGATAAGGTCCTCTTCTAACAGAAACTGGCTTTCCTTCTTAGCACAGGGCCTTTGAGATGACGTTTCCTGAGGGATTTTCATGTGCTATAACTCATTTCTATTATTTCAACCCTAGCCTTCCCTAAGCACTGGCATCTCTAGTTCCTATAGCAGCACTCTGCACTGGTTTAAGAGGCACTGCAATCCTCGAAGTTATTAGTGGGCGCATGCAGTAGACATTTGTGACTGCAGAGAGCATGAAGTCCCCTTCTCTGAGAGAACCACTCCTCCTCTACCCTGTGGCCTTCTATTCCTGCTCTCAGGCAGAACCTGTGACCTGCATGAAAGGCAGTCAGCAATCACATTGCCATGGAAGATGCTGATTTGGTCAAGGACGGGCACTGGATCCAATCAGAGCCAATGCAGTTTTACTGGAACTAAAGTGTAAAGGGCGTCTTCCCTTTGCTGGTCTCGGAGTTACCAGCTTCAGCATTCGTTACAGTGATCATCACCCACATCCATCACATGTTGCCTTTTGCCTACCGATCCCCATTTCAACAGGCCTGAAATGCGCACCTTTACCAGACTTCATCGACAGAAAAGCTCCTGATAGTGTGAGCTACCAAAGGTGAAATCATCCAATAAATGTCACCAAGGACAGAATGGTGACGCTGCCTCTCAGCAGTTAGGATTATTAAACAAATGTAATGATGTAGCTCTCTTTTATGCTCACGTGGGAGGGTGGGCTGCTTCTGAGACAAACGGCTCAGCGTTTGTGGCAGAGGAACAGCAGCTACTTAAAGATACCCCTGACTGAGGAACAACAAAACCCTCCCCCGGCTGGTAAGATGGGAATGATGAGGGCAAGAGTCCTGAAACAACAGATAACAGTTCAGTTCTCCTTCCCTCAGAGATATGTTTGAGCTTCTCATGTAAAATTCTTTATAGAAACCTGAAATTCTGGACATTACTGATATTAATATGAAGATTTGTTTCATTCTACACCCCCATATCCATGAACCTCTATCTCATATTAATGACCTGCCTATGACAGCTCTAATGTCACCCACAGAGCAGGATGTAATGATGACTCATCCTTCTTTCCTCCTGTTGCCTAAAGCCTTGAGGATCCGTGCTGCTCCAAACGGGTGCACAAACCTGAAGCAGGAGCACCCTCCTGGGTGCTGGTTAGAAATGCAGAATTCCAGATCCTGCTTCAGCCCTATGGGCTCAGAAGCTGATTGTAACAAACTCCCAGCTGCTGCCACTGGCCTGTGGGCCATATTCTGAGTAGCATGGGTTTGGACTTCAGTACTTCTTAATTCTACTTAGATCTGAAGTTTACCTGGAGAGCTTCTTAAAAATACCTATCTCAAAAACAAAACAAAACAAAACAAAACAAAACAAAAACTATCTCTGGGCACAATCTCAAACCTTCTGGATTAGAATCTTCAGAAAAGAGACTTGGGTATTTACCAGGCAGCCAAGGTGACTGTTGGGGGCAGGTGAAAATGAGAGACACTGGGGATCAAATTTTGAGTGCCAGGCCATGCCTTCAGCCACCAATTCTTATCCTGCCTGAATCTGGCTTAGCAGATGGAAACCCACTACTGTTCCCACTTGGGCTGTTTCTTTTTCCTTTTCTTCCCTCCAGAAAGCTTGCTATCAAATGCTCCATATGTAGCATCTGCAAGTGTGTGTGTGTGTGTGTGTGTGTGTGTGTTTTACCTTTTTTTACATTGCTATATCAGAAAGGACCTCAGAAACATTAAAAATCCCAATTCAATGCAAAGATATGAAACTATGCTAATAGTCATGGCTGAGTGGCATGGCTATTGAATAGCCTTAGTGTTCCCAAGATACAATGCAGATTCTTGGCCTTGATTATTCTGCATGTTGTAGACCAAATATATTGCTTTGGCTAAATAAAATTTTTTGAGGACTCACAAACTGCAGCAACAATGTTAGCAATGAAAAAAAAATGGATAGAAATAATATAACCCTCTCCCTCTAGGATCTAGGAAAACAGTGGTTGTTAAGGTGTTCTTTATTGTTTAAAAACTGACAAATATATTTAATATAGTTGCTAGAATTCTTAAGACCTTTGAAAAAATTGAAAAATCCTTAAATACTTTCCTTCTTTAGCTTTGAATTCTTCATAAGACCATAGGATACTCATACCTGAAGGGTTTCTCTTGTGATGAGCCTAAAAGGGAGCATGTGGACCAGGGCTTCTCACTGGGGAGATGTAGGGGAGGGTGACTTTAAACCCAATGAGACATTTTTGGTTAGGTTGTCATATCTGGGAAAGAAGGGAGGTGGTACTGGCAACAAGTGGGTAGAAGCCAGGGATGCTGCTAAGCATCCTACAATGTTCAGGACCGTCCCCACAATGAAGAATTTTCTAGTCCAAGATATTAATGGTGCCAAGGCTGAAAAACTCTGATGCAGACCAGACACTATCCACATCCTTAGAGCTCAGTCAATAACCATCAATCTACTTTCCACCTATCTCCTCTGTTCAGCTCATGGTTACCTAACTTATAGGATCCAGATTTGAAACCACGTCCCCGTACCACCAAAGTTCTATTCTCTCCATTCCAACATGTTGTCTCTCATTACAGAGCCGACTATGGTAAACTTTTTCATGTTGATTTATAGGAGGTCCCTCAAATTGGAAATCCTATACTCAGTCTCCAAATTCACTGAACATTGCTTTCATTGTGCCAGTTTCATGTGGAAAATAGCAAACGGAGACTTGGAAAATGGGACAAAGCACAAGATGCAGAAAGTTAGAGTAGATGAGTATCTTCTATCTATTTTGTCTTAAAGCAGCTGAGCTCTCATGAGAATCAAGATATTTAAAACTTAATATATTTTAAGAGGAAAAAAAAATCAGGATGCAAATGACAGAGGCAGATGTAGAAGTTGAAAGGGAGGGCAGCCCCGGGTGGCTCAGTGGTTTAGCGCTGCCTTTGGCCCAGGGCCTGATCCTGGAGACCTGGGGTGGAGCCCCACGTCAGGCTCCCTGCATGGAGCCTGCTTCTCCCTCTCCTTCTGCCTGTGTCTCTACCTCTCTGTCTCTCTGTTTCTCATGAATAAATAAATAAAATATTTAAAAAAAAAGAAAGAAAATGATTAACACTTTTGGACTTCTCTTGCCACCAGATATATCTCCTAGAGTCTCCATGGCTTGGACAGTACTTGACATACTTTGACAGCCCAAGTGTTAAAAATTCAAGATCATTAAATAATGAACACACAATAGAAACCTGGGGGAAAAAAATCAAACACTGTGAACTCAATTATTATATGTTGGTAACAAGGAGTGAAAGCAACTGACCCACCTACAAATGGAAATAAATAAATAAATAAATAAATAAATAAATAAATAAATAAATAAATAAATATATATTTATTCAAAATTTTATTCAAAAGGTAGACTAGATGCATGCCTCATGCTTAATTTAAAATGAACTTGCATTTAAACCTTGGATGAGCAGTGCTGAAATATCATTAAATGTTGGAAACTTTCATGGAAAGAAAAACTTACAGCAATCATAATATTAGATTTTTATTCCCCTAGGGTATCCATAGTCATAGGACAAATGATTAAATATACCCTTTATGTGGAAATGCCCTGTAGTTACTATGAACCTCTTATTATAAAGAAAAAGTAAGACAATAAAAAGGAATTCATTTAAGGAAACATTTAGAGTTTCATTTAACTATTTCCTTTACCCAATACATCAGCCATTAAACCCTCTCTATTAAACCTTCAGTAAGTTTTCTACCAAATTATTGAAGAAGAAGAATTACTGAAGAAGTCTGAGAAGGGAACCAGTGGGCTGTTCTAAGATAGACACTATACTGGTAGAGCCATCAGGAATGTTTCAGCCTTCCTGTCTTGCCTCATCAGCTACTCCTCCTTTGCAGTACACAGGCCCATGATGGACAAGTAGCAAGCATGACAAAGTGGCCAGTGGGCAAGGAAGGAGGAGCTAGGGACAGCACCTAAAAAGAAGAGGGAGTTCCAGGTATGACTCAAATACTTCACAGTATTAAACCTATCAATAGAGAAAAAAATAATAGAGATATAAGCAGAGGAGCTCAAGGTAGAATTTACATACCAAAGACATCATCGGTTCTAATAAAAAGCAGCCAAGTCTTAAAAAAAAGAGAGAGAAAAAAAGAGAATATCTGATAAAATCAGTGGTGGGAGATGGGCAAGACATTGGAGAGAAATGAGAGGGGAGAATGGGTTCAACAGTGGCTATAACATATACTCATTCAAACTGTGAAATTCACGTTAGATATGAGAGGGAGTATTTGCATGACGATATATCAAATGATTATTCTATTAATGAATTTATTCAACAGAGCTAATGCTGGGATAGATGATATGCATTTTATAACATCTGAATGCTCCAGATTTTGGGGTACACTAAAGAAGATAAAGGACTCAACTGTGGGCTGAATTGTACACCCTCCAAATTCACATGCTTAAGTCCTAATTCCCAGAGTCTCAGAATGACTATGTTTGAAGATATGCTCTTTGAAGAGGTGACTAATATTGAATAAGATCGTTAGGGTGGGCTCTAATCCAACACGACTGGTGTCCTTATAAGAAGAGGCAGTTAGGACACGGAGAGGCAAGGAAGAGAGACCACATGGATATCTCAGGAAAAGACAGTCATCTACAAGCCCAGGAGAGAAGCCTCACAATGAAACGGACCTTTCCAACACCTTGATCCTGGACATCCAGCCTCCAGAACTGTGAGAAAAGAGATGTCTGTTGTTTAAGGCCCCACTGTGGTACAGGGACCTTGTCATGGTGGTGCTAGCAAACGAATGCAGACCTTCACACACTGTACTCCCAATGGGCAGGAAAGAAGCGCTCACCCCTGCTCTGCCCAGCTTCACAAAATCTGACTCTATGAAGTCTTACAACATGAATTCTCATCTTCTGATATGTGGGTTTGGGATAAGTCTGAGGAATCTGTGTGGTTTACATGTTCTCTAATTGCCCTTGAGCCTTAACCTGTAGCGGAAGGAGCTCAGATGCTATTAAAATGAGAGAGAATGTAATACTGGGCGTTATTTTCCAGAATTAGAAGGGAAAGGGGGGGGCAAGAAAATAAGTGTTTTTGTTTCTTATTAAATATATCAATAATTATTTTTTTTTAAAAAGGATGTGTTGTATATTGCCTTTTAAAAGGACAGGTTTGTAGTATAAAACATCTATTAACAAAAAGAAAAAAAAAGTTTCCAAGTCCCTTAATTTTAACTTAGTGCATCATGGTGTTCGTGGCAGCTAAAAAATATTGAACATACACTCTGTACAATGAATATATATCAACTTAATTAACTCACATGTAGATACATGCACACACAATCTCTCTCTCTCTCTCTGTCTCTGTCTCTAACGCACACACACACACACAAACACACACACACACACATACTCCAGTGCAGCATGCACTTACTATGACTATACTTATTTTACAGGTGAAGAAACTGGGTGAATATGTGTGTGCAAGCAAACGTGAGCATGTGCAGTTTTAGGTGAAATATAAGAGATATCCTAATTGTCCTTGACTGATACTAAATTTTTTACACCATAATTAATATTCTTGTGCTGTACAGATTAGCTTTTATCAGTTCTGGGTCTGAATATAAATATTTATACTCTTTCTCCTTTCCTTGCTGGCAGGGTAGAGTAGTTTAAGACACCTTTGTGGGGAGGGTATAAGATGAATAGCAAACACCTGACGAATTTCTTTAAAGTTTTACATTAATGATTAAATGGCATCATCTGATGACTTACTCAGCAGCTCGCAGACAATAAAATACAACTAAATCTGTCAATTAGCATTTTCATCTTCTCTCCTGACAGAGCTTAATGGCATCTGCAAAATGC
The DNA here is from genome assembly GCF_053574225.1 of Canis aureus. NCBI lineage: Eukaryota > Metazoa > Chordata > Mammalia > Carnivora > Canidae > Canis > Canis aureus. The sequence goes on from NC_135630.1 coordinate 42,896,371, forward strand.
AATTTCCAACCCCGAGCTCTTTGACATTTTCTATTTCCTCCTGCGTTTCTCTCCCGTCGCTCCTGTTATGACTGAAAACAGCAGTGTGTTATACTCCATGGTGGCAAATGCATCACCTGCGATGGAAAGGAAAGCAATTATTGTGTCCTGGCTAAATCTCAGGGATGACTTGGGTACCACTTTTCCACTTAAGTGCAGGAACAGACAACCCAGAACCTGTTTTAAGGGGCTGAGCCTTAGTGACAGCAGCTGGGCTGCAGGTTGATGTCACCTGAGGGTGTGGAAAGCTGCCAAACAAGAGTACCCCTCCACCAGCTAGGAAGGAGCACGCCACATTCCCACATGCAAAGTGACAAACAATGGCTGGGAAGGTAACATATTGACTTCCCGTTCCTGCTCCCTTGGTCTGAAGACAGTGACCGGAGTGGAGGCTGGGCTATTGCTCAGATGATTCTCCAGCTGGATGGATGCTATTTATACAACTGTCAGGAATTACGTCTCCTTCTTCCCCAGGCAGCTATATTTAGCTCACGTATGTGTCACATATGCGTTGAATCCTGTCTAACTGCCATTCTACAGAGTCGAGAAAGGAGGTTCCAAGTGATGAAGAAGTGCGCCTTCAGGGAAACTTCAAGCATCACCTTAGAGCTTTGCATCTAATGGGGACATCTTAATTATTTCTACGCTCAAGAGTCAAGTGCCCTGACAACACATGTTCAATGTAACACTTCCTCTTGAATTATTTTTTTAACGCATCTCTGCCTCTCTGTGCTAGAGAAATTGCCTTATAAACACTACCAAGCATCAAATGAAATGTTCCATTCTAAATAAATACTGCAAGCCCCTATTAACCAGAATCCAATGAGCTGATGCACCTAATTAACCAGATTCAGGTCTAATATCCCATTTTTAGGAGAAAGAATCAGTGTTCAAGAGGATATTCTCATTTCAGCCAAAGAAACAAATGTCATTGCTTTTCCTGGATCCAGTTAACTGAGTGTTCAAGTTTCCAGTGTCTTATACAGAAAAGGGATTTTTAGAATATTGACCCGGAGGCAATAATCATCCGGTCACCACAGAAAGACAGAATTGTTGGCATGCCTGTGCTTAAGACCTGAACATTTTAGAAATATTTTCCATGCAATTGAACATAAAAAAATAAAGGATTTTGGCATTAATGATAAAGTAAATAGAATTGTACATTCATGTATACACCCCTTGGTTTCTAGTATTCCACAGTAAAAATTTTAATTATTTCGTCTACTCTGCCATTTGCTTTACTTCTGGGGGAGGGATGTAACCTTTCTCTCACTTCACAGATGGATGACCCGAGGTGGGAGGTTAAATGACATGCTCAGAGTGAGACAGCCTGTCGATACCAAATGTAGGTTAGATGCATGAGCTGTGGGCTGAGCATCTCCTGAGTAAATCCATCACTACAGAGGTAGAGCACTTGACACCACTTCTCTAAAAGGTTCCCTTTTGAAGAAAATTCTGGTTTAAGAAAAAGAGTTTCTATTACCCAACAATGGGATTCCTTGCTAGTTCTTTTTTGGAATAATTAATTATAAGTCTAAATTTTGCCACTGGTCCTCTGAACTGTCCCTTGATATTAACTAGCAGAATGAATACAAAGCCTATGCAAATTAAATCTTCCCAAAATTGGCTCATAAAGTACAATTTCTATTGCTCTGACTAGCAGCTCCAGGAGTTTTACTGGGCATAGGTGGCTAATTCATTTCTGAGTTGTTCTAGACAAAAAAAAACAGGGGATAATAATGTGTAGATATGGTTAATTCTTTTGTTTCTTTTTTAATATAAAAACCTGGCTCCTGGAATTTGAAGAGGTCATTGATGAGCACACAATATGCTGGAAAAGCACAGGCTATAGAGTTACTTGGTCTTAGTTTGAAGCCTGCTCAGCCCTTGATATGTAATCAATGCTCTCCCTTTCCTCTCACAACTAGGGAAAGCCTTGATGAACTCAACAAATAGCGTGTGGAAGTAAAGTCAAACAGAAATGCTTAATGGCCACTCATTCCTACAACTACTATCCATATAAGTTGCACACTGTCACCTTTTCAACATCACTGGATTAGTAGATTTGGGAGTGGTGGCCACTTACCACCCTCCCATCTTCTGAAACTTACCGTAATCATGTCTGGAAATGTCCTGAGAGTCAATCACACTGCACTGCTAAGCACCATGTGTCAAGACTGTCCTACCAGAAAAAACTTCTTCAATCTTCTTTGCCTCTATTTTTATACTATTTGATGCTCACCTACATTGTGAGGGATGGCAGCAGGTACCTCTTTGGAACTGAAAGTGACAAAGACAGGGAAGGATCTTGCAGCCTCCCAAGAGAGCCATATGCATATATGAATCTAGTACAAGGCAGTGTGATAAGTTCTGTGAAAGGGACCAAATTTACTATGAGAAGGAGAAGCAAAGGAGGGAGGAAAGCCAGTTATCCTTTAGAGATGATTTATTTGCGTGATATGAGTATGGATACTGGAGTCACTTGGCTTCGGGTCAGGCCTAATTCTGTAATACTGGCTTTTTAACCTCAGGCAAATCCTTCAGCCACTTTGTACCTCAGTTTCCTTATCTGCAAAATGGGAATCATGCTAAAGATTCCTACTTCAGACGGATTTTTAAGAGTATCACATGAATTAATTAATACTTGTAAAGCTGGCACTCTGTAAAGCTTAGCCTAACTCCTCCTAAGCAGTGAATTAGCACAGCAATGCTCACAATAGTGGTGGTTGAAATTATCTATTTTGGAAGGCATGTCATGGGACAGATGTCAGCTCAGGCACGTTACGTTCACAATCTTATTTTATTGGCTCTTCCCAGCCAGTAGCTATCATTTCCCCATTTCATAAGTGATTGCTCACAAAAATTGAATAACTTGTCTGTGGTCACAGAGGTGGTGAGGGGCAGAGTGGAGATCAACCTTATGACTGTCCAGCTCCTAAGTTCATGCTTCTTCTATCACTCTACACTGTCTGTTACTATTTCTCCACATTTGCACATAAAAGGAATTTCCTTCAATGGAGTGCATGGAGATTTGGCTTTGTTACCAAGCTGTTCCCCATTCATAACTGTCCCCTTCAAGAGGACTGCTGCACATCTTCCAGGAGAAATAGCAGTGCATGCTAATTAAAGTGTGGAGCACCAGATGCTTTGCCAGAAAGTAATTAGTAAATTCTTGAATTAGGGTGCCCCTTACACTGGTGCAGGGCAGAAAACAGCTTACTGATGTGAGATTTTTCATCTTGAGAAGAGGGATCAGCTCCTTTAAACCCTGGCTGAGCTGGGTCTCTGCTGCGAATCGAAGATGTATAGAAATTCAAGCACATGCTCATTTCCTTGTGATTGTTCACTACCTTCTTTAATAAAGGCAAACATTTGCTGAGTGCTAATTGCATGGCATGCATTGTGTTAAGTGTTTTACATAAGCTATCTTCCTTAACTTCTGTGCCGCCCAATGGTGTGAGCCTTACTGTTGTCCACAGTTGGCAGGTGCCCAAAATGTAGACACAGAGGGGTAAGGTAACCTGTCCAGCTTGTTGTGTATCTGTGGAACATCTCGATGGAGCTGGGATGCAAAAGTGGAGATCTGCTCTCTGACCTAGAGGCACTGTGTTATAGTTGCTTCCCTTCTCACTCCTAATCAGAGCCAAAACTTTTTTTTTTTTTTTTTTACTTCAAACAAGCAAATTGATATCTTTCACAAGAGAAATATAACCCAGATCTTAGTTCCTAGAGTTCTGGTAGTTCTTCCTATTTGACCACTAATTGGTGCTCTAGCTGAGATGAATACACCTTTTCCCCTTCCTTTAGTTGAACAAACACATAGAAACAAAGAGTATGGATATTATCATTCATGTAGGGAGAGAGCTAAAAATCAGTCTAGTGTTTGGGGGTTGGATATCACCAAAAGAAAAGCTCCTTAATCCTGTATGTATTTTACCTTTACTGTAAATCTCCTTCATTTTAAATCTGTCACTCGCTCTATAAAAATGCATAGAATAAGAAACCATAAAAAAGTCAAATAAAAACTTTAGCCTAATGATATATTGATTGTGCATACATATCTTTATTTTTACATATTCTGTGTTGTCATAAAAAACCCATTAAAAGCTGAGTTTAAATAATTATTCAATTCTCACATTACTATTGTAATCAATTGCCTATTATGAAAATTATTGCCATCTTTAAGAATTACTTTGCTAAGTGAAGTAATTAGAACTGATATTTTATTTTCTATTTCAGTTCCCCAAATTGATTTTTTATGCTAATCTTTGTATGAAAAGTAGGATATAAATTTCTTAAAGCAAAATGAATAGGCTAGTCAGACTTCACATTTGACACTTTAGATTGTATTTGTGGGTTTTCAAGGCATTTTGCTCTTAAGAAGACATTGCTGAGTATTATATCTGTCAGCATTGAAGTAGGCAGAAATTTCTCCATTTTATGGTCTTAAATATCTGATATTCCAAGAATAAAGGAGTGGAGACCTTCTACCAATATAAAGAGTTGAAAAATCACACCTGTCTACTAAAATCGCCACAATTTCTTAGAGCTTCAAGAGAAAAGCAGGGAAGAGATAGATACTACTTATTGAATGACTTGGGTGTACCTGACATTAAATTCAATAAAACACATTTTTTGCAATTTCTTATAGTTATGTGGGCAGGCAATAATCATTCGCATTCATACAGATAAGGAAACAAGCGCAGCCAAGAAATGTAATTTGAGTTCTATCAAACAGCAAGTAAGTGGCTGCACTGGGAATCAAACCCCAGTCTGCTGATTCAATGGCTGTGCTTTGTTATTTTCCTTAACCCTGCACAGGCAAACAGTGTCAGTGAACATGTTTTAATGCAAGGATTGGACTTCATGACGATTTTGCCCTTTGACATGACTGTCTCCGTAACATCTCAAATCGAAGAGAATGTCCACACCTGGCTTTTCACTATGGTGAATGGTACAGGGAAACACATGAAATCCCGAGTTGAAAATGTGTTAGAGGCAAAGGCATGAATAATCATTTCAAATATAAATGGAGTTGGTGAGTTGAAGTAAAAGGGAGAAGCACTCAGTGCGACAAGAGGGTAGTCCTGATTCTAGATGAGCCCGTATTAAGCTGGTATATTTGATTAAGTGCCCCCATCACACTGGCCTTGAAATATCTCATTTGCAGAATGAAGGGTTAGGTTTTTTTAGGTAATGACTTCTCTTTTGCTACTGAAATGACTGATATCGAGGCCACCCCTGAAAGTGACATGCAGGCAGCTTGTGTCAGCCAGCAGTGTCCCCAACTGTATCACACTGCTTCAAAAACACAGCAGGAATTCATTAAATAACGTCACCATGATCTGTCCCCAGTATCCTAGGTGTCTATTAGAGACACATAAATGAGGTTATTATAGTAAATACTAGACAACTAAAAGTGTCAGATCCTTCGGAGGCTCTTGTCATAAATCAACAAACCCCTTGTGGCTATATTAGAAGTCGGGCCTCTCAGCAACTGTGTTTTCTGCTCCCCTCCCGGCTCTACTCCTCCACTCCTTCATTTTATTATTATAAAGAATGCAACCTACATATATATCAATGCAAATGGACAATGTTTGTTTTCTACATGACATATTCAGTCCACACATAGCATACATGGGTTTTAAATTTAGCTCTGCCACTATTTAGCTGAACTACCTGAACTTCATCTGAACTTCTCTGGCCTTAGGGTCCTCTCTGGCTTGAGATTGCTCGTGTCCTGAGTGCTCCAAATTCAGGGCAAATTTAAGATGCAGGTTGATAAACTGGATCCCGGCATTAATGCTCTGCTAATTGTCTTTGTTTCAGGACTGGGTTCAAACCAGACTGATGTAGAATTGCCCTCATTGTTTGGGGCTGAATTGTGTCCCACCAAAATCCAAAAGAAGCTCCAGTACCTCAGAACAGAATTGTGTTTGAAGACAGTACCTTTTTTAAAATTAATTAATTAATTAATTTAGTCATGAGAAGCACAGAGAGAGAGAGAGAGAAAGAGGCAGAGGGAGAAGCAAGATCCACACGGGGAGCTCAACATGGGACTCGATCCTGGGTCTCCAGGATCACACCCGAGGCTGAAAGGGGCCCTAAGCCACTAAGCCACCGGGGTTGCCCTGAAGACAGGACCTTTAAAGAGGTGATTAAATTAAAATGGGATTGGGGCCCCTGGATGGCTCAGCAGTTAAGTGTCTGCCTTCGGCTCAGGGTGTGATCCTGGAGTCCACATCAGGCTCCCTGCATGGATCCTGCTTCTCCCTCTGCCTGTGTCTCTGCCTCTCCCTGTGTCTCTAATGAATAAATAAATAAAATCTTTAAAAAAAATAAAATAAATTAAAATGGGATTGGTAGAGTCGTCCCTAATCTCCTACAGCTGTAGACCCTATAAGAAGAGAAAATCAGGATACAGAGTTATCAGACACAGGCACACACAGAGAGACAACCGCGTGAACACGCAGTGAGAAGGTAGCCATCTGTGAGCCAAGGAGGAGGACTGCAGAAGGAAACAAATCTGCCGCCATCTTAATCTCAGACATCCAGCCTCCAGGACTGTGAGAAAATAAATTTCTAACGTTTAAGCCACTCAGTGTGTGGTATGTTATTATGACAGCCTTAGTAAACTAATGTCCTCATTATACCAATAATCAATCTCCTTGGAAAAGATGGAACATTCTCATGATAATTTCATGCTATAGCAGAAAACACAGAAGCCTAGACAAAATTTCCCTCAGTTAGCAACGGATTCTTTAGACTATAAACAAATGCTATGATATGTGCTATACTCAGATGTTTAAACATGTTTTATTCCATCAAGTATACATATTTGAACCAAATTTTTAAGAGGTCCGGATTTAAAAATTTGCAACTAATAGTAAAGATTCTCAGAAAATTTAAAGGGCATGATTAAAGGAAAACCCGACTGAATGGTTGCTTGAGTTTTTTGTTTGTTTAAATCAAATCTCTCAATTTAATAACTTGGTTAGGAAAAAAAAATTAGTTTATCATCTCAGGAACTTGGTTTTTAATGGACCAAAGTCTTGCAAAAAGTGACCAAAGTCTTGTACAAAGTGACAGCAACATGCTATTGTCCAGAGATACCAATAAATGTTCAGAGATTCTATAAGAGTCCTGTAAAAACATACCAGTTACTATGAATGATAATGAATTTCTGCTAGGAAAAAATGCACACACATGGTCTACCACTGCATTCCAGCTCATTAACAATAGAGTAAATCACAGAAAGCATCCACAGCCTAAGAAGGCTTTGACCCATATACTAGCAACCAGATAACGCACTCCTGTCTTACAGTATAGCTCTCACCAGAAAGATGAACGCCTATTGCACTGTCCACGGATCAGTTATGTTCATTCTTACTGCATTCCAGCAGAGATAATGAGTATCAGGTTCTATTTGATATCTAAGAAAACTGAGGCACTGATAAGAGATTTGCTAAACCATTAGATCTATTAAGAGTTTGGTGGTGCTGTCGAGACTAGAACCCAAGAAACCCCTGTTTTACTGTACACATATATTCATTCTTCCCAAGAGAAGGTGCTATTGTTATGTGCAAAGAAAAAAATTGAAGCTGCTAATATAACACAAATTCTTGGGAATTTAACTACCTATCTTGTTTCTCCCTCCTCCCTCAAGTCACTTCCACCGTAGAGAAATGTTGAGTTGTACACATTTTTTAAAAGCAAATCTGCCAAAGGAAAGAATCTTCTAGAAATAATGAGAAGTTTATGGAACTTTTTCTCTTTTGATCTTTAAAAAGAACACAAGGTTAAGTTGTGGGAGAAAAAAAAAAAAGTTTTATGAACCAGGTCCCCTGGGCTGTGAATCCATGCCTCTGAGCTATTTTTAACAAAACATATAAACAGTGGGTTGCTTTGGTCTTTGAAGTCTTCAACTTTGGAATAAGGAAGAACGAAGAATTTCATGACTTTTGACATTTAAGACTCTTTATGTGTGTGAAGGGGGAGCTAATTGAACAAGCTAGGATCAGAGATGGAGGAACCATATTTTAACCAAGCATCGCTAATATGCTCAATGGCAGCCATTAATTTATTTCTACTAAGATAGATAGGCTTCTGTTTGATAACAATAAAGGGAAATAATTAAGAAAATCTAGAGCCAGAGTGAAAAAGATAGAGTGTCTTTTGACAAGGTGATTCTTCAGTTTGTAATTAGCGACTCATAAAGTGCTATGTATGTTAATTTTGGGGAAGAACAGCTAGTTACTTAAAATACTAATCTTATTTACTTTCTAAACCACCTATTACTGATAGTTGCTCTATTTTGTCCCATCTCATGATTAGGCCATATGTTTTATGGAAAACAAACCAGTTTTAAAAAGCATCAGTGTATATACCAGCTATAGTTCTAGAAACATTGGCATCATCTTTGGTTTTAAAAGTTTAATATTCAGGGGTCAGCAATTTGGCTCACTCAGTAGAAAATGTGGCTCTGAATCTCAGGGTTGTGAGTTCAAGCCCCATACGTTGGGTGTGGAGCTTATTTTAAAAAATACAAAATATAAAATTACATTTAAAAGTTTGTTTTCAGAAGCAACTGTAATAATCAGTGCAATCATCCAGTTATTTTAGTTTCCTGGGGTTAGAAAGCCAATCTTCACCCCTATGCCCTGCATACTTGGTCTTCACTGAACACCCCAAAATACATATTCCCTGGCAAGCAAATCATTATGTTTTTTAATTATGCCAGCTGACATGCACACAAAGGCTGGCTTTTCATGAAGCAAAGGGCAAGCACTTGAGAATTACATCAGATCATAGTAATAGCAAGTTATTCATAATTATCTGGAGTTGACAATTTTTTACAGCTTGGAGGTAAATGGCTTCTTGTTTAAATTGAGGATAACAAACTCTAGTTATCATTTTAGGAATAAAAAACAGCCCTTGTTCTCTTCATCTTAAAGAATGTTTAAAGAACTCATTTCTCCTTGAAAGTCCTTTTCTCTGGCCAACCTAAGTTTTACACACACACACACACAAAAAAAACCTACAAAAATAACCCATGGTATTTTAAATATTGGTAATCTCAGTCTTCTTTTCTTCCTCCTCTCTCTATATTCCACAAATATTTTTTAAGACTCTATTATGCATTAAGTTAGATCCAACATAATGCAATTGTTTTGATTGACAAAAATGGTTCTAGATACCCCTTAACAAAATGTGGGAAAAGCAGAGACAAGCAAGATATAATACCCATTCCCAAAGATCTTTACAATCTAGTTGACAAAGCTAAGAAAGAGGTAATGAATGACTCACAACAAGAAACCTTAGTAAATATAAGTTTAGTATATTTATGACATAAATAACATAAAATAGTGAAGGTAATAAGAGTTCAGAGAAGGTGGTAGTTCCCACTGGTATAGAAGACAAGAATTCTTTGCAGAAGGATGGGATTAAGCTGGATTATACAAGCATATTTTGAAAAAGAGAAGGCATTCTAGAATCTAAGAATTTCACTTCTCATGCTTGACTGAACTCCTATTTTCTTCTCTTTCTCAGCAGCCAGCTCATATCCTCAAGGGGCATCGCTGCTTCCAGACTTCCCAAAGAACATTACCAAATGAATTTATTTAGATACCATCCTATGTCACTGGCTTCATTCAAGCCATTCTAGGTGTGGTCACAGTTTTTCACAGGTCTTTCTTTCCTTTTCTTTTTTTTTTTTTTCTTTTTTTTTTCTTTACCATTGTCAATTCCATGAATTGCCATCACTTCTGAATGAATTACAAAGACCATTGAATCAAATTCATCTTTGTCATCTCCTACAACCACACTAATTTATCCCATAAGATAAATATTTATTACAGTTTATACATGGCTATAAAAACGTCAAAATATAACAACGTAAGAAGTGACCAACTGGACCACCCTAGCATCTATCTCTGATCTGTCACTCTGAAAGGAAGCAGCAGCTTTCAATTTTTTCTCTATGCCCATACACCTGAAGGCTATGGCTTACTCTCCTCACAAAGAGTGAACTCCTTCAGACAGTGTTTCTAAGTGGCAAGAAGATGGTCTCCCTTGCTTAGAGGACTACAGCAGATGCTCCTGTGGGACCAGAAGTATGTAATCCAACAGATTCTCCCCATCCTTGGGGACCCACCATTGAAAATCATCACTTTACTGGATTTATGTTTTTTTCTTAACGTCAAGCTCAAGGAGTGCCATGCTAACTTCCCTTGATAACCTGTTATTGATTTATCATCTGAAAATTTATCTAAATGATTTGTGGGCAGCCTGGGTGGCTCAGCAGTTTAGCACCACCTTCAGCCCCGGGGTGTGATCCTGGAGACCCGGGATTGAGTCCCACATCTGGCTCCCTGCATGGAGCCTGCTTCTCCCTCTGCCTGTGTCTCTGCTTCTCTCTGTGTCTCTCATGAGTAAATAAATAAAATCTTAAAAAAAATAATTTGTAAAGTATCTCTATTTCACAATACTGGTGTTCAAATGTCCTGTAAAAACTTACCAGCTGTTTATTTATTTTTTTTTAATTTTTATTTATTTATGATAGTCACACACACACACACACAGAGAGGCAGAGACACAGGCAGAGAGAGAAGCAGGCTCCATGCACCAGGAGCCTGACGTGGGATTCGATCCCGAGTCTCCAGGATCGTGCCCCAGGCCAAAGGCAGGCGCTAAACTGCTGCGCCACCCAGGGTTCCCTTACCAGCTGTTTATTAGCACAGCACCCACCACACACAACCATCCTAGATGATCTCTTTACCTGTGTGCCTTCCCATTCACATTCTAAACTCCTTGAGGTCAAGAACCATTTTTTTTTTTTTTTTTTTTTGTCTTTGCATTTCCAGCCTCTGAGACAGGGCCTGGAATTTAGCATTATTTAGAAGCACATTAAGTTGCCAGTTTTGCCACTCAAACATGGCCATATATCAGCAACTTCATAAGCTTCAATTTAATCATTATAAGCAATAAATAATGAATGGAAAAATAAAACACAGGCCAACACATACTTAAGGGCATCAGGGAAAGGAATTGAAGAGAAGAAAACCTACATCTACTGAGATTCTGATGCAGAAGGTCTGGCGTGGGACCCAGGATCCTACCTTATAGCTAGAATCACAGATAATCTTATGCAGAGGATGCATGGACCATTGTGCAATAAACACTGCTCTTGGGGACACAAAGGGAGTAGGAAGTGCTTCTGGTCAATTAGGAGGAGACAAGAAACAAGCCTGCCTCCCACCCCTTTCCATACTAATCATCCTCCTCCCACCCAGAACCAGCTGTGCAAGCCAGACTCAGAGAGCCCAGGACAGCTTGGATGACTGTCCTCATCCAGCCTGCTGCTACATATGCTTTTCTCAAAGATACTTTGTCCTTTAGAAAGCCACCAACAGCTTTTTGACTGTTGCACAATAATGCCTCCCCTGCATCCCTCTCCTAGTCTGCACTGTGCATGCACAGAGTGGGATCATTTAGCTCCTGCATCCTTGATTTGTGCCTCTTTTAGGAAAAGATTTCTGTTAATGTGCTCAGAGACAAAAGCACCAAAGGTCACTGTGTTCTTTGTTCAGGTGGCCTGAAGGACTGAGAACACTGGGGATGTTTGGACAGATTTCATCCGGTTGTGATTAATTAGTGCCCACACTTGACAGGCTAGGGAAGTTCACCACAGTGGTTCCCACAGGACATGCACCGTGTCTTCACCACGGAACAGTGAAAAGCAGGTGAGAAGATGATCTCCACAACTAAATGGGAGGAAATAACCCTGTAAAGAAGGCTGCAGGCTCACCAGATGTAAACTCCTTGATGCCATCTTCTGAGGAGTACTAAAGGTGAAGGTTTATTCAGTAGAACTCAGAGACACAAATCCTCTGTGGCCATGCATCGCAAATTCAGGTGTCATGAGTGACGGGCATGTTGTGCTAATGACTGTACTCCTTACAACTTCTGCGGTGCTCTGAGCCAGGCATTACTCATGAGGAATGACATATTAAACTCATCATGTTATGTCACCAGACATAGCATGCAGTGTCATGTAGTAGCAACATACTAGCCGTTATGTATATTTTCTTGGGTTTTGGCTTCCCTGAAAAATACTGAAAAAAAATGATGTATGTAACTTAGGCATGAAGGGAAGAAAAATGTTATTAGCAGAAAATGACAAATACGATATGCCTACAAAAAAAATCATATGTTAAAATGAAAGAAAAAAAAGGATCTGTGTACTTATGTTTAGAGCAGAGAAATATTGCTCTAATATGCCAATTATGTAAGGAAAATACAAGGGAGAAGAAAGAAACTTGACCCTCTGAAAAATTCTGAAAATTGTAATGAGACCACCAAAATCTGACATTCATTCGTCCATTCACTCAACTGCACATCTGTCCATCCACCTACTCAGTAAACATTGACTTAATGCCAACTATGTTCAGGTTCTATCATAAACAGTTGAAATGTGATCAGATGCAAAACTTATACTAAGTCTGTGTGCTCATAGAGCTTAAATTCTTTTGGGGGAGACAGACCAAAACACGTAAGTTTATAATCTAAATTCATGTAGTCAGAAGCAGTGGCATATGTCCAACAAGCTTTGGTGAGGGAGCGCTTGATTTGTGGCATTTGTCGTAGTATAAATACTCCTACTTGGGACAATCTCAAACTACCAATGAGATGTCACAATCAATGTGACAATGTGATGTGCACAATCAGGACTATAAAGCAGCAGTATAAAGCCCCCTCCAGCTCACACCTGGATATGACACGAAGAAACAAATTGTGTTAGTGGCCGGCTATTTCAGGAAAGGGTGAATCTTTTAGGCAAGTGGTTGGAATAACTCTTGGGCTAATGACATTTGAGCAGTGACCTAAATGAAGAGGAAAGAAGCCATGAAATTATGAAGTAAAGAATTGGAGGAGTAGGGCAAAAATAGTAAGCACAGAGGCCCTGAGGCAGGAAATATATCTTGTATGTCTGAGGTACAGAAAGGCCACCGTGTGAGGAGAGGTAGACAGGGGCTAGATCATCTATGGCTGTGTCAGAATTGGGAGGAATTTGAACTCTTTATGTGAGAAGTAGGAATTCAATGAAGAGTTCTGAGCAGGCAGTGATATGACCTGATTTGCCTTTTTTAAAGAATCAGTCTGGCTGCTGAGAAACGAACACAGAAAGAGCACACTGCAGTAAAAGTGCCCCCTGCAAAGGTGAAGACGTGATGACCATAGAGGAAGGTACCTAGGTAAGAATGAAGGGCTCAGAGTGGAGTGGTAGAGGTCAAAGTTGGACGAAACACTCAGGTTTGGAATATAATTGATAGGTAAATCTACTGGAAGTCACTGACAGATTGGATAAGAGAGGAGGTGGTATGTCAAAAGTGACCTCGAGAATTACTGAAACTTAGCTGCTAGGTGAATAACAGGCTTAGCTACCCTGTGGGGTCATTAGCTGAAATGAAGAACACTGAGACAAGAGCAGGTGTATGGGGGAAAAACCACAAATTCAGTTTTGGTCATTTTAGGTGAGAGTTATTGACATACGAGTGGAGACGTCAAGTAGGCAGCAGGTTATACAAAAGTCAGGGGAGAGGTCAGGAATGGAGATACAAATTTGGAGGTCACCTACTCTAGATGATCTTAGTGATTGTGCCACTGAAGCATCACTTGAGAACCACTTTCTTAGAATGACAGGCACTTGGCCTTTAAGGAGCCTCCAGGGAGGAGGAATCTGTTAAGGGGAGATGTGAGAAGCACAGACCAAAAATCTCTCCCCTGTTAACAATTCATGTTCCTGAAGTTACAGAAATTAAGGAATATTCCATGTCCAGAATGACCCTGTTAAAATCCATATTTAGGGGCACCTGGGTGGTGCGGTGGTTGAGCATCTGCCTTCAGCTCAGTCGTGATCCTGGGGTCCTGGTATCAAGTCCCACCACATCAGGCTCCCTCCGGGGAGCCTGCTCCTCCCTCTGCCTATATCTGCCTCTCTCTGTGTGTCTCTCATGAATAGATAAAATCTTTTATAAAAATCCATATTCAGGCTTATTAACAAACTTAAAAGAGACTTCTTACCTATCAACTAGAGAACTGGATATTTTGATGTTCTGGAGGTGGAGCACTGGTTCTCAACCCTGGCTACACATTATCCTCACCGCGGAGCTTTGAAAACTCTTAATACCTAGGTCCCACACCAAGTAACTCTAATTCAATTGTGGCATGGCGGTAGATGGTGTGGCTTTATTTTTAAAGAAGTTGAACAAGAGATAGGAAAGGCAGTGATAGAACCAAAGACATCTGGGTGGAGAAAAAAGGATGTGGTCTGAGAGTGGTGATGTGCGATGTGCACAGTCAGGGTCACCTGGTGATTCTGAAGGTGGTCCAGGATGTGGCATGGGAGTTGAGATGAAGTAAACCAAAAAGATCACTGGGGATAAAGAAAGTGAAGTAACTGAAGGCAGGCAGGGTTTTGGAAACCCTGGAAAATCCCTGGGAACTTTGGAGTATGAGGCTTGCCTTCTTCAGGTTCTACATAAAAGTGGAATCATGGAATGTTTGTCTGTGTTTGGCTTTTTTCTTTTTTAAGGGAAGGAGAGAGAGAGGTGGAGGTGCAGAGGGAGATGGAGAGAGAGAGAGAGAATCTCAAGCATGCTCCATGCCCAGCACAGAGCCAGACACAGGGCTCCATCTCACAACCCTGAGATCATGACCTGAGCTGAAATCACGAGTCAGACACTTAACAGACTGAGCCACCCAGGCGCCCCTGTGTCTGGCTTATTTCACTTAGCAAAACGTCCTCCAGTCCATCCACATTGTTGCAAATGGCAGGATTTCCTTGAAATTTGCTGAGAAGGTAGACCTCTAGTGCGTACACACACAGGATTTGTATTTGCCAATTATGCCTCCATAAAGCTAAAAAAAAAAAAGAGAGAGTCCATTCAAAGTTTCAAACAAGTGCCTTTTGGAACATAACAACTTGGTAAGCAGAAGCCCATTCTTACATAAAGTTTTGTTTGAAAAATACTGTTTAGAAATCATTCCAGTATCTAAATCCCCATCCATTTATTTTATTGATCTACCTAGTGTGACAAAACACAAAGGCTATATTTCAGGTTAGAGTGTGAGAGTAGTTCTCGGAAGTCTTGAAGAACAACATTACAGCCCTACTGCGCCAGTAGCAAGTCACTTCTCCACCTTCCCAAATGCCCACTGCTGCACGGAGGACACTGCATGCTGTACTGCAATTTGTATTCTCTCAATCATGAGAAATACAGGCCCCAAGATTGCTAAAAGCAAAGATACTTCTTTCTCTGACTCCTGCCACCTTAGTATTGTTAAAAAAAAAAAAAAAAAAAATCGACAACAATCTCCTGATGACGGCTAATGAGTGAAGTTCAATGTCCAACAAAGGCGATTCATCTTATCAAGACTGTAACCTCCTGCCCAACCAAAAACGATTTACAAGAAATAAAAAGATGCATAACAAAGAGGAGCTAAATTTTAGAAAATCTCTGCAGATTCATAAGCAAATAAAAAATAAGTAAATACCAAAATATTTCTTGTGAGATGTTTTTCAGGTCTGGTGGCTTTCGCTTGTTCTGAGTAATATAAAATATGCTCTCCCCAAAATAACTCTCAAGCACATTTTTTTTTCCAAAAGCATTTTATTTTGAGCACATATCCTTTTCTACCTCTTATTGCTTAATCTAAAAATGTCCTCTCAACTCTCTCCTTTCGACTGGCTTTCCCTCTATCCAAAAAAAAAAAAAAAAAAAAAAAAACCACCAAAAAACAAAAAACAAAACCACAGGAAAAGGCATATTTTAATTACTTGTAGGTGGTAAATTCAAACCCTGTTATCACCATTCTGTGGCCTTTGGTTTAAGGAGAAGTCATCTTATTTCCTCAGAAAGCAGTGAAGAGACCATAGCGTGATGAATGATTTTGCTTTTCCTGGCACCATTCTGACTACCCTTGGAAGACCAAGAGGAAAAGCATGTTGGAAGGGAAGCCCTAATTCCCCCCTGCGTGTTCTTCTTCTAGTTCTTCTCCTGGTAGAAATCTCCGAGAACAGAAAGAGATCAGATGTTCAGAGTCAACTGCTGCCTTTGCATTTTAAGTGTCTCTTGAATCCGTTCACTTCTTTCCAGTGCCACCATACTATTTTGCCTTCCACTCTTGCACGGTTTCCAGAACTAGCCTCCCCTCTTAATCTCACGTTTCCAACTGGACTAGCTCTTATCTTCTCAGCAACCAGAATAAATTTAACTTTTTTCATTCTGAAAAAAAATGAAACCTTACAAGAAGTGCAAAATTAGAACACAGAGTTCCTTGTGCCCTTCATTTAGCTTTCCCAATGATAACATTTTATGTGACCATAAACACAACATCTAGAAAATGAATGTTGGTCAGTACCATTCTCTAAATTCGGGGTGATCCTTTAAAAATGCCAGCCTGGTCACGCCAACTCTCCACTCTTTCCTAAACCTATCACTGGCTTCCCATCAACTCTTACAAGGATTAAAATTCTTAAACTGGCCCGTAAATTGTGTGATTATCATTCCAGTTTAGCCAGGACAGACCCAGTTCTCACATGTAGTGCCAACTAACTGTTCCATTTCACATTTTATTGTTTTTTTAAAATTATTTACTTATTTATTTTTAAGATTTTATTTATTTATTCATGAGAGATACACAGAGAGATAGAGAAAGAGGCAGAGACACAGGCAGAGGGAGAAGCAGGCCCCATGCAGGCAGCCCGACGTGGGACTTGATCTCAGGACTCCAGGATCACACCCAGGGCCAAAGGCAGGCTCTAAACGACTGAGCCACCCAGGGATCCCCTCCATTTAGCATTTTAGTATGCTGAAAAGTATGACAGTTTGGATGGTAAATTATGTGGTCAAGTCACTCAGTTCTGTGTCTGGTCAGCCTGTGGAGACCTCCAGCTTTTGTCTTGTGCCACTCCACTTCTGGCTCCTGAGCCTCTGTGACACAGACCTTTTTTAAATTCCTAGGATAGGAGGCAGGATGTAAAATGTTTCCTCCTGCCACAGGACCCTTGCCTGTTCCCATCTCCATTTGCCTGGATGGCTCCTACTTCTACCAGCTCAGCTAACTCACCACTCCACCTCCAGACTAGGTCACATTTCTCTATTAAATGCCCTCACCATGCCCTGGACCTCTCCTCTGAATTATTTATCACAGTCATAATTTGACATTTGTTTCCACAAATAGAGTAAGCTGTAAGAAGGCAGGGAGCGTATCTGCACAATATCATATCCCCAGAACCAGCAGGAGCTTCCTGCATGGGAGGTGATTACCTTGCAGCTGAGGACTCAATGTATCAAAGCTCACCTCACAGCTTCCTGAGCAACACAAGCAAAGTGGTTAATGGCTTTAGGAAAAAAGCAAAAGCAAAAATCTCTTGCATTACCTTTGCAGGTTGCTGCCCATGTGGCTCATTTAGTCATTTAAAAACTCAGCTTTAGGGCAGCCTGGGTGGCTCAGCGGTTTAGCGCCGCCTTTAGCCCAGGGCCTGGTCCTGGAGACCTGGGATCGAGTCCCACGTCGGGCCCCCAGCATGGAGCCTGCTTCTCCCTCTGCCTGTGTCTCTGCCTCTCTCTGTGTGTCTCTCATGAATAAATAAATAAAAATAAAATGGAAATAAAAACTCAGCTTTGGAATGAGATAGACCCAGGTTTAAAACTTGGTGTTCATATGCTGAGGAACTTTATGCTAGCAATTTAACTTTGTTGAGCCTTAATTTTTTCCATATGTAAATAGCAGTAGTTCTAATAATGATACGAAAGTCATCTACTCTACAATGACAATTATAATTATCATAATGTGATAATTATATAATTATAACAATTATTAGGTATATAATAATAATTATTATAAATAATAATAGTCATCACACTTTTGTGAAGGTTGAATGAAAAAATGCACAATGCTTAATAGTCAGGCATTATTAAGTGAACGTGAACTCTATTATAAAGTTGTTTTAAGTGTATCATTTCCCCTGTGTCAAGATGATTTCCTTGTTTCATAGAAGACATGCAGGGAGGACTTAATGATCCTCACCTGGCACTGCCTCCCCATCACCTGTTCCCCTTTGGTCTCCTCCGGCTCAGACATGCAGTGCTATCCTTGGTTATCCAAGCCCAGGCCAAACCTGCCATCTTCTTTGACTCTTCCCTTACCTCCACCACACACCAAATCCATCAAGAATGCTGGTCGCTTCCTCTTTGAAATACACGCAAAACCCTGCTGCTCCCCACTGCACCTGCCACCGCCCACCATCCCGACCTCCCCAGATGACTCCATCAGCCTCCAAACAGGTCTCCCTGCCTCTGCCCTTGCCCAGCAGAGCAGTCAGAGGGACACCATTAAATTCCAAGTCATGGCAGGTTATTTTCCTGCCTCAAACTCTTCAAGGCTTCCAGGGACCCCATGGAATAAAGTACGACATGCTTCATGAAACCTCTGCCCTCTCTTGTATTCCCTCTGGCTCATTCCTCCCTCTTTCAGATCTTTTCTCAAAGAGAGTCTTCCCCAAACACCCTACTTAAAGCCCACAAGCTCAACACTCTATCCACTCCCCGCTTTTGTTTCTTCACAGCACTCATCACTTTCTATACTTTTTGCTTATTTATTTTCTTTATAATCTGTCTTTCCCACTACAATGGCAGGTCCATGATGGTAGGGAGTTTTGTCTCCTCTGTCCCTGCTCTCTCCCTAGCATCTAACACTGTGCCTGACCTGTATTAGGTGCTCAGTGAATATATCTTGAATGAGTATACAGGTGAATAAATGAATGAATGAGGCACCACTGTTCCCAGGCAAGAGCTGTCTCAGACACAATTTGGCATAAATTACAAGGCACAGACTAAAACCGCAAATCCGCTTCAAGTGTGTTGGGCACGGCTCTAGGAAGAGGAGGAAGGTTAGGGTGCACCTAAGCACATGCTGATGCATGGCTCAGGGACAGGCCAGCCTTAGCAGGGACGCTCATAGTACCTTGGTAGTAGCAGTGCCTGCCTTATCACTTTGGGGCTGCCGAGTGGCTGAGTGTAGGATGAGGGTGGGTGTTCTCCACCCATAAAAAGGGAAGCAAGTGTTCACATTCAGACCATGATCCGATGTGACGGGCCCACCAGGGATTTAGGTGGATTGCCCAAACTCGGGGAGATACCGGACACAGAAGACTCTGGCTAGAAATCCCACTGGCTTGGGGGCCAAAATGAGGCAGTTTTTTACTAGCCAAATTAATTTCCCTTCGTCAATATGTATGGGATTTCCAGAAGAACATGTGCTGAGAAACTGTCTCAAGATCCATTGTCCAGATGTTGGCAAAATACAAGCCAAAAAAAGAAATATTTAAAGTCGACTGCCTGTCTTGTGACTCCACAGCTTTTTGCCAAACAAACAGGCTTGTCTTGCTAGAAGCTCCAGACTGAGCCAAGGCTCTGGGTGGACCGGCTCTAAAAGAAACCTTGGGCTGTATTCAAACAAACTTGGACCAAGCAAAGGACACTGAATTCTCAATTAGAATGCAGCTATTCACAAACTCAAGGGAATTGAACTTTGCTATGAAAAATATCCAAGGGCTGTAGTACTGAGATCTTGAAAAATCAGCCTACAAATGTGAAGTGTGAATTATGTACTCCCGTCAGCAAAAGGCAGGAAGCAGTTGCAAAAAGAACAAACTGGAATATTACCTAATATTCTAAGAGAGAAGATACTCCCACAGTCTTTAAGGCTCAAAGGCAACCCACAGACATTCTAGTCCAGGTATCCCAAATCTCTCTTCCCTGGACTTGAGCACAGTCTCTCTGAAAGTTGCCAGACACATCCGGGCATTTGCGATGACTGTTCTCACACCTCATTGAATAATCAATTCTTCCTTATGCTCAGTATGTAATACTTAACCTCGGGCCTTTTCATTACTTGTTCAAACTCCCTTCCTTACTCAAGTATTTGGGCTCCCTTGATATCATCATTACACATCAGGCTGGGGTAAAGAACAAAATCTCCAGAAGTTCTGGCCTGGGAATTCTCAGCAGTTGGTCTGAAACATCAACTAATAGACAAGAAAGTTCTTTTTTTTTTTTTTTGACAACAAAGTTCTATAGAAGATAACTGAATCATCACCTCACTTATTAATGCTAAAAGCAATATGATGGTGCCGGCCTTCTGATTTCTAACAGAATACCTCTACCAACATTAGAAGGGCAGACAAAATAAGTTAGCTTCTAGTTTTTCTGGTGTGAGTGCAAAACTGCATATAACTGCATATAACAATATTGAGATATTATAGCTCTCCAGGTAACACATCCTAAAATCTTAGAAAACAATGCTTGGTCAAAAGAGTGCCCATGTATATAAGGCATATGATAAGACAACCTGAAGAGGCCACTTTAAGTGACCAGAGTATTAACTACATATATTCTATCTAGCTTCTATAATGATGTCATTATCTTAGATGAAAAATAAAATCATTCTGGGTGGCTAACATGGTGTACAATAAAATATTTACAGTTCTTAATATTTGTACTTAAAATAATTGCTTGAGGCCTTCACACAGAATCAAAATTAAACATTTAATAGCTCATTGACCTTTAAGGTTTATCACTCCTAAAACTGTGGATAAGTGAAAATAGATATTTTATTCAAATGAAATCATAATATTTTTGTAGCTTAAATTTTTTCTCTAGCTCAATTTGGTAATAGTGTGGCACTTTACTCTACATGAGTCATTATGAGGCTATCTTAAACTGTAGTCATTGCCCTAAAGAAAATGTTTATGGCCTGACTGGGATAATTATATTCTCCTATTAAATATCACTCCTCCAGGGCTAGTTATTGTTGAGTACAAATGTGCCACTTTATATGCAAATAAAATGTACTGAGATGTGAATAAAAAGTTCTGCATATATCTACTCACAAATCATCTTATTATGATTCATATTAACAGATAGAACTTCTCAAGATGTGAGATGCTAATATCACATATAAGAGGCAATTCTTTCCTTGAATTTTTGCTTTCAACATGTTTAGATACAGCTGGAAATATTTGCTTTTCTCACAGCGATCGCAGATTGGGGTTTGCATTCTGCGTTGTATCTTGAGTCAAAAGACTGTACAGTCCTGTGATTACTCATTACCAAAACTTGTTTTCTTTTTTCCTCCTGACCTTGACTTCTCTTCAATCCGTTTCTCACATACCCATACACCTAAAAAAACCTCAGGATACCTCAGAGTCCAGAGTTTCTAAGAAAGTTTCTTAAATCCATCTTAGCAAAGCAGAGAACTCCCAGAAATGTTACACAGAGTATAGTCATCTCATGGCCACATATTTGCATTTCCTCTTTAAAAAAAAAATCTATATTCTTTGAATTGGATCTTTGAGCAAAAATATCATGGTAAAAGCCATGAGCAATGTTTTTGTATCTCAAATCCCATCTCAGACTTGTGTCTTGTATTTTTATTAGGCACCTCTCATCGTGCTATGAAACAACTATTTTTTAAAAAACTAGGTGATGCGTATTTTGTCCCTATATGTGCAGAGTTAACAATATAAGATGAATACTGACTATGTAAGGAAGGAACAAAATAAAGCATTTCATCACCATTTTTAACACTTTCCCTGAAGCTTTGCTGTCCTTGCCTGGAACTGTCAAAGGAATATGGGAAGCCCAGTGGTATGAATGCCAAGGATGGAACTCTGATTTTTCTGGCCAATGTATTGAACTCCCAGAGTCAAAGGATCATTTAGCCAAAGAAAAAAATGTAGGTGAGGACATTTCAGGGCTGTATCACCAGATCAAGACATTGAACATTTGGGAATTTAATTACTTATGTTGAAATGTGGGGAAAGCCCTATTTCCCACAAATTAGAAAGTATTTTATCCAGGAGTTAAAACTAAATATTTATACTTCTTGAGAAATACCTAAAATTTTATGATTGAATTTATAGTCTATTATACTTCTTAAATTAGGGCCTAGGGATAACAGGAGAAATCAGAAGGTCAGTATTTACATTGGGAGCCTGGGTGGCTCAGTCGGTTAAGCATCTGCTTTCAGCTCAGGTAATGATTTCAGGGTCCCTGGATTGAGCCCCTCATCGGGCTTCTCCCTCTCCCTTTGCTCCTTCCACTGCTCATGCTCTCTGCCTCTCTCTCTCAAATAAATAAAATCTTATTTTAAAAAAAGTTAGTATTCACATTAAATTAAAGAAGGTAAGGAGGCCTTTATGCAAATTTCTAGAGAATCCAGAAATCTATGTTCTTTGTCCACATTTCTTCTCACATGATTCAAGGACAATTGGTAGACAGCTGGAAAATGCCAAGGAACTGAGTGTCTTGATCAACCTGAAAAGCAAGACTTGCATAAATGGCATGATGGGATATATTTGCTAGATTGCAATTTCCACAAGGGCAAGGTTCCTTCTACTTTGCACATTACTGCTTTATTCTTGCTCAGAATAGTTCCTGTCACCTAGTAAGCCCTAAAAAATGTTTGACAGAGTGCTCACTTCGGCTGCACATATACTAAAATTAGAATGATACAGAGAAGATTAGCATGGCCCCTGCACAAGGATGGCATATAAATTTGTGAAGGTTCCATATTAAGAAAAAAAAATGTTTGACAGAGAGATTTAAAAATGAGTACACGATTTCCCACCTCTAGATATTGAACTAGGTCTTGTCCATTCTTCCCAAATTGTAGTCACCCAAAACTTATTCCTAATAGTTGAACCATGCATACACACACACACACACACACACACACACACGCAGGTTTATGTGAAAATACTTTTTTTCTTATAGTCTTTAAAATAAAATATATTCTTAACTGTTCATAATCATTTAGATATTCTGCTCCGAAGCAGAGAAATGGACTAAATCTATCCTAAAAATGAAAATAGTTTCTATAGTACAATATTAAATTGATTTAAGAAACATTTTAATGTTAATAGGACATGGCTAAAATCATCCTCAAAATAATTAATGTAAGTAAAGATCTTCATGGTTAGAGAGGGCACAACTGGGGCAGCATGGAGCTTTTCCTTGCTCCTTGATATTTGAGACAATGGGGTTAGATCACTGGAAAAGTTTGTGCTTCAGAAATGACCTCTTTATCAATCTTCCTGTTTGGAGTCTGTTCCCTGCCTCATTCCACTCTCTAGCATGGAGCTGGGCTTCTATCTAAAATGCAAATTGGGTCCTGTCCCTAGCTTGCTCAAAACACATCAGTACTTCAGTAGCTCCTATCTTTTTAAGAGCAACTGTTTTTGGTCATTTGCTTATCATAAAAGGCCTGACTTTAATAGTGTCCCTCCTATGGATCCAAGCCCATTTCCCTGCCCCTCCTGGCCTGAAGCTCTGATAACACCAAAGTGGTAGTTGTTACCTCACTGAACATACTGCATTAGTTCACACCTCTGGACCTTTGCTCATACCATTTCTGTTGTGAGCTGTGCTTTCCTCCCCTTTCTTCACCTTGTTGACACTTTCTCCCTTTAAGATGCATCAAGTCTTCTGTAAAGGATTCTTGGTTACATGCCCTTCTGTTATAGTCTAATATAAGCCTGAGCCTATCACGGTATCTGTTAAGTTACACTGAAATTAACCAACCACATGTTTGTTTCCAGCTCTACATTCTAAGTATTTCCATTTTGCGAACCAAAGTCAACTTTTGGCTTCTAGCACCTGTTGTGAAGTCAGAGGCATAGTACCAGTGGAATTAATGTGTACTGCACCAAATTGAGTATGTGACATCATCTTGCTCTTCTGCACATCCACACTGCCTCGTCTTTCAATGTGCTGTTGTAGCCTGGGAGTTTCCAGAAATCATCATCCTTTTTTCTTATATGAATTGATTAATTAAGCTACTAATACATTTCATGTAGGGCAGCAGCATTTTATAAATGGGTGCTAACAAAAACTAAATTACTGACACTGATCTATTAGTAAATAACATTATATTGAGGACTCAGATGGGAAATATACCCAAGCATAAGTTAGCTATACATGCTAACACTTTTTTTTACATGCTAATACTTAAAAAAAATCATTATTTAAATTGCAAAGAATGTTTGCATTGAACCATATCAGTTACATTGTGTAGTAACTAAACTTGATATTATTTGCATGCCTGGAGTCTTCTACAGATTTTTTTTTTTTAATTTTTATTTATTTATGATAGTCACACAGAGAGAGAGAGAGAGAGAGGCAGAGACACAGGCAGAAGGAGAAGCAGGCTCCATGCACCGGGAGCCCGACGTGGGATTCGATCCCGGGTCTCCAGGATCGCGCCCTGGGCCAAAGGCAGGCGCCAAACCGCTGCGCCACCCAGGGATCCCAGATTTTTTTTTTAAATATAAGAGAGTAAGCAAGTTTTATAAATTCAAAAAATAATTATAAAGTCATCTCTCCATGTCAATCTAGTATGACAACATATTGCCTAGAGAGATCTTACGGTTGTGATAAACCCAGAAAAAAATATAATAGAAATGCTAACATTCCTTTAACAATGGTGTTTCTAGCTGGCACCTCCTATTATCAATAAGTATTGTGGTCCCCAGCCTCCAATTTCCAGACAAGGCAGTGACTGAAACAGTATTCTCCAAAGCACAAAGCAGGCAATCTTTTTTGTCCTTCGTGCATATTTCACATCTTAGAACTTCCCCCTTCAATCTTCCCATGTGCCACCTACCCACACATCCATCCACTGTATATCACTAGTCTTTACAATTTCTTCTGAGTTTAGTTTTGTTACTATGCTGAAATCTCACGCATAATTATGGGGAGTTGCTATGGAGATTTTGTGTGATTTGTCATGAAGAAAATCTATTGTGTTTGAGATAATTCTCCATACTAATGACTCAGGTATCCATTTCCCCTCATATTTTCTTTGGGATTATAACCAACTGCATATATTTGAATATATAGAAGCAAAAGTCATTTTATAAATAACACAACCAGAAAAGTTATTGAATTCACTAAGATGAAGCACTTTAGTACAGCCAGGCCAATTTCTCATGATTTAGGAACAACTTCCATTATGGTACTTTTCTGAATACCAGCTGATTCTTGCCTGCATCATTTTGGAAGAGATCCCACAGAAGCTCTTTTACAATTACATCTCTTGGAATTCTATCACTAATTGTATGATACATATTTTGGCTTTACCATCACTTAGAAAATATAATTTTGGAAAACTATGAAATTATTTGTGTTAAATTAAGGACAAATATAGTAAATTTATTAAAAATCATTTATTTGTCCTTTTATGTGAAGACATTTTGGAGGTGGGAGCTAAGGGTAAAACTAACTATTTGACATTAATCAAAAGCAATTCAGACTAATGACTGGAATCTGAACAATAGAAAGCAAATTTCACACCACCCCAAAAGGTTATGATTTTATCTTTCTCATCCCATCTCCCACCACCAGCCCCAGACAGAAGAAGTCCTGAAATATCACATCGATTATCATTAGACAACTCACATAAATCTCTCTTCTGGCTTCTAGATTGGCAAAGCTGATTTCAGGATCATGATTGATCTTTGGAGAGGAACCTTCCTAAGTTAGCTATAGGTGGAAGAGAATTTTGATGAATCCAGCAGTTTGCCATCAGGAGAGTAGCATCTCAAGGATAAATAGAGAAGTTAGAGAAGTCAAATTTCGAATCAAAGGAAGACTAATTATAGAAACAATTCCTAGGCAACACTTTGTCTAAAAACATAACCAAGTTACTAATTTCCCAAACAACCAGTTCTGGAAAGGACAGGACACATGATCTTCACTCAGGGTAATTTGACACCATGGGTACCCAGACAGAAACCCAAATAGGAGCTTCTAGAAATAACAAGGAGGCAAGAGGGAGGGTGAATGGCTGGAGGGACCAAATGAGATGCTCTGGGACAGGTGAGATCAAATCCAATGCTTGTGTGGTCCATTTAAAGGTAGAACTGATAATCTTTTGTATAAATCAGGGCAGGTGAGTAACCTATAAATGAGGCAAAGAGGAGAAAGAACAGAAAAGAATGAGAGGAAGGTAGAGGAAAAGATAAACATCACGAGGGGCACCTGGGTGGCTCGGTCAGTTAAGCACCTGACTTTTGGCTTCAGTTCAAATCATGGTCTCAGTGTTGTGAGATCCAGCCCCCTATCAGGCTTGGTGCTCAGCCGGGAGTCTGCTTGAGATATTCTCTCTCTCTCTCTCTAATAAAAAAATAAACATACAAATCTTAAAAAAAAAAGCATGAACCTGCCTATTCCCAGAGTATGATAAATGAAGGGTAAAAAGGAAGCCATGTAAGCAGCTGTGGCAAAGAGGAATTTAGGTGCCCTGAGAAAGGACTTCAGATCAGTCAAGCACCAGGTGAGCCTGGACAGCAAGGGGCTCTTTTCATTGCCCTGATGGTAATGCAGTGAAGACTCTTCTTCCCAGAGTCTGAGAACTGTCCATGCGGGATGCGCCACTTAGTATTTTTAAAGTACTAGAGCAGGTGACAGGTCAGACCGTGGGGGATTGTTCTCTGTGTCCCAATTAATCAGAAGAGAGAAGTGTTTCCAGAAACAGTAGACAATTGGGCATGGAGGAAAACAGGAGAGAGCTTTTGTAAGAATGTGAACAGAAAATAAATCCAATCTCAAAAGGCTGCTGTGTGGAAGATCATGGCAAATCAAATTTAAGCTGGGAAAGAATTCAGCCTCAGAAACTGGAGCTAATAAATGCTTTGAGGGTCTTCATGGAAGATAAAAATTACCAGTTTAGAGGGAGGATTCAGAACCATCTTGCAAATGGCAGGCATGACAAAGCAACAGTCAACCCCAAGCAGCAGACAGGGGCCTGCTGTGGCCCTTCAGACTTCAGAGGAAAACGGGGTCCTGTCACTTGGCTAACCAGGGCTGTGGGCCTTTTCTGGGAGTATGCATCTGAGGTGAGAGGGAGAGCCTCACCCACTGCACAACCAACACAGATAGGCCGCTCTTAATTCAGGTAGAGCAATGAGAAAAGCAGAGACACTGGCAGTGAGACCTCTGGTGGCTTTAAAACTCAGCAAAGAACATGAAAGAATCTGAGAATGCAAGCAGTCATGTCCAGTTCAAGAATGTGTAGAAGAGGAAAGAGGATCATTTGGGGAGCAAACAGCTTAAAGTTTAGAAAAAGTCAAGAGGATTTGGTTGTCTCAGCCAAGAGGCCTTAAGCAGAGCAGCAAACAGAGATTCAGGATTTCCTCAATATCCAAAGTCCTCTTTTTAGGGACCCACAAAATTTTAATAAATACTTTTAAACATTTTATCTCATTTTAGTGGCATAAAAATGAACATTAAGGGTATTCTGAAAGTATTAATAATTAACATCTTATCAAATATTGCCATGTGGTCCAGAATCTTCTTTGTACTTTTGTCGACAATGACCTTATTAAAAGCTAATATAAAAAGAACAGAGGTAGACCTAATGGGATAATCCTCCTGTAAATAAAGGCAAAAACAATGTATTTACATGTGAAACTAACAAACAGTATGTAGCTTGAAGGGTGGAAATTGGAAAGACAAGTCAGACGTCTTCCATCACAAGACTGTACAAGGCAGCCAAATGCAAAAGAACCCCGTCCTAATAGAAAAGACCACAGAAGCAAGGTACAGGTCTAGCAAATGTTTCAGCAAAATAGCACCATCTGCCATTCAACTCATGAATTTTATTTGGTTCTGTAATTAAAGGAGACTAATAAGCATCAGGATGTGCGGAAGGAAAGACCACAATAAAAACAGTGTCAAAAAGTCCAGGGCAAGCCATGGCTTACAAAACCTGGTGAAATCCACAGGGTATTAGGTTGCAACTCTGTTTAGAGTCAGATGAGAAAAAGGATGGAATGGACTTACTGCTTGATGCTAATATAGAAGCCAGGGAGAAAGTAGGATCATTCAATTCTCGTATTGCTTCCCCCTTTGCTATCAAAGCAAATGATCTCCGAGTTGAAAAGAAGAGGAAAACTTGAAGCCCAAGATAAGTGAAGAGATCCCAAGGGAGATCAGCAAGCTCCTCTGTGTAAATCCAAGTCTCAACAGTAAATTAGGATAATAAATGGACTCCAGATGGGACGTGGAGGCACTGTTGGTGATCTTTGGGGAGTTATGACAAGTCAGAGAGGCTCATAGTAAGGGCAGGAAAATGTGTTTATTTTTTTAAGAACATTTCAGAATTTTTTTTTCAAAGTCAAAGGAAAAAGGTACATATAGGAACCACAAATCAGGCTTTCTAGGCTGATCCCCCTTCAAAAAATAATTTCTAGAATGCAATGTTCTAAGCGTGTGTGAATGGGGCACCTGGGTGGCTCAGTTGGCTGAGCGTCTGACTCTTGGTTTGGGCTCAGGTCATGATGCTGGGGTGGTGGGATCAGAGCACCGAGTCCGGCTCCCATTCAATGGGGAGTCAGCTTGAAGATACTCTTCCTCTGCCTCTTCCCCCCACCCCCACTGGCATGTGCACGCTCTCACCCCTTCCTTAAAATAAATAAATGGATCTTTAAAAAAATAAAAGATAGTATATAACAATTAGAAATAAAACCAATGGCCCCTCCGAGGTACAGGGGCTCCCTAAGAACAGCTCCCATTCATATCTTTTTGGAAAAAGGCAACAAGACTGAGAGGCAAAGCGAATCTGAATGTCTGCTGAGTGTTTAATAAAGTATTGCTTGATGACCAAGAAGCAGGACACAGAAAAGGGAACTAGATGATTGTTTCTGCAAAGTGAAGCCACAGATGCATATTGCAGCGTCCTCTGCCTCATACCTGTGCTGAGATCATGTGGCTGAACTTCAAGAAGTGCCTGGGCTTGGTGTCAGAAATTTAAAGCTGAGTAACTGCTTCACCTCTGATGAGTGCAAGGCCCCACTTATCCCGGGCACCGCCCGTTTCTGCAAGTCAAGCTTTACTGGAACACAATGGCATGTATCTGTTTGCCTGTCGTCTGTGGCTGCTTTGGCGTGTCAGTGGCAGAGGACAAGAGCAGCAGTGAAGACCCTACAGCCCACAAAGCTAACAGATGTACCACGGAGCCCCTTACAGAGAAAGTTTGTCAACCCCCTCGTGAGCCACAGAAGCCAGGATGGAGCATAACCTCTTGATACTCATTTTCATCCCCACATTCGTAGAGTCATAGTAGCAAATGCTTCTAGGGCTATGTAAGGGAATAATGTATGCAAAAGCTCTTCTCGGACTGAAATGTGCTATCCACACAGAAGGCACATGTTTTTATGAGCTCTCTGCTTCTTCAAAGATTAATAGCAGGGCTTTGCACATTAAAGACTTGCCAATCTCCAGTACATAGGAGATCCCCAAAATACTGGATGGGCTTTTAGGTGAATGAATGGATGGATGGATAGAAGAATGGCTGGCTGGCTGGATGAATGGTACTAGTAATTACATCTTATTTGGCAGTGACTAGGTGCCAAGGAGCTGTTTGGAACACAATAGCTTGTTTTATCCTTGTAACAGACTTGGTGCATTATTTACATTTTACTGCTGAGTAGAGGAAAAGAAATTTGGACAGTCACAATATCAGAAGCAACAGCCAGTATGTATAAAGCACTTACAATGTCCCGGTCACTGTGCTAAGTGCTTGGTAAATGTTACTTAACTGAATCCTCTCAGCTCCCCCATGAAGCAGGTATTAGCAGCAGCAGCAGCAGCAGCAGCAGCAGCAGCAGCAGCAGCATCTGACACTTAGAGATGAGAAGACGGAGGCCCAACAAAGCTAAGTAATTTCTCAAAGTCACAACACCTGGCAGGCGGCAAAACTAAAGTTCAAACCCTTGTCTTCCTGACTCTTATGCTCCAACCATGATATGCTGGGGCAACCAATTTACACTAATAAGCCTAAGTTTATTGAGAATAAACATCAGGTCTTACTAGAATGACTTAAAAATGAACCCACTTGAAGGCTCATTTCAAAAGGAACCTAGAAGCAGATCCTATGCAAATTGTTTCTGAAAAACTTTTTATTTTGAACTAACTTTGGACTTAGAGAAGAATGGCAAAAATAGTACAGAATTCCCATTATATTCCTCATCCAGCTTCCCCTGATATTAAGATACAGTATGAATACAGCACGGTGGGAAGAACCAGGCAATTAATATGGGTATAATACTAGTACCTAAAGAGCTTGCTCCAGTTTCACCAGTTTTTCCACCAATGCCCTTCTTCTGTGCCTGGACCCCATCTGGGATCTCATTCTGCACCTAGTTGTTACCTGTCCTCAGACTCTTCTAGTCATTAACAGTTCTTCAGTCCTTCCTTGTCTTTCATGTTTTTGACACTTTGGAAGAATATCCACTAGCCATTTCTTCAGATGTCTCTGAATTTGGGTTCTTCTGATTCTCTTTTTCCTCATGACCAGACTAAGGCTACCTGTTTTGGCAACACACCCAGATAAAATGTGTGTCCTCAGTGCATCATACCAGGGGACTCGTGTCAATATGTCTTATTATTTAACAGACTACCATCTCAGTAAGCTGAAATTCATGCAGCCTAGTTGTTAACACACACACACACACACACACACACATGCATGTGTGTGTGTGTGTGCACATATAGGTGCAAATCTCACGATAGTTCCAACTATGTTAGGAAACTTTTGAAAGCCATGAGCAAAAAGAATTACTATTAGTCCTATCTTTCTCTCCAGTGGCTACATTATTGGAATAGGGCTGGGTTTACAGAGGCTATGAGCAACTCAAGTTGATTTTTTCCACCTCACCATCTCCCTGCTGGCTGGGAAAGCATGTTGACTGGACTCTAATGTGTGCACCTACGCCTCAAAGCCAAGACCAGCTTGGGTCATGCTTCAAATATTCATTCAGTGTCCCGATCCCCTGTCCCACCCTTGTTGGATAATGGACCCAGGAAGAAGAATCTTCCAGAATCCCACCCTTATACTTGGCCAAATAATACAAATATATACCTTGATTCTATATTTAGATTGAAAGACCTGAGTCTGGGATGTCTGGGTGGCTCAGCGGTTGAGCGTCTGCCTTTGGCTTAGGTGGTGATCCTGGTCCTGGGACTGAGTCCCACATCAGGCTCCCTACTTCTCCCTCTGCCTATGTCTCTGCCTTCCTCTCTGCATCTTCATGAATAAATAAACAAAATCTTAAAAAAAAAAAGAAAAAAGAAAGATTTAAGTCCTCATAAGACAAGGGGAGTTGATTTTCTCACATCTTCTTCAGCAGCACATAGTCAATTTCAAAATTGTAAATGAACACAAAAAGAGCTCACTGTGAAAATGCTGAAAATCTATCATTCCACTCACACGGGAATAATTATGGAGGCTTTTTATTTATTGATCTGATTTCTATAAGTTTCCTGCATTTCAACATTTTTTCTCTCATCTTCTTGTTAGATTTATATTGTCTGAAAACTACACCTTCATTCAATTTGAAAAGTGTACTTTCTACAATTCAGTCACTGTGAGTGAAAAAAGCCTTTAATAATTAAAGTAGCAAAGGGCACCCTGCTGGCTCTAAAATACTCAGATAAGATGTAAGCCATCAATATTTCTATAGAAAAATGCCTTATTCAACAATATGTCCTTATTACTTTATAGTCACTTCCCTGATAGCATGTATTTAAAACACATAATTAAAAAAATACGGGGGAAAAAAGAGATTGGTTCTTCTTAACACCTGCTTTAAAAAACCTGCAGAAGTAGGAAAATTAGGGGCACCTGGGTGGCTCAGTGATTGAGCGTCTGGCCTTTGGCTCAGGGTGTGATCCTGGAGTCCTGGGATCGAGTCCCATATCGGGCTCCCTGCAGGGAGCCTGCTTCCCTCTGCCTGTGTCTCTGCCTCTCTCTCTCTCTGTGTCTCTCATGCATAAATAAATAAAATCTTTTTTTGTTAAATTTTTTTTATTTATTTATGATAGTCACACAGAGAGAGAGAGAGAGAGAGAGGCAGAGACACAGGCAGAGGGAGAAGCAGGCTCCATGCACTGGGAGCCCCACGTGGGATTCGATCCTGGGTCTCCAAGATCGCGCCCTGGGCCAAAGGCAGGCGCTAAACCGCTGCGCCACCCAAGGATCCCCAATAAATAAAATCTTAAAAAAAAAATAAAGAAGTAGGAAAAGCAGTTTAGCACATAATTTATTTTGAAAATTTACCTTTTGCTCTTTAAAAAAAAAAAAAAAAAAGAGGGGGGATGCCTGGGTGGCTCAGCAGTTAAGCATCTGCCTTTGGCTAAGGGCATGATCCCAGGTCAGGGATTGAGTCCTGCATCGGGTTCCCTGTGGGAAGCCTGCTTCTCCCTCTATGTCTTTGTATCTCTGTGTCTCTCATGAATAAATAAATAAAATCTTTTAAAAAAAGAAAGTTTACTTTTTGCAATTTTTGATGAACATTTTAACAATTACTGTTTTGAGACCCTTTCATTAGAAATTGCTTATCAAGAGTAAGAATAAGGAAGATAAAGTCAGAAATGTATTAGAGATTTTAAAAGTAATATTTATTATTTAAATCTTAACTATTTTAATTAAATACCAGCAACTAAATAAACACTTATTTTGATGAAACTTCCTTTTGCAGTGCTTATTAAATTAAAATGACACTTTTAAAATTATAATATTCCAGAAATTAAAAACAGTAAGGAAGCATGTGAAACAACTTACTGATTTAATAAGTCTCTGAAAATCACGACATGAAGGGACTTGAAGGGTTGCATGGTGTATAAATTGGTATGATCTTTTTGAGGACAATCCAACCCTATGTAGAAAAGCTTTCTTTTTCTTTCTTTCTTTCAGAAAAGCTTTCAAGTACATACTTCTACTCCCAGGATTCATCATAAAGAAATGGAACGGCAAATATAAAATAATGTATGTGGATACATATTCACTATGGTTTTATTTGTACAAAAACATTGAAAATGACATAAGTAACCCAAATAGGGATTGGTTAATAAATTTTAAGACATGTGGTCTTGAACTTTTATACGCCCAATCTTGAAATAACATGAACTTCCACAGAATTCCTTCTAATTCTCTTTGTATGCTAAATATGATCTCTTGTTCATCTGACCAGAAAAGAAACTCAGACCAAAATAATGGCAGAAATACCACAACAAACCCCCTCCTGGCTATGGAATGGTGGCACTCTGCCTGGCTAGTGAGCCAGGACAAGTGGCTGCTGCCTGGCCTCCTTGATATCTCAGGGCCTGAGCAACTGTCAACCTTTATTGAGGCTGTTTTCACCAGACCAGAGCAGAGGTGACCTTGGAGTGAGTGGAGGAGGGACCCAGAAGACCGATCTCTGGGTTTCCCTCTAGGGAGAGGGGCTTGACTTTTATCTCAGCCAAGGAGTTGGTTTTCTAGGTAAGATTTTATCTGAAGATGTTTTCTGAAGCCCAAAAAGAAAATACAAGTTTGAAAACCGTTGCTATAATGCCCAATACTATGATGATGATGATGACTAGTGACTTTTTAAAAGCTTTTGATTCCTGTTAGTTAATATACAGTGTTACATTAGTAGTGATTCAACAATTCCATATATCACCAGTGGTCACCACAAGTGTCTTCTTAATCCCCATCACCTGTTTCACTCATCCCCACCACCCAATCCCCTCTGGTAACCATCAGTTTGTTCTCTATAGTTAAGAATGTTGAAAAAGAAAACCAAAGCAGGAGGCATCACAGTGCATGGCCTCAAGCTATATTACAAAGCTGTGAACATGAAGACAACATGGTACTGCCTCAAAACCAGACACATAGATTAATGTAACAGATGAGAAAACCCAGAAATGGACCCTCAACTCTAAGATCAACCAATCTTTGACAAAGCAGGAAAGAATTTCCAATGGAATAAAAACAGTCTCTTCAATAAATGGTGCTGGGAAAATTGGACAGCCACATGCAGAAGAATGAAACTGGACCATTCTATTACACTCAAAACAGATGGAAGACCTAAATGTGAGATAGGAATCCATTAAAATCCTAGAGAAAAACATAGGCAGCAACCTGTTTGACCTCAGCCACAGCAACTTCTCTCAAGACACGTCTCTAAAGGCAAGGGAAACAAAAACAAAAATGAACTATTGGGACTTCATCAAGATAAAAAGTTTCTACACAGCAAACAATCAACAAAACAAAAAGGCAACCTGCAGAATGGAAGAAGATATTTGCAAATGACTTATCAGATAAAGGGCTAGTATCCAAGATCTATAAAGAGCTTATCAAACTCAACACCCAAAAAACAAACAATCCAATCAAAAAATGGGCAGAAGACATGAACAGACATTTCTCCAAAGAAGACCTACAAATAGTCAACAAACACATGAAAAAATTCTCCACATCACTTGTCATCAGAGAAATACACCACGTGAGCTACTACTTTACACAAGTGAGAATGGCTAAAATTAGCAACTCAGGAATCAACAAATGTTGGAGAGGATGTGGAGAAAGGGGAACCCTCTTGCACTGTTGGTGGGAATGCAAACTGGTACAGCCACTCTGGAAAACTGTGTGGAGGTTCCTCAAGAAGTTAAAACTAGAGCTACCCTATGACCCAGCAATTGCATTACTGAGTATTTACCCCAAAGATAAAGCTGTAGTGAAATGAAGGGGCACCTGTACCCCAATGCTCATAGCAGCAACGTCCACAACAGCCAAACCATGGAACGAGCCAAGATTTCCTTTGACAGATAAATGAATAAAGATGTGGTCTATATATATACAATGGAATATTACTCAGCCATCAGAAAGGATGAATACCTACTATTTACATTGACATGGATGGATCTGGAGGGTATTATGCTGAGTGAAATAAGTAAATTGGAGAATGACAATTATCATATGGTTTCATTCATATGTGGAATATAAGAAATAGTGAAAGGGTTATAAGGGAAGGAGGGGAAACTGAATGGGGAAAAATCAGAGAGAAAAAAAAAACATGAGAGACTCTTAACTCTGGGAAACTGAGGGTTGCTGAGGGGGAGGGGAATATGGGGTGAAGTAATTGGGTGATGGGCATTAAGGAGGGCATGTGATGTGATGAACACTGGGTATTATATGCAACTGATGAATTATTGAAAACCACATCTAAAACTAATGATATATTCTATGTTGGCAAATTGAATTTAAATTAAAAAAGAAATATAAAAGAAGAGTCTATTGTTACTTTATTTTTTAATGAAGACTAACAAGAAAAACAAAGTGCTAATTTTAGTCATGGGATTGAAGATCTCATAAATTTAGAATAGGACTACAATCTCTTATTCAAAGCCCTCTGTTCCAGATAAAGTTTGAACATCAGAATATTTGATATTTATCAGGTAGTTAATAGAGAAATATATTCTTTATTATGTATCACTGCTAGGAAGGACTTGGGGCAGTAACTCACAGTCAAATATCTTCACATTTTTGAAGTGAAACATAAAATGTCTGTACCAAATGAATTACATAAAACCCATAAGTTGCCTAACACTAGTTCGTATCATGTTTTTCTGCCAACTGAACCAGGCCAAACCTTTAAAAAATAAAAAGTAAAGAAAACTTTTGACTTCTAGAGCCTGTTGGGTGTTGGAATTCTGGCAAAGGGACTGTGTGGAGACAAAGCCGGAATTTGTGAAGAGATGAAAGTGGAGGCTTCAGCTCAGTCAGATGCTGATTGAACTGAAGCCAGTAAACAAATGTTCAATTAGAAAGACAAAGAGTCACGTGGAAATTTCTGTACCAAAGGTAGAAATATCTCATCAAGATGACATACTTACATACTTCTTTCAGCACTCAGCAGGTACATCTACTCTGATGTTATTCTCTAAAATATGTTTTTAAAAAGGACTACATGTGGTTTAATATACAAACAATTTGGCAATAAGTTGGTAAAGTGAAAATATATACTTCACTTGTGAAGTGAAAAAGTGCACTTTTTTAAAAGTAAAGATTTATTTATTTATTTTAGAGAGTGAGACAGAGAGAGCATGGGGGAGGGGAGTCCGAGAAAGAGAGAAAGAGAGAGAGAAGGAACTTCAAGCAGACTCTGCACTGAGCCCCATGCAGGGCCCCATCTCACGACCCTGAGATTGTGACCTTAGCCAAAACCAAGAGTCAGACACTTAACCAACTGTGCCACCCGGCACTCCTAAATATGTGCATTTTGGACTGTTAAGCAGGCAAAGCTGATAAGAAATAAGTATTTCCCCATTATTAGATAAACAGATGATTGATAGGTAGGAAGATAGATCTCTTACCCATGAGTGCACATGTATTAAAATAAATCTATGTGAAATGATAAATAACAAAATGTGAATAGGCTTTACCTTAGGGTAGTGCACACTCAGCTGATTTTTAATTTTTACTTTAAGGGTTTCTGTATTGTGTAACTTTTTTTTATTAAGAATGAACAGTTATTTTTATGGAAATAAATAGCTCTTTACCTTTGTTGAAAAATATAATTATTTGCAGTTTATATATAATTTAGATCCTCAGGGCTCAAGCAATTCACCTAAAGTCACAGTGTTAATTTGCAGCAAAATTGTTTTTAGACTCAAGTCCTTTAACTTCTAGCCCTGTGCCCTCTCCATTTTTCCAGGTTACGTTTCAAAATGAGGTATGAGTTATGGTCCCTGTCTTTAAAAAGCTAATAACTGAGTAGAAGAGATGATAAATATAGATAGAAAGCAATGATCAAGTAATACAAGATGCTATCTACTTAAGTAACTCCTGCAAGTCCTTTTGGAATCAGTGGGGGTGGGGGGCACATACAAATCTCAAATAAAAGAGGATGAAGTATAACAGTAGACCACACCTATCACAAGTCTCACTGAATTCAGAGGAGAAGATTTAGAAGTACCAGAGAAAGCTTCATGGATAAAAGATGGATATGCTTTAAAAAGGTCAAGATCAGGGAGGTTATTCCCACAAGGACATATCCAAACTGCATGGACGATGATTGAAAGCAGAGCTAAGATGCATCTGTGCTGGGGAGGAGGAGGAACTGACTATACAGGTGGAGTGGGGCCAGATCATGTGAGGTTTCAGAAGCCATGCAAAGAGTGGGTTAGATCTGAAGCCATGGACGACGTTAGCAAGAAAACCATGTGACAAAAGCCAAGTAACTGGTGTGAGTCATCCAGCAGTGTGTAGGATGGATTGACAGGGGGAGATGACAGTGCAAGGGGTCAGGTACGGGGCTGCAGAAATGATAATGGGCCACGCAAATTGACAAAGGATCAGAATCAGGGCTGGAAGTCAAAGGCTGAGCCACAAAGATGCTAAGGTTTTGAATGAATGCCTTTGAAAACAGTGATCCCTTGACAGAGACAGATGATTTTAGTTAGATTCACTATCTCCAAAGGGAGAACAAAGAATTAAAAAAGCATTACGTGGTCCTGTTCCTTAATAGAATCCTGTGACCATTTAGCTTTGTAGATTTCAGTACTGAAGCCAATTGGCCAATCTTTCAATATTCAACATAGTTTGATTCTGTCCTGAAAATTAAGCCATGCTTCTCTCATTATACCCAGCTATCACAAGGCAGGGCTAGGCCCAAATTAAGGAACACAAGACAATACTGATTAAAGGAAAACAACAATTAAGAAAAAAACGAGCAAAAATCTTCGAAATATAAACACTAAATCAATAGCACTTTCGTTGCACAGTGGAACAGAATCTTATGCGGCTTGAATAGCATTTGAGTGTTTTCTTTTGGTTTGTAAAAGAGAAAGGATAGATTAGAAGTATAGAGAATGGACGAAAATGTAAGCAGTTGTGTCTTCCCTATGTATGCTTGGGTATTTTATGTTTTGTTTGAAGTGTTAAGAAATGATTTATTATCTCCATCCAGTCTGCCCCAACAGGGACACCTCCACTGGGTCAGCGTGGCCAGTTTAGCTGGGATCCCACTGCCTCTGAACCTTTAAATAGACAGTGCTTTGAATTTCATCTCAGGGATCAGGTCACATCCAAATCCACTTAACATTTCACTGGTATGGTTTTTGATGTCATTGGAGACCTTGATGAAATTACAATCCTATTAGTCACGATGGGGGAAGACAGGAGACCTTAGGTGGCTAATGTTCCATTCATAACAAGAAAGAGACGTTTAGCATTTGTAAAGGGCATTGATTTCTGATAGTTCCCTGAAGAACAAGCCTCAAGTGAAGAAATATAACCAGAAAAGGCTGGGGAAAGAAAAGACAGAAAAGGCAAAGCTGCATTTATCCAAACAGTTTAACCCTGTATACTTTTTACAACTTCACTTGGATAAAAAGAATTGCGTATTCATGTAAATGTGAGTAAGAGGAAGGGCAGTGCAGGACAGGAAGGACACAGCGAGCTCCACAGAGATTCCGTTACCGAGAAATCTGGGAAATTACACTGAGCCCTTGATTGATGCCAAGGAGGTGCCTCTAAATATAAAGGGTAAATGGAGGTTACATGGAAAGGACTTTTAATCTGGGTGATAAATTGCCAGATTCCATTATGCTTAATGAGTCTCATCAATGCATAGCTAGACTCAAGAAAATAATAAGACCCCTTTCAGACCCTAGTATAAACAAATTAGAAGAATTAATAATCAAAATCCTATTAATGTGTATGCAATTTCAGGAAGTTAATGAACTTAATTTAAAGAGTTTGGCTAATGTATTTTTAGCATTTTTAAAAAAAATGCCAGGTCATCAAAATGGATTCATTCTTCACTTTCTTTTACGCAAGTATGTCCTGTGTAAGGCTTAAAGGATAACATTCCTTTTGGTTAACTCTTCTCCAGGGAGAGCCCTGCTTAGCAGTTCCGGGATATGACAAAGAGTGTCACAGGCCCCACGATGCTTAAGATGCTTATTGACCTGAAAGTAACAAATGAGATTCATTCAAGTGAATTTGCCCAGCCTCATAATATGCCTCCTAACCAAACAGGGATGACAGGAACACATTAGATTCTCAGTTACCAGTCTGGAAAACACAAATCTTTTGATTCTCAATACACTCTCGGGTAGGAAACAAGCAGGATCTGAAAACAACTATGCATACGTAGTTCAAAACAGCAGCAGTTGTCTCTCATCAGCTAAGACCCCTGGGCCTACACAAGAGAAAATCTGCTGGTTTTTTGCATCAACAAATATTTGTACAATATACCATCAGTCATGCATTAGAAATCAGGCCCTCACTTCTAGCCATTAGGATTCTTTTAAGCCATCATTTAAGAAAGAATCTCAATACTCAAGCATATAATCAAAGCATGTGGGAGGTGAGAAAGAAGGTAGCCCCTGTTTTGTAGTTAAATCCCTAGGCGAAGAGACACAATCAGACATCTGTGCTTAGTTAGATTTCCATGAAAATGAATGCCATGTGCTCCTTAATGCAATGTGAAATAACATAACTCATGGTTTTCGAATGGTACCAAGGGGCATGGAGATTGTTGGCAATGATGTCCGCTTCAGAAGTTAGGAACAAACCTGTTAATAATATTACCAGATAATACGCATAGTGTCTGGCACACAGTCAGCACTCAATAAATATTTCTTCAAATTTGAATGGAAGAGTGACCTCTTTTATATGCAATCTGCTATATAAAGTTGTACATCCTCTATTTTACTATAAAAATAATAGATGTTCTCATGCACATCTGCTTCAACCTCTGAATCAATAAAGACTGAGTGCCAATCTCTCCTTCTCAAAAATTTTCCCTCTCTGGGCTGCTAATGTGCAGAACCAGGTTCCCCCTGGTTCTGCATCCCAATCTCTGAGTATTATGCTAGTGGGCTTCCTTCTCTTGTCACTTGTTGCTGCCCCTATCCTGTTCATTTTCTTTTACAGTTATTCACAGAGTATCAGGTTTCAAGGCCTCAAAAAATCTCTTTATGCAACCCAGTCCTTTAATAATACAAACACACCATTCCACTAGATTTTATAAGGGGTGAAGAGTGGAATTAATCTAAAGCCTCTTTCCTCAGTTTTTATGCAATATAGTTGGGTAAGAAATGAATGCATACATTCAAGGTTAATAATTTTAAGGTGAAATGAGTGAGCAGGACCAGAAAAACCATAATCAGAGAGGAAAGAGTGTTGTGTTGCTGCTGGCAAAGAAGCTAAGGTTTGAGTTTGCCCTGAAGGGTAAGATTCATGTATGGACAATTCAGAAAGAAGAGAGTATCGAGAAGGTCAACTACTACAAGCAAGGATGATGAGGATGGGAAAGTATGTGGCTAATTTGGGGGCAGCGAGGAGACTGCTGTGTCTGCCACAGGGTTTTATTATAGGAACAATTAGGGAGATGATGGGCAGGTGGATGAACCAACCATAATGTCCTTCAAATGCTACATTCAGGAATGAGATGTTATCTTATAGGAAAAAAAGGAACAATGTGTGATTTTTAGCACAGAAGAGATTCAATAAAAATGGTTTTCTGCCCCTATTTCCTTTGACTGGAGAATACTTCCTCAATATCTCATCACAGCATGCTTTTCCAAAACCCCTATTTCTTTTCTCCATGTCCAGGGGCTCAGCCATCTCTGTTAGCAGCAAAAACATCCTTCTTGGATTCAAAGGCTGATGTCTTGGAAGTATCTTTGATGTTTGTATCCAACATCAATGCCAGGTGAAGAGTCGATGACCAAGATCACATTGGGGATGCTTTAAATAAGCATATATTCCTAGACCATATTCTAGACCAACTGAATCAGGACAGATTTGGGGACCCAGGTTACTCGCTACCTGTATATGATGAATAAAATATTTAATCTGGCTACTCCTTTTCTTTTCAATGACCCCATTTCCCTTTAAGCCCACTGCCATCGCCTTAACACAGAACTTTCTCATCCATGGCCAGTTACTACCACAGGCACCTCTGGGTTGCATCTTCCCCTCTAATATCAGCATCCTCTTTGTAGAACTCACTGGGGCTCTGGGAAGCCAACATAACTGCAGTTCACACCAGGGGTGACAGATGTCTTAGTGGTGTGACTGACTTCCCCATTAGGGTGGGAAGGCAGTTGAAATAACCTTCTGAGGAGCTCAGAACAGGACCTGATGACTCACTCAATCTGGATATAGGCCACTGTAGTAGCCCTTGGTAATAATCCCTTGTCCTTTAGGCAAGCCACTCTCCAAACAACTCCTAAATGAAGATACCTCCTGAGATAGCCCTCTTTATGGTTGCTTTCCCAATCTAATTTTGAGAATGATGCAAATTACATAGTGAACAACAACCATGTTATGATTTCAAAAGTCTTCTCCTTGCTCATCCCAACCTACTACACCCCCATGAGCATCTAAAGTATCTTTAAACCATGACTGGTTTCAGCTCAATGACATTCAATTGACTTAAGATTCACTCTCTTTAAATATGTTACATTTCCCAGAACTCTTTTAAGAGGTATTATTTAAAATATATGGTTGACTCTTGAACAATGTGGGGCTTAGGGACACCAATTCTCTGCACAGTCAAAAATCTGTGTATAACTTTGACTTTCTAAAAATGTAACTCTTATAGCCTATTGTTGACCAGAAGGCTCATTGTTAATATAAACAATGGTTTAACATATATTTTATATGTCACATTTATTATATGCTGTATTTTACAGTAAGTAGAGAAAAGAATATTAAGAAAATCATAAGGAAAAGAGGATACATTTATAGTACTATGCTGTATAAAAAATAAGCCCACATATAAGTGGACCCATGCAGGTCAAACCAATGTTGTTCAGGGGTCAACTGGAAGTTAAAAGAAAAGTGTCTGGAATCAGATTCTCCTGGTTTCTAGTCCCAATTCTCTGCTTGCTTTGTGTGACTTTGGTTATGTTATATAAACATTCCAAATCTCAGTCTCCTCATGTATAAAATGGGAGTGATAAAAATGTTACCTAGATTATAGGGCTGTTGAGATCATTTAATGTACATACTTGTCAAAAGGCCCAGTACATGGTAAATACTTTCTAAATTTAGATATTATTAGTGTCCCATTATGTTTTTATGCATCTATATTACTATAAAAGGCATTTATCCAATCCTTACTCAGAGTGTTGAAGGAAAATGGCAGAAAGAAACTATAGGTGGAGGGTAGCTAAGGTAGGAGGATAAAGGGTTATTGTCAAATGTCAAATGATGTATAGAAAAGATGGCAGGAGGAGAGGGAGAATGGACGCCAGACCTGGTTTGTGTCAGAATTTGGGGCAGAAGTGGCCCTGCCTTGGGAAATGACAATGTGAGCCAGATTCACTTTCTAAGAAAAAACAAGATTTTATCTGAAAAAGATGAGTGTAGATACGCTGAGAGGACACACAAGACAAAGTGAGGACCACTTTAGATTCTCAAAAGTCTCTTCCTGGAATTCACAGAAAAACTTTTTGTTTCCTTAGGAGATAAATATATTGTTTTTAATTTTAGAAAAAAATACTTTATAACTACACAAAACATAGTAGTATATTTATCAATACCAATGCAAACAATTCTTTTATGGTTAAGGGATTAATTTATATTGGGGGAATAAGGATAGACTACAGGCATACACATATCACATATATATAGCCTTGAAAACACCAGCAGGAGGGGAGAGGCAAATAATATTTAGGTTCAAAAGCTCCATAGAAACCCACTGTATTTTCTTGGTAGAAAAATAAACGAATAAGTTGCACATTATCAAATAGCCTCTCCCTTTCCAAACATAACATTCAGCCTCTAGAAAATAAAAGAAGTAAATAGCAAAATGTAGTAGTAAAAAGTATAGCACACTTTGTCTTTCCAGACAACAAAAACTCAAATTCACGAACAGAAATTTTCTTGTATTTCCACCATATGTCTCTCTCTTTTCTTTCTCCCTATAACACCGCTGACTCACACATAGTTTATTTCCCCTCACACTTCACTTACAGGTCTCAGTACAGATTAGTAAATGTGATGCCATCATTGGAAGAAAAATGAAAGAGATTTTTCATAGAGGAAAGTGCTCTGACCCTGGACCTGTCAAATTATTAGTTTAAACAAAATCACTACAACTCCATGGGCCTTAGTTTCCTATATGAAAGTGAGAATTCAAGTGAGATCCCTGAGGCAGGGCTAGGGCCCAGTAATTCCTGGATGAATAATCCATGTGGGCCTGAATGGCTGGCCTC
Source organism: Canis aureus (assembly GCF_053574225.1). Classification (NCBI taxonomy): domain Eukaryota; kingdom Metazoa; phylum Chordata; class Mammalia; order Carnivora; family Canidae; genus Canis; species Canis aureus. The sequence goes on from NC_135630.1 coordinate 42,939,531, forward strand.
TCCCACCTCATGAGATCTGGTCTGTACCTGAGGCCTACAAAGCTCCCCCACAACCATCCCCCACCTCTCCTCATCAGTCACTAAACCCAAGGAGGTGATTTGGGGCTCATCAGCAGCAAGTGCAATTACAGCAGCTCAACAGTATTGGCTGAATGCCCTCCTTTCTTTTGGGAACTTCAGTTTTCCCATTCCCACACCTCTCCATTACCATAAAGACTGAGCAACTTACATGAATCCTGATCATCGATATGGAATTAAGGAAATTTATCTGCGAAGCAGGATTTTCTCCTTCTCCATCTGCATCCTATGAGGGATCAGAGAGAAAATTCCCTGATGTTCATCACTGTTCATTGTCTTTCCCAAGAAAAGGAGATTTGTCTTCCTAGACTTTGACCTTAATATTGACTCTCTCTTCTCCTGTGTTATCCTCCTCCTCTTAGCAAATCCTTTCCCCAGATAGGACTGAGAGTTGCCTTAGTATATAACCTGTACCCAGGCTGATGAATTACCTGGCATATTCTATCCAGTTGGGCACCCTATTGTTAGGAAATACGAATGGGGTTTTGCCTTTGATTCTCAGAGGATGAGAATCCTCCAGGATGGTGGTTCACTCTTCTCCTCAGATCTAGGTAGGATAAGTCTGCTTTTCTTGGATCCAGCTACAGTGCCCCACCTGTTTAGGAAGAAATTTCTTTCTCAACAATACACTTCTGGTCCAGTTTTGCACCTTCATCTATAGTTGATCCTACTATTCTCTCACCAGCCCATCTTTTTAGGCTCCTGCTAACCAGATAAATCCTCTTGATTAACTTCTCAACACTTTCAAAACTTTCTCAATAGATGAGCACATTCTAGTTGCCTTCCAATGGTTGAAAATGTCTTTTCTTCTTTCTTCTTTTACATCCCCTCTCCCACCACCACCACCCAAGTCCATCCTATCTCCAGCCAACCTCAGGTCACATAGATGGCAAACCAGTCACAAAATAAGCATGGAACCTACTCTTCTCTATGCTGTTGGTCTTTAGGGAGAGCAGAAGCATCTCCAAAGTACATTACAATAAGATCCACACAACTGGAGAAGTAATCAGCCTCAAGAAAACACTCATTAGACTTTTGTGCCTAAGGCCAGATTTACTGTCTTTCCTCTTCTCAGAAATACTCAGAAGACTTCTGGAATTTCATTAAGGATAGACCCCAAAGCCAAAGTGCACTCCAACAACTGGATTTCAAATTCTTCTGAATGGGACAACTCTAAGTTCATAAAGTCAGTCACTCTCCATCTCTCCGCCCTTCTTACATTATTGCCACAGCCCTATGGGAGGCAAAGAGAAGTAGTATTTCTGGCAGTGGGACAAATCCCTAGGAGAGACTTTACATGTTTTCAGGTGGAAAATTCTCCTTTTCCAAGTTCCACTATCATTTGAAGTGGTATATACTCACTCAAAAACGTACTGCTCTCATGATCTTATGTTCTCTTTGTAATTTTAGAGCTTACCTACCCTATTTTCTCACATTCCAATATGGTATTAAACTGTTATTTTTCTAGGGCATTAGTAATATCGTAAAAAGACAAACATAGGCCAGAGGTGGTCAGAATTATGAAATAAGCCAGATGAAATGAATCTAGCATATATTTAAATATCTGGGAAAATGGATAATAACCTGAAAGCCAGTATTTTTCAGAGTGGGCATATAAATGAACACAGGAATTTAAAAAGGGAAATGAGTCTAATGCCTAAAATACCAGCACAAGTAGGAAAAAGTACGCTTTAGAAATGTGGCCGTTAAGACAAAGTCAGGGACGCTGGCTCCCCAGGACCAAAGGCCTGGCTCAACATTCAGGGAAGTGTGATGATCCCCACCAAAGGCCTGGCCAAAAATAAAAGAAAAAAATGAAATCATGCACAGGTGCAATAAGAATGAGTAGAAGGCATCAGAGTTTCACTTTCAGTAAAGTCTGGCACACATTATCAATAAATACGCAACAAATATCTGATGAATGAATAAACGAATCTATAAAGAGGTAGGTATCAGAAATGGTGAATTATCCCAATATATTACAAATGTTATCTCAAATTCAGTATACTCAAACCTACCAAAAATAAATGATTAATAAGGGGATGGTATTAGTAATCAGGAACAAATTCAATAAATGGTAATTGACAAGCGAAGCTCACTCAGCATGCTCACCCCCAACTAAATCCATGTGTGATGGGGTATCACTACTTACTGTGCACACAAGCCAGGACTCTAGGCATCATCCTCAACTCTTCCTCTGCCTCCATTTGCTAGGGTACCATGCCACCAAATTCTCTTGGATCCACCTTTTAAATATTCTTGAACAACATCCCTTTCTTTCCATCTTCATGGCCACTCATACAACTCTCTCCATTCAAGCCTCACTGAGACCCTTGCAAGCCCTTCCTCTACCTGCTTCATATCCCCTCTTCCCCACTCTCCAAACTACAGCTATGGTGGTCTTTTGAAAACAGATTTGATCACCACAGTCTCCTGCTTCAAACCTTCCAGTGGTTGCCTGTGGTCCGCAGCAGCATTAGGTATCACTGGGGACACATGTCTGAAATAAAGACTACGTTGTCACTGATATGTCCCATTCCCATAGAGAACCTGGATTCCTTTTTGGACAAGCACACACAACCTCACAGCTCTATAGAAAAGCCTGAAATCAATTCTGGGGACTGTTCATCTGGCAGCATGAGCAGAAATGCCTTAGATCTCATTCGTAGTGTTTAGTAATTCCTGAATTAAAGGTACCAGAGAAATAAAACAAATTAAAAAAAAATCCTACAGGTGAGTGCCTTGTCCTGCATCTCTGGGTCATCAAATCTGTTCCCATACATTGTACACTTTCACTCATCTATACCATCCACTGGAAATCAAGATATCTCTATTTTATCCCTTATTTTAGCTTAACACTACCAAAATAATGTTCAAAATAAAAAATCTACCACAAAATCCAACATTACTATTCATTCCAAATTACTATTACTACTACTACTACTAATAATAGTAATTACTATTAATTACAAATATATAAATTATTTGGGATTAGTCAAACTTTCAAATTTTTAAGTGTGTCAGTGAATTTTGAAAAGTACATAAGTTTAAATAAATACAGTAAAAATGGTACAAAACCTTATTAAATTCTTAGTGAAAGCTGCAGCAAAGCATTGCCAACAACTACACTATTTAAAGTTCACTAGGCAAGTAAGAAATAAATTATTCCCATTGCCATCCTTTATCTGGATCAAAAGCTGGGAGGAAAAGTAAGAGGAAAATACTCAACTAAAGTATTTCACATAAAGAGCCTTGAGATAGAGGTAGAGCAAAGGAAGTTAGGAAATGGGTTTAAGGGGTGCCTTAATGGGCACGTGGGTGGCTCAGTGGTTGAACATCTGCCTTTGGCTCAGGTTGTGATCCTGGGTTCTTGGGATTGAGTCCCACATCAGGCTCCCCGCAGGAAGCCTGCTTCTCCCTCTGTCTATGTCTCTGCCTCTCTCTTTGTGTCTCTAAATAAATAAAATCTTTTAAAAAAGGAAAAGGAGTGCCTTAAAATCTACCTGGCTAGGTATCCAGTGCACGCCCCTTAGTTACCCAGAAACAATTCACAGATCACCTACTACGTACAAAGCAGCATAAGGTTTAGAGTGAAGGCAGCATTCTGAGTGTTCTAAGAACACACATGATGTCAGAAGCCATCCAATCTATAGGAAGATGGAAAGGGTAGTGAGAACTGGTTAGGACTAGCGAGGGAGCCTGCAAAGGTACAGCCCCAAAGCAGCCTTAGTACCATGAGTCAAGTGAAAGCTCTGACCCAGGCAGGGAGCAGGACATCAGCTAGCACCAGGGGTCGTTTTCAAGGCAAAACCAGGGTTTCTCAAGATGTGATATATACACCATCAGGGTTTTATGGGGCAACTGCAAATAGTTCACAGAATAACAGCTATGTATTTATTCCAGTGCATATTAGAAAAATACATACATAAATAATGCTAACCTTTTATAATACTTTTACAATGAAGCTAACCTCATGATTTTATTAATATACTTGCTTATGGTTATGTTAAATTTTAAAAAGTTGATATAATGAAAAATTATAAGTGAAGTAAATGATAGTACAGGTCTTACTATCAACTAGTATAGTATAGAGAAATCATAAAGATTATACACAAATGACTGAAGTTTGGAAAAATGTGAACTTAACCAAAGAGAGAAGGCATGTCAGTAAAATAGAAAAAAAAAAAAAATCTGATACTAGCATTAAAATGATAGTCTTGGAGAGATTTTTTTTTCCTGCTTTTTAGATAAACTGCAGACACAAAACAATCTGAATTCTTACGTAAACTCTCAAATTTTCACAGAATTAGTTTGGGGAATCCAAATCTAAGTTCTTAGCTCCCATTTGACAATTTTTGCATCCAGTTGCACCAGAAGGGGTGACTTCCCACCAAAGCATGTAGATCACAGCTTGGGGCTGGGGACGGGAGTGGCAGGTGTCATTTACCTGGCCGACCCTCCTCCCCAGGCCTCTGCATCCCAGCACAGGGAGTGGCCCAGAGCCCGGAAAGGGTATCAGAGGAAAGCAATGTGTGCCACCTAGGAAATTAATTGAAAAGAACAAAACCTCCCCCAGCACTATCACCCCGATTCAGAACATCTTAATTGCAGAGAGCCTAAGCTCATTAAGGGCTGCTCAACCGTTGTCAGAAGATTATCAAGTATTATATTTAAAACCTATATAGTCTTTACGCTTCCTGATAAAAGTTTGTGAGCGTTATTTTTTCAGAAGCCCAGGCTGAAATGATTGTGGAGTGGTGATTTGTTAAGGAGCTTACCCTACCAATGCGGGTGTGAGTAATTTATTTCTAATTATTTCAATAAGCGAGCTATATAAGAAATCCGAATAACAAAGTAACTTATGCCACAGAGGAATAAATCCTGGTGCTCTCAATGTCCAGATAAGTAACCATGCTATTAAGAGCTGCCTCGTCAAAAACTGTAGTTTTGTATAATGATAGAGCTCTATTTACATAACATGCCATAGGTGTCTAATGCAAAATGGGGTTTGCATATAACCTGAGTTGAATCTGCAGCATGAATTCATAGGCCACCTCTGCATTGGTCGAAAAACATTATTTCACACTCCATCGCCCTAACAAATAAATTCATAAAGCTTACCGCTATTCCTGTAAATCCCGATCTGCGTGGATCTCTCTCCATTCAAAACAGTAACAACTTCTTACTCTTGCCCTTGAATGTCCTTTGAAGCACTCCCAGAGAGAGAATTATTCTCTGGACTGCCCCACCCTGCATCTGACCTCCAGATGTATTTCACCAAACTGGATTCTGGCCAAAGCTGGGGAAGAGATCTCACGGCTAGTGATGGTCTCATCCTTTCATCTCAAATGAAGGAGGAAAGTTACTAGGGTTTTTTCATCCTCTTTAAAAACCCACAAAATACCAAGTCTCATCTTTCCACAATAAAATTGCAGTAAAGCAGTCCAGGCTCTTTATTTACTTGGATTGTCAGGCAGGGACCGTGGCCTTCTCATTTATTCACCTTTATAACCCTAGGGTCTGGAACAGGTAGAGAGGTGCTCAATACATGGCACAGAGCTGGTGCTGAATCAATATGTATAGAATAGATGACCAAGCATTATTAATATTATATCCTAGATCTGAGAACATCAGGACACCTCAAAGGTCTGTAAAATGCATCAGGCTTGTATTTAGTAGGGATCTCATACGGGTCTCAGTGTAAGGGATTCTGTAAGATTTAAAGGAATAAAAGTTGGGATATATGGTCAGACCAAAGGAACCAGCTCAACACAACTAAAACACTTGCAAGCAAATACATAGTTTGTGCACTTATTTGGAAAGATGTTAAAAACATTATATTGTAAGTGTCAAGAAGCAAAGTACAGAAATATGAAAGAGAAAGGAAAGAGGAAATCTTCACTTTTGCTTCCATTGAATCTCATCCTGGGGGACTTTTAATCTAATTTCCACTTTGTTTTTCCCTCTAAAATCTTTATTTGTGTGTTTATGTTAACATATAGACAGACAAGATTTACATAAGCACAGGAAAAGTCTAAACTGTTCACACTGACTAATGATGTTATTGAGGGCTAGGGGTTGGGACCAGGATTTTTTTTTTTTTTTTGCTTTCTATTTTATGTATTTCTGCATTGTTGGAATTTCTAACAGTGAGCAAATATCATTTTTAAGCTAAACAAAACAACTAAAATTTTTTTTTTTTAAAGATTTTATTTATTTATTCATGATAGTCACAGAAAGAGAGAGAGGCAGAGACACAGGCAGAGGGAGAAGCAGGCTCCATGCACCGGGAGCCCGATGTGGGATTCGATCCTGGGTCTCCAGGATCGTGCCCTGGGCCAAAGGCAGGCGCCAAACCACTGCGCCACCCAGGGATCCCCTAAAATTTTTTTTAAAGCTATAATTAAGTAACTACATTTTGTGGTGTATATTGAATGTTCTATGAGCTCAATAAAATGTCAATTGTCTGGAATGCAATTAACCAAAGACCTCAATCAATTAATATCTTTTCCTGCATTACACTCTTAGGAAAAAGAAGCAAATCATATAATTTATATGAATTTAAGGAGTATTATTTGTTTAAAAAAAGCAGTTTTTAGGGTATGGCTAACAAACACAGAGTTCTAATTTACCTACCTCCATCTTTGTGTGCAATTATTAGTGCTATTTAGACATTTGCTATTCTATGTATATTCTCAGACAAGCAGCTTTTCAGAATCTCTGGCCCCATCCAGATCTACTGAATCAGAATCTCTGGGGTAGGCTCCAGGAATCTGAGTTTTAACAAGATCCCCAGCTCATAGGTATGTACATGAATATTGGCAAGCACTAGTACAGAAGACTAACTCTGAGCTCCTGTATGATTCTCAACCCACAAAGAAGGAGTTATTTCCATTAAATTGTCCTTTTAAAGATTTTGTTTACTTATGAGAGAGAGAGAGAGAGAGAGAGAGAGAGAGAGGGATGCCTGGGTGGTTCAGCGGTTGAGTGTCTGCCTTTGGCTCAGGGCGTGATCCTGGAGTCCCAGGATCGAATCCCGCATCGGGCTCCCTGCATGGAGCCTGCTTCTCCCTTGGCCTGTGTCTCTGCCTCTCTCTGTGTGTGTTTCTCATGAATAAGTAAATAAAATCTTAAAAAAAAAGAAAAGAAAGAGGGAGAACATTAGGCAGGGATGGAAGAGGCAGAGGGAGACGTAGAAGCAGACTCCTCACTGAGCAGGGAGGCTGATGTGGGGCTTGATCCTAGGAACCTGGGATTATGACCTGACCTGAAGGCAGATGCTCAACTGACTGAGCCACCCAGGTGCCCCAGATTGTCCTTTTAAGAACAGAAAAGTAGGTATTTCATATTTTCTGCAGGAAGCACTAAACAGTGTTCACCAGTAAACAAAATGAACTAGACACACAGTCATTGCTCATCTATTATTTCACCAAATAGTTGGAAATTAGAACTTAACCCAATAAAAGAGAGTGGAAAATTTCAGCTTCAGATCAGGTTGGGGAAAGTCTAATCCTGCAATTACTTCTTTTAACCACTAAACAATGCTTGGGCATTGTCGGGACAGATGCCAGATCTCAGAACTGGGACAAGGCATGGCGCTCAACATGCTACCATTCCCTATCCCATACCAATGACATTATCAATCAATTATGGCACTTTCTCCTCCCAGCCAAGATGCTACACGAGAATTCTCAACAGAGTACCACAGGTACCATGAATCAATGCTAGCATTTAAGAAGAAATACTTCTCTATCCCTATTTAAAAATTGCTAGAAATGATACTAACCTGATTAAGGAATGGTAACTAGTCTGTAGTTTAAGGCCCCCCTGGGGAAGCAAACCAGATATGAAACATTCCAAAATGGCCAAAGATTACCCTCTATATCTAGAGACATATTTGTCTCCATTCTCTAAACTCTTTGATTAGTGGCGAGAGAGATTAGAAATTAGAATCAATGAGATTCTAGACTCAGGAGGACTCTTAAAGACTATCCAGCTCAGCTGCTTCTCTCACACAGGAAGAAATACTGATCCAGAGAAATCACACTGGCCAAGTCACACAGCTAGTAATGGGAGAGCCCAACTGGGAATCCATTCTATCCAACCAGGATTTCTCCCACTGTATCTATTGGCTCCTAAAGCCACAACAGCCACTGGAAGGATAAAGTGGGTATGATACGCATACATATTTGGAGAGAGAGGGCCATATTACCCCCTAGTTCTAGGGGTGAACCAAACTCATGTAATGGCCCGTGGTACTTCTCAGGACAAGCCCATCCTCAGCCATCAGGTGGAGTGGGGATAAGCTGCAAAATGGGGACTTCCACCAGGGGGCACTGCACAGCTACTTCTGAAAGCCTGTAGGACGGGGCATCAGGAAGGCATTTTCATAGGTCAGCTTTGAGGCTGTACTTGCAGAACATCTGTCCTTCCGTCTCCCAAAGATACTCAAACTTAAGACATCTAAAACAAAACTCATGGTTGGCACAGTGTATCCACGCCAGAGCAGCAACAACAAGCCTACTTCCCCTCTTCCTGTAGTTGTCTCTCAATGACGTCACCGTTTATATGGTTGGTTATGCCAGATGGAAAACTAGAGGTCATTCCTGGCTCCTCCCTCTCCCCAAACTAAATCCAATCAACACGACCATACATTTTATCCCTAGATACCTTAGGAATTCGTCACTTCTCTCTAACTCCCCATCATTATGATGCTCTTAAATACTGACATCTCTGGTCTAGACTTCCACAGCAACTCATTAGCTGATTTCATACTTGCTACGTTCTTCTTCCCAGTCTGTTCACCACACAGCAGCCAGAGTGGATTTTTCAAATCAGAATTCTGTGTCACCCTCCTTCACTTAAAACCATTCAATTCTACCTAACAGGACCCTCAACGTCTTTACAGGATCTGATCCCACCTGTCTCTCTTGCCTCACCCCTAAATTTTCCCCTAACTTTCTGCACTCCAACACACTGATCTCTCAGTTCCTTGGCTCTTTGTTACTTCTTGTACCACAGGGCCTTTATACATGCCACCTCCTCTTTAGTTTCTATTCCTCACACATCAGTTCCAGACCCACTTCCTCAAAGAAGCCTTTTAGATTCCCCAGGGTAGGTCAAAGCTCTACAATGTTCTCACATGGGTAAGTTTTTGTTTCCTGGAGAGGACTCGCATGAGTTTATAATTATACATTCATTAGGGTATTATGTGATAAACATCTGTCTCCTCACCCACCAATCTGTTCTCAGGTATCTTTAAACTTCTGTGAGAACAGGTCTATATCCTCTTCTGCTCACTGTTTTATCCTCTGTGTCTAATCAACAACTGACACAGAGTAGACACCCAGCAAATATAAATTGATGGGCTGAATGAATGAATGAATGAATGAAGGCTTGGGATTTCAGCTTATGACACTGCCTATGAAGCAACCAGTATAACAATAATTTGTCACTTTCAGGCATGTATGAGAATCAGGTATTCTGAGATTTCCAAGGGAAAACAGCCCCTTAGCTGTATGAGTCATTCATAAAGCTCATCATCATATTTCTTCTGCAAAATGACCTATTCTTGGGAAAGGTGTAAATCATAAGATCCACGCCAAGTCATTTCTCTGGGTTCAGACATTACTGCCATGACATCATATGTCCTGTCATCTCAGACCGATTCTCCTGCCCAGGTATCAGCCTCGTAATTTGAGGCAGAGATGCCAACTACATAGGCACCCAAATTAGTCTCAGGTATGGGATAATGATGAATCTGAGATCTGTCAGCACACGAACACATCAGAGGGCAGATTCTAATGCTCTAGTATTTATGAGAGACCATGCAAGGTCAATAGAGAACACAAGGTTCTCCTGCTCTGTACCATAGTCTTGAAGCAGTTTCTAACATCCAAAGCTAATAATTAACTATACTGAACAATCCACATATTTCTGAGGTATGCCACAGCCAAGTGGACCAAAGTGTTCCAAGAGTTGAAACAGAATGTATGGTTCTGTGCCTGCTCATACATTCATGTAGGTACATGTAGGCTCTCTCTCTCCCAGCCCCCTTACCCTCATGCTCTCTCCGCCAGAGAACCCCAACATTGAGCAATGAACTAAATGTGTTTCATACAAAATTACTTTCCTCTTCCCAAGTGAACATCTACTGACTTGTTCCTGCAACAACAGGATCTTGAAACTGAAATTAACTTTCAGAAAGCAGAGAGTCCACAGTACGGCTTCCAGGTCACTCAAGTGATGTCTTGATTAGAACAATCCCCTCGTCTGAAAATATACTTAAAGCATTTCAATCAAAGCCTCAGCAAAGCAGCTTTCAACCTTTCTTCCTACATATACCCTTGCTAGTAATAGTAAATATATAAGATAGTAAAAATAGTAGTAAAAATATAAAAGAAATTAGGAGTCATGTGCAGTTCCTGGCAACCAAGCCCACTGCTGTCAATAGCTGTGTACACATACCTATATCTTATAGGAAAAGTCACCTTGGTACCCTGAAGGCCCTAAAAGGGGAAGACTGCTTCTAGTGGCTTCTACTTTACAACTGGACACTATTTTAGTCCTTGGGAATATTCTGGATTCTAGTCAGTCATGGCTAGCTCCTTGGCTTTCTGGTTTAATGTACCTATTCTATGCATAGCAAAGAAGACATAAAGCTACATCTACATGGCCTGATGCATCATGGAACACCTTGACACCTCCTTTTATTCCAGATCCCCAGATCTATTAGTTTTCCTCAGTAATCTTTGCCTTCCTTCTTATGGAATATGTTCATTCTAATTTTAATTTTCCCTTTCTCTGAAACTATGACATTCCTTGTTTTTTTCTTGGTTCCTTTCCTATTCCCCCAACCCAGGACTTCTACATCTTCCGTTCTCTTCCCAACAATTTGTTATTTCCTCCAGAGTACTAGTTCTACATCCTGGCCACATCTACAAATGATGTGGATGCAAATGCACCTATGTGTAGGCACTATACCAGAATACGTAAGTCAGAGCTCTAGGGAATGTAGCTTGGACACTGATAATTTTTTAGGCCCTTCAGTGATTCCATTGCATACTCAGGGGTGAAAACCACTATCTTGAAATTTGTTTACTTTTCACTTTCATTTACACATTTGGAATTTATTTATTGATAATTTATTTTTATTTATTGAACATTTCTTATGCGCCATTTTGTTGGAACCTGCACTATATATTTTATGTTGATACCTTGAATATTTCTATCCTCAGCCTCCCTGTTTTTCTTACTTGCACTCCCCACCAGAGAGCTCTCTGCCTCTGTCATGGTACCAACTACCTTCTACTTTCTGAGCCCCCACCCCCAGTCTAAATGATCAGTCCAGACATTTACCTTGATATTCAGACTAGGGTATCTAATTACCTATTGGACTTGTTGATTTGAGTGATCTGTGGAAAAGTCAAATTCAACATGTCAAGAAAATGTTTGACTCCCCACTGAAATCACTCCTCCTTCTGCATCCTCTTAGTTGGTGGCCCCATCATCCATCCGGTCACCCAAGTTTCAAGCCTGAGTCTCACTCCCCTCCACCCTGCTCCTGCACTCCCACCTCTCATCTAAATTTGGTGTTATTATCTCCAAAACACTGTGTTCCATACACACTGTCATTGCCTACTGCCCTAATTCAGGCTACTGATGGGTCACCCTGCTGATATTTTGCTAGCTACAGTCCCATCTTCAGCAGAATCACCAGAGTAAACTGTCAGAAGGGACCACTGACTCATGCCATTAGTTTTCCTTTGCTCAGAAGTAAAACATAAGGTCCTTAACCTGGCATACAATGCTTTCCAAGATCTGACTCTATATAACTCTCTAGCCTCAACCAGCATGAATTACTAACCCATAATCAAGGCTGCCACAAACACAAAATGGCTTACAACTTCCCTTTATCAGCTAGGATCTTTCTCACTCCCACCTTCACAATTTTGTTCAGTCACCTCTGTATGGAAAACTCAGCACCACCTCCATACATACGCTTTGGTTAATTATATTGCCCTGATACTAAGGACACATCACAATACACCATTAAAAAAAAAAAAGTGTAATAACCTGTCTTTGCTTTTGTCTTTCCCATTAGATGGTGAACTCCCTAAAGACGGTGACCACAACTTTATTGTCACTGTTTTTCTTGTTTTTTTCTTCATATTTTCAGCATTTGCACCATGGCTGGTATATTTCAAGTGTTCAATAGCTACTTAAGAAATGAATGAAAATTTCCTACCCTTAGGAAGCTTAAAATTAAAAAAAATATATTTTTTTTAGCTTTTATGTTCATTTATCAATGTCCAAACATAGTTTCTTTGCTCCCAAATTAAAAATGCACCCCAAAAGCCCCATTACACTCACATACAAACAAGACAATTTAAATTTTGCTCACTATAGTTTTCCATGAATATAGAGGGATCATGCATACTATTAAATCATAAGACTGATAGATAATAGCACTCAGGAAGTAACAGAACCTAAAACTTGACCTTGCTGTTTCTCATAATCTGAATGTTTTTTGGAAAAAGTTATCAGCAGAGAGCAGAGTCCAGAGTCATCTCCGTACAGAAACCAAGTCACACAATCAGACAATTATTGAGGCTGGTCTGCCAAATTGAGAGCTATTGATTGACCTGGTCCCACATTCAAATCAACCAGCTCCTCTTGGAAACTAGACTTTGGGACGTTATACTAAAGATGTGAATGAGTAGAACAGAGCTTTCCAAAGGAGGAATTATACATTATGCTTACTTTCCTAGAGATTTGAGCCATTGAGTAGTAAACTCAGGATGACCCTATCAAAATCCTACATTTACCAGAATTTTGAGAACTTGTTGCTTCCACTATTTCATTCTAAGTTGTTTGCAGTTTGGTTGAGCACACAAAAGCTTTCAGTTATCAGAAATGTGCTTATATATGCACATTATTTCACATTTATCTGCACCTGCCTAGCACTTGTCACCAGAGACCCCAGGAATATTCAGGGAACCACTGAACTGTGAGCAATAGTTAATAAAAAATTCCTGCAGTTTTAATTACAAACAAAAACCAAGCATGTTGCAACTCCATAAAATGGATCTGGAATACCCAGGGAACTGCTGCTGTTTATAACTACACATAAATTATATTCATCTTTCACATCGAGTTAGTGCAGCATCACAGATTGATATATAAAGTCAGCAGGTTTCAATATTCAGAAAGATATTAGTCTACCACCTGTTTCGGAATTCTCTGTAACCTAGCCTCCAAAACAAATAGAAATTAATAGGCAACTTTATTCATCCTTCCCATCACAAAGATCTCTCTCTCTCTCTCTCTCTCTCTCTTTAAGTCACCTTCCTATCTAGGAAGCTAAACCAGGGACTACTAAGAACTTTGGTGCTCTAAGTTTTGAGAAGTAAAATTGCTATGCTTTGTCCAAAGATCATTAGGGATAGGAAGAAATCAGGAAGCAAACCAAATATCAGAGCTTATCCTTCCTTTTGAGTCCTAACTACCAAGAAACACGGTGAAAGATATCATATGAAATTATTAGGGCTCTTGGTCTCCATTTACTTATTCCTTCATTCACCACCTATTTGTGACCAGGCCTTGTACTGGGCACTTTGCACACAAAGACAGTTAGAAAGTGACCTGCCTCCTTTGCAAAAATGCTCTATCTCTCTATAATAGGATGATTCACCTAAGCAATCACACAATTGGGTAAATGTGAGGATGGAGACATGCATCCTTCATTCACTCTTTCAATAAAAATATTTGGGCTTGACTTTTAGAAGTCAGACATTAGGGGTACCTGGGTGGCTCAGCTGGTTGAGTGCCTGAGCCTTTCAACTCAGGTCATGATTTCAGGGTCATGAGATTGAATCCCGTGAGTCTCCTTGAGATTCTCTTCCTCTTTTCGTCTTTCTCCCTGGCCCTCCCTTCACTTCCACATGCACACACACTCTCTCTCTAAAATAAATAAATCTTTAGAAAAAAAAAAATCAGACACTATATTAGGCACTACTGAACTAAATCCAGATCTTGCCTTTGAATTGTTTATAAAAGGTGTTCAGAAAACAGTAAATACACAATTACAAAATAGTGAGATTGGGCTAGGGTAGGCCAGGTGCATGATAATATCTGCCAAGGTCCTCCTATTCAGATGTAGAGGTCAAGGAAACTGATAAAATGGAGCACCCAGGACAAGACTTAAGAATGAATTTGCATTTAGACCAGTGAAGGAGATAGGTGTGGAGATGGGAACAGCCGGTCAAGGGACCTAGATGCTAGCAAGAACATATACTGTAATGATTTAAAGACTAACATTGGGATTACAGCAGTTACCCCAAAGAGCTTTTATATGGCAAAAGGAGCAAGAGATATTAGAATCCTTCTGTGTAAACTTTGTAAGTGATTATTCAAACCTTGCAAGTGAATCTAATTAATAAGAAGTAAAGCTTCTTCACAGAAACCCCAGGTACCATTTTGGAGGAGGAACCTCAGAAGACATATAACAAAATTAGATCATATAAGGGGAAAGGCAACTCCATTCACCAAAGAAGTCACCAGGAAAGCATGAGAAGAAAGCAGACCAAAAACTATGAATCCTCAGCCTCAAAAGTGGGCCCAGGGAGATAGGATCAAAGCTTTAAATCATATATAAAAATGCCTAATGCAGGGTCTGGGGCAGAAATATTTAAAAGTCAGATTTATTTACCTGAATCAAATAATACAAGGCATCATCCCTACTCTTCTTTTGGAAATACTAAATGAGAAAAATGAACACTTAGCAGTATGGTGCTAGTATGTTACTATCAGCTATGAGAGAGCAGTTAATAATTTATATAACACATTGGTTCAGCTAGGAAAGATATTTCTTACTTCAGAAACAAACAGTTCAGACTAACATATTAAAGCTTTTTAAAGGGGTGAAGAGGGCACCCAGACTGGGGTATGAGGACCTTGCCTGATGGGGCCCGCAGCTCTGTCCTTCTGAGACAGAAAAACTGGAAGAATTATGTAACTAAGAATGTCATCCATATACTTCTATTCATAGAAACACTCTCCAATACAATGAGGAAAACCCTTCTCCTCATATCTATAGTAGCTGGGGCTGCAGATTTCCTTGAAAACAAAAATATTCAAACCTTGTTTGGGTCACAACAGATAAAACCAAGTAAGCCTTTTGCATTGAATCATATTAGTAACCATTTGACCTTGTAGTTAACATGCAGGAGAAAGCCAGACCTTCTAGTAATTATAGAAGTTGTGTGTATAAATATTTTAAGGATATTTGTAGAATTATCAGATTATCGTGTGGTCATTTCTGTTAGTTTCCAGAAAAAGAATCCTGTTTTCATCCAAACATCTTTTGTTCTCCTTAAGACCCAAACTGCCACATACATAACAAAGATAAATTATCCCCCTACTCAGCACACCATTTTCCTAAGTCTGTCCGCCTCCCTCACATTTTCTTTCTCTTTCACCTTTCCCATTCATTGCCTGTGAGTGTATCATGAAGGAATAACTGAATGGCCAAGACACACACACACACACACAAATCCAACGGATATGGCCAGCAAAGTTGGCAAGCTGACTTGGAAGGTCATAAGAATCCAAGTTGGAGTTTGATCAAAGTACATAAAGTTCAGTGAACTTTGTCTACTCCAATAAAAGACAGAAACAAAATTAGTAACCAAAAAGCAACTACACCTAGATGAACAATAGGGTTGTAAGGGCTCCTTTCAATTTCACCGGGGCTTCCATTTATATGGCCTCAGCTCTCCAGCCAAACTGAGCTGAGCTAGTTTTTGCCAAATAGGAATTTCTAATCTCAGGCTAATGCTTTCCATTTCCCAAACCCACACTGGGTTCCATATGCTTCTCACATCATACTCAGACACCCAATGTGGCTTCTGGGATATTTGTCATTGGCTTCTAACTATCTGAGTTAAGAAACACAGTGTATTAGTTTGCTAGGGTGGCAGTAACAAAGTACCACAAACTAGTGGCCTAAAGAACAGAAATTTACTTTCTCACAGTTCTGGAAGTCAGAAGTCTGAGACTAAGGTGTGGGCAGGGTTGGTTCCCTTTGAGGGCTGTGAGGGAGACTCTGTTCCAGGTCCTTCCCCCAGCTTCCAGTGGTTTGCTGACAGCTCTGGCATTCCTTGGCCTGTAGATGCATCACCCCATTTCTGGCTTTATCTTCACATGGTGTTCTCCCTGTGTGTGTCTGTCCAAATTCCTCCTTTTTATAAGGACACCACTCATACTGTATTAGGGCCCATCCTAATGACCTCATTAAGAAAAGAAAAAAAGACTTATTTGTCTGAGAGAGAGGAGAGGCAGAGAGAGGGAAACGGTCTTAAACAGACTTTGTACTGAGTCTCGAGCCCTACATGGGGCTGGATCCCAGATCCTGAGATCATGACCTGAGCTGAAATCAAGAGTTGGATGCTTAACTGACTGTGCCACTCAGGTACCCCTAATGATCTCCTTTAGAAAATATATTTATTTATCTGAGAGAGAGAGAGAGAGAGAGAGAGAACATGCATGAGCACGAGCAGTGGGGAGGGATAGAGGGAGAAACAGACCTCCCTGCTGAGCAGGGAGCCCAACTCAGGGCCCAATCCCAGGATCCCAGGATCCCAACCTGAGCTGAAGGCAGATCCTTAACTGGCTGAGCCAGGTTCCCCCTTAATGACTCCATTTTAAATTAACTACTTGTGTAAAGACCCTGTTTCCTCACATGGTCACATTCTAAAGCACTGGGAATAAGATCTTCAATTTAATAATAGAAGTAAATAGAAAATCTTTTAAATAATATGAATTTTTAGAGGATCCAATTCAATCCACAACACGCAATAATATCTTTACCATTATTATTATTCAGCTGAGTCCATGGAGCAGCAATCACAATGGGAAAGACACAGGCTTGTAGTTAAATGGACTTGCGCTGAGACTCAGCTCTGTCATATTCTCTGAGCTTCCCTACCATGTGAGAGAAAATCCTCATCATGCAAGAATGATGTGAAGACAAAACAGGGAAAGCAACTTCTATAAAGAAGTAATGACAAACCTTGCACATTACAGATCACTGGTAACCATTTACACCCAGCTAGAATAGCCTGTCAGGTCAGACTTCTCTTCTAATAAAATGATCATAATGCAACAAAATCAAACCCATTTCCTTCTTTTCTCATTATCAAAATGAAACCTCTTAAAAATAACTTTAAAAAATTTCTTAAATATCTTTGCTTACCTCTGAGATTCCAAATACCCTTTTCCTCCCATAGTAAATAAAGGTTTTTATTAATGGTTGCTGTTTACCTAAATCTATAGAAAGGAATAATTTATATTACTTTCTTAATTGCTTTCTTAATTTAGCAATCTAAATTATTCCTTCCTGTTTAACTTTTTATATTTGATTGCAAATTCTTGGAATGGAAGAACAGTGTATTCAATGATATCTGAAAATATGTTCCAAAGATAGCCTTTGTGTTGACTACCTTCTCTATGTCATTCAAGAGGAATTTAGTGACATTGTGAAGAGTATCTCTGCTTCCCAGTCTGTTCTTCCTCACTAATTCTGAAGTCCACTGTCTCCTGGGGAACTATTGCTACCTCTGCTAGGTACAAGCTCGACGGGAGCAGTGGAAGGAACACACCAAGGTAGAATCTCAAGTCCTTGAAGGGGAATAACAGAGACCAAAGCTGGAGGCAAGGATGGTGATGAATAAGCTACACATCAGAAACCAGAGAGCACAACATCCTGACCTCATGGCTTCTAAGCCCTTGGGGCTGACAGATCAAGAGCCACAGGTGCAGAACATGTGCTCTCCTCTTCACCTCTGCCTCAAAGTAACCCTTAAACTCATTATAATGCATTTGCACTGAGGGTACAGCACCTGTCCCACCCTCATGGAGAAAGGCTACCAAGACATGAAGATTCAGGTACAAACCTTGTAGGATCAAAAACTATCCCTCCCAACCTGTGGGAGAAGTCCCCTAAATGGAGGCAGCCTCCATTAGAGGCCACCCCAATGCACATCACAGCTCTTCCCAGCTTAGAGAGACTCAATAATATCCAATCCTAAAACCACCTTGAGTTGGTTCCCCCTCTTGGAACCCGCCCACTATCCCATCTTGGGAGTATACTTTAATAAACTGGTTTGTGTTTGCTACATCCTTTTTTTTTTTTGTTCTACATCCTTCTGACTCTATATTCAGCATGGATCCCCATGTAAATCTTCTTGTGGGGAATCCAAGGACTGAGACCTCCATTCACACAATGCAGATTCTCCCACCAGTAACACCTCTACCCTTATTATCAAAATCTGCTTACAGAAAAACCACTGATGCATCCTTGGGGATTTAAAAAAAAATTTTTTTTTTTGCATCCTTGGGGATTAAGTAATAAAGTCCTCTGGAGCTTCTGGGTAATATATCAGGCAGGTTGTAGACTGCACAAGAATGCCCCAGTATAATCACTGAAAATCTTTACATTTATTACAATTCTCTAGCAGATAGTCCCAAAATCTTGTTGTCCGATATATGTGGACATTATAAACATTTTCTAATCTGTACAAGAAAGGATTCTTTTTAACATTTGCAAGACACAATGCATGGGCTGACTTTGACCTTGCTGCTGGTAATGCTTATATAACCTTTTCAAGAGATTCTTGGGCAAGGAGATGGAAGACAAAGGAAAAGAGCTCTGTGCAACCTCTAGCACCGGTCATGTGAGGAGCTGACTTGGAAAGAATCTTCTGCAAAGTCCTATATCAGGATCAGCCTCTCCCTCAGTGTCAGCTCAGGGAGGAAAATTTTTAGTCAGGAGGGGCTCCTGGGTAACTGGTGCCCACATCTACCAGCCCTTAATGTGGCTCATCAGCAAGGTGGGGCACTGAAGTATGAATTTCTTTTTGGCAAATACTCCACTTTCTGGTTCCCACATGTGAACAGAGACCTGATCCCTGGGGAACTGACAACCATGTTCTCTTTACCTGCATCGCAGTTGAATTTCCTGGGAACCATTTGGTAGAAATCTGGCCTACTGATAGTGATAAAGACCTTGACTTGGTGCCTTCTAATACATCAGAAGGAGAGTTTTTTATTGTCTCAGTACAATACAGCAATCTGACCAATAAGGCCAGTCAATGGAATCACTCTACAACATATTTTTTAAAAACTTAATGAGGGTAAGAAGTAGAAGAAAAAGTGTGTGTTCAAACAAATGTATATTTTAGGAGAGGAGTGTAAGAAAAATTACAACAATAAATTTGCAGAAGTGGGGAGGGCAAAATCATCTGATACATCAACACTGATGCTCTGAGAGAAAAATGAATGGGATAATGGAGAACGAAGCCCAGTGGATGGAAGTTTGTGAAAAACAGAATGGAGAGAGGGAAGTAACTCAAGTTTAACAACCTCTGAAGCAGGAGAGGGGTGGGACACCACGTGGCAGATAGGACTGAACACATTTTTTGGTGGGGGAGGGGAACCTAACAAATTTTGGACACCTGACTCAAAATCAGCCAATCAGAAGCATCAAGAGGCACAGTGTGAGAATTTAGGTGAACATTTATAACACAGAGCTGGACTGGGAACTGGTATCGCAGCTAATGGTGTCAGATGTCCCATCAACCAAGATTCAGCTGCAGAGGCCACTTTCGAAAGTGTGATGAAGAAAAAGAAAATGTTGAGAAAGGAGGAGCCAAGCAGAGATAAAGAAGCAGGCACAGGCAGTCAGAGAAGTGTCAACACAGAGACTACCTTCCAGTTCACTGAGGGCTTCCTGAATTCCAGGTTCAATTCCTGACAAGTGCACTTCCTTCCAGAGGGAGCCCCAGAGCCTGGCAACAAAATACCCTTACTCTTTCGTTGAGCTAGCCTCAGTGAGTTCATGCTCCTTACAATCACAGCTTTGTCACAAGAACTTAAGGAATGCCAGGCATAGGAAGAGAAAATCTAAGAGGCAGTGAAAGGCTTGAGGCAGTTCACGGGGAGTTGTCCATGGGGTGATGGAAGGTATCAAGCCATGGTCTCTGTCATCAGAAAAGGTCCAGGGCTTTTAATTGCACTGATAAAGAATGACTCATTGGCCCTAAGATGAAAAGACCAGCTATCATTACCGAGCTGGGGGCGTAGGGAGTAGGAGCAGGGAGAGAAGAGCTCTCTTAAGATTCTGTACATCTTGACAGGCAAGAATTAAAATTAGGGAAGGCTACTTCATGATTTTTTTTCAGCATTTTATAATGAGGTTTTAATTCCTCCCCACAATGTTTCCACTGAAGAGAAGTTCCCTTCAATAAGAATACTTTTTGCAGATTGTTAAAAGGGACAGTGTGAAAACTTCACTAATATTTAGAAATACATGTAGGAGAACTAACTTGATTCCTTCATCATATTTTCAAGTAACCGGTATGGGCTCCATTTCTGACCACATAACATAGCACAGATAGACTTTTGTGTATCAAAATTAATGAAAAAAGCAGGGATTTAGCGATCTCAGTAGTTCTCCCAATTTAAATACACTTAAGTAACTGTGAAAACTGGTCAGTTTACACATAAAGTCATGCCAGTTTAAAACAGAAAAGTTCCATTGATATTGACCACATTTTTGGCTCCTATTAAATTGCTACGTAAATACATAAAGCAGGTCTGTAATACTATATGTCTGCAAAAACATATTTTTGGCAAATAAAAGTCTTTCCATTTTTAATCTCAGTCTTCCTTACTCAGTATTCTTAAATATTTTTAAATTACTTGTGGTTTTAAGTATCTTATCTGCTCTCCACTCCCCCACCCTACCGCCCTTTTTCCATCTTGAATTTATTCATCCTTTTCTTTTACAGAATCAACGCATAAATTAGTTTGTTTTAATGCAGATTGCAATTTCCAGTGTCTGCAAAATCCAGCCTCCGGTTGTTAGTGGAGCAACATCAGAAGTTCAAGGTTAATGAACGATGATGCTAGTGGGTGGACTTGTGGTCTCCTAAAAGATACACCCATATCCAAACCCCTAGAATCTGTGAATGTGATCTTTGGAAAAATGGTCTTTGTGGATATAGTTAAGCCTTTCCACCTGTGGTCATCCTGTATTATCTGGTGGGCCCTAACTCTAATAGCAAATGTCTTTAAAAGGGATATTAAGAGGACAGATACAGAAAGAAGAGAAGGGAGAAGGCCATACGAAGAAGGAGGCAGAGATGAAGGGATGCAACCACCAAAGAATGACCACCAGAAGCTGAAGAGGCAAGGGAGGAGCCTTCCTGCAGCCTTCAGAGAGAGAACAGCCCTACCTGATTTCGGGTGCCTGGCCTGCAGAATTGTGAGACAAAAATTTCTGTTGTGTTAAGCCAAGTTTATGGTAACTTGTTACAGCAGCCCTAGGAAACTAATACAATGATTAAATGGAATCTATTTTTTTTCATTTGCTTTTCATTAAAGTTGCAAATCATACAAAACACTGATTTTTTTGCCAATATAATCTTTAACATTAAAAATATGTATATTGGGGATCCCTGGGTGGCGCAGCGGTTTAGCGCCTGCCTTTGGCCCAGGGCGTGGTCCTGGAGACCTGGGATCGAATCCCACGTCAGGCTCCCAGTGCATGGAGCCTGCTTCTCCCTCTGCCTGTGTCTCTGCCTCTCTCTCTCTCTGTGTGACTATCATAAAAAAAATGTATATTGGAACAAAATGTTAAAAAAATTAGAAGTCAAGATGACATTTATTTGTGAGTGCTGTTTATTAAAAAAAAAAATCACAAAATGGTTTTAAGTGGCAATGGTATTTAAATATTTATGTACTTTCCTATTTAATGTTAGCCACCACAACAATTGAATGAAATCTATAATCCATAAGAAAAAATCACAATTCTAGTTTTAATATACCACAAGATACATTTTGCAAGGTAAGAGCAGAATGAAGCCAGTAGAAAGCACAATATATAACGAGATCCATTTTAAAATGGTATCAGAATTAAGACATAGTTCAGGGGATCCCTGGGTGGCTCAGCAGTTTAGCATCTGCCTTTGGCCCAGGGCGCGATCCTGGAGTCCCGGGATCAAGTCCCACATTGGGCTCCCAGCATGGGCCTGCTTCTCCCTCCTCCTGTGTCTCTGCCTCTCTCTGTCTCTGTCTATCATACATAAATAGATCTTAAAAAAAAAAAAAAAAGACATAGTTCGATCTCAGACAATCTATTGGATTCCTACTATGTGCCAGGCATTGTGCTGGGCACAGAAAGGTCCTATCCATCTATCAAAGTGCATTGACTCTACTATAGGGATAGGTATATAAATAAATTGGTTAATTTCTAAATTAATTAAATTCAGAATACAAAGCCTGGGAGTTTTAGGAGATACCTTAATTTCAGTGCTTTATCCGTGATTCTGAATCATTTTGTATTTTGAAACTAAAATTTAAGCTCAAAATAACTAGGTTGAAATTAATATGTATTGATAAAATCTGTGAAACATATTCTCAGATTAAAAAATCAGACGTCTTAAAATTGGGCAAATTTGGTATAATGCTGCATATATATTTAAAAAATATATTTGAGGGCAGCCCTGGTGGCTCAGTGGTTTAGCATGGCCTTCAGCCCAGGGCGTGATCCCGGAGACCTGGGATTGAGTCCCACATAGGGCTCCCTGCATGAATCCTGCTTCTCCCTCTGCCTGTGTCTTTGCCTCTCTCTCTTTCTCTCTGTGTCTCTATGAATAAATAAATAAAATCCTTTAAAAAAATAAAAATAAAAATAAAATATATATTTGAAATTAGTTTTCAGTTGCTTGACCAATAGCAATTCTATCACTTATTTCAGGGCTATGAACACATCCATTGGCAATACAATTAGCAGTTGTGGATAAAAAGCAGCTCTGTTGGAGATTTAAATGTCCAGAGAAAACATCTGGCCAGTGCCAGATGTTTTCTCTGGACATTTAAATATATTGAATATATATATATATATATATTCTGCAGTTGTTGAAAATAATGTCTATTAAAATGTTTTAATCACAGAAAATAATTATGAAATAAGGTCAGGTGATAGAATCAGGGTACCCAGCTACATTATGATTTCAACTACATAAAAATATTCATAGTGATTATCTCTGGGAATTTATATTATGTGTGTTCCAGGTAGTACCCAGAATAATGCTGGATATGTTGTTACACAGTATTACATAACCAATTGTTGTTGAATGTCTACTTATCATTTCCACAATAATGATTTTGCATTTAAAAAAATAGTTCTATCCTAATTTTAACTAATAGGACCATGTTCTCAAGGGAACCTAAAAAAAATTTGAATTCATAGATAAATATGAATGAATAAATATGATAATGAATAAAATAATGATAAAAAATAATGATAAAATAAATAATGAATAAATATTTATCTATGAATAAATTCATAGATAAATATAGATTTGGTAATATATACCACAAATAAGGTCAAAACACCAGAACTGTCCATGCTATCATGTTCATGAATGCATGATCTATCACTATTAGACAATCCATTGTCTCTAAGTAAAATGCAAACGTCACCAGGGGGATCTCTGGTCTGGAAGGTGACAACCATGGCCTGCTCCATTCTATGAAGTAGATTTCCAGCTTGGTTGGTTCTGGCACATCTAAAACTTTGGTGTATTGTGAATTAATATTGATGTCTGCTGACACAGCTGCCTAGTGGGAAGGTAGGCATTTAGTGTGGTTGTACATATGGGACACTTGGTAAGATAAACAAATGGTAAACCAAAGGAATTTGGGATGTGAGCTAAGTGCAAGTGTAGGGCAGAAATAAGTTCCAGACTTTTTACTGGAGGAGATAGGCCAGAATGAGGAGAATTTAGAAGTGGAGACTAAGACAGGCAGATAGGGGAACAGGAGTATCTTTTATTTGTAGGTTACAACTGAAATTGAGGAAGGGTACCAAGGGGTAAAGGCATCAGCCAGGCCAAGTGAAAGGTAAGAGTAGCTATCTATCTATCTATCTATCTATCTATCTATCTATCTATCTATCTATCATCTATTTATTTATTTCACTTATTCATTCATTTATTGACAGAGAGAGACAGCACAAGAAACAGCAGGAGATGGAAAAGCAGGCCCCTGTTCTGCAGGGAGCCTGATGCAGGGCTCGATCCCAGAACCCTGGGATCATGACCTGAGCTTTGTGTCATTCAAATTAATAATCTGGAGCATTTAGACAGGATTCAATCCAGAGGGTGACTTTTGGTGGATGGATGGGGGAAAAGGCAGAAACACTGGGTGTTCAGGAGGTCTCCAGTGTTAAAAAAAAAAAGGGGGACTCAACTTGCAGTTTTGTTCAAGACTGGCACCACATGCACTCAAGCCTTCTGGCGATACTCAAGGCAGATCCAGTCAGGAAGGCCTCCTGAGAGTTAGGCCCAAAGTAACTGGTCATCCCAGAGGTTGGGAGGAGATGAGAAGGGAGCTTGGGTTAGGATGCTGGCTTTGACAACTGATGAGAAGATGATTTCCCTTCGGGCTGTAGAGATAGGGATGTTGCAAGATGAGAAAGAGCTGGAGGCCAGTCAGAAAAGTAAATTCATAGCAATGTAGAATATAAGACAAACTCTTAGGGCACTTGGGTGGCTCAGTTGGTTATGCATCCACCTGTGGCTCAGCTCATGATCCCAGGGTCCTGGGATGGAGCCTCACATCAGGTTCCCTGCTCAACAGGGAGTCCACTTCTCCTTCTGTCCCTGCCCTTAGCTCATGCTCTCTCTCTCCCTCTCTCTCTGTCTTTCTCAAATAAATAAATAGAATCATTAAAAAAAGACATAGCTCTTTGGTGGCAATGCATCCTTATTTACCCATCTGGGCACATTTTTCTAAGAATTTCTACTGAGCTGTGAGGAACAGAAAGATTATTTTAGTTGTGGAAGTAACTGACCAGAGTTACATGGTATGTGCCAATGCAGGAGGATTTCCAAGCCCGAGGTGACGTACCACTTATCTTTGAGTAGCTTTGAAAATAAAATCATACCACAAAACCATGCAGTGATGTGAGTTGTTGATTATGCTTCAGAGAGCTAAGAAAGTCCTAGATTTTAACTAATAAAGTGGGTCTACAAAAATTCATTTCTAAAACAAATAATGTAATGCTAAGTTCATTAGGATTGAGCCATTTGTTTTGTAAGGAAAATGAGTAATGGATAATTAAAATGCCATGCATCACTGATTATTAGTGACAATTGGTATTTTCACAGTATTCAAAAAATACAAAAATTGATTTAATTAAATTTACTTTAGCCAGTACCTCATAAGAATAAAGTAAATGGCCTGTGGCAGACAAGTATGACCACATGGCGTTGTGAGTTATTTCTTGGATATATTTCTTTAGTCACTAAAACTATTTTGTCTAGCTGCCACTGTTTTATTGGGTTTTTAAAAATCTGAATGTCTAGCATTTAACACAAGACTCTTGCTTCGAAATGACTATACTTCACATTCATATGAAATGTATTAGATTTTCAGGAAAGTCCATATATTGATGTAATTCGAAGAACTCTAGACTGATGTTAGCTTGAACAGTGGGCATTACAAACTGTTTCTGTCAGTGTGGCCATTCCTACTGCCCCCTTTGCCACATGCTGCCCTCACAAACATCCCCACTCTGGGCACTTTCCCTGTGCTCTTCCTCTTTTTTATTTATTTTTATTTTTATTTTTCAATTTTTCCCATGTTCTTCCAAGGACTCTTCTACTTCACCTACTCAAACTCCCTTCTGAATAAAATGGAGTGAAGAGAGCTAGTGTCATTTCAGTTTATCTTTATGTCACTTTTCAGAAGATAAAAAAAAAAAAAATGAAAGTGTTTAACCAATGTGTCCAGTCTCTGGGTTCCCATAGGGGGTTGGGGTTGTGCAGCTGGTGTATATATGGGGCAGAAAGGGGAACTTCCCCTTCCCCCCCAACCCCACCACTGCCCAGCAGACCTGAACTGTAGACTGTCCCTCACCAGCCCTCTACCTGGGGCCTCCTTGCTCTGCACACCTGGGTGGCCTGAGTCCTGCTCGATCCACCTTTCCTTGAGGGTTCTGAATTGAATGAGTTAGAAGACTGACTTCGGTTTTGTCAACATTTTGAGGGTGACTGGGAGAAAACTGGACATTTGGGTTCCCTGTCTTATTGAACTATTGAAATTGGGTCCCAGACTGACCAAGTTTTAGCAAAAGCACAATAACATGAAAAGCAATATTAGGAATTATAATTTTGCTGCAGTTTTCATTTTATAAACAGAATAACTACACCTATGTATGCTTGTATGATGTCAAGGGAGGTTTGTCAATTATTCTTTCTTGCAAATGACTAGGCTTTTCTCTTGACTTTTGTGATATTCATATATTCTTTCTTTTAACAAATGATGTTAAAAGAGGCATCTGGGTGGCTCCGTCACTTAAGCATTTGACTCTAGATTTTGGCTCAGGTTGTGATCTCAGGGTTGTGAGATGGAGCCCCACATTCGGTCCTGTGCTCAGCGGGGAGTCTGCTTGAGACTTTCTCTCCTCTCTCTGATCCTCCCTGATCATACTCTCTCTCTCTCTCTCTCAAAATAAATAAAACTTTAAAAAAATAAAATAAATGTTAATAGTAAATGATCCTCTTGCCTTTCTCTCTCCAGCCATCATTTTTCCTCCTAGATTACAGAACTGACTTTCAATTTGATCCTTTTCTGTCAATTCTCCAGCAGCATTTAAGTGCTCAGGTAGATCATGCAAATGAGGTCATTTGGGGAATCACCACCAGTGCTCAGGCTTCCCACTATAGTCAGAAGTAGATTCAAACTCTCTAGAGTGACCTACAAGGCCAAATATAAACCGACTGACCCCTGCCTATATTTCTTGCTTCATCTCTCACTAGTACTTTCTTTTTTAAAAAAAGATTTATTTATTTGAGAAAGAAGACAGAGAGACAGAGAGAGAGGAAGAGAAAATCTGAAGCAGACTCCAGGCTGTATATAGAGCCTGACTTGGGACTTGATCCCACAATTGGGAGATCATGGCCTGAGCCCAAACCAAGAGTTGGATGCTATACAGACTGAGCTGCCCAGGTGCCCACCTACCAATCTTCTTGTTATACTTCAGCTATACTTAACCTCTATGTTTCTTAGCCACATCAACTTCATTCCTACCTCAGGGCCTTTGCACTTGCTATTTCCTCTTTTTGGATCACAACTCCACCAGATCTTTAAAGGCCTGTTTCTATAATATATTAGTATCTTACTTGTCATACAGGTCTTAAATGCCCCTCCCATACAAACCATCAATTTCCCTTTGGTTCCCCCCTCCTCCGATCCTATCCCTCTGCTTAATTTTCTCCCTAGTATCTGCCTCCATCAGGTGTTCTTGTACTTCTGCTGTCTCCCTTTTTATAGGTATAGCCCTATGGGTGCCAGAGCTTGTCTCTCTTCTTTAACACTATCCCAGTATCTACAACAGAAGATAACATAGTAGGTGCTCAATACATGTTTATTGAATTAGTTAATTAATAGCAATTGTTTTCAGAACTTGTCCTTCTTTGGTGAAATAGAAAAAAAAAAAAAAGCCATCCTTTGATAGGACCCAAACTTTGGGGACTAATTTGCAAGTCTATAAAATCCCTAATTTGAAGATCCATTGCTTTTACAAAGCACCCTCTGCAAAACTCCAGCCTATTATCTTTTCTCCTCATGTTGGGATTTTATTTAATCCCACATGTCATTAATAAATCAACAGCAGCATCTCAAATTAGAAGCTGTGCTGAACTGTTGAGGGAAGAGGGGATTTCAAGCAGTTTTACCTTAGTATTGATACAGTTTTTCTCTTCTCTCCCAGATGAATGAAGACAATTTCCCTTCACTTAGCTCAATTGATTTGCACTAAAAGAGTGAATCATTCTGATGAGTCCTGGGGAGTGGCTTTGGAGAAAGGCCACTTGTGAGAGAAGATAGGAAGTGGGCAGCAGGGGAATGGGTTGTGTGGGGAGCTGGAATCTAGCAGGAAAGCACTGGACTCCTGGATCAGAAGGGACAAGCTGTGACATACGAGGAAAGAGAGGGAGCTAGGAGGGCTTCGCAGCAAACCCACCCCATTTCACCCTTTTACTCAAGGCTGGGTCTGCCTCATGCCCTTTTGATATGGCATCAATTTGTTCAATATCAACAACAACAACAACAACAACAAAACCTCTTAATAAAGCTATAAGGAACAAAGGGACAGAGGGAGGGAGGAACAAAGGGACAGAGGGAGGGAGGAGGAGAGAGAGAGAAACTGAAAAACAGGAAAAAGAGTTCAATGAGAAAAGAAGTTTAATGATTAATTAGGTTAATAAAAGATCAAAGTAAAGAATCTATTTGTGGCAGGAATGAAGATAGAGCTTTGTGCTGAGTAAATTCAATGGCATGCAGAGGCCTGGACAGACACTGAAGACACTGGAGCATTTCCAGAGACACTGACCCAAGCCACAGCTTAGCTCCTTAACCCCTAAGCAAAGAAGCAAAGTCCATTTCAAGATCCACCTGGCCCTGCCTTCCAGGAGGATTTGCGTTATTCTTATCAACCTCTTTTCTCTCCCACTGTGGGTAGGGGTCTCGTCAGTCTTCAGCACCATTTTTAATATGAATCCAACCTTTCTGACAACTCTCTTGAGCTCCCCTGTCTCAGATCCAACATCAAGAACACTCAGGGTATCCCCCAACAAGGGAAAATGGGGGCATTTCCGGGGTCCAAGTTCATGCTCGACTCTAGCCATGTCTGTTCTGCCAAGGAAGTGAATTCACAGGAGAGCATCTGGAAAGCGAGGAGTCTGAGTCCTATGATAAGGAATGCCTATCTACCAGGTATTAAAGATGAAATAGGGCTCCAGGAATTTTGTCTTAACTTGCAAGGAAGGAGATGCTATTGTTAGTTGTGATCAGTGTGGATTTTCAAGTTTTCTTAGAAGCACGGGTGTTTGCTCTCAGGATAACTATGTTGTTTTCCTTTAGGGCTTGTCTGTACACCATGAAAACAAAGAAACCAGACTAATCCTGGTCCTCCTTATTGGCTTCCTCTAAAACCTTGAGTGGTTTGCAGTTCATCCAGGTCTGCCTAGTTTTCACTGAAGAAAAATCCATTTACCACAGCATTCAAAACAATTTAGCAAGCCTAGGGAGAAGATGGGCAAGGGGTAGCGCTGGGGGCTAGGACCAGGACTGGGGTGGGGTGCAAGGGAAGGGAGGCAACCAATCACATTTCCTGCATCCCTGTATACTGTAAGGTGACTAGCGCAGTCCACTTTACAAGCTGAGCCAGGGGCTTCTTTGGAAGAGTCCAATGCCATGAATGAGTGTCCCTCCAGCTCCTGAGTTAGCTGCTGTGAAGCATGCATTGCATTATGACTATCCTGAGAAGAGATACCCTTTAAGTGCCATCCCGGACAGTGCAAAACACAGAACACCCTACAACTGAAAGTGCAGCAATTTCTTAAACTTCAAATTGCTTGACAATAAAACCAAAATTTGTTATTAGACGATGAATTAAAATATACACGTATACACACACAGACTGTACACATACACAAGGGAGCCTGATTTTATAGTGGTGTTTGGGAGGAGAAAGGATATAGGATATCAAGACTATTCAGTGTTAGGGTAGGTGGGACTAGTGGCACAATTCTTAGCCACCCTAATAGTGGAGGACGGAGGGGCTTGTGCAGAGCTAAGCCAAAGGGAACCCAAAGGCAGATTATACCAATCCACTTGGGGTCACAGACTTCATGAGCTAGCCCTACACTAGCTAGCTAGTGCCATTTTATAAGTGAAAAATCTGAGGGCCTGGAAAGCTTAAGTAGTTTGCCTAAAGGTGCACAGTCCACGGGGAAGCTAGGACTGGCCCTCCAGGGTACTTTCCTGTCTTCTTCCTCTGCTGTGTGGGGGCAAAACATCTGATTGGAGATGTGACTACAAAGAAGGGAGTCATGGAACTGTTGTCCTCTCCCCTCCCCAAAGCGTGGAGTCTAGCTGGTGCTACCACAGAATAACAATGGGCCTCCTATTCAGACTTGTACAATGGATTTGAGGATGGCACAAAGTATGTGATCTTCTTGTGTGTAGTCTGTGTATTTTTTCAACTCGGTCTGAATGCCGGTCCATGGTAAACCTATATGCTCTCTGAAGCAGAAATCATTTCTCCTCTCTGTGACTGAACACTCATCAAGGCCAAGACCTATGCATTCTATGTTTCTGATTCACCCCCATAATGCAAATGGATGGCAATTAACGAACTGACCGGAATTGACATCCCCTTCGTGACTAAGGAGACAATGAAAGGCCTTATCACTTATCTTGGAGGGTGATAGACGGTACTATCTGTTAATAATTCTCTTTTTCCTCCCATGCCTACTGGGAGAAGTTTAAAGCACCTGCCACTGCCAGTAACTTTGGGATTTGCCATGGAATTGGCTTTGACCAATAAAATGTGGGCAGAGGTCACAGTGTACTAGTTCTAAGCAGAGCCTTTCTGCCTGCCCCTCTTGTGTTTCTGCATCCCTCATGTGGACAACATGCCCCTGAAGCCCAGGTAGGGCTGTTACTGGGGTCTAGGCTCTGGGATAATAAGATAGGAGGAGCAGGCCCATCTTACAGGTTGGAACCAAGTGTAGCCAAGCCTGGCAAGGACCCAGCAGAACCATAGCAGACCCAAAGAGGCATGAGTGGCAAATAAATGTTGCTTGGTGTACCTACTACATTTTTTCTGGATTGTTACCACAGCAAAAACTATTATACGGAATCTATGTTGAAAGTCTATTTGCCATAGAGCCAGATGCCGTGAACTGTCCTCAGTCAATTTGGTCACACAAAACATGGAGGGCCTTTTTGGTAGATAATGATATCTACCAAAGAAGTATGACCTTGCTACTGACTTACAATGAAAGCAAACCTAGATCAGATATCCCTACATAGATGTAAATATTTATTCAGTAAACATGGATTAGCCAGCAGGCATGAAAATGGTCCTTGGAACCTGTTGGGCAAGTTCAAGGAAGCCCCAGATCTGGGTTCTGTTTATATTCCTCTCACCATCTGTCATGAAAGGTTTTCTAGAGGTAGACACCAAACATCCCTGAGGCAGCACGCGTTTATCCTTTTAGTGGACATTAAGCAATTGTAACTCTTTGTAACAAGGCCTGGGCCAAAGACTTATAAGAAATAAGATTCAGGGATACTTGCGTGGCTCAGTGGTTGAGCGCCTGCCTTTGGCTCAGGTTGTAATCCTGGGATCAAGTCTCGCATGAGGCTCGCTACAGGGAGCCTACTTCTCCCTCTGCCTATGTCTCTACCTCTCTCTGTGTGTCTCTCGTGAATGAATGAATGAATGAATGAATAAATAAATAAATAAATAAATAAATAAATAAATAAATAAATAAAATCTTCTAAAAAAAACAAAAGAAAGAAAGATTCAAACAAAGAGCAAGCCACTGCCTTACTAGTCTTCAACTCTGTTTATGCCTCAGTGGTGAAGCAAACAATCAACCAATCTCTCTCTCTCTTCCTCCTTCCCTCCCTCTTCCTCCTCCTTTGTTTTCTTCCATATATATATATATATATATATATATATATATATACACACACACACATATATATATCACCAAATACACCTCATACATATGAGTAATACACATAATTAAACTTAACATTTGTCAAGCTAAAGAGCAATTCACTAATTTCACAAATAAAAGCAAATTCTGACATTCGCAAAACCTTAGGTATTAACAGATAGGTAGCTGGCTGAAATGCTTGTAGAAGCTACCCCTGGGGTATGACTGACCATCCCTGGAATTCAAATTCTCAGTTAGGAAATCTGATTGTCCCTTCAGTTGAAATTTAAACTAGTCAGCACATATACAAAATCACACTGGTCTAAAGTATTTTAAAGTAAATTCTGGACATCATAACATGGAGATTACTCTCCCTGCTTCATCCCCCAAGGATACCTTAGACTTCATGCCCAGGGTTAGGATCTTCCCTGCCTGTGCCACATTGACTACAGAAACCAGCTCAGGGACTCATACCTCAAGCCAAGATTATAGCAAACATCATGAAATAAAGAGAAGAAATAGTAGGAGACAGCTTTGATGACCTAAGCCCAAATAGTAATGGTTAATGGCCCCAAATCGAGCAGAGGAAACATCAGGAAAGAAGTTGGATAGTATAGAACAGAACACACTGACATGGTGCTACAGCTTCAGAGAGAATATTCCCTGTACTCCTCCTACGGGGCAGCCAACAAAGGTCCTGAGTACCTTGCCACACTGTAATGTCCTGACACACTGTTACAAACACATCTATGTCACAATAACTACAAGTGCTCAAGCACATTTTCTACCTCCTCAGTCTTAAAAGAAATCATTCATTCTCTGACACTGACTGAGTACCCTCCTAGCCAGACAATGCATGCAACACCACAGATCCAAGTTCAGACAGTCACAGACCTTTTCATGGAGAAACTTACAGAATTGGGCAGGGATTTTTTTTTTTTAATTTTTTATTTATTTATGATAGTCACAGAGAGAGAGAGAGAGAGGCAGAGACACAGGCAGAGGGAGAAGCAGGCTCCATGCACTGGGAGCCCGATGTGGGATTTGATCCCGGGTCTCCAGAATCACGCCCTGGGCCAAAGGCGGGCGCCAAACCGCTGCGCCACACAGGGATCCCTGGGCAGGGATTTTTAATTTGGGGCCTATGACTACGATCCATGGCTGGCTTCAGTGGCCTCTGAATGCTCTGAAAGCAAGGCCTTCTGTGTGTCTGTGTGTGTACTAATCTAGGAAAGTCAATTGTTCATTAAATTCTTAAAGGAACCCATGACTCAGGAAGGATGGAGAAATGTGTGTCCACGGGAAGATTGTAAGAGATGACTTTCTAATATGTGCTTACTCCAACTTTGCTCTAGAAGATCAACCTATATGGCTGACCACATGAAAATAGACATTTTATCAAAATGTTCCAAAAAACCCCTTAGATGTAATAACTGGAATAAGGTAAGAGCTTATTTAGGAAATGTCCTCATAACAGAACTAATGACTAATAAAAGTAGTACTAGAGATGCTATAATAAAGGCAACTCCATCTTCTCCATTATAAAAGTCAATCACAGACTCAGTGAAGTGAGGGCTCAAGGTTGCTTTGAAATGTGACTCTATCCACAGGGTAATATAATGACTCGCAAGCCTCATTTTACTCTCCATTTGCCTCTTCATGTCAAGTATGAAGTTGAATAGGCAGGATTTATAGCCATGATTTGACAATCTACTGCACCATGTTGGCTCCATTGGTCTAGAATACACATTAAAGTTAAGATAATCAATGCACAGGTAACAGGGACATTTCCCTCTTGAACTGTTCAAGCCTGTTCAGCAAAGAGTATGGCTGATGCCTATGAAATTCATGGCCCAGGAAGTTATGTGATATCCATTGTGTGGTTTCCATAATCCCTGCTACATCCCCATATATCCCAGTTTGAGAAGCACAGATTTAACCTGTGTGAAGTTGAGTTTCCTCCATATATTAAATGGGAATACCTAAATCAAAAGGTTCTTGGGAAGATTAGGTGTCATCTATTGGCTAAATCATAGAACGTAATCAATCAGCCTGATACTTAGCCGGTGCTCAATAAGCATTAAGATCTATCTACCTGCACCCAAACTTCCATCCAGATGTGTGCAAAGCTGTGGTCCCCAATCTGATGTGTGGCAGTAGCCTTCCTGGGAACTTGTTAGAAATGCAAATTCTTAGGTCCACCCCAGACTGCAACTCCAGAGCTGGAGCCCAGTGAGAGTATAGGACCAAGCCCTCCATACAATTCAGACAGATGCTTAACTGAAGAACCACTGATGTGGAGAAGTAATGTCAATCATGGCTATCCATTAAAATCACCCGGGATGCTTTTTAATACTATTAATACTCACATCTACCCCAGACTAAATCAGAATCCTGGGCACTGATAGTTATTAAAAGATCCACCAGGGGTTTAAGAGATGTGCTTTAAAACACTAAGGGAAGTCCCCTTCTCTCCCCTTCTACAATCTGCGATGGGTACTGGAAAGCCCATCAGCATAAAGTCCTCCCCTGTGGACAAAGAGCTTCCATACCTGGGAGACCTTGGACAAGTTTCCTGTACTTCTGTTAGTCTCAGTTTCTTCACCTACAAAATAGAGACAGTAATAATCCCTACTGCATACTGCTGTTTTCAGATGTGAAAACTGAAGTCCAAAGCCTCTGACACTGGCCATATCTCTCACAACAGGAGTTGAAAGAACGGGACTGAGCCTTCGCCATGTCAGCTCTGCTGCGGAGTCCGGTATAGCAGTGAGAGGAGGAGAAATATCTGGGGTCATGGAGAGGGCTTTGAATAATACTTTTGGGCTTAAGTACTGAAAGGCAGGGCTGCCAGG
This sequence comes from Canis aureus, assembly GCF_053574225.1. NCBI lineage: Eukaryota > Metazoa > Chordata > Mammalia > Carnivora > Canidae > Canis > Canis aureus. The sequence goes on from NC_135630.1 coordinate 42,974,047, forward strand.
TAATGGCCGGAGAATGTGCCATCTGGAAAGGTGATGGTAGCGCTTATCAGACTCAGGAGGAGACATATGGGGCAAGGAGAAGGATCGTCAGAGGGAAAAGAACGCCAATTCCATGTACTCTGGGATGGATTTGCCACTCATTTCCATGAGGGCCAGTACAGAGGCAGACAACACTGGCAAGGATCCATGGAGACTCCAACTTCAGAGTCAGACTGAAGGCAGGGCTTAAAGAGATGGCATAGAACAGAGCAGAGACAATGCCTCTGTGCACTTTGGTCTAATTGCCAGGAAGAGAGGTGGGACCCAAGAAAAATTTAGCTCATTTCTCCTAAAATTGATTTCTTTTACTTGGTAAGGGAGGCAAAATCCCAATGATCCATTAGTTCTACAGTATGTGGGAGCCCAAAGAAAGTACAGTTGACTCTTGAACGACATGGGTTTCAACTGTGTAGGTCCACCTCTATGTGGATTTTTAAAAATACAGTACTTTATCAGTACAGTACTTTATAGTATTTTCTCTTCCTTATGGTTTTCTTAACATTTTCTTTTCTCTAGCTTATTTTACTGTAAAAATATAGTATATAATACCTATAACATACAAAATAAGTGTTAATTGACTGTTTATGTTCTCAATAAGGCTTCTGGTCAACAGTAGGTTATTTGTAGTTAAGTTTTGGGGAGTCAAAAGTCATGCACAGATTTTTGATTTTGTGGGGGAGTTGGCATCCCTAACCCCCACTTGTTCAAAGATCAACTGTGGTTACTCCAGGGAAATTTTACTTTGGGCTTATTGAATCTGTTACTTTGATTCCTTTTTTCTTCCTCTGCTTCCTCTCCATGATATATACGTACTTCAGAATCACCACTTATGCTCAATGGGAATGGTTATTGTCACCTCAGAAGGAGCTTCAAACTAAGCTTCACTACTCCCACCTCCAACTACATATACAATAGTTGAGGATCAAACAATGGGAAGAAGCCAGCTTGTTCTGGACTGTGACCCACCCTAGGCCATAATGGTTTCCGTGTACTGTGGGGGCACTAGGCTGTGCCCCTCTTTTCTTCCCTGACACATGCTTCCTGGTTCTGAATCCCACCTTCTGATCATGGCCCTGGTACTCAGAAGGCTCTGATCTCCCTTACTGTGCTTTCTTCTCTGGAAATGGCTCTTCCCATCTTTTGTCATGGTGACCAGCCATGGTCAGGAATGGCATGGGAACTATTTCAACGCTTGGGTTGGAAAAGGTGCCAAGGTCAGTGATAACACTCAAGAAACACTCAGGGAAGACTCCAACTTTTTCCTTCACTTATTACAAAATAGAAAAAAATCTAAAAGCATATTTCGAACCACAACACTCTGAGACTTTATTGGCATTAAAAAAATATATCAGAGGTCTTAAAGCCATTTACAGTAAAAACTGGCTTTTTATGACAGATTTTATAAAAACAAAACAACTCCATAGTTGTAATCCCCAAATCATGACTCACTTTATTTATTTAAAGATTTTATTTATTTATTCATGGGAGACATACATAGAGAGAGAAGCAGAGACACAGGCAGAGGGAGAAGCAGGCTCCATTCAGGGAGCCTGACGTGGGACTCAATCCCAGGTCTCCAGGATCATGCTCCGGGCTGAAGGCTGCGCCAAACCACTGAAAGACCTGGGCTGCCCTCGCTTTATTTAAATAAATAAGTGAGATTTCAAAATTCCAGCACAAACAAATTCTTTGGGTTCCTACCACCTTGAAGCACTTGTCTTTGGTGTGTGTTGTGGCTTGGTGGGGAGAAGAAGGAGGTGGGAGAGAATTCCAAGAAAGCAAGTATGAGATGCCTGTGAGTGCAGAGAGCCTGCAGGGATAGGACTGCCTGAAGGATACATACAGGCCAACCGAGTGTCGGTGCAAGCTGAGGCCAGCAAGTGGAAATACACCATGGGCACAAAAGGTGCAAGTGTCAAAGACAACCCAAGTTGCAACTTGAATAGGCAGGGGTAGAGTGGAATTCAGACTGGAAGACTAGAAAAGTACTCAAGCATGAAGAGCTAGGAGAGGTTCACCTTCTAGCAAAGTTTTAAACGGCTTTTCCAGGTACAGCAGTGAGGACCCAAAGGCATGAGCTGGTCTCCTAAATCCAGCAAGATTGTAATTCACAGAAGCTGCAAGCAGAAGTAGTAAGACAGGCCAACTCTGTCCCTCAAATGTGCTTCGATTGGTCTGCAAAGAGTTTAAAAAGAATGAGCCAATGAGGTTAATGTACTGTATCAAGGTTAATTTCCAGGTTGTGATACATGCTTCTGGAGCACCCGAGATGTTATAGTCCTAGGAAATAAGGGAAAGGTGTAGGGGATGTCTCTGTATTATTTTTCACACCTGCATACAAATCTATACCTCAAAACTAAAAGTTTTTTTTTTTTTAAATGAGCTAACCTTTATAAATCAAATGTTATATAAAAATCTTATTTTCTGGCTGTTTGTGAAGAGTTGGATGATCTGGCAATACTGGGCCTACACTATGTTCCTGCAGTAACATGTTAGCCTATCAAAACAAGCAGAGAAAGCAGAGTAGCATCAGATTCGCCAAGACGGGCATTAAAATCTCCGCTATGCCCCATTCTGCACCCAACACACTTCACTTACTTACATTACTTGTGTGGTCCCAATGGACACTAGATTTTTCCCTCTCTTCTATAAAGAGTGATGGAGTTGAGAGCTCAGTCGTTCAAAAGGTCATCCAAGTTTGTATAATTTGTCTGGAGTTTAGCACTGTATCATGAATGAAAATACAAGGACGCCTCACTATCCTGGTTCCCTTGGGGCTGTGCACATAATAGGTATCATTACAGTACACTTCTCTAGTTGCAGGACTACTTACGATGGGTTCCAAGAAAAATCAATGCCGTACTAAATGTCATGCTGTTGCAATTTCTGTCATAACTCAGGAGCCATATAAAATATAGTGAGCTCTTAAAGCCACAAATGCTCTGAAATTATTTATGAAATAAAAATTAGGTTAGGTCTAATTTACCAAAATTGAGACTATCTGGACACATGGTTTAATTGGATCTCGTCATATATGCACACTGTGATTCAAAGACAGAGTGCCATTCCACATTGAGTCGGCCTTTTCGTTTTCTGAGGTTAAAACATTTTCCACATTAAAAACCTGTCCCCTTTGGTTTTCACATGGTAAATTGCTCAACTGGAATCATTTACCCCAAAGGCAAGGCAATGCTCCCATTATCACTAAGCAGCAAAGGGCAAAAGAGCCAGTGGGTAGAGAGAGGGAGGATAAATTGAGGTCATTTCTTGCTGGATCAAAGAAAAGCATGGAATTGAGTCATATTTAGGTCCACCTTTGTGTTTATTAAAAGATACTTTGTACAATCCTTATTCTGCTCAAATATAGGGTCCATCTCTCTACCATCATCCCCCTAACCAGGCACATCATGCTCAGATGCCGTAGTTTTTCCTGGCTAGGCCATTCTAATAATGACGCTGTCACAATTTTAGCTATAAAAATCAGATTTCCTCTGGAAGGAGTCTATTAGGGCTAGAATATTATGGCACACCAGCTAGTAATGGGGACAAAGCTTGATATTTTTACATATCCTTTAACACACGAGTTAACTTATCAAAAGAGTCAAATTGCATTTAAAATTCAGGGGCAGATGTAGGTCCCAGCTAATGGTCCCTCGAGTGGCCTTGCTGTGTCAAGGATTCACTGATAGGTTTCTCTCATCCCTCTCTGCTGTTGAACTCTGACCCACAATATGCTCCCTTTATTCTTAGCTGTTTCCCAAATCAGTAAATACGCAGACCAAGCTGCTTCTGTCCACTATGCCCTCAGATTTATTCAGTTTGGTTACACAGGTTAATTCAACCCTGTAGTCCTTACTGATGCCACCCCAGTTCGGACGGGCAGAAGCGGGTTATTAATGTTGCCATTTGCACTGTGTCGCCGCCAAAGAGGCTGTACATCTGGAATTCCCTGCAGAATGCCAGGAGTCTGTGACTTGGTCGTGGCCAGGGGCTGCTGATCTGACCATAGCTTGTGCATTTGGAAAATTAAATTATAAACGTGAGGTGCTCACTCTGCTAGATGGAAAGTATTGGTGATGACATGCAAACTCAGTCATTTTATGTGAAATATGGAATTGGTTTGCACCGTGTGGGGCATCTACTGAACCCTGCCATAAGGCATCTGGTGAGGCCATGAGTCCCCTCCAAGTTCTGTTGCGTGCGTGTGACAGCCAGCTGGCAAAGCAGCTGTAGCCCGCTTACTTTGGAGCCAGCTGACCATTACTCCCTCAGACAATACATTGAAAGGTCAAAGGGGTTTTGGCTCTTACTTTGAACAAGTGTGTTTGGTCACCAGGGGTTCCAGTGACCACAGGGCAGCAGAACATGCAAACAATTTGCAGCTTCCTTAATTAAGGGAAACTCTAATTCCCAAAATAGAGCGCCATCTCAGACATGGTATTTTAATTTCTTATTCGAATATTTTGTTGCATGCCACACATCCTTCTCTGTATATATAGACTCTCCTTTGTTGAGGCTTTTGGGGGAGAAAAAAACCCCTATTTTTCTTTTTTCTATTTTCGAAGTTAGGCACTTATTCTGAATGGATATATCATAATACATAGAGGTATAGATAGAAATCAAATATGGTTTTGATTCCCAGAGATGAGTTTATCTAAGCAAAAGTAAATCATTACTGTGAGCGGTAGTGGTACAGTATAAGCAACTCGGTTTGATTTTGAGAATAAGTGAGTTATACCCATAGTCATAGTGAATATAATATTTCTGTTTTTCATTTTGTGCTGGTCCTCTCTGCTACTAAGAGATCTCGGGTTTCTGTCTGGCCAAGGAAACCTCAGGTCTCCCCTATCTCTTCATGATGTGACAGGTTATTACGTATTAGACAAATAACTAGAGAACACCATCCTCTGTGCCAGGGGCCATGTGGAACTCTGGGTCCAGTGGGGAACAGGACAGATGAGGTCCCTTCTTGCACAGAATGAAATGAGCAGACATTTCATTCTGGTCTTCCTTTCCCAGCAAACACATCGTGTTCTGCTTTCTAAATTCCAAACAAGGCACAGTAGAGACACCTTTTGGGTTCATCAGAAATCACCTATCAGACTAGAGAGAAAAGATGTGCTCTCAAACAACTTTTTCATACTTGAGAAAGTCTCAGGACTTCTGAGAGCTTGGCACCTTTCAAGGGAAAAGAGGCTGTTTTCTGTGCTGTGTTGATGAGAAGGATCATAGCAAATGGACACCATGGGCATCTTGATTGTCCCCAGACTATGTCTGAAGGATACGAGTTCCCTCTCTACTGTTAAATTGGATTTGCAGCAAAAAGGTCTAGCATCCAACTTGATATTGAAAAGAATCGTTTCTGCCATTATCCAAAAAAGTTAGGTTGGTATCATACTGAAATTGCCACACTCTGCAGGATGTTTATGGGATTTTTTTTTCCTGTTTTTATCACTCAATATGATTTTGGCTCAGTCCAGGCCAGCCATCCTCCTCTTTGTATGAGAAACATATCAGGCCCTGAGATCAAAGGGGTTTATCCTGGAGACGAAAACTCTATTTCCAAAGCAACATGCAACTTCCCAAGTTTAAGAAAACAGGCAGGTCTCCAAGTGCAGCATCTTTTTATTTTACAAAACCCCTTTCTCTGCCAAACATTTGGGTTTGCATGCATCTAAGGGTGGGGCAATGCTTAGAATTAGAGCAAGAAATACAAGTTTCAGTGAAAGGGTTGCCAGATACTCTGCTTTAAAAATGCTGCTTGAAATGAAAAACACTTTTCGTCTTACGCTTTAATGTGAATAATGACAATATCTTTCTCTCTACCCCAGAGAGGACATTCTAAAATAAAATTTTAAAAATGTATTGTTTTATTCATTTTATTTCTTTTAAGGACCACATTCTCTTCCACTTGACTCATCTGGTTTTTCCACGTATTGGCCCCCGACGGTTGGCAATTTGTTCACATCGGCCCCAGAGGAGCCAGAAGGGTCAGCTCTCCCAGCATTTTCATGATTTGTGACAACCCCAAATGGCAATTTTCCATTAACCCCCGATTACCCCTCTACCCCCCCATCTCCCCCTTGACCCCTGAAGGCACATGCTTCTCTCTCATCAGGTGAGCCTGTGGCACTCCTAAAGATGTCACAGCGTGGAATCAGCCTCTGACTCACTTTCTCGGGTTGATTTTGTGAGCTCAGAAGGTCAGTCTGCCATCCAGCTGGCAAAGTGCCTGCCCAGTGGCAGGTGTCCTTCCAGCAGAGAGCTAACACCACTGCACCCAATATGGGAAACATGCTAATCCGAGGGGTTGGGATGGGAGCCCCAGGCTTTGTGACCTCTCATTTGAGAGGCTTTCGTGCAGTTTTTACAAGATGGAGCTATTGTCCTCCATGCCTTCAATGGGAGGATTCAGAGGACCACAATGTAGATCAAAGGATAGCAGAAGAGGACCTGGGAGCAAAGGCTAAAGAGCCTCGGTATTATTTTGCTTGGAGAAGAGAAGACTGGAGACAGAATGGGTCGAACAGGCCAGCTTGGCAGAGCGTGATTACGTCGTCAGTGTGGCCAGCTGTTCGGCATTTTCAGTGAGAAGAAAAGGAGGAGGAGAAAATAAATGTAAATGGCAATGTGAGAAATCTGTTCAAAACTTGTAAAAAAAAATTCAAACAGTGAGGGCTGTTATTATAAATGCTAAACTTGGTGACAGGGGAAATATACTTTTTTTACTTTAAAACAAAGACTTTTCAGTCAAGAGTTTCAAAGGCAAAGTTGCCTCAATGCAAAGAGCAGATGGGAAGAAATTTTGAGGCCCACTTCACTTAAATACAGGCAGCATATGATTTGGGCCTTCACAAACTGCTCCTTACAACTGACATTTTCTCAGAGGACAGTGTTAGAAGCTACTACATGGGACTTCTTAGCCTTTGCTTTATTTTTTTTTTTATTTTTTTTAAGATTTTATCTATTTATTCATGAGACACATAGAGAGAGGCAGAGACACAGGCAGAGGGAGAAGTAGACTCTACGCAGGGAACACGATGCAGAACTCGATCCCAGGAATCCAGTATCATGACCTGAGCCAAAGGCAGATGCTCAACCACTGAACCACCTGGGCGTCCCTTAGCCCTTGTTTTAATGGCTTATTTAGTGGAGGCAGGAATCATCTGTGCGGCCAAGGGACTGACAAGTGTGTGGGGTGATGGACAGCCTGATTTCAGTTCTGCAACTCATCAACTCGGACTTTGAATGAATATTGCACCTCATTTTCCTCAACCGTCTAATGGGAACAACATCCCCATCCAAACTCACAGGATTGCTTACAGGAGTGAATTATGCAAGGCATGAAACGTTTACCGAACATAAGTATGTGGTAATTAGACTGTTCAGACCTCAGAGCTACTCCCAAAGAGAAGAATGTGTGGCTCTTCTAGTGTTGTTTTAAGTTACTCCCACTCCAGCCTCTGGGTGAGAAACATGAAGAATCAGAAGAGCAAACAGAGAACTCAAGAGCACAGCTCAAGCTGGTATCCAGGCTGTGATTTCATTCTTGCTTTCTCAGGTCTGCAGCCTAACATCACGGCAACACCAGGCCAAGGCAAACACACAGTGCTTTCCTTCCTGGGGCTGCGGTCTCTGCAACACTTGGACATTGTGACTGGAAGTATTTCACCATGACATCCTCAAATATCAAAACTAGAGAATTCCATTGCCCTTGGTACTTGTAATAGGTAGATTTTAAATAGATAAAAAATAAAGTGGTTTTTTTTTTTTTTCACCTGTGAGTTTGGGCTGAGAACATAATTTGGTCACAATGAAAGAAATAAAACTTAATTCTATTTATGGATGAAATATTCTTCCAAAATGAAGGCACAAAAAAAAAAAAAGACCTTTTCAGGCAAAAACTGGGAGATCTTGTCACAAGCAGACTCATACTTTTAAGAGGAGTAAAGGAGACTCTTTAGGCACCCCCTGCCTTTTCAGGCTGTCTTCATGTGGAAGGCTGTGTTTCTGTCCATAAGGTGGTCTACATAATCTGTAGAGACAGAACTCTGGACTGGAACTGTCCTTATGCCAGCCAAGAATGTTAGAGGTGAAAAGACCAATTGAGCACATTTCATCAAATCCCCTTATCTTCCAAAAAGGTAACAGAGGGTCAGACAAATGGGACAAACCAAGAATAATGCAATCAGTGGGGGGACAATTCTGGAATTAGTCCCCAAATGTTATGTTCACCAAGTAATATGAAAGCCCACCAGCTGATCCCCAGTGTGGTCAATGTGATTCATAGTCATGTTTCATTTGGAACAAAAAGAGGATTAAAAAAATCAAAATTAATTGCCTTCAAAAAATTAAAAGACATTGTCAAGTAAGCACATGTACCTACATGAGCACAATCAACTGGAATTCCAATGTTTTCTGCCCCTTTAGAAGGATGCATGCTCTCTGGTTTGCCATAGTCACCTCCACACCCTAATGTCTCCACAATGGTGAGACCATGGGTGACTTCAAATGAATTATCATGTTCCCATCATTGCTCATCTCAGCCATGCATTTCAGTCATTTATCTCATTTCCCTGGGCTATTTGAATGTTCGGTTTTGCAACCCCTTCCCTTTTATATGCTATTTCTATTTTCCTAAGCAGTAAAACTATTCACGGTTTCTTTTTATAAACAACAAAAAAAAAACATGTCTACATGCATGCATGGCACACACTTGATCCTATAGTGATTATGTATATAGAACTCAAGAAAATATAAGGTCACATAAGCTAGTATAGGGAGCTGATTTATTTGATCCACTTTTGCATAAGACATTAAACAATGCCAAAGACCCATTTGTCATAGCACAATATTCTGAAGGAGAGAGATGAACATTTTACCATTTTCCTCAATTTCTACAGGGGAAAAGGTAGCCTACCCTAGTTTTTTTTTTTTTTTTTTTTTTTTTTTATTTAAGAGAGGGAGGGAGGGTCAGAGGGAGAAGGAGAGAGAGAATGCCCAGGACAGAGCTTGATGTGGAGCTTGATCTCACAACCCTGAGATCATGACCTGGGCCAAAATCAACAAAATCTAGAGTTGACACTTCCTGACTAAGCAACCCAGGCACCCGTATCCCAGTATTTTCTATTGCTCTCATAATTTCTGAGGAAGATGGGGTAGAAGAGCCTAGTTTTACAACTATATTAAAAAGATAGACACATCAGGGGGTGCTTAGGTGGCTCAGTTGGTTAAATGTCCAACTCTTGGTTTTCACCCAGGTCATGATCTCATGATCATGGGATCAAGCCCTGTGTTGGGCTCTGAGCTCATCACGAAATCTGCTTGAGGTTTTCGCTCCTTCTCCTTCTGCTTCTCCCTCTCTGTTTCTCACCCCCTTCCCATGCTTGTGCAATGCTCTCTAAAATAAATAAAATCTTAAAAAAAAGACACACTTGCCCACACAAAATCTTCTATGTGAATTTCATAGTAATACTATTCCTAATGGCCCCCAAATGATACAATTTTATTTATCCATCAAGTGAGAATGGATAAATAAACTGTGTATCCACACAATGGAGTATTATTTGGCAACTAAGAAATTGAAGTACCAATACATGCTACTGAATGGATAAACCTTGAAAATATTATGGTGGGTGAAAGAAGGTAGTCACAAAAGATAACTTTGTATAATTCCACTTATATGAAGCTTCCAAAATAGGTAAAATCTAGAGATACAGGAAAGAGATGGGTGTTGCCTATGACTGGGGACACTGGGAGGAAATGAGGAATGACCACTAGTGGATATGAGGTGTCTTTTGGTGATGAGACAATGTTCCAAAATTGGTAGTGGTGATGGTTATGCAACTCTGTGAATATCCTAAAAACTATTGAATAGTACATTTTTTAATGAGTGGATATTGTGGTTTATGAATTATATTTCAGTAAAGCTGTTATTCAAAATGAGATAAAAGAAAATAAGCCTTTGGAACTTGGGAGAGGTGGGCAAATATTTTGGAGAGAATTGCTCGGGACCAAGCTGACTCTGGTGTGGTTTTATATGTCTTATTTTATTCAAGTCTTGCAACAACCTGCCAGGAGGCTTCATTCTGCCCGTTTCACAGGTGATGAAATAGAGACTCACAGACATTAAGCTGCCTTAATCCATGAAGGTGAGATTTGAACCCCTGTTGGACACCAAGCATGTTCTCTTTCTCTAAAAGACAAGGAACCAAATAGAGCTCACTTGCCTTGGCTGTTTCTTATTGGTACATGTGACTATTTAATTATGGACATCATCTTTTCTTTCTTAAAAACTACCCTGAGCCATGCCAATTGATTAAATAGTCTTTCTCAAATCAAATGGGGTGTTTTTTTTTCTCAAGGTGACCTGTATCCATTTCTAAAAGCAGTGCTAGACCTGCTTCAACCACTGCTCTGCCTTCTGTCTGTTGGCATTTCCCCACTCACCCGATATTCTCCTTGAATTCACCTCTGCTTGCTCCTTGACTTGATATGAGAGCTAAAAACATTGCCTCCTGTACGTCTCCCTCCCCGCCCTACCCCTGCATCTACAAAGTGGCACCTGGGTAGTACTGAACATGCTCACGACCTCCTAATCCTACTGCTGTGTATGTCTCTAATCGTTACATCAAGGAGCACTTACAAATGAATTCATATGGACAAAGTCCTCCACTGAGCATTCCAAACACATGCACCAGCATCCAACCCCAATCACTTTAAGAGGTTATATTAAAGCACAAATCATTTGGGAGTATGGTAAGGTGGAGTGAGAGGAGACAGATTGAAATGGAACTCATGTTCCTTGCCCTAAATGAGGATCAGCCCGAGCTCTACAAGAACGGGCAGCCAACAGAGAGCGTCTGGGATGCCAGCCATCTCCAAGCCACAGGCACGGAGTCTGCACTCACTCACATCACAACCTATTATCTTCCCAGCCAGGCTCCAAACCTTACCTCTGCTGAAGCAGAAGCCAAGTGCACCAGCGAGTGACCTTCCTGGGTCATCAGGATACTACAGTCAGTCGCTTTGGCTCCTTATGGCCTCAGCTCTCTGATCTGACAGCCACAGCCAAGCCTTCCTTTCCTCTTTCTGAACATTCCCAGTATGCTTCCTCCTGCCTGTCAATATTTAACTACCCTGTCAAGTTACATTACATCACCTGCACTAAATCCTATCCCAGCGATAGCTAGGGGGTGTGCCTGCTGTATTCAATTCAACTCAACTATTCTTTATCGAGAGCCTTCATTCATTCATTTCTCTCAACGCATATTGAGCACCTACTGCATTTGGTACTGGAGATACAAAAATGAAAGATCTGATCCCTAAAGTCTTGGAGAGACAGACAAGACAGTGTGGTATGTGCTATGTATGATGCTGAAGCACAGAACTCAGGAGGGTCTTCCATTACAGGCTGGCTGGTGAGAGACGCAGTGAGGGGACCAGAGCATTCCCAGAGATGGCAACACTCAGGATGACATCTCTAACGGGCCAAGCTAGATCTGGGAAGACACAGGATAATGAATACCTGGCCTCGGTCCTCAAGGAGCTTAAACTCAACACAAGGAGATCTGTCATTCCACAGCCTAGTAGTTACATAGGTGCCACATAGGTGCAGATTATCAAAGCAAATGGGATAGCTATTTCTCATATTTTTTCCCATATTTTTTGATGAGTTGATCATCAGCCATTTCTAAGAATAAACACTTAAACAAAGTTGTCTCAACAGGAAAAAGCCGAGTCCAGCATGTAGATACCTTAGTTTTACAAATAGGGGTGATTTCTCCAATCTCTGGAATAGCAGATAAACCTAGTGAGTAAAGGAGATTGCCCAGGACCCATTTTTAAGACCAGGAAAATAATTCAGGTAACAGAGTAACATTCCTCCCTGGTCAAAGGAATTAATCTGGGACAAAATGGCTTGGCCACAGGTAAACTACATACCCTTCTAATATCTCCATGACTTTTTCCAACACAAAATTTCCTGACATTTAATGATTGGCTGATTTTTTTTATTTTTATTTTTATTTTTTTTTACATAATATAGATAGACTTGAAGAGCCACTGAGAAATACTAACCTGCGGTCTTTAACACCATCTTAGATCAAAAGCCTGAAAAGTTACTCACTTTGGGATTTTTTTCAATGTTTGAGTTTACCGTCAAAGCACAGCTCTCAAATATGCCCCACGTGGTCTCTTTTCTAGCTAATCTTACTGTAGCTTCATACTCCAGAGAACAAAGCCCCCCACATATGTGTGAACATTCAAAAGATTCCACCACTGGGGAGCCTAGGAGGCTGCTGTGGAAAGTGCCGGAATATTTGAATTGCAAAACACAACTCAGTGATCTCAATACATCTAATTTGGGATAAGTTCCAAGCTCAAGAGCATCTCTGCATGGAAGCAGTTCTATTAGTTTCTCAGGCAATTTCCCAGTTCCACACGTACACTTCTCCAAGAGTTTCGAAGGCGAACACTTACAGTCTGTTGCAGTATTTTACTACAAGGTATTTAGGGTTTTGACAAATACTAACTGACATTGCCACCATTCCAGTGAAAAGTGATGACCCGTATCTAATGCCTACTATTTGGTTGTGGCTGAAGACATTTTTTAGTCAGGGAGTGATTTTAAGCAGAACACTGTTCCAGACCCCTCTTTCACATTCTGGAAACATGGTTTCATTTCAGTCTTTAACAAATCCACGTTGCATGTTGAATTGTCAGAAAATTGAACTGAAATTTTGCCACACTCAAGCTTGCTCTTTTTTAAACCAAGACTTTTTCAGAGCCTTTTTTGCTTACTAACACATAGCACACTTGGCATTAGGAATATTATACATTATTAATGGAACAATTGTTACTGCTAATTGCCAAATGCCCAGGGATTTCTGGATCCAATTAGAATGGATTTGTGTCATTTATCTTAAAATCCCACTAGAAAGATGAGATATTGTATGATCTATGTTTGTTTTTACGGGCATTTTTAGTAAATTTTAACAAACGTGAAGTAATTTTTTTCTCAAATAATATCAATAATATCATGGTAAGATAACTAACACTCCCAACCCAAATTCTAAATATTTCAAATGGGGAGCCAGAAAGAGAACAAGTAAAAAAAATAATTTATTTTTTGTATATATTTAAAATATATAGGTATACTTAAAATATATCCTGTTTATCTCTTATATATGCAAGCTTTACAAAATAGAAGAAAGAGGATTTCAAGTGTTTGTTTTTAATAAGTCATCTTGTTGCAAAGTTCCAAAATAAAACTAATTGCCCCAAAATTGATTCAATAAATATTCATCTGCTTTAGAAAGCAATGGTATTGTATCCTCACCATGAGCATAGATAAAAAGCTTGAAGCCTCAGTCAATATTATATGACCCTGGACAAGGAACTCCAACCCCATGATAAAGGTCTAAGCCTGCTTCCCTCTTAGGAGGAATAATTAAGGAAAAGTGATTTGTTATTTAAGGTATACATCAACATTTATGTGTGTCAGGGAGTATTGTACCTTTTAAACAGTCACTTTGGGAGTATAGGACACGTTCCAAGTCATAGAAGAGTCCTCCTCATGCTGCTATTAACTGTCACAGTTTGTCCAAGACTGGGACTCTTCCCACGAAGCATTACTTGGAGTGCTAAAATCAGGAAAGTCATAGGCAGACCATGAGTTGGTCACCTTACTGCTATTATTTGGATCATGTTAGAACTTCCTCTGGGAAACTGACTTTATATTATAGGATACCTTGTTTTGCGTCTTGTTTGAGTCAACAAATTCTAATTCTTTAGAATTTAGTTGACTTTTGAAATAAATATTTATAGCCAGGCCTAATAAATAACACAGATTTTCAAGTTGTTTGAAATTTTTTATGTAAAAATTGAACTGTGTCTATCACAGAGATTTTTTTGAGGGGTTCAGGAGCTAAATCCATAAACAAATGTAGAAAAAAAAATCCAAAAGGATTTCATACCCTTGCTACGCAAATTGTGGTCCACAGGATTAGCAATATTGGCAGCACTAAAGTATGGTAAAAATGTACAAACCTGGCCCATTCTAGACCTCCTGAATCAGAATCTGCATTTGTATAAAATCCCTGGGTGGCTCTAAGGCACAAGACAGTTTGTGAAGAATTTGTTTAAGCCTAAAATAAAGAGAAGCAAACTTCCATAAAAACATTTGATGGAGTTATAAAAAAGAAAACATTCCTGCAACTCAAAGCATTTAACCAAGAAAATGAAAGGTGTTATTGTAATTTATGTTTTCTGGGTCTTGTGAATTTTAACTTCATAGTTCAGGAGGCTATAAAATGTAGCTAAACTCTAAATGAGGCCAATGATTCAGTGGTTTAACTACAAGGAAGCCTTCAGGATGCCAGGATCCAATTCAAAGGGTAGAGCCAGGGATCCCTGGGTGGCTCAGCAGTTTAGCGCCTGCCTTTGGCCCGAGGCGCGATCCTGGAGACCCCAGGATCGAGTCCCGCGTCCGGCTCCCAGCATGGGGCCTGCTTCCCCCTCTGCCTGTGTCTCTGCCTCTCTCTCTATGTCTATCTTGAATTAAAAAAAAAAAAATCAAAGGGTAGAGCCAGGGTATATGGGGACCCCCTGTGTGCACAGGTCTTTCCTCACCATCCTCTGCCCCTAGCATCTCCCTTGAGTAGGGGATAAACACGAGATGACTCCTAGGTTGTAGGCTTACAACGGAAACATCAGTGGCCAAAAGAATGTATAAAGAGCAAGTTTCTGATATACAGGTTGAGACGTCTATTTTGGAATGGAAGGTTTGAGGGTATCTAAAAATCACCTGGGTAGAGACGAGGTTGGTATTTAGACATACTGGTCTAGGGCAAAGCAAGTTACAAAATAGTAAGCATATGACTCATCTTTGTAAAATAGTTTGGGGAGCTGTCAGCAGAAGGACTATATCAGATAATAAGGGGTTAAGGAATTCTATAGAAGAGAGCATTTCAGGCTTAGAGGGCAGTAGAAACTGATGTCCTGTGGCTAGAGGAAAAGGAGGGAAAAAAATGAAAGCATAAAACAATGAAAGAATAAAAGTTAAAGTGAAATCTAAAAAGAGTACAAAAACCATAGTGAATTGCAATATAAAGGTTAAAAAGATTTCTGTTTAGAAAGAGAAGATGAATATTATAACGACCAATACATAAGATCCTGAAACCCAAATTCTAAATATTTCAAATGGGGAGCCAGAAAGAGAACAAGTAAAAAAATAATTTATTTTTTGTATATAAGTAATTTGTACAAGATAAATAGAAAATGTAGTCTTTTTTTTTCTTTCTTTCTTTTTTTCTTTTGCCTACAGGGTGTAAATTTACAGAAGTGATCACATATGTAGCCACAAAGAATACACAGAAATTCCTAAGCAAATAAGGAAAAGTTCAAAACAAAACAAAACACAAAATTCTAGGTGCATCTAAATTAAAATATAGCCTTCTAACTAATCCAAGAATCAAAAATGCAATAGAAGTACAAAGTACACATTATATAATGTAAATACAACCATCAAGACTGGAATTCAGCTAAACTCAGACTAAAGCTATAAATTAAAATGTCTTTATGAAAAAAAGAAAGACTGAAAATAAATGAATTAAATGTTCAACTTAAGGAGTTAAAGAACCTAAGAAAACAAAATAAACTTGAAGAAGCACAGAAAAAAAACCCCAAAGCCAATTGGCTAGTAATTAATTTATACATTAATTTGACAAACATTCATTGAACAGTGACTAGAAGCTGTTTTTTGTCGTGTTTTGCTACTCTTCTAGATTCAGGGATATGGCAGTGAATGCTGATAATTAATAGATGAGCAAAAAATTAATTGTTAAATAATTTAGGTAGATATTTCACACTTGGTGAAAAGAAACATAACTCCCCACACTTTCTTTTTTTAAGATTTATTTATTTATTTTTGAGGGGATTGAGAGAGAGAAAGAGAGAGGGAGAGAGGGAGAGAGTGCAAGCATGGGAGCAGGGGGAAAGGGCACAGAGAAAGAGAGATAATCCTCAAACCCACTCTGTGCTGAGTGCAGAGCCCCATGTGGGGCTTGATCCCAGGACCCTGAACTGAGATCATGACCTGAGTGGAAATCAAAAGTTAGCCACTTAACCTAACCCAATGAGCCACCAAGGCACACCTCCCTACACTTTTAATACAATATAGACAGGGGAAAAGAATAATTTCATTGAGAAACCTGACAAACACTACCTCAGCCAGGAGATAAAAGTCAACATCATCTGTGATAGATCCTGTCAAAAGTATGAAACCTTGATAGAAAGTAATGAAAATGGCTCTTTACTTCAGTGGTCTTCCTCCTCAAACTCGTAACTCCCCATATAATCATGAAATCAAAACAAAACAACACCAGACAAGTTTCAATCAAAAGGCATCCTACAAATTACTTAATATTCTTAAAAACTGTTAAAATCATCACAATAAGTAAGACTAAGATTTAGTGGTAATTCAGAAGAGCCTAAAGAGACATAACAACGAATGTGAATACATTCTAGATGGAATCTCAGGACAGGAAAAGAACATTAGGTAAAAGTAAGGAAATCTGAATAAAGTATGATCTTAATTAATAACCATGTATCATTAATTGTGACCAATGTACCATACTAATGTAAGATGTAATCACAGAGGAAATCAGGTATGAGGTACAAGGTAACCCTATACTGTCTTCTCGTTTTTTCTGTAAATTGATAATGGCTGTAACAATAAAATCTATTTGAAAATCTAAAAATAAGTGGGTAATTTCAGATAATGATACAAACCATAAATACAGAACATAAAATAGGGTAATGCAATAGGATGGCCTAGGATGGGAGCGTGGCCATGAAATATCATCAGCAACATTTCCCTGAGGCATCTGAGCTGAAACTTTCATAATGTATGGAGAACCAAATGAAAATTTCAGGGAACTTGATTCAAATAGAGGACAACATCAAAACAAAAAAGCAAGCAAGCAAGCAAGCAAGCAAAGGATAAATTAAATTGAAAGCTGATTATCTGAAAAGACAAATAAAATAAGCAACCATTTGGCATCCTGATTAAGAAAAGAAGATAAAAGCACACAACACAAAGACTAAGAAATAAAGTTTACTAAGTCAGCATGTCTTAACACGAGAGTCTGATAAAACTGGCTTAACCAAAGGAACTCTAATTTCACTTATAAAATTAAACAAACGTGTTTTAAATGGAATGTCAGCCAATTATACGCAGCCTTGTAATAAAGCAAACTATGACCAAGTATAGTTTTAGTTATATAAGGATGAATCAACATTTAAAAAAAAAATCTCAATTAAATTTATATTAACAAGTTAAAAGAAAAAATGTAATTATATCATTAGGTGCTAAGAAAATCATTTACTACTATTTTGTAAGAACTCTTCTTAAATCTAGTAAAATAAACATCAGAGGAAGCTTCCTATGCAGGAGAAAGCATTTATCAGAATCCAATATAAGGGGATCCCTGGGTGGCGCAGCGGTTTAGCGCCTGCCTTTGCCCCAGGGCGCGATCCTGGAGACCCTGGATCAAGTCCCACGTTGGGCTCCCGGTGCATGGAGCCTGCTTCTCCCTCTGCCTATGTCTCTGCCTCTCTCTCTCTCTCTCTCTGTGTGACTATCATAAATAAAAAAATTAAAAAAAAAAAAAGAATCCAATATAAAACACATTTATATTCAAGTCATAGGTAAGCATGTCCTCTATCACTATTTACTTTTCAACACTGAGATGTAGCAAGAGATGTTGTAATACAACCAGCAGATGTAATAAGATGTGAAAATGAAATAAATGACACAAATATCAGAAAGAATACAGTATATAAAATTACTCATGGAATTATGTACATCTAGAACATCCAATATAACAAAATCCTTTTAAAACCAGACTGTATTAAGGCAACTGAAAATATGATAAATATAAAAACACAATAGTGCTTATTTATATTGTACATTAACAGGAAAGAAAAGTAAAATAAAAAATCTCAAAACTCTTCCTGTTTTTTGAGAGAGAGACAGAGAGAGAATCTATTTCGCTGAAGTGTCCAAGGGCCAATGAGACATTGAAACATAGGAAACAAACTAATACTATATTTGATAGTCTCAGAATTTGAAGTAATAATTCCCCAGAGAACAAACATCCACAGAACTTGGCTTTTCCATCAAGGGGGTCAGTCCCACTCTCCATGTTTCCTACGTTTCAATGGGTCGTTTCATGTTGTCTCCAAATGTGTCACCTACTTCCAGCACAGAATTAATTACTGTATGTTGATGCAACATTTGAACCATCACACGCTCCCACTCCGGCCTTTTAGAGGCAGAAGAGAGATCCATGTCCAAGGTACACTCAGAAGCCCTGAAGGCTGCCCCTTTGATGTGGCCTTTTTGTTTTACTGACTCATTCCTAGAGAAAGCACGCTGGAATTGCTGAAAGATCAGTTGAGATCTCTGCGGTGTAAGCAATAAGCAAATGAAAATTTCAGGGAAATTTGTTGCTTTACAAGGCCTGCGTAAACACAGAAGCACAGAGCAACAGGGTGACCTGCCTAGTGAGTGGTCTTTTTGATAGCATGTTCATAATCTGTGTATATGTGAGAGGATTATTTTATTTAATTTTAATTTAATTTAATTTAAATTTAATTCAATTTTTTTTAGCAATCATACTTAAACCTCAGTAGCAAATGCTTCTTCGTGATATTGATATCAAATGTGTGGAGGTGATGCTAATAAGGATGGAAAGGGAGAGAACCACAATCTCCTTTACCATCAGAATAAGAAACAAGGAATCAGTGTTCCATGCAAATTAAGAGAATAATCGAATCCACTTAGGTGAAAAAAAAAAATTAAGAAATCCCAACCCAAGACCGGAAAGCATGATAGTGATTCGCAACACTGTAAAATTGTCGCATTTTTTATTTTTTAAAAATATTTTTATTCATTTATTCATGAGAGACAGAGAGAGAGACAGACACACAGGCAGAGGGAAAAGCAGGCTCCATGCAGGGAGCCCGACATGGGACTGGATCCTGGGTCTCCAGGATCATGCCCTGGGCTGAAGGCAGACGCCAGACCGCTGAGCCACCCAGGGATCCCCCAAAATTGTCCCAGTTAAAAGAAATAAATGTGTTCCCTTCTGAAACATACACATTCATCATATACTTTGATTCAATAAATATCCAAATCACAGAATCTGTCATTATGTCATTCCTTAGCCTTTGCTTCAATATCTGCAAATTAGGTTGAAAAGTGAATTTTCTTTAAGGGCCTAATGTTGTCCTTTGTCACAGCAAGAGCTCATTAAACTTTGAAGAGGGAACATGGCAGTTTGCAGTGGAACTGCAGGACGAATCCTACCGCATTATCTGTATCATGCAACAAACTTAGCATCATTATAGTTTCATGAGATACAATAAAAATTGCTCATTAATTATTTATATTCTGTTTCCAGTACATAGAAGAAAAAAAATACATGAGAGAAGCAGAAATGTTGTTATCCTAAACATTTAGATAGGTCAAGACTCAGCTGAGCTTGAAAACATCAGACTGCAGAGCTCCTAATAGTATTGATGGCTTGAGTGCTTTGAGAGTGCCACACCTCCTTCCCTACATGCTGTCAAATGTTCCCATTACCTACTGTCATTCTTAAGCCCCAGAGAAACACAACATCAAGGTTATCCATCCTGTATGCTGAATGACTCAGCCCCAAACCCAAGTCTGTCAAGTAACATGTTGAAGGCAAATCTTTTTTTTTTTTTAAGATTTTATTTATTTATTCATGAAGGAGAGAGAAAGAGAGAGAGAAAGGCAAAGACACAGGCAGAGGGAGAAGCAGGCTCCACGCAGGGACTCCCATGTGGGACTCAATCCAGGGTCTCCAGGATCACACCCTGGGCTGAAGGTGGCGCTAAATGGCGCTAAACCGCTGAACCACCAGGGCTGCCCAAAGGCAAATCTTTAAACAATCAAACTGGCCTTCCTATCTAAATACCTGGCCAGGAAGGTGGCATATTATTTTCATTAGCATTTAATTCCCCTACCAGACTCTAAATTTCATGGGCTCAGGAGCAGATGGTATTATTTTGCTCATCACTCTAGTTTCAGAATCTGGAACAGTGCCTGGCACACAGAAGACAGTTAATATTTATGTTGACTAGATCATAGAATAAGAGTCTTTCCACTTTATGCACCTATAAAATGGACATAATTCCTGTCACTGCACTTTGGCATTGTTGGGCATTTAAGTGCCTTCTTCACTGTAGAATTTTAAACATTGTTGTGATGAATATCTTTCTTCAAGTGATTTCTTCATATTTTGGGTTCCCAAAAGGAGAATTGGTGGGTCAAAAAATGAGAACATTTTCATGGTTCTTGATATATAGTGCCAAATTATTTATGAATGAATCATATCACAAGTAAAATTTGGAAGCACAAGTTTTACCACTTGCCCATGAAGACCAGCCATTAAAATCCTTTTTAAAATAGTAGATAACTTAAGGGAAAATGGGAATGCTATCTAATACTTTGCTGTAATTTGAAAGTAATTAATTTGGCAACTTGAGCATTTTTCTCTATTTATTTAAGTAATTGTATTTTCTCTTGTGTGCATTTACCAAGGAAGGATCAGGTCATGGCTGTCCTTCTGTGTGTGGGAGCCTTTCTCAGATACTTGAAGAAACTTTTGCACCATAACTTCTCTGCTAATTTCATTCCTCTTGCTTCAAGTACTCATTCTCAAGAACATAACAGGATCCTTGAAAGCTGGAGTTTAAGGTGATACTTCTACTGCCCAGGGATCTCATTACTATATGGACTTAGATGATAAGACCAGGAGTACTTCAGGGTCATCTCTTGGGTCCCTCATGATGGTCATCTACATTATTTACATGTGTGTTGATAAATACTGTTAGAGGTTTTCACTCTGGAAAAATTGAGTAATTTTACAGAGTCAGGCCAGTTTTTTTGGCCAATAAGTACTAGCCTAAGTAAGTCTTGGTCAGGCACCAGCCTCCACAAAGAAATCCTATACCTATAAAAGTTTCAGCAGTAATACAATTGAAAGCTGTCACCAAATCCTGTTATCAATCTGGGTAGAAAAGTCCTCAACAAAACAGTGATAGCCCAGAAGGTAGAGAGCTGAATTATGGCCAACAAAAACCTTTGAGTGAATGGTAGATTCAAGATAATAGCTGAGTGATAAAATAAAACTTTCCCAGAAACCCAAGTCTAAATAAAATTGCTTTGTACGTGCTTTGGGGCTACTGTAACTTCTTTGTGTTCCTAGAGCTTGAGGACATTTGTACATTTGTATTTTTTTTTTTTTGGTATAGTAGGCACATTTATGGATGTGTAGGCAATCAGGACAACTGGTAATGGGGCCTAAAGTGGAATCTGGTTTGTAGAGCCTAGCAAAGGTCGCTATTCTTACATAAATATTTACATATGACTTCTAAAAGAAAGCAATCTGTCATTGTTCTAGACACCCATTGCTTAAACACTTGGAATGAAAGATTCCAAGAATACCTATAAAACTATTTTAGATTTAAGAGGTCAAATTTTCTCAAAGATAACCCAAGGTATGTATGGTAAAACTAAATGTTTACCTCGTCCTTTGTTTCTAGTTGGCTGGACAATACCTGATAAGAAGAGAAAGAACACTTACCTTACAAGTAATCCTTTTCAGAAATCATTTATATACAGAGAGCTAAATGTCAGCCACAGATAAACTGTAACCACATACTACAAATAAGTTAAATTCAAGGGGTGGGGGTGAAAGGGTTCCTTTTTGTCCCCCCGTACCCCCCGGAGATCACAGTTGAACAGGGGGAAGGAAGCAAAGTATAGTGGTTAAGAGAGATTGGAGACAGGCAGTCCCTGTATAGTCCTAGTTCTGCCTTTATTAACTGTATACTTTGGGATGTGCCATTTAACTCTATATTCCTCAGTTTCCTCATCTGCAAAATGTGTTTGATAATGACAATACCTACCTCACAGTGTTGCTGTGAAAAGTGGGCTAAATATATAAAAACCCTCCAAAGTATATGACCCAGTATATAGAGCCATATATTTTCCAATATGAGATCACACATATCTTAAAAGTAGAGTTTATATAACTGTGTTCTCTAGTACTCAACATTACTGCAGCACATAGTAGGTGATCAATAAACAACTGTTGAATGAACACTTGACTATAAAGGATTTCCTACAAGAATTTCTTTAAAAGACAGCATTTCATTCTACCATCAAAACACAACAATTCAATTGTGTCAGGACTGACAGACTGTTTTCAGAAATAATTCCAGGGTGTAGAGTATGTGCACCTCTATGCATCAGCAGAATGAATAATGAGAGAGCAATGGATAATATTAAATAAAAGATAAAAGTTTTAAGGCAAATCCAAATGACTTTGTATTAAAACAAGTTCTATTTTTTTGGCATAGGTCTGGGCTGCCCTTCTACTCCTTACTGATAAAGCCATGACTATTACACCATCTGGGATAGGTCAAGACCAAGTGGAGATTCTGAGCTCATCCTTAATTATTCCTTTATTCAAGTGGGGGTTAGAGAGTGGGTGGGAAAGTTTTAGGGAAAGATTTTCAAATGACACAGATTCACTAATAAAATGCTCAGGAGCTGATTTAGGCCTATTTAATCTCCAAGACATCTGAAACAACACAACATCTGTAATGACTTCTTATCCTGGAAAATCCCAGAGCATTTTGAATTTTTTTTTAATCCATGTATTTAGCAGTCACATCGCTCATTACTGAAATGCAGTTCCTGTTTCTAGAGTAAAAGAGAGAAATGTTTTTAATAGGTACCGCAAGATAATGAGATGACTAGACACATAGCTCACATCACTGAAAGTGGAGACAGACTGGCTTTAACTGAGCTGGAAGAGGGCCAGCCTCTACAGCACTCACCACATTCTGGCTGTGGCATCACCAGCTTCCTCCTTGGACAGAAATGGGATAAGAGGCTTGGTAAATATATGAGTGAGGTGATGAGTGAATGATTAAATGAACAAATACAATAAAGTTAGAGATGGTACTTGCCTACAAAGAGTTTAGTAGAAAGTAGCAGGGTCTTCCCCACTTATCAAATCTGCTAAAGAATGGATTCCATTTTAAACATCAACCTGAGGCTAGTGGCTATCATATGGACAGTGAAGTCTAGATGAGTTCCTTGGACATCTTTTTCTGTCTCCTTCATGGTGTTCTCTTCTCTTACCTGCTACTTACACATTGGGGTTCTTCTTTGGCCCCCTGCTTTGGGGACTATGCACCCTTTCTCTGGCTGTCCTTGAGATAACTGATATTCTGCACCACTGAAACCTAACTTTTCAATCTTCCCATGTAAACAGCTATTCTTCATGAATTCATTACTTCAGTTGCAGGCACTACAACCCATCAGGCCCCCAAGCAGGGAACTCTTCTTGACAGCTCATCTCTCTTCTATCACTCCCAACGACATGATTATCAGTTCTTGGTATATTTATATTTACCTCCCAATTATTTTTCAAATCCACCCTCTGCACCCCAATTACCATTGTATACTCCAAAATTGCCATCTACTCTTTCTCTTCTTAGTTTTAGCTGCACATTAGAATCACATGGGGAATTGAAAACATGACCAGTGCCTGGATCCACCCCAAGAGATTGTGGTTTTATTTAGGATGAGCTGGGGCCCAGGCATTGGTATTTTTTAAAGCTCCTCACATCACTTTGCACAGTCAGACTTGAGAATAATTCATCTTGCTCATCTTTCTGGCTCTAGCTTTGTCCCCCGCTATAGCCACACCTTGGAAAAGCACCAGGGTGCTCTTTTCTAGAATGTTCATCTAGAAAATGAACCCAAAATTTCATAACTTTCCCTAGCCTTCCTACTCATGTCCTGACATTCTCAAACTCACAAAAGCAGAGAGAGGGATGGTGGTGTCCAAGTACTGGTAGGGAGTTGGGGGGAGAAGTAGGGACAGAAATTGGGGGATGTTGATATAATGTTTTAATTATGCAGGATGAATAATTTCTGGAGCTTTAATGTACACATGGTGACTATTAGGTAATAATAATGCCATGTATACTTGAACTTTGCTAAAAGAGTAAATCTTAAATGTTCTTATTGAACACATATACACACATACGCACACACACAAATAACTACATGTGGTGGTATTTAAATTAGCATAATGGTGGTAATCATCCACAATATATTTGTATATCGAAACACACTGCATACCACAAATATATAAAATTGTTATTTGTCAATTATGCTTCAATATAATTGGAAAAAATAAAATATCTGATTAAAAAAAAACTAAACAAAAACAAATCATCCCATGTCTACTCCTTAAGAACATGATTTTAGAGATTAAACTTACATCTTCTCTCTTAGCTTCAGAATATTTATTGTACTTTTCTATGTTCTCTGGATAGAAGAACTGATGCTGGAGAAGTTCCACATATCAACAGGTAGATGAGGATAAAAGTATAGATGATTCCTGGGGATGACTCCAACCCGTCTGTTCTCACAAGAGCAGGTCTGCTTTTCGTGGCCAAAGATATGGACTCTGGGGTCAGATTATCTGCATTTGAATTGTACTCTTCCACTGGGAGGATGCATGGCTTCAGTGAGCTATGTAAACTCCCTAAGCCAATCTTATAATGGAAGATATTGATATTCCTACCTCATGCAGTCCTTTTGAGAATTATATAAGGAAAACTAAGCAAGGAGTTTACATGGTGTCTGTCACAGCAAAAGCCCAAATTACTTTGTCTTTTCCTTGTTGGACTTAACAATCATATTCAGTTGAGGAAGGGATTTGTCTGCATTTTAAAGTACTTTGTGAAAGCACTGTTCTAGAATGTTGTGACTGTAGAAGGTCCAACCTAGTTCTCTCTTGGGATCTCTGTAATTTGAGTTGCTAATGGATCCAGTGTTATTTCTTTACTCTGCAATTCAGAGACTGAGGTCCACGCCTTGCCTATTCACTAGAACCTGTCAGTGGAAAAGAAAACACCAACCTAGGACTCACATTTCGATGTGAGCCACAGGTGTTGGTGGGTGCCAGCTTCTGGCAGCATGGCATAAAAAGAAATGAATGCTTTTGCCAATGTTGAGAATATGACTGCAGTATGCCTATTACAAATATTTACCTTTTTAGCTGGAATACCAGGGGACACTAGGGTTTCTGTTTGAACAGTGCTCTGAGGCAGAACGCATTGAAACTACATGGAAAGCTTTGCATAAATAAACTCTTTTATGATTATACTTGTAACACATCATACCATCAGACTGCAAAAAAAAGCAAGGGGGGACAAAATAATCCCAGTTCTTTATATATAACTCTAGTTCCCCACACAGATTTGTAAATAACTTTGCATAAAGTATAATAGGCGATCTTTTATTCCTGGAAAAACGAGCCTATCGTCTAGGGTTGAAAAAGCAGTAAAATTTGGGATTACAGTCTAGGGGCTATGGTGAATGTCTTTGGAGTCAAATATAGGTCTAAGAAAAATAAGGCACTTGGAACACCTAGAAGCTAAAATAGATGCTGTAAATTTTAACTCTGATAATACAGTAAAATCATCATTAATATATTATCCTCCAGGGGTATGTGACATAATCCTACCAATCAAGTATTTATGTTGTATTTTAATCTACCACATTTTGATTTTTACTGATGCTATTAATTTGTGATTTTTAAATCAACCACAAAATACTCACAGAGACTTAAAACCTGGTTTCAATAATTTCAATTTTCTCTGAGAAGTGAGCGGATCAACACCGAGCTATGGAAATGAGATTGAGGTGTCTGCATTTTCATGACCAGAGGCATGATAACTTGTCCTAAAATTGTTTGATCTTGTTACCATTTGGGCTGAATACTCTGAGTCATGCCAGAGTACAGAATGCCTTTTATTCAAAAGCTTCCAAAAGAGAGATTGCATCAACAGAAATTCAGAGCAAACTGCTGAAAGGTTATATTAATCCCGATCCTGGGATATTACACTAAATATTTGACAGGAATCCAAATTTTCCTGTAGCCTTCTACTAAGAAGATAATCTTTCATAATTTTAACTGTGAAAGGGGAGGACTTGATCTTTTGAAATGGAAAAGGTGAGTCTAATTGAATTTCCTTCTTTGGTTTCTTATTAAAGATGGGTCTGGATTGAATCATATTCAATTAATGATTGTACTTGGGATACATTGTTCTTTTCAGAAGCTGAAAATAAGATTAACAAAGGCAGAAAAAGATGTAGGGGGCAGTGGTGCCAATTCAACACTTGAAGGGCCAGGCATATGTAGAAGCAAAGACCTATTTCAATGCCATATGATTCCGGAGCAGGGCATTGTTCTTGACGAATTCAAGGACCGAGGGGAAAGCTGTGGGATACTGAGCATCACCTATGAGGAAAAATAAACTTACAAATAATAACCAAGACATACCATTCTGACCTTGCTTTTCCCATGACTATCCATCAAATATACTACGATCTTGTTGTTGTTGACTCAGTACACACCTGTCAGGAACTCACTGCAGCCTCCCTACTGGGTTCCCAGCCACCACAGCTCAGGTTTAAGACTATCTCCCTCCATAAGGCTGTATCCAGCTCTGATAACCAGGAAAGCATGTTTTATGAACTAATAATTGTGATATGAGATTGGATTGGTAAATTGGCATAATTAGACCAAATACTGTAAAAGGAGGGCTGTCCAGGAACACAGTTTCTATAATTAAAATCTCTCTAAAAATCTCCCTTTTAGCGGCAGCCTGGGTGGCTCAGCGGTTAGCACCGCCTTCAGCCCAGGGCCTGATCCTGGAGTCCCTGGATCGAGTCCCAGGTTGGGCTCCCTGCATGGAGCCTGCTTCTCCCTCTGCCTGTGTCTCTGCCTCTCTCTCTCTCTCTCTCTCTCTCTCGAGTAAATAAATAAAATCTTAAAAAAAAATCTCCCTTCTATAAGCCTTTCTGGAGATATTTTTCTTCTATGTCTTAAACACTGGCATTTTATCACAACAGAACTTGCCATTTTTTTTGCTAATTTACTCATATCTCTATTTGTATTTTGCCTTCATAGTGATGATACAAGTGCTTCCAGAACAAACTGACCAGCTCTTCTATTCTTCAATGTCTACATAGTACAAAACACATAATAGAGGTTTAATTAGCACTTCTCTAAATAAAGCTGGTTTGTAGGGGTGTGTGGGAGGGGAGGAGGTGGTACAAATTTGAAGACAGAATCTAGAATTTCTTTCCAGCTCTGATCTTTGACATCTGTGTGAGCCAGAGTGAGTCCAC
This sequence comes from Canis aureus, assembly GCF_053574225.1. Classification (NCBI taxonomy): domain Eukaryota; kingdom Metazoa; phylum Chordata; class Mammalia; order Carnivora; family Canidae; genus Canis; species Canis aureus. The sequence goes on from NC_135630.1 coordinate 43,001,402, forward strand.
ATTTGTAGAATAGGCATAATAATACACAATATCATGAAAATATTATGTGACATTTGTGCAGTGCTGGGCATGTAGGAAGGGTTTAATCTATACACATTCCTTTGGTGAACAGAAACAATGAGCTAAAAAAGGTTTTAAAGAATGAGAGGGTTTCCTGCCTTGCTAATGTTCCCCATTCTCACTGGTGTGAGGTGGTATCTCCTTGTGGTTTTGATTTGTATTTCCCTTATGGCAAGTGATGCAGAGCATTTTCTCATATGCATGTTGGCCATGTCTATGTCTTCCTCTGTGAGATTTCTGTTCATGTCTTTTGCCCATTTCATGATTGGATTGTTTGTTTCTTTGGTGTTGAGTTTAATAAGTTCTTTATAGATCTTGGAAACTAGCCCTTTATCTGATACGTGATTTGCAAATATCTTCTCCCATTCTGTAGGTTGTCTTTGAGTTTTGTTGACTGTATCCTTTGCTGTGCAAAAGCTTCTTATCTTGATGAAGTCTCAATAGTTCATTTTTGCTTTTGTTTCTCTTGTCTTCATGGATGTATCTTGCAAGAAGTTACTGTGGCTGAGTTCAAAAAGGGTGTTGCCTGTGATCTCCTCTAGGATTTTGATGGAATCTTGTCTCACATTTAGATCTTTCATCCATTTTGAGTTTATCTTTGTGTATGGTGTAAGAGAGTGGTCTAGTTTCATTCTTCTGCATGTGGATGTCCTATTTTCCCAGCACCATTTATTGAAGAGATTGTCTTTTTTTTCCAGTGGATAGTCTTTCCTCCCTTGTTGAATATTAGTTGACCATAAAGTTGAGGGTCCACTTCTGGGTTCTCTATTCTGTTCCATTGATCTATGTGTCTGTTTTTGTGCCAGTACCACCCTGTCTTGATGACCATGGCTTTGTAGTACAACCTGAAATCTGGCATTGTGATGCCCCCAGCTGTGGTTTTCTTTTTTAATATTCCCCTGGCTATTCAGGGTCTTTTCTGATTCCACAAAAATTTTAAAATAATTTGTTCCAACTCTCTGAAGAAAGTCCATGGTATTTTGATAGGGATTGCATTAAATGTGTAAATTGCCCTGAGTAACATTGACATTTTCACAATATTAATTCTTCTAATCCATGAGCATGGAATATTTTTCCATCTCTTTGTGTCTTCCTCAATTAACAAGGCAGGAAACCGCAAATGTTGGAGAGGATGTGGAAAAGAGGAACCCTCCTGCACTGTTGGTGGGAATGTGAACTGGTGCAGCCACTCTGGAAAACTGTGTGGAGGTTCCTCAAAGAGTTAAAAATATCAGAAAGGGAGACAGAACATAAAGACTCCTAACTCTGGGAAACAAACTAGGGGTGGTGGATTGGGAGGAGGGCGGGGGGTGGGGGTGAATGGGTGACAGGCACTGAGGGGGGCACTTGACGGGATGAGCACTGGGTGTTATTCTGTATGTTGGTAAATTGAACACCAATAAAAAATTAATTTATTAAAAAAAAAGAAATGGAAAAAAAAGAGTTAAAAATAGATCTGCCCTACGACTCAGCAATGCACTGCTGGGGATTTACCCCAAAGATACAGATGCAGTGAAATGCCAGGACACCTGCACCCCGATGTTTATAGCAGCAATGTCCACAATAGCCAAACTGTGGAAGGAGCCTCGGTGTCCAACGAAAGATGAATGGATAAAGAAGATGTGGTTTATGTATACAATGGAATATTACTCAGCCATTAGAAAGACAAATACCCACCATTTGCTTCAACGTGGATGGAACTGGAGGGTATTATGCTGAGTGAAGTAAGTCAATTGGAGAATGACAAACATTATATATTCTCATTCATTTGGGGAATATAAAAAGTAGTGAAAGGGAATAAAGGGGAAAGGAGGAAAAATGAGTGGGAAATATCAGAAAGGGAGACAGAACATGAGAGACTCCTAACTCTGGGAAACGATCTAGGGGTGGTGGAAGGGGAGGTGGGTGGGGGGTGGGGGTGACTAGGTGATGGGCACTGAGGGGGGGCACTTGATGGGATGAGCACTGGGTGTTAGTCTATATGTTGGCAAATTGAACACCAATAAAAAATAAATTTATAAAAAAAAGAATGAGAGGGAATGGAGTATACTACTCATGAGCATGAACTCTAGAACCAGACTGCCTAAGTTCAAACCCAATTCTAAGCCTTTAGCCATGGGATTTAGGGCTAAATGCTGAACATCTCTGTGCCTGTTTTTTCACCTGTGAAATATGGATACTAATGATACCTACATCTGCAGACTGTGAAGGTTAAATGAATTAATGCTTTATATCCTTTAGGAGGGCCTGACATAGTCAGGTAACTTTAATATTAATAAGGATAAGCCCACTCAAGACACACAAATGAAAGAAAACATGTATATATATTCTTCCCTTTGAAGCCCCACATATAAGAGGAGGTAACATTCACACTGAGACAGACTCCACTGCCTACATGCACACACAAACACAGGCACACATCAAGGTTACTGGAGTTTAACTTTTTTTTTTCCTTCTTCTCTTACAACTCACACATCTGCTACCTGCAATATCTGAGCCTAATGATCGTATAGTCTGCTATAACCAGGTAGGAAGCTGAATATGAGAAGGAAAGCTGAAGTCAAACCTGATATTCAGTTTGAAAGGCTGTTTATTAGAATCTTAATCTTCTCAGGGCACATGGGTGGCTCAGTGGGTTAAGTGTCTGCCTTTGGCTCAGGTCATGATCTCAGAGTCCTAGGGTTGAACCCTGGCATTGGGCTCCCTGCTCAGCAGGGCCTCTGCTTCTTCCTCATCCTCTGACCTCTCCCTCTCCTTCTAGTGCTCTCTTTCAAATAAATAAAATCTTTTTTTAAAAAAAGAATATCAGTTGTCTCTAGAGATGGTCTGAATGGAGAGCTGTAAGTGGTTTGTCTAAGATAGATGCTCAAGGAGGAAAGGTCTGGACTCAGAACATGGCACTGAACTGAACTTTCAAAGAACCTTCCAATCAAGTTCATCGGTGTCTAAAATTTAAGGTCCTTGCAGCAGATGGGCTAGGCCAGCACATCATTTCATTACATAGCTAGCCAGAAGTCATCACATATCTGGGACACAAAACACTTGCCAAGAAAGACTAAACATTACAGGAGACTCATTTTAGACTTAAAGACATATGCAGATTGAAAGTGAAGGAATGGAAAAGGATTTATCATGAAAATAGAAATGAAAAGACAGCCAGATAGCCATACTGCTATTGGACAAAATAGACTTTAAAACAAGAGAAAGCGGACACTGCATAATCATAAAGGGAACAATCCAGTAAGAAGAAATAACAATTGTAAATAGTTATTCATCCAATATGGGAGCACTTAAATACACAAATCAGCTAATAATAAACAGAAAATAATCAATAGTAATACAATAGCTGTAGGGGATTTTGCTATACCATTCATATCAACATAAGACATCTTAAGACGTACATCTTTTTTTTAATTTTTTAAAATATTTTTTATATGTTTGACAAAGAGAGAGAGGCTGAGAGAACACAAGCAGAGGGAGTGGAATGCAGAGGGAGAGGGAGAAGTAGGCTTCCCACTGAGCAGGGAGCCTGATAAAGGACTGGATCCCAGGACTCTGGGATCATGACCTGAACCAAAGGCAGATGCTTGACCCACTGAGCCACTCAGGAGCCCCAGGATGTACATGTTAAGTACAATGTAAGTACATCCTCAGATCACTTAAATAGAAAATCAACAAGGAAACAGTGACTTTCCATGACACATCAGACCTGATGGATGTAACAGATATATTCAGAACATTCCACCTTAAAACAGCACAATACACATTTGTTTCAAGGGCACGTGGAACATTCTCCAGAATAGATCACATATTAGGCCACAAAATAAGTCTCAACAAATTCAGAAAGACTGAAGTCATACATGCATCTTTTCTGACTACAATGCTATGACATTAGAAATCAACCACAAGAAAAATCTGGAAAGAACACAAATATATGGATATTAAATAACATGCTATTAAATAATAAATGGGTTAACCAAGACATCAAAGAGGAAGTAAAATAAATATATGGAGACAAATGAAAATGAAAACACAACAACTCAAAATATTTGGGATACAGCAAAAGCTGTTCTAAGAGGAAGTTTATAGGACTACAGGCCACCTCAATAAAAATCTCAAATAACATAACCTCATACCTAAAGGAGCTAGAAAAAGAACAAACAAAACCCAAAACCAGAAGGAAGTAATAAAGATTAGCATAGAAATAAATGAAATAGAAACTAGATTGATTGAATGAATGAATGAATAAATGAATAAAAAAAAATAGATCAATGAAACAAGGAGCTGGTTCTTTGAAAAGTTTAACAAATTGATAAACCTTTAGCCAGACTCATTTAAAAAAAAAAGAGGAGGATGCAAAATGAGTAAAATCAGAAATGAAAGAGGAAAAATAATTACCAACACCATAGAAATACAAAGAATTATAAGAGAATATTATGAAAAATTATATGCCAACAAACTGGACAACTTATTTTTTTTTTCGAACTGGACAACTTAAAGGGAATGAATAAATTCCTAGAAATATAAAACCTCCCAAAACTGAATCAGGAAGAAATAGAAAATTTGAAGGCTGATTATCAGCAATGAAATTGAATCAGTAATCAAAAACTCCCAACAGACCAGATAGCTTCACAGGTGAAGTCAACCAAACATTTAAAGAAGAGTTAATACCTATTCTTCTCAAACTATTCCAAAAAATAGAAGAGGAAGAGAAGGATACAAAATTCATTTAATGAAGCCAGTATTCCCAATATAAAAACTAGATAAAGACACCAAAAATAGAAAAAGACACCAAAAACAGATGAAAAGAGAACTACAGGTCAATATCTCTGATGGACACACATGTAAATATTCTCAACAAGATATTAGCTGACCAAACCCAAAAATACATTTAAAAAACCATTCATGCGGCACCTATGTGGCTCAGTAGGTTAAGCGTCCAACTCTTGATTTCAGCTCAAATCATGATCTCAGGATCCTGGGATCCAGCCTCAAGTTGGGCTCAACACTTAGTGCAGAGTATGTTTCAAATTCTCTCTCTCCCTCTGCCCCTCCTCCCACTTGTGTTCACTTCCTCTCTCTCAAATAAACAAGCAAGTAAATATCCCTAATTAAAAAAAATAAAAATCATTCATCACAATCAAGTGTGATTTATTCCTGGGATGCAGGAGTGGTTCAATATTCAAAAATCAATAAACATGATGCATCACATCAACTAGAGAAAGGATAAAAAAAACCATATGACACTTGACGGGATGAGCACTGGGTGTTATACTATATGTTGGCAAATCGAACTCCAATAAAAAATATACAAAAAAGTATGACCATTTCAAGAAAGAAAAGAACAGAAAAGGCATCCAAATTAGTAAGGAAGAAATAACACTTTTACTATTTGCAGATGACATGATACTACATATAGAAAACCCTAAAGACTCCACCAAAGATTACTAGAACTAATAAATGAATCCCATAATGTTACAGGATACAATATCAATGTATAGAAATCTATTGCCTCATATACATTAATAATAAAGCAGCAGAAAGAGAAGAAAACAATCTCATTTATAATAACCCCAAAATAATAAAATACCTAGGAGTAAACTTAATCAAAGAGGTAAAAGACCTATACTTTGAAAACTATAAACAACGATGAAAGAAATTGAAGATGACACAAAGAAATGGAAAGAAATACCATCCTCATGGTTTGGAAGAACAAATAGTGTTAAAATGTCCATACTACTCAAAGCAATTAACATATTTAATGCAATCTCTATCAAAATACTAATAGCATTTTTTACAGAACCAAAAAAATTTTTTTTAATTTGTATGGAACCACAAAAGACCCTGAATAGCCAAAGCAATCTTGAAAAAGAAAAACAAAACTAGAGGCATTACAATTCCAGACTTAAAATTTTATCACAAAACTTTTGTAATCAAACAGTATGATACTGGAACAAAAATGACACATAGATGAATAGAAAAGAATAGAAAACCCAGAAATAAACCCACAATTATATGATTCATCTTTGATAAAGAATGTAAGGAATTCAATGGGAAATACCATCTCTTCAATTAATGGTGTTGGGAAAAGTGGACGTGCAAAACACACAAAGGAATGAAATTAGACTACTTTCTTTTACCATACACAAAAATAAAATCAAAATACTGTATGTTAACTAACTAGAATTTAAATAAAAATATGGAAGAGAGGAAAAGAACTCAAAATGGATTAAGGTCCTAAATATAAGGCCTGAAACCATAAAAGGCCTAGAAGAGAGGAGAGGCAGTAATTTCTCTGACAATGGCCATAATAGCATCTTTCTTGACATGTCTCCTGAGGCAAGGGAAAAAAAAAACAACTATTAGGACTAATCAAAATAAAAGGCTTCTGCAGAAAGGCAACAATCAATAAAACTGAAAAACAACTTATAAATAGGAGAAGATATTTGCAAAAGACATATCCAATAAAGAGTTAGTATCCAACATATATAAAGAACTGATACAACTCAACAACCAAAAATCAATAATCCAATTAATAATGGGCAGAAGACATAACATTTTTAAAAATGCATATGAAATTAATTTAACCAGAAAAGGATCAGGCAAAGTTTGTCCTCATAGTTGCACATTGGTGATTTTTCAATTTGCAAAATAATTTGGGGATTCCAAAGAAAATATAGAGTAAGTCCACCATCAAAATGAATAATGAACCAAGATAATAAACCACCTTTGTGACCCATTTTATACTGAAATTCTTAGAAGCAGACCTCATCTACTAATGACCATTCCACACAGTTTTCATGCTACTGGCTTCACTGACTCCCTTTCTCTGTCACTAGGCTTTTTAACTATAATTTCACAGAATATGCCAGTTACCTTAGGCATTTCCATGACAACTCAGGGGAAATTAATACCATGGCTCAAATTTTTATTTATATATTTAAGAGTCTTCTCTGCATCAGTCTTGTTCTTTGAGTTTCCCTGTCATAAAAACTACCAAGTATCACTGTTTTCCTACTCCCAAATTTGATCAAATGCACTTCAAATCAGGGAAACACAGAGAACGGGGCCCACAGTGCTTTCAGAATGGAATGGAACGCAATAACAAGATCTACTGAAGAAACAGATGGAATGTGGTTTCATAGGAAAATCTAAGCCGAGTTTGGAGATTACCAGATTACCAGAGAGCTCTCTGCAGGAACAGCAGGTAGATGCCAAATGAAACTTGAGTCCTTGTTAGAGGCGTCCACACAAAGGCGGCTCTTTGGTGTTCTATGAAGTCAGGTATTACCACACACCTGAGCTGTGTTCAGTGAAGGAGTCAGGTACATGAATCAAGGCAGGAAGGAAGAGAAGGAGGGAGAGGGGAAATGAAATAATAGAAGTTGCAATAATTGGATTGGATTAGTGACTCCAGACAGAGCAATAGAAATAGGAAAAGATGGGGGGGCATCACAAGGAGAACCCTCCCTTGGGGATCCCTGGGTGGCTCAGCGGTTTAGCACCTAACTTTGGCCTGGGGTGTGATCCTGGAGTCTGGGGATCTAGTCCCGCATCGGGCTCCCTGCATGGAGCCTGGTTCTCCCTCTGCTTGTGTCTCTCTCTGCCTCTGTGTCTCTCATGAATAAATGAATCTAAAAAAAAAAAAAAAAAAAAAAAAAAAAAGGAGATCCCTCCCCTAGAAAGACATCCTGCATTCATTTGTACCTATCAAAACCTTCCCCATCTTGCAGTCATTCCTGAGACCATTGTTCCTGTAACAACTGCAAAACAGCAAGACCTCCCATTTGATACCTAATGTCCTTTATTTACATCAGTGTTTCTCAACTGGGAGTGATTTAGCCTGCAAGGAGACGTTGTAAATGTCTAGAGAATTTTTGGTTATTACAACTAGGAGGGTAGACTGGCATATAATGGATGGAAGACAGGAATGCTGCTAACATCTTATAAAGCACAGGCCAGTACCACAGCAAAGGGCATCAGTAGTGTTGTTGAAGTCTCTGGTCTACATCACCGTCAGCTGGCCCCAAACCCTCTTGGCCTTGAACACTACCTCCATGTTCTGGGTATATGTCTGGACTCTCAGTCCAGCTTATAAGTATCTTTGGGGCATGGAGCACCTTTGGTTCTTCATGCCATCACCCAGCATCCTACAGCAGGTAGAGTGTGTAACAAGTAGAGAAGAAAAAGTGCAAGATGTGTTCATTCTCCTGAGTCAGAGTTGAAGGATTTGCTTCTTGGCAGCACCGTTGCCAAACCTTGCTGGGCACAGAATGGCAGAGCAGAGGCATCTTCCGCATCTGAACAATGGGCAAGGGGCGAGCTGCTTGGGTGACAGAGACAGTCCAAGAACTAACTCAGCTAAGAATGAAGAGGTGGGGGCTAGGCTGCAGCATCACATCCAATAGTCAGTGAAGGAAAACACTGAAAAATGGGCATCTCAAAATTTAAATGATGTTTTTAGACACAATTTAGAGAAAAGGCCAAATGCTATAGAAACCAGGTAAAAATGGATCTGTGCTGCTGGGGCTCTGCTAGTCCTCTGCACAGAACTGACTACAGATGCACCTGGGCTTTTTGAGGCTTTTGCTGAGCAGAAATATCATGGAAAGCCTCCCTCTCTTTCTTTCCTCTCTCTCTCTCCCCCTCACCACCACTTCTCTCTCTTCTTCTCCCCCCACCCTATCTCTTTCCTCACCCTCTCACTCTCTCCCTTTCTCCCTCCCTTTCTTCCCCTCTTTTCCTTTCTTCCTCTCCCTCTTCCCTGCCCTATCTTCTCTATATCCTTCCCTCCATTCTCATCAGTCCAGAAAAAGCACAATCACCTCTGCCATAGAGCTTCCAAAGGCCCATCCTGCTGCCACCAGCCTCGAGTGTGGGTCTCCTACTAAATCATTTCATAACTGATGGTTCCAGAGCTGTTGCCCCACTGGGCTGTGGGTCATCTCCCTGGTGCTGAGATCACACATTATCCTTTAGTCCACTAGTACCCAGTAGAGTCCTAGGCATATCCCATCTGCCTGATAGGCAGCAGTTTTGAATTGTTGAAAGGGAAGACTTGTGCCTCTATGACATGAACCCACACCTTGGGTAAAGGGCCAATTCCCAGCCAGCACAGCAGAGAAGCTGGGCAGCATCAGGTGAGGACATCTCAGATGCTGCTCAAATGACAAAGTCTGTAAGCTCGAAGGCATTCCCATCTGGGAAAGAGAAGTAGCCACAAAGTTCTCATTCTAGAATGCCCCTGTATTAACTGCATGTAAATTTCTGAGCATTCACTTCTAATAAAGATAAAAAGCATTTGTAGGACACCTGGGTGGCTCAGCGGTTGAGTGTCTGCCTTCGGCTCAGGGTGTGATCCCGGGATCCGGGATCGAGTCCCACATCAGGCTCTAATTTAAAAAAAAAAAAAAAAAAAAAAGCATTTGAGGCTGCCCCTAGATGTTAGTTTTTTTCAAGCAACATGAACTGTACACTTCTAAACACACATTTGCCAAGACATAGCTTTTCTTTTTCTACCTATCCTATCTGATGGCAAAAACAAAAACAAAATCTTGACCTAGTCACTCCAGAGTTTTCTAAGCCAATTTTCTCAGGGGTTCAGGTTTAAAGGACTATCACATTCAGCATTAAAATGCTCTCCCTTGTCTCTCCCTGCCTTGCTTGGCTGAAGTCACTATGGACTTCCTGCAGGAGAAGATTCCTACAGGAGATGAGGGGACAGCGAATCCACTGCCTGGTTCTGCTTGTCTTCTCTTCAATGCTGGCCTTTGCTCTAGATGTGTCTCTTCTCATCCGAATTTTAGCAGAACAGCATTCCTCCAGTGATGGCTGCTGGACGATCTGCGGAATCCCACAACTCCACTCTGGTGGCATGGCAAAGGACTGAGGCTCGGCCCATCTCTGGCAGGTTTCCTCCTGCTTCATTTTGATGCTCTTCCATGGGATCTGCCCTTCTTCTGTGGGCCTTCTCTCTCCTCCAGCTCAATGCTGGACTCTGCACACAGAAACTCCCTGAGACCTATGAGCTGATGGCAGTCCCTGTGGCATGAATCATCCTGCTGCCATTTCCACTGTGCAGCTTACCCCAGAGCATGTGCCCCGAGGTGGCTTCTGTCCTTGCTGGACCACACCCCTAGATGGTCACATATTCCTGTCTGATTCCCTAAAGCTTCAAACAGGCTTCCATCAGATGCTGCCCCAGCTTACACCTGAGTCACTTGCTTCCATTTCAAACCTGCTCTTTATTCTTCCTCCACAGAGCTGTTTTCTCTGCTGGAAGAGGGGGCTACAGAAAACAATGAGTATAGGGACCTGCTGAGTCTGTTTGCGTTCTCCTGATGAACTTCTCTTTTATCTTGAGAGCTGACTTCTGAACCTACAAGTCAAGATGCTGGCAAACTTATTCACTCATATGTTTCAAACAATTTCGGAAAATTTCATACCCCTGCCTAGGGTAACTGGCTAACCAACTCCTAATTGCCTGTGAGGTTATTAATTAACGTACAAGAAAAACTTGGCAAGTATAGAATTTTGTGACATTCCAATTCATTTTAAGTGTTTAAATATAGGTTTGCTTTTTTTTTTTTTAAGGGCAATGTTTTCTTGTTTTCTTTCTTCTTTCTTTCTTTCTTTCTTTCTTTCTTTCTTTCTTTCTTTCTTTCTTTCTTTCTTTCATTAGTCTACTTCATTGTCCAAAATGTTCTCATTCTCATAACTGACCTGCTTGAGGTCTTTAAATAAAGCTAGTAGGCATCCAGGATTCACTTTATTTCATTCTTCACATGGGGAAAGAGAAAATAAGACAGGACAAAGGACTAACACCCTTAAAGTGGTGGTAACACGATCTAGAGAAGTAAGTACAGCACTTCAGGACCCTGTAAGCACGATGGAAGTGCTAACATGCAGACATAAGGGGCCCAGAAACTTTGTCAAATTGGAAAGAACTTGGAAAGACAAAAACTAGAAGAGGTTTTTTTGTTTGTTTGTTTTTGTTTTTGTTTTTTGAGTTATACATCTCCAGGTATTGCTTGAAAATACCTTCTTTATCTACTAAGGGAAGTGGAGACCCACTTTCCTTCTCACTCTTTACTGTCAAGCAAGAGGATAAGGGGCTTTGCCCTCCTTACCCCAGTGGGGTTTTAAAAGGATAAAGTGAGATAGCAGATGTGAGACATCAAGCTAAAATCAGATTATTAGAAGTCTCTCTGTGAGTGCTATCTCCGAGGATTGACCAGGGTTCTGCGTTTGGATCATTGCCTTTCCACTGATTCAGGCAGAACAAGAGTCAGGATTCTCCCCTCACCAGTTGGCCAACACCTCCGAATCCAAGGCCATTGCTCCTTTGAATCCAACTGTTCTCTGAATGATCTTCCTCAGCAGACTTCTATGACCTTCACTCACCATGATTCCTCAGGGATTGTGCTCTCCATGTGAAGAACTGTCTTAACTAATTCTTTGCCTTTTAAGGTCTCAAGGGGCCAGAATAGATGCCATCGAAAATAAGAAGCAATCTCTTAGGTCATTTTATTACTTTTATATGAGGACACTAAATATTTCCTGTGACTGAGAGATTCATTTAGGACAGGAAATAATTTATTAAAAGGCCATTCTCCTTATTTAAGAAGTAAGCTGTAAAAGTATCAGGTAATTTAAATTTCCCATGTTTCATTGCCTTGAAATGGCTCCCAAATCTAGCTTGGTCTCCATTATGGTGACAGATGGGATTTTGAAAAGAAGAAAGTCATGATAAGAATGTTTTACAAGTTGAATCTTATAGATTTATTTACAAATGTATAGGACATCAATTCTTAAAAGCCTACATTATGTAAAGTGTTGGAGAAATAAAGATATCAAGAATAAAATGCAAAGCAACTAGTCTTAAATGAAACTTTAAAAAAATATTTTATTTATTTATTTGAGACAGAGACAGAGCATGAGCAGGGAGAAGGGGGCAGAGGGAGCGGGAGAAGCAGAACCCCGCTGAGCAGGTATTCCTATGTGGGGCTAGATCCCAAGACACTGAGGTCATGACCTGAGTCAAAATCAAGAGTCAGACACTTTACCGACTGAGCCAACCAGGCATCCCTAAATGAAACTTGTTTTTTACTGCTAGTTTTAAAACACTTTTCATATACATCTGACTTAATTCTCATAAATACCTGTGATATGCTTATTGCTATTGCTAATAAATGAGAAAATGGAGGCTGATTTTGGTAGACCCTGAACTAAAATTCCAGTTCCTGTAACTTCAAACTCCAAATCCTTTTCACTACACAACTCTCAGGCTTTTGGTTTGTAGTAAATAAGCGTCCCTCAGAGGTGTAAATGCAAAGTGCTCTTTGGTTCTTCCAGCAAGCAATCACTTCTCACTGGAGCTCCCCAAGGTTTAATAGGGTGGGTTGTCATTCCAGTTGGTCCCAGAGGAAAGATAGGATCTTGACAGCCCTGAGAGAGTGAGTAGGGGATAGTTCAGGGGGAGGGGTGTAGGTGAACATAAGCACAGAGGTAAAAGGAAGCTAAGTAATTTTATAGAATAGCAATTAGAGCAGATTGCTATAATATGGAGCCCCTGGAGAAAACAACAAAGGAACAGTAAATGAAAAAAAGAGAGGTTGCACAGGACCTTTCAATCGGGTTGAAGGATTTAGATATCATTCAGTGTCCAGTGTGTGTGTATTTGTGGCAGGGTGGTGGTGGTTTCAGATGAAGATGGTGTGATTCAGCTTTGTGTTTCAGGGAAATCAGTCTTGTGATAATGAAAGACAGACCTGCAAAGAGAGGAAACAGGGACTGAACAATTGCAGGAGACAAAGTAAGAAGCTCTCCTTTGAGCTCAAGGAAGAATTTATATAGTGGTTGTAGGAGAGGGGAAGAAAAAAAAGCAGAGAAAGAAGAAACATAATAATTAGAAAATCTAAAAGCCTTAATAATTTATAGAAGGTTGACAGTAAGAGAAGAATGGAAGTCCTGTGGTTCATGTTGGGCCCCTGGAAAATTGATTGATGTCCCAAATATATGTGATCTTAAAGAAGAGAGTTCTTCAGAAGCCTGAAGTTTTCTAAGGATAAAAGAAAATAAAAATAGTAAAATAATAAAAAACAGCTAACATGCACTTGCACACTTACTGTGTACCAGGCATTTCTAAGTTCTTCACATGTAATAGCTCATTCAATTCCCACAATTGTTGTGAGCTAAGTAGGATTATTACACCTATTTTCACAATGAAGACACTGAAGCAAAGAAAGTTAAAACAACTCGCACCAAGATCACCCAGCTAATCAGTGTGGGAGGCAGGAGGGATGTGGACCCAGGCAACCTGGCTCTGGAATCTATGCTCTTGACCACTATGTTCTGCTACCCTTCTAAGATGACCCTGGTTCTGAACATGCTGGCTTTACAGTGCTCTGGAGATGAAGATCCCTAATAAGAAGGTCAAACTCAAACTCCAGTAATTGAAAACTGGAGGTGCACATCTGGAAGGCATATGTGTGATGCGAAGGTGAAAGCTGGATCTGTGGAAGGGATAAGGACAACCAGGGGAGGTGGGGGCAGGGAGAGGCAGCAAGAAGTGAAGGGGAAGGAGGAGTAGGGATGGGAGAGAAGACAGAGAACACAAGCTGGAAATGTTTCTCACTGAGTGAGAAAGAAGAGGAACCAAAAGCGTGCAGTCAATGAAGGAAGACTTTCAGATGAATTTCAAGCATGTTCTCAATTACATGAAATGGGGAAGACCAGTTAGGCAAGGAGCCAACCAACCAAAGGCTATTGGTAAAGCTGAGTGAGTGATTCTATATGGAGGGGGTTGGGTGAAGTTCAGGGCTTCGTGGAGCCCACGTGGATGACACACTTCCAGCTCCACCTATCATCCACTCACTGCCCTTCTCCCAACCAAACCATTGGGGGCACGAAATCAAATCACATAGATCCAAGAGAGGGTCAATGTTTAAGAGGAAATTCCATTTGCAACTTTTACTGAGCAACAGAAAAATTCAGAGATAAATGGCAAGGTCCCTGAACTCACTCTTTTAGTAGTCTTCTTACGTAAATAATTAACCCAAAGTTAATCTTATTAACAACCTCTTCTCAAAGTCTGTTTCTTTGTTTTAAATAAGGAAAATTCAGTCTCAAGTCAGTGTCATCTTGCTCCTCTACCTGTGGCCTTCACCTTGGTACCCTAAAGAGTAGCCAGTCTGTGTCCAGCCTGCTGAGACAGCGTTCCACATACAGTACTTCCAATGACCCTATCCATACATATTTGTCTTCCTCAGCTCTAAGCTCACTGCTGAGATTACTCACCAGACTAAAATAAACACACCTATTAAACATTATAAATAGATGTACATGAAGCAACAGACATAGTAACAGAATAAAACAGACACCGGCTGGAAGATCAATTTCCTTAGCCCATCTACCTAAAATGTATACTTCTAATTTATTCTTCCCATACTATTTTATATTAACTTCTGAAATGAAAGCGAGTATCATTCTCCTGTTGAATTTATTCTCCTCCTTGTCATAAGAAGTTTGATATTTATTCTAGAGGGGAGAAAGGCATCATCTGTAAGCTTCCAGAAACTCTTTGCCACAAATCAAACCTTTTGAATCATCTCAACATGGGGAAGTCCAGGCATTATTTCGACTTGGGAGGAAGAACAAGCACAAATTTAGCTAATCCATTCTGTATGGAATCGTGTCAAGTAATCCAGTTGTTTATCCTGAGCAGTCAAGAGGAAAGACTTGTTACATCTAAAGCAAAAGTAGTACATGTAAGTGCTTGATTTGGTTTTCTTCAAGATTTGTCCAAAGGCTACATATTGAACTATGCCTAGAAGTGCATGTTTGGGCAGCTTTTCCCTAAAGGATTTCCCTTCCTTTAAAAAAGCCTAATGATAAGAGGAAAAAAAAAAAAAACCCACATTTCTGTAGGTATTTTAGCCTTTCAGTTTATGCACTTCTTAATCTTTCTAACTTTCTCCTTTCTATAAAATGACATAGGTGACGAGGTGCTATGTTTCCACAGACTTATGTAAGATGTACACATGAGCAAAGACACAGGCCTTTTTGCCCCACTGTGATGTACTTTGATACTTCTGTGCACTGGGTATATGACAAAGCTCCTGTCATACTGGGTTATATACCTCCCTGCTAGGCTGAGAGTGCAAGACCCAAGGACGGGTTCTGACCCACTCTGCATTCCCCTTGCCTATCATGGAATAGCTACTCTTGTAAGTCTTTGGTTGATCAATGAATGAATAAATGAAAGAATGTTCCCTTAACTGCTGTTGGCTCTCATGCATATTAGAAATTGAATTTCTGCCTCGGGCTTTTGTTCCTTTTTTTCTTAGACTCTAGCTTGAAGATTCAGTGCTCTTGTGCCGGAGGCAAAAGTGATTGAGAGGAATCTATTTTATACTCAGGATATTTAAAGGAATTTTATAACATATTACAAAAATGGGAAATTATCAAAAAGGGTGAATGCCATTTTATAGATCACAGGGAATATATGTTCTCCTGAAGATAGAAATACTAAACCCAGATAGCTCTGAAATTTGAAATAGGTGGATTTTTTCCCTTCCAACCTTAAGAATTCTCTGAACAAGAAAATAGTAGTTTGTCCTAAGGCACAGTAGCTCCTTTTAATAATATGTCTCTCCAATTTTCAAAATGTTCCCTCTCCAAAATCTCTAAGCCAATCTGAAGTAGATTTCATGTCAAGGTTGTGATCAGAGATTGTATCATCTTGACCTTACCACCTTTTCTCTGCTATATGCCATATTGATTTGATCCATAAAGGGAGGTTAAAATATATAATGAACATCATTATGCCTCATCCAAATTGTACAGTTTTATAGTATTTTCTTTCACAAGAAGTTATAAAACTTAGAGGCATAAGGACCCTTAGAATCCAAATAGCACAATTTCCATCAATTTTCCAAACTGTTCTGACAACTTGGCTGTGTGCCCGTGCCTTGAGCACCTCAAACTCACTGTCTTTCAGGCAATCCATGGATCTCAGCAAAGAGGTCCTGTGACAAGGTATCAAAGATGTACTTTCCAGAAATATCCATTGATTTGTCAAAATTTAGCCTGTTGAGGTAATACAGGCTAAAGTTGAGTCTTTTCAAATAAACATCCACACAAATAACTTGAGGATTTAAAAGAAAGCTTATTTTTTTTCAGGCTGATTCTTCTTATTCTTTAGGCCAATACTGCAAGTTCCATCTATTCCTCAAGTAATGTCATCTTGAGTCATTTACTCTAATGGTCATTTTTTTCATAATACATTCCAAAACATCCAACAAATTTCATTAGTATTTGGTAACCTCCACTGAATATAATTATTTTCAGTTTAATTTGAAAAGTCCAAAGTAGAGGAAGAAGATGACCTTCTTTATTCCATTAATAGACCCTCTGGTTTACATATTACTTTTTTAGGAGCCATTCACATTACCACTATTTAAATACATTTTGCTTCTAAGTCAAGAGCACTCTAATACTCTAATATACACTTGGTTTTAGAGCCATGCCAAACTTTACATTTATTTCTATGAAATATCCTTTTCATTTTTTTCTTACCTTTTAACACCTTTCTTCAGCTGAAACTTGAAAAAATCCAGCAAGATATATATAACTTCTCAATGGGCTATATATAACTTCTATTATCTTTATTCACATCACTGACCAAAACTTGAACAGTCCCAGGGTCATGAAAAAAGTGTGTAGCATTCCACAAAAACCTTCTTCTGGTTGACATCAGTCTTCCTTTGGGGGCAATAATTCAACCAAGATCTAATCCACCACATAATATTAGCATCCAGACCACATTTCTCCACTTTTTCCACAAGGGAAAATGAGAAACTTTGTGAAAGGTTTCCACATGATAAAACTAAAAGAATGTTTCGCCAAAAATACAAGACAGAGAAAAAATTTATTCTTGTATTACTCACCCTGTGTGTACTGGGTTAAATATTCACATCCACCCGGAACCTGAAATATGACCTTATTTGGAAATAGGGTCTTTGCACATGTAATCAAGTTAAGATGGCTCTTTGCAATGACTGGTACTCTTACAAGCAAACAGAGATTTGGACACAGATCTAACACAGAAGGAAGACAACCATGTGAACATGAACGTAGAGAATGGAATTATGCTACCATAAGCCAAAAATTGCTGGCAACCACTAGAAGATAGAAGATGCAAAGAAGCAACCTTCCCTAGAGTCTGCAGAGGGAGTGCAGCCAGGTTGACCTTGGATTTATACTCTAGCCTCCAGAACTCTTGAAAGAACAAATTTTTGTTTTTCCAAGCCACATAGTTTACAGTAATTTGTTACAGCAGCTCCAGGAAACTAATACATTATGTATCATACGGAGAATGCTTTCTCCCCCCTACCTGCCCTAATCCTATAGGCACATCAAATATACCCCTTGCCTCAGTCTATTTCAAGTCCATATACAACTCTTCCTTTTCATAGTTCAGTCATTAAAATGAGGACTACACAACTTGGCAGCTAATAATGCACTCATTGTAATGTTTTACAATTATTCTTTGAGTAGTACTCTTATATTTCAAATTAGATTATAATCTTTGTGAGAATAGGACTAATATTTTGTCTTTTTGTATAGCTTACAGCACCAAAACCACATTCTGCCCATTGTTGGTAAAACATGATACCACATGTTCACACACAACAACGGGCCATGAGAAAACTGGCCTAGAAAGCAAACAAATTCATTTAAGATGAAGTCGTAATAGTTTCATCTGATAAACATCATTAGCAAGATACTATAGCACTTCTAAAAAATATGTTATAATATGTTAATAGGGAGAGAATGTTATATATTTTAAGAAATTTTCACCAAGGTAAATTTTAAAATTAATCTCTTCTTTTATTGGAAATGAATATTTTTTTATAGTATGTATTTTTTCTTCTTTCCTCTTTTTGGTCTTTTGTCTGGTCCTACTCTTAGTTATTTCTTTAATGTAGGATATATGAATGCTCTATTCAAAAAGTGACCTGTAATATAAATATGCTTTCCATAGATCACTCAATATCAAGAGAGCTACCCCCTAGACAAGCAGGAAATCTTGTGATCTATAGGGCCTGCACAGGGATACTTAAGCGAGACCTAGAAGCCATCCTCTACTCCAGTGTTAAGTTTATGGATCTCAGTACCTCTTTTTCATCAGCAGCAGTCGTGAAATGCAAAACAAGTTCACTGAGAACCAGCTTTCATCTCACCCTTCTCCACTTTTCACATTGCAAAGAAATTGAAGGCCCACATTTCAGTGAGCTGGGCCAGGACCTATTCATGTGCAGATACAGAAAGCTTATACCCCCAGCTTCAATGAGTACCCTTCTCCGTAATCAATTTCATCAGTGAAAGCCAAGTCATTTTCTGCTGAAAAGTGAGCTGTGATATCTTGTCTGTTTCCTAATGGATCTTTTCCCTGGAATGCCACACATGGCCATGTAACAATCATTCAAAAGTACAGCCTTTTATTTTCCTGCCAAGGTAACACATCCACCTCACTAAGAACACACTGATTTTTTTTTTTTAGCTAAACCTTCTTTTTCCATAGCAAGGCAGAGAGGGTGACCATGTCAATATCTATAAACCAGATGACCTGCATCTCTAATGCTTTCTGAAGCCAGGTAACCCCACAAATCTCAGAGACCCCAGCCTGAAAAGGAATTATGACTTTTGACTTTTTTTTAATAAATTTATTTTTTATTGGTGTTCAATTAGCCAACTTACAGAGTAACACCCAGTGCTCATCCCGTCAAGTGCCCCCCTCAGTGCCTGTCACCCAGTCACCCCCACCCCCCGCCCTCCTCCCCTTCCACCACCCCTAGTTTGTTTCCCAGAGTTAGGAGCCTTTATGTTCTGTCTCCCTTTCTGATATTTCCCACACACTTCTTCTCCCTTCCCTTATATTCCCTTTCACTACTTTTGACTTCTTATGGGCTAACGTATCTCTATGGCTCTGCCACTTGGTACTTGACTAATAGGTGCTATTGAGGACAAGTCTTCTTAACCCAAAGGAGTGAGGAGAACTTCAAACATTTCCCTTCTGAAAGGGAAATGTATGTGGTCTTCCCTTGCACAATTTTATACTGAGTAAAGGGTAGGGGGGGAGGTACATGCACACTGGAAGGAAAATTGAAGAAGAAACTTCATAGGAATGAAAGTATTCCATTTGGCATTCTTTAGGACAGGTGATCTAGCAAATGAGTCCTCTGAAATAGCTACCCAGCTCACTCCGCTACATTAGTATTTCAATTCTCTGAGATGGAGAAGAAAACAACCAAGCGGCCAAAAATAATAATGCTTGGCTCAAAAACTACACCATGCCAAATACAACCACCTCTCCTTGAGAAAACTGTTTCACATTTATGCAAGTTCAGGGCACACTGAAGGATATCCCTGTTCTCCAAGACAAGGGACCATTTGAAGAACCAAAGCATGAAATACAGCCTATCAGGAGAGCCTCAGTTCTGCAGGTGGTCTGTGTAAAGGGGAATATGGGATCAGAGGAAGCCCTGATTAAAAGGAATATGTGTCCAAGAAGGAAATCCACTGATGGAGAAAAATACATGGGCTATAAATTCAGACCTACTGCTGCCACTAATGGAATAAGGAAGCTCGCACTAAGAAAAGTCATTCACAGCCAGGCATTTAAGTGGCAGAGGTGAGGAGGAGGGCTGGGGGCTGGCTGATGCATTCCTTGCCTGGATACAGGTCCCCTAGTTGGCTCTTGTTAAACAATTTCTGAAACGTAAGAAGTGACATGACAGGAAGCTATTAGAAGGAGCAATGTGCAATCAATCTGTCAATTCATTTAGAGCAACATTGAAGTATCAGAAGTTAGACTGTGACACAGCAGAAAAAGTAATTGAAGTGAGGCACAGTTTTACCCACTCTTACTGTGTCATCCCAGCGCCAAGCCCTGCCTTTACCAGCGAAGGGTGGCACCTTTCCTCTGTGTTGCCATCCCCTGGCACTAGAAGTTGCTATATTTCAACTGACCACAATTTAGTATAACATATATCTTCATATCACCACATACTGAGCTCTGTGAGGGATCCTCTCTCCTTCATGTTTTTCCTCCTGTCCCTACCATTGTGACAAAAAATAAATTCATTATTGAGTCAGTGAATTTATACATAAAGCAGGAGGGTTCAAATATCTGCAAGTGAATCATTCAGTAATGAATCAAAAACAACTTTAATTTCACAGAAAAGCAATGAACTTGAAGTGTTTTATCATTATTAGCACCTAACTTTAAAGGAAGAACAGCAGTTAGTAAAACAATATATGTTGATTCTCCCTAGCTATCATTAATTCAGCAAAATGAATGAATCATCTACCCATTTTAAGATTTATAGAACTACAAGATAAAAAACACTGTAATCTTCCGTCTCTTTAAAGCAACCAATAGTTTTAAACTGCAATAATCTCAGTAGATGAAAATCTCACCTGATTTAAAGGATTTGAGGAAACATTCTGTATATCATTGATCCAATAACTCTGCTTCCAATAAAATTTCCTAAGATATTAGAAATAGATGTTGACAAATCCTTATGAACAAAGATGTTCACAGCTTTTTATGATAGGGAAGAAAGGGAGGAAGAAAGGAGGAAAATTCAGTTGGAAATTGACAAAATATTCTTTCAATGGAATATAACGTAGCCAGTAAAATAATATTAATTCAAATGTTATAATTCCACTGGAAATCATGGATAAGATAGTACTCATGAAAACAGAAAATGAAAGATTAAATACCTGGTGTGATCTCTAATGAATGGATGGACAGATGGACAGGTGGATACTCACAAGGAAGGTAAGGAGGAAGAAGGGCCAAAACATCAGGTGGGTTTTCTTTCTTTGAACATTTATAGATATTTATAAGAAGCAGGGATTGTTTACATACTCAGAAACATATTAATGACAAATTGTTGAAAATAAAAAGTGACACAGGAGCCAGGTTTTGAGAACCATCTCCAATCACTTTCAAACCCTTTATTTACATGTTAGAATTTGTCATGTATTTCTAATTTACCTTATTATCTGAAAAACAGCAATCATTTCTGTTAATTAAATTGCTTTTTTGTTAGTCTACAGTTGCAAATCAGTGAAAAGGACAGTATATGTTCATTTTTAGTAATAAAACTAAGAAATTAAGCATCTATGAGTAGAAACTGAGAAATTAAGCTAATCATATTCAAATTTCTCTTTTAAGCTGAATTAAAAGAAAGACTTTGCCTTTGGGGGTAGGATATGTACATTGAGTAATATAATTTTTTAAAAGATTTTATTTATTTATTTATTCATGAGAGACAGAGAGAGCGAGAGAGCGAGAGGCAGAGACACAGGCAGAGGGAGAAGCAGGCTCCACCCAAGGAGCCTGACGTGGGACTTGATCCCCGGGATCACACCCTGGGGTGAAGGTGGTGCTAAACCACTGAGCCACCTGGGCTGCCCGAGTAATATAATTTAAGTGGAATTAGCCACTCTGCATGTTGTGATTACTATATATAAAGATTTACTTCAAAATGAATATTTGGTACTGAATGACACTTCAACATACTACTGAAGATATTGATAAATATTATGTTTGTTGCCTGAATCAGGTCATCAGGAACAGGACTTCAGAAAATGGAGAAACACTTTAGAAACCGATTACAGTGCTCTAAACGCCTGTGAGATGGGCCTATCGTTAATACTCTTATCGAACCATGTGATATTTATTAAACCTTCATTTGCATCAACATTCGACTACCAACATTGTAGACTGAAAAACATATTTGTAAATTCAAGCCTTCCTTTGCCCAAGAAGAGCCTGTTCAGAATTTCAGATCTAAGCTTCTTTAGGAAATGAAGTGCTTTTGACATGGCTGAGATTTTTCAAAATAATCACACCTCTCATACCAGTGAAGCCAAGGTAAGTGTAAACATTTGTGCATTCTAAAGATGGTTCAAAGTTTCAAGACTGTCTGGATAAGCAGGTTATGTGGACCTACATCCTTTCAGAGATGTTTTTCTTTTCCCCAACTTTTGTTTAAGAGGTCCAAATATTTTACCTAAAATTATAAAGACTTATTTGCACAACCCAGCATATTCTATTCTGGTAACCAGTCAAAAATGAAAACAGTGGGATGTTACCTATCATATAGACAAAACATCTGGGAGAATGGTCACATATTTTTATCCAAAAAGCCTGAACCGACCGAACAAATATGTGGCATGACACTTACTTTTAGTGTATTATTTTCAGCTTGGGTGGAAACATTTTTTGAACAGAGCAGATTCCTTCAGACTGTAAATGCAATTAAGTTTCCACTTGGATCTCACAGAAAGGCCAAATAGTAATTTCAAAAGAACCTTTCTTAGGGAGTTCAAAGCGAAAGGTGTAAATACATTTTCTCTGAGAAATATGACTAACGAGATATTTGCATCCACTGAACTGCATAGGATCAGGAGACTGACTACATGCAGGGCCATCCAAAGAAGTTCTAAGGCCATGAAAATGATCCCAGTCCCATCGACTGACTGCACTCTCAAGATGTGACAGTAGTTATTTGACAGCCAAGATGTTTTGCTGATCAAATTAATCCAACTCTACATCTCAGTCTTCAAAAACTATTTCATGATAATTTGTGTCAATCTTTGTTAAAACACTGGATGCAGCACAGCTTTCTGCTAGCCACAGAATTTTCATTGAGCCTGGATTTGTTTCAAGCAATACCAAAAGAGAAGGGTGTTCTTTAAAGAGATAGTCCAAAGAAAAACGATCTGCAAGTTTTCTTGGCATGCTTATGATATCTTAAAGCCCTGACAATTAAGACACTTCTTATAAAGCCTGAAGTGACACATGTGCACAACAACAGCAACAAAGTAAAATAAAATAAAATGACACGTGCCAATACAGTACACGTTGATTTGGTCCTTCTCTGATTTCAAGGACAACTGTTCAAAATGCCTCTATGAATACTGAAATGATGCTTCTTTCCCTTCTAGGCTTTATTACAGCAAACGGGCTTTAGTCATTTTCCTGGGACAGATTTTCCAATGTCTTTATTATTATTCAACATCTCCATCCCATACTCTTTTAAAAGATTTTATTTATTTACTTATGAGAGACACAAAGAGAGAGGCAGAGACACAGGGAAAGGGAGAAGCAGGCTCCCCATGGGGAGCCTGATGTAGGACTCGATCCCAGGACCCCAGGATCACGACTTGAGCCAAAGGCAGGCGCTCAACTGCTGAGCCACCCAGGTGCTGTTCCATCCCATACTCTCACCACTAAGACTTATATATCACATCCATTACTCAGGAAGTTCTACCTAATGGAATAATTATGTCTAGAATGTCCTACAGCATGATCTTTTTCAATTTGGTTCAAATTACAATCTGTTTCTTTTTTTCGTTCATGGATTTTTCTGCTTGGACAAATGATGATCAGAAGCAAAGATACCTTCAAGTCCAAATGCTCTTTCCACCACTTCTACCACCTCCCACCTCAGGAGAAAGAAAATATGAAATGAGAACATAAAGGACCTTGCAAAGAACAAAAAAAGTCCTTGCACTTAGAAGAATCAAGTTATTTTTTTCCTTATGGGAGATCAGAACATAAACCTCTTTTTTAATGTTTGAAGTCCTGACAATCGAAAGCTGCTAAGGTTCACAAACATTACATTCTACATCAGCCATGGGTAGATGTAAATAAATTCACGGTAAGAATCACTCAAAGCAAAAGCACATCATAATTTACTTTCCCAATCACAGGAGCTGAGAAGCAGCTACAATTCACTAAATCAAACAATATCCAAAAGAAAAAAACATTCGTGCTCTGCATCTATTGAGTGGTGGTGTACTATATCTTGTCTGAGTCTCTGAACATTTGTTGTTTTATGAGCAATGAAATCATCACTTTGTGATTCTAAGTGAGGACCCACAACGAGCAAAAATAAAGGATGGGAACTGGGGCAGAGATGGGGACCTTCCTGTGAATTTTTCATTATTCCTTTTATGCTTCACTAACACCCTAATCCTGCAAGGGTAGAAATATACTCAACTGTAAAAGATCATTTCCTAGAATCATTTGAGGATAGGGGTAGCAATTGACTTATAAGCTAAAAGCATTGCCATTGTACAAGACTTCCAAGAAAACTCTTTAAAGATCTCTGAGTTAGTTGTCAGGTACCCTTTTGCCTCTTGTCTTCCTCTTCTTTCTGCCTAGACTTCCATCATAGTGTCACCTGAGGTGACAGTGATGTGACTTTGAGAATGGAAGCTCTATGAAAAGAATAGTGGAATAGAAGATAAAAGGAGTAATATCTGGGATATTACTATGATAATATCCGGGAGTCACCAACATCAGCAGGAGTGCCTCCTCCAGAACTCATGTTACATAAAAGTAAATCCTTTCTTGATCAAGTTATGATAGTTTAGATCTCTTACTTGCAGGTGTATACATCAATTCCTAATTGATTTAATAGCTTTATTATAAATGAATTTGAGGAAGGCTGCTGACCCCCAAATCAGTAATACATTTAGTCTTAGGTTGTTTTTCCATTGCTGAGAATAAGTTGGATAAAGCAAACACAACTTTGATTTTAAACTGGCCCTTTTAAAAAAAAATATATAAGTATATATCTCCTAGATATTTTGAAGTAAAGTGGAGAAAAATGTACCAGCCAATATTGCTGTTAACCACACACTTAACTACATTTCTCTCTGAAGTTGTATAAATGTACTTGCTAAAGTAATTGGGATAATTGGATATACCATTAGTGTAACGAGATCTTTGTTTTACAATTCTCGCACTATCCAACCAGCTCCTTTCACTAACTACTCCAAAGCCATGAGCTTGAGTTTCAAGAAGCAACACAAGTACCAAAGAGGCACCAGGTAAGAGTGGGTACTTAGGACAAGAATGCATCATATTTCATACAAAAAAGGGACTTGACTTCCCTAGAGAGTTTTATGATGAGAAGAGAGATCCCATTTGACAAAGTGGTTCCCATGTGGCCTGCCTGGAGCCCGGGGAAATCTAATGAAATAGTTTCTGATGGCCTCAGTTAGGATAAGATTTCAATGATCTTTATTAACTTCATTAATCATGTAATCATCTTTCCATTTTGTAACTGAATTTATACCATTTTAAGATAATGGCTTCTAAGGTCTGTAGAGCCAAAGCTACAGTATGACCTCAAAGACACATTCCTTTCCTTGTTTGAGTATCAAATGCTGCCACTGAGAATTATTTTCTAATTGATGTAACGGGAAAGATGTTCACAGAAACATTTATGCCTTGGCCAAGGCAGAATGGCAATATGGCCTTAATCTTCATATTTCAAAATAGGATGCTTCCTAAATAGTCTACAGCTGGCTCAAGGAAAGTATAAAATGATTAAGATGGAAAGATAAATTTTAAAGTAATTTTTTAGATACCTTGAAGGAACAAAATCTTATGGAAACTATTTCATTTAGGACAAACAATGATACACATCAAAAATAATATTCATGATTTGCTAAGTGGGAAGAGGTATAAGACAACACATTAAGTCCACTGAATAGCATCCGTGTAATAAGAAAAAAATGCAAAAATCCATTCATGAGGGTCCATTTTCTCCCCTTCCTGTTTATATTTTTATTTATCTTTTTAAATTTTTTAAATCTTTTTCTTAACTTTAATTAAGAAAATTATTTTTCCAATTTTTCCATGCTGTACCTAATAATTATAAAAAGAAAATGGTATTCCCTGAGATTTCTGACACTTTTGCTAAGACAAAATTAAACATGATTTTCTCCCTTTTCCTTTTTTTTTTATAAATTTATTTTTTATTGGTGTTCAATTTGCCAACATATAGAATAACACCCAGTGCTCATCCCGTCAAGTGTCCACCTCAGTGCCCGTCACCCAGTCACCCCCAACCCCCGCCCACCTCCCCTACTTTTCCTTTGCTTAAATTAGTAAGTGTGCAAGTTCTTTGGAGTTGTGCGTGTTCTGTTTTGTCCTCTCTAGTGCTCAGCTCATGAGAAGGACCATTAACAGAAGTCCTGGTCAATAACTGGCATAGCACTTGACATTTGGCTAAGGAAGGATTCTCTTAGCATTTTTCTTCACAAAGCTAGACTCCATGTACATTTATACATTTCTCCCATAGAGATGTGAGCTGAAGCAAAGCCCAAGGATTCATGTACTAACAACTTGTCTTGTTGGCTGATGTGAGTACAAAATTTCTATAGGGTCCCTCTGGGGTCTATCACAGGCAGAGCTCAGGGCCAGTTAGACCAGGCTGTCTGCTTATCAATAGCTTTAAACAGACCTCTGACTTTATCTTCAAATGTAATTATACCTATGGATGGTGAGTTACACAATGGATTGAGGGAATAGCACATCAATGATTTAATTTAATGACAGATGTTCAAGGGAAACATTTGTAATACAGCATAGTGTTCTTGTTTGGCATTTCCAAATTCTTTAATATAACAATATCTTCAAAAAACTGAAATGGCCCAGACTCTGTTGATATGCTAAAGGCCTATAGAGGTATATAAATATATCATAATGAATATCTAACATATATGGTCAGGAATGTGAAGCTTACATTTACATAAAGAAGCACTCCTGGTGAAATGTTACTCAAATGTGCATAAATCTATACAGAGTGAAAGTATTTTTGCTTCAAATATCTAGTTCAGTATTATATCTGTTTCATCATTTAAAATGCTTATAAAGTACATAAAATATAAGACTTACATGGAAAAGGAAGAAAAAACTCACATGAGTTCATTTTCATCAATCAGGAGATAGAAAAAGTGGGCTATTTTTAGCTGATGTTTAGCTCTATGATTTTAAGTTGTATTCTGTCCCCATTGGATGGATGAATAAGAGTCTGATAACTACACTTTCCTCTTTTTACCCTTCCCAAACTAACAGGGAAATTAGCTCACACACATTTATCATTTAATGTGGTTTCATTGCTGGTTATCCACTTTGATATTCAGCAAACGTTCTAAATTGCTCATTTACTGAGCTGATTCACATGTAGGGCTGAAATAGATCCATTAATGAATTATTATATTACTGTAGGTCTACTTAAAGTTACTTGATTTTAGGCTTAATGGCAGAAAAAAAGCCTTAAGAGGATGGATAATATATTTTAATTTTATGCATTTTACCTATTTTAGCAACATATTCTCACACTGTTTTTGCTGTAAATATCTTATTACTACTAAGTATTAAAGGGAGGTCAGAAATATCCATCAATATACTTCATATTACAACTTCAATTGAAATTGTAATTTAATTTACACTTTTTAGAACAGAATAATAGTAGTTCATTTACTAAAATAACTTAATATGAGCAAATGCATTTGATTATAAAAGCATGAAAGATAAGCCATTTAACTAGAATTGTCATACACAAACTATAAACTGTAATATAAAATAATTTTATTTTTTCCTTTAACCAACAGAAATAGCACCCAAATACACTAATAATAGCTAAAATTTAATCTTGAGAAAAGATTTACATTTAAAATCTCTCTTATAGATGTTATTCTACTTAAAATATCCCCTTTACAAGATAGCTAATATTTAAAATCTAAATAAAATTTGAAACTTAATCCAAAATATAGAATTGAAAAAACTTAAGCTAAATTAGCACATTATTCATAATTTTTAGAGAAAAAAAGCTACTCCTTTTGATAGAGTAAAATAATACCTATGAAAACTACTTTTCCAACTTGGATTTTTTTAAAAAGAGTATTTAGCAATGGAATAAAAGACACAGAATAGGTGTGTAATATAGTTAATGGTCTTGTAACAGTGCTGTATGGTGACAGATGGTAGCTACACTTGTGGTAAGCATAATGTATAGAGAAGTTGAATCATTATGTTGTACACCTGAAACTAATATAACATTGTATGCCAATGATGCTAAAGGAGATTTAAAAATTAAAAATAAATAAAATTAAAAAATTGAAAGACAAAGCTTAAGTGACTCTTTTGATGGTCCAGAGAAAATCTAAAGGATGTTCTTTCTGGACCAGCATCACAAAGCACTAAATTTCACTGCAGCCAAATGGAAATGGGATGACGGCCAGTGAATGAAAAGTGGCAGGAGAAGGAATCTGGTCTTTGGCAATCTTCGTACTGCGCACATTTGGAGGAAGAACTTCTCATTGTGAACATTAGTTATCTTTGGAAGGTGAAAATATGGAAAATGTTTCTTATTTAACTCCATTTCCTTGTATTTTATAAAAGGTGTCTAAATTGAATGGAGATTTTTTTCCCCCTAGATGTTCTATTTCATTCTTTGTCAAATCTCCCTGGCCTTTTTCATAGTTCTTTGGGTTTTGCTTATATTTTCAAGCTTCTCTATTTCAAACAGATATTAGGAAGGGTAAAGCTAGAGCTTCAATATAATAATACAGAGACTTGAAGAACTAGGAGGTTTATAGTGGTCTCATCTGCTCTTGCTGTGAATGGTCCAGGCCTCTCCATGTTCATTCAGAGACCTAGGTCCCACTCAAGCCATTGCATCTCCATCCCCTAGGACACTGTCAACAAATACCTGGTTAAAGCCAGGTTGTTGCCCATTGGGGCTCCAGCCAAGAATGAAGTAAGAGGGCCAGTGACACACACCACTTCCACTCACATTCTATTTGTGGGAACCTACTTACATGGCCACACCTGATGTACAGTCAACTGAGAATGTAGTCAAGCAAGGCAGCCATATACCCTTCCTCTCTATTACCTTGAAATAGGTGACAATCAATTATGGATAACTGGCCATCTTAGCCACAACATGAAATATAAAGATTTTAAATTATGTGCTTCTTGTATCTGGAAGTCTCTACAGGTCTGATTCTGGCACCTACTACTTCTGTTTTTTACTAATCACATCATATTTCCCGTATGTTTTGTGATTTTTGACTGTGAGTTCATGCTCTATGGAACCTTATCTGTGGGAATGTTTTGAGGCCCATGTTGAAGTTACATTCTTCCAGGGAAGAAATGCATTTGCTTTTGTCTACCAATCTTAAACAATTTTTAACTAAATTATTTATTTAAGTTCTGGTTATACCTTACATACAAGTTTCCTGTCAATCCCTTCTGAGCAGTGGGACCTAATACTAGCCCTCACTACTCTAAGATTGCAGCTTTTTTGGTTAGCACCTTGAGTGGGCCCTGTGCTTTCCTGGCCAGTCACATCAGACCATGAAGCCATTAGAGTGCTAGCCAATGGATTGTCTGACACCCTCAAATGTAGTGGTGCCCACTTACTTCCCAAATTCTAATTATTAGTTAATTTTTGGCCTCTATCAATTCCTTGCTTTTGTGCCAGCTTTGCAATACATTTAAAATTATGGGGGATCCCTGGGTGGCTCAGTGGTTTAGGGCCTGCCTTTGGCCCAGGGCGCGATCCTGGAGTCCCGGGATCGAGTCCCGTGTCAGGCTCCTGGCATGGAGCCTGCTTCTCCTTCTGCCTGTGTCTCTGCCCCATTCTCTCTCTCTCTCTCTCTCTCTCTCTCTATGTCTATCATAAATAAATAAATAAATCTTTAAAAAATAAAATTATTGGTCTTTCCTTGTTTGTTTTACATTTTAATCAGCATTTTAGATTTCTTTTTTGGGAAGATTATTTGATGTTTCCAGTCTAAGAGATAGAAGATACCAAGTATCATTTTGCATGGCATCCATATATATATATGCATATATATTATATATGTATATATATACACATATACACACATACATATCTATTTATGTTTTAATATATTCTATTTATATTTTATAAAAATATATTTTATATCTATATACATACATGATTTACAGATGATTTTAAGGGACATCATTGAAAGAACATGAGAGCTGGAATCACAAGACTAGAGTGTCCCTCCTTAATCTTATCTGTTGTATGATTTCTTTACACAAGACGAGCAATAGCTATTTTAACAACCTCTGTGAGATATGATGATCAGATGATAAAGAGTTCTGCAAATTCTCAAACAATATTGCCAGTTGGAATTAGGACCAAGAACCTTACAAGCTTAAAAACATCCATATGTCAATAGGTACAGAAGTGTTCCAAAGCAATGATTTACCAAGTCTTTTTCTTGATATCTTCCACAGTCTCTGCCCCTGCTGAGCTGGCCCTTTAGTTATTGGTTTCACCTGTGAACAGTTCACTGCCACTGCTGACTTCATCGAATATCTTCTTTGTACTTCCATCTGCATTTTATGTGAACTCTGGAGCGATTAGTTGCTAATATCAACAGTGGTGCACAGTCTAGGAACATTTATTGCTCCCCTGCCTGGCTTAATGTTTCTGACTTGGTACCATAATATTATTAATAGTCACAGGGCACAATAAAAGAAAATTAAGTGTTTATTTTGTTTAGGATTTAGCCACTTTACCTACAGCCTTTTTCCATTACATTTGCACATAAATGAGCATACACTACATTTTTTAGATGCAAATCAGGTTCTAACTTTGCTAATCATATAGTTTCCTTTCTGGGCTGGTTTCAGTGTTACTCCTGATGCATGTATATTGTAGCAAATGAAGAAATGGCCATGTGGTTGATGTTTGCCCTTTTGTGATTCATTAATAGTTTTTTTCTGCAGAGCAATGATATTTTAAAATCCAGTGGTACTCCACATATTCTTTTGCAATTCCAGGAGCATATCTGTTAAATTCCAGCCTGAAGTCAATTGTTCAATTGCAGATCATCTTCTAAGAAATAGTTAGAAACAATTGCCTTGAAATATGGAATCAAAGACATGAGAACTACTTCAAGTAAAGTGCATTGGAACAAAGTTTCAGCATTAAAAGGTCCTCACCTTTCAGCCTGAGAAATACCCCCAAAGACGTGAGACATTTAAGTGGGTGTCCAAGGTCAACAAAATGAGTTTATTCCACATTTTCTGCTTTCCCCACCACCTCTTACCTAGTGTTCTTCTAAATGAATTGTTTGTTCTGCTTTGAAAAGATAAATTAATATTTTACATGGCAAGAACCCTTTTATTCCTTGGTGGGATATTTTAAACTTGATTTATATGACGGTGTTTAAATGTTTAAAAGCTTTTGTAAGGCAAGTTCTCAATCGATTAAAGAATTTAGTTTCCCTTGAGGTTCCCACATCAGGTATTTTCTCAGAAGGCTTACTTCTAAAGATTTACAATCCAATCACTTCTTCCTGTTAACAGTATATTTCGGTGAGCATCCCGTTGGACCTCACACGGGGTTTTTGGCCCAGCACTGTCACGTGAAGTGACTGCAAACAGCACTCTGGAACCTGAATTTCCCAACACCCCATCACTGGGCTTTGGTCTGCTCACCTGGAAATCTGTATGAGATCTCTGGAATTTCTGGGAGTATCAACACATAGGTTCAATAGGTTATTCTAAGCAAAGAGGCAGAAAAATAAAATTCTGAGAGAATCTGGGTAAGAGGTACTAAATTTAAATCCAAGATGACTCTGAAAAATAGGAATAAACTTTTGCATAATACTTTGCAGTTTTAAAGATGTTTTTCCTGAATATTCCTTTTCATCTTTACTACAAAGGCAGGCATTATGATGACAGAGAATTTATTGATGAAGAAAGAGAGTCACAGAGATGTGGGGGGATTCACTTTGGACATAGATTCAGGTCTACTGGATCCTTGACCAGACTGTTCCTTCTTCACTATACTGCATGGGCAGCCAGTGACACCTGGTGAAGCTGGCTCCACACTGCAGACTTCAAAGTACCTTCCATACCTCTCCCCATGGTGTTTTCCAGTCATACTTCGTGCATCAAGCCTCACTCTTGCCTTACTGCCTGGGTCTTGGAATCCTGTAAAAAATAGCCACCTATAGCACCCCCTCCGCCATCTCCATCACCACAACTGACCAAAGTCAACATAACGCAAAGTGCCTTTGAGGACTCTCTTTGATGGGATCATTGATTTTACCATAGTTTTACCTACCAATCCAGTTGTAAAATCATATAATTCCCTTCTAGCCAATCATTTGTATTCATGTTGTTGATTTTATGCCTTCTATGCAATAGAAAGGTATTTTCACTGCAGTGACCTTCTCTCAATTTCAGTGCATCTTTCCCCCTTTCACCAAAGGACTGTAAGTACTATGATAGTCATAGTTATTAAAGTTCCTGAAAGCTTTGCATTCTCCCTAGCCAATGGTACTCTTCCTGAAAAGGATAAGATAGCAAAAAGCCCTTTGTGCAACACCCCATATCTATTTGACCAGCCTTATAACTTGCTACCTAACTCTCATCCCTAAAAAGAAGTGTGTTTCTCTATAGTTACCTCGTTATTTCAAATTTGCTCTGCCTTTGCAAGGAACCTCGTATTAGCCATTAGCAGGTTCAAAAATCCTAGAGAGTGAAAAGCTGGGACAGGGGAAGCAACCAGGCAGGAGGAGACTCAAGCTGTGGTCATCATGGGGTAAATATTCAGTAAGATGTCACTCTTGATGACCTTGATAGTGTTTTATCTGAACCACTAACATTTCAGTTGTACAAATAACGTGGCTCCCTCTAACGTTTTTCCAACATAGTAAGATCTGGGTAGCGCCAAAGAACTCGCATTTCTAGCAAATTCCCAGGGGATGCTGATGATGCAAGTCCGAGGACACACTTTGAAAACTGCTGCTCTGAGATAATATTTAAAGTTTCTTATTGTGCGTGTTTAAAAATCGGGGCTCAGTTTATTCTTCCAGCCTTACTTTATAGAATTTGTCCAGTGAAATTTACTTCCCTGCCATGCTAAAATTGCCAACCATGCTCAGTTCCTGGCTGCTTTTAGAAATGCCCCTCATTATATATGGCTGCCCTAGTAGCCCTTATAGCCAACATTTCTTTTTCTGTTTGCAAACACCTACCAGAAAATTACAAACTCAAACTTTATACCAAGTAGGTAATAAAAATGCATAAAATACAAGAACAACATGAGGAGAGTTCTTTTTTTTTATTTTAAAGATTTTATTTATATATTTGAGAGAAAGGGAGAGGGGGAGGGAGGGAAGGAGAGAGAGAGAGAGAAAACAGAAGCAGGGGGAGGGGCAGAGGGAGAAGGAAAAGGAGACACAGAGAGGCTCCCCACTGAGCAGAGAGCCAAACACAGGGATTAATCCCAGGACCCTGAGATCATGACCTGAGCCAAAGTAAGAGGACTGAACCACTCAGGTGCCCTGAAATTTCTTTTTAAAGGAATAGCCTATACCTAATTCCTATCAATTAACTTCCTGAGGATAATAATGCCAAATCTTCAGATTTTTTTCAAAAGAAGCCACAATTCCAGATTTTAAGGCACATCTTCAGATTCTTGGATACTAACAGTGGATCAAAAATATTTAAAACCAGGAAATCACATGCTGACTGAATTCAGCCCAGGGCCCATAAATTTACAACATATAGTTACAACTTGGTCTTCTCAAAACTAAATCTAGCATCTGATCCTCTATTCAACTTTCCTGATGCACTCCCACAACAATACACTCATTGTGCACAGGTGTATGTACAGGCTTTGTTGTACTGTCCTGTCACTTGGCTAAAACTTATATAAAAGTATTTTTTTTTCTTTTTTAAATTGAAGTGTAGCTGACATACAATGCTGCATTAGTATCAGGTGCACAACACAGTGATTTGACAACTCCATACATGAAGCTATGCTCACTTCAAGTCCAGTCACCATACAATGTCATTACAATATTATCAGCTCTGTTCCCCATGCAGCACCTTTCATCCTGTAACTTCTCCATTCTACAAGCTCATACTTCTTAGGCCCCATCACCCCTTTTGCCTATCTCTTGAACAACTCACTCCCCTCAAAACTACCAGTTTGCTTTCTGTATTTATGATTCAGTTTCTGTGCTTTGTTTTTGTTAGACTGCACATACTGAAAGCATTTATTTCAATTAAACTATTAAGCTAAGTGTTACCCCCACTACAAAGTAAAAAGCTCAATGGCCAAAACTAGGTTTCATACTTCTCTTATTCTTATTTCCAAATGTAGTGCCCCTGACAAATATTTGTTGAAGGAAAGAAGGAAACTGAGTGAGTGAACAAATGAAGGCAAACTCTTCTTTTATGATGAGGCATAGAGGACTTTTTTTTCACATATCATAACTGCCCTTTGTTTGGATTTCTTTAGTGACATGCTATATTTCCCACAATGAAATGCCCATATTTCAGCCATGCTTTCAACAGATGTACAGAAAATGTTGGTCCAAGTAATCTAATATAAACACTGGAAGTATTTGGATCAAGCAGCATTATCTTGGCCTGTCTTTCAAGAGGGAAATGATGGGTGTGATTCATGACAATGACTAAAGGCATCAGTATTCCCTTATCATAACGCCAGGTAATCTTTCACATGCATGCAATTAATCTCAGCATTTAGAAATGGGAAGATTTATGAATCAACTCAAGAGCCAGCTGTCTCTCACCTATTTGACCCAAAACAAAAAAAATAAAAAACAAGAACAACAACAAAAAAACACAATTCTGTACTGTGTCTGACAGAGAAGAAGTCCAGCCAGAAATTCTTCTCTGTCCTCCATTAATGCCTTTCTTTTACTCCTGGAGTTGTCCAGACTCATAGGCCTGTGTGTGATTTGAATGCTGTCAATAGAAAGCCAAAATTGAATTTAACTAGAGGGTTTCTTCAGTCCTAATAGTCTTTTCTTTTCTTCTTTTTTTTTTCTAATAGTCTTTTCTAATAAGACAATGGTATTGTCAATGGTGCTCTTCGATTCAAACTTAAAGTGTAAATAAAACTCCTTGAAGGTTGGAATTACAAATTCAGGTATCCGTTTCATCTTTTACTAAGCATTGAGGATAACTGTGATTTTCTTTAACTATAAAATATAACTTCATAATTTGTAAGGCTTCTTATTAACCAAGGTCCATCAATTCTAATCAGACTGACCTCACATTGGAGAGGCTCAGGCTGGTGTAATTAAAGCTGCTGATTCTGCTGACAGCATTCTTTAGTTTCCAGAGTCCTTATCAATGGTGGATAAGTCATCAAGTAGCATGTAGATAGCCCTACATGCTGCCTTCTGTGCTTTCACATTTTGGTAGAGTAGCTAATCTGCACACTTCTAATTTACTCCTCATGCATACTTCCACTAGAGCCAATGATATTAATCAGTATAAAAGAAAAAAAGAAATTAATAGGTAAAATTATATTTCAAAATGTTTAAATGAAGTGATCCATCTTTAGTTGCCGTTTCCCATTCATATTGAATATGCTTCATGCTCTTATATAGCACATTGATTTTTATATTACGAATTAATATTTTCTTTAGGAAAATACATCCTATTTCTCGTATCCTCCAATATAAAATACCTAAATCAATAAGGTAGTTGCTGATCATGCTGTTATAATTACCTCTTTTCCTTCTGAGCACTTTCCCATCATGAGCTAGATGTGAGATTGGAATTCATGCCATGGTCCCCTATTTAAAGTCACGCAGGCTAACCACAACAGAGTCCACCCAGTTCTGCTCTGTGCCACCTTTCCTTCCTTCACTTCTTCTTTGGCAGATGACCTTCAATACTCTTCCCCAAAGCATACTTCTAATCATTATTTCTCTCTCTTGGAGAAAACTTAAGGTTGGTCTAACTAGCCTGGACAGTCATTAAACATTTTTCCAAAGCTGTTGAGCCATCTGACCTTAATTTTACCTTCTTAGTAGAGAAAAATGGAGAAGAAAGCATTGACCTTGATTCCAGGTATCCTGGCCTAGTGGCCTGACTAGCTGGCTACTCCTGTTATAGGTTCAAGGTCAATGGACTCTGACCATTGCTTTTAGCATGCAACTGTAAAGTTGTAACTACTCCTTTTGATAAAATCTTGGCTGACTTATTTCAGCTTGGACATTCTTCTCTAGCAAGATCAAGCTGCTTTTGGTGTTCTATGACTTTTACACATCTTCCACTTATAACTGAGTTTTACATGACACTTACAGGGCAGTGTTTTCCATAAACACTCTCCATTATTCAGGTTCACAGGGATTCATAACATACCTTTCAGAGAGAGAGAAGACACAAACATCTCCAAACTGAACCAAATCCTCACAATCTGGCTTCAGACTCACTTTCCCTTTCAAGTCTATCACAAAGAACCTTCCAGCACCAATCTTGCCAGCAAGCACCCTGCTCTTCATTCATACCAGTAGATTCTTTAGCATCACAACATATATTCCCAATACATATTTCTGACATGTTTCCTTGTATTTTTTTCCCAAAACCTTATTTGATAATTAACTCCTTCAGGACAATGAAGCATACTTCTTTGCTTCTTTAAAATTTGCTTCAACAGACATAAGCATGAGCTTAGATTTGGAGTCAGTAACTCCACCATTTGCTAGTACTGGCACCTTGAGCCTTTCTATCAATCTCTCAGAGGCTTGGATAATTTCTTATCATTAAATGGAGATAGCCATGCCACTTGCCTTGTCACCTCAACAAGCAGGACTGTGGGTAAAGACCATATAAATTAGAGTGTGCCAGAGTACTTTATAAATGGCTAAGGCCATGCAGATGCTATAAGAACTATGCTGAATAAATACTGTTGATACATAAACCAGGAAATATTTACAATAAGACACACAGACTAGTGGTTTGCTACTATAAGTATATGAACATGAACATAAATATAAATGTGGTTTCACTATAGCCACCCAAAATGCATTTAAGTTGTTATCTCTTTTCTATCCTTGTGAAGATGCTAGAGTCTTAAACACAAATGTAAAAGGATGAGGAGGCCCTAGAATGCATAAAAACAACTTGGCATAAGATTTATAAGGTGTGCTGAGGGCTGCAGCAAACTAGAAAGTTCATGTCTTGTCTTAGTGGGGAGCTGGCACTGGGCTCAATTAATTGTACCATGCAGAAAGGTGAACCAAATATTTCGAGAGAGGTAGAAATCCGTATCTTTATAAATAAATTATATAGATTTTTAATTGTTGTTTTTTAATTCAGTTCTTGAAATAAATTAGAGAGGGTGACAAAACATGAGAGACTCCTAACTCTGGGAAATAAACAAGGGGTAGTGAAAAGGAGGCTGGAGGGGGGATGGGGTGACAGGGTGAACGAGCACTGAGAAGGGCACTTGACAGGATGAGCACTGGGTGTTACACTATATGTTGGCATATCAAACTTCAATAAAATATATATTTTTTTAAAAAGAAATAAATGTATAATGGTCAAAAGAAATACATTTCCACTAATGGATACACCATATGGCTCATAACCCTGAGGGCAGGACCTGAGCCAAAATCAAGAGCCAAACGTTCAACCAACTGAGCCACCCAAGTGCCCCTATCCTCTACTATTCTAATAACTTCCTTATTTCACATATATCAGCCAGTTTGACTTGTGCTTACCATCAAAGGACCCTAATTGGTTTATAGCTTTATTTCAAGTGGATCCATATTATACCATTGTATAAAAGAAGGAAGGTTCTGCACATATACAAATAGAGAAATCTTGCTGATGATCTGTGTGGTTATTGCTTTAGATGGCAAGAAACTCTGAAACATCAGACAGTATTATTAGATGGTTCTTAAACAGCTTACATTACAGGTGGGCTGTACAGTCATCTGCCAATGCCCACACCTTGATGATGAAGTGTTAAAATCCAGCATTTCCTTGATAGCTGCTGGGTCCTTTAAAACTGAGATGCCATATGATTTTATACCTTTTCTATTAGTTCACTCATCACCTCTCTGAAATCAGTACCTTTTATTGTTTCTCACCTAAGCCCCACTCCTGTGATAGAGTAATTCTGGAAGGAAAATACACATTGTTTTCTATTTTCCATTTCTTCAGGTGAGGAACTAGAGAGCAGATACAGGATTTAAACTCCTATCTCTTGCTTCCAAAGATACTGTTTACCCACCAAATCACACAGCTCTCCATTGCCACTTCAAATAAATGGGTTAGATTCCTACTAAGACCAAGAGTATCTATCATCCATTTATCTATCATCTATCTATCATCTATCTATCTATCTATCTATCTATCTCCCTCCCTCCCTTCTTTCCTTCCTTCCTTCCTTCTTGTATTATCTATTATTCTATTTAATTACTAAGTGGCTCCAAATACGGAAGTATAGCCCCGAAGAATGGCCATTTTTCAAAAATCTGCATCTGAAATTGCAAAGAGAAAGCCTACATTATTATAGTGCATCTGGTCCTTGTTAATTCTTAATCTGTTGTATCTTTAACTGTCATGATTTCTCCAGATGTGAGAGTTTATCTCATAAGTTAATGTTTTACATAAACTACACTACAGAATTGTTGAGACAAAGTTTAAACTCCTTGGCCCCCAGCACTCTCTCTATACAGGAGCCGTCTACGTCTACCTGACCAAATGCCAAGGAGATCATAAAAATCCACTGACTAAGAAACTTGCCAATAACTCCAAGATTCCTCCCAGCTTCATGGAGTATATGTGTTTTACATTCTATTAGGTTTATAAAAGAAAAAAAAAAGGCTAAGAAAAATCCACTGTTTTGCTGAAGACTAATAACTCTTTGAGAATTTTGCTAGTATCCTACAAAGAAATAGGCCTTTTATCTCCTAAAATAGAATTCAGGACAACGGATTTGCTTTTGAACAATGGGTTCAAAAATAGAACTTGCCATTTGGAAAGTTTCTTGAGATTTTATAGAGCAGTGGTTACTAAATGTAGCCCATCATTAGACTCACCCAGGGGGCTTTAATAAAAGAGATGATTCCAGGGTCCCATCCTAAAACTACTGAAGCAGAATATCTGGCAGGTAGGACCAAGCTTCCCTGATGATTCTGACGTTTGGCCAGGTTTGCAAATCATGGCTAGCGTCTAGAGTCTGAACATTAAATATTGCCTTAGCAGTTAAAATTTTAGTGCCTGTGATTATAATTTTATTATATTAATTTCCTTTGGATTTATATTTTGGAAGAAAAGACTGGATGGGAAATCATTTGGCCATTATTTTGTTCAAATTCCCCACTTTGAAAAGGCCCTTTGGAAAGTGTTAAAAAGACTGAAATGGCAGGTTTGCCCGCCAGTATCCTGATTCTTTATTGCTATAGTTTGATTGTTCTTCTGTCAGAACTATACCTTGAAAAGCATGAAGATGGGAAGTTATTTCCACTCTGGCTGAATCATCAGGATTGAGTCAGAAAGCTGGAAAGGACCAGGAGAGACCATCTGGCTTAGTCTCTGTCTTGATGTGGTTGTGATTTGCTTCTAGGAATTTCAAGGCAGGGAGAGTTCACTGCTGGTGTTTCAATATCCTGATAGTGAGTAAATCCTTCCTTTGGGCCTCCTCATGCTGCTACCAAGCCAGCATGTCTTGATCCCTGGTGCGGGGGTTTTTCTATTCCTCCCCAATTTAATCCTTAGTTACAAAGAGCTGCACTTAAAATAACAGGAAAGGATGGATGATAAGCCCAGTAGGAGCATGGTACCATAAAGCGAACCATAGACTGAGTCAAGAAATTTAGATGGGAGTCTGAATAGGGCCACTAAGGGAATGTGCAAATTAGGACAATCATTAATAATCTCATGTTTTAGTTTCTTCATCTGCAAAATGAAGAAATCAGACTGTTCCTGGCTTGAAGTTAGGTATGTCTATCATTCTTTTATTTCCTTTTGGATGTGTTCAATTGCCTTCAATAAGTTTCAGTGAGCTGTGTGTGGGGTATAAGTAGAGAAAAAGACAAACATTCTCCCTGACTACAAGAAATTTATGGTCATAAGGAAAACAAACAAATAAGGAGCAAACAGTAAAAATGTAATTACATCAACATCATTTCTGTGGAGGAAAAGGAAGATGTTGAAGCAGCCTAAAGGAATCACTGAGGCTGGAATCTTCCTTCCTCTAGACAGCACACCTGGCCCTCTAAATCACTGAGGTGTGAAAAGGCAGATAGCTGGTGTGTTCTAAGAATTCTCCAAATGAACTGGTTTGCCCATTAGCATGGAACTGATAAATCTTATTAGATTTTGGCAGCTTCTAGATGACCATATTTATGAGGAAGTATCCGTATTTGCTTGCAGGACTATATAAACAACTGAGAAAACCAACAGAGTC
This sequence comes from Canis aureus, assembly GCF_053574225.1. Classification (NCBI taxonomy): domain Eukaryota; kingdom Metazoa; phylum Chordata; class Mammalia; order Carnivora; family Canidae; genus Canis; species Canis aureus. The sequence goes on from NC_135630.1 coordinate 43,041,580, forward strand.
TCCAAACTTTAGAAGCTAAAGTGATGTGGCCCCAGCATCAGCATCATCACTTAGCTACGAAAGGTCAGAGTCATAAATTTTGGCCCATTAACTTTGCTTAGAAAGAGTGTCTCATGGCCACAAAATAAACTATTAACATTGGCTCTCCTCCCAATCATGAGCTGAATGTAAAGGAACCCAACAACATATGGATAGCTGAGTCAAGTTTATGACCAGTAACAGAAAACATCTTTTGTGGTATCCTCTTTGCTGAATATTGGGTGAGAGCTTAGCCTACTATCAATAAACTCCATTAATAGGTTACTACTTTATGCTTGGGCGCCTTGTAACATAGCTTCCCAGGATGTTTTCAGGTCAGTTGGCAAAAGTGATATATACCTAACAAATCTCTAAGGCAGATGGGCCGATGCGTGATATCACCTGTCCATCTGAAAGAAGAAAACTATGGGTGGAAAGAATCACTTCCAAATCATGTATCTAATTGGAAAATATGCACACATGTATATGTGTGTGATTGTGCATATGCATACATGTGCATGCCCGTGCACAGACCACAAAACTGTTTGTTTGGTTATTTATTTTCACAAAACTGTTTATACCAAAGGACAACTATGTGGACACTGGAAGTCACAAAGTCACAAATAGAACAGAGTCCATGGAAAAGAATACATAGCTAGATTACATGGAAGAGAATTGAGTACAACTAGTCTCCTGTTGTCCTATAAAAGTCCATGCATTCTTTTTCAGAAGCTGAGCTGCCAGTGAATGAATATATGGGAAATGCCAAAGTAGATAAATATCGCATGCCTTGTTGGCATGTATGTATGTATTTATTTATTTATTTTAAAGATTTTATTTATTAATTTGAGGGAAAGAGTACAAGCCAGAGAGAAAGAGAGACAGAGGCAGAGGCAGATTGAAGCTCAATCCCAGGACCCTGGGATCATGAACTGAGCCAAAGGCAGAAGCTTAACCAACTGAGCCACCCAGGTGTCCCACATTTCTTTTTAAAGAAAAGAGATTTTAGGTGAGACACCTCTGAAATCTTTCACTATTATTACTGCTGTCAGTAGAAGCATTACCATCATTTTTATTATTTATTTATTTATTTATTTATTTACTTATTTATTTATTTTTGAGTAGGTCCCACACCCAGTACAGAGCCCAACGTGGGGCTCTAACTCTCAACCCCAAGATCAAGACCTGAGCTGAGATTGAGAGCCAGATACTTAACTGACTGAGCCACCCATGCACCCCCGTTATTCTTTTTAGATGGAAACTCAAACTCCAACAATGTGAAGTTCACCCTGTGACCACAGTGACAAACACTTATTCTGTCCCCAAGGTACCATTCTTAGCAATCCTTCATATGTTTACTTACTATTTGAAGTATTAAAGCTCTTCAACATACAGTCTGAAACAAAACTGGAGATTACAGATGGGTTGGCATTTGACACATGATAGGGCTCTGGTTTGGTCAGCTGAATTGACCTCATTAGTTTACCAGAAATTTTGATTCTATGACAGACTGAGTAATGAACTATTTAGAAAGGATTTTATTGATTTTTTTGAGAGAGAGTGTGTGTGTAGGAGTTGGAGGGGCAGAGAGGGAGAAGCAACCCCTTGCTTAGCAGAGCCCAACATGGGGTTCAATCCCAAAATCCCAAGGTCATGACCTGAGCCTAAGGCAGAGGCCTAACCAACTGAGGCATCCAGGTTCCCCAGTAGTGAACTTTTAAAAATATATTTTCCTTGGAGCAATTATACAAAACATAAATGGTGTGATGTAGCTAAATAGGGTCAGGCATTGCGAAAAGCTTCTTATTGTTTCTGATAAAAACAATTAGTGATGTATTCCTGAGAATCATTGATAGACACCAGTTCATTCAACAGGTCATTGTGTTTCTTGTGATTCAGTCTTCCCACACTTCTGCATGAGGGCAGTCTTTGGCTGAGGCCCTCTTTGGGGGAGATGGGCCCTTGAAGAAACAATAACTACAGCTTTTCTGAACTGCACCCTGGAAAACACTCAGCCACGCTGCAAGGGTAAAAGGCTGCACCCTGTTCTGCATCTTTGAAAGTGTGGCTTAAAAATAGCTCAGAGCACTTTCCTGTTTGGAGGACTCTGTAACAGCTGTTCATAGCCCAAATTTCTTTCATACTTCCCTCCTCACCACAAAGAAAATACAAAGTAGCACTGGCTATAGGAATGGACATTATTCAACTTTAATGTGCCTTCAACAATAGTACAGGAAGAGTCATAGACACAATGAAGGGGAAATGGGGAAAAGTTAGGAGGAGCAGAAAGAGTAGGGAAGAGATACTTTTAAACAATGAGAAATTTAAAGTAAGCAGGAAGGCAAGAAAGAAAGGACAGGATTTGAAAGGTTGCCTCTGAGGGGTGATACAGTGGTGTGAAAAGGGCATTGTGGTGGGAATTCTAAAAATCAATGTGTTTACCAGCTCTGCAGCTAATTAGCCATGCTTTCCTGGGCATGCTCCTAAATATCTCCAGGCCTCTTTCCTAAAATGGGCAGAGGGTGGATGAAATAGAGCTAGTCATCCTCTAAAAATCTCCTCTACTTCTGAAAATGGTACATGGTGTGAATGTGGGCTAGTGGACAGCAGAGGAGTTGGGAGAAACCTGAATTTACCCTCGGAAGATTTAACTTCCAGTCCCCTACCGGAGGGCATTAAGGTGTCAAGATGAGGCAAACGGAAGCATACCCAGCTTCATGGCCACCTCTTTCCTTCATCCTAGGAGCACTGCTTAACAGTGAGAAATTGGTTCTTTCCCTCCATGCTACTGCAGCAGCACCCACGGAGCCACACGGTCCGATTCTCAGAGATCCACAAGCCAACATTCCCTCCCGTCTTCCATGGGGCCTTGAAGGTTCCTTTCCAAGGTTCACAAAGTCAAGATGGCAGGATGCACTACCTCTGACTGGAAAACGTGTAAGTACTGAGTAGGTGGAGAACATGCAGAGCACAACAGGTACAGAGCACAGATACTGGAATCCATGACCTTTGCTAAATCAATATCTTTCTGACCTTCAGTTGTCATTTTTTTTTCTTAATTTCTAAAACTGGAGACAGAAATGCTGTAATGAGTTTCAAATGCAGTTAGCAAAGTGCATGATGCAAAGTAAGCACTCGGTATACATCACCTACTATTATTTCTTAACATGATTTTCATGGAGTGTTTTGCTTCCTTAGTTTTGAAAAATGTCCTTTGACCTTCTAAATCACCCTATCACCTTTGGTGAAAACAAAACAAAGAACCTTCTAGAGTGGATGGTCACGTGGCAGTGTGTCATACGTTGACTAATGCTTTACCAAGCAGGCAAAAATCAGTCCATAAGTTCCTAATGTGAACCACTTTGTAAGTGAATCTAAACACTTAAAAGTGGAACTCCAATATTCTAGTTGGAGTTCCACAGGGCAAAACAAGTTAAGGTTTTTACATGCAGCGTAGATATGCAGAGCATTTCCCTTCTACTCACACCCCCACCCCACCTCATCAAGAGAAAAGACCCAACGTGTCTCCATTCTGGCAATCTCACAAGGTAGGGCACTTCCTCTGGTTCTCCTGTGGTTGAACTATGCTGAGAAATCAGCCAAAAGTAAATGCCAACTAAAGGTCTATGTGCTTATCTGAAGCTAAGACCCTAGCTTTAGTGTCAGCCTTTGTGAAGACATGAGGCTAGAACATCTGAAAACACCCCCGCAGGACAGATCGTCTTAACTGAGAGAAGAACACTCCAAGAAACTAGTTAATATTCACGGAGATAAAACTGAAAAATGAGTCACACAGGGGATCTTTCTTGGCAGAACTGAGAACAGACAATCATCCATCCAGAAGGATTCCTGAGAGTTGCCATATGAAAGCAAGGCTTTGATAGAACTATATTTCCTAGTAATTTTTACTTAGACACATTGATATGGCCCTCTTGCAGCAAAATGGAATCACAGAATTATAAAACAGGAAGAAACTATATACAATGCTTACTTGAAACCGTTTATTTATTTGCCCATGTAATGAATTACTTGTCTATATTTTAAAGTAGATTCCCAATCACCTAAATATTTGGGCCCAATAAAATCACATTCAACACGCAGCTTCTTTCTTTCTTTCTTTCTTTCTTTCTTTCTTTCTTTCTTTCTTTCTTTCTTTCTTTCTTTCTTTTTCTTTCTTTCTTTTTCTTTCTTTCTTTCTTTCTTTCTTTCTTTCTTTCTTTCTTTCTTTCTTTCTTTCTTTCTTCCTTTCTTTCTTTTTTTGTATTTGTTTGTTGCTGCACAGTAAGTAAATCTGTCTAAATGTCTAGGTTCCTGGATGAGGCTTCAACTTGAAATGGATGTGGTGGCAACGATATGGCTAAGGACCTGCCAAAGCAAGCAGAACACCCAGAAACCCAGAGATTCAATCTGATGGAAATTATGATAATCAACTCTTTAAAACTATGGTTTCAATTTCACATGGAAAACTAGCCAGGCTCCAAAGGAAGATTTCTGGGATGCTAGGTAAAGGTAGCTGTGGAGAAGGTTGGGAGAAAATAGGCTCAGGATGCTGACAAAATCGGAGCCAGGGGGTCTTGGAGATAGAATACCAATCCCACAAAAGGCCAAGAACCTCCCTTTGGCAATTCTGTCCTTTTTGATCTAACAATTTCCCTGATGTCCAATTTAGGAGCACTCCTCACAAAGCTCCCTCTGCCCAGCATCACTGATGAAAACCCTGGAACTGGGTAAAACCCAGGCATCTCAGTTACCCTTACTCCCATTTCCTGATTGGAGGCTCTCTAGGACCTGCGTCACCAGCCAAGAGCGGGCCATGGAGAATAGGTCAAGTGATACTAGTGTCTCTAGAGCCCTGAGGAAGCACATATTCTCAGGTGATTCAAATGCTAGTCCAGAAAGCAACACAAGTCAATCCTGATTTTAAATTTTAGATTTCTCAGGCCCTCTCAGTGAGCCATTAAGATCTGCCCATGGCAATAATGGTGTATGTGGAACAGTGCAAGAAAATCACCAAGGATATAATTAAATCTGAGAGGGTCTCTAAGCAGATAGAGCCAGGTAAGAAAGAGGAAAAATGGCAATGTCCAAAGGCAAAAAATCCCATCAAAAATTCAAAACACTGTCTCTATGGCAGTGTTCTGCACTCTCAGCATAATGAAAACAAGGTCTAGAGCCAAGAGACTAGGGTTTGCTCAGAACAGAAGTCAAGTGAGGACACAGGGAGAAAGAGGCACCTTATGTATCATCATTTAGCATTAAGCAAGTATTTTTAATACCACTGGACATAACTGGTCAGACCTAGGCAAATAGAACTGACACAGCTGACTACAAGTTTTTTGGTGTCTCATTCCTAGAATATGTTCCTTTTCAGCCAAGTCTTGTGGACTCAAGCTCTAGCTGTTTGCTTTGTATTCACTGTGTTTATAATCTGTTTTAGGATTTCTGTTAAGAGCTATGAGTTTTCCTGAAGAAAAGGTTTAAAGTAGGCCTGCTTACTTCTCCAAAAGAACCAGAAGAAACTTCAAGGGAAATGCTAAACCAGGGAAAAGAGTGAAATTTGATTTTGAGAGACAGAGAACATGAGAAATTCTCAAACTCATCTCACATTCACCTAAGATTTTTGTATCAACCTAATTCAATATTTATTCATACATTTATAAAATCATGCATTAATATTTTCAATAAATATTGGACTTTCAGAACATCAGGCCCTGTGAAGGCACCTGAGAAATGGTAATAAGGAATTGCTCCTGTATAATTTGCCATGTGGCCTGGGAGATGGACAATATACACATAGGTAAGTGTATGCATGAGTAACACAAGTAATAAGTATAATAATGAGCAGGGATCCCTGTAAAGTGAGGCAGGGAATTCTGACATGAATTGGAAGATTAGCAAGCCTTAGCTCAGATGTGAGCATAGTTTGAAGGGCCTCAAGATGACCAAAACAGCTAAACCCAAATGGGCCCAGTTATCTTAGAAACAAGAGACAACAAAGCTACTTCTCCCTGTAGCTAGGGCCAGGTAGGTAAAGAGTTCAGCACATTGTTTGCCACATACGGGTTTGCAATGTCTTTATGTCTATTCATAAAGCCTTGTGAAAGTATCACATGTTTCTTTGTAAATGTGCTTAAATCTTTTCCATGCATTTTTGTTGCGCACAATGTAGAACTATTTTTTTCCATTTCTTCTCTAGGTCACTTTCCCCTGGAAACTCCCATTTTCCTGAAGCTTTTAGGTAAGGTCTTCCCAGCTACTCCAGGCCAAGATGTTTGCTCCCTTCTCCGACCCAACTCATATTCTGATTCTGTTGCTCAGCTTGAGACTTGCTCCACCAGTGCCAGATGTAGATCTAGTTTTTTGCATGTAGGGCCATGTCATTTCTGGAGGGGCCCTTGGTAAAAATATGGGCTGTGGAGTTAAGGAAAGATGCGAATTTTAATTCCAGCCCGTCACGCACTTATTATAAACTAATATCCCAACCTCCAGTATAAGTGGGATGATAATGAAAGTATCTATTTTATTACATGGTTGTGAAGAGGGTACAGTACATAAAGAGTGCTCAGGAATGGATGTTTCTGTCCACAGATGTGTATGTTCTCATGGAAAGTGGTTATGCCTTTGATCTTTAGTTATGTCCCAAGTACCTATGATACAGTATATCCTCCATCAATGGTCCTTAAAGATAGCATATCATACTCCCCAGAGCACTATATTTGGAATCATCAGGGATAGATTCCTTTACAGGCTCTATCACTTATTAGTTATATGGCCAAGAATAGTGGTTATTTAACTGTTTCAAGCCTCAATCTTCTCTTCTATTAAATAGGAATGATCATACCAATTGCACAAAGGTGTTAGACATAAGCCCTGAGACAATATATGTAAAGAAGAAAGAATTTCCCGATCTAAACTTCTGATTCTGTGGCTCTTAAGTCTTGCCAATTTAAAATAAAACCCTGTTATATGAATCCATAGTTCCTTTAAAAAGGAATTCATTGACTGAATGCCTCTTTCTGACAAGTCCTCCCTGGACTGGAAGACCAGGGTATGGTCAGAACCATCTTGCTGTTGCCTAGAACAACAGTCATAGGAGAGAGCAAATGCTTAAGGTACGTGTGACTGCTCACATTTATCAGAATCCCATGTGTTTCTTTCCAAGGTTAAGGTAATTAACGGCCTCTGTACTGGCAAATCTAACAAACTACTTTGTATTTATTTTATCTTATACCTGAAGCAGTCATGTGATGTCATAAACATCTCACCAAGTGGCAGTACAAAGTTGGGCATAGCTAGGGAAGGTCACCATGCCCTAGTAGACATGTCCAGCAACTTTCTGCAATTTTAAATGGTACTCTGACCTTGAAAGGAATTGTATTTTACTGATATGCTTCAATGTGTTGTAGATAGATGTAAAACAGTCAAAGAATAAGGAAGGCATGAATGCCAATATAGGTCCATAGGGCAGAAAGAAACTAGCCTGAGCATGGGGAAAGACAAAAATAGCTAAAGCAGCAGCAATTACCATTAGCCAATGACCAAATATCTCCATACTATTCTTGTTCAAGACAGTCACATTATCCTCATCATGACTTTGGTAAGCTTATAAAATCCCATGACAGTAAGAACATTACTGAAATATTTTGTAAGCCCAATCTGCACGTGCCATGAGATCAAGGAATTTTCGCAATTTTTGTTTACTGATAGTGCCTGGCACATTGTCGGTCCTCAGTAAATATTAACCAAAAAAAAGGAATGAATGAATGAGAATCTTGTTTGGGGGTTTCCTGCTGAATTCCTGGTGCATTTGACATTGCAGTTACACGGCAGCTTGTGTTAATTATCATCCTTTGACACAATTAAAACTTTTCACAAATTATTTTCTATAGTTGACTTTCCTATTTGCTTATGGTACAAAGCGTAATAAATCAAAATGGACAGTAACATCAAAATAAAGAAAAGTGGGTGGATTGAATAAATGATGTGACCAAGGACAGGCAGAAAGACAGTGACCAAAGCGAGGATCTAGAGGATCTAAGTCCAACCAGCTCCCCATGCTCTATCACCTGAAGACCTATCTGCTCACTTTTTGGGAAGCAAAGAGATAGAGGTCCGGTTGTTTTTCCTCACTCTAGAATTTACTTTATAAGGGAAGGATGGGTTTATGAGAATAAGTTGATAGTTCTGTGGATTGTTCTACATGGGCATGCATTCTTTGGCTGGCCTTTCTGTTCGGAGACAACACGACAGAGCATAATGTATAACCTACCTCTTTCGGCGTAGGAAGTAAGAGGCCCATGTAGGGCCCCTTTCTTTTTACCATTAGAGAGACATATGTTTGCCTCTGCAACGTGAGACTGATTCTTCATTGCATCTTAACTGTCCATCTTTGACAGACCAAAAGCCAGACTTACCAACAAATGTGCTTATAGAGCCTAATTCTTAACTTGCCCCAAACCTGGCCCCTAGAGATGTTCCCTTACCCTCACTTCTTGTACACCAAAATTTCTTAACTTTGTCTCTCATAATAACCTTCGTCTTGGCATTTCCACTGCCATGGCCTTATCATGACTTTTTTCTTGGGTTTTCTTGGAAACGAATAAAAACGTTTCCTAACCAGACTTTATGCCTCAAGTCATACACACCCCTTCAATCCCTTTTCCATAATAAGGCACTTCGTGATCTGGCTCCTGTCACCCTCTGCAGCCTCACATTCAGCCTCTCCCTGATAACTCCGCCTCTCAGCTCTGGTCACCCTTTTGCCATTTCCCGAGTGTCCTAGTTCTTTCTCCCTTATCGTTGTGCTTTTTCTTTTATAGTTTTTTGTCCAAAATGTCCTTCCCTCTGTTATCTGCCTGCCAATCTCCTCTCTGTTTTTAAACCTACCCAAAGTTTGAGTCCAGGCTAACGTGCTCATCAGTTTCCCTAAATCCATCAGGCCGACCTCCAACCACCCACTCTGCATTCCTGCAGCACCTTCTCTTTCTATGATAGCAACCACACATGAGGTTAAAAATTACTTGCTTACTTACCTCTCCCTAAAGTTAAAGACTGCATTTTATTTATAGGAATACACACACAAACACACACACACGCACACACCAAGGACGTTCTCAACACACAACTAATGCTAACTAAATGGTTGCTGACTAAATTAATAAATAAATTTGTCATTGTCTCTCAGAGCTGCCCTTCCATTCTTCCAGTGAATAATTTAGTTGCTGATTTCCCAGATACCAAAAAGCAGCTGCTTGAGTACTAAAAACAACAACAACAACAAGAAACAACTGTATTGCAATGCCACAGAAGAGATTGAAGGGATAGAAAACACATCCTACCATACCCAGACAAGGCTACTGGTCTGTGAGAAGGAAAGAACAAACATCCAATTACTATATTTGAAAGCAGAAATGGAAAATACAATCTTTGGCAGAGTTTTGCAATTGGATGCCTTGTCTTCCAGCCATTAAGGACTAGATATGTGCAGACCAGAAACACACCAACTCTTAGAGTACAGTTGACAAGGGACTTGACCAAGAAATGTGTGCACAGATTTACACACTCAGAATGAGCTGATTACCAGCTGTCACCTGCCAAGAACAATTATGACTTAGACTCATCTGAAATTTGTCAAGTCCAGTGCCAGAGAAGCTCTGTCAATGATTCCAACTGCTATATTATTACAGCCTGCTTCTGAAGGTCTGGCGTAATCTGTGCATAGAAAGACTTCCCAACGACTGAATAATAGGGCAATGTAGAAAGATTCAATCCAGAGGCATGGCATGGATGGTGCTCAATTAGTTCCACCTAGGAATAAATCCACCAATTCATCTGGGTAGTATAAATAGTAGAATCACCAGCTAAACTTACATTTAAGATAAACAAACAGTAAAGCATTTCCTTGCTGGTTACTCTCAGGCAAAATTTTATGTCTGCCTCATGTAATGTCTTGATGTCTCAAGATCTAAACTAAATAAGCCACTTGCTTTGACAGATCATTTGTTTATTCAGAAGTTCATTAAAACCAGGAGCGTATATAAAATCCAACAATACTGAAAGCTCCGAATGTTTTTTTAACCAGTATTTCAGTCCAAATATATCTAACAAAACACTTTTGGAGAGAGGATATTAGCAAACAAGGCTAACTTTGTGATATTATTTGTAGACAAGCTGACATTACTCACCTAACAAAGCAGTGCTTGTCAAATCCCTGATTAATTACAGCAGAAGGAAGTCTTGTAGAAGTGGGAATCTTGCTCATCTGGGAAAGGGGTGATCTTATGCGTGATACATGGGGTCACTCTTGATCCCAAGGCTGGGGTACTCGTTAATTTCTGACTAAAGATTTATTTTATGAAAATTACATTTTCACATGCTTTGTGGTCAGCCATGGCCCAATGTCTTCTCCCAACCCCACCCCGAGCCCTCCAGCCCATGTTTACCTCTCTTTCCTTGACTACTTATATGACTTATATGTCTATTCATCTTGCTTTTGCATGTAACTCACATGTAATCAATATAGTAGATACATCTGATGAAATAGGACAGTGCTAACTCAGCATGTAGCAATGACCCAAAAAAATGCTTTCTGAGTTTTATGGCTCTTTTGACAAAGCTTATGGCTTTCAAGGTGTGGGCCCCCACCCATCAACATCAGCATCATCTGGGATCTTGTTAGAAATGCAACTTAATGGCCTATCCCAGACCTGTTGAATCATCCCCTCTGGGGCTGGGATCAGTCATCTGTGTTTTAATGAGCCTTCTACATGATTTTGCTATAATCTTAAACTGGAGACTTACTGCATTAGGATTACAAATCTGCACGTATTTGGGAAAGTTTAGTTCATGAGAAGGGGAAAATATCAAAGTTCTTAAGATGAATTCAAATAAGTTAAAAAACAAAAGAATTTCCAATTATCTTTTAAAGAACTACTTCTTGCAGAAAGGAGTCACAGTAAGATTAGACATCTGAAAAACAAACAAATACCTAAGAAAATGTTTGTCCAATAAAGGAACACAGATGATATTTCTAATTATCAGGAGAATCCCTTAGCACTCAATGTCAGGACAGCCACAACCTCCTGAATTAATTCCGATTCTGAGCTGAATGAACATGCCAAGCTTATTCCCATGGAAACTGAGCACTCTACAGATTGCTAGGGTTATAGAACATATAACTGAGCTAAGGCAATTGCCAATTTCGGAAGATTAGCATAGAAAATTTGATGCCACACATTTATTTCCAAATATCAGATGTGCTTCATCTATATTCGAGGATAAAGGACTGTCGAAATTTGATTTAAGAGAAAAGAAAAAAGTCCTACTGCAACACAGCCTATCATCTTTGAGCTCTGACCAAAATGAGGCAGAAGCTCTGTTTTCTTAATACTGCCTTAATTACAAGGACACTGTTTTGAACGTTGGTTATTAAACGGGTTGCTATGGCTTCCTGCCCAAGAATCTGGCATGCAAGTTGCAGTCATGGGCAAGCTCTGAACAGTCTGAATAAGGTGCACACAAATAGAGTTTATCACCCTAAGCCCCCGCCACAGAGCAGCCATCAGGAAGATTACTGGGAGGTAACAGAGCGCTAACAGTTGCTCGCTCTCTCTTCACTTTCTTGGAAACTCCTTCTAAGCTTCTTACTAATCACCTGGTCACACAGAACGGTACACCTATATAAAAAGGGATTGCTTCTCAAACAGCAGCAGACCTGCTGTGGCCATTTCTGAGCACACAGAACCATGTGGAATTCTGTTTAGACTTCCACAAGATTTGTTTGTTCCTTGGGCAACTTTGGCGTTTCCAAATTTTATATATGACTGTGACCTACAGGGAAGAAGGCAAACAAGAAGTTCAAAGCAGAGCTAACTATGCTCAGATACAGGTTTTTGTCGCTGGTAAATAATAGGAAGTAACCACAGGGAATTTTATCTTTGTGTTCTCAGAGAGATACAAAGAACCTCAGGTAACACAAATACCAGAATGTTCAAACTGAGCAAATGCAGCCCGCAGAGCTATGTTTATGCTTAATATCTATTCAGGTATCTAAGACCCCTTCCAGCTTGAAAATTCTCTACTTCTCTGATCTTGTAGCTTCTCATGGGAATGGAGAAATTGGAAATTTCATGCCAGGTTTTAGCAATTCAGGTTTTGTCAAGAGCAAAAAAGAAGTCCATAAGCAACATATGCCACAAATTTGAGCTTGTTTTTGTAAACACTCAACATTTGAGAGCTATGCATTATATTCTGAAGCACTAGTAGTAGTTTTCAGAGTTTCATATTTTAGAAGGGAAGGGAAGAGATGTTTGCAAAGACATCTGTAAGAGAAGAAAGAAGTAATTTTATCCTATGTCTTGTATTCAGCTATGCTGACCTAAAGGTCTGGAGAAGGTGAAGGAGTTTGTACTCTTTATTCAAAAGGTGATCGACTCCTATCCTAAAGCTTGACATGGTTATTTCATAAGCTTTGATAGTTCATTATCTTGGCTTCCACAGATAAAACTTCTATGGCTCCAAGAATGACCCGGTCCCCTCTGAAATGCCCAGGCCAGTGACCTCCTGATGCAAGGAACTTGCTAGCTGACAATATTACTTGAGCTCTAAAACAGGTTATTTCCTTCATGTGGGGAGAAGGATGCTCTGCAAGACTACCTTGGGAAGTTACGGTTAACATCCCAATTACAGGACTGAGGCTGCCAGATGTCACTGACATTATCCTTTCATTTGCAATTTTGGCAGATTGGCCAAAGTCACATAAGGACTTAGACCAAAGAACTATGATCTAGTTTTGGTTTGAAACCCAGTACCAAACTGGTGAAATGAACCAGCCTTTAGTTGGGAAGAAAAGTTTTCTATTATCCGGATGTGATATAGACATGTAACTCACAACGCTAATTTGCAAGTTTAACTATGATCACAAGAGAAGAAAATACTCAAGTCTTTTGTCTCAATCATCTCTGGGTTCTAAAAATGCATGAACTAGATAGAATCCCTTAAAGACGTTTTCAGAAGGTTATGTGATAAAATCTATGCCAGGTGGACACAGCTTGCCACTTCACCAGAGGCCATACCACAAACACCAGCCCATGACTTGAGGCTGAGGAAAAGTGACATAAAAGTCCAAGTGTTATTTTGCAGATTCCTTGATTTTCACAGGTAAAGAATGGATCCCAACTTGTTTCTGACCCAAAGCTATTTTTCAAAGAGTTTCTCTGATCATTCACAAGGATTTAGAAGAGCAAACACTATAAGCATTTATGAGTTTGGACCTAATTGCCCAGAAGTATATAATTATTCAATCTGAAATCTGCAGAGTCTAAGTCATCTTGCAGCAAAAACAAAATCCTATGAAAAGGACACACGCTGCTTTTAAGAACTTGGATGTCTGATTTTAGCTTTGCAAAGCAATGCTAACCACAGATAAATTATTTTTCTATTTATTTTTACTCAAGTATAATTAACATTCAAAGGTATATCAGTTTCAGGTGTATGGCATAACGATTCCAGGATTCTATACATTTCTCAGCACTCATCAAGATAAGTGTATTCATAATCTCCATCACCTGTTTCACCCATTCTCCCCACCCACCTCCCTTCTGGCAGCCACCTAAGTGAAATAAATCAGCCAGAGAAAGACAAATGCCACATGCTCTCACTCATATGTAGAATTTAAGAAAAACAAATGAACAGAGAGAAAAAGAGACAAAAAAACCAGAATCTTAAATACAGAGATAATTTATTTTTCAAAGCAGACAGAGGAAAAAAATCTATTCGCTGTTAATTCAACTAGAATATAAATTTGGAAAGACTTAGGCTTCAGTCCTTTAAAAAATGTTCAGTCAGAAAGACACTTGTACTCTCAATCTTCCAAATCAGTGAGGTCTTACCATTTATTCAACCCCTCTGAAGTTCAGAAAAGTGTGACTTTTGGCAAAGCTTTTCTTATAATTTACAACTCAAGCATGCTTATTGGATTGGAGACACTGCTCCATTGACAGTGGAGTGACAAGCCTTTCTGCAGCAGAATCTTGGAAGGCAAAAGAGTGCTGAGGTACAACTTGAGTGGGAGCTCTGCAAACCAGACACAGCAATAATTTACCTCAAATATCAAAATGTCAATTGGATTGGCCAATCCAATCCAATCTGTTTTGGATTCTGGCAAAACAGAATCCTTAAACTGATTTTAAGACTGACAGGGTGTCCAACGATAGATCAATGGACAAAGAACATTTGGTATAAATATACAATTGCATATCACTCAGCCATAAAAAAAAAATCTTGCCATTTGCAATAACATGGATGGACTTAGGAGGTATCCTGTTAGGGAAATGAGTCAAAGACAAAGACAAATACCATATGATTGCACCTGTACGTGGTATCTAAATAAGAATAAACAAAAAGCAGAAAGGGATCCATAAATACAGAGAACTAACTGATGGTGGCCAGAGGGAATGGAAGTAAGGAGATGGGCAAATGGTTGAAGGGGAATGAGAGGTATAAGCTTCCAGTCATGAAATGAATAAGTCATGGGGATGAAAGGTACAGCATAAGGAATGTAGTCAATGGTTTGTAATCATGCTGTATGGTGACAGATGGTAGCTACACTTGTGGAGAGTGTAGTGTAACAGATAGACTTGTCAAATCACTATGTTGTTTGCCTGAAACTAATGTAACATTGTGTGTCAACTATACTCAAATTAGAAAAAAAAATTAGAAAAAGAAAAGCTGACAGGGTGGCTTTGAGCAAAGTGGGAAGACCAAACATTAAAGTAGGACTATACACTGACTTATAAAAGGTCTGTCTTGAAATATTTGAAAGGAATTTAAGTAACTCATTCATAGATCATATAAATTATCCAATATTAAATTTCCCTCAGAATTGAATCTTTACAAGTAGGCTTCATATGATAGTGACATATTTGTGACATAAATTTCTTTCCCTATAAGATCTCTTTCTTCCCTGCTCACTGATGCCTACAATTCCATCATTAGAAATTTCCATCTTTATCACTTATTTAAATGCAACAGAGAGGAGAGACCGGTTATGCTTGCTCGGGCACTAAGACCCATCTTTTGCTAGGAACAGATTGATAGCTAGAATTTTCTTTTTCCTTTCCTTGGTATCTCCCACCCTGCACTAGACACTTGATACCATAGAGTCATGGAGCTCTAAGGAACTTGACAGGTCAGTGGAGCCCCAACCTGTGATCACAAAGACAAATAGGTGAAGCTGAAGCTCAGAAGGGGAAAGGAGAATTGTCCAAAGTGTCTCTGCCAGTTAGGGACAAAGCTGGGACCAGAGTATGAAGCCCACAGCCACTTGGCAATTCACTTCCCAGGCATTCACTGAGTGCGGAACATTGCACTATATGCTGGGAACATCCAATGAGGACTACAGATATCTTTTCCTACAGAACCTTGAGATCAAAATGAGTTGGCCAGACTCAAAAACCAATACATGAATCTACCTACCTAAGTAATTATGGAAGGCAGTCCTTCATTAACTCATGTTGATTCAATCTAAGAAACTTAGTGACTAAGATATAAAAATTATTTACTTAGAAATTTTTACCTAAAAAAAAAAAAAAAGTTTTCACCTGAAAAAGAAGTACTAGAAGTTAAATTCCACAGATTTTTACCTGAGATTCCAGCAAATATAATTTTACTTTATTAATGAATTGCTTTTCATTTATAGAACATGAATAGAGAGCTCAAGCATTTTAGTTACATACTCAGAATTAAGGTTGTGTTTATTCATTTATTTAGTCTGTTTATTGGCTGTGTATACAAAGAATATGAACACAGAAATACTGATTTGATTACTCCTGATATTCAGATCTAACTAGTCACTATCAACAACAGCTAAGTTATTAACTTTTCTAATGGATCAATTTGTACATTGTCATGGATGATGGTGACTCTTATTCAAGTGTGAAACCTTAGTCCATTCAATTTTCCATAAATTCTCTCAGATAATTAGTTTCAAGAAATATCACCATGTTACACCTTATAATTTTCCAGGCTCCCTGGGAGTATCTGAACCATGTGACAAGAACACAAACCACAAAATGCAGTAAGGAAGTGGCATTAACATTCAGTTTGACAAGCAGTCTTTGCTTCATGAGAGCATCAGGTCTCCCTCAATTTTTGTTCATCTCAGGTGCTTGTCATAATTGAATGGCCACTGCTTTGGTGCCTGGCCTTGGGTCCCCCCCACATCTCACAACTCCATGATGGCTCTATTAGTCCCTTTGCACATAACTTCATCTGTTTCGTGGATAACTTTTCTCAAATGTGCTGGATTGATTCTAGTTTAGGAAATGAGCAAAAAATGCAATGCTTAGGTTGTGATCTACCATTTCAGTAGCTTTTGCTAAGCCTCAACCATACAGATATTATTGGCCACTGGCCCATCTCATTCTGGAATATCGCATAAATAAACGCCGGCTGCTTTCTGAGGACTGAGAGAACAATGAAGAAATTGGATCCACTTATTGGAAAGGAGCTGTGCTGTGTGTGTGTGTGTTGTGTGTTGCTTAATGATTTTTCTAGTCTCTCTTTTTCCTTTGGCCAAAGAGTTCCTGCCTGACTGTAAAGAGTTAGTTACTCCAGTCTCAAATTGACTCGGTTCTCTACCTTCTTTCCTCTTTATGTCATATATGGAGGTTATATTCTTGATAGCCATTCAGGGCCAAAGCAGGGAAAGCCTCTGAACCCAGTTCCTCAAGTGTATACTTTAAGCTTCTGTAACTTCCATCTGTGCAGCAACCCGCAAGGGTTCTCACCAGCAGAGCTCTGAAGGAAGCATTGCAGAAATTCAGAGAAAAAAAAAATACTGAGTTTTTAAGACAGCTCTATATTTTAAGGATTTTAATAGGAGCACAGTGCCTTGCACATAAGGTGCTCAGTGAAAATTGGATAAGTGGAAAAATGGATGGTGAGCTTCCAGGTGTGTCTGGGAAAGGATGAAGCTCCCTACAGAGATGGGAGGTGGGGCTTTGGACGGCGGAGGGGCCTTTTCCTTGTTTGGCATTGTGGCCAGCTTCGGGAAAGATCTTCCATCACATCCAGATGAGCGAGCCTGCTTCCTGGGCACCTGAGGGCAGACTGAGCACCTCTAGGTCTCAGGGGCATGTCATCTTTGGTTATTTAATGAAGAGTGTGTGTGGATTACTCACAGGACTCACCAGGATAAAGCTCTACTTGGTGGCTGTAGGGATACAGAAAGGGAACAAAGCCAGTGCTGCCAGCAATGACACTTTGTTTTCTCTTCAATAGAGTGACCATTATCGTTCGTTTTTCTTTTCTTTCACCCAGTGATTCATGGACCCTCTCTCAATGCTCCTCTCCGCTGCATGCTGGGGTTGGAACTGTGGACAAATCAAACCTCTGCCCCATTTCCTAGTTCTTACTTATCAAATTTCTCCTCGCTGCCGGGGTTTAAGTTTTGATTTTTTCATTTTCTTAAACTTTGTGTTGTTGTTGCTCTTGCGGCACTTGATCCTTTCCAAGTGCAGGACACAGAAGTTTAGGATAATGTAAAGGGTTTGAGGAGGGCACAGCACTAGTCAGTGGCAGAGCTGGGTCTTATTTTACAATGCCAAGCGCTGTGTGTCCTTTGTAAAGGAGCCCTGCAGCAACAGGCTTACCGACAGGGGCAGTCAGTCACCTTGAGCTGGATCCTCTCGGAGTAGAGGACTCTGAAAACCAAATATGTGACTTGAATGGCCATGCCTTTACTATTAACCACTGTGTTTGCTTTTCCAATTTTCTCCTGCGATCTGGTAACCACACAGGAAAAAGGACAAACTCTCTTCCTGCTCCTGTTAGGTTAAGACTCCTCTTAGTTAACTCATTTACAAACAAGGTTTTGTTGCTGTTATTTCCAGACAGTATTCCATTAATCAAGAAATACAGATTTGATCCTTACTCAAGTGTTACAAATAGTACAAAGAATAGAATAACCAAGAAAATGGCCTTTGGTCAGACTTGGTTCTGGTTCAGAAACTTGGTGCCAACTCCCGCTAACTTAGGTGATTTGGGACTAGTTATTTAGTCTCTGGAGCCTCAGGTTCCACATCTCTAAAATGGGATTTATAGGGGCACCTGGGTGGCTCAGTGGTTGAGCGTCTGCCTTTGGCTCAGGGCGTGATCCTGGGGTCCTGGGATTGAGTCCCGCATCGAGCTCCCCACAGGGAGCCTGCTTCTCCCTCTTCCTATGTCTCTGCCTCTTTCTGTATCTATCATGAATAAATAAATAAAATCTTAAAACAAAATAAAATGGGACTTAGAATACATGTATCACAGGTTGCTGGGGGAATTATTTGAATATTAACTTCATGAAAGAAGAAAGACAGTTGTCTTGTTCACCACAGAATTCCATGAAGAACCAAGGCAGAATATTTGAACAAAGAAATTCATCAAAATATGTATGATGGATCTGTGCAGTGCCCAGGACATCACCAATGGCCAATACTCTACACCTAAGTTCATTTGTCCTCTTTCTTCTTTCCCTTTCAACTCTTCAGAAGATTGGGCCCCGTGGTATGCATAAAAGTAAACATTTAGTGGATATAATTTTCAACAAGGGAGGAACTTTTGTAGACTTGCATGCCAGAAGTCTTTCAGAGAAGAGTGGGAGTTGACTGAAGATATCTGAGTCACTCTGGATTAACTACAGGATACTAGCCGTTCTTTATTGTGCAGCAGTGTCCATCATCCCCAACAGAACTGTTAAGAGTTCAGAAGGAAGAAAGACATCACCAGGGAGGAGTCAAAGCCTGGGAGTCCTGGTTGTAACTTTCCTCTTTGTCCCTGGAGTGAAAACTCCCTCCATGCATGATGATAGGCTCTCCAGGCCCTTTGGGGCTCCTGGGGAAAGCACTTCAACCCAAAATATCATCTGTGATCTGTTTTCCATCACAGGGTAAAAAAGGTCTGATGTTGGACATTTAGCTCCATGGGAAACAAGTACCACAAATTGAATTTTGAAAATTCAATTCAATTTAAAATGCATTACAGTCTATTTAAAAAAAAAATTCTGGCGAGTCCTTTGTTATATGAGGAATCTCTCTGGAAAGAGGAAAAGCAACCCTTGATGCATCTTTTGTATACATCTGGATTCACATAAATAGAATTTTCTTAAAATGAGTGGTGAGGGCCTCGGGGCCTGCACTTCTTCAAGGTACTTCTTCAGGAAAGCTTTCCTCATTCTTTCACTACTCAGAATCCTGGTAGGACCTCTCAGCCCAGCACAGAGGGAGGTTTCCACACACAAGGAAGGCCAGACAGCTATTTGAGTAAAAAGCTCCAGAGAAACTACTTTGAGAAGAGCCACTGTAAAAATGGTCACCAGAGCTGTGACACGGACATGGCATCCAGAAAGCAGCCAGCCCCAACAGCACAGGGTCACTGATCTAAGCACAAAGATGCAGGTTCCTCACAACTCTGAAATGTACTCAAGGTGCACAGAGATGGGACAGGTGTCAGCAGCGTGAGCTTTGTGGTAGGACAGACCTTGGTGTTTACTAGTGTTTACTAGTCACCTTGGACAAGTGATCTCGGACAAGCTATTTCATTTCTAAGCCTCAGTTTCTTCATCTATATAAAGGGATGTAATGGTATCTCCCTATAGTAGTAGTGAAAATGAAAGGAGCTGATACAAATAAAATATTAAGTCCAGCACCCAGGATATAATAAATATAATGTTAATTGCTATTATTATTAAAGATTTTATTTATTTATTTGAGAGAGAGAGAATGAGCAGAGGAGGGACAGAAGGAGTATCAGACTCCCTGCTGACTGATCAGGGAACCCAATGTGGGACTTGATCCTGGGACTCTGTGATCATGACCTAAACTGAAAGGCAGATGGTTTAACTGACTGAGCCACCCAGGCACCCCTGGTATTATCATTAATCAATAGCACCAATCCAGATGGGAATGAAAAACTATATGGAATAATTTAAGGTCATCCAGTTGTTAACACACATCATCATCATTTCATGGGCCATACATGCAGTGAGGGGAAGGTATACTAGGCCCCTCCTCATCCCATCCCAGAATTCAGTATCCTAAGCCAATGGCTTGGGTCTTGCTGTCTTTTCCTCCTCAGAACACACTGCTTGTCTGCTTCATTTTCTCAAAGTCTTTTCTTAAGCGAATGACAACTGGATAAGCTTTATGTCAGTCCTTTCAAGTGACATAAATACAGCTTACGTTAGCACTTAAAAACTAATTTTAATTCTAGAATTTCAGTACCATTCAGTGCTCACATCTAAGGTACCAACATGCCCGAGCAGAGGATTAGGCCCTAATTAGAAGCAGGCTGTAAATATTATATGAGGACTGTGGTGTTTCTGCTCGGTTTAAGTTACACTGACTTCCAATCATGCATTTTATCTTTTGGCATGCATACATAGGTGCCCAATAAATGTTACCTTTGGTGATAATAAAACAAAAGCCTAACTTTCAAAAGTGAAATAACCAAAAGCCCATTGTCTACATTCTTGGCAGCGGCCAGAGAGCCAGTTTTCCCAAG
Organism: Canis aureus; assembly: GCF_053574225.1. NCBI lineage: Eukaryota > Metazoa > Chordata > Mammalia > Carnivora > Canidae > Canis > Canis aureus. Next base: position 43,062,139 of record NC_135630.1, read on the forward strand.
TCAGCAGCCTCTGAGGAGGCTGGCCAGGGGCCAATTCCCAGGGTTGGCGCATTCCTGGGGCCTGGCAAGAGGCCACTGGGACCCTGTTTCCTCTTTCGTTCTCTTTATGTAGTGGAAAATCTTTCCCGCTTCGAACCCTCTGACTCTGTTTTCCCCATCGAAGTAAAGAGAAGAGTGTCACATGGGAAATGATCTCCAGCCCCTTCCCCAAATCGAGTCTCCCACTGCTACAAGCTGGCACAGCTCAAAGCAATTGAAGGCAGAAGACAAACAAAAGAGGGCTCTGCAGCCCAGTCTCCAGCCTGATTCTATCAGGGGCACAGGGCCTGGGGCCGAGGACCCAGCAGGACCCTGCGCACAGGGAGTCATTGTACACTTGTTTAGAAGACTATGGGCACTCCTAGAAGCCTTTGGAATAAAACTGCCTGTTATAAATAGACATTGGCTGAGCTTCAAGGGTGAGAGCAGTAGGCCAAAAGTTCCAGAAAAATATAACGCTCCATATAAGAAGGTCTGGAGTACAGTTCATTAACAGGGACAACTGAGGCAGTTGGCCTAAGAAGAAAAGAATCCAAGGTTCAGTCAGATACAACCTGTAGTTAACAGCTGGTGAACATTTCTGACTAATACCACGGATATGCCATTCAGTTTTTAAACATCATAGATGAATATACGCAAACCAAACATTTAGAAAAAAATCTTTTCTGAATGTCTCTTTCCATCTGCAGACAAAGAAAGCTGCCATCTGGAGTCGCCACGTCAGCCGGCTCCACATATTTGCAGCGTGGAAGAGGAGGTGGCATGCCAAACACTACGCTGTGTGCTCCGTTAGAATCCCTTCCCTTGATTCTCCTAACAGCCCATGTCCTTTCTACTACATTACATGGTGTCTCTTTCCTCTGCACCCTTTAGAATGAGTGCTCTGGGGGTGCCTGGGTGGCTCAGTTGGTTAAACATCTGACTCTTGAATTTGGCTCAGGTCATGATCTCTGGGTCATAAGATCGAGCCCTGCATTGGGCCTGGGCCAACATCGGTTGGCTGCATCCCTCCATCTAAGGTGATACTTGCTTCCAAGTGGCTCTCTCCTTCTGGCCACATGGTTGTATATTATCCCCTTGCCCTGTAATCTTGTTGAATTCCCTATATCCTGCCCTGCCTTTGTAAGAGGCCTGTTATTAGGTTGTCCTCCATCACCTGGCTTGAGTGTGCCATCTGTTTCCTCCTAGGATCTCAACTGATGCAGTGAATAATGAAATAATATTGTTGATATAGTCTTTGTAGGCAAAACCATGACAAGTTTCTCAGGTCCTCCTAAGAGGATGAGAAATGCTAACCATATTAGACCTGGCTCTCATGTACCTTCACTTCCTCTTTGGTAGACCTCACCAAACAGGAAATAGGTCAGATACTCTGCCTCAGAGACCTAACAGCAGAGTTCCAAACTTGGCCCACGCGATCTGAATAGCTACCTAGCGCCATCATCTAGCTAGAACTCCACACAGGGAGGTGGGAATGACAGCACTAGCCACATCCCAGTCATATCTGGGTGGTAACTTCAAAGACTTCACTCAGCCTTGTGCCTATTCACACTAGATTACTGGAAGCCCTCACGGCCTAAGCATTCCCAGGGATGGCAGGCCTCTGACAATAGCTCCTCCCCCCCAAAAGACCAACAGTCCCTGAACCTACTTATCTGCTGGCTCTGACAGATGGACTCAAGAGTTTATCAGACCAAATGATTTTATTTCCCTCAACACATCTATGTGCATGAGAGCAGTCAATGAGTTAATTATATTAGGAAACCTACCAAGCTGAAGACAATTGCTTATGAGTGAGGACCAGAAAGGTGCTGAAAGACAGAAGGCAAGCAAACCTCGGAGGCATCTTCGGAAATGGACAATTATGATCCATTAAGCCTAGTTAAGGAAGCGAAATTTATGAGGAGGAAACATCTGGAACTTCTGGAATGTAAAGGAACCGGGAGGAACCGTTGTTTGGGCTTGTAGAGAGCAGCCCAGACAAATAGGATTCCATGTTAGGAGGGAATTGCAAAATTAGTACATGAAAGGGACAGCATTGAGGCAGTGCATCTGGTGTTAAGTGAAGCATTTTAATACAATGGCTTCTGGATTTGCTCTTGAAATATTAATTGAAATGGGGATGAGTATGAGGGCTGTCACATGAGTAGAAAACTGGCAGAAAGATCATAAATACTGCCTAAGCTGAGCCAAGTCGATGCAACATGGCAATGCAACAGCAGTAATGAAAATGCTGCCTAATTCTCAGCCACAAACCCTGTGGAGGCTTCATAAATATTAATTGATAATAATGAACTATATAATACAGGGGGGTAAATTAGTGTGAGACAGGCTCCTGAAATACAGCATACACACACACACACACACACACACACACACACACACACACACACACGGTTAGTATAACATACACTGATAAGTGAGAATAAAGTAGATCAAGATGATTTAGCTGTGCTATGCGTCATGCCCACACCAGCAAGTGTGGGTAAGAAGATGAGGAGGGGTGGCAAGAGGGGACATAAGGGAAGTTAAGAGGATAGTTCAGGATCACAACACAGCTTTCTTAGAGTCTCAGCAACTCAAGTAGAAGCCAGGTGCCTTGGAGTCATACTCTATTCTCTTAAAACATGAAGGTTTTCTCAATAAATTTCTGCTTCAGGGACCTCAGGGACACCACAGATTAAATCTGGACCAATTTCATTGAGGGAGATATAAAAGCTCTTCCTCTTAGGAAAGCCCTCCCTGATCAATACAGTCAGAAAAACAACCTCCTTTCTAAATCCCATCACTCCTATTGTTTGCACCACTGTATACCTCCTGGTATTACTGTAATTTTTGTATATGACTAGACTTCATAAAGCTTCATAAAATGGAAATCATGCTTTGCATTTCTGAGCATTCACATAGATCTTCACCCTTAGCACTGTGAAGTGCTTTGAACTTAGTAGGTGCTCAATTCCTGTGCTGGTCAATTAGGAACACTAGAGAGGAATGCAGGCACCTATCACAGAGAACACCCAGCTGCCTCCTGGCTTTGAAGGCCAGCTTCTAAGGAGATCGATGAAAGCTCTATCTCTTGTTATAGACAAAGCACTAGAGAATCTGCCGCAGGAACAATCTTAGGCTGCCAGAGGAGGATACAGAAACCTCGGTTGCCATGGAAACTTGTATGATCTGATGCTTCCCATTGTTGAGAGATGGTGAGACACCAGGAGAATGACAAGCAGATCCCTGAGCCCTAAGAAAACACAGAACATGCCAAGCAAATGTCTCCACTTATTTGTACTTATTTCTTAAGATGCAGTATCATTTCATCATCTATCAATAACAGCATTTATAAAGGATTTTCAAAATGTCGCCAGTTCCTATTTTGATTAAGTGATTTCTGAGACCCCAAGTATGCACAGAGCTATGTTGGAGACAGGCAGACAGCACTAACTGCAGCAGGTGAGTGCAGATGATGGAGCCCACACCAGGGCTTCTGAGATCCTGCTTTGTGACCTGGGTAAGGTGAGCCATCTGTGTGCAGGGCCTGTGGGCCAGGCTTGCTAGACTAATGGCAGAGAGAGGAAGCTACCTAACCATTCTTGGGTCACGGATCCCTTTGAGAATATGATGATAGCTATGGACTCCCACCCCATAAAAAAATGTGCACATATGTGCATACATATAAAATCTAATACAATATACTTTGGAGAATTCAACACCCCTGGGGCCTTCTCATAAATTTACCCTATTGAGCAACCCTGGAACAAAAAAGGGTCCAGGTATCATGTTAAGAATCTCTAATGGAAACAAACTGAGGGTTGCAGGAGGGGATGGGGTGTGGGGGATGGGGTAACTAAGTGATGGGCATTAAGCAGGTCACATGATGTGATGAGCACGGGGTATTATATGCAACTGATGAATTATTGAACACTACGTCTGAAACTAATGACGTGCTATAAGTTGGCCAATTGAATTTAATTATTTTTATTTATTTTTATTTTTTTGGATTTCATTTTTTTTAAAACGAATCTCTGATGTAAAGAAAAGTCTTTATGCATACACTAGAATTATCCTTGGTAAAATTGAAAAGTTTGCCATCCCAAACTTCAGAACCAGTGCTCAATGTCTCCTCCAGGTAGTGCCCCCATACTCCATACCCAGTATTTCTTGCTAATGTGTACTTAGTTCATGAACAAATGGCTACTCATTGGTAAGTTCACTTACTCATTCACTCATTGCACTGAGTGTTTTCCATGTCAGACTTTAGGGAACCAATTGTGAGTATGACATGGCTCTTGCCCTCTAGGAGTTTACAATTCAGCTCAGTCAGGGCTGATGTTGCTTCCCAGAGGATACCATGCAATGTCTGAGGACAGTTTTTATTATCACGGCTGGGTGAGGATGGCTATTAGCATCCAGTAGACAGAAGCCAGGGATGCTGCTGAGCATCCAACAACGTCCAGAACATCCCCACCCCGCAACAAAGAAATACAGCATCCAGAATGTCAGATAGATTGAGAAACCCTAATTTAAGGTGGACAAGCCTTAGACAAAGCATTAAATGTAGTGATGAAGACCAGAGATAAATATTATGGCAGCTCAGGAAAGGACATTTTAATAAGAATTCTGGAGTATATGGTTATGGGGGCAGACTGCCCTAACTTTCAATGATGGACGGAAGGAAGAGGAAGGAATGAGGAGTCAATCAGCATGAGCCATCACCATAATGAAGGCAGATGTTCTGTTGTGCAATACCAGAGGAGAGGGCATCAGTTTCAAGTGGTGAGCAATCAAATGGCATGTGGAGGGGAGAACATCCTCATAGGAAATGATGTTGGCTCTCTACCAACCCCCATCAGTGGGTGGCTCAGGCAAAAGAATGTGAAACCATTAGATAGGCTTATCACTCAAATTATAAATCCTGTTGCATCCTGGGGGACAGCTGGACTTTGGGTGCACCCTATCATTTACCATTCCTCCTACTCTACTCCCGCTCCAGTCAATATCCCCATCTTGTACACATATACACCACAGCGAGTCCCCATGTGGGTTAAAACACAAAATTATAGATATAGGGTATTATATATATTATATATTATATAGATGTACTATTATAAACTTTAATCTCAGGGTACCTGAGTGGCTCAGTCACCTAAGCATCTGCCTTGGCTAAGTCATAATCTCTGGGTCCTGGGATCAAGTCCTACATAAGGCTTCCGGCTAAACAAGGAGTCTGCCTCTTTCTCTCCCCCTCTGTCTCTCCCTACTGCTCATTCTCCCTCCCTCTCCCTCCCCCTCCCTCCCTCTCCCTCCCTCTCTCTCCTAAATAAATAAATAAATAAATAAATAAATAAATAAATAAAATCTTTTAAAAAATAAAAAAAGAACTTTAATCTCTGTGGAAGTTGGTTTCAAGACCTGATTAATCAGAAAAAGCACAAGACCAGAAATCAGACCTAGGCCAAGTTCCAACACGTGTATTCTTTACTCCTCATATCCCTCTCTAGCTCATCCTCCAACACTTCAACAATTGTTTTACTGAAATCAGGCCTGGTCTCTGCCATCAGCAGGCACAAAGCTGGCACCTGTACACCTGCGCCACCTGTAACACCTGTACAGGAGTTATACACCTGTAAACCTCTAGCCCTGTTGAAGCTGGGGCTGTTTAATTTTGGAAAGCACCATGCCAGGAGCTCCCAGTTCCCAGAAACAAGGTTCTCTGCTTCTGAGCCACTAACTGTAGAGTGACTGCATGATCTGGAGGCAGCCAGAAGGGGGTTGAAATCCCAGGTCTACCACACACCAGTTCTTTGGCCCTGAGGAAGTTCCTTAATTTGTTAAGCTTCAGATTTTTTTTTTTGTTCGTAAAATAGGAATAATTAAAGTTCTTGTCTTAAAAGGTCATCATGAGTATTGAATGTCAATTTCTATCGAAAGGCAACCAGAGTGTCTGGCACGTAGCAAGTCTCAGGAAATTTCAGCTCTCATCTCCAAGGGAAGGGAGCCATCCTGATCCACACTCAACGCATGGCTCTGCTCCCTGCACACGCTGAGCTGTCTGCTAAAGTGGCTTACATGTTAGACTTCACCAACATCCTTGTGCAGGCACCATGCTAATCTTCTCTGCATCATTCCAATTTTTAGTGTATGTGCTACTAAAGCAAGCACCAAGATCTTTTTTTATTATTATTTTTAAGTAATCTCTACCCCAAAGTGGGGCTCAAACTCACAACCCTGAGAGTCACATGCTCTACTGACTGAGCCAGCCAGGCTCCCTGCTAGACGTTACCAGTCCCCACTGCCGACATAGTCTACGTCTGCTGCTTGCTTATATTCTATTTCTGTCCCTTGTCCTGCCTTCCATTCAGACCATTTCAGCAGCAGCACTGCTCGTATCTCCAGCCTCCCTCCTGGCACTGTTCGTGGTGGGTTCTGATCTTTTCCTGCTCATCTGGGGCCCCTTTAAGACCCTTAGCAACCAGGTATTTGGGGCTGTACCTACCTGGCCAAGCCTCCCTGTCTTCTCCCAGCCCATCCACACAAAATCTACTCAGAGCCCCCAGGGGTCTGTGTGGCTGGAGGGAGGTGGGAAGGACACTCCTCCAGTGTGTTCCTGACCTGCTATGATGCCCTTAGCTAGGCTGCTGGGCAGATTCACTGCATAAATATTCATTTAAGCATCTGACACTTTTCTTGCTCTCCCACCCCTGCTGTCAAGGGGGAGCAGTCAAAGATTTGGCACAACACTTTGGAAAGGTAGCTAACCCAGGCCAAAGCCAGTCTTCCCCCTACCTGTTGCTTTTTCCCAAAAATGGGCTTTAGCTGGATCCTCAAACAGCATCATACCTTCCCACACCTGGTTCCAGTGCATGGTCTCTGTTCTTCTCAGGACACCCGGTAAGGCAGCTGAGATAACAGCCCTATGGGGGTAGGGGATAAAGCAGCTGGGGAATAAAAACCTCCCTCTTCCTCACTGACATTTCTCTACTTGATATTCACTTGAGAAATCTCAAGCAATCTTGATATTGGAGCACAGAGGTCAGACCTCCTGGTCTGAGGCACTGAGTAAACCCTATTTCTTACATCAGAAGAAGGGGTCAAGGGTAGCTGGGATTTAAGTAGCTGGAAACCTCTAGCAACCCAGTGGTTTGTGCTCTGTACAGCATTGCTATGGTGAGAGGTAGCCCAATTATAGCACCAAGAGAGTCAAGAAAGCTACAGGTATGCCTGAAGCACTACAAAAATGCAGATTTTTTGGTTAGTATTCACAATCCACTGGCTGCACTGAGCAGCATCAACAATGCCCCTATTTAGCACTTGGAAAAAGTCTCAGTGAGTTTTGAGCTTTCTGAAATGTTTACCTGTGCTCAAATTCATGCATTTGGGTGTACACATCTTCGCTTGACATTCTAAACTTGCTCCTTTGCTTGCCTCAGCACATTGCACATCCCAGGAAAAGTTGAACTAGGCCTTCGAGTTTCCCATTTCTCTACCACATGCAGATATCCTTTAGAATCCAGTCTGTTAGGGACACCTGGTTGAATGTCTGCCTTTGGCTCAGGTCATAATCTGGGGTCCTGGGATCGAGTCCCACATCAGACTCTCCACCAAGAGCCTGCTTCACCCTCTGCCTATGTCTCTGCCTCTATCTGTCTCTCATGAATAAATAAAATCTTTTTTTTAAAAAAAGAATCCAGTATGCTGCCTCTGTAAATAAAGTTTTATTGGAACATAAGCCACGCCCATTTATTCATGTATTGTCTGTGGCTGCTTTCCTGTTCCCAAGGCAGAGTTGAGTCATTATGACTGCTCAGCTGGGCTGTGAAGCCTAAAGATTCACTATTCGGCTTTTCACAGAGTTTGATGAACCCTGCTTCTAAAATTCCTCCTGGTCACTAACCAGGGGTAAAATCATTGAAGATAAAGCAGCACAGATCTGTGAATTTGTCAGAGTTCTATCCCTCTGTATATAAATATAAATATACATATACATGTAAATATAAGTATAAATATAGAAATATTTAATATAATGGATGGAATCATGATTATAGAGGCTGAGACGCCCCAAGATAAGCTGTCTGCAAGCTGGTAGCCCAGGAAACCCAGTGACGTAGTTCCAGTCCAAACCTGAAGTCGGGAGAACCAGGGAAGCCAAGAGTGTAACTAAGTCCCAGTCCAAGTCCATAGTGCTGAAAACAAAGAGAGCCATATTGAGGACAGAAGAAGATGTCTCAGCTCATGCAGAGAGTAGGTTTGCCCTTTATCTCCCCTTGTGTCCTATTCAGGTTTTCAGTCAATCAGATGCCTACCCACAGCAGTGAGGGCAAACCTTTCCAATGGATCTACTGGTGCAAATGCTAATCTCTTCTGGAAACACCCTCACAGACACACCCAAAAGTAATGTTTTGCCAGGTGTCTTGGCACCCTTGAGCCTAGTTGACACATAAAATTAACCATCACAATTTGATATATGAAAGAAGTTTCCCCGGGAAAAAATAACTCAGCAATGAAGTGAGTTGTTACCAGAGGACATAGGACTGTATCCTTGGGTTGCCCCTTTCTTCTCCAAGTCCCCCCCATTGCTTCAGCTGTAGTACATGTGCTACTGAAGCAAGCTCCTGAATTGCTTCAGAGCATGTTCTAACCACAGCTTCTCCACAATGCTCCTTAAACCCTCCCCTCTTGACTTGGTGCCTCACAGTCAATACCACACCATTTGCCTCCTCTATGTTACATCATTTTTCCTGCTTATTAGGTCAGCTTCCACAAACAAACTATTGTCTTGTATCAGTCAGGGGGCTCTGTGGGAAAACGACGGCACATGCCAATCATCTAAATTGAGAAGATTTTGGTAAAGGGACGATACAAGAAAGTATGGATAGACCTAAAGCAAAGCAACATGAGGTAGGCTGACAACATCCAAGAGTCATTACTACCAAGAAGCCTGAAGGGACATGGAGAAAAGGAAGGTGCCAGAACAGAGAAAACTGTGTTTTGTGAGAAAGGGTTGCCCAACAAAAGATGTCACCTTAGGCAGAGTAGTCTAGTTACTATGATCCAGGACCAGGTAAGGAGATACCATTGTGGTGAAGACCACAAATGACCATCCCCCAATTTTTTCAGTATCTAGACTATGAGTTTCTTTTTTTCCGTGGTTCCACCAGCCTACAAACTTGAAAGCTGTTGCAAGGGAGCTATAATTTCTACTCAACATTTCATGATTTGATTGTGTAAAATAAAAAGTATAACCTTATTCTTGCAGTACATTATCAGGAAAGCGATTATCTTGTCCTCTCCCTCTTCCTGACCTCTGGTCTCCTGCTAGGTCCCCCCTCCCCCTCCATTGGCCTAACCCAACTAGATGCTCAAAAGACATAGGATCCTCTTGACAAGACCTGCGTGGTATGTCCTCCAGGGATCCATAGCCAGGTAGAGAAGGATGGAGTAGATCTGGAGGGAAAAGTGGTGACTATCCAGCATATCCCACAGCTACTAAAACATCTTAACTGTAAAGCAGGCTTTCAGTGATGCTTATTATTTGACTAAATGAATGCCTTTGGAAGGTCTAATTACTCTAGTAGTTTGGATACAACCATCGAGAGGCTGAAGGATGAACTGAGGGACTTGGTGTGGGGCCTGCTCTCATGACTTTATCTAAACTGCACTGCTGTCAGAGCTGAGGATCTAGTGTGGCCAATGCTTTGTCTTCTTTCTGGTAGTGGAAAAAAGGAGCAGGGTACCAGGAAAGAACTTGTTGTTCATAAAAGAAACTTACTCCCATCTGTGCCTCAAAGCAAAAAGTAATTTTTCCTCAAATTAAAAAGGGAATTTTTGCTCTTGAAATGTGAACTGGTAAAAAGATAATTCACTCCCCAGCCTTCTCATCAGCTAAATGCTGTCATAGCTACAAGTATCAAATAGCTATACGAGCAGCCTGGGAATGATTCTTGCAAATAAAAAAGCACAGTGTGAAATACTGACTTTTTTCTGATCAAATAGCATCCTGGGGTGGGTGGAACAGCTTTGGGTCAAGAAGAGGCCTCGATTTCTGGGGTGATTTTTATTGTTATCAGAGAGAAGACTGTACTTGCGGCAATGGTGCAGCAACCCGGCACACTCATACTGGTGAAGGCAAACTTGTAGTCACTTGTCTTTCTCTCAGGGTACTTACCCCCTACATCGAAACAGATTTTTCATTTCAGTTTCACTTACCTGTCACTTTCTTCTTTAAAAAGGTGATTTATCAAGTTAAAAAAATCAACATCAAAGAACACTTCAGCACTACTAGGGAGCAAGCGCACGTGCGCACACATACATACATACACACACACACACACACACACTCAAACCCTCCCGCGTCCTATCCTGAAAGCAAAATTGTGACTGAAGACCACAAATGACCATCCCCCAACGGGGAGCTTTTTTCAGTATCTGGACCGTGAGATTCTTTTTTCTGTGGTTCCGCCAGCCTACAAATTTGAAAGCTGTTGCAAGGGAGCTATAATTTCTACTCAACACTTCATGATTTGATTATGTAAAATAAAAAGTATAATGAAGTTAATAGTACCTTATTCTTGCAGTACATTATGAGGAATTTTTTTTCTGTGCAAAATGTGAAAGTGGAAATTACCTCTGGGCCTTCTAATTCTCAAAAACGTGGGTCATAATGATTCTGTGGCGGAATTTCAAGACTTAAGATTTAGTATATTTCTCTTTCCTCTATTCAGTTTTCCAAAGGGACGTCTTCTCTTAGTGGGATTTTATGTAGTAAAATGTAAAGAAGTGAAGTGAGGGGTAGGAGACCTACACTGTACGCCAGTTGTGGGACCTCGAGAAAAACATTTAACCTCATTAATAACTTCCTCTGCAAGGTGAAGAGACTGGATAACCCACTCCCAACCTAGCATTCTATGATTTAAAAAAACAATATGAGGTGGAATAAGTGTACATGCCTTGAGAAACAAGTGTGGTATATAATGCCAGGTGTTTCTTTCCCCTTGTATTTTCTAATAACCCTTATCCAGAATCATCACCTTGTACTTCTCTCCTAGTTATTTGTGTGGTTTCAGCAGGGAGCCAATGAGAAGGGCAGTATCATAGGTTCAAGTCCTTTACAGGCCAATCATCTTTGATCTCATCCCTGTCTACCTGTCTTCCTGATGGTCACAACAGAATTCACTCATGGGACTTTCAGTGGGTCTCACTCTTGAAGAACCTACTCAAAACAAGTACTCTTGCTGTCACTGCCTGGGCATCTCATATGAGGAAAGAACATAACACTAAAACAGAAAGCAAATTTATAGTCACATGGCCTAAACCATATAATGTTGAGTGGCATTTAAGGCCTCCCATATCCCAGGCCACCTACTCATAAGAAAGCACAGTCTTTTAGGATTTTCCCAATTATACACATGCAGACATAACACTTAATCTACCTGGAGAGGAAACAAGGAAGATATTTCACTAACATAAAAATTCTCCTAAGCATCATTTGGGGAGATTTAACAGGATTAAGTTTCTCAGGTGGTGCCAAGCAACGGGTTCTTATTTTCAGTGTTTTCCAATGCTGTAAGTCAGAAAATAGATCTGCAGGCCCCACAAGACTCAGGGTAGAGCCATCTGCCAATGGGAACTCAAACTTGGTTTTGGGCTTTCAGCTAGCTCTACTACTATGACAGGCTTTGATTTATGCTCACAGTCAAGCCTATCCCTGAGCAAAATTTAAATGTGGACGATGGTTTCATTAAAGCTGTTTCCTCTTTCTCTGATTTTCAGGTATGCAATGTTCTCATAGTAATTCACTGCGTCTCCCTCTCCACCCTAAACCAGTCCTGCATCCCAGCACTCCATGCTCTGCATCCTATTGTTTACCAATGCCCTCCACAAAATTTTGCTGAGCTGCTTGACATTTGGGAAAGCTCCAAGACCTTTAATTAATGAGCGCTACTATGAATTATTGAAAGACAATAGCTTAGCATGTTTGTATATATAGCATCTTTGCATATTCTCTGGCACAAAAAGCAGAATTTAGGATGCTAGGGACTAATCAGCAAGGGTATTTTTGTGTTGGGAGAATCTTTCTTGTGGGGAACCTGGGTGGCTCAGTCAAGTTAGGTGTCTGACTCTTGATATCAGTTCTGGTCATGATCTCAAGGTTGTGGGATCAAGCCCCACATTAGCTCTGTGCTCGGCTCAGAGTCTGCTTATCCTTCTCCCTCTGCTTCTCCCACCTGCTTTAGCTTTCTCCCTCACACACAAATTTTTTTAAAAGACTTTTTATTTATTACTCATGAGAGACACAGAGAAAGAGAGAGGCAGAGATGCAGGCAGTGGGAGAAGTCTCCATGCAGGGAGCCCGACATAGGACAGGATCCCAGGTCTCCAGGATCACACCCTGGGCTGAAGGTGGTGCCAAACCACTGAGCCACCCGGGCTGCCCACAATTTTTTTTTTTAAATGAGAACCTTTCCTGTGCTGCTCATATTATAATGAGCATCTCTGTAAACAGAGGCATCTCTGTCCTCTGTTAGGTATAGGACAGAACCTATTGGTAGGTTAGTAGGTAAAAAGTATCTTCTTTGGCAAAGGAGAGGCTGATAAATTATCTTTTTATCATATATTTCCCCAGAAACTATCCCCAGGGAATAGACATATAAATACACACACACACACACACACACACACACACACACACACACTATTTGCATCACATTCTACCCGGAGATAGAAAGACCTAAGAGATGAGAAAAGGGCACATCCACTGGGAGGAGAATCTAAAATGCTATATAAGTTCTTAGCCTCTGAAAGTAGGCTGGTCAGTGCAAAGTCCACACAGACACAGAAACAATCTAAGAATAAGAGAGGAACTAAACACAAAAGTTTAACGTAATCCTTTTCTCCATCCCTGGAAACACATCTAGGAACAGTTTTAAGCCTCAGCAATTATGGGGTAACCAGCTAGTCTATACACTGGCAGAGCCAGACCTATAGCAGCGGAGTGGGAAAAGTGCAACTGACAAATCCACTCAACATAAATTTGATTGTAAAAAAAAAAAAAACCATAAATTTGATTGGATACCTACTCTGACCAGACTCCAGGCTAAGTTCTGGAAGCATACAAATGAATAAAGCACATCTCTCCACAACATGTAAAAGAAGAAGCTGAGCTATATCTCTATTTCAGTAGATGAGCAAAAGAGAAAGGAGTGAGTCGCTTAATTTCTTGCTCTGTTCGCATGCATTAGGCAATACAAGAGGTAAGTATACATCTGAGCTCAGAGACAGCCAACCTTCCAAAATCAGTGACTTAGTCTCTTTCCTTGAAAGCAAACACAACCAGGTTGTTAAGAATGACGCTCATCAGCATGAGCACCCTTAGAAAGAAAGATATAAACTATTGAACCATGGTACATACCGAAGAAGATCTCAGATACTCTTCACTCTTCAATATTTGAAGCTCTATTGAATTTTTATTCAACCTATCCCCCAAATTAAGATAAATGGGTGCTGGAACAACTATATATAGGCTTGGCATTTGGCATCAGCTTTACAGTAGTGTTTTTGTATAGGTTAAAGTCTACTTCGGCTGGAATTAATGTAATTATATATAATGTTGACAGATTATGACATTTGCCTATTAAGACACTATACAAACATTCCAATAATTTGCTGGCTTTTGACTTGGTAAAAAATAAATGAAACCAAGTCCCAAGGGATAGGGCTAATGGGGTAACTGGAATAGAAGTTTCAAAAGCACAGGGTTCAGGAAATAACAGTCAAAGAATAATGCATTTTCAGCCAAAACATATAGAGTGGTAAATGCATATTTAGTACTTACCACAAGACTGCTGTCTAGAGACAGCCTTTTTCCAAAGTCTCTTTTCTCAAGCTGTCTCTTTCCCTCCATGGGTGAAGTTATTTATTTTCCTTTGTGATTTATAAGAATTCCCCTTCTGTTTCCAGGATCACTGCAAAAAAGTGAGCACGTGTTTTACCATCCAAGTGAACAGTGTTTAGACCCTTGTTTTTAGCTTTCTAACCAGAAACAAGTGTTGAAGCCAAAATACCCAGACCCAAATCCTAAGTACAGAACTGGGCTCTCTCAACTCAAAATCCTAAGTACAGAACTGGGCTCTCTCAACTCAAAAGACCTCTCCGTGTTACAAATGTCAGAGTCATCTTTACGGAGGCCCCTGTGTTTTTATAGGTCTTGCTAATGGAGTTGGGGAATGGGTTTGCAGGTTGAATCAGCAGACTGTGGAAAAAAGCAAACAGCCCGTTTCATGCCATGCTTGCTCCACACTCGTCCTCCCTCTAGCAGCCAGAATCATTCTGTTACTGAGCACATAGATGCTGTTTGCAAATTCCATGAGATCAAACTGACAAAACCAGGTTCCGTAACCAAGAGTTGCTGAGTCTAAGGCCGGAGGAGAGGAAACTGAAACTTGCCAATATTTCATCATAAAATATTTAATTGAAACATACTTGGGGAACATTATAAGATACAGTCCCTCTAGGACAGGTGGATTCTGAATGAATGGCAGAGGACTTATATCCACTCACTGCATTTTACCATATCAGATATAGTTAATCCCTATATTCCACTGTGGTTGCTTGCTCTAGAACAATCAAGTGTCCTGGTTAGTAAGAATATTATGTGTTTTAAGCACTGGCTTCCAGTTTTCACCAAGATATAAATGGCCTGAAGTAAGAGAAATAGGCTTTAGTCCAGCTTTCCTACCCATTCCCCAAGTAACCTTGGCAAGCCATTCAGCCTCTCTGAAACTCATCTTTCTAAACTGCGAAAACAGGTAACATTGGTGATCAAATGATAGATGTAAAATGATATAAAGGCAATAAGCTACAACTTACATGTAAGTTACAATTATGCACAGATTACATTAAAAACCAGATAAATACTAAAGTTAACATAATTTAATACATCTTTGATGGTTTAGAATGCACTTGGCAATACAGGAATTGCTCATAATCTACATAAAACATATAGCCATTATCCTGCTATTGTAGAAAAGCTAAACTTAAGTAGGATAATATACCAATCAGCTTTTGATAAAACTGAAAGAAATTATTTTCCATAGCCCTCTCAACTGTTCCAAATCTAATGAGGATATGATAGACCTGGCCTCACAGCTCACAGCATATGGCATCTTGCTCCTTGTTTCCCCCACCAGGAGGAGGGCTGGGACAACTGTGCCCCAGATAGGGTTTGCCCAAAAGATGGTCTGGTAGTAAGAAACTGATGGACTCTCCACCTGGCCATAGGTTCTCTCCTCCATCCACTACCTCTCATTTTTAGGAAGACCAATTTCAATTCATTACTTGTTCACTCAGTAACTGCTAGGAAACTGCTAGGAGTCCATTCTGAATTCAAGATACAAAACCAAAATTTTCAACATAGTGTTCAAGGTCTACTTCCTGCCAATTAGTTTCTTACAGTCCCTGAATATGTGAGGCACATTCCCGAAACCACACTTTAGATCAACCCCCTCACCCCGACTGGGTCTAATTATCCCCTCTCCAGTGCCTGGCGCGGGTCCCATCTCCTTCACAGGACCTTCCTGGTCACCCCACTGGGCAAAAACGTCTTTCTCTCCCACATTTCATAGGAATCCTTAGGGACTTACTTATTAACCACCACCATCACCTAGCACAGTTTAAATATAGGATTTCTTACTATATGCTGGTTGGTAAAGCATAGTAGTTAAAAAACTTTTGGCAGCATTTTCAGAACAAAGTTAGTTGTGTGTACTATCGGCAAACCTATTAGTCAAGTGAAATTTATTTTAAGGGCTTGCCTTTCCTATTTTCAGCTATTCCCATCCACTTTGCTGCCCCCTCCTCATCTCAGTATGAGATATATACACTATTTTCATACTGTATGCACTCACTGGTAGCTCAGATATTCTCTGTAATGATGGATCCAGCTTGAGAGACTACTCAGGTCCTAAGAATTCTCCTTCTATCAAAAACATACCCCCTAAGTCATTTTCCTGTTGTCATTTTTCATATATATATATATATATATATATATATATATATAATTTCTCACCCTCCTACATCATATTCCAAAGAGCCCTGGCATTTGGTAGATCGCAATACATAATCCTTTGGCAGGTAGCATGTATTTCTGAAGTGCCTCATGTATGAAGGTCCCAGTCCTTAGGTGTTAGTGACACAGTCATATATGAGAGAGACTGAATTCCTGCCTTCATGGAACTTCATGGAAGATAGAGGAAATAAATAAGTGAACAACTCCGAATCATGAGAGGTACCTGCTTAGGGAGGAAATAACCATCATGAGGTGGTATTGCAGTGTCAAGCATGTGGAAGGGGAGATCATTTTAGACAGAATGATAAAAAGAGAAGCCAGTCATATAAAAATGCAGGTAAAGAGCATTCTAGATAGAGACTAGTCTTTCTGCTGGGAAAAATCCGGAAAGAGGTTTGTATACCTCCAGAATAGGGAACCAGTTTTTTAAGTATGAGTTGGGAAGATAATGGATGAGCAAGTTCTAAGTCATAAAGCGACAACTGCATCACACAAGGATCTTATAGGACAAGATAACTTGTTTGTTCTGAGCACAACATTTAATCTTAGGGTTTGATTACTCCTTGCTAGCTAGTAACATTAGACAAACCATTTACTCTATATAGGCTTCAATTGATTCATCCATAAAATGACATTAATAATAGGACTTTCCTCAGAGTGGGGTTGTTGGGATGATTAATGAGATGATCTATTTAAAGAGTTTTCCCAGTACCTGGCACATAGTAGGTAAGCTTTAAATATCAGACATATTGATCATCCCTTCTGGTAAATATAATTAAATTCTTTCATGAGTAACTCTAGTGGCTTGATTTATTGCTCCATATAGGCTGATGGGATTGTCATTTTGGGAAACAGGGATCCTTTTAAAAGTCCTGAAACAGCCCAGTCTGCTATGTGGAAGGCTGATTGAACGGTTTAGCCTGGTCAATTTCTTTTCATACTTTATAGTGTCAGTTATTTGGGCAGAGATTGACCTTCAAAACATTCAGCAACTGAAAAGGCACAGGAATTAGCCAATCAGAAGAACAGGATCAATGGCAACTAGTAGTACAGCGGTAGCAATGTGTCCTGGCCAGTTACCATCCTAAATGTATGTACTACCACCATACCAAGAACTTGAAAATTCATGAATTATTCCATAAAGCAATCATGGAAAGGATCAAACAAAGTAAAGTCATCTGAAAGGATCAAAGCAAGCCCATGCATGAAACAAAGTGGCAACCAGGTTGTATCAATATGAAAAGGAGAGGAGTCCACAAAAGGAAAAATCAGGAAGGCTATCACACTCCACCTCCAGCATTGTTGCGGAACGACAGTGCCCACATTTACACATACCCAGAAAAGACTGCATGGCTAGAGGGGACGTGAGTATGTCAGATCCCAGATACTTTGGCATTACACTGGCCATTTGTATCATCCAACAAATCCCCTTGCTTAGAGACCACTGCCATAAAACAACCTTCCAATTTTATTTGATTCACAAGTAGTTTTGCTTATAGAAGAAGAATGTGTTGACCAGCAAATATAAGGAGGCAATCTTTTGAAAAGTTACATTTTTAATACAAATTTGCAAGTCAGCATCTGACTCTTTATATTCATCATTTAGATATTTGCTTAGTATATCAGTCAGCTTGCAATATATAACAGAATATTACAGACTCAGTGGCTTAAGCAATAGAAATTTATTTTCTCACAGTTCTGGAAGCTGGAAGTTCAAGATCAAGGTGTTGGCAGTGTTGGTTTCTGGTGAGACATCTCTCCTTAGCATACATTTGGTCACCTTCTGTGTCCCGACATGACTTTTTCCTTTGCATACATGCTTCTGGTGCCTCTTTCTTTTCTCTTGCTTATAAGGACATCAGTCCTATTGAATGAGGCCCCTACTCTTATGACTTTTTTTAACCTCAATTACCTCCTAAAAGGCCCTATCTCCAAATATGGTCCCTTTGGGTGTTAGGACTTCAACATGAATTTCCAGGGGTTACATTTCAGTCCATACAATTTAATTTCAGTCAGATTTCAAAGTCTGATCATATCTAAGGGTACTAATAAATTTATGAGTCTAACACCTGACAGAAAACTCTGAGTGTCAGTGGCTACTCCCAGACCCTCTCTGCTGGTTAATTCACTGTTGGATTTCACCGGCCTCACTACCACCCACCCATCCCTGCCTTCCCCCGCTATACACTTCTCTTTATTGAAAGTCTAGAGGTCTTGATGAGCAGCATCAACAGCAGGTGACTGCATGATCCAATACCTTCTGTGATTCCTCCAAGCTCAGTATTTAAAAAGGCAGAAGCAGCTTTTCAGTCCTTCAGTCCCACCAACTTATGCCTTTTGCACCTCCAGCGTTTTCAAGTTTCATTAAAAGATTCCTTGCATCAACTCTCTTCCTGCTTGAAAGACTGAGTATAGTTTCTCTTTTCCAGGCTTGACAATAATTGAGTCACACCCCATGGAGATACCATTGGACAGGCAGCCAGCCTTCCTTGAGGAATTCCTGGTCTCCTTTATGTAAGCCTTCTGAACAACAGCATGGAATTAAAAATCCCACCAGACACTAAGTTCCTGGAGAGCAGGGACGATATTTTAAGTTCAATGTTCTCCGAGGTAGTATAATGCCTGATGCATAGCAACATGGCAGACACTCAATGAACATTTGTTGTTCGCGTGAATAAAGGAATAAATGAATGTTTACAGCTGTCTTTGTGATCACATAAAGAGCAAGGTGGCAATATAACATTGCTACAGCAAAGAACTGCTATACACATTTATAACCCTGAAATTATTTTTATAGCCAAACACACAGACATACTCAAGCCTCAAAGAAAATATTTTATCATGATTTTAAAACTATTATCAACTTAAAAATTACTGCTTAGGACCTGCCTGAACTTACAAAGTACCATAACTGAGTCCTGTTCATGCCTTTTCTGTGGCTTCTAACAACGCTGGTTATAAAGAACACAGATCTGCCTCCAAGTGATGGGTTGGAAGCTTCTCCCTCCTTGCAAGGGGAGGAAAATGGTCAGATTTGAAGGAAGACAGGAAATTAAGCATCTTTTTTTTGCCTGATGGACATTGATATCAGTCTCCCTTCTCCTCTCACGTACATCTCTCTCTTACTGATGAAAATATCATTTTCTAGGTATCTGTAGAATCTGTGTTGGCCTTAATAAACTCTCTTTAATTTTTCTCACAGATAGTAATGGCCTTTCAACGCTAGACAGGTCCTTTAATATTCCTCAAGACATCACTGATTTCTTTTTTCTGCCAGACTTTATTAACAGACTGTATAATTTTCAAGGGACTATAATCAAACACCATTAAATAAACCTCAAAGGCATATTTGCTCACAAGTACGTTGTCACTCACATGCAGACACACCTATTCACACTCTCTCATACACTCACACATATTCTGAGAACTTTTCTCCATAGCAATTCCTGCCTCTCTGATTCCCCTACTTTCCACCTCTGTTTTGAAATTTTAATGGTAATCCTGGAAGAAATGGAGCAAAAAGGTAGAACCAAAGGCATTAAAAGATTTAGCTTTCAGCCCTCTTTGCCACGTAAACTTGAGTATGTTCCCTAACTTCTGTGAATTTACATTCGCCAATCTGTTCTCACCAGGTTCTTGTGAAGTTGCGATGAGACAATGTAAGATTCAGGATACTTTTTCAGTCAGCTTCGTTAAGCAACAAACTATGCAAAATAGGATTGTTTGCAGCCTCATATACAACCGGCAAGCTCACTGGCACATCCCTTGCAGTATCCAGTATACTAGTTCCTAATGGTATAAATCCTACAAAGAATGATTTCAGAATTGAACATGCCAAAGACCAAACAAAAGGGCAGCAAGTTTCTTGTCCCTGACAAGGCAGTTCATGCATCTCCACCCTGGTTGCAGACCTTGTAAAACACATCAATGCCCATATCCCATCTCAGATCACCGGAATCTCTACGCACAGGGAGGCCCCCCAGGCACTAGAGTATGGTGACAGCAGGCTGGGTTGTTAACCACTGGTTGAAGCAGTGGTCCTCAACTTTGCCATCTATTGGAGTCACCCAGGGGAGTCACAGAGATCAAATCAGTCAGGATTCTTAGGGGTCGATGCAGTTTTCATTACTTTAAGCTCTCTGAATGACTCTGACATGCAGCACCAGTTTGAAAGGGTGAAGCACGTTTCTTGCTTTCCTTTCCTTGAAGGCCAAGGGACACACAGTTACTGGCAGAAACAACTGCCTTTTTTTCAGTCACTGCAACTAATAATACTTAAGCTGAAAACACTGATCCCAAAGAAGAAGAATATTAGATACAAACAATATGGATCGGCATCTCCCCAGTATGCCCATCCTGTCTAGCTCACTAATCATCTTGCTGAAAGTAGTCTTTTGCTACATGCAAAAATTAATATTGACTAAAGACAGAAATATCATATCTAGATTCTAAGTTAATGCACAAATAGAATCTTAGAAACTCAGA
The DNA here is from genome assembly GCF_053574225.1 of Canis aureus. Lineage (NCBI taxonomy): Eukaryota > Metazoa > Chordata > Mammalia > Carnivora > Canidae > Canis > Canis aureus. The sequence goes on from NC_135630.1 coordinate 43,082,720, forward strand.
GTGAAGCCATCATTCAGAGGATGCGGGAAAGAACCTCCAAAACCAAGGACAAGAGTGGAAGAAATTCCTGACTCAAATGCTTCCAGACCCATTCATTCCTTTCTCTCCACTGTTCTCCAAGAGTATCCTGCTCTTATTTCTAAGTGCAAAGAGCAGGAGGGAAAAGAGGAAACTGAATCTGTAAGATTTGCTTATAGCTACCAAATAGAATGTTTGAAACTCCTGTCAGCTTCGTATTGAAATCTTTTCATCCAGATGTAAAGGAAAGCAGTTGCCTTTTCTTATACTTTAAACACACACATACAGCAGTTTCCTCCTAGAAGGTATGTTGGCTCAACAACTTTTTGCTATTGATACATCCATTCATGAAGTACTTGCACATGTACATAACTGTGTGGGGTTGCACACGTGTGAATGTGTAGGAGTGTGTGAGTGCTGGTGTGTGTGCACGCACACTTGGAACAGAAAACCACTGTCTCCATTCTGGACAGGAGAATAAAAAAAAATATGCCAAATGCTGTGACTTACAACCACAAAATGTCTATTTAAGTCCTAACAGCACCCTGAAACTGATTTAGAAGACTGCATGCTAACAGATTTCCCAAATGTGGCCAGTCCTTGCCAGATAAGTTAGTGGCTGGAAACACTCTCTGCAGGATGTGACAACAGCTTTTTTCTTTGAAGTGGAGGAAAATCTTGCATGATGATGAAAATTGGTTTTAAAGAATGATTTCATGGCTCATGTTTATTAAACTTCTCACCCTAGAAGCTACTCAGTAGCTTACAGCTGATAGTTTAAATGCCAGAAAGAAACCCTAAGAATTACTGCCTCATGGTCCCTTTACATAAACGGCTACCTCCAACCCAGGAACTAGGGGATTCCAGCACAGGCAGGGTCTGGAAATCTTTGCTGTCGTTCAGCATGCAGCTCAGCAAACTATAACAGTGAAAGAACAGATACTAATGTGAATTAAGCTCCTTAGGAACAAAGGACAGGGAAAGCTCTTCACACCTCCAAAACATCTACCATTCAATCATTTCCAACTCTTACTATTTAAATACTTTTTAAGTTGAGATATAATAAAAAAAAGTTCATAAAGTTGAGCTTTTCAAAATATACAACTCAGTGTCAATGCTTTCTATTACCCAAGACGTATTTATTTGCTACAGAAAGTCAGGTTATGATTCTCTCTCAGCAGGAACCCAAAGAAGCTTCCTCATGGCAGTTTGAGGCTCTTCCATCCTGACTCTGCTACATCCACATCATTTTGGGTAGCAGCATCCTGGAGAGTCCTGAGTTCAAATTATCCTGCTGAAAAGTTCTGTGACCATAAGTGATCTTTATGAGCTTGAGCAATTTATTTAACATGGCTTGGTCCCAGTTTCTTCCTGGATAAAATGAAAATAGCAGCAGCAGCAATCATCTTAACAAGATGGCTCTGAGGCTTACGATGCTCATTTTCAAGTACTGAGTAGAGGTCACCTGAGTGTCTCAGTAGGTTGGGTGTCTGCCTTTGGCTGAGGTCCTGATCCCAGGGTCCTGGGATTGGGTCCTGCATTGGGCTCCTTGCTCAGCAAATAGTTTGCCTCTGCCTTCCCCCCTTCTCCTGCTCTCTCTAGTGTTCTCTCTTCCACAAATAAATAAATGAAATCTTTAAATAAAACCAAATCCTGAGTAGATACTCAATAACTGTTAGTTATAACTCAACAGAATTTCTTTCATTCAGAATTCAATAGTAAGTGCAGCATGGGTGGCTCAGCAGTTTAGCGCTGTCTTCAGCCCAGGGCGTGATTCTGGAGACCCACGATCGAGTCCCACGTCGGGCTCCCTGCATGGAGCCTGCTTCTCCCTCTACTGGTGTCTCTGCCTCTCTCTCTCTCATGAATAAATAGAATCTTTTTTTAAAAAAAGAATAACTTTTATTCAATATCTATTTTGGCCCCAGGGCTCATGAGAAGAGAAGAGAAGAGAAGAGAAGAGAAGAGAAGAGAAGAGAAGAGAAGAGAAGAGAAGAGAAGAGAGAAAGGAAAGAACACATCCTCAAATTTTGAGGGAAGGAAGATTCATATCATAAAAGGTTTTAAAAAAGTGAATGAATGAATGTTTTTGGCACAAAGAAGACTCATTTCTGGTTGGAATAATCCTGTAAAACTTGCCTTCATTGCCATTCAAGTATTTCCAGCTGATTTCCAGACAGAAACTATTGCTACATTTTTACAGTGTATGAACCAAAAGCTAAGAGATGGAATAGCAAGGCTTTTGGACCAGGATAAGCATTTCAGCTCGGGCTGCTCTTCTCCAACCATCTGTTCTTTCCCTCCCCTTCCTTCTCAGTAAAGCTGTTCTCCCTGTTTTGTTCCCTCCTCTACCTCCTCTCCATTTATTGCTTAAAGAAATGCTTCTAGTACATTACACGAAATGCCCGTATGTTGCCCATGAACTCCTAAGGGGAAAGTCACTGTAAAAATGAGACAGATAAATAAATAACTTTTAAAAATAAATAAAGTGTGCACATAACCCCAGAGGAATGGAAGAATATTTAGATAAGTGACTGGGGAAAAGAATTTTCACACTGTGTCATCTGCTAACGCTAATGAGTTAATTAAATTAGAAAAATTCCACAGCCAGAAGCAAAAACATCCAAATAACGTGGGCTGCTGGGGGAATTATAGACCATGCTACTAAATGCATTCTGTTCAAGCTCCCCCCCCTCCTTTGAGAAGGCTGTGGAGAGCTACACTTAAAAAACCATCCAATTTCAAGAGTGTTTTTTCCATCTGGGGCCAGTTGGGGAGAATCTGCTCTAAACTCTGCAAAGCCCGCTAAAAGACAACATGACTTGTTAAGAAAACTGTTTGTGAGAAACAATGTTTCGAGAAGATCCAGCACAAAGTTTAATTGTGATGTCCCCCTACATTGCTGAATTCATTATTTTCCATTAAAAGTGTTAGTACACAAGTGAAAAGCCAAGACGATTCAAGAAATAGATATAGTCAAATAAGTCAGACGACAGTACACTTTTGCTAAGGCTTTACATGGCAATTAGGATTTTTCCAGCTACCTGGAAGCTTTCTTCTCTTGAAGAGTTTTTTTTTCTTCTTTTATGGTAACCTCCTTCCACAACTCCTATGTCCCAAACAGTCCCGATGTGAAAAGAAATGTTCAATGCCTAGTAAAGCAAGGTTGAAATAACCATTTATATGCTGAAACCAATGGAAAGAATTCATAATACACCATAAAATGTAGAATATGACATTAATGATGTCCTAAGTAATAACAGCTGTCAAAACGAAACGTATGAAAAAGTCTCAAAGATGTTTATCTTTTTCTATTCAGTGTTTAATTAAATTGAGAATGCTATTCACTTGTGGGGAGGTGAGCTGAAATCTCTTTCAAAAGTAAAACAGTTGATAAGCACCAATTTGCACTGATAACTAGAGAGAGTGGAGGTAAGGGTGTGTGTGTGTGTGTGTGTGTGTGTGTGTACATAATGTATATGTACTACATGTACACCCATGCAGATCTATCTATGTATATATATATGGCCATACTTCCCTTCTTGTCCTCATGTCTCCCAGATTATGAGCAGTGCTAATCAAAACTTCTAATTACTGAGGCTTTTTTTTTCTTTTGATGAGTTGTTTCTTTTTATTTGGACTTTGAAGGCTCCAGAATAAGAGAAGTTCTATAGATAGTTGGATAATCAGTGCTTCTCAGATTCAAGAATAGGAATCCCTAGTAGATTCATTAAAATGCAGATTCTGATTAAGTAGGTCTACAGTAAAGTCTGAGATTCTGCATGTCTAATAAGCAGATGCTTCTGGTCTATGAATTCCACTTTGATGCTAAAGGATCTGAAATTTAAAATGGAGAGCTTATCTGGCTCCATTTAAAGGTGAAATTCTATGAATTTTCTCATAGAACTATGATCTTCTAGCTAGATGTCATGGCTTTGTTCCAGACATAATCTGAGATGCATCATGGACTACATAGGTCATGCACAATAATTTTTATGTTTATATCTACTCAGGACGTTTGGAATCCCAGAACCTAAGGTTTAAATGGCTTCTTTTGGACCCCTCTCCCCCATCCCACCCCCCAACAATACAGTCACTGTCTATAAAATAAGCCTAACAAATTGTTGCCCTGTCTCTGCTTGCTTCTTCCAGTAACAGAAGCTCCCACTGCCTTTTTCAGAAACCTAGCTCACATTTGAGTGTCGTGAATAATTAGAAAGTTTTACTTTGTCTCCTGAATTTTCATCCACTTGGCCATAGCTCTGTTCCCTGGAGCAAATATAAGTTTTCTCTTACTCAAACACAAGATGCCCAGGTTCTTCAACACTATCTCTTATGAGAAAGTTTCCACAGCCCTTGGCTTCCTTGTCACTGTCTCTGAAGCTTCCTAGAACTTGATGAAATCTATTACGTTAATAACATCTTTCATTCAGATTCCTTTAAAAATTATATCATACGCACTAATCTTCTTTGTAAGAGATATAAGCAGTAAAAACACACACATTATCTAATGTGAAAACTGTACATTTTTACTCCTATCCGCAGAGGTAATGACTTTTAATAGTTTTTCCACAAGTTTACCTGCAGAAATATATAAATATTGATTTTTTTCTTTCTATATAAATGGGATCAACATCTATTTCTCTGTGACGTTTTCACCTAATATATTCAATACAGAAGGGCCTAATTCATTGTTTTACAGTTCTACATTGTTCTGTAGAATGAATGAACAATAAATTGTTTATTAACTTATGAATAGAAATTTAAACAGGCCCCATTGTTTTCTGATTCTAGACAGTGCTGCCATTAGAATTGTATATGCATCTTTTGTGCCTGAGTTTCTCTATAAGGTTTAGATTTCTAAAGGTGGAACTGCAGTGTAAAAATTGTCTAATTTTGATAGAAATTGCCTATTAGCCTTTGACAATATTTTAAGAATGCATGCCATCACTAGAAGTGAGACTACTCATTTTTCACATAGTTGTCACTACTGAATAGAATCAATCTTAAAACAAATACATTAGTGAAAGAAAAAAAATCCCATTGCTTTAATTTATATTACATGATTATTGGTGAAGTTAGGCATCTTTATGTTTGCTGGTCATTTGAATTATTCTCTTCTGCGTACCTTGCTTAGGTTATCTGCCCATTTTCTCACTCCTATTGCTTTTTATTGCCTTATAAGAAATATTACTATAATTTGAGTGTTAATTATTTATGAACAGGCATTGCAAATATGTTCTCCCAGTCTATCTTGGTTCTTCACTTTATTCATCATTGTATAGAATGTTGTAACTTATTTATAGTCAATTTCATCAAACTTTTCCTTTATGCCTTCTAAATTGACAAAGAATTCCATTACATGCTCTTAATATTTTTATAGTATATCTGAATACTGAACACTTTTATCCATGGTATAAAGTATTAGATTTAACTTAGTCTTTGAAAAAGATACTCAGTGGCACTTGGGTGCCTCAGTCTGTTAGATACCCAACTCTTAATTTCAGCTTAGTTCTCATGATCTCAGGGTCCTGAGATAGAGCCCCACAATAAGCTCCATGCTCAGCAGGGAGTCAGCTGGAGAGTCTGTCTCCCTCTCCCCCTCTCCTTGCTCATGTTCTCTATCTCTCTCTAATAAATAAATAAATAAATCTTTTAAAAAAGGATATTCATTAATTCTGTGATTAAATTTCATCCACTGTTTTTGGAATGCTCCCTCACAATAACAAAGTTCAATATATGTATGGTTCTTCTCCTTGATTCTCTATTTAAAAAAATACTGATCCATTTGCCTAATCCTTGCACCATTACCACACTGTTTTAACTATGAAGGTACAGTATATTTTGAAATTTTGTTGGTCCAGTTTCCCTTGTTGTTGCTCTGTTTGGAAATTTTCTTGGCTATCTGTATTCATTTTTGTCTTCTGGTTGAACTTTAGGATTATCTCATTGTGTTCTCTAAAAATTAATGTATCGATTTTCATTGGATTGTATTTACCTATATAGATTATTAAAGAGAGAATTTAGATTATTACATTTATGAGTGATCCGATTTAGCAATGCAAATGTGTGGTAGATTGCTTAATGGTCAAAAATTTCTTCCATCCCAGAATGCCCTTTCTCCCTTTGAAATGAGTCTTTGATGTTCTGTCAGTCTAGGGGTGGTGCTCATTCCAATTATTGACTATGAAAGGGCTTATGACTCTATTGACAAATACAAAAGCAAAAAAATGATGATGATTTCTGACATAAAATCTAAGAAAACTTGAAGCTTCTACCTTCTTACAACCCTGAGATTACCATGATAAGAAGAAGCCCAGTGTAGCCCACTGGAGAAGGAGAACTGAGGTGTCTAGCCACATCAACTGCAAGATAATCTAGGTAAGCCCACTTTGGATCCCCCAGCTCTAATCAAGTCTTCAGATGACTATAGCCACATGAATGATCTTAGGTGAGAACAACAGAAAAACACAGGGATTGTCAACTCATGGAATCATTAGGAAAAAAAAAAAAAGTTATGAGGTGCCTGGATGGCTCAGTCGGTTAAGCATCTTCCTTCAGCTCAGCTTATGATCCCAGGGTCCTGGGATCGAGTCCCACATTGAGCTTCCTGCTCAGTAGAGAATATGTTCCTCCTTCTCCCTCTGCTCTTCCCTTTCCTTATACCCCTCCCTGGCTTATGCTCTTCTATTTCTTACACTCACATTCTCTCTCTCAAATAAATCTTTTTCAAAAAAAGAAAAAAATAAGTCATTCTTGTGCTAAGTAACCAAATATTGGAGTCATTCGTCATGTGACAATAGATAATTTAAGCAGAATCTCTCCATTAATTTTTGTCATTGTTCAGGTCCTTCTGCAAAGTGTCATAAATTTCATTAAATAGGAATATCTCTTTTAAATCCACGGTATTTGTTTTTGTTGCTCTTGAAGTTAAATACTTTATATTTTCTAACTGGATATAGGAAGTATGGAAAAAAACACTGATTAATAAACTTTGGCATCATTTAAACTGCTTAGATATTATTCTGAACACTTTTGCTAGTTCTAAATGGGCTTATTTTATAGTGTTGGACTCTTCCTTTCCAATATTTACTATTCTTATTTCTTCCTCTGGTCATTTTGCATTGGCTAAGATAGCAAGTTAATAGTGGGAGCTCTTATTCCTTACTTCAATAGAATTAGTTATAATTTTTTCACCAGTGTGTGTTTTTAAGCCAGTACCATACTGTCTTGATTATTACAGCTTTGTAATATAGCTTGAAGTAAGAAATTGTGATGCTACCAGGTTTGGTTTTCTTTTTCAACATTCTTCTGGCAATTCAGGGTCTTTTCTGGTTCCATATTATGAGCGATTATATGACAACAAATTAGGCAATCTGGAAGAAATGGATGCAATCTCGGAAACTTATAAACTACCAAACTAAAACAGGAAGAAATAGAAAACCTGCACAGACCTATAACCAGCAAGGAAATAGAAGCAGTAATCAAAAATCTCCTGACAAACAAGAGTCCAGGGCCACATAGCTTCCCAGGGTAATTCTACCAAGCATTTAAAGAAGAACTAATACAAATTATTCTGAAGCTGTTTCAAAAAATAGAAATGGAAGGGAAACTTGCAAATTTGTTCAATGAGGCCAGCATTATCTTTTTGTTATTGGAGTTCAATTTGCCAACACATAGCATAACACCCAGTGCTCGCCCTGTCAAGTGCCTCCCTTGGTGCTCATCACCCAGTCACCCCTTTCCCCCACACACCTCCCCTTTCACTACCCCTTGTTTGTTTCCCAGAGTTAGGAGTTTCTCATGTCTGTCACCCTCACTGATATTTCCCACTCATTTTCCCTCCTTTCCTCTTTATTCCCTTTCACTATTTCTTATATTCCTCAGTGGATGAGACCATATAATGTTTGTCCTTCTCTGATTGACTTACTTTACTCAGCATAACACCCTCCAAATCCATCTACGTTGAAACAAATACAAATACCCAATGGTGGGTATTTGTCGTTTCTAATGGCTGAGTAATATTCCATTGTATACTAAGACCACATCTTCTTTATCCATTCATCTTTCGATGGACACTGAGACTCCTTCTACAGTTTGGCTATTGTGGACATTCCTGCTAGAAACATCGGGGTGCAGGTGTCCTGGCGTTTCATTGCATCTGTATCTTTGGGGTAAATCCCCAACAGTGCAATTGCTGGATCGTAGGGCAGGTCTATTTTTAACTCTTTGAGGAACCTCCACACAGTTTTCCAGAGCAGCTGTACCAGTTCATGTTCCCACCAACAGTGCAAGAGGGTTCCCCTTTCTCCACATCCTCTTCAACATTTTCTGTTTCCTGTCTCGTTAATTTTCACCATTCTCACTGGTCTGAGGTGGTATCTCATTGTGGTTTTGATTTGTTTTTCCCTTATGGCAAGGGATGCGGAGCACTTTCTCATGTGCTTGTTGGCCATGTGTATGCCTTCTTTGGTGAAACTTCTGTTCATGTCTTTTGCCCATTTCATGATTGGATTGTTTGTTTCTCTGCTGTTGAGTTTAATAAGTTCTTTATAGAACTTGGAAACTAGCCCTTTATCTGATAGGTCATTTACAAATATCTTCTCCCATTCTGTAGGTTGTCTTTTAGTTTTGTTGACTGTATCTTTTGCTGTGCAGAAGCTTTTTATCTTGATTAAATCCCAAAAGCTCATTTTTGCTTTTGTTTCCCTTGCCTTCATAGATGTATCTTGCAAGAAGTTGCTGTGGCCAAGTGAAAAAGGGTGTTGCCTGTGCCTGTGTTCTCCTCTAGGGTTTTGATGTATTCTTGTCTGACATTTAGATCTTTCATCCATTTTATCTTTGTTGTAAGGTGTAAGAGAATGGTCCAGTTTCATTCTTCTACATGGGGCTGTCCAATTTTCCCACCACCATTTATTGAAGAGACTGTCTTTTTTCCAGTGGATAATCTGTCCTGCTTTGTCGAATATTAGTTGACTATAGAGTTGAGGGCCCATTTCTGGATTCTCTATTCCGTTCCATTGATCTATGTGTCTGTTTTTGTGCAAGTACCACACTGTCTTGAGGATCACAGCTTTGTAGTACAACTTGAAATCCAGCATTGTGATGCCCCCAGCTCTGGTTTTCTTTTTCAATATTCCCCTGGCTATTCATAGTCTTTTCTGATTCCATACAAATCTTAAGATGATTTGTTCCAACTCTGTGAAGAAAGTCCATGGTATTTTGATAGGGATTGCATTGAGTGTGTAAATTGTCCTGGGTAGCATTGACATTTTCACAATACTAATTCTTCCAATCCATAAGCATGGAATATTTTTCCATTTCTTTGTGTCTTTCACAATTTTTTCAGAAGCGTTCTGTAGTTTTTCGGGTATAGATCCTTTACCTCTTTTGTTAGGTTTATTCCTAGGTATCTTATGCTTTTGGGCACAATTGTAAATGGGATTGATTCCTTAACTTTTCTTTCTTCAGTCTCATTGTTAGGGTATAAAAATGCCACTGATTTCTGGGCATGAATTTTGTATCCTGCCACACTGCCGAATTGCTGTAGGAGTTCTAGCAATCGTGGGTGGAGCCTCTTGGGTTTGCTTTCTTTCTTTTTCTTTTGGGTTTTCTATGTACAGTATCATGTCATCTGCGAAGCGGGAGAGTTTGACCACTTCTTTGCCAATTTGAATGCCTTTTATTTCTTTTTGTTATCTGATGAGGCCAGCATTATCTTGATCCCAAAACCAGACTAAGACCCTATCAAAAATAATTATAGACCAATATCCCTGATGAACATAGATGCCAAAATTTTCACCAAGATACCAGCCAATAAGCTCTAACGGTACATTAAAAGGATTATTCACCACGACCAAGTGGGATTTATTTCTGGGCTGCACGTGTGGTTCAAAATCTGCAAATCAACCAGTGTAATACATCACATTAATAAAAGGAAGGACAAGAGCCATACAGTCCTCTCAATTGATGCAGAAAAAGCTTTTGACAAAATATAGCATCCATCCTTTCTTGATTAAAACTCTTCACAGTGTAGGGATAGAGGGAAGATACCTCAATATCATAAAAGCCATATTAAAAAGGTCACAACAAGTATCATTCTCAATGGGGAAAAACTGAGAGCTTTTCTCTCAAGGTCAGGAACACGACAGGGATGCCCAGTCTCACCACTGTTGTTCAGCATAGCACTAGAAGTCCTAGCCTCAGCAATCAGACAACAAAAAGAAATAAAAGGCATTCAAACCGGCAAAGAAGAAGTCAGACTCTTCACAGATGGCATAATACTTCATGTGGAAAACCCAAAGACTCCACCTCAAAATTGCTAGAACTAATATAGTAATTCAGCAAAGTGGCAGGGTATAGAATCAATGCACAGAAATGAGTTGCATTTCTATACACTGAGACAGATGAAAGAGAAATTAAGGAATCAATCCCATTTATAATTGTAACCGAAACCATAAGATACCTAGGAATAAACCTAACCAAAGAGGTAAAGGATCTTTACTCTAAAAACTACATAGCATTTATAAAAAAAAAAAAAAAATGAGGAAGACACAAAGGAATGGAAAAATATTCCATGCTCATGGATAGGAAGAATAAATATTGTTAAAATGTCTAGGACACCCAGAGCAATCTACACATTCAATGCAATCTCTATCAAAATACCATCTACATTTTTCATAGAGCTGTAACAAATAATCCTAAAATTTGTATGGATCCCTATTGTGTTCTGAAATGTTTTATTTTTATTTAATCTTTAAACATACCAAAAATACATAAAGTAACATTCATGTACCCACCACCTATATTTACCAAAGTTAATCCTTTGACATATTTACTTTAATTTTTTTCTTAAGAAATAAGGCATTAATCACTTGCCATCAGGGAAATACAAATCAAAACCACAATGAGATACCATCTCACAGCAGTGAGAATGGGGGAAAATTAACAAGGCAGGAAACCACAAATGTTGGAGAGGATGTGGAGAAAGAGGAACCCTCTTGCACTGTTGGTGGGAATGTGAACTGGTGCAGCCACTCTGGAAAACTGTGTGGACGTTCCTCAAAGAGTTAAAAATAGACCTGCCCTACGATCCAGCAATTGCACTGCTGGGGACTTACCCCAAAGATACAGATGCAATGAAACGCCGGGACACCTGCACCCCGATGTTTCTAGCAGCAATGTCCACAATAGCCAAAGTGTGGAAGGAGCCTCGGTGTCCATCGACAGATGAATGGATAAAGTAGATGTGGTCTATGTATACAATGGAATATTCCTCAGCCATTAGAAATGACAAATACCCACCATTTGCTTCGACATGGATGGAACTGGAGGGTATCATGCTGTGTGAAATAAGTCAATTGGAGAAGGACAAACATTATATGGTCTCATTCATTTGGGGAATATAAAAAGTAGTGAAAGGGAATAGAAGGGAAGGGAGAAGAAATGGGTAGGAAATATCAGAAAGGGAGACAGAACATGAGAGACTCCTAACTCTGGGAAACGAACTAGGGGTGGTGGAAGGGGAGGTGGGCCAGGGGGTGGGGGTGACTGGGTGACAGGCACTGAGGGGGGCACTTGATGGGATGAGCACTGAGTGTTATTCTATATGTTGGCAAACTGAACACCAATAAAAAATACATTTATAAAATAAAAATAAAAAAATAAAAATAAAAAGGAGGAAGATGGATGGAATGAGAAGGTGAGCATTTAAGGTGATCGGGGCTTAGAGTAGTGAGACATATGTAGGTAAGGGCGCCTGTGCCTCTAACAAGGGTGCGAAGCCAGAATAAAACATTTTTCCTTCGAAAGGAAAGAAGGAAGGAAGGAAGGAAGGAAGGAAGGAAGGAAGGAAGGAAGGAAGGAAGGAAGGAAGGAAGGGAAAAGAAAAGAAAAGAAAAGAAAAGAAAAGAAAAGAAAAGAAAAGAAAAGAAAAGAAAAGAAAAGAAAAAAAGAAAGAAAGAAAGAAAGAAAGAAAGAAAGAAAGAAAGAAAGAAAGAAAGAAAGAAAAGAAAGAAAGCAGGCAGGCATTATAGATACAGTTGTAGCTCCATTATCCATCACTGCGTAGTGAGAAAGCATTTCTGCTGTGAATGAATTATACTTTTACTACATATGCATGTATAAGAATGATAAAGAGTATTGTTTAATGTGCCTTTTTTTTTTTTTTTACAGTTTACATATATGTTACCATGCTTTCTCTACTTACTTTTTTGTTCTCTTAATATTATGGAATCAAGATTTATCTATGAAGATTAAAAAAGTCCTCATTATTTAAAATATTTTAATAATCCCATTAAATCGATTTGAAACAGTTACCCCATTCCCAAAAGATAGATATTTAGGTTGTTTTCAATGTTTTGCCATTAACATTACAAATGATACTGCTATGAACATCCTTGCTCATACATTCTTCTGAACAAAGTCAGAGAAATTTCTGACTTTCTGCCATACAAAGAACTTATGCACATGTTCAATTTACCAGGCAGTATCAAAACACTCTCCAAAAATGGTTTTACTATAGTAGTTTATGCTTAGGTCAGCAACGATAAAATCTGTTTTCCCCTGGATTTTCTACCATATAATGCAGCAATCCCACTTCTGAATATATATCTGGATGAAATTAAATCAGTATCTCAAAGAGATACATGTACTCGCTTGTTTTCTTTGCAGCATTATTCAAAACAGCCAAGACACAGAAACAATCTAAGTATTCACTGACAAATGAATGGAAAAAAATATCACACACAAAATGGAATACTATTCAACCATTAAAAGAAGGAAATTCTGTCATTTGTGACATGGTTGGACCTTGATTTTATTACACTAAGTAAAATAAGTCCAAAAGAGAAAGATAAATATTGCATGGGCCTACCTATATGTATATTCTAATAAAGCTGAACTCAGAAATACCGAGCTGAATGCAAGGAAATAGTGGCTTTGAGTGACACATTAGACCAGATAAACCTAACAGGTATATATAGGACATTCCTTCCTAAAACGGCATAATGGACATTCTTTACAAGTATTTGCAACATTGGTCAGGACAGATCACGTGTTAGGCCACAAAACAAGTTTCAATAAATTTAAGAAGACTGAAATCATATCAAGCATTTTCCAACCACAGTGTTTCAAAATTAGAAATCAATTACAAGAAAAAGCGTAGAAAGAACACAAATATCTACAGGCTAAAAATATGAATGAATGGATCAACCAATAAATCAAAGAGGAAATCAAAAAATACATAGAAACAAAGGAAAATGAAAACAGAACAGTCCAAAACCTTTTGGATTCAGCAAAAGCAGTCTTAGGAGAGAAGTATATAGCAATACAGGCCTTCCTCAAGGAGCATGAAATATCTCAAATAAACAGCATAACATTATACCTACAGAAGCTAGGAAAAAAAGAACAAATAGAAAAAATAAAGATTAGAGCAGAAAGAAATGAAAGAGATGAAGATGATGAAGAAGAAAATATCAGTGAAACCAAGATCTGGTTCTTTGGAAAGATAAACAAAATTGATAAAATTTTAGCCAGAGCCATCAAGAAAAAGAGAGGACTCAAATAAATAAAATGAAAAACTAAAAATAAAGGAGGAAATGATAACCAACACCCCAGAGATACAAATGATTATAAGAGAATATCATGAAAAACTGTATCCAAATTGAATACCCTAGAAGAAATGGATAAATTCTTAAACCATAGAATCTTCCAAAACTGAATCAGGAAGAAAACTTAAATTGACCAGTGAATAGTAACAAAATTGAATTGATAATTTAAAAAGCTTCCAATAAACAAAAGTCCAGGACTGCACAGCTTTAACAGTGATTTGAAACAAATACTGAAAGAAGACCTGATACTTACTCTTTTCAAACTATTCTAAAAAACAGAAGAGGAAGGAAAGCTTCCAGATTCATTCTATGAGGCCAACATTACCTTGTTATCAAAACCAAAGACACTATAAATAACCAAATCTACAGGTCAATGTCTCTGATGAACAAAAATGCAAAAATCCTCAACAAAATATAAGCAAACAGAATTCAACAATACATTTAAAAAAATCATTTACCACAATCAGCTAGGATTTATTGCCCGGATATGAGTGGTTCAGTACTCACAAATTAATCAGTGTGATACATTATATTAACAAGATAAAATATAAAGACTATATGATCATCTCAATACATGAGAAAAAAGCATTTGACAAAATACAACATCCGTTCATAATAAAAACTCTCAACAAAGTGGTTTTAAAAGGAACATACTTCAACATAGTAAATGCCATATATGAAAAACCCAGCTAGCACTGTACTCAATGGTGAAAAACTGAGAATGTTTCCTCTAAGATCTGGAACAAGACAAGGATGTCCACCCTTATCATTTTTATTCAACATGGTACTGGAAGTCCAAGCTGCAGTAATCCGGCAAGAAATAAAAAGCTGAACAAGAAACACAGAAGATAATGGTGGTTGCCAAAGGCAAGGGGTGGGGGAAATAGAGACATGTTGCTCAAAGGGTACAAACTTCCAGTTTTAAGACCAATAAGTTCTGAGGATCTAACGTGTGGCATGTAACTATAGCTAATAATGATGTATACTTGAAAGTTGCTAGAGAGTGAATAGCAAATGTTCTTACCACAGACACACACACACACAAAATGGTAATTGTATGATGTGATGAAAGTGTTAACTAACCCTGTTATGGTAATTATTTCATAATATATGCAGGTACAAATCATCACACTACATCTTAAACTTAACATGATGCTGTAGGTCAAGTATATCTCAACAAAGCTGGGGATTAAAAGAAATGCTTGGTTTGCTTTTCACAGTTGGATTGGGTAGCCTCCTGTGAGGCTGGATTGAAGGCAGCATCTCTGACCGGATTATTATTTTCTTTAGACACTTATTTGAGATCTTTCGCATATGAAGGAACCAGAGCTGACAGGAAAACATTGGCCTGGGCACTAGTCTTTCTGAGGACTGACTTCTCCCTCTATTTTTTTTCTCAAACTTTTTCTTTTATTTTGTATCGCCTCCCTCCAGCACCCTTTCATTTTATTTCCTAATGACTTCTCCCCATGAAATTTTAATACCACAGATATACCGTATGTCTATTTTAGTACTGTAGCCCTTTGGAAGGCCTCAAACCATTGTGATTTCTAAGTTTTTCAGTCTCGAGAGGCAATGTTCATCTCTGTTGAGAATGTTTCATCTAAAGATTCTTCAAAACACTTTCAGGTTTCTTAATTTCCTTTTTTGAGAAATTCGACTTGACTCTTACATAATCAGCAAGACTTGTGACTCTTGAGACCAACGGAAGCTGGCCATAGTGACAGTGAATTCCGAATTATTTCACTACATGCACACATATTTGATGAGGTGCCTTGGGGCGGGGGAGGAAAAAATGAATAGGCAAAGACAGTGATGCAAAACCAAAGGGCCAGTAAGTCAAGAAGGTGATGGAAATGAGGGAAGCTGGCCCCGGGGCAAACTGTATCTACCTGGAAGCTGGAAGCTCACATTCTGCCCAATACTGGCAACTGGCACTCAACTGCATCCAAAACCACTGTGCAGGAATGACAGTTCATTTTACTAAAGCCCTCAATTTTTTTCAAAGATTTTATTTATTTATTTGAGAGAGAGCAGTGAGGGGCAGGGAGAGAGAGAAAGAATCTGAAGCAGACTTCTCACTGAGCGTGGATCCCGATATGGGACTCGATCCCACAACCCCGAGATCATGACCTGAGCCAAAACCAAGAGTTGGACACTTAGCCGACTTGAGCCACCCAGCTGTCCCGGCCCATCAATTTTTAAGAGAGGCCAGAAATTCAGATATTTGTGTAAAATCTCTCAATTTATAAAGATTGCTTATATTTTAAAAATGTATTTTACAAGGTCCCAAAAATCAATCTTTCAGAGGTATGTAGCTTATAAACTACAAATTTGCAGACTTTTACTACATGAGTCCTCAGAAGCCTCCCACCTCCTCTAAAATATGATGATTTTTAAAATTTTGAATCAGTGTAAAACTGCAAGGAGATTCAGTCTTAAACATTAACACAAAAAAACTAAAAACAACAATGGGAGAGGGGATTTAATTTTCCATCACCTGCCTATGCAATGGAGAAAATCCAAACTTTACTTTCAAAGATAATTTATACTCCTTTTATGTGAAGTCAAAATGTGAAATCAATTATCATGAGTTACAGAGTAAGTTCAGAAAGCATAAAGGTTTTTTTCCTTTACTTCAAAATCAAAATAGTACTTGGGTTGCTAAATAATTTTTAGATATTCATGTATACCATTACAGCACAGAGATTAAAAAGCCTTTCCTTCAAAGACAATTTTATATATTTCTTTAACTTAATATATTCTCTAAGGTATGTGAGTATACACTTCTGTAATTTTTTGGTTGTCTTTATGTTTTTCATTCATTGTTAGTTTCAGTATGTCTGTCTCATTCAGATAAAAAG
Organism: Canis aureus; assembly: GCF_053574225.1. Lineage (NCBI taxonomy): Eukaryota > Metazoa > Chordata > Mammalia > Carnivora > Canidae > Canis > Canis aureus. The sequence continues at coordinate 43,099,212 of NC_135630.1, forward strand.
TTAAGATAACATTTGGATATTTTGATGTTCCACTGATTGAATTACCTAAATTATGGCCATATTTACACCTCATGTTTTTTTATGTGTAGATGGTTTCTCTTGGAGTTTGGCAAGTTTTGTTATATTTCAGAAATTCAAATATAAGATTTGTATATTTAATTCTGTTAATAACTATCTATGTTTCTTCAGACAAATTATTTCTCTATTCTTCAGTTCCCTCCTTTCACATATAAAGGGAAATGAACTCAGTGATATCGAAGGCCCATTTTGGCTCTAACGTATTTTGGCCTAGAAAACAATTTATTTATTTTTTATTTTTATTTTTATTTTAGAAAACAATTTAAACAATTAAAAAGGAATGAAATATTTGATTTTAAATACCCTGCATTTCTTTATTTAAATCTTTTTTGAGATATAATTCACATACCATAATATTGACCCATTTAAAGAGTACTGTTCAGTGGATTTTAGTGAATTCATAGTTGTACATCCATCACCAAAATCTAATTTCAGAATACCTTCAAAACACCAAAAACAGAAAAAAACAAAACAAAACCCTTACACGGTAGTTGTCCTTCTTCCTCTTACCCCGCCCAACTCCCCACACCCACCACTGACCATCTAGCTATAAGGCAACCATTAAATCTATATTCTGTCTCCATGGATTTGCTTATTCTGGTTATTTCATATAAATGGAACCATAACAAGTGGTATTTGTGACTTCTTTCACTTAAGATAATGTTTTTAAGAATTATCTATGTCTGAGATGCCTGGGTGGCTCAGTGGTTGAGCATCTGCCTTTGGCTCAGGGTATGGTCCCAGGTCTGGGGATCGAGTCCCACATCCAGCTCACTATGAGGAGCCTGCTTCTCCCTCTGCCTATGTTTCTCCCTCTCTCTCTCATGAATAAATAATCTTTAAAAAAAAGAATTATCCACATCTTAGCACTAATCAATACTTTATTTTTATGGTTGAAAAATATTCTATTATATGGATTACTATATTTTATTTATCCATTTTTTAGTTTTTGAACATATGGATTGTTTCTGAATTTTGCTATAAAATCCATGTACAATTTTTTATGGACAAACATATGTTTTCATTTTTCTTGGGTATATACCCAGAAGTGGAATTACTGGGTCAAATTGAAACTCTTGGTTTAGCATTTTGAAAAACTACCAAACTGTTTCCCAAAGTGGCCACAACATTTTGCATTCTCACCAACAATGAGTTCCAATTTCTCCACACTTTTGTCAGCATTTGTTTCTATCCAATTTTTTGTTTATCATAGCCACTCTAGTTGGTTATGAAGTACTATCTCGTTGTAGTTCTTATTCTTTCCCTAATGGCTGATAATGTTGAGTATCTTTTCATGTGCTCATTGGCCATTTGTAGATCTTCTTTGGAGAAACTTCTACTCAATCCCTGCCCATTTTTTAATTGGCTGATTTATCTTTTCATTGTCAGGTTGTAAGAATTTTTTGATTACAAATCCCTTGGTAGATGTACTATTTCCAATTATTTCCTCTCATTTCTTGGGTTAACTTTTCACTTTCATGATAATGTCCTTTGACACACAGCTATTTTTAATTTTATTAAAGTCCAAGCCATTAATTATTTTGTTATTAAAATTTTTGGTGTCATTATCTAAAATAACCACTGCCTACTTAAAAGTTACGAGGACTTCCATGTACCATAAGAGTTTGTAATTTTAGCTCATACATTCATGGTCTATGGTTTATTTTGAGTTAATATTTTTTTTAAAGTGTGGAATAGGGATCCAAATTCATTCTTTTACAAATGGATATCCAGTTTTCCTAGAACTATTTATTGAAAAGGCTATCCCCCCCCCACCATGGAGTTTGTCTTGGCACCCTTCTCAAAACTCAATTGACCATAAGTATAGAGGCTTATTTCTACACTCTCAGTTTTATTCATTTGATGTCTATGTGTAGCCTTCTGTATACCACATGGTCTGGATCACTATAGCTTTGTCATAGGCTTTGAAATTGAGAGTGTAAGTCTTCTAACTTCAGTCTTCATTTCCAAAATGGTTTTGGCTGTTTTTCATATAAATATACCTTGTAGTTCCATGTGAATTTTAGCATCAGTTTATAAATTTCTGCAAAAAGTCAGCTGAAATTTTGATAGGGATTGCACTGAGTCTGCAAATCAATTTGGGGAGTATTACCATCCTAACGATGCTGTGTCCTCCAACCCATGAAAATGAGAACTTTGTTTATTTAGATCTTTTTAAAGTTTCTTTCAACAGTGTTTTATAATGTTTTGGTATACAACTCTTACATTTCATTTGCTATATTTATTCCTAGGTGTTACATTATTTTGGTTGCTATTATAAGTGGGATTGCTTTCTTAATTGTAATTTTAAATTATTTATTGCATTGTATCTCTTTCAAATTTCAAGAGAAACAACTAGGTCATATTTCATTCATTCCAACATTTTTTGTTTTGCTTTAAATTATGTACTCATTTTTATTTTACTTCTAAGTTATATATTTCTATTTTCCAGTTTTATTTTTAAATTTTATTTTTATGAAGTCATGACAAGATTCATAAGAGCTGTAGATGGTATGTTTGAAATGAAGGTAAGCTGGACACTGAGCCTAGTCAAATTAAATCACTTAGAATAAACTGCAACAGACTTCCATCATTTTTACTAGAATCCACTGAACACTTACTGAATGCACAACACTAACATTGTCTCAGTAGCCCACATTTGCTAAAAATGTATTCATTGCCTTCTAACAAGAAAACTGCATTTAACTCCCATGACTTCAGAAAAACAGTTGTTAAGAGACCAAAACATAAATAAATACCCTCATCATTTCAAACTTGTTGTTTTGATTAAATATTTGCATTTCTCCATTAAAGGAAGCATTTCCTTTGACTGCCAAAAGAATTTTAAAAGGCACTATGAAGCTGATTTTCAATTTTACTATTCAAACCTTTCCAAAGCTGCCAGTATACGTTGCCTTTTAAATTTATGCTAATGTTGTTGAAGGTATGAAATGTAATTACACGAAATGTAAGAGGAATAAAATATATTCTGACTAGTAGGGCTTTTCTGAACAAATATAACATGTATTCAAATAGAAAGAATCACATGAGGTCAGTAGCTCTTGAAAACTTTGAGGATCAAAGGAAGTTAAATACTCAACATCCTGGAAAAATACAAACATCTAACATATGTACATTTTTGTGCACAATTTTAAGGATTCATGGTTACTCTGCAGCCCAGCCATGGATACATGGACCTCAAATTAAGAACTACCCATTAAATAATGGTTAAAAAAGATATGTAACTGTCACAGATAAGTTCTCTGGACTATATAAACAAGATAAATGAACCAGAAACTGAGCTCAGAGAATGAAGAGGGTACAAAAGTCCTGGGTTTATGAAGATCTGGGTATAGAGGCACATAAAAATGGGAAACATTTTGACACCTAATATGTATGAGGTGTTAAAATCTTTCTATAAATATTTGAAGACAAAGGCAACAAGCTTTTCATGAAAATATAGTCAAGAAAAAGAGTCCCTCAATCTTGAAGGAAGGTTGGTAAAAACTAATTGCAGCCTGAGGCTACAGTTTATACAGCATGCTGATCTCATAATCCAAAGATCAGACTTTAATCAAGTCATTTGATAGCTCAGTTTCATCTGAGATGTATCCAGTTTTATATTACAGGACAGAAACTTCAAGTCACTCATAGAAGACCTGGTTAGGACTGGGTGTCTGGTAACCCTGCAGGAAGCATCCACAAATCCTCTAGATGGAAAAGAGTATGCAGAGAGAAGGGGGGTATATCCTCATTTGAGATAAAATGGAAACTTAAAGCACATGAGAACGAATACTAAGAAAAGAGTCAAAATAAAGAGAATTCACTGACTAAAGCAATGAAAAAAGCTAAAATTGACATTGAAGAAGACATACAAACATGGCAAACAGGTACATGAAAAGGTGCTGGAACTCACTATCATCATGGAAATACACATCAAAATTACAATGAGATGTCACCTCACATCTGTTAAAATGGATATTATCAAAGAGACAAAAGATAACGAGAACTAGCAAGGATGTGAAGGAAAAGGAACACTTGGTCACTGTTGGTGGGAGTATAAATTGGTACAACCGTTGTGGCAAACAGTACAGAGGTTCCTCAAAAAATTAAAAATAGAAAAACCAAAAATCCATCAATCCCACTTCTGAGTATGTATCCAAAGAAAACAAAATCTAATGATTTTTTGAAGAGATCTCTATACTTCCATGTTTATTGAAGTAGTATTCACAATTGCCAAGATATGGAAACAACCTAAGTTGTTTACAACACACATACACACAACATAAAATCATCCGGCCTTAAAAATTAAGAAACCTCTGCCATATGCAACAATATGGATGAACATGAAATAACCCAACTTAGAAAGAGGAATACTGCATTATCTCACTTGTCTGTGGAATCTAAAAAAAAGTTAAACTCATAAAAACAGAGAGTAGAATGGTGATATCCAGGGACTGCAGAATGGGGGAAATGGGAACACATTCAGTTATATTAAGTGGATAAGCTCTGACGATATAATGCATGGCATGGTGAGTTTAAGTTAATAAAGTATTATTAATAGTGTTGTATACTTTAAATTTGTTAAGAGAATTGATCTTAAGTGTTCCCAGAACAGACACACACGCACAAAGTTGTAACTATTTGAGATGGTGTATATGTTAATTAGCTTGATTGTGGTATTAACTTCACTACATATATATATACACACACACATATATGCGCATAGATGTATACATTTTGTATATATGGTACATAAACATGTATGTAGCACTACTACATATATATGTAGTACACTGTACACCTTAAATATATACCATTTTTATTTGTCAAATAAATCTCAATAAGACTGGAAAAAAAGAATGAGTAAAAATCCAAACATTAAGTTGGAGAAGCATTCATAAAAAAAAGTGAGAATTTGTCATACAAGAATGCACATAAGAAATACAAAGATGTATTATAAATCTAGAAAAGAAAAATCATGGTCTGATATAAAATGCCATAACCCAGATAAAATTTAGATAAGACAATGAAGGGAGAATTAATGAATTAAAAATTATACTGAAGAATTCACCTAGAATGAAGCATAGAGAAATAACTAAAGACAAGAAATAACAATGGAAAGGTACTAAAATGCATCTAAGAATTTCCAAAAAGAGGAACATAGAGAGAATAACATAGAAGAAATACCCTAATAATGGTTAAAATATTTTCAAAAGTGAGAAACATGTGTTGTGACTATATACTATACTATAAATAAAAATATACTATATATACTATAAATATACTATAAATAAAAATAAATATACTATAAATATAATATACTATACTATATATATACTATAAAAATACTATATATACTATAAATATACTATAAATATATATATATTTATATATACTATAAATAAAAATAAATGTATGTCAACATGTATAATTTTAAAGTTATAGAGCATCCAGCAAAAAAGATAATCCTAAAAGTCACTAGAAATGTTTTAAAAGTGATATACACAGGAAAGCTGAGGAAGGTGAATGAGGGGATGGGTGAAATAGATAAAGGGAATTAAGAGATACAAACTTCCTATTATACAATAAATAAGCCACTTGGGGCACCTGGGTGGCTCAATCAGTTAAGCATCTAACTTTTTATTTCAGGTCAGGTCATGATCTCTGGGCCATGATCTTGGGGTTGTGAGATTGAGCCCTGTGTTGGGCTCCATGCTCAGCAGGAAGTCTGCTTAAGATTTTCTCTCTCTCCTTCTGCCCCCACAATCCATCATTAATAAATAAAGAAGTAAATAAGCCACAGAGATGAATAGTTCAGCTTAGAGAATATAATCAATAAGATTATAATAACGTTGTTTGGTGGCAGATGGTGACCACACATAACATGGTGAGCACTGAGTGAGGTGTATAATTATTGAATCACATTGCACACCTGAAACAAATACTAATCACATTTCTATTTAAAACAGACTTTTATTTAAATAAAATAAAATAATAAATAAAAATAGAAATGCAACATGATTCAATAACTCCACTGCTGAGGATTTGCCCAAAGAAAAAAGATATATGCACCCCTACATTTATAGCAGTATTATTTACAGTAACCAAGATATGGATGCAACCCAAGTGTCCACTGACAGGTGAATGGATAAAGAAGATGTGGTATGGATCTGCAATGGAATATTAGACATAAAAAGGAAGGAGATGTTGCCACTTAGCATTAATGGACCTAGCAGACATTATGCTAAGTGAAATAAATCAGAGAAAGACAACCATATGATTTCATTTATATGTGAAAGCTAAAAAACAAAACAAATGAACACACAAATGAACAAAAGAGCAGAAACAGATCCATGAACACAAAGGACAAACTTATCAATGGAGGAATGGGCAAAATGGGTGAAGTCAAGTGGGATGTACAGGCTCCCAGTAACAGAATGAGTAAGTCACATAAAAGGCACAGTCTAGGGAATATAGCCCACGGTACTATTAGAGTGCATAGTGACAGACGGTGGCTTCACTTATGAGCACAACATAACATACAAACTTGTCAAACACTATGAAACTGGTGAAACATTGTGCATCAACTATACTTCAATTTAAAAAAAAAAAAAGCTTACTAGTTAGCTAAACTGCCAGCAGATTTCCAGTCATCAAAAATAAATGTCTGGATACAAGAGAATAATGTCTTCAAAGTGTTAACAGCAAGATCCTTTGTACCTAGAATGCCAAAATGAGCTAAAATATAACATAATAATGAGAACAATCTAGAAACTCTTTAGATTTAGTAAAACAAAAATGTTTACATTTCCCACTCACTAAAAAACTACTGAAAAATGTGCTGAAATAAAGTTCACAATTTTTTCTTGTAGTCTTTTTTACTTTGCTATATCTTTTAATTAAAAAGAAGATATAACAATATAGTAAATTTAACAATCAAGTTGTTTTTTTCAAAAGAAGAAGAGAATTTAACTGAAATAGGGAATTATGTAAATGAGAACAAAAGATGAGAGCAACATCCACGGAAGAAGATAATCTAATTAAGTAATATATAGTAATTCAAAGATGGTTATAGTAAAAAATCTAAACTTAATACAATGTAGGCTAATTATATCATGGTCCTTCAAATTCTTGATATCCTCATGAATCCTTGAGAAAAATCCTTGCCAAAATTTCTTAAATATTCCAGGCTATATGCATTATATGTACACTAGAGGTATAGAGAGCATCACAAGAATCTTTGCTTTTAGTATCTGGCTTACTATGCAGCATAAATAGCAGGTAGTTGATAATTTTCTGTTGAATTGATATTTGCAGAAAACAAGGAAAAGAGCAATAACCAAAGACGAGTGTCAACACTATGCTCTAACTGTTGCTGACTAATTAATAAATAAAGGAGATTATTTTTAAAATTTACTGGGTATCTCACAAAATAGTTGGAAGGACTGGGAACTGGACTCAGAGATCAGCTGCCAGAAGCAATCCCCAAAACCACACTGCAGAGCTGGGGTGATGAGGAAGCTGCTATACTGCCTCCAAAGCCCAGCTCCCCCTGCACTGCTGAAAGCTGTGCTCCTGCCATCATCCATTTAAGACCACCTCGAGGCCATCTACTTCTGCATGTGTAATTGGCATAATAGAATTCTATAGCCATTTGGGTCTAGTGTTATAATATTGTAGAAGTTACAGTTTTAAGTTTCAACTTTCCTTATTTATAAAATGTAAATCACAACACTATTGTACCTATTGATAGGTAGGATCGCAATACCTCTTCCATCATAGGGTTGCTATAAGGATTTAGTAACTCATATGAAGTACGCAGCAAAGCACCAAGCACATTAGCTCTTAAAATCAGCCATATAAAATTGCCTTTTTACTAAGTCCTTGTAAACTTCACATTCAGTATTATTATTCCAACCCAGTATTATCACTGCTAATTTCCAGAAATGAACTTTTCATCAACACCAAAACCTCTAGTCTTTTAATGGATTGTGTTTCCTAGTCATCAGCCCTCTCCTGTCTTTATTTCCCCCCTCATTCATCCCAAACCCCAGGATTGACCCCATATAATCCTTCACAAAAACCTATTTTGAGGGGCACCTGGGTGTCTCAGTGGTTGAGCATCTGCCTTCGGCTCAGGACATGATTATGGGGTCCTGGGATTGAGTCCTGCATTGGGCTCCCCGCAGGGAGTCTGCTTCTCCCTCTGCCTAGGTCTCTGCCTCTGTGTGTCTCTCATGAATAAATAAATAAAATCTTTAAAAAAAACTATTTTTTCTCTCTCTAAAGATAATATTTGTGAGTTTTTTTTTTTTTCCTTTTCACATGTACTACTGTTCTCCTGTTGAATATTTCACCCAGCTTTCTACTGGAGGAGGACTCATGAATAATTCGTAGGTGCTGACATGTCTGTCCTTCCTATGACTGTTTGTCCTCAAAGGTAGACCACACCTGGCTCATCTTGTCACCCCAATCCCAGGGCTGAATGTATGAGACAAGCTTTATTTGTTTAAAATGAAATCAAACTCCTAAGTAATGAATGTCTTTGCAAATAACTTCTATCACTTCACACCTACTTAGAAGTAGCTGGCGATTTGTATCTTAACAGCTTTGAATTGTAGCTTAAATTAAACATTACTGTGTCTGAAAACTGTCTCAACCCAGAGAAAAGCTGGGATTCTGTTCCTCTTTCATTCTACCTTTGGTTACCTCAGGTTACTGGGAAAAATAAATCCTTTTCTCATGATCTCATGAAATTCAAAATATCCCCTTATTAAAATATATATACAGAAAATAAATACACACATATATACATATATATGTTGGTCTTTTTAAAAAGTAACATATGAATATACTCTCAAAATAAAAAGTTAACATTATGTAGAAACTTATGTGGAAAACAGTGAAAGTTTCCTTTTCATGCTCTCCCAATTACATCCTTCCAACAGGAAAAAAGAAAAAAACTATTAACAATTTATCTTTCTAGAATTTTTAAAGCATCATGTATGTACATGTTAAATTATATATGGTTTTGAAACATAAATGGTAACCTGTTCCACATATTTTTTGACAACGTGTGTTTTGTGTTTGTTCTTTTACTTAATAACATATCAAAGAGGTCTTTCCATGTGAGGGTACAAATAGCTCTTCTTAATTTTTCTAATGGCTAGATGGTTCCATAGCGCAAAGAGAGTGTTATTTGTTTGACTCTTGCCCTATTGATAGCATTAGATTGCAAATAACTTAGCATTATTGCAAATGATGCCCCAATGTGCATTCTTGAGCATACTTCTTCACATACGTAGATAAACTGTGTTCTAGGATAAATAGCTAAGGCTCCCTTTATTTTAGAATCCATCCAAATTTCTGTAAATTAAATCACTAACTTTCTTACTGTGCTCCAATGATTGCTCATGGTTTGGGTTCAGAAAGGCAGAGAATGATGCCCACGAGTTCCGAGAAATGTAATTATCAGCCTTCAGAATCAAATTCATATCTAGCTTAAAGTGTTCTCTGCCTACAGAAAATTCACTTTCAACTCATCCTGTCATTAACCCAGAACTCTCATACCCCCATTTTTCAGTGCCCTGTGAATCACGCCTTCACTTGTAAGGGTAATTCTCAATAGTTCTGAAAGTCTGATTAAGAGTTCATCGGAAGGCAGAGCTGCTTTACAGGCCTTATGCAAAATCTCAATTGAATCTCAGGAAGGTCACACCCAAAAGGAAGCAGGGAGACATGCAACCAAGTATTGAAGACAGCTGGTGTGGAGAATTGGAGGCTAAATTATTTTTTTCTTCATTCAATTTCCTTTATTATCTGTTACACAATATAAAACTTATTGCTTAAGCTAGTCTTGGCAAACTTTCTGCCTGTTCCCGTTTGAAGTCAATGTGGCAGGAGATGCAGAAATAGCTCAGTTGGGTTGCCTAATATGCATGGTGGTTCCCAGGATGGGGTTTCTTTATCAAGGAAACTGACCAACACATAGGTTTCTACTTCTCTCTGCCTGTGGTCAGCACAGATTTAATAAACTGAGGGCCAAGGCAGAAATTGAAGGTGGTGATGGAACCTATAAGATCGGTGTGGTTTCTGAAAATAATACATTTTTATTTCAACTGCTGGGCATCGTGGTATAGTATATGATGGGTTCCAATGGCTGCCTCCAAGGCAGCCTCCACAACCAATTAGCTCTGGCGGTCACCACAGTGAGCATGTCTACATGCTAGATGCTAACTCCAAGGATCTACATCCTATACTGTTTCCATTAGCACTCACTAAGTATACATCTACTGCACCTAAGAAACAAAACTGAAACGTTTGGAAGTCACAGAGGAAAATTTTATATCCTTACAAGACATAGGAAGGATGCGGGTCAGAATTCAATGGTCCACGTACTTATCTTTGAAAAAAAAAAATATAAAGGCTTAAGAATAACCCAATGATATTGAAGAAAATAGCATAAAAAATGTCTTAATTAAGCAAAAGTACTTCTGATTATAGTAGAAAAGATTAAGGCCACTAGTTAAAATTACCCTGGAACTATTTTACTTGATAATATTTTGATAAAGTGCCTTTTAAGTTTACTTAGTTTAACTTGGAAATCTGAGGATATATAAAATAACACTGCTGTTTTGTCTAACTGAAATGGCAGAAACAGAAGCCTGGAAACTCAAACACACATGCTCATATGCACACCCCTGCATGGGCCTGTGTTTTCTCTCTCTCTCTTACACACACACACACACACACACACATAGAGCACATCTCACCATGCCCCTCTGGCTCAGTTCAGACCTTCTGATATAGTCAAATACATTGAAAACCAATGGTAGAAAAGTATCCCACTGAGGAGAATCTATGTAAAAAGAGATTTACAGAAAGGACAAGTAAAGAGAAACCGTCAGGGGACTTATCATTGCCCAAGAGATTATATATTTCTAAACCAGTTGTAAAATCCTAAAAGGAAAATTTAGATGAGTACAATTTATCAGATTTTCTACAATGCCTACCTCTGTAGAACTTCCCTAGAGCAATTTTCAACTCCGTAGGATAAATCTGCTACCCCACTCAATTATGTTTCATTTACCATATACAGCTTGAACTGTAGAATTTTTTTTATCTATAACATTTCAAGTGATATCAGGGATGTGTGCTTTGATATAAAGGCATGGTTGCCACTCTGAATGCAGCACATTCAATGGGGCTTTGAAAGGGAAAAGAGTAGTGCCAGGTCATTGAGGGGTCCATTCCCATCCCTGTGTCTAGAATGTATCTGTCCACAGAACCAGGAAACTACAACAACACAAAAACACCTCAGTGGAAAGCCATTTCAGGAAGATGAAACACTCTGAGAGGCACAGAGTCCTCTCATTTATTCAAAAACCTTATCTATGCATGGTGCTCTAATACAGGAGTCTAGGGGAAAAGGCAATTCTTTGTTTAATGCTTCAAAAAATGTAAGAAAGAGGTAAGGAAGGAGACAGAGAGAGGTAGAAAATAGAGGAAGGAACACCATTGGTACAAAGCAAGAACCTTTTCTTATCAGTCATCATCATCCTTGAGTTTTTTTTTTTAAGATTTTATTTATTTATTCATGAGAGAGAGAGAGAGACAGAGACAGAGACAGAGACACAGGCAGAGGGAGAAGCAGGCTCCATGCAGGGAGCCTGATGCGGAACTCGATCCTGGGACTCCAGGATCACTCCCTGGGCCAAAGGCAGTGCTAAACCACTGAGCCACCCAGGGATCCCCATCCTTGAGTTTTCTGAATGCTGTCCCTATATACTCACAATGTACAAGCTATGATGAAGGCATGAGGAAAGTATAAGTCAGAGTACATGGTTTAGGACATTTTGCTGTTGCCAGGGAAACTCGATTCCTGTACACTAAAGTATTAAGGAAGAGTACATTGGTTTTCTGCTTATTCATTTATTTATTTCTGGCTTCCTTTCCGCTGAGGATTTGCAATTACCTACAAAAATATACACACAAAAAATGATAAAATAAATAATTGGGGATGTAAAGCCAAAGGGAAAATACAAGCAGGAAAACAATAAAACGAGGGTTAAGATTAAATAAAGAAATAAAAAACATGCTGTCCAGGCTAGAAGTAATATATAAATTTGGCTTAAAGTTTTATAGTTTTAAACACAGGCAGTAAATTACATGCCACACTATGTACAGAGTCCCAAGACTCTGTTGTATAAGAAGAGGGCAACCATTCCCACACCTAGCTGCCCAATGATATCACTAGGAAGGTTTTCAAAAATTTCATAATGAACCCAAATTCCTAGAACAGGCAGAGAGAGGGAATTCTGGGAATCTCTGGTCTTAAAATCTCCCTAAAGTGATTAGGGTGCTGTGAGCTCTGAGACTTGAAGCCATAGCTGTAGGGATTTAGAAATATGGGGGAGGGATCCTCCAAAAAACCAGACTGCAAGAATTATGGAGGATGGGATACCCAAGCTGAGCCTCTAATTTTGGATGGAGGTTAGACAGGTGGAGCTGAGGACAGAGGGCATTCAAGGCAGAGATAGATGCACAAGCCAAATCACAGAAGTAAGAGGGACCCTAATGCCATGGAGAAGACCACGGTCCCTAGTCATTGTGAAGTAGCTGTGAGGGGCCCTGGGACATATTTAATTTAATCCTTGACCCATTCAACTATAATCAAATCACAGAGAAATTAAAGAGATCACACACACAATAAATAAAAGATAAAGTTGAAATAGAGATGAGTGAAATGTATGTATTAGTTCTCTCTTGCTGTGTAACAAATTATTGTGAAATGAATGGCTTGAAATAATATACATTTATTATGGCACAGCTTCCATGGGTCAGGAATCTAAGAACAAGCTTAGCTGGGACCTCTGCTCTCGTCTCATAAGGCTGAAATCAAGGTGTCAGCAGGTCTGAGCTCTCATCTGAGACTTGGAGTCTTCTTCTGAGTTCATGTGGCCGTTGGCAGACCATCTTACCCCCTACATCTTCAGAACTCGTCATGACTTGCTTTTTCAAGATCAACAAGAGAATCTCTGAGACTTCAGTTCTCTGACCTTGAGGCTCTCTTGAAGGGATTTGCCAGATTTGGTCAGGCCCACCCGAGAAAATCTCTCTTCCTATAACTCAAAGTCAACTGTTGGGACCCTAACTACATTTGCAAAAATCCCTCCACCTTTGCCATGTAATGTAACATAATCACTGGGGTGACATCCATCATATTCTCAGGCTCTGCCCACCCTCAAGAGGGAGGGGATTATGCTCCAGGTTCATGTGTAACAGGGGGGCTGGCATGTTGAGGTCCGTCATAGAGTTCTGTCTATGATAAAGTACAAAGATGAGACGAAGAAAACTGCAAATATGCAAGATATAGGAGTCAACAGAGCATGTGTAAATATGTAAATTTGGCTCTGAGCTTCCTGGTAGCTGAAGTAAAAAGGAGACATGATCACATTTCCTAGTACTCTCTGATCAGTTTCCAGTACGGACTTACACATGATAAAAATATCATGTATATTCCTTTACATAGAAATCATGAAATGATATGGTGTGAAAGTAGAAAAAATAAGACATGGTTGAAATTTGATCCAAAATAATTCTTTGTCAAGTGGGAGATGTTTTTGCCACCACCTTGTCCCCATAATGTAGGGGAATCAGCAATGATAGGAACAGAGTTCATTGGGGTGCTTGGTCAATAGCAGGTCCATGGGCTGGTGACTGGGGTACCCATAAGAGAGATTAATCATGAAGAGACACGGTGAGCTATTCCAGGGGAAATGAGAACACTGAAGTGCAAACAAACTCAAGTTAGAAATCAGATGAATCAAACGTGTGGAAGGGGCAGGAATCCAAGTTTAAGCACCACGTAGCAACCAATGGGTCCCACAGAAATGTTGCCTCATTCTTGTCACCCTCAGTAGGATTTATCAGGCCACTTCCCTATGGAACAGCTATTCCTCAGGACATCTTATAGGCATCATTTGATCTCTGACAGGGTTGGTTAAAGCCTCTACTTTGCTTTCTGGTGCTCATTATTTGTTCTAAGCATTCAGTAGAGTAAACCGTGTCCACCAACATGGTACTCACACTCTAAACTATGTGCAGAGGGAGTGATTGGCTGGCTCAGTCAGAAGAGCACATGATTCAGGTTGTAGGTTCGAGCCCCACATTGACTGTACAGATACATTTTAAAATACACCTGCCGTGGCATGCAAACTTCTTCACTTTCTTCCATCCATGAATATATTATCTCTTTTTATGACCGTACTCAATTCCACCACTTCCTGCTCAGGCCCACATAGCTGCCTGCCTTCCTCCAGTGGCCTCTGCCCTTATGCACGGCATCACCAAATCACTCCTGTTTACTTGTGTCTTGTCTTCCACAGTCTGACTATTTGGGACACACCAACCCCTTTCCTCTTTCAGTTTCCATAGAGCTTACTAGTTTAGATTTACAAAGCCTGTAGATGGAAGAGGCCTTGGAATCCTCCACCTCAGTCTGCCTCAATGATGACAGTCCCATCATTGTCTGAGCACTTCCAGGGACGAGGAACAATTCATAAGGTCCCAGATTCCTTCTATGGATTTTCAAATGATCAAAAAGTCCTACTTAATATTAGGTTACAATTGCTTCTCTTTAATTTATATCCTTAAGTAGTAGTGAAAGTAGTGTGTGTGTGTATTTGTTCACCAATGGACATGCCCTAGAATATTCACAGCAGCACCCCTGGTAATGATCCCAAACTGGAAACTATCCAAATGCCCACCAACAGCAGAAAAGACATATTATGATATAAATATAGTCATGCAATATAATATTATACAGCAATGAGCCTGAAATGTGATATGTAATGTGGATGAATTACACCATACAATTTGTTATGATGGAATATCATATATAATATGTGATTCCATTCATATAAAGTTTAAGAACAGCCAAAATTCATCTATGCTACCAGAAGTCAGCATGCAGATTACCTTACGGATGTAACTGAAAGGGAACTTGAGGAAGGCTTCTGAGATGCTACTGTTTCTTGGTCTGACAGCTGGTAATACAGGTGTATTCAGGTTGTAACCATTTGGCAAGCTGTATACTTAGGTGCATTTACTACATGTATATTATACCTTAAAAAAAGTTTAAAAATCCTCTACCTCCTCCAAATGACCTGAATAAATAAAATTTCCTTAGCTATTAGAGATACGCGTTTTAGAATATTCGAGATCCTAGTCATCTACTTATAAAACCTCTGAATTTGGCAAAGATCTGCTCACTCCTTTGGCATTTAATCACATTGATTGGTTTGTAGTGTTCTTTAAATGTCCCATGTGAGACTACCTCCTCCTCCAACATGTTGTGAACCCCATAAAGAGAGGTACTTTCCCTTTTGATTCCCTAGTAGCACATACATTCAGTGTCCATTGCATACTTAAAAAATACTCTTCCTCCCTCCTCGTCCTTAGCAATTGCAGATAAAAGAGATGAAATTTACATGGGACCTATTTGATTAAACAATCCAAGTATTTTCTTCCCTTTTTTAAGTCTTAATACTAATTCATCCAGTGAAGCCAAATTCTATTTTTCTCTTTTCCTTCAAGTTGATCTAAGGACTGACCTTTGCCCTGATTTATGAGCCCTTTTCAGATGTTTCCATATGGAGAGGTGGAGATTGTTAGCAAGCTGACCCCTCCGCAGCACTGATTCAGTATTCCTTACGTCCGTTCCTTTTGTTTTCATCACCATAAATTGACCTAATGTCTGCACCCCTTTCATATAATATTCTTTTCTCAAGGAAGAAATACTAATATGGACAATGAGAAGATGAGAAAGAACCATTCTTATTCATGTGAGGTTAGTTAGTGGCATTGTCCTTCCTGATGGGCTAAATAGAAGGTAAGATAAATAAGTAAGAGCACACAAACCACATCTCTAATGGAAAGAAAGAATTCAGAGTCCTACACCATGGCATGAAAATAATGCTTTCGATGTTGATAAGGCTCCTGACTGATAACTTATCTTTCCAGAGCAAATACTGTAAAAAATCTACAGAATTTCATATCATGAATGCTGTTTTTCTCTCTGCTCACACACTCATTTGCACACTTGGCACCTGGCATGCACAAGGTTTGCTGAATTTTTCTCTTCCACTTTGCAGTTCTTCCCAGAGAATATTTACGGGCATCAGTAACCTCCATGGACAAACGATAAAGAGAGAGGCCAGCTTCTTGACCATATTCATATTCACTATCACCAGCTGCCTTTGTAACCAATGATTCAGTTTATACAAGTACAGCCCACCCTGTCCCAGGTTTTCTAAATAGAAATAGATAGGTAGATATAAATAGGAAAGTATGAAATTATGAATCTGGGAAAACTCTTCCCAAGCCCGTTGAAGGACTCTCTCTAAAAAATTGAAGACACATGTCTGCTCTTTATAAGGATCACACAAAACAGAGAAGGAAAATCTAAGAAAGCCACTCATGCAGAAACTATTTAATCAAAGAGTAAAGACAATTATAACATCTGTTAATCTTCTGTGGAGGTTATAATTAAATGCTTTGGGGGAAACACCCTTTCAAGGGTGATCCTTTAACATCTGTTGTGAGGACACACAGCATTGTGCAGTGACGAATCACTTCAGCACTTTGGGAGAATGGGACTTCTGGGGATCACAAACACTGCAAGAGCCCCCACGCACGCAGCCCAGACCTGTGCCCACTGTCCTGGGGGGAGGGGCTCTGCTCCTCAGTGCTTTGGATAATTGTCTATATGGTGAGTAAGACTGTGGTCATTGTGTGTTAAGGAATAACGGGATCACAGGTCCAGATATGGGCTTGAGACTATCTGATCTCTGCCTTCACTTTGCAGGTGGGGCCACATGATCCTACAGCTGGCTTATGGTGGTTTAAAGGCAGGGTTGTTCAATTCTCCTTCCAAGTTACATTCCACGGCACCATGCTGCTGCCTCTTTGGTTTGTCTCTTGGGCTTGGATTTTGGATGTGTTCTTTAATAGGATCGGTATTATAAAGAGGCCCTAGGGGTTTTGAAGTTTATGAAGAAGTGGGAAGACTGAACTGACTCCCTTCTTTATCTTCCAGTCTGCTAAGAAACTCCCACCATCTTCACTTCCCCTCGGCTCTCCTTTCTGGGGAGCATGAGAAGGAGAGAGAAATGAAGATGAAGGAGAATGGCAAAAAAAAATAAAAAAGAAAAAAAGAAAAGAAAAAAAAGAAAATAGAAGGAGAGATGGAGAGAGGGGTAAGATTGAGAGAAATAGGGATGGAGAAGTAAGGTGGGGTAAGGGTGACAGAGATGGGGAGGAGATGGGGGCAGGAAGAGCTAGGGAAGTTGGTTCCCAGGAATGCAAAAAAAAGTGTATCTAAGAAAGGCCTCATCAAAAGGAGCTAGACACTCCTTATATCCCCATCCTACTCCATAACCTTGTTCCACTATACTTCAAATAAGCAGTTTTACACGTACAAAAGACCACAGGATCTGGCACTTTTGCTAAACAAAACTCAGAGCTAATAAAGCTGGGGCATCACGTAAACAGATGCAATGTGTTGCGCAATGAAAAATATGTCCAGGGATCCCTGGGTGGCGCAGAGGTTTAGCGCCTGCCTTTGGCCCAGGGCGCGATCCTGGAGACCCGGATCGAATCCCACATCGGGCTCCCAGTGCATGGAGCCTGCTTCTCCCTCTGCCTATGTCTCTGCCTCTCTCTCTCTCTCTCTCTCTATCATAAATAAAAAAAAAATTGAAAAAAAAAAAGAAAAATATGTCCATATGGTGAGAACATAATAAATGCATTCATGGCCAGGAGGGGTTTGGGAGTGGACAGTCTTCTTGGTAGTTGTTTGGAGCTGCAAATACTGGTATGTGACAAAATGCTGGGCAGGTGAGGCTCTTGACATTTGGTGTTGGGATTACACAACAAGTCGCTATGACCTGGATGCATAGTGTTGTCATCAGCCCTCCCATCTCCTTCTAGCAATCACCTACTTACAAGGGCCCGTAATGTCATCAACAATGAGAAGCCAATAATGGTGATATTGGTCACTATGTACTGTGAGTCTATTTTTTTGCTGGCACTCTAGGTACCTCATCTCATTTAATCCTCACAATGATCCTATAAGGCTGTAATAGAATCAAAATATCCAGGTCAAAGTCTTACTGGGCAATCTGGAACAAACTGACCTCTCAGTACGTTGGTTTTCTCATTTAGAAAATAGGAGTCAGAGGAATACTATCTCAGAGGGCTATCTCGAGGATTAGATGAGACAGCATTAGTAGAAAGTACAACAGGACCTGACATATTGAAAGTAGTTCATAAATATTAGGTGAATATATTATTGCTATTACTACATTTTATGGACAAGGAAACTGTGTTCAGTGAAGTTAAATAACACACCCCACATCAATAAAGATCAAAACAGAAACTGAAGTCCAGGAATACCCAAGGGTAAATGCCACATAGGCCTGAGCTGTGTCTATTTGTTTCTGTTACTCTGTTAACTGACTCCAAAGGTCCTGATCTTCCTAATATGTGATGCAGTCTTTCAGGAAAAAGGTATCAGAGCATCTCCAGCCCAACCTGGGAAACATAAAAGGGTACATTACTCAGTTTAAGACATTATCCTCTTTCTAATCACTGTCCTCATCAATAAGAGAAGAGAAATCCTTGTCTCTTCTCTTCTTCATTTATTCTCATGACTTTAGAGCTCCCATCTGATAAATGCCATGAATACTGAAATTTACATGACTAGAAATAAACAGGCACTCATCATTGAAAGTTAGGTTAAAAGGGGGCACCTGGGTGGCTCAGTAGGTTAAGTGTCTGCCTTTGGCTCAGGTCACGATCTCCAGATCCTGTGATCTATCCTAGCATCAAGCTCCCCTGGTCAGTGGGGTATCTGCTTCTCTCTCTCCCTCCCTCTCTGCCCCTCTCTCCTGCTTGTTCTCCCTCTCTCTCTCTCTTACTCTTTCAAATAAAAATCTTTTAAAAATGATTAAAATTAAAAAAAAATTAAATTAGGTAAAAAAAAATAAATAATGCCATGCCTTTGTGCCTTGAGTCCACAGGCATTTGAATGTCATGAGATCTGAATGTCCTAGATGGAGTATAAAAAGGAATGTGTTCATAAGTATAAAAATGGAGAGGCCAAAGCATTAAATCAAAATCAGAAAACTTGTTTATATCCATCCATTCCCCCCAAATTTGTTGGGTACCTACCATTTGCCAGCCAGTGTTCTGGGTGCTAAGTTTACAATATTAAACAGGGTAGATAAGACTTTGCCTTCATGGAACTTATAGCTTAGACGGGAAGGTGTTCTTAATCGAATGTTGATCATACATTTAATTACACTAGTGACAAATGCTATGGAAACAAGTACCTGAGGCTATCAGAGTGTATAACAAGTAAGAAAAGACTTCCTGTGGGGCCATTTGGTGGAGCAGGAGCTGCCCCAACGTGGATGGTAGGGAGAAAGGAGCTTTCTGAGAAAGATTTCAGTTGGTGGGAGGAGCTGAAAACAGCCAGTGAGTATGAAGGGAAGAGCCCTGCCCTAATCCACTGAATGACTTTAGAAAAGTCAGCTCATTTCCCTACAGCTATGCTTCCCTCCATGGAAAATAAAAGTGATAGGGAACGTAACGAGGCTCTCCCGCTCTCACATATTCTCTTGATTCTCCTTCCCTGTGTATAAATCAAGGGCTTATCACAGAGTGAGAAAATTCTGGTCCATGTGCAGAAAACAGAAAACCCATTTTTGTTGAGAAATGGGGCTCACTCAAATGTAGGAAGCAAGTATAAATAATTCCTAGGATAAGAGAATCATCATTTGTTTCTCCCATATTCAACATCTGATACTAGATCCCGGAAGGCTCAGAGACCAGTGCTCCAACTCCAAAAGAAATGTCATGTATAGATTGTATGCTTTGGCATCCAGAGTCCTGGTTTGATTGATGGGCTATTAATAATCTATCTGAATTCTACAATTTCCCCCTAAGAAAACAATTAAAATGAAATGTTAAGACTTATTTCTCCAGATAGAAAGAATTACAATGCACTTGAAAAAAATGACTTTGGTAATTTTACTGCTCTTGATCAGGTGTTCAAAATAAATAAATAAATAAATAAATGCCTTCAACGAGGTAACTGTTGCAACTGGTATGTGACATGTTTTTTTCAGTTTAATAAGGCCCTCTACTGGCAATCTCCAAAAACACAGGCTCTTTCAAACAGTTTAAAGTATTTTAACTACTCCCAATGATAGTGTCACACATTACGGATTACACAAATCTGGGCTGAAAGGATGAGTGAGAAGAAAATAGGAAAGATATAAAGGTCATTTCGAATGGACCATTCATTGACTATTCATAACTTACATGAGGTATCATTTGCTTTCTTCTGATGAAGCTATTCCAGATGTTAATAGTGCACAGAAACAAAGGATATTTATCACATTAAAATTACTGAATATTTGTGGAGCCGTAAAACCAAATTATGAATGTTATTTACCAACTACAATCAACCAGATCATTTCCATTTACTCAAGTGTGAGTAGTTGACTATAGTAGAATTTTTTAAAAATGTTGGATGCAGACTCTTTCAATTGCTTCTGATAAGGCACCACTGATAACTAAGTTCCTTTGCTTGATAACTGACCAAAAAAAAAAAAAATTCGTATAGGATGACCTCAGAACTTAACTATGTACATAAGAAGAATGTTTTAAAAGTAGGTCACCTTTGACGCATTTGTCAAGGGGCTGGTGGGACAAATGGAAAAATTTAATTATAGATTCCAGAAAATTAAATAAATAATTTAAATGAGGCAATCAAGAACCTTATAAAAAATATTTTTAACAGAAAAGAAATGTTATAATAAATTATTTGACTCAACAATGAACACTAAAAATGAGCACTAAAGACACAGTTAATCTACAATTGTGATAGAATTCCACTGGAGAAGAGAGATGTGGGAGATACAAAAAATATATACTGTCTATAGTAAGAGGATGTAAATCAATTTTTTTTCAATTTTCTATTATAAATAGATGCAAAGCATTATTTAGAAACATTACATAAAAAACAGCTACTTTTAGTAGAAAAATTCTCTGAGGAACAGGAATGGAGAGGGGAAGAAGGCTGGGGGACTGCAAGATATATAGATCTTTATATACACATGCAATGTAAACATAAACATAGCACTATATATGTACATATTTATATATGCTATATGCAATTACATATTTACATAAATATTTTAGTATTATTTGGCTTTTTAAGATAATCATGTATTGCTTTGATTTTTAAAAAAAATATCTTTTAAAGATTTTATTCATTTATTTGACAGAGAGAGAGAGCACGAACAAGCAGGAGGAGTAGCAGAGGGAGGAGAAGCAGGCTCCCCACTGAGCAAGGGGCCTGACGCAGGATTTGACTCCAAGCTTGAGATCATGACCTGAGTCAAAGGCAGATGCTTAACTGACTGAGCCACCCAGATGCCGCTGATTTTTAAAACTTTTCTAATAACACATTACCACTGACAATGGAACCATTTGAGACATACCTTTTGGGCTGACCTGAATCAGGTTTAATTTGCCCAATGAAGCAAGTACCCTTCATAGAGCAGTTTATCAGACATGCATCTTGACAGAAGAACATTTGTTCCCACATTTCAGAACTAATAGCTTTTCTTTCAACACCATGATATGTATCTGCCATATTATTGACTGAGTTTATATTCTACAATGTTGGGTTTGCAACTTTCCTCTTGAACTCAGTCCATTGGTTTCCTATAGTCTATCCAAATTCTATCAAAGGAATCACTAATCCAGAAAGTTTATTTCTAAGAAAGAGAGATCTGATTTCTTGCCCTGAAAATACCAAGATTAATTTATGTAACCACTGGGAAGTACCTTGTGTAATTGAGGCTTCCAAACCAACACGACACACTCCATTAGACAAGTATGTATTGGGGCATAGTAAATGTTGTGGGTAATGTTCTATGCATCTGAGAGATTTATTATTTCATCTGTAAGAAAACACAACTGGGAATCCTAAGTTCCAAAGGCATTAAACTTTGTAGAATTAGAGAGTTAGAGAAAAACAAGGCTATAAGAGACCTGATGTTTAGCTGGTTCTAGTCTAGGAGTTGGCCAGTGTTCAACCATTCCGGCTATTTACATCCACAATCACAAAATACTACCACTTCAATTGGTAAACTTCTTAGGTACCAACCAATTGGCCAACCATCACTTCCATTTTCTTTTTTAACTTGAATCACCTGGATTACACTCTTGACCAAGCTGAATTCAGTCTACCAACACCCATATCAAGAACACAATCTTGGGCTAGCCTGCAAGAGGATTCATATCTGAGATTAAAAGAAAAACTAATACCAAAAGACTGGGCTTGTGCTTTAGACATTTCTGAAAAACTAGAAAATGTGAATCACCAGTTGACACCAGAAGTGTTCATCTGATTTGTTGATTTGTTGTGAATCTTCCAATACAATCAATCCAGAAGACAAGAAAAATCAAAGTTACCCAATTAGCAAAGCTCATGAGGAAAAAAAAAAAAAAACTTTTCATATCCATAAAACAGTGCAATGAAAAGTTAAGACTGTGGGCTTGGGGTTCAAATCCTGATCTTGTCTCTTACTGCTCATGTGACTTTCACCCATTACCTCATCTTTCTAAAACTCAGTACCCTTGCTTGGAAAATGTGTATAGTGGTCATAATGAGACAGCATGTGCAAAGAGCTTAGAAATGTGCCTGGTATCCTGTAATGACTCAATAGTGATTAGGGGGAAGAAAACAGTTAAATCTTCTCTTACAGTTCCCATTAAGCATGCATTCATACACTTTTATTCATTATTTATTAGAAACTCACTCTGTGCCAGGTGCTGAGCTATGCATGGGATTACAAATTGGCAAGGCCCTGGAGAATAAATTGGGTGGATGGAGAAGTGCCCGGGGCAAAACCCCATAAAGGTGTAGGGGTGTGAAAGAACATACAAGCCCAGCATGTTCAGGTAACAGAAAGCAGTGTGGGTAGCTAAGCCAGTTATTTCCATGCAAATCATCTGAGGAACTTTTTAACAATGTCTGGATCTGAACCCTACCTTGGAGATGCTGATTCATGAAGTCTGGAGTGGGACATGAGCATCTGCAAGGTAAATAATGACAATAGCTAATACTCATTAGTACTTAATATGTGCCTGGCATTGTGCTGTTTTCACTATATTAATTTATTTAACCCACCCCCATGTCTTCATGAAGTAGTCACTCTTATTAGCCACATCTTAAAGATATGAAATTCAAATGGAAAAGTTCAGTGAATTAACCAAGATCGTAAAGCCAGAATGTGGTAGAAGCAGCATGTGAGCCTGGGCAGTCCAGTTCCAGATACCAAGTCCTCCATCACTATGCAGTGCTGCCCCTGGACCTTCAGTGGAAGGTTCAGATGAGCTGTCAGGCCAGGAAGCTCCAGGAGAAATATGGATGTATGTGCAGAGGAATGGAGAAGAGTGAGCCAGAGTAGGTTGGCAGATATCACTTCAGGAAAAGCCCTGTTTGCATGCTCGGGAGTCTTGCCTTGAAGAATGTAAAGCCACTCAGCACAGTTATGTATTAATTTTGTCAACCAAGTGCAGAGGCCTGGGTGTTTGATGAAGGAAAAGGGATACTTAAGTTTAACATATTCACATATTCATTTATTTATTATAAATTGAATGAGGGACACCTGAGTGGCTCAGTGGTTGAGCATTTGCCTTTGGCCCAGGGCATGATCCTGGAGTCCTGAAATCGAGTCCCACATTGGGCTCCCTTCATGGAGCCTACTTCTCCCTCTGCCTGTGTCTCCCCCCCCACCCCCGCCGTCTCTCATGAATAAATAAATAAAATCTTTTTAAAAAAATAAAAATAAATTGAACAAGACTCTGATGCTATGATATAGGAAGTATTAAAACATAGCTCTTGTTTTCAGTGGAAAGAGAGATTTATCTGGCAAAGGGCCCCAGATCTCACAGCAAAAGGTAACGCAAGATATCATGAAGGACCAAAGAAGGAAATCATCACTACAACTCCAAGAGTTCACGGAAGGATCTGATAGGCAGGGGTGTCAGAAGCAAGGGAGGCTCCAGAGAGAAAAGCAATGCAGGGTGTGAGTGAGATCAAACTGACTGTTGGGATGTGAGATCCAGGCCACAGCGAGAGAAGGAAGAGGGAGGAGGAATCAGTGAGAAAGTGAAGAGAACGTTCTACCGGCAAGGGGGGCTCCAAAGAGGAGGAAGAAAAGCAAAATGTGGTCAATAAAAAATAATTTTTAAAAAGTCTAAGACTTGAAAGTAAAGCAGAAGCACAGAATGTCAGGGCTGGGACCCACCTGACATCTTGTGACCTGTACATGACACCAAATGCCTTCATTACTTTCAACTGTGAGAATCCCCCCCCTTCGCCTTTTGGCCATCAACTGCAAAATAATCAGAGATCTCTTTGGCTCCCTAGCAAAAAGAATGAGGAACAGAGACATTTAAAAGCATACTTAAGGCCAAAGACAAAACAAGAGCAGGGCCAGACCACTTTATCTACACCTTCACACAGCCCTGTTCCTATAATAAGACCCAGCAACCACACATGGGTCCAAAGTCTTCTATAATCTTTAGGAATCGAAATGTGGAAGGCAAGCCAGGATGAGTACAAGAAACTGAGTTTCTAGTTGTAGCTCTGCCACCATCTTTCCAGGTGATTCTGGGCAAATCATTTCCTTTCCTTGTGCCTCAGGTTTTCTTCTGCAAAAGGATGAGCTCTAGTAGTGTGATAGCTGTTTTAGTAGCAGATCCCTTATTTTAAATGAAAGGTCACCAAAAGCACTGACTTTCAAAACATGAGCCATACCCAAGCAGGGTGCGCTTTGATGGAAAAAAATCAGGGGCTGACAAACAAGCAGGAGGTCGCCCACCCTAGAAATCCACGGAAAAGGGTGGAATATTTAGGACCGTTCTGGCACTGGCTTCTCAGAATGCTCTGAAACCAGACAGAAAGTAGTGAAGGCTGTCCTGCTCTTCTGGGCTAGTGACAGAGCAGCTGAATTGAAAAAGCTGAGTCTCCAGGAGTGAGTCACAGAGTTCGCGTACAGGAGCTAACAGGCTAAGAGCCACTTCTTGCCAATCCATGCAGCAGGGCTGTCAGTTCTAGATGGCAGGAATCAGCTGTGATTTGCCAGTGACTGCAAGGCGCTGAAGAGCAAACCCAGCAGCCCAAAGCACACAGCAGACAGCCAAACGCACACGTCCCTAAAGCAGAACTTCCAGGTGGCCCCGTGCTACTGTAATAAAGAGGGGGCCTACATCCAGGCTGGAGGCACGAGCAGCCCACTCTTCCGATTCCCCCAAGAATATCTGGGCAGTTTTAAAGAGTCAGAGGGAAAGTCAGAGAGAAGTATGGATCTTGAATCCAAACCGGAGTGTCAAAATTTGACTTTTTCAGTAGTACACTAATTCAAGTTCCTCACTCAGAAGACAAGTCAGAACAGTGAACATTTCTCCAGAAACTCAGTGGGAAAATATCCAGATCGGAACAGTTTCAATTTCAAAACATTTTTCTAT
The DNA here is from genome assembly GCF_053574225.1 of Canis aureus. Lineage (NCBI taxonomy): Eukaryota > Metazoa > Chordata > Mammalia > Carnivora > Canidae > Canis > Canis aureus. Next base: position 43,124,907 of record NC_135630.1, read on the forward strand.
ACTTTCAAATTCCCCAAGAATGAATGAGCCTGGGTGTGTATGTGTGTGTGTTTGGGGAAAGGGTGTAGGCAGGAGGGAACAAGAAAGACACTGTAAACAACATGAGCATATTAGAAATCTATAAACCACAGAAAGGATCAGAGACAAAACCCAAAAAATGCGTTTCCCCTTCCAGCACAGCAATTAAAAATTAGTCTATAGTTTTCTATTAAAATTCCTAGGTCAACCTAATAGTTTTTTGTATGGTTGGTTGCTTTTCATCTGAAAAAAAAAAAAAAATTCCAACCTCCCAGCAGAGGCAAAAGAGGACTAGAAATTCTGTGTTATCTACACCCGGTGCCTGTTCCCAGACGAGGAGTCCTCTGCACCTACCACCCGCAATTCAACGCACTATAATTACAAGGAACAGACGCATACTTGTTGTGGCAGCCCAGAGAGCCTGTAGAAACACCTAAACATCACCATCTCACTTTAAAAGGAAAACAAGCTGTATAAATAAGAAAAATTGTTACAAGAGTGTAAAGTAAAAAAATTAAAATTTAAATTAAAAAAGCCTTACTTGTAGTTAGGTCTTCAGTCAACACATATCAGAGTCCTGGGGACAGACACAGGCACGGCTCTCTCCAGCTAAAAATTTCCTCCCGAGTTTATCCTCTGTTTATTTTTGAAGCATTAAAAGGCTGTGCTAAGAGAACACGCTGGGTTTTCCTGAACATCCAAAGCAGCCGCAAAGTCCTGCAGCAAATTCGGAGCAAGTTTGCGGAGACTTGCTCCCTGGGCTTCAGCTCCGTGGTTGCTCCGAGCTTGTAAATACAAGCTCCGTGGACAAAGTCCCAAATGACATCACTGGCAGCTGCTTATTGTTGAGTCTTTATTAACTGACTGTCAAAAAGAAAGGAGGGGGTGGGGAGCAAGAGTATCTTTTCTGCAGCAAAATCAGCATCTCGGAGCGGATTCCAGTTATACATGCGTAAATAATCCCATTGATTCAAATTTTCAAGAACCTGGTTTTTCTCAGGTCAGAGCCTTTCTCCGGAAAAAAAGACACAGAACTGACGCTGCATAAACTGAAGACGTGGAGGGAAAAGTTTGCAATGCCAGCCCGGCCTCCTGGAGCAGTTTACCCACCTGTTTCCAGTCTCCGTTAGAGTTTGAGGATTCTCAAAAGTGAATATTAATTATGTCTTCTGTGGCCTAACAACTTTCCTGTGATCTACAAGCCTGCCTAATGTCTTTCCTAAGTGGATTGTCTTAGGGTGCAACTCTTTTGATTTTTTTTTTTAAGATTTTTATTTATTTATTCATGAGAGACGGAGAGAGAGGGAGAAGAAGGGTCTCTGTCGGGAGCCCTATGCAGGACTTGATCCCAAGACCCCAGAATCATGACCTGAGCCAAAGGGAGATGCTCAAACACTGAGCCACTCACACCCCGTTGCGGGGGTGTGAGTGGCTCAAGTTTTTCATCTTGGAGTAGAAGAAAGTGTTCCGTGAAACACAGGCAAAATTTTGTGTATATGTGCAAATAGGTGGATTTTTTTTTTAAGATTTTATTTATTTATGCATGAGAGACACACAGAGAGAGAGAGAGAGAGAGAGGCAGAGACACAGGCAGAGGGAGAAGCAGGCTCCATGCAGGGACCCTGACGTGGGACTCAAACCCGGGACTGCAGGATCAGGCCCTGGGCTGAAGACAGTGCTAAACCGCTGAGACACCTGGGCTGCCCTAGGTGGATTTTTTTCTAAGGAGAGTGCTGGAGGCTTTCTTTAGATTCTCAAAAAATTTTTTTTTAATTTTATTTTAATTCCAATGTAGTTAACATACAGTGTTATATTAGTTTCAGCTGTACAACAAATTGCTTCAACACTTTCATATCTTACTCAGCGTTCATCAAGTGTACTCTTAATCCCCTTCACCTTATTTCACCAGATTCTCAACATTTTAATGAACTACTTGCACCATCCCAATTGTGCCAAAAAAATAATAATAATCTTTGCCAAGTATCTATAATATTTTCAACGCAGTACTATAAGCCTCAGCCCACTTCCAACCAGCAAGACAAAAATGGGCACTTTCCTGCCTGTTTTCCACTCTCTCCTGGAATCTCTCCTTCTGTCAACTGCTTCTGAAGGTTTTTTATAGTTCTCTCCCCACCCACCCCACCCCCACCTAGGGAAATCCACAAGTCCTCCACCAAGTCTCTCTCATGAAGCTCAACGCTGTAGACTACTGTTCTCCTTCCTTCCTCTGAACTGCTATAATGATGCTGACTATTTATATTTATTTGCAGCTTTTTATATACTGACTTGTATTTTTAGCTTGTTTTGTAGCCATCTGTGTTCTGTCTCCCCAACCCAGTTTGACAGGTCTTTGAGGGCAACCATTGTGTTGTGTTATTTGTTTACACCAAATCGCCTGCCATAGTCAATCTTAAACAGAAATGGGGGGAGGGCACTAAGAAAGGAGGCAGGGATAAGGTTGGCGGATTCCATGGCATGGGGTGTATATTTAGATTAAACACTCTCCTGGCCCTTAGAAAACAATGACCTCACATCTCTCGGCTTGCCCACAGTGGATGCTCACTGCATATCCAAAAATTATTTTCTCAAAGAGCAGTGGTAGATTATTAGTTTGATAGGCCCCCAAATACTCCACTTTCATATAGGAATTATGTAAAGACAGTGCATATCTCCTATGGGTTTAAACCAACACAATATTTATGGAAAGCAAATTAGAAATACCTTAAGGTTTTCTAGATACAAATCCTTAGAGCCAGCTATTCCACTTTTCCAGAGTGATCCCATCAATAAGTTCACAAAAGAGTTTAAGGATGTAAGCCCAGAAATGTTCTTTGCAGAATTATTTGTAAACCAATAAAGAAAGCAGAGATAACTTCAATATCCATCAGTATGAGAAAAGTTAAGTTATAGAAATTATGGTACATGCAGAGTACAGAAAACCTAGAAGGGGTGAAAAGCCTGAGGTAACTGTGCATATACTGATATGGAAAGTAGTTGCTTGTTGAATGAATAAAGCAAATTGCAGTATAGATCATAGCATATGAATGACTATATGATTTTCCAAATAAATCATGAGAAGAGACTAGCTATTTTTTTTAGCAAATGTCTAGCATATAGTAGGTGCTCACTAAAGATAAATCGATTGAACATATCTTTTTGGAGTTTCTAGGAGGATACAGCAGTACAAGGGGATGGGATGGGATAAAGAAGATCCAGTACCAGACACTGGATTTTCATTCCTGATCAGATGATCAATCCCCCTTTCCATTACGTTGGAGAAATGGTTTGAAAACCTCTTAGACTTTGTCCACCTTAAACAGTGATTAAAGTCAAGTGTTCAGAACATAAAGTGCTGACCTTTCTGTTGTGCAATTGCTGTTTGACAAATGGAATTTTCAGGTAAGACAAGTATGAACCGCTCTGGTTCTGTTTGCTGATTGCTAGCAAGCACAGGAGGAAAAGTCAGAAAGCTTGTAAGGGCACAGGTTTGCCCAGCTCCTTGTCATGGCTGGTCTAACATTAAGAAACTCTCCAGAGGAAGGTTAGAAAAGTCTAATCCATAAAGAGTCTTCAGAGCTCTGTTAAGGACTCCAGGCTTTGAAATTCAGGAGTCTGGGGTGATGGCACAATGCCCAGATCTGTCTCCTCCCCACACGGCCTGTAAGACCTCTATAATGGAAACCCATAGGCATAAGCCATGTATTAGACACGATATTTTTCTTTAGGGGGAAAAAGTCCAAAAGCAAGAACAACTGAAAATTTCCAACAAGGTAAGAGGTTTTTTCAAAGCACTATTTCCGTTCCTCTAGAGAAAACATTCTGGAGTCTTGTCTAACTTCCTAGTGAGAAGGTATCTTATGTCTGTAATAATTTCAAGGAAAGGAAAGCACAGGCCATATTTCCCACATGTTTTTATTTTGCTATGATGCACACATTACAGGAAACTGAGGCCAGATTCTATTTAAATGCACATTAGGAGCCCCTTGGGTATGATAAGATCACACTTTCTTAAGGGAAAGTTAAAGGCAAATATTTAACTTGACTTACAACTTAGTATAAAATTAAATAAGGGTAAGATGTTGGGGGGGGGACTGTTTTTCCCACCTCTACCAGGTGATCATTAACGCTGCTGCCCAAATTACCTCACCTGTTACGATGCTTAGCTCACCTCCCCTTTCAGCTTCATTCAGGCAATCCCCTCTCTCCTACGAGACCTGCCCTAACTCATGGAGGACTGCCAGGTGGTGTTATAGGAGGCATACGAATGTCCATTTATCTGCTCCATTTTCAAAAGTCTTGTACTGTATTCTTCATGGTTGAGTGTTTTCTGGAAAATCCCCATAGTCTGAGATGGTAATCAGATCTGCAAGCTGTGAAACACAGCCAAGAGGTCCCTTAGAGGTGCCTGCTGGTGATGGTCGTGTATTATTGGGGGACCTACCAAGACTATCATCACAGGTACAGTTTTTGTATCTGCAGTATCTGATTTCCCCTCTCTCTGTCTCTTATCCCCAGAAGCAAATATAACTACTGCCATTTATTAAGCGTTTATGTGTACTATTTGCCTTATTAAATGCATAATCTAATTTGCCTTTAAAATAACCCAGTGAGTTATGTACTATTATTATCACTCCCCTTTTACAACTAAGGAAACTGAGACCCACAGAGATATGTTACTTACATAACTTTGACTACAGCCACACAAATAATAAGAAGTAGATCCACCATTTCAACTCAGGTCTATCTGACCTTCCAGGGTCCTGGGGTGACCTAGATCCCTCTGAGAGTTACAAATCCTAAAAAGAGGTTTCATAAACCAATATGAATAATGACAAATTGGAATTAGAAGCATGTAGCCATCATTAAAGCACTCCATTCTGGCGATTCCTGGGTGGCTTGGTGGTTTAGCGCCTGCCTTTGGCCCAGGGCGTGATCCTGGAGACCTGGGATTGAGTCCCACATCGGGCTCCCTGCATGGAGCCTGCTTCTCCCTCTGCCTGTGTCTCTGCCCCCCGCCCCCGTGTCTTTCATGAATAAATAAAATCTTTTTAAAAATAAATAAATAAAAAATAAAGCACTCCATTCTGATTCCTATATGTGATACATGACAATAGACACTCAATAGGCTTTCAGACTTCAATCTCAAAGTAGTGTGACTTCTGCTTCTTCCCATAACACAGTCACTCTGCTTAGCTCTTAGAGGAGATATGGTGTAGGCCTCAAAGCAGGTGCAGGGATGCCTGGGTGGCTCAGTGGTTGAGCATCTGCCTTCGGCTCAGGGTGTCATCCCGGAGTCCCGGTATCAAGCCCCACATCAGGCTCCCCACAGGGAGCCTGCTTCTCCCCCTGCCTATGTCTCTGCCTCTGCCTCTCTCTCTGTATGTCTCTCATGAATAAAGACTTGTACTTCTAACTCCATTTAAAAAAAAAAAAGGCAAGTACAAAGACCAATGATAGGAATCATTCTCACAGGACTTAGGCCCAGAGCATCACTGGTGGAGTAAATTCTTCATGCTCTTGGAGACAGGCAAGATCCAATTGTGAGGAAAAAATATCGAAGAGCAGGCATTTAAGTGTGTTTCCTTCTTACTTTTGTACAGAGCCTTCAGTAACTCATAATCCTTTGCTCCAGTATCTGTTTTTTCTTGCGGAGCTAATGGTTCTGCCAATGTGTGAAAGAGAACCTGTTGTCAGCCGGTCCACTCCGTAAAAGTTAACATGATCAAAAATAGGAAGCAGAAGAGAATTTAGAAGGAATAACATAGGAACACCTCTGTGTTCAAACCAGCCTGGTTTGTTAGAGTGAGTCTTTAGGGGCCCTGAGAATCTGCATGTTTGAGAAGTGGCCCAAACATTCTCATGCAGGTGGTCCTCAGACCATATCTTAAGAAACACTGATTATAACAAGAGAAATGAATATAAGACCTTCTTGTCTACAACCAGACATTGATAAGGACACAGTAGCTTTGTCCACTTTCCCCAGGAAAGAGCACCGTGACCAACAAGCAAATTCCGTTAACTGTTATCTACATGGATCACATCTGACACAAAATTGGTACACAAAATGCAACTTGGAAGAGATAAAACAGGTGCCACACTAATGGTTCCAAACACATAGTCAGATAAAAACATTTTCAGGCTTTAATCGCTGCAGATGTTACAGTAGTCTCCGTACATAAATCAAATAAAAACAAGAGTAAACCATCAAGTGTGAAGTCCAACGAAGTTCAGATTACTCTCATAACAACTGCTTTGATGCATTTCATGACATATCAAGTTTCAAACTTCCAAATGCTTTTTTCCTCCTTGGGAGGAATGGGAGGGGGGTCGCTTGCTGGTACCCTCAACTCACATGTGGTTTACTGGGTTGTGGACATTATTGGGGCACCAGGGATCTCTGGAGTGGGGCTGATACAGCAAACATCTGTTGAGGAAGGAGGTGAAGGGGAAAGATGTAAAATTTGACCTACCATGAAAATCTGTCCTGGAAATGGGGTGCTATTCCCGCCATACATTTGCTTTCCCACCCAGCTCAGGCTCCAGGTCCAGCCCTAGAGGAAGAGCGGGGGTTAATGTTCCTCAGGCATGAGAAGACTCTTGATGAAAGGCCCCATGTAAGGATAAAGTATCACCATGACGTTGGAGGATTTTATTTCAGCCTCCTCATTGTGTTGTTGACAGTGCATACTGTGAGTTTGACATTTTTAACTACTTTGCTTGCCCCAAATAAAAAGGGCTGGGCAGGAGGAGGTGGGAAAGGGGGAGGGGGAGGGGAGCCATATTCCCCCCCTGACTCGGGTCTTGCACCAGTCTGATGTACAGCATTCAAGTCCAGTTTGCACGCCGAGTCCAACAATGCTACCTCAGAGATTTATGCAAATTCATTAAACTACAAGATGCAAGTTGCATTCCTTTTAACCTGAGAATGGAGTCCTCCTGAAACCAGAGCCTGAAGGAGGCCTCAAGGGACACGGCTGTCCACTAACTGAGAAAGCCTGTGGGGATTGTCTAAATAAAAAGACCCGGAGTTCAGTTTTCACCAGATACAGAGAGGCCATTAAAATCACTGATGGAAGTAAGGGAAGGAAGAGGGTGAGACAGGCTCTTACTCTCCGAGATGTGTGAAACCTGGATTATTATGCGATTGGTGCCTTTAATAAAGCCTGCCCTGGATGGCAGGACAGTGGCTTCTCAGGGTTCCTAAAACACTGAATGGTCCCCTCCCCCCTCCTCATACTGGCCCCAGACACCTGCCCTGGGATGCAAAGAGGAAAGGTTGCTAACAGGATAGGGGGCCCAAGGGAGGAAGCAGGACTGGGTCCCCAGATGCTGGACTCACGGGCTTTAGAACCTCTGCCTGCTTTTGCCCAAATGGCCAGGGAGCCCTGGGCCAACTCCAGAGCCCCCAGCCCACCCCCCCCCCCCCCCCCCCGCATTCCTTCTTTTATGCTGACAAATCTTCTTAAGCTAAAAAGACAAAAGCTGGGATGCTGGAGGGGAGACAGGGCAGGGGCCTGGTGAGGGATGGGCTGGAAGAGGGGTGTGCCTTTTCTTCTCCTCACTTTTGTAAGCATGCACACACACACACACACACACACACACACAATATGAGTTCTTTTCTCTGATGGCCTGATATTTTAGGCTCCAGAAACCCCTTATTTTTGTGGCAAGTATTCCTCACGGGTCCTTTAGAAGGCCTACCTCCAACCAAACAGCCCTGGAAATGGAGGGTGAGACAGAGGGAGAGCTGCTCACTCAGATGTAAAGAACACCTGTGGAAATGTGGGCCAAGGCTCAAAAGGATGCTTTGCCCCAGATGAGCTTTTTCATTCCAGGGCAAGCCTTGCCCTCTTGCCCTAGACCAACAGAGAGAGCAAGTGGTCACCATGCAAGCAGGGATAATGCACGGTTAGAGCATCTCTTTGGAGAGGAAGCCCCTGTTGTTTCCTCACATTCCCAGGCAAAGCTCACTCTGGTGTCAAGACATGGTCCTTTGTCCTTTGTCCACAGAGTACTAGGAGCGTCCATAATTCCCCTGAGGAATGAGTGAGCCTGCAAGACCTAACTGTGCAGATAATAGAGCCCCTCAGCTCTATTGTCACTGTTGTCTTAAGCTTTATACCTTAAATAAATCCAGGGGAATTGTTTGAAGACAGATTAAAGCCTTTTTCAGCTGCAATAATCTATTGTTAAACCTAAAAATCTACTGGCGGGGAGATTATTTTAAATAATAGCCTTTCTAATAATAGAGAAAAATACTCATTCTTTTTATTAGTTATCATTTATTGTTTTGACTGATCACAGTTCTGTGAGTCCTATCAGTCAAGTTCACAAGAGGCTACTGTTAGGCTAGAAACACTTATGATACGGCCCATATGTACCTTCTGAATAAATATAAAAACAATAAAGCCCTTGTTTATATAGGAAGAGTAGTATAGTTACTATAATAAGGAACCTTTAGAATGTTAATCTAGCAATAGGATACTTTTGAAATAAAATCCTGCATTGAATTTGGTTACATAAAATGGTTTTAGAGTGGTATCCATGACGTCGGACAGCCCATCCTGCCAGCCATCTCCTACTCCCACCTGCCAGAAAGACCGGAGGAGGGACACATACTTATAGGCACGGCTGGACAAACTGAACTAAACTACACTCTTCTTTCCCTGTCCACTCTACCCCTCCTTGACCCCTGCTCTCTGAGCTCTTTTAATCCAGACCTTCCGTTGCTATAGCTTAGCACTTAATTATACACAGCAAGGACTTATGCGTTCACATTTGCTTTTGGTAGGCCCCTCACCTCCAATCACATTGCTGTCATCCTGATTCAGAGACCATATTCTTAAACTTCATAGTTAGCATGGTGCTAGGCATGGGGCCAACGAAGTAAGGGCAAGCAGGTAGATTTGATCCAACATGGAAAGCCAGTCACAGACTTGAATGGATGCCAGGGAAGCAGGGAGGCAAGGCATCAGTGCCTCAGATGAGGAAACTTGGCTGTTTCTTTTCTTTTCCTTCTCTCTTCTCCCTCTTCAGCTACCCCTCTTCCAATCCACATGGCAGATGCGGCTTATCAGACCTGCCTGCTCCTCCCAGATGCAATCAGTATCACTTAACAGTGGTGAAAAACTTATGGGGAATCCAGAGAAAATAATGTATTTTTGTCAAACAAATGTCATGTGACCTTGAGGACTATACCAATACATCTCTTAAATCATTATCTTTTTAATTTATCATTGAATTTGCTAATTCATTGACTGAGTCGCTCACCAAACATTATATGGAACTTCACAGTTTACAAAACAAACCCTCATTAGATACCTCCTGTATTCCAGGCTCTGTGCATATTTTGGAATCCAAACAGCTACAAATACTCATAGACTATTTTGCGGGTGTCTGCTGACTGGGAGGCATAATACAAAAATACATAGAAAAATATTTTTACCCCTGTTTTGAGGAAAATAAACTGAAAGTGTAGGGACCATTAGTCTAAGGGTGAGAGGTGGTGAGAGATTTTATTATAGACATAGGAAAGTTAAGGTAACCTGACAATAATGTGCAGTGAATTGAGCATGATGCACCAACCTCTTGGATACAAAGAATTTAGTCATTAGTAGGGAGCCGAGCTCCTTAATGGTATTGTTGACTGAGTGTGAACTGTGTTTAACGTGAGGTTAGAAACTCCAAAGGTCACCATTAGTGAAACATATCAGCTCTTCAGGGCCTTTCTTATAACACATTCCATATTTTGGACATAAAAAAAAAGCAGTTCTTGCTCTCATTTCAATGTAGAGACAAGATTAATTTCCACCAAGACTTTTTGGCCTTGGATTTGTATTAAGCAAGCCTTAGAAAAGCACTCCCCAAAATAGGGGGCCCACTCCCTGGCCCCCACACCAAACTTCCATACCAGCACTAAATTATGTCCAGTCCCCCAGAGAGATTCATTCACTCTGGGAGAGGGGAGTGCTGGGTATGTGGGATGTCAGTTTTGGGTGGAAGTGGGCTTCTTATTAACTTTGAAACACATACTACACTTCTAGTGAGAGGGAAGGAAGGGAGAAAGGGAGGAAAGGATATTCCAGAATCACTGAGGTGAGGGCACATATAAAGAGAAGGCTCCCCGGATTGTTCAGCAATGCACATGGGTACAAAAGGGTCCTTGTCTGGACTGTAGATACTGACTTGGGGCCTGGCCTAACCAATATGGCACTGTAAATATTCAGGGCATTAGCTCTGGATTGTATCTTCAATTTATTGCCTGTTTTACACTCTTTCCATTCTTTCCCTATCCTCAGCAGTTTGTTCTAAAAAAATTCTCTTTTAATTCATTGTCCTCATGTTCCTTTTCCTTTTGATCTATATTTATTAGCTGCCAAGTACATGCGAAGCACTGCAGGAATCATCAATAATGTCACTGCTAACTAGATGGAAAAATATCTGCTCATGGTTTCCCAACTCTCTACCCATTCACTGTTCATGGCTTCGATTTTTAGTCCATGAGGTGCCTTGGGACAAGGCTTTGTTCAACCCACACAGAACCCAAGTTTAGCAATGAAAGTCAAGCATCCCTGGAAACCCAGGATGTTTGGTCTGGGCAAACAGAGAGGGTTGATTACCCTAAACTCATCCAATTTCTCTTAGTAATTTCCTGAAGTCTATATAAAAAAAAAAGTCAAAGCAGGAACACTGTGTTTCTATACAAATCATCTAACACTCCAAATTTGCTTCCATCAGCTCCTCCCATGTAAAGATTCTGCATGGCTTCCTCTCTTTCCTATTGAGTCCCACTTCCTACAGCAACATAAACCTCTGCTCTGGTCTTGTGTTTCCATCTTCCTGGCCACGCTTCCTGCCCTCAGCATCATCCTTTACCCTTGGGCAACCTCCTTTTCTTCCCCCACCCATCCCAGTAAAAGACATTTGTCCAAGTTGTGAAGTCTTTTCAAACAGATGCTGCTGTGTGTCTTCGTGAGATGGCCTTGTCTTTCAGTCCGGAACTCAAGCTGTGGAGGACGCGGGCTTGTGTTGCCCAGATCCCTCCTCAAGCAGCAGGGGGTCACCAGCTGCCAACTCCTTCAAGATTTGCCTTACCTCAGGGCCTATCCTTCCCCAAGTGGCCCACATTCAGTTTCTGATCCATATAAGAATGTAAAGACCAGGTAATTCTGAGTTGATTCAGAACATTCCATGGGCCATATGCATTTGACAGCTGGTCTGTAGGGGTAGCTGAGGCTCGATGGCATCTGCATTATGGTTCACCCTCTCCATGTGTCCAGTCCACATTTTTCCCTTCCCTTCTGCAGGTATCCTAATTGTCTACCTCTACCCCATAACCCATATCCTAACCCAATCAATATACAGGCTCTATCTCAGTTTCTGCTTCTAGAGAGCCCAACTTGTGTCACTGCCTCAAACCTTGAGAATCTTAAGTACAAAAGGGAAAAGTGTGCATGGTTTCTACGTCTTCAATGCAATCTGTTTTCTCGGACAACTAGAACACGGAATCAGGGTGAGAAACTATGGGATATGCTCTAATACAGAAGCAACCCAACAGATCATCTGAAAGAAATACACTTAAAGCAGAGCAGCAGCTTGAAAAATTAAAGAAAATACAAAAAGTCAAATTATGCCAGCAGTTAAGTGTAATGCCCATAAACACTGACAGAGCACCGAGGATGTGCCAAAAGCCTCTCACAGCACTTCAAATGTCTTCATTCAGTTAAGCTTACGTTGTGTCCTTTCATTATCCCCATTTTACAGTGGGGAAACTGAGGCATACGCAGGTTGAGTAACTTTCTTAAACTTACACAGCTAGTGAGTGGACAGAGCTAGGATATTAACTCAAGGAGCTAAAAGTTCAAAAGCCTCCACCCAACAGTCACTATGTATGATGTGAATGCAGTGCATGTACTCTACGTGTTTATAAAGAGACTGAAGCAAGGGGAATCAGTGGGAAATCAGGCAATGAGGAACTTGAATACACACAGGACTCGGAGGGGCAGCTCAAATGGGACTTGCCAACAGCACATGACAGCAGAGACCTCGATTCTCTGGCCAGATTCTGGCCTAGTCTTTATTCTCTATAGGGCAGGAGGCCAGCTCAGGGTTGACTAGCCCAGGTCCATGTGTGGAGACAGATAAGTGCGTATACCTGGCTAGAGTAAAGGATTTGAAAGCAGAGATGCAGACAGCTCTTAACAGAAATAGGAAATAAAATTGTCTCAATGGAAGGGAAACAGTGATAAGATGAATGCCCTCATCCCGCTCATGGCAATAAACACTGCCCTTCACCATCAATTGGCTATATCAATATTTTGATGACCTTACTTTTTCCCTAGATAAGAACATCCTCTATGTTAAACTGAGATATACTCAGGCCCAATTTCAAACCTCCACGTTAACGTCCCCGTGGGTTTAACATATGTGCCTTTCTCTCTCTATTATGGTTCCACCATGAGAACACAATTCTTTTATTTCCCAGAAATATAGGATAAAGAATGCTGTAAGTATTTTTGGCTTCTGTACATGTCAACACACAAAAAAATAGAGATTAAATTGTTATCTTTTCCTGTTCTATCCAACTCTGGTGCTGCAGAGAAACCAGACAAACCAGTGAGCCCACTGTGAGCACATCAATCAAAAGTTCAGGTGCAAACCATGGATTCCTTCCCTGATACTCAGGAGGCCAAAGTTTCCCGGCTTCCCCTTGTGACCTGTTTGCTCACTCACAAGTTACTGCTAAGCTGGGATAACCCCAGTCACTGCTGCTTTTTAGAGATGAATTTTTAAACCACATTCTACCTTCTACCTCTCTGTGGGAGAAAAAAGAAAAGGATGAAAATAAATTTTGAAAAAAAATCCTACACTCCAAATTATTCATACTCCAAGTCTTTGGACGAGCAGGATCTAAATACTTGTACCTCTGTTTCTCTGAGCTCTGTGTATTATTCAGATGGATGTGGAAAACTGAACCCCAGGCTAGATGCCTATAAGGGAAACAGCTATTTTCTCTTTTACCATGGAAACCCTGTGCACAGTGGGGTGCTAAGAAGAAATGAACAGCTTTAATAACTTGGGGGGATGGCTGCCTCTACCTTAGCCAGCATAATGGAGTTACAGTGCAGCATAAATCATAGAGTCTAAAGCAGGCTGTCTCTTGAAGGCCCAGGGAAGCCTCTTACTCACTTAGAACAAATCAGCATGGTTTATTTCCAGGACTGTGTAGCATTTGCCCACAAGCTTTAATCACCTCTTGGTACCTTAGAATACCCAGTGTGCAGGTCCTCAGAGGTAAGGGAACATTGTGGATGGACTTCGGTTTTGCATGTGACGCTTGCATCCTGAATGCACATTCACACCATCAAAAATATTAGTCATTATTTTTTAAGATCATGTCTCAGGCATATGTGCAAGTATATGAATATATGACTCACGCTGAGTGTGTAATCAGTACAGTTTAAAGTCTCTCTCTCACACACACATACATCATACTCACCCACACCCCTCATACACACACATTTTAGACATATATAGATTTAAAATTATTTTAAACTCAATAACTATTTGCAATCAGTCATTAAAAAAGCTCAGCTGACATCCAGTTTCTTCCCTTTTCTTCCAACCCTCTTCCTCTTTCCCTTCCTCTTGCCCATCTTTCTCTTATGATTTAAAGTCAAGAACTCAATAATATCTCCATTAGTCCCAAACACTTACTCTTTTTCAGAACTCTGTTTCACATGGAATGACCTCATCCTAAGTTAATCCTCCATTGCTGCTAAAATAAATCTGTACTGAATGAGAACATTTGTTTTCCTCTCCCCAATATGAGTTTAAAAAATTTAAAAAGTAAACGCGGGAAGGAAATGTCTCCGAGGCATCTGGGCTCCTGGTGAATAGTATCAAAATGCTGCATGCTCGTAAGACATGGCTGGAGATGGTTATCTAATTGGACGTCTGCACCTCTTCCCCTCCTTGTCCACTTCCTGCTGTGCAGGATTCTTCCTCTGGAGAGTGAGCCCATTTAATTGGAACACACTGGCTAAGGCAGGCCCCTCTGTTCTGCTTAGTGGGATCTCATTGGCCTCCCCGAGGCCCAGGTGTTAGTTTGGGAATGCGTCCTCCCAGGGCAGGCATCTGGCCCTGGGTCCTTGGCAAACCAACTGTGACAGGTTCCTCCAACAGCTGCAGTGGCAGGCTGAGTTTCCAGGTGATTAAATAATCCGGCTTTCTGGCCTGCTCATGTGTCTGGATTGGAGCCATTCCCCTGGAATGGGGCTGAACCAAACACGGTTGTCTGTTCAGTGACTACAACTCAGTGGTTACAGGCTGAGTCTCCTCTGAAATTATGAAATATCCCCTTATCTTTCTCAGGCCACTCAAACCCAGAGTTATCACAAGCATGCCCTTGGAAATATGAGCTCCTCCATTGCCTGAAATGGAGCTGAAAGTTCATTTTTCATTGTAAATAATTACGTTTGATAGCTGTGCATTGAAAAGCAGGGGCTGATTCTAACACTGACTTGAAAATATTCTCTTCTTGCAATATCAGGCATGTCCATGCAGCACACATTCGACTACATGTGTACTCCAGATGAAGATACAGATCAAGAAAAGGTATACTCAATGTGTTTACATTTTCCAAAGACACAACACCATGTCCTGGAGAAATAATTAAAAAGGCTGCTTTTTGGTGAAGCTTAATGCTTCTGATATGCAAATACCAGTGGCCTCCCATTGAATAAAAACACAAATCCACAGCAGGTGGTGGTTTAATTTAAAGAGAGCTAAACTGCTGCAAGGGGACCCCATACACCAGTGATTTTTGATGTGTGGTCTCTGGACCACAGCGTTAGTGTCACCTGGGAGCCTATGATAAATGCAAATTCTCAGGCCCACCCCCATCTACTGTTTCAGAAACTCTGGGTACAACCCAGCAGTGGTTCAACAAGCTCTCCAGGTGATGTCAATGCAAGAAAAGTTTGAGAACTACTGCTCTAAGTGAAGCTGGGCTTGATAGGATCTCACCAAGGGACTGTGAGGGTTGTTCTGGAGACTTAGGCATGCATACTCTCTGAATCACTAGATCATGATCTACTCCTACTTCAGCTAGCTGATTCATGCTGCTACAAGTCTCTCCTAAAAGGTACTACTATGAGCTAATTCCCTGCTCACTCACAATTATACCCCCCAATACACATAGTGGTCATTAGCTGGTGATTTGCTGCAAGATATGCAGCTCCACAGACATCTAGATGTATCAATTCACCATTAAGTCCTACAGAAAATTCCTCCAAGGGAGAGACAAAATGTCCCCATTTTACAGATGGTGGAAATACAGGTTGCCAATGGTCTTTCAATTAAGACAAGATAAAAATAGTCCTGAGTTCATTCTTTGTTATAGTAAATGGCATATTTCTAGTCTTTCGGTCCAGTCAATCTGGTGCAAAATCAAAAATCCTAAGATACTTTTCTAAGCCTCGGCCAAGTAAGAGATTGGGATACAAATATACTGTTATTTGTTCAAAATGTCTCCAGTCAGCTGATATAAAATTTTCATAGACAAAATCATCTTGCAGAACAGAATCTGGGATAATAACCACTATTGACAAGAGCTTGTTGAAATAGACATCTTTATGCAATGTTAACAGGAGCTGTAAACTGGTACAACCTTTCTGGGAAGCTATTTGGCATATCCTATGACTTAGTAATTGGACTTCTTAGAATTGAGCAAAAGGAAATTGTCCACAGATGGCAAAAATGATTAATACGTAAGATATTGTTCTGTAATAATATTTTTAAAAATAAAGATAATTGTCTTTCTCTGCCTAACTTATTTCACTTAACATAATACCCTCTAGGTCCATCTGTGTTGCAAATGGCAAAAATCTAATCCTTTTTATGGGTGAATAATATTCCATTATATATACATGTATATATATATAATATATATATATAAACCTTTCTAAAGAGTAAGATGCCATTCTTTAAAAAATTATGGGTTAACATGCAATACACCAACAACATATTTCCATATGGAAATATATGGAAACACAGATATGTTCATTGAAAATGACTGAATAAAAACCACTGATATATTATGAAAAATTACAGTGTTTTATTATAATAAAACTAGGAAAAATAGCATCCCCATTTTATAAATAAGGGAACAAAAGGGATGTCATAAACGCTAGTGATTTTGTCCAGAATTACCTAATAGAGATCAAGGTCATGTTTGTCTGAATCAAAGTCCATCCTTTGCATATTCTATTGTCCACTGCTCCTGGTAGAGTAAGTGGTTACACATCATGGTTAAGAGGGGAATGCAAGCCTGGTTTCTTACTCTTGTTTACTGTCTATTGCAAGAAATAAACAAAATATCATCTTGTCATAGGTCATAAACCACTTCTATTTAGATTTGTTCCAACCACTTTAAGAAGCAGTGATAATAAAAATTGCAATTATTGAATTATAGTATGTGTGAAGCATGTGCTAATCATTTTGCTTATTAATTCATTTAATAGTTTTTATGACAACTCTATGTATTACAAGCATGATTTATCTTATTTAACAAATTAGGAAACTGAGCCTCAGAAGGTTTAAGTTTCCGCCCTGTACACACAGGTAGAAAGCATCAAAGTAAGAATTCAAGCGATCTCCTGGACTACAAAATCTGTGCTCTTCATTTCTTCATTCTGAAATATTTCTAGAGAAAAAAGATTTTTTCAGCTTCTTCCATCTCTTACTCTGGCATCAAGTTCATGTGTTTTGGCATAAATAGTATCTTGGCATGGAGCTCATCATTAAACAAGAAAAAGTGAGAACAAGCACTGTTGGCCCTTATAAGAGTCTGGGATTAAGTATGAACAGATATTAGAGATAATAGGCAGATCTGGCGTTTTCTCCTCAACATCTTTAGCACAGAGTTCGTTAAGAGCTGAGGGTTTCAATAGTAAAAGTTCATTCAGTTATAATTAACTCAGACCCTTAGTAGGACCCCATCGAATACTTAAATATTAATGACCAACTGAAGCCAAACATTCTCCTGTTATCTAAATGCCTGAGTCTCAGAACTGTCCAGCAGCTGCCAAAACAAGTGCCACATGACTGGCAGGCCAATAATACCCTCACTGAATCCTCAGTCGCTTCCTTTCCTTCTGTTTCCACTTCCTAGTCTGTTCCTAAACCTTGTGTACTTGACCTGGGCACTTAACTCCTTGCTCTCATTCACCCATAAGGCCTGATGCTTTATATGGGTGATTTACCATCATCTTGACTTCCTCCCTCAACAGCTACTCCCAATCGTTATAGGATCACATGCTATTATGTCAACTTCAGGAAAATAGGCACCAGAATATTCCTCAAGGTCTGGTGCTCCCAATGGGTTCTCATTCAGCAAATGGCTCCCACTTAGATGTGAAGCACTGTGAGAAGAAACCTAGCCAGTATTTGCTTTCTCTTAATCCTCAGAGCAGTGGTATGGGCAGATGGTGGCTATATCATGGTAAGAGATCTAGTGTAAAGTCAGTTGACACTAATTCCCTTTTAAGACAGCAATATCAAACACACACACACACACACACACACACACACACACACACACAGGTGCAATCTGCCTCCAAGAACTAGGCAGGTAATGCAAGTGAAGCCCAGAGTGGGGATACAGTAAGGAATGGTGAGGAGGGGAACTCTGATGAGCTGAGAAGTACATGGCCAGCCAAAACCATTCAAATGCATGGTTTCTTAAATACTTAGTGGGCCAAACAAAAGCAATCTGCAGAGCCAGTTCACAGTCACTGAATGGGATAATCCATTTTAGCCTTGACTTAACTATACTTCTATCAAAACCTGAATTCAGGAAAAAGCAGTGTGAACAGACTCACACCAGGCTACCATCAATGCCTGTGGAGTTCTCTTTGTTTCACTTCATGAAGCAATAGGCTGGCACCAACTTCGTTACATTATCAGCACATTTTTTAAGAACAGGTAGTGTGTAAGAACTAGAACTCAGGAGCCAGATTGCCTGGATCTGAATCCCAGGTCCCCCATTTACTAGCTAGGTAACCTTGCATAACTTACTTAATCACACTCAGATCTGCAGACAGTGGAGACTAATGGTACCATTATCTCATAGAGTTGTTGTAAATTACTTAGAACAATGGCTGGCACATAATAAAGGCTCAGTGTCAGATAGTAATCACTGTGTGACCAACCGAAATGCCTCAGTTCTGCTCCTGAGACGATAACCCGAGTACAACATACGCAGTCATCTTTCAGTTTGGCAAGGAATATTGGAATGGAAAAATATAGAACTAATTATGTCTTCTTGGGAAAGACATTCCTGTGGATGACAGAAGAGCAGTTAAATTTTGTACACACAGTCTCCACCTAAAAGGAAGGGTGGGAAAAGTCCTCAGGGTGGCAGAGGAGAGTTAGATAGGATTTGAAACTGGGTTGTCTCAGGATGAAATGTGGACAATATAGGGAAAGAGTTTGGCCCTATGCAACTTCCCTGAACCTTGAGAAGAACAAGGTGTTCCTTGCATCTCCCCACCCACATCTTCTGCTGTTATCATCTTAATTTTAAAACACCTTGCTATAAGCTTGCAACCCATGCCTCTCTCCCCTCAAAGCACCCTTGCTAGAAAATTGTCTTTTCCTCTCCAATTCTAACCAAAATGCCAAAATTTTACAAAGAAAGCAGTCTGATTTAGCGAATTCACAGGACAGAACAATTATTGAGCACCATGCCTGCATTTTAACGTTTACGCCCATCAAAATTTTTCAGTATCCCTCTATGGTATTTTTCAAACCACAGTGTTCAATTTATTGTTGATTAACGCAGTTTAAGGCATCCAGACCAGCATTTAATGAAATAAAGTATGTTCAAATGGAATTTAAAAGAATAGAAAATAGAGTGCATACCATGGAGTAAATATATCTATATCTTTGTCTATATATGTCAACAATGTCATAATGTGAAATGCATCTCTTAGCAAATGTCCATGACCAAAAGAGTTTAAGAAATACTGCTCTAATGGAAAATCCCATTTTCTACTGTTGCTTGGGTTCAGGCCCACAAGAGCGCATGATTCCCTTCTCATTTCTCCCTGCCTCCCTTCCACTTTTCCTTCCTTTCTTCCTTTCTCCATTCCTCGGAAAGTTATTGAGAGCCTACCGACAGCCAGACACTGCTCCAGGTACTAGAGATACAGAAGAAAACAAAACCGATAAATTCCCTATTCTCATCAAGCTCACGTTCTGAAAGGAGAAGTTAGGCAATAAACATAAAAAATATGCATAACATGTATAGTAGGGTTAAGTATTATGGTGACTAACTAGAAGCAGCATAGATAGAGGTGATATGATTGATCAGAGGCTCTCTCTCTAATATGACAGCATAGAAGCTAACTTGAGAGAAATGCAGAAACAAACCATGAAAATAGTTAGGGACAGATGTTCCAGACAAAAGGACCAGTGAAATGGAGTCCCTGAGATGATGATCTGCTTGGTGCTAGGAAGGAATGGCAAGAAGCTGGTAGGATTAGGGAGAGGACACGGGGGAAAGTGAGGATAGGAAATGAGATTAGGTGGTGGGGGTAGAGACGAGACTTAGGTTGTAGACAAAGTAAGGACTCTGGCTTAGACTTGAAACAAGATGTGAGACCACTGGTGTTTTGAGAGCAGAGGGCTAACATTTCCTGCTTACATTTCTAAAGAAACACCAGGGCTTCTGGGGCAAAGATGCACTGCAGAGAAGTCAAGGGGAACACTGGGACACCAGATAGGACTTTTTCTGTAATCCAGGGAATGACGTGATGCATGATAATGGCCAGAATAGTGAAGGTGCTAGGATGTGCTCAGATCTGAGTCATACCTTAAATTTTGTTGACTGATTGATTGATTTGAGGGGCGGGGGTGTGTGTGTGTGTGAGCAGTGGAGGAGGGGCAGAGGGAGACAGAGAACCTTAAGTAGGCTCCACACTCAGTACGGCAGATGGAGGACTTGCTCATGACCCTGAGATCAGGACCTGAGCTGAATGAAGAGTTGGATGTTCAACCGATTGCAACCACCCAGGTACTCTCTGGAATATACTTTAATGTAAATCTGATGAAGTAAATAGAGGTGAAAGAAATTAAAGAGCCGTGAATAAATCCAGGAATTTTACCTGAGAAATCTGAAGGATAGAGTTACCTTTCCTGAGAGGGAGAAGCCTGCAGGAGAAGCAGGTTTCAAGAGGAAATCAGGAGTTGTCCTGAATATGTAAAGCTGGATGCCTATTAAGTATCTAATTGGAGATGTCCAGAAGGTCACTGGACATAACGAGCCTAGTATTCACAAGCAAGATCCAGGATGGAGATCTAGATTGGGGAGTTGTCAGTATATAACTAGTATTTAAAGCCAGGAGGCTGGATGAGATCACCAAGGAAGTGCACATAAATAAAGAAGAAAAGATATTCAGACAGTGAGGTAATGTTCAGGCACATTATAATCTTCATGCCCACCAGATGGCCAAAGCCCCTTTCTATGTATGTAGGAAGCTGTACAGAAATATCTGGACCGCAGCATCAGGAAGGCTGCCACTCTTGCATTCAGTGGTCATTGACTGCCTACTGGTGCCTGGCAGACGCGGCACATTGAAAGAAGAGGCAAAACCATGATGCCTTGAGGAAAGAGAAGACACTTGCTAATGTACACGAAACTCAAGCTGACTTTATTTCCACAGATAAAGAAGTTTCTCACTGCTGCCTGGACAATGCATGGCCAGGTCAGTGTATATACGGAAGAACACCGGTGGGCTGGGCTAAAGCCCATCCCAGTTCCTGCAGGCAGCACACTGCACATCCTTCTCCTGCTTCCCTCCTTGTGCATCATCCTGCCTCACCTCCCTGAACTGCAGAACGTTCCTGAAGGAGTGGTCACTGGCTGGACCTGGTGAACGTGCAGCTTTTTCACTTCTTTCTCCTGAGCATCCTTCTTTCACCTGTTTTAGCAAAAATTGTGGCTGATCAAGCTTGGGGAGGGTGGAAAGGCAATCCTAACAGCCACAGGGAACCACTAAACCTAATGTCAGGGCAATAATAACCCAAAAGGAGAAGGAACTGGGGAATTCTCATTTTGTGAATTGTCATAGGTCTTTGAATACCATTGCCTAAGACATAGTGATTGCTCATGGTCACCCTTTCTGGAGGACAAATCACTCTTTTTGCCAAGCTCTTCAACTCACTGAAGCAGAAACTGTTCTAACAGTTTTTTTGACTGCCTCTCATGGTTCGGAGCATTTGTTCACAACATATATGGCACAGTGAAGGTGTGGGAAGTGTGTGTATGAGTGTGTATATACGTTGTGAGTTTGAGCGAATAGCACATGTTGGTGTATGAGTGCAGGAGCGTGTATAAGTGATTGTGTGAGGAGTATAGGTGTATATGTGATGGTGTGAGTGTGAGAGCCATGTGTGTTATGAGCGTGCATAGTGATGTGTGAATGTATACGTGAGTATGTACATGTGTCCATGTGTCAGAGTGTGGGTAAGTGTGTGTGTGAGTATATGATGGTGTGAGTGTGAGACCCATGTGTGTTACGAATGTGCATGGTGGTGTGTGAGTGTATATGTAAGCATGTGCGTGTTACAGAGTGTGAGTGACTGTGTGTGTGTTTATGTCTCTCCCTCTGAATCTATGTCACTCCTGTGCTGCAGCCCAGACTGCAGAGAAGCTGTAATAAAGCCAAGACTCACTTGGCGGGAACTTCCTACCCCTCTTGGAAGATAAAGTAGGGACTGCACGTCAGGTGGGGCAATGAATCATTATTTAGATCCCAGTGATCAACATTAAACCAAGAGCCCAAATAAACAGAGGGAGCTAAGTTTGGGGCCTCATAAAGCATTTGGATTGCTGGATTTCCCTTCCTGATGAGGCGGTGTGTTTGCCAACTGAGGGTTCGTGAAGTCACGTGTCTCAGAGAACAGCTGCCCTATTCTGCTGCCAGGGGAGCTCTGCTGTCTCCTCCCCTTTCCAAATAATTCAAGCATCTCCCCCAGCATTGGGAACACAGGTCCACATGTTTCCAGGCAGGAGGGGTAGAGCAGAGTGGGGTGCAAGCAGTTGTCAGAGGCGGGAGGGAAAGTACGGTCTGAAAGTCCTGGCCCTCTGCAACGCTTTGGAGAATATTTGGGCTGCAACTGTCACTGTTGGCACCAGGCTCCAATGCACTCAGATAGAGGGCTCCTGGGCTACATTAAAAAAAAAAAAAGAGGTGAAAACACCTGGACCCAGCTTTGGAATCTGCAGAGAACTTTTACATGTAACAGACCTTTTGTTCGTCTTATCCACATTGAAAAATGAACTGATCCTCAGAAAAAAATAGTGCAACAGGAGCTGTCTCAGAAATGAGACTCATGCCCAGGTCTTTAATCTGTTTTGCTAATTTTTATCATAAAGGTAACACAGGCTTTTGATGAGGATTTTCTCCAAACTATGCAGAAGAGTTTTTTTTAATAATAAATTTATTTTTTATTGGTGTTCAATTTGCCAACATACAGAGAATAACACCCAGTGCTCATCCCGTCAAGAGTATAAAAGTTAAATAAATAAATAAATAAATAAATAAATAAATAAACAAACAAATAAATAAATCCCTCTCTTCATTCACAGAACTTCAGAAACATCTTCAAGCATAATTGTCTATTGCTACCTGTGTCTTCTATTTCCTTCCCAAAACGGTCAATCCTTTGCACACAAATACAAATTTATCCTTTCAAAAAAAAAAAACAAATTTATCCTTTCAAAAATATAAATAGTATTATTTTATGTACACATTCACGTGGTTATAAAACATTTTACACTTGACAATATACCTCGTATAATTTTCACATGCATATATACTATCTACACAGAATTCGCCTGAACACATGCATCCTATTTTATTTAACCAGTTTCTTGCTGATGAAGGTTTAAATGCTTTCAAGCCTAAGTCTCTCAATTGCACTTAGCTGGCCTTCTTGCTAACAAACTATGGTGCACTAGTCAGATAATGAGAGCTCCAGGTCAGCCTCAAGCAAAATAAAAGTTATTTGCGTGTGTAAGTAGTTTTTTATTTATACAACACCTAATACCACCTAAGGCTTAAGACCTTCACGCTTATATCTCTCCTCTCTGAATCTTTCTCATTGCTATGCCCTTGAACTTTTCTCCATCCCCTATCAAACCCCAGAATTGCTAGCAGTGAACTAGAAAACAGTTTCTTGACTTCCTGTACATCTTAGACTTTGCCTGCATACTCACAACACCAGGAACAATTCATTGGAATACCAATAACAACTGGATAGCACAAAGACCAAACTGCTCACTGAATTTTTCAGTTTCAATCATTGATCTGATGTCATGTAACACATAGAGAAATATGTAGATCAATAGCTCCTTACTTTTTAAAAAGGTATCTTTGATTTTCTTTCTAATACACTTTGCCTGCCATGGCCTTTTATAAAAGGGAAACATTTGTTTAATTGTTTGTTTGAAATGAGTATAAGATTCCTGTTTAGGTTTTGAGGAGAAGTGGTTTTTATTTTTCTATTTGTCTGCAATGCAACCATTTGGAGACTTTAAGTTACAGTTTTAGGAACATACCCAGCTGTGTCAGGAACTGAATGGGGATTCATTTAGCTTAAGCCTTGTTCTCAACCTCGGTCCAGGCCCCAAGAGGCAAAATATACAGTATCTTTGTAGCAGAAAGCAGCTGAGTCACTCCTGTTAGAATAATTTCCAATGACATCTGTGAACTGTGGGCAGTCGGGCCCTGGATTATCTTCCCTGAGGAGGATTGAATAGTTCACAGTGGTTATAAGATAAACAATCATTACTACCATAATTCTAAGTAGATTAACTCCCGACAAAGCTGAAGCAGAATCCACAAGGGAAGCCCAGAACTTCTTTTTAAAATTTATTTAAACGTTTCACGTTACTCCATAGATATGTGTATATAAATTACATCTGTGTGTATGGTATAATTTTCTTGGCCATCTTCACAAAAGAGAAAGAAAGAAGGCGCCCTGATCAGCTATGTAGTATGGATGAAGGTTCCTGGACTTTGGAATTTCCTGACATTTTCAAAAAGCAGTAGGATAAACCTCAGAACCAGAGGTATCTTCTATTTACTGCACTTATACACAAAAGAGTACTTTAATGCCCAACAAAAATTTAACTTTTAAAATGGATTCTTTATGATATTGAAAACCTTCTTATTTACAAAAACTTTCTGCATTATTTTTATTCCTATCCTTCGGCCAGAGGATGAGGAAAACCAGGACACTAGTGGACTACCATTTGGGTGCTACAGTATGACAACTGGCCACTCATTAGCTCTTGGGTCTTGTTTTCTTGCTTCTTGTTCATTTATCATTCCCAGCTTCAATTTCCTCTTCTGTGAACTAGAGACAATGTGAGGACGAAATGACATACCACACATGCAGAACACAGCATGCGGCGGCCCCAGAGTAGCCTTCAGCACTGTCTCAGATGAACTCTTGAGGCACTTCCCTGGTGCATCTGCAAACAGTGTGTACGCACACCCCGGGCAGGTCCCCTCCCAGGAAACCAGCCAGGACACCAGACCCATGCAGAGCTTATGGAGAGATACAGTGATCCATACAAGCTCTACTTTCTCCCTCACCCCCAATCTTCTCCAGTCTACAACTGGTAAATAAGTCCTCCCTCTGCAATGTCCCTCAGGGTTACAGAACAACCACTTTATGTGGGGCCAGATCTTCCTCAATGGGTGGATGAGGGCAATAGATTCAGGAGGGGTTGTTACTGTTGTTGGGTCTCCATCAGGCAGATGGCTGGATGGCTGGGTGCTGGTCCCATCTCCATCACAGGAAGAGACGACTCTAGATGTCTTGTTGGAAGGCTGGGGAGAGATGCCCAACTCAAATGAGAAAGCCCCTCTCCCGTTCTCTCTCGCAGGTGCATACGCACACCTGGCTGCCTGGACCCTCTTGCCTCTCCTCTTGGGGCTCCCTGGCCTGCTGCTGTTGCAAGATGAACAAGCTCATCTGCCTAGTGAAACCGCGACCGCCTAGAGTCTGAAACTGTGATTTTTTTTTTCCTTTTTGGATCTTCAGGGCCTAGAGTTGTGCCTCCAACCAAGTAAGTACTCAATACATCTTGAGTGAGGTGAAATTGAAGAGCCATGTAAAAGGAAGGAGTTTCTAGTTCTCTGATTCCCCTGATATCACCAAACCATATTCCACTGCCCCTGTTTTCTCATCCATAAGACAGAGATCATTATTCTCACCTTCCTTCTCTCCCAGGGTGTTGTAAAGACAGAACAAACTGGATCAATTCTAAAGAAACTAGGACAAAGCTCTTAAAAGGGGTAAGAAACAACATAATTATTTTAAGACCTGAAGAGGACATTTCACATCACTTCATCTCTATGGATCACAATACTGCTGAGTCGCTGAGATTACTCATTACCTCATGCATACTTTCATTCATTCATTCTACAAACACATGCTGAACGGAAATGTTGAGTGAGGTGACATCCTCCCCCTCAAGGAGCCAAGGGTCTTATGGCAGAAACCAATGAGTAAGTAAATACCCACAAGGCAAAGGAATTTATGCTGTGACAGGCACCATCTCAGATGCCCCGGGGGCAATGGGGACACCTAACACCACTTTCTATGCAACTTGGCAGAGAGATGACTCCTAGTGGAGAGAGCAGGAGTTGAACAGAAAAAGCTGAAAAGAAAGCCCCTCCCAGCTGAGGGTCAGTGAGGTCAAAAGCAAAAAGAGAAGTTGTTTGGTGCAAATTGATGCTCTGTGGCTGAGATGGTTTTTTTTTTTTTTTTTTTTTTTTTTTTTTTTTGCATTGTTTTGTTCTGTTTTATTAAATGTTTGTAGTGAGGCATGCAGTCTCCAGTTCATCCAGGGCCTCAGCACTACTCTCTACCTCACCCTTACTTGCTGCTTGTCTGGTTGTTGCTGTTGTTGTTTTGGGTTTTTGTTTTGTTTTGTTTTAACATTGCCAGCCTGAGTTTTGATGGCATTTAAGTTGGCTAAGCCAGGGACCACGGAGGTGAGGCCAAAGGGGTAGGCAGGGGGGATGGATTGCAGAGGTCTTGGTGGGCTATGTTAAGAGGCCTGAACTCAACCCTGCCTTTAACATGCCACAGAAGGGTTTCGAGCACAGGAGCAACTTGGTGAGATTTCCTTTGCCAATCGGGGTCACCAGATCTTTTCTGTAAATGGCCGGATAGTAATCATTCTAGGCTTTGTAAATCATACAGTCTCTGCTGCAACTACCCAGCTTTGCGATGCAGAGTGAGAGCAGCTACAGCCGGTGTGCAAACAGAGTAGCATCGCCCCGTTCCTGGAAGGCTTAGGTATGGACACTGAACTGCGAGTTGCATAGACTTTTCACATGAAACAAAATATTGTTCTCTTAATTGTTTCTAACTATTTAAAAATGCACAAACCGTTCTTAGCTTGTGAGTCACACAAAAGCATACGTAGGCAGATTTGGCTGGTCCCTTAGTTTGCCAGGCCCAGTTTTAGAAAGGTCATTCTGGAAGCAGTGATGAGGATGGTGACATTGCGGGGCTAAAGGCAGGGTTGGCACTTAGGAGCCATTTGCAATGTGTGCGACATGATGGACAGGCTCCAGTAGAATGGAGAAGGGTGGACAAGCAGCTTGGAGAAACTGTGATATTGAGTGTGGGAGATACGATCAAGGGTAACCTTCAAGTTTCTAGCATATTCTAGCAGTTAATATTCATATTAACCAAGAGAAACCAAGAGAAGTAGGTTCTGGGGCAGATGGAAACAGAAGCTTCTCCCTTAAATGTGGGGCCCTCTTTGAGGAGTGTATGGGACATGAAGGTAGAAATGGGTAAAGCCGTTCCACCAACTAGAACCATTATGAAAAATAAGCAAACACATCACAGACTTCAGTGATGGAGGGGCAGGAAGGAGGAACCTTGTCAATCCCTCTGCCTCAGAAACGAGGCCTTGCCTTAGACCCAAATCATCTGGGACCAGAGAGCATGCTCCTTCCCTGCAGGAGATTTAACCTACAGCCTTCAGGCAAAACACCAGCTGGTTCTCTCTCCTTCTGCTGCAGGAGAAATGGAGGCCTGCAGGCAGGAACCCCTGTGGGTGGCCCCTGGGAAGCTCAGTTTGCTCATCTTCATGAAAATCACTGCTTGACAAATTTGCTCCCCTAAATGAGTTGCCAACAGTATACTTG
This sequence comes from Canis aureus, assembly GCF_053574225.1. NCBI lineage: Eukaryota > Metazoa > Chordata > Mammalia > Carnivora > Canidae > Canis > Canis aureus. The sequence goes on from NC_135630.1 coordinate 43,152,170, forward strand.
GGAAAAATCACATGGAAGATCTTAGTGTCTGGTCTGTGATTATCTAAGGAGTGACCACAGCTTCCACAATGGCAGAGGGTGGGAATTAGCTTAAAGCAATGATTCTTAAAGTGTAGTACTCAGACTAACTGCACCAGCATCACCTGAAGACTTGAGAAAATGCAGATTCTTGGGCTTGAGCTTCTCCCCCACCCCCAAGACCTACTGAATCAGAGACTATGGGGGTGGGTTCAACCACTTGTGATTCAGTAAGTCTTCAAGGCGATTCTGACGGATGCTCAAGTTTGAGAACCACTAGCCTGAAAGCAGTGGCCTCTGCTGTCCCTGTCCTAATCTTTGACTCCCCTGCCTGCCCCACTTCCTGCTCTGGCTCATTGTGACAGCTGCTGTCAATCCCTCCAAGCAATGTGCTCATCTCCGGAGCTGCAGCAGAGCACTAGCGGGTAAGGAAGCCTTGGGTCCAGGGATATAAGATGGACACTCTACCCATCTGGATAAAGGGGGAGGGAAAGGGCCCTAAGTGGTGTTGTGGTTACCAATACAAACTCCAGAGTCAGACTTTGTGAGTGGGGATTTCTGTCTATCACCTGTAATGCAGGATAAGCTCAGAAAAATTATTGAACTGTGCCCACTTTCCTCACCTCTGTAACGGGGACACTAAGAGTACCTGGCTCATCAGGTTGTTGTGAGGATCACATGAGGTAATATTTGCAAAGCACATTTAAGAGTGCCCAGTGCCAAGTGGCACAGGGGTGCCCTTTACTATTACTTTTATGCCAGAGAGACAGCATCTTCCACAGGCAACGCAACTCATAATGCATCACAGGTTCTTGGGGAAACCATGTTCTGAAGATCTCCTAGAGGGACGCCTGGGTGGCTCAGCGGTTGGGCATCTGCCTTTGGCTCAGGGTGTGATCCTGGGATCCAGGATCGAGTCCCACATCAGGCTCCTTGCACGGAGCCTGCTTCTCCTCCCTCTGCCTGTGTCTCTGCCTCTCCTTCTGTGTCTCTCATGAATAAGTAAATAAAAGTTAAAAAAAAAAATGAAGATCTCCTAGAAAACTTGATCTTCCTGGCAAGTTTACATGTTTCTCCAAAGTCCTGGATGAAGCTCTGAATTGATGAAGCAGGTTGGCCAAACATCTCTGAGAATGTTCCTTTCCTTCTCTAATTCAGAGGGCTAAATGTGAAGCAGACCTCACGAGCCCTCCCCTAAGACTCATAAGCTGACCTTAGCCCCACAGCTGTCACAAGGCCAGCGCTCCGATGGTGGACAGGAAGTGAGTCAAGCACAAGAAACGTTCTCCCTGAACAAGGTCCCAGTTGCTTTAATTTGCACCTGGTGGTGACCTTTCTCCCAAATCGCCCCTGGCCCTCCCCAAGTGGGTAAGCCGGAGACCTCCCAGAGAGGTGGCCTGCACATCGTACCTGGTGTCTAGGATTCTGACTAGGATGTAAATGCAGGAAACGGGGATAGTATGTTAGTCTCCTAGGGCAACGGGAATTACAACAAATTGGATGGCTTAAAACAGAAATCTTCCTTTTCTCCCTTGGTTCTGGAGACCAGAAGTCCAAAACCAAGGTGGTGGCAGGGCCATGCCCCCTCTGAAAGCTCTAGGGAAGAATCCTTCCTTGCCTCTCCCTGGTGTCTGCTGGTTGCTGGCAATCCTTGACAGTGTTTGGCTTCTGTAGCTGTCATTCCAAACTCTGCCTGGGTCAACTCGTGGCCTTGTCCCTGTGTGTCAGCATGTGTCCACATCTCCCTCTCTATACAGACACCAGGCATTGGACTGAGGGCCACACTAATCCAGTAGGACCTCATCTCAACTTGGTTACGTCTGCCAAGATCCAATTTCCACATAAGGCCATATCCACCATGTCCAAGGTGACTCAGGGTAAGACCTCGACATACCCTGTTGGGGGGCACGATTCATGCCACCACAGATGACAGGTGTTTCATCGAATGTGTGGACTTAGAGCTGTCGGATGTGGGGTGTGTGAGGGGCTGTGTGAGAACTGAGGTCCTGACCTGCCCACTTGGCACTGGGCACTCTTAAATGTGCTTTGCAAATATTAGCTCACGTGATCCTCACAACAACCTGATGAGCCAGGTACTCTTATTGTCCCTGCTACAGAGGTGAGGAAAGTGGGCACAGGAGTGTGAGGTCAGTTAGCACCACCTTCGAGGGAGAGATGGGGGAGGCTGAGGGGCTCTCTGCCAGGGGTCTGCTTCACCCACCCGGAGAAGGCGAGAGCACAGAGGAGTGAAATGCCTGCATGGGATGTTCAGGTGGAGAATCTGGGACTTGAGCTTGGCAACAGGAGGGTGCCATCTGACTTTTGAGTCCCTGCTAAATGCCAGGCACACTGGAGAATTGGATAATGCATACATTATCTTGCATATAAGACACAGTTCACTGACTTCAAGGCAGGCCTGGCCTTGATTGTGTTGACAGAAAAGGGGAAGAGGCAGAGAGGAGAAGGGCAGGCAGCGGTGGCTGTGGGAACCTGAGGCTCTGGGAAGCGTGCAAGGCCCCTATTGCCCTCCAAGCCTGGGACCCAGGGTGTGAGATGCTGGGACTCAGGAGCGTCCCCACATGCGTCTGCCGGGAAAGCCTGTCCAGTGCCCCCAAGGGCATGAAATGAGAGATGGGGAGGGCGCAGGGGATTTCCCACTGCCTCTAGGGAAGAATCCAATCTGCTTCTCCAAGCCTAGCAACGGTTTTAAAGCCAATCAGTCACACCCCCCGTGGTGAGGTGAGGGGCTGCCAAAAGACTTCTGAAGAGTCAGAGCAGAAGCCGCCTTTGTGGGACTTCTGACTGGCTGGGGCTCAGCTCCAGGCCTGGGTCTCCCTCCAGCCTCAACAGTGGGCCGCGGCCCAGTGAGGAGGGAATCTCCGAGGGGCCTGAGCCATTGTAGGCCCTGCCGCCCCCCCCCACCCCGACGGTTCTCAGGACAATCAGCTCATCGCCAGGATAGCATTGAGCCGGCGCACAGGAGGCCAACCTGAGAACGAGTAAGCTTGTTTTTGCCGACATTTAATAACAGATCTTGCAGAAACTCATTTCAGCTCAGGAATCAATTGTTCTAGTGCATATATCCAAGGGGGCCGAATCTGCAGAAGAAATGGGTTTGATTCCACGAGCATTTGCCTGATAAAAGATTTCTCTTCTGCTTTCTCAAGCCCACAGTTCAGTGGGAGAGGGAGGGAGGGGAGAAACAGGGCAAGAAGTGTGTGTGGTGGGGGGAGAGACGGAGAGACAGAGAGAGAAGGGGGGGGGAGAGAAAGGGTGGCCTCTGGGGACAGAGTGAAACACTTCACTCTTGGCGCACACTGTGGCAAGCACACAAAACCTTTTTTGTTCCGGGGCCAGACCCCAAACAATGGGCCATAGGGACGCCTTTGAGAAAGGCTCACGTGCCCACTGAAGCAGAGCTGACCACGTTAGGAGCAGGGAGCCCAGGAGTTGGCCATAAATTGGTGGAAAATGAAGCTCCATTATAAATCCCCTCCACGGGACGCATCGTTGGCACCTCTCCCTCTTGAGGTGTGGCATTTTCACTCTTGATTCGAGAAAAGGTCCCATTCCTGGGAGGCAGTGGGGAAAGGTCTTTACTCCTGGGTCCTTCCTGAGAGATGAACCGCTGGCAGCAGCAGCAGCAGCCGGGCCGGGCCGGGTAGAGGCCTCGTGCGCCCTCCAGGCTGCAGCAGGAGGGGTGGAGGGGCAGAGAGGCCCCGCTCTGAAGGGGTCCCTGGGGCAGGTGTGCTCACCTTGAGGCAGGTGTGCTCACCTGCGGGGCTCCCCGCCTGCCTGCAGGTTGGGCCCTGGGCCTGCAGCTCCAGCTGCTTTCTCGCAGGGCCTGCTTGTGCATCCTCTGGCACCCCCAGTTTTTCCCTCTGTGCTCAAACTCGGTTCACACGGGGTTCCACCTCACGTGTCCCCAGGCCACCGCCTCTCCTTCAGTCACCCCAGCACCGCTGCCTGAGGCTGATGCGCGTCTACCCGGTTCCACCCGCGTGCAGAGCGCTGGGGCCACGGGCTGCTGAGCACCCGGAGGGCGGGCGATGGGCTCGGGCCTCTTCCAGTAAGAGGCGGCTCGCCTTGCCTGCCAGCCTCTCAACGGATGACCTGGGAAGTGCGTTCACTCAGCCACCATTGCCGGACTGGGGGACCAGCAAGACTCACCCATCAGTCATTCATTCCACAAGCACCGCTGAGTTCCAACACAGCCCTCGGCTCGGTTCCTGGCGCTCGGAATACAGTGGCGGACAAATGCGATTCTGTTCTTCAACCCCTGCCTTGAAGGCTTTTTTTTGTAATTGGAATTCAATTTGCCAACATATAGTATAACACCCAGTGCTCATCCCGTCAAGTGCCCCCTGAGTGCCCGTCACCCAGTCACCCCCCGCCCCACTTCCCCTTCCACCACCCCTAGATCGTTTCCCAGAGTTAGGAGGCTCTCATGTTCTGTCTCCCTCTCTGGTATTTCCCACCCCTTTTCTCTCCTTTCCCCTTTATTCCCTTTCACTATTTCTTATATTCCCCGAATGAATGAGACCATACACTGTTTGTCCTTCTCCGAGTGACTTACTTCACTCAGCATAACACCCTCCAGGTCCATCCACGTTGGTGGATATTCATCCTTCCTAATGGCTGAGTAATATTCCACTGTATATACATAGACCACATCTTTATCCATTCATCTGTCGATGGACACCGAGGCTCCCTCCACAGTTCGGCTATTGTGGACATTGCTGCTATAAACATCAGGGTGCAGGTGTCCTGCCGTTTCACTGCATCTGAAGGCTTTTTTAAAATGCCAGGGTTCTGAGGCAGAGACACGCCTGGCATGCTCTGGAGCAGATAGCAGGCGAGCGTGGCCCGAGTAGAGTGCAAACAGTGGCCCGTGGGAAGCAAGGACCTTAGGCAGAGCTCAAGTCACAGACCCAGAAGACAAGGGTACAGTTGATTTTATTCTACCAACAATGAGCAGGAGGGTGCAGTCACCTGAATAATGTTGTGAGGTTTTGTTTTGTTTTTGAAGATTTTATATATTGATTTGAGAGAGAGAAAGAAAAACAAAGAGAGAGCACAAGCAGGGCAGGGGCAGAGGGAGAGGGGGAAGCAGACTCCCCGCTGAGCAGGGAGCCCTGAGGCAGCGCTGGATCCCAGGACCCCCGGATCATGACCTGAGCCGAAGGCAGATGCTCAACCCACTGGGCCACCCAGGTGCCCCCTGAATAATGTTTTTTAAATATCAATATATCTGCCCTATGGAGAACAGATAGCAAAGGAGCAAGAGTGGATGAGGGAGGTCAGTGAAGCGGCCACTGTAGAACTACCTATTCAGTGCAGACAATTGTAGGAAATGCCTTAAGAAAGCCGATGGGAATGTTTGGAACTGGATTTCTAGGTATGCTGATCACAGAGGAGGGGGCATTCGGGCTGAACCTTAAAGATTTTGGCACACAAGGAAGAGAGGAATTAAGATTCTATTCTGAGGACGCCTGGGTTGGCTCAGGGGTTGAGCATCTGCCTTAGGCTCAGGGCGTGATCCTGGAGTCCTAAGTTTGAGTCCCATGTCAGGCTCCCTGCATGGAGCCTGCTTCTCCCTCTGCCTATGTCTCTGCCTCTCTCTGTGTGTCTCTCTTGAAAGCTTCTCTTTTGGATGATGAACAGTGAGGTGATTTAGGAGATGGGGTCAGCCAAGGGTGCTGGAAAAGCCAAGGTTGTGAAGGCCAGACAGTGAGGGCCTGAACACTAGGCTGAGACACTTGTCCTGTGTTCGGCAGGTGAGAGAGCCACAGGGATCATTCAGGAGGAAGAACACAGCGATCTCTAGGAGCAGAGCTTAGAGCAGGGGTCAGCAGACGTTAACTGTGAAGGGCCAGCGAGTGACCAGTGTAGGTAGGCTCTGCAGGCCACAAGTTTTCTCTTGCAGCTGTTCAACTCTGCAGCCCTAGACAAATACATAAACAAATGAGCATGGCTGTGTTCCAGTCCAACCTTTCCCATAAATGTAGGCCACTTGGGGGGCTGATTCTAGTTTGCCGGTCCCTGGATTAGAGGAAGGGAGAGAAGTTACCCAGCCACGGAGGGGATCTGGGGGGTGGGTTAGACTAATGAGAGAGAGATGTGAGAGGCATCGCTCAGATTGTCAGGAGAGGGGGCAGAGGAGAGGGAGCTTCATCACCCCCAAATTTCTAGAATCAGGCAGAAGGGCTTTATTCACCAGCTAAGATAGAGAGCAAGCAACAGGCAGGAGGAAGCATGGCTGCAGAAGTAGACAAGCTACCCTCCCCCGCATACGCATACATGCAGAGGAGGAGAGAGTGAAGGGGAGGTCGCATCTGTCTCGGCCGGACAGTCAAGAGATACAAACCAGGACGTCAGTTGAGAAGCAATGAACAGAGGCAGGAGATGACCTGCAGAATGATGCAGCCCCAGGGGAGCTCCCAGAAAGGTGTCTGTCCCCTCGAGGCAGGCTGGAGGTACTGATGGCTTTAGGGATTTTATCCATTGCAGGGTTTCTCCTGCATCTAGTTCTGCTGCCCTAGCATTAGGTAGCACCTGTTTCCTGAGCGCCTACCAGCTATTTAAGGGGCCGTGAAAGACCGTTGGGGGCAGTCTTCACTGTAACTCACAGGAGAGGCAAGAGCCACCGAAGGGCCATGGGCTGTCCAGCTCACTATTGTGTCTGGAAGTGCTGCCCTGGAGGAAGGAGGTGCCTGGAGAGGCAGGGAGGGCAGTGAGACGTGTCCAAATGGGGAGAGAAACAGGCAAATCAGCCAATAACAGCAACGGGCAAGCCTAGCCAAGCTAAGGACAGCCAGTTCTTAGGCCATTACATAATTAACATTAGAACTCATGGGAGAATTTTCATTTTTCCCTTTTGCCCCTAGTCCTACTGTACGTGCTCTTGTTGAGAGGCAGCAGAGCGCAGCAGTGAGTTCGAGTGGCAAGCTCCCCAGATGATGCCGCTCCCCCTTCCGGGACTCGGTCCACTCCCTCTGCAAGCAGGCTCAGGATAGAGCCCACACATGACAGGGGTGTGGTCCTCTAACCCTCAGGATGCATGCAGGGCCCACACCACACCGGGCTTGGGGCAGGATGCCCTTTGCCAGAGCTCACCTCCGGGTGTCCCTTACTGCTTCCGCTGGGGCCCAGGCATGAGGGAGCAGAGCAGGGCTAGAGGTCTGCAGGGCCACCTGCTCAGCACTGAGGGCTGGCCCTTCCTCTTTCTCTCCCTCTGCACCTTACCATGAGTGGAACAAAGGAGCATCTCACAGCCACCACGATGTACCTCCCTGGGCCCGTGCCTTTCTGGGACAGATATTTTCCTTCACAAGATTGAAACTCAACAGGTAGACAGCATTTTGCAGTTTTTAATTAATACAGATTAATCTACCTCCCAGGGCTGTTTGCAGTATTAATCCCTAGCCAGTGCCTTAAGCTCCTTAGCAGGCAGGCACTGTGTTCTCACCAAGTAAGCTGGACGGGATCCCAAAGCCCCGTTCCCCCCGCCGCTGCCCCCATCTCATGTACCGGCCTCCTCGCTCCCTGTAATTTGGTTGGTTGGGCCCTGTGAATTTGGGTTTATCCTCTGCCTGGTGCAATTATGTGTGAAAATCCTTGATCCTCGCCTCTGGCAAGGGGCGGTAAGGGAGATTTGTGTGGTCTGGGGACTGAGCTGGGGTTCAATCCTGCCGTGACTCCGACAGTTGAGGTTGTGGTCTCTGACCTCCTCGGTGGGTTCCTGAGCCACTCATGGGGAGGGGTGGGGTGAAGACTTGGTGGGAGGCACACAGAAGGGCAGAAGGAATAGAGCTGGAAAATACGGATGGATTTGATAATTTGGTGGAATAGCCTGAAACCAGAGTCCCTGAATTAGTCATAGGGCCTTGTTTAGAAATTGCAGTAAGAAATAACTCTGTTCATTGATTTGTGAAAGCTTGTTATGTATAGGGTAGGTATATCAATATAAATAATTTGCATTTGGGATTTTGCTTAGCTTAGTGCTTTGCTTTCGTTGATTTGATTTGTTCCTATGTGGGCACCTTATTTCCTGAGAAAACCCAAAAGAACTAAGTGTTACAAATGCATCTCAGCTTGTTGGGCATATTTAAAATTTCATTGCTTTGTACTTTAGCACATGGCTTACAGAGCTGCAATACCTGGGTAAATCAAGTATCAAAAGACAGAAGGAAATCTCCTCTGAGACTCCATGAGCTAAAGAACCTTAATAATTTTTTTTTTAAAAAAAGGAATACACTCACTAAACTGAAGCAAACTATCTCTTTGCATATACCACAATTGCATCAGCAGATTAATGTAGGAAAAGAATGCTGATTTTTCACGAGTTAAGCAATGGAAAAGGCCATAGTCCTCACCTTGGCCTTGTTGATATTGACAAACCTAATTTGAATCAGATTCTAATGTAGTTTGAAAAGTTTTTTTAAAAAAAAATTTCCTAAAGATGAAAGATGCATCATCAATCATCTGGTTATATGCAACACACACACACACACACACACACACACAAATTATGAGGTGCAAATAAGTTTGGTAAATATCCCCTATTATAACATCTCTTGGAATTCACAATGAGGACGAGCATATTAAACGTTCTGAGAAGTCTGTAGATAAGTGACTTTCTTAATTTACTTAAGTTAAGAAGCCTGTTTATCACACAGAATTTATGAACACCACCCCCCGAAATAGTTTTTCATCAAAATACCTTTTATATTTAGTCATAAATTCCAGGAGAAAGCGTCATGCTCTCTTCTCAATATTGGTGATAAATACATCCGGCAGATTCTCATCCCCCACCAAAAATACCTAGATCCCCACTGACATAGCTGGTGACTGTCCCTACAAAAAGCCTCTAAAACAATGTTTCTCAAACTCTAGTATGTACCAGAATCATCTGGAGAGCTAATAAAAGCACAGAGTCCAGGCTTGTCAAGTTAGGACAGGGCCTCTGAATTATTACCAAGTGGCCCCCGTGATGCTGATGATGCACAGCCAGCTTGAGAAGGGCTGCTCCAGAGCCAGATGCAGGGATGGAGAGGGGGCTTGGGAGGGGTGAGGTTTGGGCCTAGCCCACAGGTTGTCAGAACACTGAACCCACAGGAGCTTGCTGAGCACCAATCAACTACCAAGCTATAGCCCCAGTTATAGGCCACAACAGTTCTACTCTCTGGGGGCATTTTTGGAAGGTATGCTATTTGTATGGGTGTTTGTTTATTTATTTATTTATTTATTTATTTATTTATTTATTTATTTATTTGCTCTAGATATTGCCCGATGGGGGATTAATAGAGTAAAATGGAAGAAATTCAAAGTATAGTTCAGCTGGTCTCTAAAAGTCCTTTTTCCTAGACAGGACGCCACCACTGGTTTCAGACAATAGAAAGGTAGCAGCAAGAGATTGATAATGAAGATGAGAGCCTGAATCCAACACAAATGCCTTTTTCCTTTTTTCATCTCCAAAATAGAGGTTGAAATATACTAAAAATCTACAATCTGGGATCCCTGGGTGGCGCAGCGGTTTGGCGCCTGCCTTTGGCCCAGGGCGCGATCCTGGAGACCCGGGATCGAATCCCACGTCGGGCTCCCGGTGCATGGAGCCTGCTTCTCCCTCTGCCTATGTCTCTGCCTCTCTCTCTCTCTCTGTGACTATCATAAATAAATAAAATTAAAAAAAAAAAATCTACAATCTTTTCAATAGCTTCTATAATTTATTAGGTCAGTAGCCACACTACATAGAAAACCCTCATTATTTCCAATTCTTATCATTTTAATCATTCTGACTTGAGGGAAAAAAAATCTCAAAAAGCTGTGTGCAGGTAGCCTTTGCACAGAAATTGTCTGATCAAATCATTAATCACTCTGAGTCATGGAGGTGAGCTCACCACCTCCCTTCCAAGCCTTTTGCCAGGCATGAGAGCCTCCCACTGCACCTGGGTGGAGCATTTCCACTTGGATGGGATGAAATTGCGTATCTTCCATCCATTGCGCCAGCTCACCAAGCCTAACCAGTCACCCATGCCCACCTTGTGTTACAGTGAGTTGAGTCTGGACTCTCTCACTCAAGAATCAACTAGATGGGGACACCTGGGTGGCTCAGTCAATTAAGAGTCTGCCTTCAGGGCCCTGGGATCCCCAGGATCCTGGGATCAAGCCCCCCTTCAAACTCTTTGCTCAGTGGGGAGTCTGCTTCTCCTTCTTCCTCTGCTCCTTCCTCTCTCTCTCTCTCTCTCTCTCTCTCTCTCTCTAAAAAAAAGAAAAACAGAAAAGAATCAACTAGATGGGGGCAGCTGGGTGGCTCAGTCCATTAAACATCTGCTTTCAGTTCAGGTCATGATCCCAGGATCCTGGAATCGAGCCCCACATCGGGTTTCTTGCTCAGTGGGGAGTCGGCTGCTCCCTCTCCCTCTGCTCCTCCCCGCACTGGCACTTTCTGTCTCTCTCTCTGTTTTTCAAATAAGTGAATAAAATCTTAAAAAAAAAAAAAAAAAAAAAAAAGGATCAGCTAGATGGACATGTTTGCTCAAATCAAACAAGCCAAGACAACACCGGATTAAACCTGGGAGCTGGGGGGAGGGCTTGAAAGGGACTGAGGAAGAGACGCTCTTTGAAGAAGCCCTCTGTGAATACCACATATTGTACCTTATAAGGTTCATCTGAAGATGCCTAAGGGTATTTTTCATGCTTCCAAAGTTTAAATCTGACGGGGGCGGGGGGAAAGCACCCTTAATTTTAAAAGTTCAACCTTGGGTTTACTAAAGGAAATGGTGAAATCTCTAAGCACTTGCTTAGAAAGACCACGTATGGCAGACAAGTCTCATGCAAAGCCTGCTATCAGGACTCACGTTCCCATCCCACCCAAGTGGCCACATGGAAATCCTCTTGTGTATTTTCTGATGGGGTGAGTCTATGACTTATTTTAATGACTGTATCATAGTTATGGGCTTCTATTTTTAACATGATGGCTCAATGCTGACGAAACCCAGTGACACGTTGCTGGTATTAACTCACATTGTGTTAGAAAATCCCTGCTCCTAGATCTAGCTTCTGTGACTTCGGGAATGTTTTTCTCTTCATCTGTGGATCCAGGGAATACCTAATGTGAATCTGATTTTAACATTTTCTCTGCCTCCAAGATAAAATTATTTATTCTATGTGATGGCATTCTTAAAAGGTGGCTTGTATCCACAGGAAACAAAGCAACTGAAATAAAGCTGTACCTCTATCGTCCTTCTTACTGAAACTCCTCACTGGCCTTGCATTTCTCCTACACGTCTTTTCTAATCATCAAATAACTTTGTTCTCTAAAGTTATATTTGACCCATTTTTTTAAAGATCTCATTTATTTATTCATGAGAGACACACACGCAGAAAGAGAGAGAGGCAGAGACATAGGCAGAGGGAGAAGCAGGCTCCATGTGGGGAGCCCAGTGTGGGACTCGATTCCGGGACCCCAGGATCACTCCCTGAGCCAAAGGCAGATGCTCAAACACTGAGCCACACAGTCCTCCCTGTTTGACCCATTTTCAAATATTCTTCATCTACCTCATGGAAGATGAGTTTATGAGTGTCTAGAGTCAACATATTAACTATATACTCATTATTTAAGAAGGATACTGGACTAATCACCAAATTAATTAATGGCTGTTATTATACAGCCATTTTGTTAACAGATAAATTTTAGCTACAGAGATGTCCAAATGGCTGGTAACCAAAGAGAGGGGAATCACATCCATATCTGGTGAAATTAAAGGGCACAAGGGTCCAAAATGAGTTTAGCAATTCATGGTAACAAATTTTATCTACACAAACAAAATAATAATAACAGCAACATTGCTCCTTTGATCAAAAGCTTTATGTCTGACAATCCTGATACTCCTTTAGTGTTAGTAATTTGTAATCAATTTCCAATAGCTTGTAAGAAGACACACCATCATAATGCAGAGATCCTGGAGATGCATAGGCCCTTTCCTGCGAAGAAAAGGAAGGAGCCCTGACAGCACCAGAATTTGAATGAAGGGACTGGGCTTCTTGGAGTAGCTCTGCATTACTCAACATGCCACATTGGGCAAGCATCACCACCTTTCCACCTGTGTTCCCCTCTAGGTAAAACGGAGACAGCACTCCAAACCTCACTGCCTCAAAGGTTTCAATGGAGACTCCATAATAGAGGTCAATGTAAAGCATCACTGCCACCCTCATCTTTTCAATTTTTCCTAAAAATTGAAATGTCTTCATATGGTATTCAAGATCCCTCCCAGCATGTGCTTCTCCTACCTCTCTCTGTGTTCCCAGACCAGCCACACTGAATTTATTGGCACTTTTTAAATGTTTCATGTACTTTCATATCTGGGTCTTTGTACAAAGTGTCCAGTCAGCTCCTGAAAAAAATCCTGCTCCTCCTCAAAAAACAGTCCAAATGTAGCACTCCCTTAAAGATATTTCCCTATTATTCATGCATTCAATATTATGAAGTGCTTTTTACAGGCCAAGTATCAGAATTGTACGATTTTATTTTCCCCAAAATAGTACTTCATGTGTATTTCTAGCATAATGCTAATTTCAGCCTGTTTTGTGGAATTTTTATTACTCTACCGCTAGATTGGAAGCTCTTTGAGGAAAGAAGTTATTCACTGCTCACTTCTCTACTCTATGTCAGTACACAGAAAGCACTTGACAGATGTTTGTTCATTAAATAAACTGCATTTTATTCATCTTGAAATTCTCACAGTTTTGTTATTAACGCAGCCACATGAGTTAAATGGCACTTCATAAGCTCATAATGGATGAAGGGCGATTTCTGCCACTTTTCTTTTTTCTTTTTTTTTTTTTTTTTAAGGAATGAATACAACTGACCCTTGAACAATGCAGGGATTGGGATGCTGAGCCCTCGCAGGTTGAAGTGGACCTGCACACTTAAATCCATGTTATTCAAGGGTCAACTACAGTTACAAGCCACAGACATGAAGGTTTTGGGTCTTATTAACTACCAACTAGAAAAACCATGTCCTCATCTGATGCTTCCCTTTCCTTCTGCACCTCCTTTATTGTCTAGTGGCCAAGACTGGAGCAAAGTTGAGACTGCGACCTCTTCCTGATTTGCCTTCCCTGAAGACAACTAGGCCTCTAACTTCATGTGGGGGAAGCATCCATTGGCTAACTTGGACTTCTCCATCTTGCTGGCTCACCAGAACTGAGTTTGTAGAGACATAAATATGCATTGCAGGGGTGCCTGGGTGGCTTAGTTGGTTAAGTGTCTGACTTTTATTTCAGCTCAGGTCATGATCTCAAGGTCTTGAGATCAAGTCCTGTGTGAGGCTCTGTGCCCAGTGGGGAGTGGGCTTGATCTTTCTTTCCTTTTCCCTCTTCCCCTCCCTGTTGCTCACATGCAATCTCTGTCTCTCTAAAATAAATAAATATTTTTTAAAATAAAAATAAATAAAATAAACACATAATGGACATTAAAAGAGAGAGACTTTGAGGGGCACCTGGGTGGTTCAGTCAGTGAGTAAGTGTCTGCCTTTGGCTTAGGTCATGATCTCAGGGTCCTGGGATCGAGCTCCATGTCAGGCTCCCTGCTCAGTGGGGAGTCTGCTTGAGATTTTCCCTTTCCTTCTCCCTCTGCCACTTCCCCTACTTGTGCATGAGTGGATGCTCTCTCTCTCAAATGAACAAATAAATCTTTAAAAAACAAACATGCATCACAAACTTTAGAAACATTTTTTCAGAATGATAAAGCTTAAACATTTGGAGAGGGTGTGTCAAGAGTGATTCATAACAAACCGCAGTAATGAATAAGGCAATTGGTAGAAAAGAGGGTACCACCTACACAGAACAGTTCCTTAGGAATTTTAATTTCAATTCCTGGGTCAACTTTATTCTAGAGAAATATGGTACTTTTTAACCTTCAGAAACCTACTTAATCCCAATAGGAAACAAATGATCCTATGAGAAGCTGGAATCCAATCCTACTTTCTTGGGTCTTTCTCCTCCTCATTGTGAATAAGTAGCATTCATGTTGGAGCTGGAACTCATGCTACATTATCCTTTCCCTCTTCAATGTCATGGGACAGGGGGACACAATAGGGTGATCTCTGCAAAACTGGCCTTATGGCTCTAAGAGGTGTATTTCTCATTCAATAGCGAATCCTGCAAGTACCCTATAGTCCAGAGAATTGATGAAAGAGACAAAGGAGGTAATAAGCTGGGTTCAGATGAAGATGGATTGGAGATGTATTTGTATGGTGACAGTGTGTGCCTTAGGAATATACTAGAAGTGTGAGGAAGAAGGAGGCCAGAAGAGATCATTTCTCAGCTTTGCGTTAAAGGACCTTTGTTCCAGGAGCCCCTCACAGTTGCTGTCCAGGTGTCTCTGATTTCCATTGTGCCAGTGAACACATCATTCATCTCCCTCTTTCCCTCTCAGTGTGCCATGCTAAACACAGAAGGGGAATGGGTGCTGGAAAGTTCCAGGCAACCCAATATCCATAAGAAGGGTGAAGTTTTTTCCTCCAGTGAAAAATGAAGGCCCCCAAACAGTCTGGCATTATTCCACTGGTCCAAAGTTAATAGACACACACACACACACCAAAGATCTTACAAATAGATCAAAAGAAATTATAACAAAATGTTTATAGTATGCTATGTATTATTTTATCTTCCCTCTTTCTGTTTACTTATATTTTCTACAGGAAATATAATCTCAATCAGAAAAAACATATATTAACTTTATCCCACTGACACAGATTTCCATGAAAATACAATCTATGTTGGTCAGAGGGGACTGTGGGGCTAACAAGGTGCATCAGTAATAAGGGAAGAACACAGAGTTTTTATTTTCAGGGCTTTCTAGGGCTTTTGTACTTTTTCTTTTGTGTTCTTAGAAATGTGGGAGTGACCTCCTGCCCAGAGAAATGACCTTGCATTTAAATTTGAAATACTAGCACAATCTGAATGCCTGCAAAGGGGCATCTCATTCAAGAACATGAGGTGAAATGTTGCTCTGTTCTTTGTTGACACCCATCAGATGCACCCATCAGATGACTTGGGAGACAGGGACTGTTGCATCATCTCTCAGCAATCCCTCCACTTCATGCCAACTGCAAAAACCATCTTCTGGCCCCCTTCCTCCTTCCTCAAAGTTGCAGCAGCCATAGCCTTTCAAGGTGGGGCCCAGAGTGCAACCCAGAGCAGGCAAGTGGTCTTATGGGGAAAATGTACTCTTTCATTTTATCGCTTTCTTTTGCGATATTTGTTAGGATGGCAGGTGTCTGGGCCCCTCATTTCCCCTAGAGGTTCTTTATTTTCACTTGTTTGCTTGGCTCTCTGTCAGAAACAAAAGAACTTTCCCCCACTAAAAGGTTTCTTGTGTTATTTTTTTGTCTGTCCTTTATCTTCAATTACATAGCAAAACTTCTTATCCCTCATGAAGTAACATGATGTCTGAGATTTGCTTTAAAATATTCTACCAAAGATGAAAGGCTGGGTGAGAAGAGTGTGGCAGCTGACAGGCCCTCCTGGTGGGCTCCTACAGGCTATTAGAGATCCCCTCACTAATCTCTAAAAGAGAGCAGCTAAACACATCCTCTCTCCTAAAACTCCCTGTCAAATAATCCTTGTTTTCAAATCTCTCATATATTCTCTTTTATAGACTGGGCAGGATGATTGTGTTGACCTAATCTGTTCACTTCTAGCACATCCTATGCAGAAGTGTCTAGCAGCACCCTGTATAATATGGATGCCCTTACCACCACAGACTTCAGCTTTGGCACTTCGGCCAAAAGTCTTAGACATCAAGAGAGTCATTTTGACATTCTACTATGGTCACATATGTGCATTATTAATTTTGGTTACAAGAAAAAAGTAAAATCTCTCTTTGTGGATAGCTCACTATTTAGTCTAATTGCCATTTGTAGGATATAATAGATTTCCCATACTCTTGAGAATTCCAACAACATCAATGCTGACCTTGGAATTCAAAGATAAGACGGACATTGAAACAAGAAAATGCCAAAAGCCTTCTAGAGATATACTATAAGCCTAATTATGAAAATAAGATGTTGGGGCGCCTGGGTGGCTCAGTGGTTGAGCATCTGCCTTGGGCTCGGGTCGTGATCCCGGGGTCCTGGGATCGAGTCCCGCATCGGGCTTCTTGTATGGAGCCTGCTTCTCCCTCTGCCTGTGTCTCTGCCTCTCTCTCTCTCTCTGTGTGTGTGACATCATAAATAAATAAAAATTAAAAAAAAAAAAAGAAAGAAAGAAAGAAAAGAAAGAAGAAAGAAAGAAAAAGAAAGAAAAAAAGAAAGAAAGAAAAGAAAGAAAAGAAAGAAAGAAAGAAAGAAAGAAAGAAAGAAAGAAAGAAAGAAAGAAAATAAGATGTTATTCTGTGAAGAAAAAGAAAGGTAGACATTGACTAAAATACTTTAGTACTTAGTATTAGGATTTAGGATTTAGTCTAACAACAAAAGACACAACTGAGTTATTCCCATGGCGGGGGGAACCCTGAATCAAGTGAGAGTTTCTGGGTTGAAAAGATACATCTTTCTTTATCCCTACATGATCTTCAATCGTGGACACATTAAGAATTATTTTTTTTTTATGAGAACATTGAAAAGTGTGGCACTTCACTACATAATGAATCACTCTTTTCAGCCTCCCAAGTAATATATATTGAAGTGCTTTTTAAAGTGCAAAATGATGAACAAATATAAGACATCATGATCATTAAGTTGGCATTTTATTTTTTATGTTTTTAAGCTCTTTTTTATGATCAATATGAACATTCTCTCTGGGAAACTTCATTTCTCCTTGTCTCCATGTTAATGTGCTAGTGCTAAGAAATGTTAAGAAGAATGTAGGTGTAAGTTTTATGTTCCTACACTTGCTACAATAAAGTGGTGTGGCAAAGAGGGGAAAATGGACCACGAAGAACTACTTTGTCTCCCCAACCTCTAAGAAAGACCTAATGGATACAAAGCCTTCTGCAGTGCTGTCCTTGAGAGGGTTTTGCCGTTCCATCAGCCAGTCCATCAGGAACTTGGACTGAGCACCTATCACACAGCACCAGTAAGTAGCAGGCAGTGAGAAGAGCCACCTCAGAGTGGATGCTACAGAACAGAGTCCCATGAAGGGAACTTGCAGTGTTAAGAAAGCAAATAGCAAGAAGAAACAATTTATGAGGGCTAGCTATAGCATCCCCAGAGCTAAAGCTACTTAAACTTAGATAACCAGACAAAGTCCCTTGCTTCCTCAGAATCCCTGAAAATAAATCACCGGATGGTAGATTCAAAGCCTCTGTCCCATGCAGACATTCCCCTGACAACATCTCCACCCTTTGATGGAATTACGTCCCTGGAAGAAAGCATACAATGAGAATGGCCCAGTCCACTTTTCCAATACCCAGTGAATGCAAAAGTACTTTGTAATGGGAAAGATTTATACCAAGGCCCACTGCTATAATTATTGAGAAAGATTTTCTTCATAAAGATGGTTTATCATCCATCCATACCAGTCCAGAACCAAAATGAATGTTGCAATAACAGTAGCTGAATGGTATTTATCTAGCTCCTCAAGGAATTTTAGCCTCTATTCGATTATTCAAAATAACACAGGAAGTTTCTCACATCAGCTTGAAAACAGAATAACCTAGGATATGAAACAAAATGGGAGCCTTCTAGCACAATCCTTTGACTGTGCTGTGACACCAGCCACAGCTTTCCTGCCTGTCTGGCCTGAGACACCCATGCTATTTCTTGAAGTCCACCAAAGAATGTCCTCTATAGCTGCCTCTGTTCCCTGCCGGGGCCTCTCTGCATTCTCTTTCCTGTTGGTCCAGCAGTCCTTTCACGGAAGTGGAAAACAGGGCCTTATCCAATCTTGAACAGCACATGATTACGCTTGAGCTATAATGCAGAAGTTGGCTGTGGGTGTGAACAGAAACTTGAAGCACTCCTTTTAGTTTGGTCTTCTTTCTCAGAGCTCTTTCATGAGTCCTTGGAGAGGGCATTCAAAGAATCTAAAGCAGCTCTCTGTCATGATCCATTGTCAACTGACCAAGTTCTGTCCCTTAGGAGGAGTATCTACCCAAGTGTTCCTCAGTCAAACCTACAAATACATCCCCAGTGGGGATGTGCCACAGAACTCCAGGCCCTGAGTAAGATTACCACAGACCAGCCATGCTCCTCCCTTTACGTTTTGTTCAGGGCACCATTTCAGACACTAGAATTTGGGCAGCGCAGTTGAAAAGATTAAAAGGCTTAAAACACAGGAAACAAGTTGGCAATAATTATGACACAATTGCTCCGTGATCTTTCTTGGTGAATATAAAAGCACTCACAGTTATCATACTATCCATTTGGTCCTCCTTCAACATTAGGACACTATTTGAGTAGAACCATTTCCTGTCCTAACAGCCCCTTTACAGACTCAACAGTTTTCGCAACACATGTGATGATTTGGGATGCCGCATTATACATATCATACTCTTAATGGCACTTTTGATTAAATGCTCCAACTAAGAGATAACAGCTTTCAGAGTAAAGTTTCATATTTAAAAAAAAAAAAAACACAGACTGATCAACTTAGCAATCCTAAAAACTGAAGGCAAAATGAAACAATGTAATTATGTTGAGGTTGGTCACATAATGTTTAGGGTAGAGAACATTCCTAGTGCAATATAACCCACGAGGACATACTTGCACGTGCAAGTACACACACACACACACACACACATACACACATCTGTAAATTAAACAAGTCTTAAACACTCTTTTTAGTATTCATTTGTCAGGGTGGGTTTATAGTTATTCTGACATTACTGCATGTGTGCTGCAAAACAAACAAATTAGTAATTATGCTGGTACCACTGTAAAATGATTTTTAGCACTAGAAAAGGAAATACAGATGTAAGATCACCATTAAGTTAAAATTCCACAGTCCTGAATGTGGATCAGAAGACTCTATATAAGGACCAGAAGACTCTATTTAAGGGTGGCTCAGTCAGTTAAGCATATGCCTTTGGCTCAGATCATGATCCCAGGGTCCTATAATCCAGCCCCGCATCGGGCCCCCTGCTTGGTGGGGAGCCTGCTTCTCCCGGACTGCTCTCCCTTCCCCCTGCTTGTGCTCTCCCTCTCTCTCTCTCTCTCTCTCTCTCTCTCTCTATCAAATAAATAAATAAATAATTTTCTTTTTAAAAAAGAACTTATTTAAATCCATGACATATTTTATCTTAAAGATAATGAACATATTTCTTAGCTCTGGATAATGAAAAAAAGCCTGAAACAATGACGAACCCACTAGCAATGAGCCCCCCAAAACTCAAATCAGGCTTTCCAAATACCAATTTTCACCAGATGGAACCAGTCTCCCTCAGATAAATAAATAACTTTCCTATGAGGCAAGAAAGATACACATAGAAACTGAAACACCCTGTCATGTAAGAGAACAACAAAGTCTCCAAAGACCACTAAGTCCAGGCCAAGAGGATTCAGTGGTCAACTTGAAGAGGCTACTACTGACCAACATGAGAAAAAATTAGATCATTAAGGATAATAACTGCAGTGGATTAAAACACATCCAATGTGTTTGTATTACTAAAAAAGAAAAAAATGAACTGTCACCAGGGGAGGATGCTAAAGAACTAACTCATCATTTTGAAAACTATTAAACACGATTAAAGAATCAAGATTTTCCTTTACAAGTTGTACTGCAAATAGCCAACAGATAAGGGAAAGTTTCTTTTAATAGAATTATTCTACCAGTTAATAAAGTTGAAAGAATACAATTGGAATATTGGTCGCTAGGTCCACAATGAATGAACAGGTCTATGCAACAATCATTCATCATTTTTGTCCTCTAAAGGAAATCAACCTGGTAATATGTGCATACTAAAAGAAATATACAATACTATTATCTAGGAAAAATGGAACCTGAGTCTAACCAGGCTTCTAGATAAAAATACCAAGTTAAATGAAATACAAGATAGAGAAACATGTTAAACAACACACAGAATTTAAAGAACAAAATTTTTAATGTGCAAAAATTTATATGGCAACCTATTTTCTGCAACATATATATTGCAAAGAAAATAAATGAGGGAAAAACTTATCAAACTAAAGAGAATTAAGAGACATATGATCCAAACAGTTTATTTACTTACTTGGATTCCTCTTCAAAGTGTAAAGAAATCATGACACAATTATGAACATTTTGTATTAAATAATTAGTAATACTCTGGGTATGATAACGATAATATTGCTATGTTTTTAAAAAGGTCTTTATCTTTCAGAAACAGATGTTGAAATGATAGGATGCCTGAGATAATGATTTGGAAATAATGAGGAAGTCAGTAATAATATATCAAATAAGATTAGGCATTAGTTGATAATTTTTGAAGCTAGGCACTAGACACATAGGGATTTACTGTACTACTCTCTTTAATTTTGAGTATCTTTAAATATTTTCAGAGTAAGTTTTTGGGCATAGTGTATAAATTGTATTTATTTTAAAAAATATTTTATTTATTTATTTATTTGAGAGAGAGAGAACAAGCAGTGGAGAGGCAGAGGGAGAAGGAGAAGCAGACTCCCTGCTGAGTAGGGAGCCCAGCATGAGACTCAATCCCAGGACCCTGGAATCATGACCTGAGTCAAAGGTAGACACTTAACCAACTGAGCCACCCAAGCACTCCTGGACATAGTGTTTAAATTTTAAGTGAAGTTGAAGAGAAGTAGCTATTCAGGACAAAATCAATTTATATAATATCACGTGCCAAAATTAATTTTAGATGAAAATAAGCAGTTTAATGTTTCAAAAGAATAACATACAAAAAATGAACACAATGTAGAAAAAGATTTTTATATTGGTAGTAATATATTTTTTCATTCAAAAATAAATCACAATGAAAGATATATTGACTACATAAGAGTTTGAAATTCACATACCTTTAAAAACAAAAATATGGAAAAAATACCTATACAAACTATGACAGATTAATGGTGAATGTTCCTTCTAAAATGAATGCACAAATCAATGAGAAAAGCACAAGAACCTAAGGAAAATGGGTGTAAAAAGAAAATTCATTAAGCAGAGATTATAAATAACTAATAAACATAAAAATATTCTCCATGAGTAATATTTAAAAGGCAAATTAAAATCAAATTTATAATTCATACTTTTTTACAGATTTATTTGTTTATTTTAGAGAGAGACCACAAGTGGGAGGGGGAGAGGGAAAGGGAGAGAGAATCTCAGGCAGACTCTACACTGAGTGCAGAGCCCAACACAGGGCTTGATCCCATGACCTCGACTGAGATCACGATCTGAGCTGAGAGCAAGAGTCAGATGCTCAACTGAATTCCCCACTCAGGTGCCCCTATAATTCACATATTTTTAAATGTATCAAATTTAATACTGGCATGGATGTTTTTCTATAGGCACTGTAATAGACGACTGTTGAAATACAAATCAGTACAAATATTCTATAGGGAACATTTGGCAATGTATATTAATAAATATTAAAAACAAAAAGTCCCCATTTTCTGAGGCAGTCATTCTACCTCTCAAATTCAAGGAAAGCAGCATGCAAATATGGCTGCAGCTGCCATCATTTTTCTCTGCAATCAGGCCCCTTCTCAAGGTGACTCTGCCTCTGCTCTCATCAGGGAGGGGGTATCTATTTCTCCATCCTAAACTCTGGTTTTGGTCAATGATCTTTGCTTTGACCAACTGGACTTGAGAAAGCGTGACAGGAGCAGAGACTTAAAAAACTAATTGTGCATGGGACTGGCCCTTTTCTGCTGCTGGGGACCCTTCTGCCACCATGACTGTGCCTGGGCTAAACTCCTGGAGGATGAAGAACCAATGCAGAGAGGCCCAATTATCCCAGCTGTCCCAGACATTGGAATTGGGCCATTCCATACCACCCAACTCCAGTAGAGCCAACATGGCCCAGAAAAACAGATTCTCTGTCAACATACAAACTCATGAAAATTAATAAATATTTATTTTAAGACATTGGCTTGGAGAGTTTTCTTAATAAAAGTGAATGGCTGAAAGTAAACAGTTGTATATGTGCAAAGATATTCATTTACATTAATAAACTGGAAAAACCAAATGCCCAATCTTATTGTTTCTTAACAATGGTTAATAATAATAAGTACAGATTTGAAGATTCTGAAATAATCAAAAATCATATTTTCAAAATATAATATTGTATCATTGATAAACCTTACCAATGACATAAAATTTTAATATTGGAAACTGTTCACAGTGTAAATTAAAGACTATGGAATCACATATAAAGTATGATTTTTTAATTATGCAAGTGTGTGTGTATTGTATCACAGATGGAGATATGACCTGAAGGCTTATTTTAAAAACCACTGTTTTAAAATTTGCATGCAATCTCTCACTTTATCTTTAGGGAGCTTCTTCCGGGCTTCTGTGTGGTCCCTTGAAGTTATGTAACAGAAAGCAAGAGTGAATATGTAAATGTGTTGAAGCAATCTACATGGAAAAGATTTTGGAGACTGATTAATAAGTACAGCATGATTGCATTTAAAAATTGTATCTTGGGCAGCCCGGGTGGTTCAGTGGTTTAGCGCCACCTTCAGCCCAGGGTGTGATCCTGGAGACCTGGGATTGAGTCCCACGTCAGGCTCCCTGCATGGAGCCTGCTCCACCCTCTCCCTCTGCCTGTGTCTCTGCCTCTCTCTCCCTGTCTCTGTGTCTCTCGTGAATAAATAAATAAAATCTTAAAAAAAAAATTGTATTTCTGGGGTGCCTGGGTGGCTCAGTCAGTTTAGCATCCAGATCTTGATTTCAGTTCAGGTCATGATCTCAGGGTCATGGGATCAAGCCCCACATCAGGCTCCACACTCAGCATGGAGTCTGCTTGTCCCTCTCCCTCTGCTCCTCACCCATCTTATTCTCTCTCTCTCTCTCTCTCTCTCTCCCTCTCCAAAATAAAGAAATAAAATCTTTAAAAATTATATCTCTGAAGATTGATTCCTTTAGAGAATGCTTCCCCTCTAAACCTGGTTTTTAATTGGCTCGGCCGTACACCCTCAAATTATTGCTTATTCTTTAAGAAATATGATGTTGTTCTGTGAGCAGTTGTTTGCAGAAGGTGTAGCTCTGCACCTTTTTAAAAATAGAGGTTTGATCTTGTCTTCCAGGTTGGAAAAGACCCAGAAATCAAGGTCTGTGTTGGGCCCCATGCAGCAATAACCTGGACTTTGGGAAATTTTTTCTGAGACTACTTTGAGTAAATCATTTGTCCCATGGCCAGACAGACTGGCCCCCTATGGGTGGGGTTCAGGTCCTCTATTCTCTGAAGGGAATGGAACTTCCTATTTCAATCAGCTGGAAAAGATTAACACTGGGTCAGTCAAGGAAGCTGGCAAAGGCAATTCGTGGACTTCATTGGAGAGAGGGATTTCCATTTCCTTTGAAGGTAAGGTCAGTTCAACTTTATAAGTGGACACTTCTAGAAGCAGCTTCAATTTATTTTAAAAAACAAATTTCTCATTCCTGTCCCCTAAACTTCAATAAATTCTTCTGAAAAACACAGCCTGTTCTTAACTGGAATTAATTAATTGGGAGATTATGGAATTTCTGTCGCAAGAACTGGAAGGCAAAACCAAGAGATAACCAGTGGCTTTTTGTGGAAGGTCTAGTAGTGATATCACTGGTGGTCACCAGGACAGGTCTGGGAAGGAATCATTAAATTGGTCACATCACATGGGCAGCCACCGACGCAGCGTAGATGTATGTAGTAGAGCCAGTGTGGGACAAGAGTCTGTTTCTGAGCATTTATGAGACCAAGACTCTGATAAACTCTCAGAAGCTGCTGAGGTACACTTTCTGGCAACTTTGTTGGAACTCAACCCCACCTACCTGAACAGTAAAAATGAAGGTTAAAGAAAACTAACAAGGTGACCTTATTTTATAGCCTTGGGCAAACAAGGGCCCTGTGGGCTAATACTTTATATGCAAATATGTAAATGTCTGTGCAGGGGGAAAAAAGAAGAACTCTACAAGGACATGTACCAAAATGTTAACTAACCAGGTCCATTCTTGCCATGGGATTATTAGAAAAGTTTCTTTTCTTTTGTATACTTTCCACATTCTTGGGAAGTTTCTACCAATATCAGAACAAAGGTTACTTTTTAAAACTTCAAATGGATGTGTAGTTGTCTGAAAGGTTGGAGTTCTCCAGAACTTTTCTGACTTATCCTATCTACTTTAGAGACTCTCCATCTCCCCCTAGAAAGTCTGTATTTTGTGTTCACAGGAAAGACATTATCTTTCTTACTTCTTTATCCTCATTTCAAATAATCTCTTCCATACTACCACCCTTAGGTTCTTCCAGAAAAACTTATATTTTCATAAAGGTTAAAGAAACACAACAGTAATCAGAGCAATCCAGTCCATGGGCAAAAAGTGAGGAAGGTATTTTGGTTTGTTTGGCCTTTTCCTGAAACTAGGAAATCGTTTCATTCACAGAGGCCTCTGGATATAATAGATTTTTTAAAACACCATCTTACATAAACCCAGAGTCTTTGACTTTGGAGGTCAGGACTGTGCGGGGGTTTGCTGGAGGAGAACTTTCTTTCCTCATAAGCCCTCATGCATAGGCTGCTTTGTAGCAGCAACTTCCAGACTGACCACAGCCAGCCTGCATCTGCAGAGACTAGCAGCTTGGTCCAGAGCACCTTGCCTGTTCCTCCAGGGCACTGTGCAGGAGGAAATGATTGGTAAGTACCCAGATCCTAACAGAAACAAACTGAGTTCCTCCTTCACGTTTTCTGTCACAAATCCAGTAGGTAAAGAGTAGTGAACTTGAGGAACGTGGCACCAGAAGTGGAGAGAAGGGCATAAATAGGGGGTATCATGTTCCTGAAGCAAACCACCCGCTTCATAACTTGACCAAGGAGAAAGTTATCAAGAACACACAGCACAGATGCTACTGCTTCCTCTTCCTGTGCAAATGGCAGCCTTCACCATCAACCAGGGGCCTTTCTCACCCAAATCAGGGCAGCCTCACCCGCTTTCTAAACACATTAATGCAGGCAGCCAGTGCCAGCTAATTAGGGTCATCCAATCAGGTTCAGCCATGGGCAGACAGTCTCCTTCACCTGTGGTGTACCATGAAGTAAGGTATCTCAGGAGAGTCAGAAACACCAGCAGGAAGTGCAAACTGCAGGATGCGGGCAGCCTCTCCCATGTCAGGCTCAGGCAAGGAACAGAATGTTAAGGCAGCACACAATAGCCAAACTGTGGAAGGAGCCTCGGTGTCCATCGACAGATGAAGGGATAAAGAAGCTGTGGTCTATGTATACAATGGAATGTTACTCAGCCATTAGAAAGGATGAATACCCACCATTTGCTTCGACGTGGATGGAACTGGAGGGTATTATGCTGAATGAAGTAAGTCAATCGGAGAAGGACAAACAGTGTATGTTCTCATTCATTTGGGGAATATAAAAAATAGTGAAAGGGAATAAAGGGGAAAGGAGGAAAAAATGAGTGGGAAATATCAGAGAGGGACACAGAACATGAAAGACTCCTAACTCTGGGAAACGAACAAGGGGTGGTGGAAAGGGAGGTGGGCGGGGGGTGGGGGTGACTGGGTGACAGGCACTGAGGGGGGCACTTGACAGGATGAGCACTGGGTGTTACACTATATGTTGGCAAATCAAACTCATATATATGTAAAGGCAGCACACAGATAGAAAGGGTACTACCTCCTCTCGTGGAGCACTTGTCTTTTTTTTAAGATTTATTTATTTATTCATGAGAGACACACAGAGAGAGAGGCAGAGACACAGGCAGAGGGAGAAGCAGGCTCCATGCAGGGAGCCCGATCACTACGCGCCCAAGCACTGAGCCACCCAGGCGTCCCTCATGGAGCAGTTTATAAACAAACACCAGGCAGTTTGCATCTAAGGAACCCAGTTAATCCACACTACAACCCTCAGATATGAATAGCTTTGGCTTCATTTTATAGCTGAATAAGCTCAGGGTCAGTAAATTTATGTCATGGCTCAAAGGACAGGACTGGGGGAGGGGGAAGATTTGGGCCCAAGTCAGACTGATTTGAAAACTCAGCCACTTTCAATGACACTAAATAGCAGCTATCCAATGATACATACACTAGGATTGATTGGGCTCATGAGTAAATCCATCTCATCTCAAATCACACAATCTTGAAAAGACTACACTCTCTAGGGCTCAGGCCAAAGAGAAGAGATCACAAGGCTGTTCCACACTGAGAGGCGCACTGCTTCATCTTGAGCAAAGAATAGTTTAATCCTTCAAATAGAGACTCTTATCTTCACATGGGTAGATTGAAGTTTTTACAGCCACTTCCATCCTACCTTTAACCACTGTGCAGCTCCTCTCCAGTCATTGTCTGCTAAACCTCTCTCTTACTCACCGAATTTTTCATACGTGAAGTAATGGAACACAGAGCTATGGGCCGTGTGCTCTCCCTTTGGTTTCCATTTAAATTTACAGCTTGCCTGGATGAAAAGAGTCCTGGGGCGCTAACTAAGGTGGTGATTATACTGTCCATCAATTAGTTTGCATTTCGGCACAATGTTCACTGCCACCTTCCACTCCCTCATAACAAAGGGCTGTTTAACTCAACACATACACACGCATGCTTTCTCCCAGGCATTTTTACTGAGTTGCCGACTGTGTGTCACCCAGATGTGCCTGCCACAATACGTTAGTTGTATTGGAAAAATTACCAGAAACATACTTGGGTTAGGAAACTCCCACAGCTGAGACCAGTTTTTCACCACAGGCTGATTTTTTCACCATTCTACTTTAGAATGAATTATCCGGTTGCCATGTTACATTCCTCTCCACACTTAAAATCTGCAAGCTAGGGGATCTTCGTTTGATAGTTTCCCAGGGAAAAAATTACTTTTTTGGGAATCTTCATGTCTGTATGTAGAAACCCTTTTTAGATAATTATGATGATAAGGAACAACAAGCTGGAAGTGGTACACATGAAGGGTTGCCAGTTAAAATACAAAATGTCCAGTTACCTTTGAATTGCAGATAAAACTGATTTTTTTCTTTTAAAGGCATGCCCTATGTGATACTGGAACATATACTAAAAAATTGTTCATTTTTTATCTGCAATGCAAATTTACCTGGATGTTTCATATTTTCATTTGCAAAGTCCGGCAATCCTATGCAGAAAGAAAAAAAGGAAAGAGGACAAGATTCACAGGTATTTACAAATAACTTCATGGCTGATGTAACAGTGAAATCTATTAGAACAAATGCTCTGAATAGGCATAAGCTACCTACATCTACTGCAATTTATACATTGCAATAATTTCAAAGTAAAGGAAGAAAAAACAGAGATTTGGGGAAATTAATGAAAATGCTTCAGAGGCCATGAGGTTACAGGATGTTTCGTGGGAGGACTTTTTCATGAGACTCTAGGATTTCCCAGTCTTAGGACCATCAGCCTGATGGAAGATCTCACATAAAAATAGGACTCCCCTGATAATATACAAGATTAAGTGAAATACTCTTCCAAATTGAAAATGAAGATTCATACTGCTTAGGAAGCTCTAGCAATTTTTCTCAATTGATCTTTTTTTTTTATACAACCAGGTTGGAATATTGTATGTCCTACTATGCCCTCATAACCACTGAAGGTAAGCAACTTAATTAAATAAAAGATGAATTTGTTGAAAGCTACCGAATACATAGTACCGTGCTCAGAAAAATGAAGGTAATAAGGAAAGGGATAGTTTGTACTCCAAAAAATATGAGAGAGAGAAAGTTACAGAATAATTATGACTGACAACATGAAATGTATGTGTTACATGAAAAGCATGAATAAAGTGAGCAGCCAGTGGGACGTGGGAATGGGTTGAACCTTCACCAAGGCGAAATCCCAGCATAACTTTAAAGGAAGCATATGATTTCAACATGCAGGCATGAAAAGCAGATACTGTGGGGTTATGAACAAAGACAGAGTAAAATGTCATCATGGTCCAAGAAGGACAGAATGGGACAATGTGTCGAATTTGGTGCCTGAGAAAGTTCAAGAAGGAGTGGCTAAGAATCCTATTTTAGAGAAATTATAATGCTCAAGATTATATATATTGACAATAAAAAGTTATCAAAGATTTTCAAGGGCAAGAATAGTCATAAGATCTGTTTTTTCAAAAGATAGTCATAGAAAACAATATAAAAGCTAGCCTGCAGAGTTCAGAGGTCAGAACACAAACTTAGGTGTATACTCAGTCTCTCCGAGAGGCATGTTTACTTTAAAGAAAAAGCAACAGGAAAGAGAGCTATTAAAAAGAAGACGGACAATGGCAGGTCAGAGAGGTAGAAGTAGAAGAAGAAACTGGAGTCCCCGAAGTCAGTGAAAAAGAAAGGTTAACCAAGATATGAGAGCTTTCAAGTAGGCAACTCTCAAGAAGAGGCAGTTGGATTTAGCAATAAAGCATCACTGGAAGAATTTTCAGAGAGCAATTTTAGATCAGTGGTAAGGGCAAAGGCTTGGTTAAAGAGTGAAGGGAAGCATTTCTGCTTTCAGCAAGATAGCTGATAAAACATGGCAAGCCCTTTTAAATGCATATCTCACTTGAAAGGAAGGGGAAAATCCTAAGAGCTAAAAAAAACCACACACTCAACCAACCAAACAAAACAAGGAGAAACAAAAACAAAAATAAAACAAAACAAAACATCCACACCCAGAGAGGAAAGCAAATGCTGAATCAGTCACTATGCTGATGGAATTTTCTGGTTCCCGGGACATACAAGAACTTGGTGAACAGGTCACAAAACATCCACAAGGTGGGGAACTAGAACTTGGATGCCCACAAAAAAAAAAAAAAAAAAAAAAAAAAAAAAAAAAAAAAAATCCAACACCTTTGAAAGACTGGATGTTCCATGAAATGGTGGATTAGGGAAAAAAAAAATCTCACCTACAAAAGGAAGACAATGTTGAAATTTATCCTATTAACTTATCAACTTCAGGTCTTGTTAGGAAAATAAAACCTTCCCATCCCCTAGCCATAAGGAGCCAGGTAAAATGTAGGACAAATATTTCATGAGACATACTTAATAATTTTAAAAGTATTAATTATTTATCTGAAAATAAAGTTTAACTGGGTGCCCTGTATTTTTATTTCCTAAGTCTTGTCAAATGAACCTTCCCACTCCTCCTCCACAACAAGGATTTTTAAATACAAGCCTATTCCATGTGAGCTTGGGGCTCAAATTTATATAAACTTCAGGGTTTGTAAAACTATAAGCCAAAATAGTAACTGAATATTGCCCTGATTTGGTAGCATCTCAGATCAAAGCAAAGGAATAAATGCCCTACCAGAGCTCTCAAGATTCCCACAGATAAAGATTGGTCAATATAAGCTCTCAATTCAAAAGTATATCTAAGGAAACAGGGCATCAAGATAAGGACTTTGAAGAATAAAACTCACAAAAGTAGTCTCCCCAGTGTTCCATCTATCAAAACTCAAAAGAGATAACAAAACACAAATAAGCAAATTTGAAAGAGAACCAATGTAGATTTATTAAAATATAATCACTGAACATATCTGAAATATAATTATTGAAATAAAAAATCCAAAGGATGGTTTTAAAAAGCAAATGGGACAGAATATAGAAAAAAGAATTAATGAACTGCAAAACAGATTCTAAAAAAGTTTCTAGAATGGAGCAAATAGAGGTAATGAGTTGAAAAATATGAAAAGAGTTTTCAGAGAAATGGAAAACAAAATGAGCTTTAACATACATCTAATTGGAGTTCCAGGAGACAATATTTGAAAATATAATGACAGGGCAGCCCCGGTGGCCTAGTGGTTTAGCGCCGCCTTCAGCCCGGGGTGTGATCCTGGGGCCCCAGGATAGAGTCCCACATCGGGCTCCCTGCATGGAGCCTGCTTCTCCCTCTGCCTGTCTCTGCCTCTCTCTCTCTCTCTCTCTGTCATGAATAAATAAAATCTTTAAAAAAAAGAAAGAAAATATAATGACTGAAGAAGTCCTTGATAAAAATCACAAATCCTTAGATTAAGAAAGTACAAAAATTTAAGGGAAATTTTTAAAAACTTAAATATGTATATTTTTAATCCACACCTGGATATACCATAGCAATGCTACAGTCACCAAAGACAAACGTGACCTTAAAAGCAGCCAGAAAGAAATTACCCTAAAAAAAAGTGTATATATCCATATATCTCCATACATATTATTTACATGTATATACATATTTACATATATTTTATTTATTATAAATAATATATAATTATATATTTATGTTATATTTATATATTTTATATAATATAATATATAATTTACATATATATGTATAAAACAATGACATCTACATGAAATTAAGATTGTAATGATACTAGATTTCTCAGAAGCCATGGAAATCCCTTCAACTTCTAGTTTCCTACCTACCTAAACCTCTATTCAGGAGTGAAGTCAAAGAAAATGTATTTTCTGACAAATATTCAAGTTTACATAAACAATAAACTTTCATTAAAGAATGACAACAGAAAGTCTGAAATGACTGGTAACAAAGAAATTGATAAAGGCATTGGTAACTTTAATCAAGCATGGGCAGTAAAAAGCCATATGATAGTGTCAAATTAGTGAAGTACAAAAACAGGGTAGAACTAAGATATTGTACAACAACCAAAAGTTTTTAAGAGATTTTTTTTCATAAGGGAAGAGACAGTTATTACATTAAGCACAGATATGGAATTTTAAGAGCAATGAATAAACGAATAGAAACCCATAGTAATTAAGAATAAAAAAGATCTTTGAAATTAGGCTTAATAACTAGAGATGCGGAATCTCTGGGCGGCGCAGCGCTTTAGCACCTGCCTTTGGCCGGGGGCGTGATCCTGGAGACCCGGGATCAAATCCCACGTCGGGCTCCCAGTGCATGGAGCCCGCTTCTCCCTCTGCCTGTGTCTCTGCCTCTCTCTCTCTCTGTGTGTGTGACTATCATAAATAAATAAAAATTAAAAAAAAATAACTAGAGATGCCATTACATCCAAAAGTTAAACTTCTGATAAACATTAAGACCATTAAAAAATATAATGCAATGGCCAGAGAATCGGAGAAGGATTTGCAACATAGAGGTCCACACGAGTAAACATCCAGAACATAAGATGCCTACAAGTCAGAAAGAAAAAGACACAATTCACACACACACACACAAACATGAAGCAAAATGATAAGAAAAAGCAATTAATGAAAGAGGAAACACTAATAACCAACAGATCTAAGACAACTGGCTCAATCTTAACCATAATCAAAATACTTCTCTGAGGTACCATCTCATACCACTTATAAAATTAGCAAAAATTAATGAATTTGGACAATATCAGTTATGAAAGAGGATGTAGAGCAATGGGAACTCTAATGTGTTACTGGTTGGAGTATAAGTTGGTTCAATAACTTGAAGAACAAATGGCAACCCTCAGTACATCTGACAAGGCACAATCCCTACAATTCAGAAATTCTACTCCTAAGCATATACCCTTAAAAATTCGTGCATATGATACAAGGAGACATGATCACGGCAACAGTATTTGAAACAAGAAAAAATTGCTTTGTGGTGACAAGTGATAATAAAGGATTTTCTGAACTGCTCAGTAAGGAACCTCTTATCAGTTGGAAGAGTCACACTTCCCATGGGCCCCCAAAACTCCAAGTTGTAGGTAGTTTATGTGCCCGACAACTGAAAACAGCTCATATTTGACCCTCAGACTGTTTGACGCAAAAGCAGCCTGACCATCTCCAAGTCCTATGAGGGTCTGCTCCTGTTCAGCTCACCAAAAAGGAGAGCAACAAGTTGGGAACATCCTATTGGTGGATCCCTTCTTCAGGAAACCCATCCTCCAGTACCTCCAAATATGCATGAGTTCAAGCATACCTCTGGAAAGGATGCTGGAAGACCATCTCTGCACTTTCCCACCAGCGAGTCCCTCTTTGCACCAAGTAATAATGCTGATATCTGCCCTGACCCCTTGACGCAAAAGTTGCAAGTAAACTCAATGTGCATCAACAGAAGAGTTTATAAATATATTGTGGACTTTTATACAAGGGAACACCACCATCATGGATGAATCTCACCAAAATATGGAGGAGATACCAAGTGACAGGAGAACACTGTCAGTATAATGCCGCTGACACAAAGTTTAAAAAATATGGAAAACAACATGACATAGTGATTAGTCACACATACATACTTAGTACTATTATAAAGAATGATATGAAAAAAAAAAGAATGATACGCAAATGGCAATTACGTCAATCCAAATTCAGGACAGTAGTTGCATCATTGTGCATTGGGAAGAAGTGAAATGTGACTGGTGATGGGTGCCCGGGAGCATCAGTTTTATTGGTAATGTTCTATTTGTTTAGCTGAGTGTCGCTACAGGAGATGTCACTGTGTTCTTCTACATGCATTCTTGTCTTAAATATTTCATAATGTTTTAAATGAATAACTATGAGGTAAGGAAGCCGAGTGAGCACATATCATTCTCGCAAAGGAGGAAATGTGTAAGAGGTGAGGAACGTTTCTCTTAGGTTGGGGATGGAGGGCCCCTTAGAGGCCACTCGAAGGGAATTCACTAGAAAGACAGGCATTCTCCAGAATGTTCTCAAGTCATTCCATAGGACTGAGATGCTTATCAATAAAATATTTTCACTGGCCTGGGGAGGTGAACCATATAATAGCTTTATTTTAATTAATCACACAAACTTCTGCCCAACCAACAGTTATTTTGCCTTGTTTTTAAGAGGCACTAAACAACTCCCACACACAATATCCTCTCACTTGCACGTAAACCACTTCCTATATTACCTATGCAAATGTCAACATTTAGGCTGGAATTGCACTACTGTTGATTATACATGCTTCTGGTCTCGTATGGTAGCTCTGCCTCTAACCGTTTGCCAGTGCACAAATGAATTAATAAAATTAATGGAGCTCTCTTAAGAATTAGTGTGTAAAGAATTGCCTTAAATGGCTCAAATTCATGTTGATGACAGCCAAAGCCCAACTTCCAACAAATAAGAACAACTGCAAGTCAAGCGTTGTGCGGGGCACTAGGGCTGCGAAGACAGTTAAATTGCTTCCTGAGAATCCATGCCAAGCTTGCATTGTAACTCTTATTACTTCTTACGGAAAGGACTCCCCCATTCTCCTATTTTTCTTTTTGAAAACAGATTTTGCTCAATTTCTCTCTTTATTCCTAGTCAGCAAAAAGGCAGAGGTATAGGTAGATAAAGGTGACAGTTAAATTATAGAATAAAATAGAAGCTCTCAGGAGTTCTCTGGTATTTGGGGATCTTTTGCAATCATATGCATCATATGGACATCAGAAATTTGTTTTTAGCTCCAAGAGCAGCAAATGTTAGCAATGAGGCATTTCCCTGCTTTCTCAAAGTAAAATGTTCCCCAGTTGTTTTCTTTCTAATGTCTTACTGAAGTCTCTTCCCCCCGCCTTCAAGCAATTACATTACTTTAGGAGAGAAAATATATAGTTCTAATTCTATTTTAAGAGATATCTTATTTTTACCTTTTTCAACCATCTAGTAGCTTCTTCCACAGTTGCATCTGGTTCTGCATTTTCTAGCCACCAAGGGTGAGGTTCCAGAAATTTGGCCTATAATCCTAGCCCATTCTGAGAGGCCAGCTAAGAGCTGGGAAGACTCTGGAAATAGGGTTTCTGGAGCAGGTCAGGGTCAAGCACCAACTGCCCTGTCCACGGCCATCCCCTGCTCCTGTTTGGTTGTGCCTGGCACCAACGCAGTGGGAGATGATGAAGGCAAGCACGTGGGCACAGCTTCCTGCCAGGGCAGGAGCCAGCCCCCAGGCCATGGCCCAAGAGTCTGCTCTGGGAGGCTGTGGTTTGTCCAGTTTAACCAGCTCAACCCAAGGGAACCCCGTGCCTCAGCACGTAGGGATGAGAGGAATTGGCAGGACTTCAACAAGCCAGATGTCTGCTTAGCAGAGGCACCTTGAGTTCTAACTCTTCCAGACCAGGCTCACAATCAATTGCCTCTACCATGTCAATGGAAAACCTATCATTGCAAGACGTCTTCCTCCATTCAAGGTCAATATATCTATCCTGGCTAAACTCTCACCAGCAAATCAGCCCAAATCATATTTCACCACCTTCCCCAAGTGAACATACAGAAAGTCTTGTCTTCGGAAACAGGTAGTCCGCCTGGTTTTTTTGCTGCAACAACTCACAGAAGAGCGTGAATCAGCCAGCCAGAGGGGAGGGGAAAGAAGGGTGGCTGATACACCCTTAAAAAAAACGGGTGTGCTCGGTAGTTAAAATATGTATAACTAGAGCATGATCTTCATGGAGTGAAGCTAATAGGTTTCACAAGCAGGAGGAAGTATAAAAATTCAAAGCTGGGATACCCGTGCCATTTCACATTGCCCCTGAAATACTGACAGGAAATAGGACTTTCAGAGCAACTTTTATAAAGTTGGGATAATGTAGTGAGAAATCTAACTGCTGAGGAACTGGATTCCTGCCTTCCAGCAGTGGTTGGTCCATTCATTTATGGCAATAAATAAATGTTATGAAAGTTCATGTAGAAACCATTATCTAAATGGCTAAATATGAAAGGCTTGCTTTGTGGCCAGGCATGCGTTTCTGGCAGAGGAAGTACAAGTTTGTTCACAATGTCTTTTTTTAGACTACTTTGGAGAAGAATGTCATCATTGGAATACTGCAAACCATGGCAAGTTTCATTTTTTTTTTTTTCTTTATGGAATGAGAAATGACATCAGTTTACATGTCATCTGAGAAGAGAGGAATTTATTTTGTTGAAAGGCATCCAAATCTCCCTGTCTTTGGGAAGCTTTGTTACTGAAACAAACGTTATCGTTGTTAATTGTTTGGCCATTTATGGGATTGGTAGCTAAATAAAACTTTGTTTCATCAACAAGTCTGTACATTTATACATATTTTATTGGCCTAGTAATTTTACCAATGTTATACACCCATGACAATGTTAAGGAAATGCCAATATTTAAAACCCCATTATTCTAAACTCAGTAGGAAAACATCAGAAGAAAAGGAAAACCTTTAACCCATATGTATAATACCTAAAATTATCTCAACCTACCCCACAACTCCTCCCAGGCCTGCAAAACTTCTCTTTCTCCAGTGTTTCCCATAATGATAAACAGATTCTAGTCATCTCCCAAGCCAGGATCCAAGGAACAATCCTTAGTTGCCCTATTCCTAGGTCATTTATCCATCTGATATCTGGGCTGCAGCTTCTGTTTTAATCAGTCTCAAAACTATCCCCACTGCCACTGCCTCTGTTCAGATCTCGACATCTTTCATCTGAATTAATCCAATAATCTCCCAACTAATATTCCCACTTTCAATCTTCCTGTCTACATTCCACTTTCCACCCAACTCCCTACCTATTTAAAATCACTTTGAGACTCCCCAAGCCTTGTAGATAAAGTCCAAAAGCCTACCTTGTGGTACCCCATGTAGACTCTCATGACTTGGGACAGCTTTTCTCCCCCTAACCAGTTCACCAAATTCTCCTATTCACATTCAATATGCTGACTACAGAAAAATAGTTGCAGTTCTTAAAAGCACCTGCCCTCTCTCACCTGTAAGCCTTTATATCTTTGCTTTCCTCTGCCTAGGAAACACTTCTTTCCAACTTTCCCACACCTGACTGAAATCTTTACCCACAGAGCTCCTCCTTGTCCCTTAGGATTTAACGCTGGCATCACTTGGACTTGAAAGCCTTCTTTGACATGCTTTTGCCCCTACACCTTGGTTAAGTGCCCTCTGTATGCTCTCTGGATACTAAGTGCTTAACACATGTTTGTGAAATGAATCCATCACCCTAATAAGTATCTCCAATCCCATGAAACCTCTAATGTGACCATCATCATTTGCTTGCCACACCATGAACATGTGTACATGCCCATCTCTACAACTTTGCCTGCACTATTCACCACCTTGGGATATTTTCCTTCTTCCTCAGGAAAAAATTTCTCTGGACATTTCAACCCTAGGCAACATTTCCAACCTCTGAATTCATGGCACATTTTGCATATGTTTCTCATTTAGCATTTACTTATTCACAGTGCCAGTGACATCCTTTATATTTTAAGTTATTTAACTTTTTTATGGACATACATCCAGTTCCCCTGTCAATTGTACTTTAAGCAAGTTAAAAATAGGAACAAAGATATTACTTTGTATTCCTTTTCTTCCTCCTTCAAATTCACATAGTTCAGCACAGTGTACATAACAGAAAATCAATACATATCATTTAACATTTGTTATATGATTAGGACAAAACTCATAAATGAAGAGAAGACTGCATTGTGTGATAAATATATGTTTCATTTTCAAAAGAATAAATTATTTCAAATGAGATCATAAACAAAAAGAGAAATTCACGACCATGAACATGATTTACTGTAGGCTGGCACATGGAGTCTGTGAAGCAGCAGCTGTAATGGAAACTCCAATTATCGTGCTGACAGTGTTGAATGAACTCAGCTGTAGGACGAGCCAGATGTCAATCAAAAGTGGGATAAAAACAAGATGTACACTCTCCAAACCAATTTGTATGGATATTTAATCAAAGAACTCACAGTCCATATGGCAACAGTAAAAGCAAAAAAGAAAATTAAAGGAAACATAAAAAATAACAAAACACTAAAAGTCACAAGTAAATCAAACATATCGTTAACACAATAACTGTAAGTGGGTTAAACTCCCCTAATAACCATTTGACATTCATCATAAACAACATCCAATGATATGCCGCCTAGAAAAGATATACACCAAATGAAGTGACTCTGAAAGACCTCATCATCCCCAGATATTTCTTTGTAGGATAGCAACTATACATCAACACCACATTATATGACATAAAGATTAAATGTTAAAAGATAGACAGGGATATACAAGGTGAATGTAAGCAAAAAGGAAGCAAGGGCCACAACATTAACATTAAAGAAGCAGTGTGAAAGGCAAGAAGCATTATGTCCAACAAAAAACTGTATTATCTAGTTTCTGTTAATGAACACAATCCATCAGAAACCTCATTAGAAATGATGACTATATGTATCTACCTCATATAATTGTTGTATTAAGTCAAAAAAATCATTTAATGTAATTCGTTCCCAGCTCAATACCTGCTACATGGTCCATGCTCAAACACTTATTTTTTCTTTAGTATTTGTAACAGTAGTATTAACAAGATCTGATAGTCACTGATATTCAGACTGTAGATCACATAACATCAAGGTACAAAAAGGAAAATATTGGAAATACAAAGAGAAATTTATAGAATCATAATAAAAGAAGACTGTGTAGGTTTTACCACACTTTTTTTTTCTTCTTGAAGCAATGATTGACCAAAGAAAAGTAATGAGATCTAAATAATAATGACTGATAATGTATGTTAGTGTGTGTGTGTGTAGATAATGCATTTCTCTATATTCTACAAACTCCTGATCTACAAAACATATATACTTTCTTTTCATTGCTCATTGAACATCTATCAAAATTGATCATTTTATTAAAAAAATAAAATTTGCAATTACCAAAGCAAAAGATAAGCATTGTTCTTTAACATCTGCAAGAAAACTGTAAGTAAATTATGAAAACTAGAAAACAAACAGAAACTTGAGAAGTTATAATTATTCTTCTAAATATGTCTCAGATCAAAGAGAATGTCAAAACTAAAATATAAAATAATCAAATCATTAAAAATGATGACAATAGGAACATGACACAGAAAAGCTTGTGGGATGCAGTCAAAATTGTACTCAGAGGTAAACCAATATCTTTAAATGATTTCATTATTCAAAAAGGTAATAATAAATAATAAATGACCAAATCTTCATATTCCAAAAAGGAAGAAATACAAATTTGGGAAAAGCATAGGAAGATTAATATGGTTTGAAGCAGAAAATAATTTTAAAAGCAGGAAGTGTCAACGGTTTGAAAATAAACTTAATATCATACTTCCATAAGAATAAAAATAAACCTATGATAAGAATATGAAGAAAAAGAAAAATCACAATATTCAAGAATAAAAATTAAAGCAGATGAATATATATATGTATGTATATGGGTAGATAGGTAGATAGATCTCTATATGTAAATAAAAACATAAATTAAAAAATCTCTATATAAGTATATATACTTATATTTGGAGAAGGAGAGATCTATATATCACAGAGTATACCTTATACCTGGCCTAATAATTTTGAAGATCTCAATAATCTAGAGGTAAATTTCTCTTGAAATTAGTCATTAAAATTAACTTAATGAAATAGGAAAACTGGACAAGTTAAAGGAGCAAGGGGAAATGTCCAATTTTTTTTTTTTTTTTTTTTTTTTAGGAGCTTGATCCCACAACCCTAGGATCATGACCTGATCGGAAACCCAGATTTAGAAGCTCAACCAACTGAGCCACATAGGTGCCCCAAACACTCTTTTCTTAAAAAGTTATTCCATTACTACACACAACTAATTTCAAGGAAAAGATCATTTCCACGCAATAATAACAATATCACTATCATCATCACCATCTTTATCACCATATCTTAGAAACAAACACATTTATTTAATGTTTACACCAGCCAGGAGCTGTGATAGGGCTTTGCATATATAATCTCACTTAATCTCACAAAATCTCTGTACTGTAGGTGCTTGTGTTTACATTTTATAGGTAACAAAACTCACGCTTAGACAAGTTAAGTAACTTGCCCAAGGTTATAAAACCTGCAAGTGAGTAAGCCTGGGTTTGAACTGAGGTCTATGCATGTCCCCAAAGCCCATGGGCTCAATGACTGTACTTTACTGCTAGGTTTACATAAACAGTTTCTGGAACACAGAGAAAGATGAACCACCTCCAAATTCATTTTGGGAAACTTGTATAAACCTGATAGGAAAACTTGATGAAACTAGCAAATAATAACAAAGGAAAAAGACAATGATGGTGGTAAGGCTGATATTTATGAATTCTTCAAAGAGCCACAAATCAAGGCCTACAGCTTAGAAAAGGAAGAAAGAATCATAAACAAGAAGTGTTTGATACAATTTAATCTACTACAATACTAGATCAAGTAGGTCATCTAACAGATGTTTTAAAGACATTTGTGAAATTCAGCATCTATTCCTGGTTTTTGCTAATTCAAGGCAAATCAGAAATAGAATACTTCTATAATATGGTAAAGAAGTGCTATTTAAAACTAATAATCAAATGTAATAAATAATAAAACATGATAATCATTCCTCTCTGCATCAAGGATAATACAAGAATACAACAGAATATTTCCAATCAATACAATGAGAATAGAAAAAGAAAGGAGAGAGAGAAAAAAAAATATTGGGAGAACATTAACTTTTTCAGACTTTCATTTCTTTGCTTTAGAAAGTGAAGGAAAATAAGTCGATTAAGTTTGGGAATTTCACATTCTAGGTAGTAAGTGGTATAAGTGCTTTAAATGATTTTAATTGAAGTAGAGCATAATTCTTTTTTGGTTATGAAGTTTCCTCTTTTTTAACCTCAAAACTTTTCACAAACTTCTATGTAATAATTTTACACTTTTACCATTTGCTGATTCGGAAAAAAGGGATTATGATTAACACCTATTATGAGTTTAGTAATATTTTAATATATTTTTAAAAGCCATTATAATTCATTCATTCATTATTCTATCTATCTACATCTATCCATCTATCTATATGTGTATATATATATACACCCACACACATACAAATGTATACATATATATATATCACATACTTCTATATAATTTTGAAAAATCATAGTACACATATGGCTGCTTGGGTTCATCTGAATTTACACACCCTTTGCAATAACTCTGCATCTCCCTCCCACTCACAAAAGTTCATGGCCCACAGGCAGGAACAGCTGCTGAAGATAGCCTCAGAAATCAGGAAAACAAGAAATCTGAGTGGGAGAGTATGGCCCGAAGGAGACAGACTCTTGATCTAACAAGTCTGCAAGACTACTCAGGCATGGCTTCGTGACTCACAATTTTACAAAAGCTGTGAAAGGCACCTGATAGGCACATGAAGTTCAGTTCCTATATTTATTTATATAGTAGATTAGAAGGACTCCAATTCACCCATGTAATTTCTAATTAGGAAAGATCAGAGAGGGAAAACCAAGTTCTTAAATTTTAATAGAAAAAGATACATATACAGAACAAATGATCATCACAAGGCAAGAGAAGAAGGTGCAGAGGGCTTAGTGAGATATTTACTCTTCAGGAAAGAACACATAGTTCATAAACAAATATCTACTGCCTCGCAGACAGGGTCACATATGTACATGCATAAAGAATTACAAATAAAATAGTGAATAATGGCTATTAAACGGAAAGCAACAATTTACTGAAGGAGAATTCATCCATTAAAAGCTTTTCCATTCAAAATGGATTTTGGCCAGAAATTGGTTCTTCATTCCTCCCTGTAGTATGCATTCTTGGTAGCTACTTTCAGAACATTGCCAAACACCATTACACATTTGCTTTATATAGCTTTCAAGTTTCTCTGTAGTTTGCCTCTGGCCAAAAAACTTTACAAAAACTACTGGGGGAATAAGAAACATAGACAGGTCGCCTCCCAGACCTGGAATCCATTGCCTGAGCAGTTTTTATCCAAATTTCTATCACTCCAGTACAGTTAAAATGGATAGTGATCTCAGCTAATTATTATATTACTGAGTTTAGCGGACTGTATAAGGGTGAACTGGAGACCCACATTCAACTCATACCATTTGCTACCCACTCACACTGACATGTCTTTTCTCCAGGTAGACCTAGAAACAAGTCCACCTTCAACCATTACTAACTGGGAAAATTTTTATCTTGCCTTTCTGAATCTCAGACTCCTGATCAGTAATAGAGAAAGAACATGATCACATGGAATTAACACAGTAGCAAGTTTAAAGTACCTGGTTCACATCAGGCATTGCCAGGGGAAGTTTCTGGACTTCTCTCTTGCTCTTTTATATCCTATGTACCCAGTTTTAGGGATTCATCCGTGGTCTGTCCTCTTGCTGCAATTTGTGTCTAACTCTGGTTTTAGGGCTTTGAGATGAATTTCAATATTAGAGACTGCCTTGGGAAAGCATATTAGCAGCTCTTTCAAGACTCCAAACAACATAAACTTCCCTTCTATATTGTCTTCTTTACTATGCCAACAGTTGGAACTCGTGCCTTCAATTCAAAGCATATTAAGGAATGTATTGCCAAACTGCTCTACAATTGTTCTCAGACACATGCCTTATTTCAAATAAATGGTAAGATTCTTAAAAATAAAAGGAATACTTTCTACTCCTTTGCTCCTGGACAATGAAGCTCCGTTTACTTCTCCGTACATAATGGCACTCAATAGATACTTGTTAACCCACTATGACTGTTATGAAACAAACCAGGATATTTTTCAAAAATAAACATGAGTCAATGTCATTTACCAAACACATTTTAAATGTCCTTTAAAGATAACACCATTACAATGAACCTTTAATTCATCACTAAATTCAGATGGTTAAATAGAGGGCAGTAATTTCTACAAACAATTTTTCTCTTAAAGCTGAAAAACATTTTAAAGACTTGATTCAAGTGAACTCAGCAACATCTAGGACCAGGTCCTGTGGACCACTTATCTGGTCCAGGGGTTATTCAAGTGTCCAGGGTTGGGTACTGGGTTTAAACTAGCAAATGACACACTTATGCAAAGATCGGCTTTTGTGTTGCCTTTATCAACAGAGAAAAGCACAAATCAAAAGATCATAGACTTGAGAATTGAAAGAAAATTAAGAAGATAGGGGGTCCAGCCCTTCACCTCCAGGGAAGTAAAGTACCATTTTACTGATCAAACAACTAAGACCCAGAGTGCTCTGATCATTTTTCCAAGGTGAATGTTGAAGAGGGGTTGGGGGGAGAGGGGGCAAAGTTCTGGTGGTGATGAGACCTACAGTTCTCTGGTCTTCCAGGCTGGCATTCCTTTTGCTGCATCACATGCAAGTTTAATAAATTCCTCAAATCCCTAGACTCAGGATTATCAAGATGACTTAGGCAAACAGTAGCCCCTATCCCAGGCTTTCCTATGTCCTGGCTCAGGAGCAATGATTTCCTGCCTGTGCCACCAAAGCCTCCATGTCCTTCCTAAAAGGCTCTCTCTGAGCAGTTTCCATCTGTAGAGTCTGGTTCTGGGCTGACATGGCTCATGTCTTGTCTTTTCCTAATGTCCCACCGACAGGAGTTTTTTTGAAAACAGACTGTGTCATGTTCACAGAACCATTCTAGTGTCCATCACAATACCAGGCGCATAGTAGGTACTCCTTAGTTTTCATGAATGATGGGTGCCTCAGTGGGGCTGAGCTGCCATGAGGAGTAGTTTGATCTGTGAACTTGGTAAAAGAACCACCTGCCATAATCCGCATCTTCTTTACCATCACAGAGTTTCCCAATTAGCCTCTTTTCAATACCCTAGGAGTGCCACAGCCTTCAACTGGGGTCTTGGACAGACTCATGCATCACATAGCAGAAGCATAAGGCTTGGCAATTCAACTGAGTTACCACTCCAATTCAATCAAAGCTGCCTTCAGCTGAGAACTTTAACTTAGGCAGACATAGATCATTATTCACTCATTCAGCCCTTTCTTTGGGCTCAACT
This sequence comes from Canis aureus, assembly GCF_053574225.1. Classification (NCBI taxonomy): domain Eukaryota; kingdom Metazoa; phylum Chordata; class Mammalia; order Carnivora; family Canidae; genus Canis; species Canis aureus. The sequence goes on from NC_135630.1 coordinate 43,194,949, forward strand.
CCCACATTTCTAAATGAGGATATTATTTACTCCCACAGCTAGTGAGATCATGGCAAGCTTATGAAGAAATATTCTCCCAAACACAGCACTATCCTCGATATCCTCCATGTGGTTTTATGCTACTATGATATCATTCACTTTTCCTAGTCTGCAGATTTCCACACAAATACCTAGTTTTAAGGTCCTAGTATAGTCAATGAAAGTAAGCACAATATAGGCGCTTTTTTCTAGAGATGAAATTATATTACATCAATATAAACTGTTGTGTCCACATTGAGAATTCATTTCTGACTTAGTTTTGCTTCTCTAATATGATCTTAAGAGTGCAAACACTAGCCTAGAACCAGGGGTCAAAGTGAACATCAGGAGAGAACAGAGCCTAATAGAGTTAGAAGTTGAACTTTCCACCCTACTGCTGATCACTCTCAACAACTTTTCCTTAGACGACACACTGAGATCAGCACTGGTCTGAGACAGATTTGGAAGCAAGTCTTAGCAGGGAGTCTCACCAATCCAGATTCTCATAGCCCCTACCTCACCCTCCCTTCCCCAAACCCAGCAGGGAACCTGATCCCAAAGGTCTGGGAAAGGGCCCTAAGTATCATCCTTTAAGTAATGGGGAATACAACAGTGGCACTAACAGGGAAAACTGCAGCTGCCAAAATCAGAAGCAGCTGCTGAAATTTAGTAGCCAGAGAGATTGGCAGCAGGAATTCAGAGATCCCATCTGTGAGACAGCAGAGCGGAGGGAGGTCTCTAAGGTACTTAGGGAGGAAGAGCTTGGAGAGGATCAGCCTGTGCACAGGTCCAGAGGGCAGCTAGGACCACAGAGGACAGAGTTTAGCAACCAAAGTAATAATCCGAGCCTGGAAATCATAGCATTCACAGGGGGGCCTCAGCTGCTGAATCTTCCCCACTCTGAGAAGATAGCTAGCTAGTTGTTAGATAGATATTTATTCTCATCAATTTTCAAAGGTTCTAATGTATCTCCCTCTCTTTTCAAATGCAACATACACCATAAAAGTAGAAAAACAGCATATTAAAAATCATGTATTTGGGTTGTAGAGTCAAACAGAACTGCGTTCAAATTCTGAGTCTTAACCACCTCTTAGTTAATTGACCTTGGACAAGTGATTCAACTTCACTAAGCCTCAATTGCCTCATCTGCAAAATAGCCATTTTTTTGGAGGCTTTTGAGGAGGAAACCCATTCTATACATATTTTTTATTCAATCAGGAATAATGATTACTGCTCAAAAGGAAAATACCCATTGAGAACTTTCTTACAAATTAATGACTGCACTTACTTATCTTTCTTAAACTTGGCTTTTCTCTCCCCTGTACCTCAGGAAAGCTGTTATTTCCAGAATGCACAAAGCACCTGACACAGGATAGACACTAATGCACTAGCTATTACAGTTTGCTGTTAGCATAGTGCTTGGCACACAGTAGGTGCTCAATAAGTCCTAAAGGAATCCCACCATCAGGATTCAAACTAACAGAACTGAAAAGTGGGATGGAAGATTGTTGCTTGGGGTATGGGGTCTGGAAAGTAGCCATCAGGAGAGGAGAGACAAGCCCAATTGATCATGAGAAACAGTAAAGACGACTCCCCTCCTCCACCACACTCTCTGCTACTCCAGAGTTCTATCTCCTTCCAGGCAGAGATGGCACTGAAAAGGCTCTTGTTGTCTTAATGAAGCAAGGCATTATTATCAGCAATTGAAGTCCAAATTGAAATAAAAAGATTCAAGTGTAGGACTGTCTCCATCAGACTGGACTCTAAATACAAAGAGGATTTTACTTACATTTTCACAACGGGAGATGTCTTTTATTTCTCCTTGGATTCAAATCTTCATACATAAGAGACATTTTCCCACCCAATTTTCTCATGACCACCCCGCCATCACAAAACAACTTTGTCTCCCTGTGACATCAGCACAACACACCTCATTGTGTACCCTGAATCGTTTCCCCTCCTCCCCCTTCTCCATCCTGCTAAGTAAGTAGGAATAAGCCTGGCCACTGAGCTACTGGTCAAGGGTATCTGTGCTGGGGATGGAGATACGCGTGGGCTACATGTTAGCCAGGCATTCACGAACAATGTTGATAGTTCAAACCACTGAATATATATTTATAATGCACGTGCATTACCCCTGAGTGAATCAATGATTCAATGATTACTGCTCAAAAGGAAAATACTCTTTAGGCATGCAGCCTTTGGGAACTTCTTACAAATTAATGACTACACTTATTTATCTTTCGTAAACTTGGCCCTTCTCTCCTCCTGTCCCTCGGAAAGCTGTTCTTTACAAATACAAAAGGTGAACATCTACTTTCTCAGAAAAATCAAGAGACATTGCAGCCAACAGTTCCAAGGATGAGAAAAACCACAGCAGTGCTTGATATGACAACAAATTAATGCTTTTCATGGTGCCTAGCAACCTTCATCCTAAATGTATGTAATTAAAATAAGAACCTGCTGTTACTTTGCAGTGTGGTCAGAGATAGTTTTATTGAGAGCAGATCACACCAACTGAGTGCTCTGTAAACTGCAGAAAGTAGAGAAGGGGGCTGGGAGAGGCCAGAAGGAGAAGGTCCTAGAAGCGCTGAGTCAGAGCTCAGCTATTTGGGGGATTCCACTCTCCTCCCCACGGACTCATAGAACAGAAAAGACAACCAGTTCTGACCCCTGACGATAAACAAGGGAAAGAACCCAGAACTCCACAGAATTTTGATGGATTAAAGAAGCCCTAAAAAGAAATACCTTAAAGAGTTGGAAAGTTCAGAATAAAGGCAATAATAATAGAAATGTGAGGGCAGGGCTAAAGCCATGATTTGGCTGACAGCCCTCCCATAACAGAGCCCATCATCAACATTCCCCTTCAACCCTCTGCATTCAGCTGATGTCGAAGGAGGCAAACACTCCCTGTGCGTCCCCAGCTGCTAGAACGGGGCAGGGTCTTTAGGATCATTTGGGACTGGAAGGAAAGTCAGGTTTAAGATTATAAATTGGCTGATGAGCATCCACATGTGAGTTATGAAGACTTGACTGTGGCCCCTGGGGTACCCCAGGAATCACTAGCAATTGGAAAACACACCCCATAAGCCTGTATTTAAAGTGCAAAGGGAGCTGGGAAGTAGTGGTGTGTGAAACACGGCTCCTGACCACAGGGAGATTATAACTGCATTAGAAAAACAAGTCGTGTGAAATAATGAAAGGAATAAGAAATAATGAAATAGAAAGATGAAGACAGCTTGGCTCTGTGGCTCATTGATAAGAAGAAAGCGATGAGAATAGCAGAAGAAAGAGTGGTTTCTCTGCTGTCCTGAGAGTGGGCATTTCCAGCATCCTCGGCCCTGTTATTCTGGAGGATTCCTCACTGTGTGTGACACGGATGGGCTGGAGTGGACCTTGGCCCGCTGCCCACACGGCGTGGGCACACAACTCTAGCTCATCCAGCCAGAGGCTCCCACCTGTTTCCGGATGCAGGCGTGTGGAGGCAAAGACTCGGGCACAATCAGGCACGCTCATGGTGTCTTCGGTAGTGTTCTGCAATGGCTCTGATGTCCTGGTCTTACTTCCTTTTGCCCAAGACAGTTTCTAGCAGCCTATTTCTGAGCTACTGGACTTGCCCCGGTTGCAGTTTGCAGGCTGGTTCTCCAATCTCCTGCTCCCTCTCTGAGCCTCTGACTGTGCAGCTCCTTAAACCAATTTCTGTGGCTTTGACCAAAAATACTGACTTCTACAGCCATCCTACTTGTAGGAAATTCCCTTGTTTCTAGTGTACTATTATTAGCTTTTAAAAAATAAGAACTGTGCTTATTCATCTCTCCTAGCCCTGGAGCTCTTGGCACGGATAGCTCCTTAGGAAGAATAAGATTAATTGAAAAAAAAAAAAAAACCCTTAAAGGCATCAAATGAGCAATAAGTACTCTTTTGTGTGTGTTTGTTCTACTACTATATGGCACGTCATAGATGTTCATTTTGCTATTGTGGGAAGAACCCTGCCTTTAGAGTCAAATCAAATTTCACTTCTTCCCTGGAATCCCTTAGGGTGCTCAGACAAGTCACTTACCCTCCCTGAGCCTCCATTTCCTCATTTGCAAAGAGGGATTATAATTCTTAACTCCTCAGACTATTGTGAAAATTAAATCAGACATTAAATGAGATGATAGTCTTTTCAATGAATGGTACTGAACAACAGAATATCTGCCTGTAAAAGAATAGAGTTGACCTTTACTTACCTCCCACCATTATATATAGATGGCCTCCAAAGGGATCCCAGAGCTAAATGTGAGGGCCAAAACTGTAAAAATTCTTAGAAGGAACATGGAAGTATCTCTTCGTGGCCTTGGATTAAGCGATGGATTTTAGAGGAGATAAAGTACAAGCAATACAAGAAAGAAGCAGATAAATTGGACTTCAACAAAATTAAGAACTTTTGTGGGTCAGAGGACAGCAACAAAAAAAAAATGAAAAGACAAGCCACAGAATGGGAGAATATATTTGCAAATCACACATCTAATAAGAATATACTGGGGTGTCTGAGGTGAATGAGAGTGACTGGTAAGAGTAGATGGCTACAGTGGCCCTTGGCCCCCCGCCTAGGGTAAGAGTAGAGGGTTCCTTTCTGAGGTGACAAAAATATTCTAAAACTATATAGTGTTGATGGTTGCACAATCTGTACACATACTAAAAACCATGGAACTATACACTTTAAATGGTATGTAGATAATATCTCAATAGTTACAAAAAATTCAATGAGACGGTGCTAAAATGTCCACGTCTAACCATTGCCCACAAATACACACAGAGTGAGGGCTTAAAATATTCTAGATTGTGTTGCTTTTATTTATGATGATTGATTAGGCAGCAAGTGCTAGAGAGAGTGACTAATGGAAGATGCTTCAGGCTGAGTTAGTACAAGAATTCCTCCTATCCAAAGCCATTGGACTGAGACATTCTTTTATAAGGATCCTCCAGATGTCTCACAGGGGCTGTACGCTGTGTTCACGCGTGTTTCACCTGTGTTTGAACCTGTCACCACTGTATGCAGTGCCCCCAGTGGGCCTGTCCTTATTGGCCTTTATCCCTTCAGTCAAAATGCATTTAAAATGCTGAGGAAGTGCTCATTCGCCTCTCTTATGAGTTGAATTCTTTCTTGTGGCCTCACCTTTCAGCACTTTTTTCTCACTGCTGACTTATGTGGAATGAATTTACCACAAAATTCAATTCTTGATATTCAGATTATTTGCATAAAGTCAAGGGTTTGTCTGCTTTTTTTAGGGGGGGGGGGTTGTTGTTCATTTGCCTGTTTTTCTTAAAAGCATAGCAAAAAGATTAGGAGAGTACACACCAGAATTATAACAATGAGCATCTTTGGGTAATGGGATTATTTATAACATGTTGTCCTCTTTCATATACTTTGTGGCATTTTCCAAAAATTCTATAAAAAAATCATTATTTAAAAACACAGTACACAGTAAAACATTGCATATTTAAAATGTTAAAAATTAGGGGTACGTGGGTGGCTGGGTTGGTTAAGCATCTTCCTTCAGCTCATGTCATGATCTTAGGGTCCTGGGATGGAGTCCTACATCGGACTCCCTGCTCTGTGGGGAGTCTGCTTCTCCCTCTCCCCTCCACCTTGCTTATGATATCTCTCTCTCTATCTCTCAAATAAGTAAAATCTTAAATAAATGTTAAAAATTAGCCCCAAGATGGTTTATGAAGATAATTATTTCCAAAGTTAAAATGCCCCAAAGATGTATTAGAATGTCCTCTAGAATTAAGGTATATGTGTGTGTGAGAGACAGAGACAGAGACAGACAGAGACAGACAAAGAGTCAGATTTATATACATTTTACCGCAGTGGCAATGGTTGCTGTGGAATTGGGGGGACACGTCCTTGCTAATTTCAGGTCTAGGCAGTAGGCTAATGTTTGTTCCAGTTTGTAGATTTAACATGATAATTTCCACCACTGTTCATACATCTTTTAACCTTTCCCTCGCACCCTTTCCTTGGACTCTTACAGGCAAAGGAAACCTGAGTGATTTGTATCACCAAGCCACCACCCCTACATTTACAGTCTCACAAAAAATTCTAGTCTAGACAATAATTAAAGTCAGAAATGTAGCTTAATTAAAGCACATCTTTCCCAAGCCCCGAGGGCCATTCCTCTGTGCTCACATTCAGCAGTCTACTATTTATGTAGGTTGTTCTGGGGGTTCACGTGGAGGTATCCTCTCAGACACACCCTTGTCTTCCTACCTCTTAGAAGGAATGTGAGAAAGGACCAGGGTCAGAGAGGGCTCATTTACGTGGGTGTGAAGATGAAAGAGGGATGTTTTCCTAAATATGTAAAGGACAAATGTCAAGAATCACAGTGGCATAATCAGCACATCAAGAAAACAGAAACGGAGTTTGATCTATCAGGAGCTCTGTAAACGCTCAAGACAGAGTATGTCCCAGAAATCACAAACCAGCAACTCCAGGAGTTTTGATGGCCTTCAGATAGATTCTAGTTGACCTACAAATTATTATTTTAAAATTACAGCTAGCATTTCAAATGGGGAGATGTATGTAAAAATCAGATTTCCAGCTTTTTAAAAATAATTTGAAAAACACACACAGAGCCAACTCTTTCTGGCAACAATTGCTGGTGCTGAGGAACAGCTACCTCCTCCCGGCATTCAGCAGGACACACTCCCCAGTTCACCCACATCCTCATGAATCCCTGCCGCTCTGACACAGTGAGATCCAGGGGCAGTCCTATTTATTAGCATGCAATTGATTTTGTTTTTCTCACTCCTGCCAGGCTTCTATTTTTTTTATATTCACCTGCGTGACCTTCACAGACATTTGGGTTTAAGACCCCACTCACCTCCCACTCACTCCTGAAACACTACCCTTGGCCTATGCCTTACCGAAGTCACTCCTTTGGCTAGAATTCCTCTTTCCTTTCAGCTCACTGGTGCCTTGTTAGAAAATGCATCCAGGTTCAATCTTGGAACTACCTTAAAGTCATCATAAGCTTTTGAGAGAAGAATAGAATGATAATATGTAGAAAAACAACTGCATTTGGAGGCAGTTGTTGTAAACTTGGATTCAAGTCCCAGAAATAAATGGATTGTTAGAAGCATGTGGGTTCAGATCCCAGGTCCTTGAATTTCTAGTTTGAGATCCTAAGCAATGTATTTAACCTCTCTGAAGCTCTTTCCTTATCTGGGAAATGTAAATATTTACCCTGCCTGACTCACAGGGTTGTTGTGAAAACCAAAGACTATAATCTAAGAAGGTGAGAAGACTAAATCAACTTAAAATAATTTGAGGGTATGGGGGGAAGGGATAAATTATTAAATTACTTTGGATGGTTTGGCAAAAAACACACCTTACCAAATTTTCCAAATGTGCTCTCTGAAAAAGCAAACAAGATAATATGATTCATCTAAGCCTGTGGGTCATTTACCAAATGTATAGAAGTGTTTTAAGAGTCTAGATGACTTTTCTCTATAACCCTCTGGGAGACCCAACTACCTACACTTCTTCCTGTCACAGTGTCTACACTGCCCACTGGTAAACAAGTGCCCATATATAAGCATTTTGTAATTGGTTCATGACATATATCTGGTATGTACAATATATACTCTACTGTGTGTATTTATAGGTGTACCTATGACATTTTGATCTGTGGGACCTAAAAAAGAGAGATTATGTAGAAATTGGTCACAAAACAAGTAACTCTTTTAAATTGTTTAAATTTTTTTCCAAATACAAAAATGATATTTATTATAAATACTTTGGCTGTGGCCATAATTCTTGTTGTATGTATGTGTCATAGATAAACACTGTTAACATTTGATGAATTTCTTCTCCAGTCTTTTCTCTATGTATTTTTTATTTAATTTACTATTTTTTCAAAAATCACTATTTTAACTGGCTATATAATATTTCATTTTATGAATGTATTATTTTATTTCTTGGATTACAATGGTGAATGGTGAAGGTGCATTTTACTTATTATGCTATTAATATATAAGAATTAAAGATAAATTCAGTAATACAAAAAGATACAATAAGAAACAAGTTATCTCATGTTAGTGGTAGGACTTTCTTTTTTTTTTAAGATTTTTATTTATTTATTCATGAGAGACACAGAGAGAGAAAGACAGAAAGAGGCAGAGACACAGGCAGAGGGAGAGGCAGGCTCCATGCAGGGAGCCCAATGTGGGACTCGATCCCGGGACTCCAGGTTCACGACCTGGGCTGAAGGCAGGCAGTTAACCACTGAACTACCCAGGCCTCCCAGTGATAGGACTTTCAAACTTTTGTTTGTATGCACATATATGCAGATGAAGATTTGCATTTTTAAAAATAAGTTCATGATACACATTTATTTTTAGCCTACATTTTCCACTTCCTGTATCATAGGATCATCCCTATCAACTAGATCTACATCAATTTTTCTTGTTTGCTTGTTTGTTTATTGGGAGAGAGAGTGTGTGTGTACATGCACAAGCTGGGGGAGGGGCAGAGTGAGAGAGAGAGAGAGGCAGAGAATCTCAAGCAGACTCCAAACCCACCATGGAGCCTGATGTGGGGCTTGAGCCCACCAACCCAAGATCATGACCTGAGCTGAAATCAAGAGTTGGTGGCTTAACAGACTCAGAGTCAGGCACCCAGGAACCCCTTGATCTACATTAGTTTTTAATGGCTATATAGTATTCCCTCATGTGGTTGTACTATCATGTATTTAACAATCACCTACTAATGGGTTTTGGATTATTCTCAGTTTTCACTAGCATGAGTGTAACTGGTAAATATCCTATACATGTCCTTTGTAGACTTGTTGATTATTTTTAAAATACAAGCTTAGAAGTGCACTGCTGAGTCAAAAGTATGCTCTCTCCCATTCAAATTTCTCCCCCTCCACATTTGTGCCAATTACACTCCAATGAAGAGTAAATGAGAATGCCTGATTTCTACCTCCTCATCAATGGAACAGTTTCATCTTTCCTAATAGTTAAAATAATATATCATTATTTTCATTTGTATCCTTTGATTCCTAATGAGAATGAACATCTGTTCAAATGCTTCTTAGCCATTTGCATTTCTTTTTGGTGAACTGCATTTCATTTCCATTAACCATTTTCTATTCGGGGACATCATCTTTTTCTTGTTGATTTACAAGAGCTCTCTCTATTCCATGATGTATTTGATCACTCTTCTATTGATAGATAGTTGTTTTCCATATTTTATTACTATAAATATAGTAATGAATATTTTTATAAGTAGGTATTTGTCCACACCGCATATTATTTCTATTGAACAGATAAAATTAGAATAGATTAAAATACTCTAACACATGTTGCTAAAAGGCTTTCCATAAAAGTCATGCCAATTTTTACTCCCACCATCAGATTATGAGAAAACCTACCTCAGAGCAACCCGTTTCAAATCCAATCAGAGCATTACAATAGGATGCAGATCCAGACATAAAAGAGCATGACTTGTAAATCACAGAGGCAGGTGACAGTCCGTCCTGCTATAGGATTTCTAAAAGCCAGGAAAGAAGAGGAGGACATGGACATTTTGGTAGAACTGAAACGGAGAGGCATATAATCTTTATTTCTTTTAGAATATGGCCTAAACCTATCATCTTCACAGCTCACTGAAATTACATGATTGCTGCTTATTGATAATAAGAAACCTGATTAACACATTCAACTTCCAACCTTTCCATATTCCTCCAACTAAGTCCAATCACTTATTGTGCAGATACCTGTCTCTCTTAGAAATGCACAAATGCCAACGAATCCAAAGAAACAACACAGCCTCTTCCCGGTGAGGAGGTGAGAGTAGGGACTCCTGAAGCCAGACCTGGATGACAGGATAGAGTAACAGTTCTGTGCCTTGCCAATCAAAGTACAGAAAAGTGTTTTAGACAGAAATTTAAGCCAGTGAAAACATGCATATTTTACTCATTTGGCAAGTAAACAAATGAAACACTTTGCAACACCAAACTCAAATCAATGCTCTTCCAATAACCAAAAACCAGCAGGTTCTCGGTTTGAAGTACTTTTCCCAGTGAACAAGTCACACCATCTGGCATAAATTATAGCACGTGGCGGAATGGCAGCAGCAAGCAGGCTGGTAATGTCTAATGCAGAGAGCTGATAAGAAATGTCTAATTAATGGTTCTGAAGTACTTTCAGGTATAAATCTAATAACAACATTAACTAGCATCATCAGCCAGTTAAGGCAATTAAGAATTAACAGCCTATTTTTCTTCTTTCAAACACAGGTTATCACAGCAAAAGAATCCTAAGAAGCAAAACTTCACCAGTAATATATTTTTGTTGTCTGTATATTTTTAAATATAAGCTATAATTTATATATAAATGAAAAATTCAGTTCTATGTCTTTTCCATTATAATTTGGCTGATTTTATTTGTTCTTCCCACCTGTTACTGGTTATGGATCATATTATAATAACCATTTTTTTTTTTTTTTTTACCATTTTCTTTTTTTGTAAGATTTTGTTTGCTTAATTCATGAGAAACACACAGAGAGAGGCAGAGACATAGGTAGAGGGAGAAGCCGGCTCCTCCTTACTTGGAGCAGAACTCAATCCCAGGACCCCGGGATCATGACCTGAGCTGAAGGCAGACACTCAACCACTGAGCCACCCAGTTGCCCTATATTCACCATTTTCTAACCAAAAGCATCAAGCTCACCATGAAGACTCTACTACACATCATGACAGTTTCTTGCAAATGGTGTTATCTTTGTCTTTTGTTTAAGTAGGAACATTTCAGAGTCTAATTATTAATGGTACTGCTCTGTTGTGTTTCATTCCATTTGGTTCTTAATCCCCCCTGGGACTCTGACGATTCCAGGGACTTCTAAATCATTTTACTAACTCAGACCCCTTTTCTATACTCCAAGCATGTGCTTCTCAATACTAATTGGTAATTTCCACCTAATATCCTACACATAGCTCAGCCTCACATACCCAAAGCCCAGCTCTCAAAGTTCCTCTACTCCCACCTGATAAAAGAAGAAACCTACTTCTTCTTTTATCTCTTAGTTAATGATGTCACCAGCCTGAGTCAGTGAAGTTCTAAAGGTCAGCCACCTCTTTCTCCTTTCTCACATCTCTTCCTCCTTCTACATCTATCTATCTCTGCTGACCCAGTTTTAGCGTGCCTGATCTATCTGCCAAACTGTCTCCATACTATGATATTGGTTTGTGTCCACCTCAATTCTGGGGAGGGTGATCACCACTGCTTACTTACTGCTACCATCCCCAGGCTTTCCTCTACCTACACCTTGACAGGGCCACCAACAAGCTGTTTCAGAAATAATGATACTATCACATCTTTGTTCTTCTTAAAGCCCTTGCTCATTTCCCATAGCCAACAGTATAGAACTATTCCTGGATGAAGATGTATTTGTCAGTGCAAGGGAATAAAACACATTTAAGACTGTGATTGCTTGATTCACAATTTTAAAACATTTGACTTGTGGCATACGGACGTCTATTTGCACTCTTGTCTATTGCTCAGAAATGAGTAAGGTGAACCTAACTCAGAGGAGTCCAGTAACTCTGATTTTCCCCTTAGCATATTTTATAAATAACAGATTTATTGAGATATAAATCACATACAGTAAAATTATCTTTTTCAAATAAAGAGCACAATTCAATATTTCCTAGTATATCCATGGACATGTGCAAACATCATCAATATCTAATTCCAGAATATCTTATTACCCTCCCCCCAAAATGCCGGGTTCCAGAATATTTTATTACCCTAAAAAGAAACGCCATGTTAATTACCAATCACTCCCCAATCTCTCTTTTTCCTAGCCCCTAACAACCACTAGTCTAATTTCTATATGTATTTGCCTATTTTGGACATTTCAGATAAAATGGAATTATATAATATGTGGCCTTTGGTGTCTATCTTCATTTGTGTAGCATAATGTTTTCAAGGTACATCCACATTTAGTATGTATCAGTATTTAATTCCTTTATATGGCTTGATATTATTCCATTATATGGATATACCACATTTGTTTATCCATTTATCAGTTGGTAGACATTGGGTTTGTTCCACTTTTTGGTAATTATGCATAATGCTGCTAAGAACACTCATGTACACATTTTTGTATGAACATATGCTTACAATTCTCTTGGGTATATACTTATGAGAGGAATTGCTGGGTCAAACAGGAAATCAATTTTTAGCACTTTGAGAAACGGCCAAATCTTTTCTAAAATGGCAGTACCATTTTACATTCCCTACCCGCAATATATGAAAGTTTTAATTTCTCCACATCCTTGCCAACATTTATTATTGTTTATTTTTTCTAATTACAGTCATCCTAGTAGGTATGAAGTGGTATCTTATTTGGTTTTGCTTTGTGTTTGCTCTAGTGACTAATGATGCTAAGCAAATTTTCATTAGTTGTTTATCTTCTTAGGAGAAATGACTTTGAATCTTTTTCACATTTTTCAAATGAGTTACTTTTCTTCTTGTGAGTGAGTGGCAGGAGTTCTTTATATATTCTGGTTGAGTAATATTCCATTCTATGGAATACAAGTTTCTTCTCAGATATATGCTTTGCAGATACATTCTCCCATTGTGTGGGTTGTCTTTTCACTTTTTTGAAGATGTCCTTTGAAGTACAGAAGCTCTTAATTTTTATGAAGTCCCATTTAACTTTTTTTTTTTTTTTGCTTTTGTCATTTGCTTTTGGTGTAATATCTGAGAAAACCGCCTAATCCAAGATCAAAAAGATTTACTCCTATGTTTTCAAGAGGTTTTTATAGTTTTAGCTCTTACATTTATCTAGGTCTGTGATTCATTTTGAGTTAATTTTTGTATAAGGTCTGAGTTCAGGGTCCAACTTCATTCTTTTACATGTGGATATCTATCTGTTCCAAAGCCCTTATGTTAAAAAGACTGTTCATTTCCACTGAATTGCCTTAGCACACTTTTCAAAAATCAACTGGCCATAAATAGGAGGGTATATTTCTCAGTTCTATTCCACTGATATATAGATCTAGTCTTATGCTAGTGATAACACTCTTTTTTATTATGGTTGCTTTTAAAATCAGGAATTAGGGGGTACCTAATTCTGAATGGCTCAGTCGGTTAAGCTTCTGACTCTTGATTTCTTTTTTCTTTTTTTTTTTTCGACTTAGGTCATGATCTCAGGATTGTGAGATCGAGCCCTATGTTGGGCTCCAAGCTCAGCATGGAGTCTTACTTGAGTTTCTTTCCCTCTGCCCCTCCCCCAGCTCATGCACTTGCCCTCTCTCTTGCTCTCTCTCAAATAAATAAATCCTTAAAAAAATAAATCAAGAATTAGAAGTTTCAACTTTGCTTTTCTTTTCAAAATTGTCTGTACTATCCTGGGTCACTTGCATTTTCATATAGATCCTAATATTAGCTTGTCAGTTTCTGAAAAAAAATCAGCTTGAATTTTGATGATTGTGTTGAATCTGTAGATAAATTTCAGATAATATTGCTATCTTAACAATATTAAGTCTTCCAATGTGCATGCATAGGGTATCTTTCTATTTATTTAGGTCCTTTATAATTTCATTCAACAGTAGTTTTCAGTGTACAAGGTTTGAACATCTTTTTTTTTTTAATTTCTTCCTAAATATTATATTCTTTTAGATGCACTTAAATTGCATTATTTTTCTTAATTTCAGTTTTGAACTATTCATTGCTGTTATATACACATACAATTGATTTCTGAATATTGATCTTGTATCCTATAACTCTGCTGAATTCATTTATTACCTCTTTTTTTAGTGGATTCCTTAGGATCCTCTCTGTACAAAACCATGTCAACAAATAGAGATAGGTTTTCCTCTTCATCTCAAACTTGGCATCTTTTCTTTCTTTTTCTTGTCTAATTGTTCTGGCTAAAACTACCATACAATGTTGGAGAGAAGTGGGAAGAGCTGACATCTTATCTTTTTCCTGATTTTAGGGGGAAAGGTTTTTTACTGTCAAATGCAATGTTAGCTATAAGTTTTTTGTAAACGCTCTTTATCAGGTTGAGGGGATTCTCTTCTACTCCTAGTTTATATAAAGTTTTCATCATCAATTTTTTATTCTATCAATGTGTTATTATATTACATTGATTATTTTTCATGTGCATAACTAGTCTTACATCCCTGGGATAAATCATCTTACTTAGGCCAGTGTATAATCCTTTTTATATATTGTTGATTTGTTTTACTAGTATTTTGTTGAAGACTATAGTATTTATATCCATAAGGCATGTTTTTCTGTAGGTTTTGTTTCTTGTATCTTTCTCTGATTTTGGTATCAGAGTAACACTGGCCTCATACAATGAGCTGAGAAATGCTTCATTCTTCCAAAACTCTCTTTTGGAAGAATTTGTGAAAGATTAGTATTAATTTTTCTTTAGATATTTGAATGAATTCATCAAGTAGCTACCTTGCTTGGGCCTTTTCTTTGTGCTATGTTTGTTGATTACTAATTCAATATTTTTAATTCATAAAAGTCTATTCATATTTTCTATTTGTTTTTTAGTCAATTTCAAGAATTTTGGATAAGAATTTTGTGTCTATGAATTTGTCTATTTCAACTACGTTGTCTAATATAACAATATACTTGGTTTAATACCTACTTTATTTCAGTATTATACATAAACTTTGCTTGATTATAGCTCTATTAACTACTTTGTCCTTTTGTTATCATACACATTACAAATTCATCCACATAGTTTTATGAAAAAAACTTACAGCTTTGTCTTATAGGCATCTTTTAAATCAGGCAGAAGATAAAAAGAGTTACAAACAAAAACACATTTGCCTTGTCTTTTATATTTTACTAATGTTCTTTATTTCTTTATGTGGGTTCAAATTAGTATCTAGTGTTTTTTCATTTTAGCCAGGCGATCTTCCTTTAGTATTTCATGTAGGAAAATTCTGTTAGGGGTGAATTCTATCCGTTTTCTTCATCTGGTAAGGTCTTCATTCCTCCTTCATTTTTAAAGAATAGTCTTGCTGGGTATAAAATTCCTGGTTGATGATTTTTCTTTCAGTATTTTGAATATGTCATCCCATAGCTTTTGTACTTCATGGTTTCTCCCATCCAAGTCCTAACCAGGCTCCACCTTGCTTAGCTTCTGAGATCAGATGCACGTTCAACTTCATGGTCTGATGAGAAATTGGCTGTTAATATTAATGAGACAAATATATACACTTCTGTCTTGCTGCTTTCCAGATTTTTTTTATTTTTGGCAATATGATTATGATGTATCTCAATGGATTTCTTTGATTGAACCCAACTTGGAATCCATTGAGCTGCTTAGAGGTGTAGATTCATGTTTTACAATATATGTGGGAAATTTTCAAGCCTTATTTCTTTAAGTACTCTTTCTGTCCCTTCCTATCTCTCCTTTCCTTCTCATACTCCCATTATGTTGATACACTTGATAGGCGTACCACTAGTCTCTGAATTTCTACTTACTTTTTTCATTCTCTTTTTCTTTCTGTTCATACATTGAATAATCTCATTTGATATGTCTTTAAGTTTTCTCATTCTTTTGCCTACTCAAATTTGCTACTGAATTGCACTAGTGAATCTTTCATTTTAGTTATTGTACTTTTTCAGCTCCAAAATTTCTACTTGGTTTTTCCCATGATTTATCTTTATTAATATTCTTCTGTTTGCTGAAACATTCTTCTTATATTTTATTACTTAAGTCATGATTTCCTTTAGTTCTTTGAACATATTTATGGACAAACATCTTTGTCCAATGAGTCCAATGTCTGGGCTTCCTCAGACATAGTTTCTATTGACTACCTTCCCCACCCCTCACCACCACCCCCGCCCCATCTATGGAACTTTTTTTTTTTTTTTTTTTTTGCTTTTCTTTTTGTCTCATAAACTTTTTGGAAGGTTGGACATTTAAAATAATATAACTCAGGAGTGCTGGCTGGCTCAGTTTGTTAAGTGTCTGCCTTTGGTTGGGATCATGAATCCAAGGTCCTGGGATTGAGCCCCACATTGGGTTCCCTGTTTGATGGGCAGCCTGCTTCTCCCTCTCCACCACTGGTGTGCACTCTCTCTCTATCTCTCTCTCTCTAATACATAAAATGTTTTAAAAATAAATAAATAAAAGAATATAATACATCAACACTGGAGATCAGATATCTCTCTGACCACTGTTTGTTGTTTCTGTTTGTTATTGTTGAAATTATTGTTGCTATTTGTTTAGGGACTTTTCTAATCCTATTCTGTAAGATCCATATTCTTTTTCATGCATGATAAGCTTAATGGTCAGCTAATAGATGGGCATATTTTTTTAAGATGCCTCAACAAAAAATCTCTTCCAGGCTTTGCTGAAGAGATTTCTGTGTATGGTGAGCCATATCTTCACTTTGCCAGCTATTTACAACTCTTTATAGCTTTCACTCCTTGTTTGTGCAGAGCCAGAAGAGCAACCATAGGTGAGAGACTAGGGCCTTTGTAGGTCTTTCCCAAGAATAAGTACACCTCTACACATGTGCATGTCTTTTATATTCCCAGGGAGATATGTGAGTTTTTCAAAACCCCGATGGACATCACATTTTCCAATTGTTAATTTAATTTTTTTTAAATTTTCATCCTTTTTGCCCCAACTCTTATTCCTGCTTGAAGCAGCTGCAATGTTAAACAACTGCTTTGATTGTTTTTGACAAGTGTCCCTGGAGAAAGGTTTTCTGCACTGAATGAGTTCTGAACCAGGTCAAATAATGACAAGACCTAGAAGTGGGAGTTCCTAGAGAGCCAACAGACAGGTCAAATCATGACAACTCCCTAGGAATAAGTCTCTTTGTGGAGCTCCAAATAGATTTTGACCACTCCAGTGGCTTCTAGGCTACTGTTTTTCAGAACTACCATGGATGGCAAAACTGCTCATTTTTAAAGCTCTGTCAAAGCTGGAAAGATGGGAATGAGAATGTGGCAAGTTAAATGACAGAGCTCGTGTTCTTACTGAAAGTCAGGTATTTTTTTTCTCCTGAATAAGTGCTCCTTGGATTGTTGCAAGCCTTTGTTTAATTTCCCAAGTTCTACAAATGTTGATTCAATCATTTTTGTTCATGTTCGCCTTGCTTTTATTAAGTAGTAGAATTTCAGAGGTATTTACTACACCATTCCAGAAATACTTCTCTTTCTCCTTAGCATTTTACAGCTACCAAAGTCAAGACTTTATGTGTTTTATCTCATCATATACATCGTTATCAAGTAATCTTTGTTGGGTACTCCAACCCTGGTCAGAGCCTCTTTTTTCAGAGGTATCTTTGAATCCTTTAAAATTTTTAAGTGTAACCATAATTTTCAACTTGTTTTCTGCCATCAAAGGACAAGTACAACTGCTACCAAATGTTAATGTGTTTAATAGAGATAAAATAAAGTAGAAGTTTAACCAAATAGAACACAAAAATTTGAAATTTTTAATCAAACATATAGTATGAGGCTGGAGGGTTGTGCCTTATAAATGATAGATTCTGTCCGTTAGAACTTTTTGTCCTTAAGAGCAATGTTTGATACCTTTAATCACTGTGGATCTAGACCTTTCCTACCCCTTTACATGCTCATTTATAGACACATAAATTCATTGTTGATAATCAGCAATGTTAGCAATGATGACCAAGGACCTGTACTGATGGCTAGATTTCACCTTGCTAAGACATAAAGCTGATAATGCAATAGATTGAGCTGATGATTAAATAATTAACCTATTAATTAATAGATGCACTAGGATAGAAACAAAACTGGAAGGTCTTAGGTGAAGGAACAACAACCAGAAAAATGTTATAACTACATGCTATAGTAGTTATAACATGGGTTATAACTACATGTTAATAGTACAAACTTAGGTTTTAGAAAGTTGTGGAATTGAATCTGGCTCCACCATTCATCAGTTCTGTGACTTGAGGAAGTCACTTTACCACACAAAGCCTCTGATTCTTTTCTGTAAATGAAATAACACCGACTTTATCAGGCTATTTTGCAGATTGAGCGAGTCAATGAATTTATAGCACTTACTGTAGTATATATCTAATCCCTTAGCAAATGATAATACTAGGAAGCAACCAGAATATTCCCATCCCTAAACAGATTGGCTCACTGCAGCTATATGAGTATGTTTCCATTTTGAAAAACAAGGTATGGTTCAAAAGTGAGAGTACTTACTGCCTGTGTGTAGTCTCCTGTCTCTCACCATAGAGACATGCCCCAAGCTGATTCATATCCATTAATCTCTCTCATGTATGCCCCATGCTACCCTCCTATAAACCACAGACTTCCAGGAAACATGCCATTCATTCACTCATGCCTCTATTCTCGTGGTCAACATTTATTGGGCATGTTACACATGCCGGGCACTAGTCTTGGCATTAGTATATGGTGATGAGCAAGCAGACAAGATTCCTGCCCTCATGGGCAGTAACTTCAAATAGGGGATGGGGGTAGATTCTGGTGACTCCAATAGAGTAGTAGAGACTAAAAAACCTAAGGCGGTATTACTTGACACTTTGATAGCTTAAGTTCTTCCACGATCCAGATTTCACCCAGGAGAACCTCCCCACACACATCAGTGGGATTTTAAATTCTGAGTAAAGATCATGAGATAGATGTTTCTACTATTCCTGTCAGAGGCTTATTATGCAGTCTCTTTAGCAAGGAGTATCCTGTCCTAGCTTCATATGATTCAAGAAACAGAGATTCTCACTTTGGTAGAAGAGATGATGGTGTGACCCTAGAGCTGGCAGGGGTGGCATCAGCTTCCCAATTCCAAACTTTGTACAGTGACAAACACACAGTGGCAAATTCTGTTGTGTCATTCTGAGCATTAGCTCAGAAGCTCTGTCTGCCTCCCAACTCCTACAAGATTGTATATGTCCCCTAAAACCAGTATGAAATCCCTTCCTCCTTAAACCAGCTGCAAGGGATTACATTATCTGTTACTGACTTCAGAGCACTACAGGGAAATAAATCGTAGAAAGATAAATAAATAAACAAGGCACACATTCCCTGTAAGAAGTGCTCTAAAAGAAGGGTGATGTAAGAAGAGGAAAGGTTTTTCCGAGGGAGTGGCCCCAATGTCTCCTTGAGCAAGTTAACTGAAACAGAGACCTAAGGAAGGGAAGGGCTAAGAGAAGAAGACAGGGAAAGAGATTTCCAGATCAAGCAAACATCAGGAGCAGAGGCCCAGATTCGGAAAAGAATTCCTTGTATTCCATCCTCAGCAAGAACAGCAGTGTGACTGGAAGTTGAGAATAAATGGTACAAGATGAGACTAGAAACCTAAGCAGATTCTATAGCTGCTCAGAGTGTGACCAGCAGCAGACTGGGCCACAACTATTTGCTGAGGATCCATAATGAGATTAGCCCAAAATATAAGAGTAAATGTTAGAAAATTTGTACCAATTTGATATTGTCACAGCAGTCGAGCAACACTTCTATCACATTTAATAAAGCTATCAGTCAAGAACACACTGGAAATTTAAACAAAAACAAAAAACTGGTCCTTCACCACAGAGAGTTTGAGAAGCACTGTTCTCCATGTCTTACCTCTCAAATTTACCTGCGAAGGGCCAGGTAGTATATGTCTCAGGCTTTGGTGGGCTGTAGGGACTCTATTGCAACTACCCACCCTTGCCGTGGTAGCACAAAAGTGGCCACAGGCAGTATGTAAATATAGAGGCATGGCTGTGTTGCAATAAAACTTTATTTATAAAAATACAGCATAGGCAGATTTGGGCCTGTCATGCGGTAGTTTATCAACCCTGTTCTAGGCCACAGTAAGGAGACTGTTGTACCCGATAAAGCCATAAATATAGCCGCTTAACCATTGTATGTTAATTATGCTTTGATTTAAAAAAAAAAAAAAAAACCCTTCCTGCTTAATTGAGATCATCCCTCACTCTTGATCCTTTCCCATCATGCCTGCAAGTATTTGTAAAGTCTTTGCTTCCATGACTCTAAGTCAGAAACAAATCTTGGGGCTCCTCCTAGCTCCAAATCAGCATGCTCCTCATGGTGACCCTGGAAATGAAGTCTCTGTTTAAGGGCAGGGTCCCCTTTTGTCTATTACCTGCATCCTCAAGGAATGAAGATGACAAGTTTCACCCTGTGTTGTCCTGATGAGCCAACCTACGGCCCCAAGGGGTCACAGCCTTACATTCTCCAGGACCTGGTCAAACCTAGGTCCACGTTGCTCTCTGAGTCATTAGGCCACCTCAGAGCCAATTTCCTGCAGCATACTACCCCATTTTTCTTCTGTACAAAGTTAGATTTCTAAGTCCCAATGTACTTCTGTGGCCACTGCCCATCTCTGGCTCTTTTGGTATGTCTGAAATGGTTGTGTTGGACAAGCGGCCCACCACATGTGTAGCCTTGTTTTCCTCTGGGCTCAGACACTGCCACAGGCAGGAGAGCTTTCTGCATTCACACATGTCTCCATTTACACAGCACCCACTTCATAAACACCGCCCAACCCCCGTACAGTAGAAGGCGTTATTCTCTCCCCCACCTGGAGCATAGACCGCTGTATGAGGAGGTGCACTCCTTCCAGTAGGTCTCACACACAGAGGGTATAGAGCGGACGCAGTTCTCGCTGAAATCTCTTTTATTTAAGATTTCTTTCACTGACTCATGACAAACTTAACGGGTTAAAAAAAAAAAAAAAACTCTGCTGTTGCAAGTTTCCTTAAAATATCCCTTCTGGGCCTACCACCGTTTATCTTGGCAGCAGGTAGCTTGGAGAGTTTTGGAAAGTCTCAGCTTGGCATAGCCTCAGAGCTACTGGCACATTAAAGATTAATAAAGCGCATTTAACTGAGCTCAGGACGCTGCAACGTGATCCTTCACCGTGAAATGTGCAAGATTCTTTGTTTGCAATGAACAAAACTGGAGCCAAAAAGGGCCTCCCGTGTCGAGCTAAGATAGGAAACAATCAGGAACTTTATGTGGCCTTCCCTGTAAATTGATGGGTAGGAATCAACGCCCCTGCTCAGCCACACTCTCGTACTTAGTTCTCAGGAATTTAAGATGGGCATCCGAGGACGGTGCACACACCTGGGCATCGAGTGAGCTGCAGAACCACCGACAGTCCTAGGGCGGCCGCCGCCTTAAGAGTGCACGAGACGGCTGCCTGCAAACAAAACTCCTAATCGAGCAGGTTCTCCAATCAAAGTCCAGATCAAGCAAAGCACTTCGAGAACGTTTTGGACACGGCTTTGGTAAAACGGAAGGCTTTGCGCCCGAGGGGGTATTCACCTGGGGAAGAAGCAAACGCCCCTCGCCTGCAGAGTGCGGGGCCGGCCGCGGAAGGACCGGGCGCCGAGTTGGATGGAAAAGGAAAAACTAAAGCAGCCCGTGCATCCGGAGGGTCGGTGCGCGAGAGGCCGCCCTCCGCTCTGCACCTCGGGACACCTGGACCCCCGCCACAAATGACTGGGATGGATCTGCGGGGGCAGACGCTGAAAAAACGTGTCCCTCGGGGTCGTGCAGGGCGGGGGGGGGGGGCACGTGCTGGCAACGCCGCGCGCCTGTTTGCGCAGCGCGAGCCCCGGTGCGCGGGGACCCGGCGGCGACCCCCGCGCAGCGCAGCGCAGCCCGAGCCCCAGCCCCAGCCCAGCCCAGCCCGAGCCCGCGGGGCGCCCCGCCGCTCCGAGCTCCGCGCGCACGCCGGCACCGGGGGGGGGGGGGGGGGGTGGAAAAAAAAGGAAGAGAACAAGAAAATTCTGTCCTTACCGAGGAGGCATAGGAGGCAGGGGCGGTGAGTGTTTCACGTTAGCTCACCCGGGGCTTTTTCGCTTTCATTCGGTCAGGGCTCTAACCGCTTAGTGATGCGAGGCCCCGGGGGTGCTCGGATCCTCCTTCGAGAGTTTTGATCCCTGGCCTCCCCAGCCCGGGTCTCACAAACACCGCTGTGTTCTGTCAATATTTGCATGCAGCACCACGTCGGGCAGCCGGCCAACCCCCGCAGTTTCAAGAGGCAAGGGGGGAAAACTGACACCCTAACCAACAGGCTGCCCTCTTTTGTGTCTTCCGAGGTGGCGCTCCAAGTGTCATCTTGGATTCCTACGGGAGCTAAAGCGACCCTCTTTTTTTTTTTTTTTTTTTTCTTTTTTGGTGACTTTCTCCACTGCACAACCCCTCACCCCACCCCACCCCACCCCACCCCACCCCACCCCCAAACGCCAGGCCCGGCTGCCCGAGCTGGGCTCCGCAAAGTTTGTGTTTTTGTCTCCCTGCCCCGAAGTTCTCCGCACAACCAACCGCCCGGCTTGCCTCTCCACCAGCTGCACTTTAAATGTATTTTAATTGGCTGGAATGTCGAAAGAATCCATTTGGCAGTCGTTTGCATGTGAAGCACGCCCAGGGCAGCTGAAAGAGGCCCCAGAAGCGGCCGATTACTTCATCAAAAGCTGCAGCTTGAATGCCATTGACTCCTACATAACTACAGTGAACTCGATTCTATAGGCAAGAAGGAGTAATTAATAATTTGCTGAGAAAATTCTTCATTCATCTAAGAGCCAAAAACGCAAAGGGGAGAAAAAAAAAATCCCTGCAGACACAACAGTTCTTATGAAAGGCTTGATTTATAGCCTCCAGTTCTCCTCTTCACAAA
Organism: Canis aureus; assembly: GCF_053574225.1. NCBI lineage: Eukaryota > Metazoa > Chordata > Mammalia > Carnivora > Canidae > Canis > Canis aureus. The sequence continues at coordinate 43,217,630 of NC_135630.1, forward strand.
CATTGACTTTGTATAGCATTACAGGAGGGGGTATAATGTATAATTCGGTTTGCCTGAAAAGTTAATTTAACTAATTTTCCTTTTGAATGATCCCCTGAGATCCATCGTTCTAGTACCTCTTTATACATTAGCCATATGCTACGATAAATATTGTCAATACTTGTGGCATTTCCTCATTCCCTGTATTTCTCTTGGTTGGTCGCAATAATTAGTTTGTGGCCTCTGCTGGATCCACTCACAAATAAATTCACTCTGAGTCAAAGTGGATAATCATCACTACGCAGAATCTACGAGACATATTCAAGTTTAAAACACTCAAAAACAAATGTCAGTTTAAACAGATTCTAATCGGTGTGTGGGGGCACATATACACACTCATATATATACATATATCCAAAAAATAATAAAATATATAAAATCACAAAGAAATGCAATAGCTTTTAAGTGGGGCTTTACCAATATTTTGCTGAGAAGCCTTTCCGATAGAATAGGTAAACTGGGTTTACAGATTTAGGAACCCTGGGAAGTGTATTTTGAAGAAACATCCTAGGTGACCCTGATCTCTACCCCTCATTAAGAACCCCTGGTTCAGAGTCAGAATATCTAGGAGGATCTTGGCACTTTAAGGACATCTCTCACTGGAAAGTATGAGCCAGAGAACATTGTCAAATCTGTTCTAATGCCTTTTCCTCACTTCAATAAAATTGTGGCTCTTAACAAGACAGTACAAGAGAAAGAATGGTGTACGCAAGTTGCTTGGGTGGATTTGTTGAATGGCTCAGAGACTTCAAAACAGCACCCAAAGCGAATGGGCTTCATTTGCAGAAAGGCAAAAGAGCAGAAGATTGGGAGAAAGGGTGGGGGCCAGTTCCATGGACACACAACCTAGATGGTCACACAGAGCGCCCCCCTCAGAAAGGAACTGCTCTTGAATTAATGCTGTGCTGGCACCATCTTGAAACTCTTGAAACTCCTGACTGTTGAGCCAGGAGCCCAGCATTTTCATTTTGCATTGGATCCAACAAATTATGCCGCTGGTCTTGACAGAGATAGTATAAATCTATCCATTTTCAACACATGGTTGGGATTGGCAAGCGCTGGGAAGACCATACTGAGGGTATAGGTAACGCGCTGCTTTTCTTCACGCCCAACATTCTACTTTAGATTTTGGAGCCACTGAGAGGATTGAAGAGGGTGACTTAGGAAGAAGAATCTCTCCAGCAAACACAGAGGGTGAGAGTGATATGGCAGGTTCTGACTGGTTTGCCCTGAACTGATGGTTGGTTCACTGCTTGCTATATGACCACACTTCATCTTACTGTTTCAGAGCGAACTTTTTCTTTCTCCTACAGCCAGTCCCCACCTGTCATTCTATGAGCAGAAAGCTCCATGTATAACTGTAATCCACCTTTAAATTATTCTAGAGTCTTGATTCATGGTTTGACAAAATTAAATTCAGGATTAAAGGATCAAAGGCACTGTTTGCCCACTACTGGGAGGTCCAGTGGCTCACAAGTTACTGGAGTTCCATGGAATGGAGACCCATGGGTCGTCTTATGCTCCCAAAGGCATTCTCTGAGACCAACCCTAACACCTGAATTTTCGCCTGCCTTGGCCTTAAGAGAAACTATACAAAGAAAATTTTTTTTTCTTCTAGAAAAGAAGTTGGTCTCAGATGCCAAAATGTTGCTGGCATCCTGTATGTGTTAGCTGGACTCTTAATGTGCTCTGATACTGATACTTAGCAAATAAAATAGATTTGCATTCTAGAAATAGAATTTACAGCTTAGCTGTTCCAAACTATTATTTTTTAAAAAGGATAACCACAGCAAGAAATGATTAATGTCTTCCCAGAAAGTCAATAAAACAAACCTGTCCAGGTTGCACACTTCCTTTTTGCTACTTATGTTCCCATGTTGGACTACCCAAGCGGTTCCCCCATTCTGACTTACCCACTGACTATTAGATATTCTCCTGCTTTCATGCCTCCAGATTTATTTCAATTGCCCAAGGCCCAACTCCTTGTCTTACCCCTGATAAACCACTTTCATGCACAGCACTGAGCGTGCTGCACCTATAAAGACATCTGATTTTACACAAGATACATGGCCTAGCCATGATAGATCAAGGCCACCTAGGAATTCTTGGATCTTCTGAGAAAAATTCTTTTCGGCCACTTAGAGAACTTTATTACATATTCTGGTAGAGGCAGGTTTGAAAGCTCACAGTGTCTAAGAAATAGCAAAGTGGTCCTGTTTTAACTCCCTGCCAGAGCTTATCAGCTTATGCAGCAATAGAAAACAGAGATTCCTCAGAATATAGCTGGTCAATATGGGGGCATGTAGAGGCTCATGATGAGTCATGTTCACAAAGCAAGAAACCATGCCCTGGGATGCAGAATAATCTATTAGAATGATCTGGTAGGTTCTAGAAGTCATAGAAATGTCAAGGATAAGAGCCAGGAAGGCAGAGGGAAAGATTCTGAGTATGAATGGGAAGGTCTTAGTACTACTGAGAAACAAACCAAATGCCTAATGTGCCACTTTCTTGCACTGACCCTGACAGGGCCCCAACTTCCTCATGTGTCCATGGGTAGCACTGAGACAGCTACCCACAGGTACACTGACTATACCTGCCATTCAAGATTAGAATGTGCACGCTTGTCACACTCTTCAATCATGGAGACACTGAAGCCATGGAAGCAGGGACAGCACTCAAAACCCACATCACAAACCTAGGTCAGCCAGGCAGTAGGTCAGAATCCAAGAAGACAGATGAAGCAACAAAGTCCTAGTTTCTGGCAAACCAGAAGACTCACACAAGGCAGATAGCCGAATCACTGAAAAAAAAGCCAAATCCCAGGCTTCTTGGTTCTTCAGGAAATAAAGAAGCAAATTAAGACAAACAGCAAGTGGGTTAAGATACTGTTTTTTAAAAAGATGACCGTAAAGGGTTTCTGCTTGGAGAAGCCGGAACCTTGTGTTAAACATGGCCAGCCTGTGGCTTGGGGATGTTCACCAGGAAGTAGAAAACCCAGGAGGAAAAGTCAACACAAAACATTTGATCTGTTAAATTCAGTCAAACTGGAATTAATGGAGCTCATGCTGAACGAAAGGTCCTTCTCAGGACCACAGGGCTGAGTGAGAAATCGACCTAGCATGGGGTTATACCATACTATGATAGGGCTGCCATAACAAAGTACCACAGACTGGGAGGCTCACACAACAGCAAGTTATTTTCTTACAATTCTGGAGGCTAGAAGTCCAAGATCAAGGTGTCATCAGGGTTGATTTCTTCTGTTTTACAGATGGACATCTTCTCCCTGTGTCTGTAAGTGGTCTTTCCTGTGTGTCCTAATCTCTTCTTCTTATAAGGATACAAGTGATATTAGATTAGGGTCTACCCAAAAAAAAAAAAAAAAAAAGATTAGGGTCTACCCTAAAGACCTCATTTTAACTTCTCTCTTTAAAGATTAGGTACCTAAGTACAGTCACATTCTGAGTTACTGGGGGTTAGGACTTCAATATATGAATTGGAGGCAGGAGGGTACAATTCAATCTATAACAGGTGCCTTGGAGGCCTCTTCTCATTTACTCCAGAGCCACTTTACTATTGACCATTCACAGATGGGAAAATTTGAGCACAGAGAGATTAAGAAATCTGTTGGAGGACACAGAGCAGAGCCAATATATTTCTAGAGCTCTAGTTCTTGACCCAACACCTAGCTATCTTTCCAGAAGCCAAGTTTTTTGATATATTTGATTAACATAATTCCCAAAACACTTGGTACCCAGGACCTATAACTCATATCCCATGAGTTCCCAAAGCTTGGCCATCATAAGTCCAATTCATTGAGCATTTATTGAGCATCTATGAAATAGGCCAAACTTCTCTGCTGGCTAGTAATTTTTCCTAAGAGGTAACAACAGTAGTCATAGGGTAAGTGACTAAATTTTGGAGAAAGATGAGACCTAAGGACCCAGGATTAATGCTTTAATGTCTACCATGGAGTGTCCTATGGTGAGGAAGGGAGGCTGACAGCTACGGGGGATCCCTGAGATTGATGTTCAGCTTTCAGAAGCCAGAAAAACCACATCTCAGCTCCTAGAAGTGACAATTACCTCCCAGAAGCTAGAACTTAGAATCCCACAAGAAGCCCTGGGCAAACTGATGATCACATGTGAGGAACAAAGAGAAGGGAAAGAGGAGAGAAAAGAAGGCAGAAAAGAACGGAGGAAAATATGGTAGGAAACATGGGACGGGCACCTGTTATGTGGCGGTTATGATGCTGACACTACTTACATTGCCTCTTTTAATCCTCACAAAATCCTTGGAAGGAAATTGCACTTATCTTTATTTTAAAGATCCATAAACTCAGACTTGGATGTGTTAAAACTTTTGCTCACATTGTCACAGTGAGAAATTGGCAGAGCCAAGATTTAAACCCAGTGTTATTTATGTTTTCCTTAAACCACTCTGCCTGCGAACTCTAAAGTGAAGCAACAAGAAGCAAGCAGGGAGCTCATGCTAACAGTCAATGGGACTGTGTGGGATGAGGCAGAGCCTCTCACGGGGAACAAGTCCAGTTACCTACAGAGGTCAAAGCCCCTGCGTGTGAAACCATGACATTGATTGCAGAAAAGACTGGCTGCTTGAGACAGTGCACAGTAGCGTGAACTGAAGTGAGAAAGGTCGGAGAGGCTGTGTGCTGATGGATAGGGCTAGCACAGGGCTAGTTCTCTGATAACCAGATAAAGGGGGCTTATTGATGGGGATCACTTACTTTATGCAAATGATTCTGCCCCGTGTATTTATTCCTTTGTTGTGTCGGGGTTTGCCTTGATAAAATATATCAGCTCCAACCACCAGGGAAAATAAATCTTGCTGGCCATTCAGAAACCAGACTCCAGATTCAGAGCTGGATGAGACAACCTTTTAGTGGAATCAGTGGTCTGAGGAGCACCAGGGAATTCGGATGATGTTTATTCAGTGAACAGATAACAATTTATAGCCAGGAGAGAAACAGAGACGGAATCAGACAGGAGAGAAAAACACCCTGACTTGTATTTGTATTCAATGGGTGCCGTTTAAAGCACCAATATTTAAAGAGCTGTCAGAAAATGAGGGGTGAATCAATGACTCACCAATATTTTGGTGAGCCACAGATGGTGGACCGAATATGACAGCAGGTGCTGGAAACAAATGTATAACTCCAACTTCCGTTTTATCTTGACCATCGAAGAAGTCATCAAAATAGTGAATGAGAAATAAAATTTTAAAAAAAGAGAAATAAAATAATTGCTATGGGGTTTAGAAATGCATTTTTGGTAAGTGAGTCTTCCTAACTTTTGTCACATGTAAAGTCATGACATGATCTTATATCCTTTAGGGTTTCATTCACTGGCTACTTGAGAAGACAATTCAATGGCATGTTTGAGAGCCACCCATGCATAGTCCTTTCTATATAGCGGATCTTGTTCCAAGTGCCCCACAAAGAATAGCTTTCTGAAGGTAGGTGCTGTCATTACTCCCATTCTACAGGCGGAATAACTGAGGCTCAGTTAGTTGTCTTCACTCACAATGACATAAACACGAGAGCTGTGATTCAAGCCAGGAAATCTGGCTCCTCACCACTGCCTATCCTGCCTCTCCTGGCAACACATGGTCCTGGGCTGTAGGAATTGAGCACATGTGTACAGAGCCCCAGCTTCATCTGGCTTCGCTTTAGTGGCCTGCCTGTTCTTCTACTACCTTCTCCAACAGACAGGGGTGTCTTCTCACCTCCACATAGGTCTATACAGGTGCCCAGTTTGACAGAGGTATCTTAAACTTGTTTTTTTTTTTTTTTTTTTTTTCTGCCCAGGAAGATGTTTTGCTAAAGCATTCTGTGCAAACTGAATTTTTTTGGTCAAGGCTCAGTACCTTCAAAAACAAATTGGTGTTTGTTACCTTGGAATTATAGATTTTCTCATGGACATTTCTCCTCTAGGGAACCTACCTTGACTGTTCTCTATCATGTTAATCCTCTCCAGGGACCAGAGCTTGGGTAGCAGTAGCAGAGGAGGAGGAAGAAAGAAGTGACGGACTCTGTGCCTGAACTTGTCTTTCTTTTTAATTCTTTTCAAGAATTTATTTATTTATTCATGAGAGACACAGAGAGAGAGGCAGAGACATAGAGGAAGAAGCAGGCTCCCTGCAAGGAGCCCGATGCGGGACTAGATCCCAGAACCCATGATCACACCCTGAGCCAAGGGCAGACGCTCAAACCCTGAGCCACCCAGGCATCTCCAGGGGCCTGAACTTGTCTTAAGGCTTATTTTCAGGTTAACCAGCCGCCCACCTCATCTCTGTGCTATATACTTCTTTCTCACAAAAAAAACAGAAACTCCTTCTATCCAAGTGGAGACAACAGGTCTCAACGAGAAAGGTGTCTGTCCTCACAATCAGACCTACCTAGGGTCTGCCTCTGTCTGCTCTGCCTTTACTAACTTTGTCACTTTGGAAAGGTGGCTTAACCGCCTTAGCCTTAGAGTCTCCATCTCTAAGGAGACGTTAATATGACTTTTTAAAAAGTACTTGGATCATACAATATGAAAATGTCTGGTTTCTTGGTGGTCCTTGGTTTATGTGAATTTCTCTTTTCTTTTTTCCTCCATTGTCATGTCTGGACTAAAGCTACTGAACATGAAGACAACCGGGGCATTCTTTCTCATAGACCTCTCCTCAAGTACTCTGGACTTGAAGACATTTTAGCCATGCACTGAGCCTCCTACTGGCATTATCTTACCTGCATAAGCAGAATCAGTTGCTAAGAAAAGCCTTATATGGTAAATACCTATAATGGTAAATAATATCACCAAACTATTCTGTAGGGCTTCTGAACTCAGAGTGACTGAATTCTAATTACATGTGGGAGAATCCAGAAAGCACATGAGCCCTCAAAGCAGTTTGCTCACTAGATTTACCCAGTGTAATGAATCTTTAAAATGACTTAATGATGCGAGTACATATCATTATTTGGTAGCTTTAATGATGGTTTCAAAGAGAAATGTTATCCTATTTTTTTAAGCAGCAAATAATAATAATAATAATAATAATAATAATAATACTTCCCATAAGTATGGTTGCACTTGAAAAAGTTATCTTTCAAAGTCACCATATTTTAAGAGCATTTTTCTTATCATGCCACTTGACCATTTTTCAATGTCTTCCCTCCATTCTACTTTTGTCCCCTCCATTAAATTATAGGAAAGGCTGGGGCATCGGGGGTGGTTCAGTAGGTTAAGCATCTGCCTTTGACTCAGGTCATGATCTTGAGGTCCTGGGATTGAGTCCTGCAACCAGCTTCCTGCTCAGTGGGGAGCCTTTTTGTCTCTCTTCCTCTGACCTCCACTCTTGCTCTCTCTCTCTCTTGCTCTCTATCCCAAATAAATACAAATGAAATCTAATTTTTTTTTAATCTTTAAAAAATTAAATTAAAATCTTTAAAAAAATTACAGGAGAGGCATTTAGGAAAAGCAGACTGGAGAACATCATGACAACAAAGAAAAAAATTTTTAATGTAAGTGCAGTAAAACTAGAACTAATTTTTGCCTACATACATATGATAAGTTTAGGAAATATCAGTTCCACATGCAACAAAGATGCCTAGAAGAGGTCAATAATGTAATTATTTATTTACTGTTTTAAATCAAAAAATGGCTTGAATCTTAAATGGATAGAAGGTAAAATTTCTAACAGACATCAAGTAGAAATAGTTGGCAAGATGTATGGCAAAATTATGATATATGGGAACAACAACAACAAAAGAAAACTATATATAGAGAAAATCGGTAAATAACCAAAGGGAAGCTTAAGATCAAAATAGTGAGATGATAGTTAGAGGATCCTCTTCTAGGTTTGAGTTCCTTTGAAAGATCATTAATCCAAATGAGTACTTGTAAGAAACTTTTTATTTGGTATTGAAAGAACACCTTGGTGATAAACAATGAGAAGATAAGAAAAAAAGACTTTTGTCCTGATCAGTATAGAGTTCCTAGTTCAGTTAACTTGTGTAAAAATTATACCCACTTAGGAAAAATGCAAGATTGAAATATTAAAGTACCTGTGCTCTGAATGCCAGATGAAGCAGTGTGAGTTCATTTTAAAGCCACAACTGTATAAGAGGGTTCCCTTTTCTCCACATCCTCTCCAACATTTATGGTTTCCTGCCTTATTAATGTTCCCCATTCTCACTGGTGTGAGGTGGTATCTCATTGTGGTTTTTATTTGTATATCCCTGATGGCAAGTGATGCGGAGCATTTTCTCCTGTGCATTTTGGCCATGTCTGTGTCTTCCTCTGTGAGATTTCTGTTCATGTCTTTTGCCCATTTCATGATTGGATTGTTTTTTCTTTGGTGTTGAGTTTAATAAGTTCTTTATAGATCTTGAAAAACTAGCCCTTTATCTGATACATTGTTGGTGGGAATGTGAACTGGTGCAGCCACTCTGGAAAACTGTGTGGTGGTTCCTCAAAGAGTTAAACATAGACCTGCCCTACGACCCAGCAATTGCACTGCTGGGGATTTACCCCCAAAGATGCAGATGCAAGGAAACTCCGGACACCTGCGCCCCGATGTTTCTAGCAGCAATGTCCACAATAGCCAAACTGTGGAAGGAGCCTCGGTGTCCATCGACAGGTGAATGGATAAAGAAGCTGTGGTCTATGTATACAATGGAATATTACTCAGCCATTAGAAACGACAAATACCCACCATTTGCTTCAACGTGGATGGAACTGGAGGGTATTATGCTGAGTGAAATAAGTCAATTGGAGAAGGACAAACATTATATGTTCTCATTCATTGGGGGAATATAGATAATAGTGAAAGGGAATGAATAGAAGGGAAGGGAGAAGAAATGTGTGGAAATATCAGAAGAGAGACAGAACATAAAGACTCCTCCTAACTCTGGGAAACGAACTAGGGGTGGTGGAAGGGGAGGAGGGCGGGGGGTGGGGGTGAATGGGTGCCGGGCACTGAGGGGGGCACTTGACGGGATGAGCACTGGGTGTTATTCTGTATGTTGGCAAATTGAACACCAATAAAAAATAAATTTATTATTAAAAAAAAAAAAGCTACAACTGTAATCTCAATTTCATGCCATGTTCCAAGTTTATATAATCCGTCCTCAGGCTATCTTTGGTTTTCTTGTTTTCTTATCCCAATCTACCCATTTGCTCATTTGTCCTCCAGTCCTGTTCTACATATTCTTACTGTAACATTTTGGGCATGTTCTTCAAACACATACAACACACATCCCATACGTGTTCCCATATCTACCTGTGCCCCAGGTAATTCTCATTTCTTGACTGAATCTTCCAAAGCCCAAAGTTAAGTCCTATTTCTTCAGAGATGTTTCCATTCCCAGTCACCCCAGCCCACAGCAAAATAGGGACTGCTCTCTCTTTGTCTGTGGTAAGTGACAAATAATATTAAAGTACGCCTTATGCTGGGATTTTCTCATGAATACATTTCATCTGTCCATTTACAATTGGTTGTAAGCTCTTTGTGCCAGGAGTGTTGCGATGTAGCTCTTTGATCCCTGATTTCTGTTTCTTGCACCAAGAAGGTAGTCAACAGCACTCTGCTGACCAGAGATTGGTACCCTTTCTGGTATCAGCAGGCAGCTTTAAAACTCTTCCAACAAAGGTAGCCCTGGTGGCCCAGTGGTTTAGCGCTGCCTTCAGCCCTGAGCATGATCTTGGAGACCCAGATCGAGTCCCACGTCAGGCTCCCTGCATGGAGCCTTTCTCCCTCTGCCTGTGTCTCTTCCTCTCCTCCCCCCCCCCCCCCCGCTCTGTGTGTGTGTGTGTGTGTGTGTGTGTGTGTCTCATGAATAAGTAAATAAAATCCTTCAAAAAAAAAAAAAGTATGCCCCCTTTAAAAAAAAAACAAAAAAACTCTTCCAACAAAAAGAAATAGAAAGTTCACTTAAGATGATTTGCCTGGGTTAGTCCAATGAGTCTATGCCAAGGAGGCAACCATGAAATATGCGACTGTGATAGGCATTCAAAGACCCAAAAGACGATTGGTTCATTCATGCTATGGAGCTGGCAGCCTGAAATCAGTATGCTGGGCTCCCCTGCTTGCTAACTGTGTGATGTTGGGCAAGTTCTGTGCCTTGGTTTCCTCATTTATAAAATGGTGATTATAACAGTTATAGCCTACAATTATAGAGTGTCCCTTAAGCATTTTGCAAAGAATTCATTTTAAAAAATTCATTTAATTCTCATAATGACACTCTAAGGTAAGTCCAACTAGTATTATTTCTATTTTTGAGATTAGGAAACTGAGGCACAGAGAGGATAAATTTCTTGCCTACAGTCACAGAAACGAGAAGGGCCAGAGCCAGAATTTTAATCTAGGTAGGGTAACTGCAGACCCCATGTTCTTAACTACTATGCTGAACTGCCTATCATGAAAAGTAATATATGCTATCAGTACAGTTTAACAAGGACAAAGAATCTATGTAAGTTACTGGGGACTGTAAGGGAAAGATACAGTTTGGCATTTTTCTAATATGACTACTTTATATATCCAAATATTTCCACGTAGGGCGCATTAACTTCTTTGTCAAAGCAAGAATTAGGCTGTTGGAAGGATAAAATGAGATGGTCCTGTTAAGTAGTCAGCATAGAGCCTGGCGGCTGGCGTGAACTCATGGATGTGGAGCCACTACAATTATTACTAGAATGATGGTGATCGTTGAGGAGGAGTTCAGACACCAATGATGTCACTGCTGGCTCCTCCTTGGCCTGTCACTTCTCTGCTTTACTCTGCCCAAATCTCTGGTTGGAATCAAGGACAAATGGATGGGTTGAAAAGTTATCCCTTAAGAAGGAAGGGGAAGAGCAAAGAGGCACCACCCATGGCTTGATGCACACCTCACCTTGGTAGATCTAAGATCTAAACGTGTCCTCCACATGTAGACCAATTGGATTTTTTTTCTCCTAAATGTCTTGTACTTTTCCAATTTCAACTAATTTTTCAGCCCGTACCCTCCAGTACAAACTCTCTCCCAAATCTACTGGTATTTGCCAATTCTTCTAAACACCTTGAAATTTTACCATTGCTACAAAGCCTTCCCTTCTCCTGCTAAATGAATCAATGCATTCATCCAGCTATCCATTTTATCAACAATAAGACCTATTGTACTGGGTGGCAGGCACTCTGTGAGGAACTGGGAGTGATAAAAACCAGAGAGCCTCTCAAGGGGGCAAGAAGATCAATGATTACGATGCTATGCATGTAACTTGAACAATATCACTCCTCTCTTTTGAATTTCATATCCTCTTCTTTGCATTCTTGTGGCTCAGCATATTCTGTCTACCATTATTTATGCCCCTCTTTTGCACCCTGAGGTGTAAGGTACTGAGGTGTAAGCTGACTGAGGCCAAGGTACATGCCTATTGATCCATGGATCATTGGGAAAACCTCAAGTTCGAAGTCTCCCTAAATTGCATTGAACTCTGAATTCTGTTGTGCTGTAGGTTCTAACAATACTCCATTTATAAGAACAATTCTGGGGAGTTAATCATGAGTTGAAAAAAAAAGACATGTTTCTTCATTGTATTCCAGGGTTCCTTAAAAGGCAACACCCAATCAACCCTTGGCCACACTCCACTGAGTGAGAAGCTGGGAGATTAGAGCGTCAGCTGCTCAAAAGCCATTGTTGCAGCAACATGCAATCCAGCAATGACATATGGTTCTTTATTACTCGGCCTAACAGCCCTGAGCAATTGTATCTGCCAAAGGGGGAATATTCACTTCAGAATTTTGGATGTAAATATTCAGTCCCTTGTGCTTTTCATGTCATTGCTAATGGTATATAAAGAATGATCCAAGAGAAGTATAAATAATCATTTGGCTCTACAATGAAAATAGCAGTTCTGACTGTAACCAGCCAAAAATGAAATAGTGCAAACTTCAAACTCAAATCAGGAGGTTATCATCTGTATCTACCTCAGAAAGGAATTCTTATTGTCAGAGTACAGAATGAATTTCTTAAAAAGAGGAAAGCACTAGCCCATTTTTGCAACCCTATCTCCGCTAACAAAATGAGCAGACCCCAAATTACAAGTGGATCATATTTTTAAAGGTCTTTTGTAAGTTGAATGAGTAGAACCCCATTTCCAACATGACCATATAACAGTGGTCCAGGTTCCAGAAATAAATTTGCCATAAGGGACTTGAACATCTTTGAAAGTGTTTCAATGGGGAAGTGAGATTTCAGTTCCAATCGCAAAACACAGGATGGGAGGATAATCTGCACAGATTGATTTGGCTGCTCGGAATAGATAAACAGGTGTTCTGTTCTGTGGCAGATTGAAAAATGACCACACAGACCTCCCATTCCTTTATACGTGCTTCTTTGCAATGTGACTTAGCAGCTCCTCCTAAGGGAGAATGATGGTGTCAGTACTTCCTCCTTGGAATCAAGTGATGGAGTCTATATTTTAACCCCTTGAATGTGAGCTTAGCCACTGCGACTTCTTTCAGCCAATGGACAGTAGCAAATGTGATTCAAACAGAGTTTTGAAAAGTGCTTGTGCACTGGGACTTGCCCTCTCTTGCTGTTCTTGGGAACCCGGATTGCCAAGTCTCACCGAAATGAGATCAAACAAACAAAGAGACTTGTGAGGGAGTCTGTCCTAGACCATTCAGTCACACCCAAGCCACTAGCTGATTCCCGAGATCAGCTGAGCATTCCAAGACCAGAAGTCATGGCCACCCAACCCACAGAATCATGAGAGAAAGTGTTTGTTGTTGTAAAACACTGGGTTTTGGTGACATTTTATGTAGCAAGAGCAAATTGGTATAACTTTATCCCATGCTGCTTGCTCCATGTAAATCTCTCCCCAAATTCTATATTTTGGTAGTGAGAACTACCTGCCCAGAAATTGGTTAAACTATACTCAGAACTCACAGTGCTGGAGACATTTCTCTTTCTCTCTCTCTCTCTCTCTCTCTCTCTCTCTCTCTCTCTTTCTCTCTCCTTCTCTCTCTTGCACAGTTACAGATAAAAGCCAGGGAGCTAGAATGACAGTTGTCACAAGAGACCATCTTTCACTCTGACTTGAGCAACACCTAGTAGCATTGATGGGGCTAGGGGCTCCAAGATGCAGAACGGGAGCAGAAGATGCCATAACAAAGATTCCCTGATAGTGCGGGGAATTTTGAAGTGGGAGATTTGTATGTTGGGGTGTGTCTTTCAAGCCAAATCATTCAAATCCATCCTAGCAGCCACCAAACTCCCTCTAGACCTATGAAGGAGGCTGAAGGTCCTGTAAAAGGGAGCCTAGAATAGATTCCATGCACTAAGAGGAGGTTGACACGAGTGTTGAATGAACCCCCTGCCATACCTGCCATTTAATTAAACCCTAGCTAAGTCCCTCATTCCTGAACATTTCGCTTTGACATCTGCTTTCCTGAATATGTACATTTTCTAGTACCAAATGGATAGATTTGGCCGAGGATTGCCATATATGCAGCACAAATGCCACCTCTCCCCATCTCCACTGATGATGGCTATAGGGCCAAATCAATTCCTAATAGCCCTAGCCTCAGAAGCCCTCCTATCACACTGCTGCAAGAATCCACTTACCAATCAGTCAGAACTGAAACATAAGCTGACCTCTTTCTGCCATTTCTGCCATGACTCCATTCTGAGCCAGGTTGAACTCTGTTTTGTCCAGAATAATCTTGAACACTATGTCTATCAATCTTATTTTTATGTATTTTCCCATAACATGGACATCATCATGTTAGGTACTGTTTGCCTCCTTTCTTGGCTCTTTCTTTGCCCCAACACTTGTGTTCTTGATTCTGTTTTAACTATTTTTAATTTAGATCACCTTATTTTATATCATGTATCTTTAATGGTTGCCACACATCTGTATTGGAACAACGTAATATGTAAATATACACACTATCTATGAAATTATATCTCTCTCTCTCCTTTTCTTTTTTTTTTTTTTTTGACCTGAAAGCAAGAATTTCATTTGTGTATTGCTAGGTTCATTCTGTAGCCTTCCCAGTCCTTCTATTACAACATCTTTCTGGATCCTGATTGTTTTCAGCCAACATATGACTTAGTTCTCTCAATGTTTGTTATCTGAAAATATAGCATATATGTCTTCCATGTTTGCATCCAGGTCCATATTAAAAATTGTCAAATGAGAGAACACTTTGGCACACTACTCAAGGTCTTCCTCCAAACAACCTCAAATCATTCGTCAGTTATGAATCTACTTAACATTATAGGATCCAGCCCACGTTTCTATAATGAAATCACAAGAATCTGTCAAATGCCTAAAGAATTGGAGAAGGGAACATTCCATTCGGGGATGGGGGGAATAAAATAAGAAAAAGAGCAGAGAAACAGATGATCTATTTCCATAATGGAAAACACTTTTTTGCATTAAAATATTAATATGAGGGGGGATGCCTACGTGGCTCAGTGGTTGAGCACCTGCCTTTGGCTCAGGGCATGATCCCAGTTTGGGGATGGAGTCCTACATCAGGCTCCCTGTGAGGAGCCTACCACCTCTCCCTTTTCCTATGTTTCTCCCTCTCTCCATGTACCTCATGAATAAATAAACAAAATCTTTAAAAAATATATTAATATGAGTCTACATAAAAAAGTTTAATTTTCTATGAACAGCTCTACATTTGAGTGTTTTAAAAGTTTTATTTAACTTAATTAAGAAAATGGATATTCTTTCATCTCTGTTTCCATAGAACTTTCATTTGTGGGATTGACCAAATATTTCTCCTTCTATTCCTTCTATCTGCCTGCATGATATGGTTTTACACTCCTACCCTCTCTGACATTTCGCATGACCATGTGCCCTACTTTGTTCCAAAGCAATGTAATCAAAAGCATCATATCATTTTTGAGTGAAGGCCTTTAAAAGCTGATTTACCTCTGTCATGGTGCCTGGGAAGCACCTGCTGAGATGTAGCTTCCATCAGCCTGGGTCCCTCAGCCACTACCAGGAGCACAGGTCCTCTGCTGAACTACACTGACCTTGTGTGTGAACGAAAAGACACTGGGTGTCATTTGCTATTGCAACATAGCCTATCCTACCCAAACTGGTATATAGTGTTTGCATGTGTATATGCGTGTTGAGTGTGTCCGTACTGGAGCGGGGAAATGAAGACGAATTGGGTGTTGGGGACACAACAGTGAATAAGATAGACAAAACTCCCTAACTTTTATGGTGCTTCTAGGATATTACAGAAAGTCAATAACCCCCTAACTGTCATTTCATGTGACTCAGAAATTTCATTATCAATTGTGTTCATGGTGAGTTTTATCTGAGGAAGCCACATGTTGGACAACTTCTTCTTCTTCTACCTCAGTTATACAGGGATGAGTAAAAGGCACTCTGTTACCACCCTCTTTCTAGAGTCCGTCTATTCTGATACATGCCCTTAGTGCAAGGTGAAGTTGTCTCTCCATTCTTCCAGCAACATCTCAGGCTGCTGTCATTTGCTCCATCCTCTCTAAGCAGTGATGCCAATATTACCGGTGTGTGGACCACTAATAGGAAGGGCTTTGGCTGGAAAGTCCTAATACCTCCCTGCCCCCTAAGTCCTGAAAGCAGCTGGGGGTGGGAGTGGGGTGGAAGGAGGGTCAAGTCCAATGGTCAATTGTGGGTCTTCAGTTCAGATTCCATTCTTGGCATTTGTTTTCAGCAATGTACTGCAAGCACTTTGTTTCCTTTTATTTAAGTTGTACTCATCCTGGTCGCTCATCGGAATCACTATTTTTAAAAAGCTCACCTATGATGCTCTGTGCAGCCCATAGTGGAGAACCACTCAGCACAGGCACCTTTTCCAAGAATGAGAGAAAGGTAACATGCTGGGGACACCTGGGTGGCTCAGTCAGTTGAGCTAACTGAGACTTTGGCTCAGGTCAAGATCCTGAGGTCCTGTGATGGAGCCCTCCATCCGGCTCCCTGCCCAGCAGGGACCCTCCTTCTCCCTTTTCCTATGCCTGCCGCTTCCCCCTGCTTATGCTCTTGCGCCCTCTCTCTCTCTTTCTCTTTCTCTGTCAAGTAAATAAATAAAATCCTAAAAAAAAAAAAAAAAAAAAAAAAAGAAGAAGAAGAAGAAGGTAATGTGCTAAGGCTTCCCCAGAGAAAGTCAGCAAACCCCTATTATGAAAAACAGAGTTGCCTTTCTCTTTTGATTGGGGTGGGGGCAGGGCTATTACTCGAGTGACATTGATCTTGAATAGTATCTACCTCTATTGTTCCAATGGGTGGATTCAATTAAATTCTTAGCATTCAGAGGTGCCTGGGTGGCTCAGTGGATTAAATGTCCAACTCTTGATTTTGGCTCAGGTCATGATCTCAGGGGTCGTGAGATTGAACACAGTTGGGCTCTGTGCTCAGTGGGGAGTCTACTTCAGATTTTCTCTATGTCCCTTCCACTGCTCACATGCCAGCACACGTGCACGTGTATGCATGTTTGTGCATACACACACCCACTCTTTTTCAAATGAATAAATAAATTTTAAAAAATCCTAGCATTCATTGCTTGTGGGAGGAGATGCTGATATCTCCTTCTATACAACAAACCAATATTAGATGAAATCTAAAAAGCTATTATCTGTAAACTCATGTACTTTACCAAATAGAATGTGGGCTTTGCTTATACTAAACTCTGATTCTGACTGTGATTAAGTTTTTTTTTCTTTTATCCTTTCCTCCTCATTGTCACATAATCTCCCATTTGTTCCCAACAGGTTTGTTCTGTGAGTTTACTGACATTTAAGCCCTGGGCTTTCTGAGTTTCAATATTCCCTTTATTTACATCTCCAAACCTTTAATTAGGTCATGAGAAGTCATAATCTATCTAACAAACAGCATTGGCCACCGCTTGAGAAAAAGATGACAACAACAAGTTTATCAAACAATAAGAGATTGTAAGAAATTATCCACAGAGATGAATAAGTAGTCTCAATCTCTACAGCAGTATCATATAAACTGCAGGTTGCCACATATTAGTGGGTAATGAAATAAATTTAGTCATTTCTGACCAACATTTCAAAGGACATAAAATAGAATATATCAGCGTTTGTCAGGCATAGGGAAAGATACTGTTTTATGAAATTGCACTTCATATATCTGCCTGTGAATGTGTGCACATTTGCAAGTCTGAGTGTGGGCTGTGATATAAAGCATATTGAAAATCATTCATCTGAAGTGTATCAAATGATGTCAGACATTCTAAAAAGTGTTCAAATGGCAGTTTACCTTCCTGTTGACTACCTTCCCCCCTCTATGTTTCTGCCTCCCAAACACTTCACCTTATCTCCATAAAAGGCATTAGTCCAAATACTAAAGTGAAACACATTAAGACTGAATCTACATGAGCCTTTAGATTTCCACCAATCCAGTACTAGAGTTGGCTCAGACAACCTTTTGCTTGTCCAGCTATGGGGTGTATTATAGCTAATTAAAGACAAGCGTAACTAACTCACAAAGTGCCAATGCAGAAGCAGAAAGCCCTACATGGAAAATAGGACTTAAGGTTGTGAAAACAAATGTTTTAAAGGCAAAATAGTATTATATGCAGCTTGGGTAATTTCTTTTCAAATCACAGGCTTTTTTCATTGCCACCCAAAATTTTAACACTAATTAATTCAGCAGAGCAATACTGGGAATTTAACATCTATTTTCAATCACCACTTTCCTGGACCTTTTTGCTCTTACCCCTGGGGTGCTTGTCAAATAAAAGCAAAAAGTTTGAAGGAACAAAGCCAAAGTCAAAAGTGAAATGATAAAGCTTGGGAATGAATAGAGAAAGAGAAAAATGCATACAGGAGCAACCCTAAAAGGAATAGGAGAACAGAAGTTGTGGGAGAAAGAGACCCCACAGGGGAAGAACAAAACACACTCAGACCAGCTTCAAAGAATTCTTCATGGCTAGGCACAGTAGGAAAAGGTTAAAATAGCATGTGCTTCTTTCAGTAAAATCTCAAGTACAAAAGGACACTGAGCAGAACTAGGGTTTTGTATTTTCTTGCACCTGTTCTCTACAGGAGGACCTGATAGACCCTGGAAGTGGAATTTCTGGCCAACAATAATTTTACTTTGAAGGAAAAATTAATGATGAATATAGACATGACTATGATAACCACATATGCAGTTACAATTCATAAAGGTAATCGGCAGAGTGGTGTTTACTAGATTATAGCTATATACCTCCCAAGTAATAAAATGGAATTGGAATCAAAATTTCCCTAGATATTCATCCAAGGTAGACACCCATCAAACCCCATATCTAAGGCATATTTTGTAAAGTTGGGCAAATGCAATGGTCATACAACAGAACTCATCTCTCTTTTTTATTAAAGATTTTATTTATTTGTTTGTTTATTTGTTTATTTGTTTGTTTGTTTGTTTATGAGAGACAGCAGAGGAGAGGGAGTGAGAGAAAGAAGCAGACCCGGCTCTGAGCATGCAGCCCAATGGGGGCTGGATCTGAAAACCTCAAGATCATGACTGGATCCCAAATCAAGAATCAGGCACTTAACTAACTGAGCCATCCAGGCACCCCCAGAACTCACCTCTCAAAGAGGACTCCCAACTAATTTTTAAAAGACCCCACGTTAGACTCATTACCAGTTTTTCTGGTAGAAAGATTAGAACCAAAATTCAAATACATATTTCTAATATTTCCATGTAATAACTTTTTAAAAATTATCAGTGAAATTAATCTAAACATGGACTTACATGCACTAAACTTTAGGCAAAATTCTCAATCCACAGATAATAATACTTAACCATTTAGGCAATACATTTGGCAGATACAAAACCATTTTTATCACTTGATCTTAGTCTCTGCTCCATTGCTACCAAGGTCTCACATTCAATTCAGCTCAGCAATTTTTTTCTACAGAGTACATCATTATAGTCATCTTTTGTGATAAGAGAATACCCCTGTACTTTTTAAAATCTCATAACTTAATATAATTTTTTATACTTAGAGAAAATTTTAAAAACTGTAATTTATGTGTTCTCTCTTTCTTTTTAGTTTTTGCTCAGTCAGAAGCTTTACCGATTCAGTTTTTTTTTTATTTTTTTTTTATTTTTATTTTTTTTTAATTGGTGTTCAATTTACTAACATACAGAATAACACCCAGTGCCCGTCACCCATTCACTCCCACCCCCCGCCCTCCTCCCCTTCCACCACCGATTCAGTTTTATTGTCGTTTTTATTGTTGTTTCCTTCCAAAAACTTGCCTTTGAGTTTCATAAACTTTTCTCTATTATTCATCTGTTTTGAATTGTATTGATTTCTGTTGTATTTACTATTCCCTTCCTTCTGCTTGTTTTGTGTTACTTTCCTCCTTTCTCCTAATTTCTTAAAATAGAAGCTTAGATTATCAACTTGAGATCTTTCTTTTTTTCCTAATATAAGCATGTAATGCTATAATTTTTCCTCTAAGTATTGCTTTAGCTGCATCCCACAAAATTTTATAAGTAGTATTATTTATTTCAAAATATTTTAAAATTTCTATTGATATTTCCTCTTCAACATGTTTGTCATTTAGAAATATTTTAGAATTCTCCAGATATCTTTTTGTTATTGCTTATAGTTTAATTCTATAATGGCACAAAGGCACATTTTACATGGTTTCTAGTCTTTTAAATTTGTTAGGGTTTACTTTATTGTATTAGCACAATCTATATTGATGAGTTTTTATATACACTTGAAAAGAACAAGTGGTTAATTGTTATTGGGTGGAATAGTCTATAAATATCAATTAGGTCATTTCATCTGATAGTGTTATTCAGGTCTTTTATATTCTTACTGATTTCCTATACTCTTCTCTATTAAATACCCAGAGTTTTGAAATAGTATTCTATATTTGTGATTTGTCTATTTCTCCTTTCATTTCTGTCAATTTTTGCTTCATGTATTTTGAAGCTCTGTGCCTAGGTTTATCCACATTTAGGATTATTACGTCTTCTTAGTCAACTCTTTTTATCATTTTGCAATATTCTTTATAATCTCTGATAATATCTCTTGTCTGAAGCCTGCTTTCTTTTGTTTAATATTTTAATTAATATTTTTTAATATAGGTTTTTATGGTTGATGTTTGCATAGTGTATCGTTTCTATTTCATCTAACCTTTCAATGCCTGTGTACTTAAAATAGATTTTGGTAGGTAACATAATTAGGTCTTTCTACCTCATCCAATTTGACAATTTCTGTCTTTAAGCTAGTTTATTTAACCTAATCACATTTAACATGATTGTTGATATGACTAAAGTCTGCCACCTTGCTAGCTGTTTTCTGTTTGTCCCATCTGTTCCTTATGTTGGAAGGCAATTCCCTGTAATGTTTCTACACATTTTATAGCAGCTATTGTTTCAGATAATCTTTATAAGAACATTTGCCTAAGAAAAAAAAAACTTGGAAGGACAGAGATAGTGGCTACTTGCAAGATAGACAGCAGATTTGTTTCCTGACCCAGAGACCTGAGTTTGGTTTGTTTGCTTTAGACTCCACATGTATGTGAAATCATTTAGTATTTGTCTATCTCTGTCTTATTCACTTATCATAATGTCTTCAAGCTCTAACTGTATTGTCATAAATGGCAGGATTTCCTTCCTTTTCATGGCTTAATAGTATTCCAGAATATATATAATTTGCTTATTTTTATTCCAATATATATAATTTTTATCTAGTATGTATATGTAAAATCACATTTTCTTTGTGATGGAAATTTAGATTGTTCTCATGTCTTGACTACTGTAAATAATGCTGCCTTGACCACGAGGATGAAGATATCATTATAATACATTGATTTTGTTTTCTTCAGATATATGCCTAGATGTGGAATTGCTGAATCTTATGGCATTTCTATTTTTAATTTTTTGAGGAATAAATAATTTCAGATAACAGAAAAACTGTTTCTCTCTCCAGCTCCTTACTCTTTCCCTTCCAAGGAAAGAAGGACTAATTTTATTGGTGACCTTGGGAAATGGGTCCTTATGCATGTTTGTCTTAGATTTTCTTTGGTTCTCTCCCTTGGAACCTGTGAGCCCAAGGCCATGCTCCTTCTCCTCTCTGCTCTTTGCTCTTCCAATTAGTGAACAAACTCACCAAGGTAGAGTGCTGTATCTTGGAGAAATGGAAAAAGAAAGGCTTTTATTGTTTAGTTTTATCAAAACCACAATCTCCAACTCTGCTTTACCAACAAAAAAAGTGAGCATTGACACCTATCTGACGTGTCTTTTTCTCATTTGGTTCACAATTATCATTCCCTAAACCCCAAGAGTAGTGCAGGGAGAAGAATTTGATGAGATGAAGTTAAATATGCTGGGAGGTGGAAAGGGAAGTCATGGAGGACCTAGGTTGAAAGCAATGTAGCTATGATAACTACTGCCTCTGAGGAATGAAGCTGGTACACCTACGAAGAGTTAATGTGAAGGAAGAAATGCCACGCTCATTACTGGTCCTGGGGAAGAAACTCACGGTGGAGCTCTCTTGTGAACTATTCTCTCCCCACCAGAATATTCCCAGCTCCTTGTTTTCCTAGGATAAAAACTTGGGCAGAATAAGAACTTTTTTTTTTTTGACATCTTGTAGTGTCTTAGCCCTTCCAAATGTAAGGGTTTGTGAACAAATAATCTTTTGAGAAAAGAAAATGTCCTCTTGATCAAATTCTATCAATCAGAATTGTGCTTGTCATGATAAAACACTCCCTCATGTAATGCAAATATCTGTAATATTTTCCAAAATAGGTCAGCTAAGAAGATAATTGGTTTGGCCCTATTGTATACGCCAAGCAAGTTATCAGACCAAAGCAATAACACTTCCATTTGTATGCAGGTCAGAAAAGAAAAAAGGCACCCCAGAGATGTCTACATTATTCTCTGAACAGAAAATACTATATCAAGATATTTGTATTTTGGTCTGTAGTGCCAGTAGGTAGATTTTTTATTATCATTAGTATTTAGTAAATGGCATCAGGCTCAGAGACAAGCCTTCATTCAAATGCAATAATGCCTTTGTGATACAGGTGTTATCTGTTTCACATAAAAAGCTTTCTTAAATTATTGTAAGTAATGTGCTATTTGTAACAGATGTCAGCTCAAAGCAGAATTGTAAACACTTTGTGGCATGGGAGATAATACAGGGTTGATATTCTGGACTGTTCAAATCTGTGATACAAAGATGGGTAGCAAAAATATATGAATAGCTCAAAGAAAGAGTTGAAGTAAAATTATTTTTCCACTTTCTAGAAACTTTTACAATCTCATTCTCCAAGTATGGTGGGTCTGAAGCAATTCAATTCCCACACATTTGACCTTTAAAGTTTGGGAGTAATTTTTAAATGTATACAAACACAATCACAAAGAAACCAGTAACATCGGTTGAATGTGTCTGGTAAAATTTCTAATCATTTTTTTAAAGATTTTATTTATTTACTTATTTGAGAGAAAGAGAGCACATTCACAAGGGGATGGGCAGAGGGGGAGGGACAGGAGCAAGCAGATTCCCCACTGAGCAAGGAGCCTGATGCAGGACTTGATTCTACAACCCACAAAATCTTGACCTGAGCCAAAATCAAGAGTCAGTGTTCAATTGACTGAGCCACCCAGGCGCCCCCAAATTTCCAATTCTTAAGAAAATTTTTATGAAAGATTAATTCAAACTCCAATATATAAAAAGTTCAAAATCAAGCTGAGAAGACAATATGAGCAGCAACAGACATTTACATTAGGACAGTTACAAAAATTTTAATTGACTATTAAACTACTGATCTTAATCAGATGTTCGGGTACATAGGTTTTAAAAGACTGTTGCTGTTCTTACTACACTGACTGAATTTGTGCAGTCTAACAATGTTACCATGAAGGAAGGGGCAATTCCTTAATCTAGAATAAGAAGACACATTACTAATAAAGTATTTAAAATTTATAAGTAGAACGTACATGTCATTTAAGAAGGTTGTGTCTGTGCAATCTTGAGACTTAAGGAGTGATTTAACATGATTATTGTGTTAATTCACACACACACACACACACACACACACACCACCACCCCAACAGCTAAACAATACTGAATGATTAAACTTTGGGAAGTTGAGAATAAGGAAAATGTTGATTTATGCAGGTTGATGATATAGATAGATCAAGTCCTGAAGATAATTATTCAGAATCAGTTTTAATCTGGTTAAAGATTATTTTCCTTTTCCTCCTTCCAAGTGAGAGACATTTTCCAGATGTAAGTACAATAATTAAGCAAGTTTTAAAGCTGCCTTTCACCTTCCTTGATTCTTGTATTGAGGAGCCATCCCTACCCCAAGATAAAGCAGAAATCTCAGCGCTTGCCACTCCAGAAGAGAGAGCCGTCCTGGTAGCCCATGGGGCCCTGAGATACTTTGGATCAGGAAAGATCAGTAATTCCTTAGGTAGGTTCCAGTAGTAAAGGAGCAAAGACATATTCAGATTGCCCTAGAAAGAGAGAAATAAACAAAAACCAGAAAGATCTTTCTGTAGGGTTGTATTCGTTTCCTATTGCTGCAGTAATGAACTACCACAAACTCAGTTTCTTAGAACAACACAAGTTTTTTATCCTGTAGGTTTGTAGGCTAGAAGTCCATCATGCTCCTCATAAGGCTAAAGTCAAGGTGTTAGGAGGGCTGTGTTCCTTTCTTAATGTCTAGAAAGGAATCCATTTCCTTGCCTTTCTCAGCTTCTAGAGGCCTTCCACATTCCTTGGCTCATGGCTCTTTTACATCTTTATAGCTGGCAATGCTGTATTTCCACAGTCACATCTTCTGTCTCTCTTTGGTCTCCTTCCCATTTTGAGGACCATGTGATTACAGGGTACCCATTCATTGAGAAAAATTCAAGATAATTACCCCACCACAAATTTTTTATGTAATTGCATCTGCAAAGTACATTTGCCACATAAGATAACATATTCATAGGTTCTGGGAATCAGGAAGTGGATATCTTTGGAAACTAGTATTCTGCTGACTGGCTAACTGGAATGCACTTTAGTCTTGGCTATTGTCAAGAATGATTGACTTTCATGGTGCCAACCGACCCATGCTCGTAACCAGTCCTTTCAAATCATATCATGGAAAACCAACCACCCCTTAGAATTTATATATGCACTTAAATACAAACCACCATTCTCAAATACTTCCTTAGGTCTTTCTTGCCTAAAACTAATGTGAACAGCTTTCAATAGGGTTGTCTCTAGAGAACTATCTGAGGTCCAAAAAAGGAAAAGCTCATGACAAAATGACATTTGCTTGAAGGGCCTATTGATACCATTTGCAAATGAAATGTGAGAAGAGAAATAATTGTCTCAGTGTCGCCTCAAAACTGTGTTCTATGAGGGAATAGTCTTTTGAGATGCTACACACACATGCACACACGCACATACACACACACATGCACAGGCACACAGGATTCTGAAATCATTCAGGGAATTGCTGGATATTATTCACTTCATGAAAATTCTTAATGCACATTAACATTTTAAAGGTCTGAGAAAATCTACATTGAAGAAATATGTGTTTGTGTTTTTTTTTTTAAGATTTTATTTATTTATTCATGAGAGACACAGAGAGAGAGGCAGAGACACAGGCAGAGGGAGAAGCAGGCTCTCCACAGGGAGCCAGATGTGGGACTGTCCTGGGACCCCAGGATCACGCCCTGAGCCAAAGGCAGAGGCTCAACCACTGAGCCACTCGGGTGTCCCAAGAAATATGTGTTTGATTAACCTATGAGTTCTTAAAAAATATAAGGGAATTTCCAACTTTAATCTGACCTTTATTTTGGGTGTATGGTGCCCTCACTGATGGATACCCTCATTGTAGAGATTCCATCTGATTCCAGAACTTCTTTCTGCTGAGCTTTAGAGTAGTCTGTAATAAGCTTGCGGACATCTATAAGAGTAGTCTCCAAATTTGTTCTGATCTGGTTGTCTACTCCCTCAGTAAGATTTTTCGAATGTCTTTACTTATTTATTAATTTATATTTACTTACTTATATATATTATATATAGACATTCAAAAATGTTTACTTTTCCAAATTTCACATGTAAATTATACATATATATGACTGTACTAATATATATAAAATAAAAATTAAGTAGGCATTACTTTTTACATTTGATAATTACTGTTGCTTCTATTATCAAGTTAACATCTCAAAGAAAAGTGCATTACTGTTGTCTTTACTGAATCTGGCTGCAAATTCATTCTATCAACTAGTTGTCTTCGTGATTTTCAGAGCGTTGGTCCATTACTTGTCAGGTCTTATAAGATTATGGATGCTTTTACTTCACAATGTCATTGAAGAAGTACTTACCCTAAAAGTGGAAGCATCGTCTCCATTTTCTAGTGACCTAATTAGGCTTGCTTTTATCATCTTGGATCTATGATGTGTTCATGTTGTTCATCTTATTTGATTGCTTTGAAGAACTCATTTCATATAATTTATTCATTTTGTGACGATCAATTTAGTTAAGAGAAGGTAATAGGTAATCGTGGTTAAACCAGCACATGTAACATGGTACGTGAAAACAAGTGAAGGCACTATTGACAAGCTCCCTACTATAGAACACCCTTGTTATCTCAGCACCTTGCCTGGCTCAGAAAGCAGAGGACCTATTGACATATAGCCCAAATCCATATATCTATATCTCAGATATTAGTAATGATTAATTCCTTTCTCCCACATTTTATAAAAATAAATAAATAGGAGTTCTAACATTTTGCTCCTGAACCCAACTGGTTTGTGTTGCTCACTGTCTAGGAGTTCTCTGCATATTCCATGACTATCTTTCATCCTAAAACTGCAGCTGTGAATTCAGGGAGGTCAGGGTTTAAACCCAAATCTGCTGTTCTAGCCCATTTTAGAGTTTCAAGGGCAAAATGCTCAGTAGCGCTCCCATGAAGATAAATACTGGACTTTTGTTTGGGAAGATCAGTCTTAGGAAGTTGGGGGCAGGCCTGTCCTAAGAGGCACTGATCTTCCCTGGGAAGACTGCACTCCATTGCTGGACCATAGACTTAATGGTTAACCCAATGTGCTAGGACAGAAAAAAAGGGGGAGTACTATAGAGAAGTATGTTCCCTTAGGCCTCAGGTCCCAAATGGAGAGATACTCATGAGGGTAAAATCCTTAGTTTCCCTTGAGGAGGCAGAGTGAATTGCTGGACAGGCAGATTAGAGCACAGAAGCTGAGAGCAACAGCTTAGCCCTTACCTTTCTCTTGAGCACCTGCCTGGCCTGCAAATGAGACACATATTGAGGGGTGGGTAGTCTTTACCCCTACTTGAGGAGCCCCTATGCTGGGGCTGCCTTTGGATACATGTGCACATTTGTCAATTCTGGAGTTCCATATTGCATAGCCCACTGTTGCCACATACCTAAGTCACATTCTCTCAGATATCTCAATCGCTATCTGACTAGCTCCCTTGTTTATTTCTAAGTGATTCCAAAGTGAATCAGGAAAATGCAACACAGAAATATTGTGGGATCGTGGGCAAATTTACTTTAACTCCATGTCTCTGTTTCTATGCGTGCAATATGATGTTCGTGATGCCTGCCTTTCAGGGATTGCCTGGCCCACACCTTAACCTTAACTGGCTATTTTTTATGTGCAGA
Source organism: Canis aureus (assembly GCF_053574225.1). Lineage (NCBI taxonomy): Eukaryota > Metazoa > Chordata > Mammalia > Carnivora > Canidae > Canis > Canis aureus. Next base: position 43,244,328 of record NC_135630.1, read on the forward strand.
CACGTGCTAAGTCTCTTTCTTATATTTCTTCATATAATATTCACAATAGGTGCATAGGCAGGGATTATTATATCCCTATTTTAAAAGCAGGACACTGGTACTCAGAATGTGAATAAGAGCACATGGACCATGCCCTCATGAACTTATTTTTTAACAGAGAAGCAGAGAAAGCATTCAGAACCTACACCTCAATTTCCTTTCTAAAATAGCAAAGCAAATGGAGGTAATAGGGTTTAAATCAGGAACTTTATACAAAAATGATTTTTCAGCTACCAACTAATTATTCTTATTCCCCAGTGGTTCTTGAGGTCCAGAGTTCTGAAAGCCTTACTCCTGAACCCCAAAACTTCTTTGTATCAGTGTGCTTCAAATTACAACTTATGGTCCATCAGTGAGTCATGAAATCAATTTGTGTTTCAAGGCCAACATTTCTCTGAAGGAAAGAAGAGAAGGGAAGGAGAGGGGAGGGTTGCTGAGGGGAGGAAAGGGAAGGAAACAACATGGAAATGGAAACAGTGTCTACCACATAAGGACCACATTATAGTGTTTAATGTAATGGTTGTTGTTGGGACATCTGGGTGATTCAGTGGTTGAGTTTCTGCCTTAAGCTCAGGGCATGATCCCAGGATCCTAGGATCTAGGTCTGCATCAGGCTCCACAGAGAGCCTGCTTATGTGTCTGCCTCTTTCTCTGTGTCTCTCATAAACAAATAAATAAAATCTTTAAAAAAAAAAAAAGGAAGGAAGAAATGGTTGCCATTGTGTAAGTGTGCGTGCATACTAGGTTGCAATGCAGAGTATTTTCTATTGTGGTTCATGATCCCAAATATTTTAAATTCATAGTTTCATCTTATTTAGCTTATCATAAGCTTGTTTTCATGGCGTTAAGCTTGGTTCTAACCTTGCTTAAAGCTCCCATCTATTTTTCTAAGCTGCCTCTGGAAGAGAAAAGGGAAGGGTTATGTGTGCAAAAGACAGTAGTGAGAAGGAATGTGGCAGACTGTGGAGAGGGAAGTAGGAGAGGTGGAGGGGTCATTCATGACTTGCATGGACTTTGTTTTTAAGCATAAAGGAAAGCTTGCAGGGCTTTTGATTAGGGAAGTGATGTGATTCCATTTACATGAAAGGCAGTGGATGGGAGGGGGCAAGAATGGAAACAGGTGAGAAAGGTGGCATGTTCCAGAACTTTAGTAGTTGAAATGAAGAAGGAAAGTGGAAAAAAGCAGTCAGGGTTGGCTCAGAGGAATAGAACAACTAGGAAAAATATATGATAAAGACAACACTAACACAGTGGGGCACAGTGTATGTGAGACCATTGTCCCTGGGCTTGGTGCAAGAGCCTGAAGGCCTCAGGGCCAGCAATTGGGAAGAGAAACAGCCCAGGTAGTGGAGGAAATAAGGACAAGCAGGAACCTGTGAGACAGAGCTGGAAGTCACCAGGAAAGATGGCAATCTGCTCTGTCTCTTCCTACCTCCTGACCTTCAATTTGGATGATACTAGGTTCCTGAGTGAGAAGCTAGACCTGTAATCAAGGTGCTCAGATGCACCTAGCCCCAGACTCCCAGAAACTAGAGTACAAGATCTGCAGGAGCTGGAGGCTGGAGGCCTGGCCTTTTCCCAAACCAACAAGGTGACACAGCAATCACATAGGTGAACTATAATAGCCCTTGTGCTCTGCACCCACATGCTGAGTGTTAAATAATAATAATAATAATAATAATAATAATAATAATAATAAATAAAATAAAAACAACACCAAGTCTTGTGCAAAATTTTTCTTGAGGCCTGTGATAATGGGAATTACACAGGAAGAGAATTCTGAAAAATGTGTTTTCAGCTTAAATTTATGCAAAATGAATACATCAGAGGGACCTTTCCTAAAGCACAGAAGAGGGAAGCTTTAATTTTGTGCTTCCTGGGAAAAAGATGACTCCTCGGGGGAACGTAGCTAAACAGCCTGCATAAACAGTGACCCACAATATCAGCACTCAACACACTACAGTTTATGTCTTCCACAGTCTACTGTAGATCTCAGCAATTCTGCAATACAGCTCTCTGCCACACGGTGATCAAGTGATCTGGACACACCTACCTTGTGGACCCAACATTCCAACTCAAGGCACCATGGTCACTGTAACAGAGAAAAATAATGCACCTTCCATCCTTCAAACTAAAGCATTAATTATACTTCTGTTCACAGCACTTTGACCATCAGAGGACATTTTGGAATAACAGAAACAAATTATTAATTCCGGGTTTATCATCATCATCATCATCATCATCATCATCACTATTGTCCTGAGATAAGTACAGAAGATACTCTTACCACTTGTATTACTCTTATCAGATGATAAGAGAATATGTCCCCATCAATGTCACTGTATTAAGATGGCATCTCCAAGGGTTCTGCTATACCCATTGCCATTGTTGTATGATTTCTGCATCATACATTGCCTGCCCCAATTCATGGCCTACACTAGTTTGCCACACTGAAGATGCTTGACTATTGGGAACACTTTGAAATAAGGTTTTTGAGAGCACCTGGCTGAATGTCAATTTCTTACCAGGGAAAAGAAGAGCTTCACATTGAGATTTTAACAATTTTAATATAAATCAAATTGGCCTTAACAGGTATCTGGGCTTGTCCAGTGTTTTCAGAAACCAATCCTGATACCAAAAGTGTGGCATCTGAAACCAACCAATTATCCAATTCTCTAACACCTACTGGGTTGTGGGTGTCCCTTTGTTCACTGCAATTCTGACATCTAGAAATAGCATGGACCCCTGCAAGTTAAGGACTCAGTCCCACAAGACCGCCCCAGTGCAGATACACCACAAATAAAGTGCCCACACTTCCACTTGGCCAACTACGAATTTGAGATTTCCCATGATGCCCCCTCCCTAAGATTTGATAATTTGCAATAAAAACTCACAGGACTTATTAGAGTGTTATATTTACAATTAAAATTTATTATAAAGAATGCAAATGAACACCCAGATTTTAAGAGGTGCGTAGGGTTAGGTCCAGAAAGGTTCCAAGTACAAGAGCCTCTGTTCCCCTTGGAGTCAGGATATATATCCCCTTAGCACATGGATCTGTTCACACACTTGGAAGTTTCCTGAACCCCAGTGACAAGAGGTTTTTATGAAGGTTCCTTTAGATGGGCATGATTGCTTAAATAATTGCTCACTGATGATTGAACTCAATCTCCAGCCCCTCTCCCTGGAGTCCCAGGATAGAGCTAGAAGTTGCAACCTTATAATCATGACTTGGTATCTTTGGGGAATCTCTGTCATAAAACTATCTAGTCCCTGACTCCCATTTCTTCAACCCCAAACCCCCACCTCCCCTCATGTGTCATCTCATTAGCATATAAAGACATTCTTATCACTCAGGAGATTCTAAGAATTTTAGAATTCTGCCAGGAACTGAGGAGAAAGAGCAAATATTTATTTATTTCTGTTGTTTTATAAGATCTAAAGATCATATAACAAGTGGAGAAGATTCCAGAGCCTGAATTATTGGTCATAGGACAGAGGGTAGTGGAAGAACACCACAGTATGGGTTCGTGGAGTACTCAAGTACCATGGAATCCGGCCAGCAAGTACTAGAGAGGCAAAGGAAATGACTGATAGATGACTGCAAAGGGACATCCTACCAAAGACCACCTAGAATAGAAAAGTTGGTATTCTAATCTCTTTTAAACGATAGCTAGCCAGGTGTTCTATAACACTCAGAACTGAGCACCGCAGAACTGAGAATCCCATGTATGCAAATCCCCCCAGGTCCTCCAGGGAATAAAATATTCTAACCCAGGGTGCATTTCCTCAAAGGAAAGAAGTTTATTTTGGCTATTTTCGCTCTGAAGAATAAATAAGGAATATAATATAAGCATTTATTTAAACACTAACCTCTGGTATAGTGGATGTAATGAAAGTCGGGAGCGTGTATGTACATGTATAGGAATGACAGAGGAGAGAGAGAAAGAGAGAGAAGAGAGAAGAGAGAATGGGTTTTCTGGAGCTGGAGAACTATAGAGAGCTTTGGCATTTTCTAATTGATGTTGTTTCCCTGGGAGCTAGAACACTCTGTAACTACTCAGGTGAGTGATAATGGACAATTAGCTTAAATCGAGTAACTAATTAGGTGCTTTCATTGTAAATGCTATACAGCCATGAAAGCACTGCAGGACAGGCAAGAAAATAAAAAATTGGAGAGGGGAGGAGGAACCTATCTCTAAGACTAAGAAGTGATAACACCTAAATGATAGAAACAAAAGTTTTTAAGAGCTAACACGAAGGAACTCAATTAATACAAGGACTACACATTATCTATTATTAAGTGAAAAGTGTTTCTCAGTTTTAGTTAAACATTTCTCCTTTAAGAACCAAGTGTTTTAGGTGTTTTATTCCTTACCAGGACAAAGACGGACTTCACAAGTATGTGCAGGGGGTCATCCGATTTGAGGCATTTCAAGAAGTGTCTCTTTCCCAATATATCTCTCCTAACCATCACTTAAAATTCACTCGTTACCTTCTATCATTTCCAGGCCTATACTTAAAATGCAAACACCTCTGGGATAAGTGAGATACAGCTGCTTTTATTTATTTTTTATTTTTTTAAATTTATTTATGATAGAGAGAGAGAGGCAGAGACACAGGCAGAGGGAGAAGCAGGCTCCATGCACCGGGAGCCCGACATGGGATTCGATCCCGGGTCTCCAGGATCGCGCCCTGGGCCAAAGGCAGGCGCCAAACCGCTGCGCCACCCAGGGATCCCTACAGCTGCTTTTAAGGAGACCACTGCCAAAGTAGTGATTGGACACCATTAAGAGAAAGAGGAGCACCTCTTCAAACCTTCCATCATGCCTTGAGAAACTAATCTGCTGGAACAAATCTAAGTCCTAATTTCTCTGTTTTGTTTCTTCCTGCATCCCGGCTGAATCTGCCAAATGTTCTTCATCACTGGACTCTGCATGTTTAGTGCAATTCTGCTTCTCCCTTCATCCCTTGGCCCTGACTTTGGACCTGGTGAACTTTCCCAGTTCCCTCAGCATCTGCTCCCACTTTTTATCTCTGATTTGATTACATCATTGGCTCAATTTTCCTTTCCTTCTCACACTCATGGGAAGAAGGAAACACTGGTCACGTATGACCACATGAAGGTTTTTAAATCTACACCAAGTAAATGAGGTTGGCTCTAGATATAAAAGAGGATCTGATATGTCCATCTATTGTGTCTCACAGACCCACTGATGCACTTCCTTTATGTTCATTTCTCCTCCAATGGGGGGCTTTACCTTAACATAGAAATAATATCAATAATATCAAATGGATTGATTTTATGGGAAATTGAGTTGCTGAGGATGGAGCCACTACGTTGTCCAATGCCAAGGGTGTCATCTACATCACAGTGTATGTGAATGGTGCCCATGTAGGTGTACAATGCACAAATCTATGTGCTCATAAGCAGCAGCCATCCCCAAGGGAATAAGATATTAATTTTAGATGTAAATTGTATTAAGTTTTAAATCAAAAAACACAAATAAAACTCCTCCTCATATCCTGTATAAAACTAAAAGGGCCTAGTGGCCCAGTTGGTTGAGCATTAGACTCTTGATTTCAGCTCAGGTCATGATCTCAGGGTTATGGGACCAAGCCCCATGTCAGGCTCTACACTGAGTGCAGAGTCTGCTTGAGATTCTCTCTCTCCTCCTGCCCCTCTCCCCCTTGCATGTATACTCTCTCTTTCTCTAAAACAAACAAACAAACAAACAAACAAATCTTTAACTAAAGGGCCTAGCATCAGTTTTAAGAGAGTACCCCTTGATAAACAGCAAACTATTAACTCCTGGGATTTAGCCTGGCTCTATCACTAAATCTTTGTGAGATCTGGTTAACACTGCAGATTCCTTATGCTTGCTGATGGCAAGTATCTCAGAGCTTTTGACGATCTTTTAATTCCAGACTCTACCATCCAGATGACCTCAGAAAGAGCAGATGGCTTGTTGACCTGAATCACAACATTTATTAACTATATCAGAACAAGCAGGCAAGATGCCAGTGCTCTGAAAGCCATTCCCACTAGATTCTGAGGTCTTTGAGGGGAGCATTCTCCTACTTTATTTTTGTTCCTCCAGGAAAAAGTGAAGTTGTTAAAGTTACTCTGTAAGTGAGAATAACATAAGAGAACATGCTAAAGCACCTGCAAATAACAGTGACAAGCACAGGTGGGTAAGATTACTATCTCAGGAACCACTGTCATGATTGGGCCCTAATAAGAACCCAACTCTTCCTAGATATGTAAGCATGAGCAAGCTACTTAAACCTTATGCTTCAGTTTCCTCTATGTAAAGGAGGGTAATAATGGAAGCTTGGAACAAAATAGTAGCACTAAGAACAGAGCCTTGTGAGTAGCCCATTTATGACCAGTATTAGTTACTGTCATCACTTTCCAAAGATTAAAGTGGTATAGGTAAAATCTCAGAGCTAAATGTCTATTTATATAAGAAAGAGTGGTTAATACTGTATTGTCCCAGCTTGTAGGTGATTTGATTTACTGAAATGGATTTAAATCTCACTTCAACTCAAATGACTATTTCTTTGAGCATGTACCACTGAGCAAGCTCACCATTTAACAGGGGAGACCAATAATCTATAGGTGGTAAATGCCTCAAGAGATCTAAGTATAAGAGCATGTGGCATAGAAAAGGGACTAGCTCTGAAATCAGGCCAGCATCACCTTAATTCCAAAACCAGACAAAGGCCCCACCAAAAAGGAGAATTACAGACCAATATCCCTGATGAACATGGATGCAAAAATTCTCAACAAGATACTGGCCAATAGGATCCAACAGTACATTAAGAAAATTATTCACCATGACCAAGTAGGATTTATCCCCGGGACACAAGGCTGGTTCAACACCCATAAAACAATCAATGTGATTCATCGTATCAGCAAGAGAAAAACCAAGAACCATATGATCCTCTCATTGGATGCAGAGAAAGCATTTGACAAAATACAGCATCCATTTCTGATCAAAACTCTTCAGAGTGTAGGGATAGAGGGAACATTCCTCAACATCTTAAAAGCCATCTACGAAAAGCCCACAGCAAATATCATTCTCAATGGGGAAGCACTGGGAGCCTTTCCCCTAAGATCAGGAACAAGACAGGGATGTCCACTCTCACCACTGCTATTCAACATAGTACTGGAAGTCCTAGCCTCAGCAATCAGTCAACAAAAAGACATTAAAGGCATTCAAATTGGCAAAGAAGAAGTCAAACTCTCCCTTTTCACCGATGACATGATACTCTACATAGAAAACCCAAAAGTCTCCACCCCAAGATTGCTAGAACTCATACAGCAATTCGGTAGCGTGGCAGGATACAAAATCAATGCCGAGAAATCAGTGGCATTTCTATACACTAACAATGAGACTGAAGAAAGAGAAATTAAGGAGTCAATTCCATTTACAATTGCACCCAAAAGCATAAGATGCCTAGGAATAAACCTAACCAAAGAGGTAAAGGATCTATACCCTCAAAACTATAGAACACTTCGGAAAGAAATTGAGGAAGACACAAAGAGATGGAAAAATATTCCATGCTCATGGATTGGCAGAATTAATATTGTGAAAATGTCAATGTTACCCAGGGCAATTTACACGTTTAATGCAATCCCTATCAAAATACCATGGACTTTCTTCAGAGAGTTAGAACAAATTATTGTAAGATTTGTGTGGAATCAGAAAAGACCCCGAATAGCCAGGGGAATTTTAAAAAAGAAAACCGTATCTGGGGGCATCACAATGCCAGATTTCAGGTTGTACTACAAAGCTGTGGTCATCAAGACAGTGTGGTACTGGCACAAAAACAGACACATAGATCAATGGAACAGAATAGAGAATCCAGAAGTGGACCCTGAACTTTATGGGCAACTAATATTCGATAAAGGAGGAAAGACTATCCATTGGAAGAAAGACAGTCTCTTCAATAAATGGTGCTGGGAAAATTGGACATCCACATGCAGAAGAATGAAACTAGACCACTCTCTTGCACCATACACAAAGATAAACTCAAAATGGATGAAAGATCTAAATGTGAGACAAGATTCCATCAAAATCCTAGAGAAGAACACAGGCAACACCCTTTTTGAACTCGGCCACAGTAACTTCTTGCAAGATACATCCAACGAAGGCAAAAGAAACAAAAGCAAAAATGAACTATTGGGACTTCATCAAGATAAGAAGCTTTTGCACAGCAAAGGATACAGTCAACAAAACTAAAAAACCTACAGAATGGGAGAAGATATTTGCAAATGACATATCAGATAAAGGGCTAGTTTCCAAGATCTATGAAGAACTTATTAAACTCAACACCAAAGAAACAAACAATCCAATCATGAAATGGGCAAAACACATGAACAGAAATCTCACAGAGGAAGACATAGACATGGCCAACATGCACACGAGAAAATGCTCTGCATCACTTGCCATCAGGGAAATACAAATCAAAACCACAATGAGATACCACCTCACACCAGTGAGAATGGGGCAAATTAACAAGGCAGGAAACAATAAATGTTGGAGAGGATGCGGAGAAAAGGGAACCCTCTTACACTGTTGGTGGGAATGTGAACTGGTGCAGCCACTCTGGAAAATTGTGTGGAGGTTCCTCAAAGAGTTAAAAATAGACCTGCCCTACGACCCAGCAATTGCACTGTTGGGGATTTACCCCAAAGATACAGATGCAATGAAACGCCGGGACACCTGCACCCCGATGTTTATAGCAGCAATGGCCACAATAGCCAAACTGTGGAAGGAGCCTCAGTGTCCATCGAAAGATGAATGGATAAAGAAGATGTGGTCTATGTATACAATGGAATATTCCTCAGCTATTAGAAATGACAAATACCCACCATTTGCTTCAACGTAGATGGAACTGGAGGGTATTATGCTGAGTGAAGTAAGTCAGTCGGAGAAGGACAAACATTATATGTTCTCATTCATGTGGGGAATATAAATAATAGTGAAAGGGAATATAAGGGAAGGGAGAAGAAATGTGTGGGAAATATCAGAAAGGGAGACAGAACGTAAAGACTGCTAACTCTGGGAAACGAACTAGGGGTGGTAGAAGGGGAGGAGGGCGGGGGGTGGGAGTGATTGGGTGACAGGCACTGGGGGTTATTCTGTATGTTGGTAAATTGAACACCAATAAAAAAAAATGGGAAATAAAATAAAATAAAATAAAATAAAATAAAATAAAAGGCAAAAAAAAAAAGAAAAGGGACTAGCCCTGAAATCAACAGTTGTGATATTTATGATACATAGTATATACATATACATATAAGTGCATGTGTGTGATACATAATTTATATACATATGTGTATGTGTGTATATATATATATAGACACATACACTCTGTATATATAGACATACATACACACACACACACATATATAATGTATCATATATGGTGTGGCCCTACAAGCAGCAAAATTAAATGAACAAATCCACACTGGTACCTTTCCATTATTTTAGATGCAAAGATCGGTTGGGATAGGGACCTCCTCTAACTATGCTTAGTTGCCTATTTCACATATATATTGGTTTTGTTTTTCTTATAACTTTTCTTTCCATGAGTAGCCCCAGGGTCGAAAAAACAATGACTTTATATTTACTATGATTCTTTAGATTTTTACTAATTATGTAGTTCATAAAAACCATTCTGAGTCCTCCCTGAATGACCCTATTCTAGTAAAAATCCTTTGAATGGAGAATTTCAGAAACTGTAACTTGGAATTATGGAAAACATTTTCTACAAACATATAGCATCTTAAATTGTGCCGTGCACCTCTTGCAGCTAACTAAATGTTAAATGCAAGAAATGTGTTCTTAGAATTCACTCTTGTAAAACATTATAAGTACTAAGAGAAGATCCTTTGGGCAAGAAGCATTCAAGGAACACAGAGTCATGAGGGTGGAAAGTGGACAGTTAACAAAGCAGAATGGGCTAGGACTACGAGAGAAGTACCAACATTTGCACTTATGGAAGATGTGAGTGATTTTTAATTATAGAGTCAGAGAGAGCTTCAGGAAAATGGGATACTGGAGCCACTTTGCAGGGTGGAAAGGATTTTGACAAGTGCAAGAGGGAAGGGAAAGACATTGCTCGAATTGCTGGTAAAGGGAACCATGTGGGCAAAGTCCTGGAGAACAGGTAAAGGGAAAGCTGAGCAATTCCATCAGCTGGGCTGACTCCCAGTGTGCAGAAGTGAAGCTGGAATTACAAAGTAATTGAAGCCCCAATATGGAGCAGCTAGGAACTATTCTGCAGGTCCTGGAAAGTGTTCCAGATGCTGAGAGTACCAGAGTGACATCAAGAGTCATATACCCTTATGGTTCTCAGGTGGAAGCTGCAATCAAGCAGACCTCAGCTTGAACATCACTTCTTCCTCTGAATATTTAAACTTCTCTAAGTCTTGATTTCTTCATCTGCAGAATAGGAAGAATAATGGCAACTAACTTTTTATGAGCCGTAACTGTGATGAGACACATGAAAGACATTAGTCCAAGTGGCTCCTATAAAGTACTCAAGAGATGACAAGGATGACAGTGACCACCATGATGGTGAAAGAGGACAAGGAGGAGGAGGGCAAAGAGAGAGAAGCTTGTCAACAATGACGATAATGTTTGAATCCATTTTTATGTCCCAACACCTGGTACAGAAAGCCTGGCCTGCTGTTGGCACTCAAGTGTTTGTTGAATTACACTAAAGAGCAAATTTATCTCAGGGAACCTTAAGTACAATTATGATGTCTTTTCTCTAAGACCCCCAGTAGATGCCTTAAACCTCAGATGTTCCTGAACCTTATAGGGACCAGGTTTTTCCTGGTACATACCTACCTATGATAAAGTTTAATTTAGGGATCCCTGGGTGGCGCAGTGGTTTAGTGCCTGCCTTTGGCCCAGGGCGCGATCCTGGAGACCCAGGATCGAATCCCACATCGGGCTCCCGGTGCATGAAGCCTGCTTCTCCCTCTGCCTATGTCTCTGCCTCTCTCTCTCTCTCTCTCTCTGTGACTATCATAAATAAATGAAAATTTAAAAAATAAATAAAGTTTAATTTATAAATTAATCATAGTAAGAGGTTAGCGCAATAACTAATAATACAAGAATAATTATAACACTATACTGTAATCAAAGCCATGTGAATGTGATCTCTCTCTTTCAAAGAAGGATGACATAGACGCTGTGACATAGTGGTAGGCCGCTACTGACCTTCTGACAATAGGTCAGAAGGAAAATCATCTGCTTTCCAAGCATGATTAATGACAGATAAACGAAACTGCAAAAAAGCAAACCGTAGGTAAAGGCGGAGTACTGTATATTTGTTTGATATATTCACCAGGCTTGGGGGAATGAAGGGAAAAACACGTGTAGGTAGTGAGAAGCAGTCTGAAAAAGAAAAATGTAGACTGGATAATTTGAAGTGCTTATTAGAAAACTCTATGATGAGAATAATTACTAATTATGCTAACCAAATTTATTATCTTTATATCACAATTGGGAGAAAAATGTCAAGGTCAGTGAAAACCACAGGGCTGAAATGGAAAACCTGGCACCCTTGAGAGGTAATTGGGTGTTCTTACTGGCTTCCCTCTCATTAGATTTGATGTAATTGTTTTTAAAACGTCAAGACATAATGACAAGTATGTATTTCAATATAACCCTGATGCAATAATCAAAAGGGCACTTAAAATTCACTGTACAATTACAGTCCCATTAAATCGAAGTTAACTGCCCATTTGAGTCACTAAATCTAATCTGTTACGTTGCAACACACATGCAGTGTGTCTGTGTCACAACTGAATCATAACCAGACTTTGTCAGTGACGCTGGGAAAAGTTCTGCAATAACATTTTAACAAGGGCCAAGTGAGGCATACATGCCATAGCAATGTGCCCACAGAATCACTGGGAGCCCAGTACTCAGATTGTCACATCAGGAGTGGGAAAGGGGCAGGACCACTCATGCAGCAACAGGCAGCCTGACACATGCCACTTACGCTCCTGCTTAGGACGAGGAGGAATTTGAAAGCATTGTCAGGTCTTTGCACTCAAAAATCTGACTTCAAGCCTACCCCATTTTGTCCGTGGGCAACTTCTGAAGGAATGGCCAAGATGATCCCGTCTGCATTCCTCCACCTACCACAATAAAATGACTTCAAAAGAGTCCAAAGTGGGACTGGCCTCAGGGCATTCAAAACTTTGTGCATAAGGGGTCTTAAGAGGAAATAGCTTTGAAAAGACAGCCATCAAGTGCTCTGGGGCAGGCAAGAGAAAGAAAAGATCCCGCAGGGAGGCAGCTGGCCCATCCAGCTGCAGAGGGAAGTGGCATGATGGATGGCTTCCATTGGGGACAATGGGCGGCCGTGAGGGACAAGTCTTTGTTCCAGGGTTCCTGCACCCTCTCCTTTGACCTGCCCCACTGACCTGTGAGCTTGTGCACACTGCAGGGACGCCTGGCCCTCTCCAACTTAAGGCCTAGCACGATTGCTCATGCACAGGGCCCACTGCCTGCTGCTCCCCGCCCCCCATTTCCATGTGGTCCGGCCAGATGGGGACAGGGTTGGAGGTGGGCTCTTGGACTACAGAGGCCAAGGCTTCCAATCTGCAAACTCATTTCAGGATTAGCACAAATCAATTGCACCGAAAGCTAAGAGCTGGGCGTTAGGAGTAGGCACTAGCTCTCCTCCAAAAGGGGGAGTAAGTAATCACACCCAGGTGGTTCCTGAAGGCATAATTAATTTGTGTTCCCAGAGATGTTTTCCAATTCAAAGTAGAAAGCGGGCAGATCTGGGAATCTGGGGAAATTCAGCATATTCCTCCCACAATTGCATATTTCTGGTCAACTTTGTGGGCGTGAAGGGCAGGCCTGAGCTTGTGGTGTCACTGTATACCTCTCTCACTCTGGCCTCAGGATCCTTGTCCATAAAACATGTTAATGCTTCCTACCTTTCTCAATCATGAGTACCTCACTGGAACAAGACAATACCACAGAGAAAGAAAAATACCGCATATCACTTCTACGTGGAATCTTGAAAAGTTGAGGAGTTCATAGAAGCAGACAGTAGGATGGGGCTGGAGCAGGGGATGGGGAATATGTAGAGATGCCAGGCAAAAGTACAAGGCTGCACTTACGTAGAATGAACGAGTTCTAGGGTTGTAATGTGTAGCATGATGATTATAGTTAATAATCCTATGTTGTATGCTGGAAGTTTGCGAAGAATAAATTTCAGATGTTCTCACTACAAAAAAAATTGAAAGGCAACTATGTACGGAGAATGATATGTTAGTGAGCTGGACTATAATAAGCATTTTGTAATGTATATAGATATCAAAATATGTTGTACACTAAAAAGAACTTATTTTTAATTTAATTCATTTTACATTTATAAATTTTTAAATTAAAAAAAAATCTTAAGTGAATGTAAGTGGAAAAAACATGATCAGAAACACAAGGAGGACTCATCCAATGACTTAAAATGCACAATATTTCAACAAATATTATAATCAGCTGTGAACACCAAGGTCTGGCAATAATAAGAGTAATAGCTCTAATTGCTATGCACCTACTTGATGGCAGGCAACACGGGCACCACAGAAATCAGGCATCACTAAGCCTCATTACCAGGCTAGAGAGCAGTATTATTAATCTCATTTTACACACGAGGAGACGCGGACTCACAGGTGTTAAGTGACCTGCCCCAGGTCATGCAGCTAGTAAACAGGTGAGCTACATTTGAACTTGGTCTCTTGGCCTGAAAACCTATACTCCTCCCACTGTGCCACATTGTCTGTGTCAGACTCCAGAACCTTGAGGCTGCCCTGGAGCTCAGGTTCAAGTATACATGGAATATAAAGACCTTTCCACCCAGGGCACATGAACATGTTGTGTTGCCATTGGCAAGCTTCCATATTCACACGCTGACCTCTCCCCTGCAGCTCCATGCCTGTATCCCATGACTTTGGATCACTGCTTACAGGTGTCCCTTCTGTGCTCAAAATTACCATGTTTAAAAGCGCACACATCCTCTCTCCTCATCCTACCCACCCAACCAGAATCTCCCATGATTCATCCTCATCCAATCACTCAGGTGGAAACTCCACACCATGCCTGCTCTTGTCTTGCCTTTTCCACCTCGGCTCATGCAGCACACCGCCACACCCCCCACCCCCCCACCCTCAGCAGTTAAAGCCTTTATTATATTCCAGCTATATAGTTACCATAATTCCCTGTCCTATTTATCCTAGAAATAGTCCAACATCACTTCCTCAAGTGCAGCTGGGACCCTGTCATTGCCTCGCTCAGAAAACAATCCCTCTGTTACCTCCACAGTGAACCCTTTAACTTTTTAACAAGCATTCAAGACTCTCCTTGATAGGACATCAACCTACATTCTGAGAGGACACCTTCAATTTTCCCCATCACATACATTAATCTACTACCAGAACCAGTTAATCAAAATTCAATTGCGCAGGATTTGCTAGGGCGAAGACTATATACCAGACAGATATTCCATAGCTGAGCTGGTGGGGGGTGTGGCGAGGGGCGGGCAGCTGTACTGCAGACACCTGGTATGGCTAATGGCCTGGAGCAAATAGGTCTTGCCAAAACAGTCACACCAGGCAGTGGACCCATGTTCCATATCTGCTAAAACCAGGGGAGGTGCAGGTCTGGGGAAACGTGAACACCAGACAGGATACAAACCATACAGGAAGGAACAAGACAGGAACACGGGACAGGAACTGCATTTCCAGGTGGGAGTTGAAGTGTGAAGAACCAGGTGAAAGAGCCCAGGTACTAGAAGAGGAACAACCTGGCAGAGAGGAAGCAGCAGCAAGGCGGCAGGTGTAGAGCTGTCAGGGAACTTGCCCAGGCACCTTCAGTGTTTCTTAGCACGATGGTGTTCATAGGTTTGTATGGTTTTGGCTTTTAATTACTTAGGTTTAAGTTACAGCAGTGAATGACAGACATACTCATTCCCCTTTCCCCTTCAGGGTGGGGGACTTGTGAGTGGGGAGGCATGAGCTGAAATGGCAGTGGTGGGGTCCTTCCATGACACGTTGGAGTATAGTTTACCCCTGCTTTTTGCTTCTTCCATGGTGAAAAACTTGAGACATTTACTGGGTCCCTGAGAAACTTAGGACTGCAAAGCAAGTTTGATAGTCTGGGTGGCTGATTTTGAGCACTATTATGTGTCAGAGTTTCCTGGTAATTCTATACATACATATTTTATTTTGTCCTAGTGTTGGCATATTACGTCTTGGTATGGGGAGGATAGAGAAGGTATATTATAAACTAGGGGAAGATCTGGGATTCTTTGTACCACTCCCTTCACCCCCCACACTATGACACTGATAGAACAGTCATTCTCATTTTGGAATTTGGGTTTTCCGTCACTCAACAAATTCTTTTGTCACCTTCATAAACCTCAGAGCTACAGAGCCCCAAAGACATTGTTAAACACAAGGCCCTTGGCTGGAGGTATCAGAGCTGACTATTGTGTCTGATATTCTCGTGTCTGATTTCAGTAAAACAGGGTAAGCTGATAGAGGCAAAACCACCTCCAACAGAAAGAAATGATGACTTTAGTCTTAATTCTGTCTGGACGTGATATAAGCCCTCCAACACTGCCACAAAGAAGGAGACAGCTTGCAAGTGCCTTTTTCCCCAGTACTGATGTAAATTAGAACATTTCCTAAGACAGGTCAGCCTGGAGTAATTTTCCAGTTGACTTGTCAAATAACCAAGGGACAAGCTCCCACATCTCAGGGTGATGCAGAAGAAAACCCCTTGTAATTTCTCTTGGGTTTTCACATTTGTTCGTTTATGGTGTGGAAAATTGTTTGGCTCATAGTATAAGCAGGCTGGTGGGAATCCATCCAAAGCTAGGCCTGGCACGTAGTGGGTGCTTAATAAATAGTTGTTGATTACCACTGTGAAAACCGAATGGTCCTTCTGGGCACTGGACATTCAAATACCCAGCAGATGCTTTTGAAAATTTCAGCCACTCTGGCAGCGCCAGGAACCCCCCTATATGTAGATTCTCCTGCCAGATAACATATGAAATAAGGGTTTGGGTCCATTTTAAAGAATTTTTTAAGTGATTCTACTTATTTATTCATGAGAGACACAGAGAGAGAGGCAGAGACACAGGCAGAGGGAGAAGCTGGCTCCCTGTGAGGAACTCGATCCCAGGACCCCAGGATCATGACATGAGCCAAAGACAGATGCCCAACCACTGAGCCACCCAGGTACCCCCATTTTAAAGAATTTTGAAAGAACAAATGAAGCCTTTTATTTCATTCCCACAACATATACGTGTTGCTCAGTATTTATTCAGGCTTTGTGGCCTCCATATTTAATCAGCTCTCCCACGTTTGGAGAATGTGCTTCATTATGAGCCCTACCTCCTCAGGGTAGATACCAGACACACATACTTTTCTCAGGCTTGGACTTCAAAAATCAGATGCACTCACAAGTGATGTTCATGTGAAGTGAGGCTAAGAAGGTACAACCCAGCGTCAGGCTGGGATCTGAGATATTTGTGCCCAGCAATGAAGGCAGTGGGGTCTTCACCGACTGGCCTCATGGGGGAGAGGGGGTCCGACATTGCTCCCAACTACAGAGTCTCCAAGTCTACTGTTGGCCCTGCCGTAGATTCTGTGGACACTAAACTAACCTATTTCATTTGTCCCCCTTCTGCTTAAACCACAGGGTTAGGATGTGCTCAGCTGAGAACAACGGCTGCTGTGCGTCCATTGTGCTAAACCCAATAGTCAGGGTGGAGATACGAAGGCAAATAAGACATGAATGCAGCTCCCAAGATTCCACAGTCTAGAGACAGGTACAGACTTGAGCCCAGCAGTGTAAGACAGTATGTGTCACCCGGTGTGATCAGAGTTGTGGGGTGGGCTCCCAAGGACACCCAGGGTACGGCAGGGCAGAGAGAAGGGAGCAGACCCCTGTGTACCTCAGCAGTAGATCCTGATGGTGCCATCCACACCCCCTCAGAACACGCCTTTACAATGGGCTGGGTCCTACCCTGGGACTTGGGACAACAGACACTTGGATCCTATCACCTCGTGGGCTCACATCTATATACAACCACAGCCCGGGTGTGCTGGGACGCAGCCTCAGTGGTTGGACTCTTGTGTTCTTCCTTCTATCTTACTGTTCACTGTATCTGGATGTTGGACTCCCCTCCTGTCGTGGACAAGCGGTGGCCACAGGGACAGACACCTGCAGGGAGCTCTGGTCCCTCAGAGTAGCATGCAGCATAAGTGGAATCGGCTGGCGCAGCCCGTTCTCAGCTTCAGGAGGAGCAGGAAGGGGGCTGTAGCACCAAGGGGCCTGAACAGTCTTTCGGGGGGGGGGGGCGGGGAGGCTAGCACTCTTCCAACACTTCCAGACAGAACTGCACAGAGAAAGAAGAGGAGGCAGAAGGAGGGCCACAGACTAGGGGCAGAGTCACCAAACTTCATTCAATAGCCTTCACGGTTCCTGCCTTATCTGTGTCCTAATAATTTTTCAATATTCAGTTTTTCTATGTTACATTCATTTACTTTAAAAAATATATTGAAAATTGGGGCACCTAAGTGGCTCAGTGGTTGAGTATCTGCCTTCAGCTCAGGGTGGGATCCTGGGGTCCCGGGATCGAGTCCCATATCAGGCTCCCCACAGGGAGCCTGCTTCTCCCTCTGCCTGTGTCTCTGCCTCTCTGATTGACCATCCTTGTTGCAATCATGTTTGATTCTGGTTGTTTATACAATAATATCAACAAGTTTATAGTCACAGGGTGGGGGGGCAGCACAGCAGGGAGTCAAGAGGTTGCCAAAAGTCGGCATCAACCCTAAAGCCCCAAGTGTAGGCAGAGCAGGAAACGCAGGTGTGAAGGGGCTGGGAGGAGGGACAGAAACCCACCTGTGTGCTCCCAGGACCAGGTAGGCCCGGAGCAAGCTCCTGTACCTATCTTTATCCTTCTGCCCCGGTTGGATCCCCATCTGGGCTGCCCACGGGTACCCTTCTGGGCCTCAGGGGAGACTCCCAGTGCAGAACTGACCTGCCATCCAGAAGCCCGCTCTGTATGGACAGTGACAGCTTTGCCTAAACCAGCAGCTGAAGTGCCCCGGACATGGTAGCCAGTAATCCTCAGCAGCAATAGCCTCCAAATTCGACGGGTTCCCAAGGGTGCCTCTGCTAGAAGAGAGAGGGGCTTCCCAAAGTATGGCCCCTGCCAGGCCAGACACCAGGCTCCTGTAGGTTGTACACGCATCGGAGGGGAAAATAACTCTACATCATGGTAGGAACGTGGGGCCCATCGTTTCCCTTCCCCTTCTCTTTCTGTCCCTTCTTATAGCAAAGGAGCAGTCTCAGCGAGGTGCTGGTCTGTCTTGAACACCTCACCTCACCTCCCTATTAACCTCCCTTCATAAACAAGGCCAACAGTCTCAAGGTCAGGATTTCCACTGGCAACAATAGCTAGCTAAAAAATAATAATAGTTCTGTTTTCATTGTACCGATGCAATCAATCTAAAAAACTATGCCTTTTTTCCATTTAGGGTAATAATACTGATATTAATTGCCCTTTTAATTTTCCATTTTTTTAAGGATTTTATTCATTTATTCACAAGAGACACACAGAGAGAGAAGCAGAGACACAGGCAGAGGGAGAAGCAGGCTCCATGCAGGGAGCCTGACGCAGTACTCGATCCGGGGACCCCGGGGATCACACCCTGAGCCGAAGGCAGATACTCAACCACCGAGCCACTCAAGTGCCCCAATTTTCAAATATTTTTAAAGTAAATGAATGTAACATAGAAAAACTGAATATTAAAAAATTATTAGTACACAGATAAGGCAGGAACTGTGAAGGCTATTAAATGACTGAAGTTTGGTGACCATGACCCTAGACTGTGGCCCTCCTTCCTCCTCTTCCTTCTCTATGCAGTTCTGTCCCTGGTCAGGGGAGTGGGGGGGTCACACCATGGGCAGCCAGCCAGAGCTGGGGTACTTGAAGTCATTGGTATTTGATTCTTTTCTCTTTTTTAAATTGTTTTCATCATTGTTTGTCTTTCACCCCATTTCCCCATTAGGGGGCGAGTTCCTTGAGGGCAAATACAATGTCACTGCTGTCTTTCCAACTTGCTTGCAGCTGCCAGTTGCAGTATTAGGCACTCAGTGGGCGTTCCATAAATGCTGCTGTCCGACATTCAACACTCAGGCAACACCATCATCCCCGCTCACACCAGACACTGGAAAAATAGGTCATCTGTTTGGCAAAGGCAACAGGATTCATCAGGACAAGATCTATGAATGGCGTAAATTACCAACAACAACAACAAAAAGAAACACATCAAGCTCAGCCTTTTGGAAAAATGACATCTCTGTTGTAAAGATGCCAGGATGTCTGAAAATGGCTAAAACCTGGGGATTTTCCAGAGATTAGTCATGTGGTTTAAATAATTAGAACTGAAGGCCCAGTAGGAGATTGCCCCCAGTGAAACATGAGCAGGTTCCAGGGTAAGTTTAGTCATGTGTAAAAAGGAGAAGCTCCACAGATTGACAGCCAGGAATTAAAAAGAAGGGAGAAATCAAGAAAGAACCTGCAGCCCAGAGAGAATGCATGCATTATGTGGGCTGGGCCTCAAGAAAGGGGTGCAGAAAACTCAGGCAATGTGGTGAATATATTTGCAACTTTATGGAAAGACCCCAGTCTACATCGAAAGCATTTGGGGTGTTTGTTTTAATAACATTCTAAGTGAAAGCCTTTTTTCAGGTAATAGAATTTCTTTCCATTTTTATGAAGTCAAAAATGAAAAATAAGCTAAAGCAAAAGAATCTAATTTCCTATAATAAGGTTTTGTTTTTAGTTACTTACAAATGCGAAATCATGGGGCCTTCGACACCAGAAGGCGTATGTTGGTCACGAAAATAAAATAAGAAAAATAAAAGAAAATATTAGAAACCCACTCATAAATATTGACCTTCCCTTTTCCCTCCCTCCAGCTCCTACCTCCAGCTTCACACGTGAGTGCCCACAAATGCACACACACACTCACTCACACACCCTGGGAGAAGTAACAACACTGGCTTTCAGAGGCTACGCAAGACAGACTGTGAACTGACCTGTTCTCTAGATAGAACACATTTGTTCAATAAATTCATCACCTCTGGGTGGAAGTCCTTGGAATCCAATACTGCTGCCAAAAATGCCCATACTTAGAAGGGATCAGGAATACCTTGTGGTCCCAAGAAGCCCACGGGACACTGAGTTATTGGGGGGCCTTTGACGGGGTCATCAGAACTATACACCATGCCCTTTCTCAACAAGGTCAGACTACCCAGTGAAAGGCTATCATCTTATTGTAGGCTCTGGAGTCAATGACACAGCTTCTGCATATCTGTTCTATTTTGTCAGCAACCTAAGCCATGTATCCTGTAGTCCTTTAGTGTGTCTTCTGTCCAGCATATTATCAAAAACTGCTCATGAATCATCAGTTGCCCTCAGTTTTTCTTGTTCCTGAAATAGCAAAGGTCACACTTCCCATTTATACGTATTTGAAATTGTCATCATGAGCTGTGAGCCATGTTCCTCTCATTTTTACATCTCTTTGGGACCTCTAGTCTGCCTATTTCTAGCACAAGAACTAATTTTGCAGCCTCATCCTATGAAGCCACAGGCCTCTCTCCATATTGACTGCCACACACTAGAAATAAGTATCAGTTAGGTGAAGTTGGCCAGATCTGTGGCCCCACATAGCATCCTCCAGTCTTCCCTCATTGGCTTGGCTGGTCAACCTTCTCCTCATTGGCCTCCACTTGACCTCCTTCTTCTAGAGGCTCTCCAGCTTCTACAATACCCAGGCTTTGGAAGTGGTTCATACAGATATGAGGGAAATGAATCCTTGACCCTCAGAAGCCTAGACTAAATTTTAACTTTAGTTAAAATTAACTTAACTGTAACTTTTTTCTACTTTTCGCTCATTTGATCCTTCATCCTTTTCTCTACTTGGGGTCAATATTCACCCAGAATTATGTACTCAAATAAAAAGAACGGTTTAGGATGACTTTTTAGAAAACTCTTTGGAAACAATTGCCCCTATGAAGGAGCCACTGGAAAAACTGGATGGATAGGAATATCAATATTCTTGTGTATGTACATTGATGTTTAAATTCATAGAGTGCCATGGAAATAGTGGTAGTTCCTAATCAGCCATGCTGAGATTGAATCGCAGCTCCACCAAGAACCTCAGGCACCATCATCGATCCTTCTTGGCTTCAATCACCTGATCTCCAAAAACCATGGAGATTATAGGAGCTATTTCAGTAATTTGGTATAAATATTAAATAAGTTCCTTTGCATCAAGTCTGTAAGCTCTCAATAAATGCTTGCAAGATGTTGGGAATATTATTATTATCCTCCTCCTCCTCATCATCATCAGTAGTAGTATCATCAGCAGCAAACATTGCTGCTGTTTGAAGTGAGAAGACCTGGTTACCAAACTAGTTTTGTGAACAACTCATTTTCCTACAATAGATCTCTGAATGTTCTTTCTTCTTCTGTAATAGAGCATGAGGGTTGAGGCTGTAGATTCTAATTCTAACTCCTCACCCTCCTCCATTTAGGAGTTGCACAATGTTGAGCAAGCTACTTAACAGCTGTGAGACTGAGCTTCTTCATCTATAAAATTCAAGTGATAATAGCACCTACTCCAAAAGGCCATTGTAATTATTAAATGAGTTAATGCATGTAAAATGTTTAAAAGTGCTTGGCACATAGTAAGTGCTCAAGAAATGTTTTCGAAATCTGTAATAGGATGTATTGACACCCACCATTCAGGTTATGATGGGGATTTGAGATAATGTATGAAAAGTGCCCATACCATCACACAGTCTGGCATAAGTCGTTCTTAAGCCAGTGTGTATCTTAAGAGTTACCTGGGGATATTTTAATAAAATTAATGCCTCTGTCTTGTTCCAGACCAATTACATCAGAATCTCTACAAGTGAGGCCAGGGCGTTTTCGAAACCTCTTTGTATGATTTTAATGTGCAGACAAGGTGAAAAAAATCACTTGTCTAATGAGAGAAGTTGCTAAAAGGTGGTCATTATTAGTCTCTATACACACACATGTATCCAAACCTACAAAAAAGGCAGAGTGCGGTGGGGGTGGAATATTGCCTGATTTATAGAAAGATTAAGCACTTAATAAAAACACTCTGAAATTATTCCACCTTCACCCACATTCCACCCAACCAAGTATTCATTTACTAACCAGGAGGCAGCTGCCAGATAACAGTAAGAAGCTGACAAACAATAAAGAAAGCTTTAGTAGCCACAACCAAACTATAGAGGCACACAACTGCCTTATACTTTTTCGGGGCTCAACGGCTGTTTGCTAAATTAAATTGACACCATGATGTAAGCCAAAGGGAGAAAGACTGATCAGTAAATGATGCTATGCTCAAAGCAAGATACATGGATGCAAGCACATGTACACAGTCTCCCCCCACACACCTCTCACTGACCCCTTTCACGTCACTGGGATTTTCCCTCCCCTGAACCCTTCTCAGCCAGCTTGACAGTACCACTCCTGCCACACAAATAACCAATATGAGGGAGTCATACTTTACCTTATACTCCTAAGCATTTATGCCAACTGTTCTTTAATATTATCTTTTTCTGCAATACACTATAAAAATTGATGCTCTTAGAAATGAAAACTTATGTCCGCACAAAACTATGCATACAAATGTTCATAGCAACCTTATGAATAACAGCCAAAAAGTGGAAACAATTCCAAAGTCCATCAGTAGATGAATGGACAAAGAAAATGTGATAAATCCATACAATGGAATGCTGTTTGGTCACAAAAATGAAACAGTGGTACATGCTACAATGTGAGTGAGTGTCAAAAACATTCTAAGGGAATGAAGTCACACACAAAAGACCACATATGATGTGATGCTCTTTATGTGAAACATCTAGAGGAATGAAATTCATAGAGGTAAATAGTAGACTGGTAGTTGCCTAGGGCTGAGAAGGGCGGGGGTGGGGTGGGGTGTGAACAAGTGCCAAAGAGCAGTGATGGGGAGTAACTCCTGATGGAGTACAGGCTTTTTTTCAGGGATGATGAAAATGTTCTACAATTAGATGGTGGTGATGGTTACACAATGCTAAATATACTAAAAACCATCAAATTGTGCAATTTGTGGTATGTAAGTTACATCTCAATAATGCTGTTAAAAAAGCAATGTTCTTAAAAGATGACCCTGATCCACCCAAAATAAGAAAAAGGCTTAAAATATTTCCTAAGCTTTAGCTAAGAAGGGGGAATAATATATAGTTTAGGAAAAATTATTTAATATTTTAGCCTTTTAAATTATGTGGACATTTTATTCATGTAAGTCAACTTCATTTTCCAGTAGCATGAGAGGAATGAGGCTGGTGGATATGGTCTTTGCTGAGCAGGGGATCACCTGCAGCTTCGCCTACTCCCAAAGGAAGAAACTGGGAGGGGAGCATATCTTTAGTTTTTCCCAAGAAAGTTCTGCCTACTAGAGTTCTCCAGCTTCAGTGGAGCTGGTCTGGGAGTTAACTCTCACCTGTCTTGTGGGCAGAGGCAGATCCCAGGAGGTCTTGCATCCTGGTAGGTTTCTCTAGGGTCACTGCTCAATAGTTGACCTGCCAGTTCTCATGTTATTTTTAAAATCTCTTAGGGAAGTCTATTATGTTACCCATCCAGGAATCACTTACTCCTCCTCCCCTACTTTCAAGAATCTGGATTTTGTTTAGGTTGCAAAATGCACAATGTCAAGGGATAGTTTGTGTTTTGCTCTTAAGTCAATTATCAATTATGGTCATCCATTTCTCTGTTAGTGAGTGGTCTAGATTTCCAAGTCTGGCTAATAAGGGGAAGTTTGCATGAGAATACATTAGAAATACGTATTAAATTAAAATTAAAATTAAATTAAATTTAAAAAATTTAATTAAAAATTTAAAAAATTAAATTAAAAAAAAATCATAGGGATGTTTAAAGCTAGTCCAAACTCTTTGCTCTATTCATTGAGTATAATTGTGTATAGATACTTTGAGACTATGAGGGAGCCATTTCCTAAATGCAGAAGTTGGAAGATCAGAAGAATGGCAAGAGCCTGGGTCCGTGATGAGATTACCAAGCTGTTGAATCAACTTTGGAATTGTCTACCTTCTAACTCCCTATTATATAAAATAATTAACTACTCTATTACTTAATCTATCATTACTTAAATGTGTATTACATGTAATCAAAAGGATATTAACTGCTACATCTGCCAACCTAAAGATTCATAGTTTCTTCTAGACAAAGGCTTTCTGACAGCATCAGTCAGAATTAGGTTTGATAATACATAAGTGTAGCTGAAACAAGTAGCAGAGAAAGAAGTTCAGAGGTAGGGACTAGAGATCTAGTATGACAGCTCCACAGTCATCAAGGACTCAGGTTTCTTCTATTATTATGCATTATCACCCCTAAACTGCCATTTTCAAGATCACCTCATGGTCTCAGGTGGCTGCTGGAGCTCCAGCCTCCACATTCACACTCTAGAACAAAAAGAAAGGGAAAGTATGGAAGGACAATAAAGAAGAATACTATATATCTGAATTTCCCACAAGGAAAACCCTTAAGTACCACACAACACCCTTTACAAGTCAGGACTAGGCCAGCTGATCACATTGCATTGCAAAGAAGGCTGGGAAATGTTTTCTAGCTAGCTACATTATTATGAGGCACCATTTTAAGAAATAAGGGTAAAATGGATATTGTGAAAACAATAAGAAATCTCTGCTACATAGGGGATATGTCCTCAACCTCAGTATACCCTTCCATTAACTAAAGGTGACAAGATGCTTGATGCAGACTATCCAAAGGCATTCGGCTGCTGGATTGCACAGTCAGTGGATCAAATGTGTAATAAAATGCATGTGCGTTTTAAGATGACACATTGAAAATGGGTCATATGTTTTTAAATGAAATCCAAATGAAACTCTCGGGTAACATGAAACTCAGACTGAAAACTAGTGAAATGATGAATCACTGATAGTACCCCACTTGAGATGGGGAAACGATTCCAAAGAAGGAAATAGCACCGGGTACCATAGCCGTAACTAACCAAAGAATCAGTTTATGAATTTTAATTTAAAAAAAAATGGCTCAATGAAAATAACTATATATTGAGTTGTGTGCCAATAAAACTTATTCTTAAGAAAAACTTGGGATAAAAAAAAAAAGAAAAACTTGGGATAAAATATCTTCTGCTATTTTTGGTTAATTAAATAGTATCCTGAGAATCAAGAGTAAGTTACTTAAAGACACATCTTTTACTACCCCTTATCTGTGTAAACCACCATTTTCTCAAATCTGTGGTAACAGGGAGAAACATACTGGAATTGATAAAAGACTGCAACAGTATATTCAAATTTCAAATTTTATGGATATCAAAACAGTCCCACAGTTATCCCTGATGAACTTTATATAAAATAAATGTTATACATTTATACTGATAAAATACTGAATTGTCTATTCAATATCATGGACTCTAAAACAAGGTTTCTTTTTTTTTTTTAATTTATTTTTTATTGGTGTTCAATTTACTAACATACAGAATAACCCCCAGTGCCCGTCACCCATTCACTCCCACCCCCCGCCCTCCTCCCCTTCTACCACCCCTAGTTCGTTTCCCTGAGTTAGCAGTCTTTACGTTCTGTCTCCCTTTCTGATATTTCCCACACATTTCTTCCCCCTTCCCTTATATTCCCTTTCACTATTATTTATATTCCCCAAATGAATGAGAACATATAATGTTTGTCCTTCTCCGACTGACTTACTTCACTCAGCATAATACCCTCCAGTTCCATCCACGTTGAAGCAAATGGTGGGTATTTGTCATTTCTAATGGCTGAGGAATATTCCATTGTATACATAAACCACATCTTCTTTATCCATTCATCTTTCGTTGGACACCGAGGCTCCTTCCACAGTTTGGCTATCGTGGCCATTGCTGCTATAAACATCGGGGTGCAGGTGTCCCGGCGTAAAACAAGGTTTAATCTGAAAACAAAATTCTAGGGACAGCCCTGGTGGCCCAATGGTTTAGCGCCACCTTCAGCCCAGGTTGTGATCCTGGAGACCCAGGATGGAGTCCCACGTCAGGCTCCCTGCATGGAGCCTGCTTCTCCCTCTGCCTGTGTCTCTGCTTCTCTCTCTGTGTCTCTCATGAATAAATAAATAAAATCTTAAAAAAAAAAAAAGAAAAAGAAAACAAAATTCTGTTGCTAAAAAGTATTTGAAAGCAATTGCAAAAATGATTTGAAAGCTACTGTCTTATTCTAAAAGTGAAAGTCAGTCCAAATGTGGTTTTAACTTCTCTTCTTGAGTTCCGAACCAAAAACATTAAAAATAAGCATCACAAATCTTATAATTGGATGAAAACCTTATCCCTGGCCATATCCTAATTTATGAGTGGATATGACTTTATAGCATATCTCAGACCATATGTTTGGATTTTAACATCCTCCCCCACAAATCACTAGCATTGCACAATTTCAGACTCAATTGATAACAGGGACATTCCCTTTAATTCCCCCCACACACAACCCAAGCAAGCAGATACATGCCTCGAAATCCACCTCCTCACCATCATCTCCTCTCCATTCTATCTACTAGGCTGGCCATGTCCTCTCCCAGACTTGCAAACACAGGCTCCTAGACACCGCCCCCTTCCTCACCTTCATGTTCCAATACCGATTTCTTACTATTCTGTTGCTTGATGATGGCTCAAAGTTCTCCTGCTGCCTGATAACCAAAATCCAGCGTTGTATCACAAGATTAACATTTTTCTTGCCTGCAGACATGGAATCTGCTTTCTCTTGGAGGTTTTCATTCCTTCTCTGTGAAACTGCCTCAGGGACTGCTGTAAACCAGGAGACCCTTCCATCCCCTCCTCTCCAGCAGGTCCTCTTGATTTGTCCTATGTATCAAGTGTTCACATACGAAGTGCCTGGGTGGCTGAGGCAGTTAAGCATCTGACTCTGGGATTCGGCTCAGGTCACGACCTCAGGGTCCTGGAATTGAGCCCGGAGTCAGGTTCCACACTAAGTGGGGAGTCTGTCTGAGGATCCTCTCTCCCCCTCTGCTTCTGCTCCTCTCCCCATGCTCACACACACACACACACACACACACACACACACGCTCTCGCTCTCTCTCAAATACATAAATCTTTAAGTATTTACATAAAATGTAAGAACAAAAGCTACACATTTATCTGTAAGAACATTGGAAACAATAGCTTTTCTCAGAAGTGGCTTGAGGAAGGACAATGTACTTGCTCTTCCTGAAACACTGAACGCATCCAGTGCTCACGCCAAATACCAGCTATGAGAAACATGTCCCTCTTTGTGTTCTAGAATGGGAGGGCCACCTATTTATCCTCTTCAGAATTTTGAAAGAAAAAGTTGGCGTTCACGTCGTCCAAACCCAGTGGTTGCTTTCATGGATTTGAAATAATATTCCAATGTAGTCTTTAATCTTTCTAACTGAAGATTATTTTTAAAAAAATCAGTCCTCTGGAGAAAACCCTTCGATCGTTCCAGCTGTATGTCTCATGACTATCTTGGACTGTACAACATCGGTCTTAGAGACTAGCATCAGCAGCCAGGCATGGACCCAGCACACTATCCCTCCTGGTGCCTCTGGTGGCATCCTGGACCAGCAACACACTGTCCTGTTCTTCTTCCAACAGGTGACTTTTAGCAGGCCATGCTTTGCTTTAAAGACCTTCTTCGCCTCTTGGTTTCCTTAAGAGGCAGTCACGTAGTAGCCACTGAGTACATGAACCCTGGCATCATCAGACTGCCTGAGATTAAAGCCCCACTTTGCCACTTACCTGATGTATGACCTTGAGCAATTGCTTAACTTTGCTAAACTCCACCTTTGCCAGCAGCAAAATACAGATTAAAAATATCCCCTACCCCTTCATAGGGTGCTGTGAAAAGATAACACAGAAGAACAGCTCAGCCTGTGTCTGGCAATGTTTGGTCCACATTAGCTAATGCCACAAATGAAGCCAATGTCTGTGCCTCCACTAAAACCAAAGCTACCCAGAGTCAGGGACCTGGAGGCTCCCAGTAGTACCTACTTAGCATGTGCTGAACAAATGAATGGAAGTCTCCTTCTCCCCAGGCGACCTTGAGTACAGGGAGCTAAGCCCAGATCCCCTTGGGGTCCAGGGAACACAGGCTGCTTTGGGAAGGAAGCAGATGCATTCTTAGCATAATGTAGCCTGGGTTACAGTTCTTAGGAATTAGTGTTAAAACTATGTGAATAGGGGGTCTGTGAAGGAGAGTCAGCTGGGAGGTTTGCTGCATTAGAAACATTTTAGCTGAGAACAAGCTGCAGCCAGTGTGGAAGTTCTCTTTTTGCCCCTCCCTCCCCCAATGGTCAGTACTCACCTTCTTCCCTCCCAGCCCCTAACTGGGGAGACCCTGAAACGGTGCTTCATCATCCAGACCACATAGCAGCAGAAACTGCAGAGAAGTGCGTCGGCAGTAAGTGGATAACCAAGGTTGGGAAATGTGTCAGATGCAAGAGAGAATGTGGAACTTCATGGTTTCTGAGGGAGGGTAGATGGACCCAGAAGTCTGGTGGGAGCCTCTGGAGAGGAAGAGAGGGTTAAATAGGAATTTGGTGAGGGGGTTGTGATAGCCATGGAGGTGCCACTAAGATCTTTTCGAGAAGAATTGCTGTCCGGCTTTGAAAAGAGCCATTAGCTGATGGCATCCAGCTGCTGGCATCTTCAGGCTTTGTCTTGGCTCTTTTGCAGATGCCGCATTTTTCGTAGGCATCTGCCAGCCAGTGATGGCAAAGGAATCTGACCATTTATGCCCAGAGCAGGACCCCACTAGTGGGGATCTTTGCTCCAAAACTCTCAATGGCATCAACCGAGATGGGTCAGAGCAGCATCATGGCCTGAGGTCCCCTGGCACAATCTTGCTCTTCTTTTCCCTTTCACCTTTCACAGATATTATCTCTTCCCCTCCCCCTATCAAGATCCCTTGTGCTCCGAACTCTGTCTCAGCAACTGCTGTCTGGAGCACCCAAGTAACCAGGGAAGGAATAAGAATCATTAGAAAAAGACAGAGGATACCCCTGGAAGGCCCTCAAGAGGCCTAAGATGCATCTACACTGGCTAGGACCTGCTTCTCTGTTCCAGAGAAGGTGCTTAGGTGGTCAGATTTGGAGATTAGGGCCCAGTGCTCAACTGCATATACAATATGTTTTGAACATACTGTCTGAACTCTTGAGTAGAGAAGCATTGACCTCTTCTGGTGTGTTTGTGTTGGCCTCAGTGAACAGCCAGAGAAGAACTACCTACCACAGGGTCACTAGCAGGCATAGCAACAGTACGATGGAGAACTGTCAATTGTCAAGAGGATCTCCTTATTGAGATGATAGGATGCCAATTTCATCAGCTCTGGCCATGCTCAACAATAGCTTGAGACATAATGGAGGGAAAGAAAAGGAGGTCTCGATGGAATACATAGGTCAGTGTCTGACAAATGGTTGATGCTCAGAAATTACAGTTTTTTACCTTATCCATTAATTGACCTGATCCTATGTTTCCAAGTTCATCTCCTAAACTATGTTTGATTTAGGTTCTCTTGCATGTAACCGGGTTCCCGTGTAACAGTGACCTAATATAAAAGTTTATTTTCTCGCTGGAAAGGTGTCTGGAATTGGTATGGTAGCTCCATGTTAGCAGGGGTCCAGGCACCATATGCCTCTTTCCTCTGCAATCTTTAGCATATAGTTTCCAACCTGAAAATAACCTCATGGTCATAAGATGGCCCTGCAGCTCCGGGTATCATATCGATGTTCCAGGCAGCAGAAAGGAGGAAAAGACAAGGACACAAAAGTGCTTGTTTATGGTTGCATTAGGCCCTGTCCTGGGAGTCCCAGTCCTAAAAGATTTACGCTTCTACCTCATTGACCATTTTTGCTACAAAAGATGCTGAGAAATGTAGTTTTCAGGATGGACTTATTACCTAATCTAATAAAGTGGGAGGTTTCTTATGAAGGAAAACAGAAGGTAGTAATGTGGAGGCAACTAGCAGTCTGTACATCTTCTCTTTAAGCTGGTTTTCTCACAGTTCCTCATCCCAAACAGGTCATTCAGATCCAGGACTGCATAGACTGTGCCTCCTGTGCCATCTTACCTAACTGTCCAAATCAAATCCCCTCTCCAAGGTCCCAGACATGCCTCCTTTCTCCATGAAGCCTTTCCTAACCCCAACCCACCCCCACGACCTCACCTCTTATTGAGAAGTTACTCCGTTGGTTACTATTTTTTATTTATTGGTCCTACACCTCCATGAGGATATAATCACCTATAGGGCAGAAATAGCAGATTATCATCAGCTCTTAAATCAACAGCAAGTGCTAGGCACAATTTTAGGTGCTGCATGAACCATATACTAGATTAATTCAATTATGAAGCATTTCTAACCCATTTCTTATAAAGTTTGGATTATTTTCCCCTTACATGCACTCAAGTGACATTTTCTTTACCTTCATGGAGTTGCATGAAGTCTTCCTATTGCTTATTCCCATTCATTTGGCATTTCTTCTCACTGAGGGACTCTGTGTAATACATAGCCTGGAGCTTACATCCAAGCAGATGTCCTAATCAGACATAGATTTCTAACTACCTTCAGGCAGGAGATGGGGAGGCTCTCATCTTGTGCTAAACACTACCAGCTGTCTACGCCATATCTCAACTTTGTTCCTCTGCTAACAGAACTCTGATTTAAGGTAGAGGGGGGATGGAAGGCAATGATGTTTCCAGCTAAAACACACACACACACACACACTCAAACAAACAAACAACTACATTCTCACCCCTTGCAGCCATAGATGGCCATGTGACAGAGCATACACAATCATATGGATAGGTGGCCATGTGACACAGCTCTAGCCAACTGCATGGATAGATGGCCCTGTGACACAGTCCTAAGCCAATGAGCTACAAATAGGAATTGTTACAGCCTCTGAGAAAGTACTTTTAAGTTATCTGGCACTCACATTTTTGCCTTCCACCCTCACCCTCCTCTCTGACAAGAACACAGACAAATGGTGGTGGTGGCACAACCATCTTGAAATCATGAAATAAGCATCACGACAAAAACCACATGGTAAAAATGACTAAACAGAAAGAAGCAATTGGTCCCTGCTGGCACAGAGATGCAGCCTCAGATTGGCTACCTCTTGACTTCACTCTGTGTGGTAGAAAGAAACGCCCTCACAAAGTTTAGCAACTCTTACTCAGGTCCCTGTAAACTTTAGCAGAAAGCAATCCCTACAGGGAGGAGTTTCCCAGCTGCTAAATGTTCTACTTAAGCAGGAGGTCGCTTCTGGGCTTGGGCACTCTCAGAGCACAGTATTTTATATGCAAACTTCATGGAGCCCTGCTCCTTTGATTGGAATTTGTGGCTGTGTTGGGCACTGCACTGCTGCTGTCACATCGCCCTCAGACATTATAATTTCTATCCCCTTCAATTTGGCATAATGTACAATAAGTTTTCATTATTAATGACGCCCCAAATGTCAACAACTTCTGTGTTTTCATAAAATCTTCAAATAAATGCAGGGAGAACAGCAAACCATGCATC
Organism: Canis aureus; assembly: GCF_053574225.1. Lineage (NCBI taxonomy): Eukaryota > Metazoa > Chordata > Mammalia > Carnivora > Canidae > Canis > Canis aureus. The sequence continues at coordinate 43,276,100 of NC_135630.1, forward strand.
GTTCAGAAGGTAACAAAGGAAAAGCAGCTGAAAATGAGATGCCATCCCAATTACTTCCTATTTATCAAGACTCACACTTCTCACCTCGATGTGACGTACTTTTGAAATGGCTGTCTTTCATCACATGATGACTAATCCAATTCTGATATGTTCAGAATATAGCATAAATCTTTTGGCCTCACTAAATTATAAGAATTTTTTTTCTTAATCATTCTAAGTAGGTGCTGACATTAGCCCGTCAACTTTCAGAAAAATTCAACTCTTCCTTAATCTGCTTCCTGATGAGAACTAATGGGGTGAACAATCAGTGGTCCTCATTTGCCGGGACTCTGTGTTACTTGTAACGCAGAAATACACTGTTACAACCAGGAAGATCCCAAAGATGGGCTGGCCACCCTGCCATAGCAAGCCTCTCCACAAAAACAGAGAGGAAACCAAAAGGGTCACTGTTCCCCTTAACTACAATTCACAATTCACCCCTTGGCCTTGTACTCAGTGCCTGTGGTAGTCACTTAGTGGACTTTTAATAAGCCTGGTGCCTTTGTTTTTTCACTCATGTTGCAGGCATTGGTATATGCATAGCCGTGTGTGTGTACACACACATGCACATCTTAGACCAAAAAAAAAAATAACAATTGGTTTTGTAGTCACCCTCTAGCCTCTGGGATGCCTGAGGATTTGACTCGTGGTCAACATTACCTCAGGGAATCATCAGGCTACCACCTATACTGTACCCAAGGTGAATGGGAAACCAGAAGAGGAAAGCACACCATTCTAAGCTCCTGTGCCTCATTATTGAAACTTTATTGGAAATGGAGGAACCAATATTGATGACATACAGCTGCAGCAGAGAAGGGGCATAAGTCACACATCGCTAAGGGTCCCTGAGTTTGGAGAACGGATTCTGAGAAGGAGACTCACATGATGGAAGTTTCTGGGAGAGGGCTCCCAGGATCTGAACATACCTATGAGGGAGTGAAGGCAAGGGAATCAGATAGAGGGAGAAATGAATTGTTATTTATTTGCAAAAGAGGCCTCAGCTGATCTCCTGGAAAAGAAGGGATGGTTCTTTAGAGATATCCCATAATGGGGTAATCCCTGAAAGAGACTCAGCTATCAGTCATCAGTAGCTAACATCCCTCGAGTAGATGGCAGGGAGAAGTGCCTTGGCTCTGAAGTGGGGGATCTGAGCAGAGTGCCCCCAAATCCACCACAGAAAATATATTACTAGTTATTCATAAAGCTGAAGGAACCCCAAGGCTTATGGTTTTCTGTAGCTGAGATGGTCCCTACTCTCCTAGCCCTGTCTCTTGTGACCATATACAGTATTTTGTGTTGTTGCCTGTCCATTGTGCTTGTAATGACAACTGGTGCTTGTAAGTGTGAATATCAGTCTGAACCCAAAGCCACTGCTGCTGGTCCACCAGCTGGAACATCAAAGGATTCCATTTGTACTCGTACTCCAGGCCCAGGGAGGTCAGCGCAGTCCTCAAGAGTAAAACATACAATCAGGAGGCTGGGGCAAGGCTCTCAGAAGAGGTTATAATGAGAAGTAATATATGCAAAATTTTCTTAGGTAGCAGAAAACATTGGACATAAGAGAGAACGTTACCAAATTTGACTCGGAATTTCTTTTTTCTCAAAACACATTACTAAGAGAGTGAAAAGGCAAGGTAAAGACCAGAAAGTGATATGTGCAATACAAGTGTCTGACAATGAAATCATATCCAAAATAGATAAAGAACTTCTATAAGCTAGGAAAAAAAAAAAACAAGTATCAAATATTGTTTTTGAATCACAGAACACTTGATTGGCACTTTACCAAAGAGCCTATCTAAATGATCAACAAGCATATGCAATGTTGCTCAACATTATTAAAATTAATAATGCACATGAAAACCTTGATGAGACACCACTCTGCACTTCCCAGAATGGCTAAAATTAGCCAGTCAGTTCCAAGTCCTGACAAGGACGCGCTCTCATACACTGAACGGAGCATTCATATGCTGCTGCTGGAAGGTACACTGTACAACCACTTTCAAAAACTGTTTGGCAATACCTACTAGAGCTAAACTTCCTGCCATTCTCTGGTGTAACAGTTCCACTCCTAGGCATATACCCATCACAATGTCCATAATAGTGCAAGTCATAATAACCAAGAACTAGAACTAAATGTCTTTCAGCAGTGGGATGGATAAATAAATGCTAGTATGTCCACCCAGTGGAATACTACAGAGCAAAAATGAGTGAATGCTGATATAAGCAAAAACCAGAGAGAGTCTCATAGACACTACATTGAGCAGAAGAATTCTGACACAAACATGTACATGTTGAATGACTGCATCTATATGAAGTTCACAAACAGGTACAACTACTCTATGGTGATAGAGCTCAAAATAATTTTTTGGCCTCTGGGGAAGGGGTAAGATATTGACTAGCAGGAGCCCAACTGAGCCTTCTGGGGCCTGAAGAGGCTTTAAATCTTGATCTGGGTGTTTTTTTTTTTTTTTTGTGAGTGTATACACATGGAAAATTTCATCAAGTTGTGTACTTAAAATTTGGACCCTTTAATGTATGACATTATAACTAAAAATAAAGTGAAATACTTTTAATAATAAGGAGGAGGAAGAGAAAGAGGAGAGGAAGTGCAAAAAAGAATAATAGGAGGAAAAGGGAGAAGAGAGGGAAGAAGAAAACCATGAGCTATGAGACCATTCGGCAGAGAGAACAAAGTATTGAGTTCCTGACGCAAGAACAAGCTTGCCATAGATGGCAACAGGAAGACGAGGATGTCACAAACAAGGAAGGGAATGGTATCTAATGAAGCTGGGAAAAGAGACAGGGATGCTTAAGTAGGACCTGATGGTTACAGAAGTCTGGACTTTAAGGGCAATGGGAAACAATTGGCTGATTTTAAAGCAGTGAGGAGTAGGCTAGCACATTATCTGATTTATGGTCTTCTTCTAGAATCACTTTGGCTGCTGGGGAAAAGGGAGGTTGTGTTATAAGGGACATGCAAGCACAGAGACCATTCACAAGGCTATTGGAGTGAAAAGGCTCTGAGATGCAGACCTGATAGCAGCAATCAGAAGATGTTCATCTTTCATTCACTGCTTCACTCTCTCACCCTTCACACCCTGTCCTACAGAGGGAGCCTTTAGGTAAGTTGCCTTGACCTATGACTACTGGTTGTCTCTGCAGAGGAGAGGTCTGGAGGGGAATGAGAGCACTGTTTATTCCCTGGCTCCAGCCCTGATGGATTGCCAAAGGTTGACTGAAGAGAACAGCTCCTGTCAGGCAGCCCCTTCCACCAGCTACATAATCTATGTTCCGGAAACTGCTCCCTCTCTCATCCCTTCAGAGATGCCTACACTTTTCTTGTAATCTCCCCCAGCTACCCCATTTGAGTGTGCCATTTGTCTCCTCCTGAGTATGAATTTCATGCAATATTAAAACAGAGACCATAGCTGGATACCTCAGAATGACCCAGACAAGGGTCAAGACAAGGTCAAGACAAGGATAATGTGGATCCCACATGCCCCTAATAAAGCAAGGAAATATGTTTATCCACTTCAAAGGCCTCTTATATTTCTCCTCAGTAGTACTGATCACAACTGAAGTTAGTTACTTGTGATTTTTATGCCCATCTTCCTTATTAGACGCTAAGCTCCATGGAGGTAGTCTATGGATATGGTCCATGAAGAGGTCTTATTGCCTTCCGTATGTCCAAGACAGAATAATACCTGACATAGAATTTAATAAGTAAATGTTGTTGAAGGATGAAACTAAAGGAGGAAGAATAAGAGGATGGAGGGAAGAGGAAGAATGTGGAATTGAAAATTGGGAGAAGAGGATGGGGACCCAGCTCCCCCAATTACCATTAGCTGTGTGCTCACATGCATCTCACTCCCCAAGGCTTCCACGTCCATATGTATATAAAATTAGGATATGAACTCCTTCCCTATCTAATATTTGTGAAGAGCAAATGAAGTACTACTTAATAAAAGTAAATGAAGGAGTAAATGAGATACGAGATTATTGTTATAATAAAAGCATCAGTACGATGGGGCAGGGCCTGGTTTTTATGCAGCACATCAGCTGTTTCAGGGCATGAGAGATAATTATGATTTTTACAGTTTTCATTTAAGAATGTTTCAGCTCAAGAGGCTGCAGTGTTTGGAATCTGGTAACGTGCATCTAGGTGTTAAGGAATTCAGACAAGCATGTACAAAACATGGCAAGATAACATGGGCCTTTTTCTCCCTGATTCCTGAAGCAGTAAAGTGAAGCGAGAGGCCAAGGGATGCAATCATTTCAGGCTCCAGGAACATAGCACACAGTCAGCGCTCCTCAGTTCCATCATGTCCACAACACCACTGCCTGAGGGCTATGTAACCAGGGCTGAGACTGGAAAAAAGCTGAGAAGCAGTGAGTTAACAAAAACAGAGAACCACTCCAACAGTAGAGCTTACTCTCTTCTGGAAGACACTGAAACTAAGAGCATATCTTGACGTTGCAGGTGACCATTCATTTCTAAATAGGAGCAAGTTCTCTCGAGTTTATATTAGCTTTTAAATATGAATTGCACGTCTGTGTTAGTGAGGGTGTCCAAAGAAACAGAAAAAAAATTGAATATATTTTATGTGTAGATAGACATGATATTTGCATGTGTGTATGCATACACATCCATAAATACATACAAACAATTACGGAAGCTGGCAACTCCAAAATCTGCAGGGTGGGCCAGCAGGCTGGAGACCAGAGAAGAGCCAAGTCACAGTGCTCTGTAGGCATGTCGCATGCCACTGCCCCTTTACTGACACTATCCGTTCTTGCTAGGATGTTCTTTCTTTTTCCACTTATCAAAATTCTGTTTATTCTTTGAGATACTCGAATGTAATTTTTTCAATGAAATTTTCCCTAATATCACATTCATTCATTCTCCTCATTCCTTTTTCCTAACCAGAATTAATTACTCCCACCTTTGGGCTCTAAAGCATTGTTCATAATCCCCTGTTGAGAGGTCTAAACATGGTTTTATCTGACTTACTTAATAATTTGCTGGGTAGATGTCCCTCTCCCCCCCTCCCCTTCTCTACAAAGTCATAAGCTCTTTGAGAATAGGAACTTGGATTTCCTCTCCCTTTCTTTTCATTCCCAGTAGATAACACAATGTCTAGTGTAGAATAAATACATTTATTTAGCATTATTCTGTGTATTTATCTATCATACAATAGATACATTCATTTAGGACCAACTTTGAGCTAGGTACTATACTAACTATGCATGTAGTATCTCCAAACCTTATAAAAAACTGAGAGTTAGATATTATCCCAATGCTACAGATAAAGAAACTGAGGCTTATAGAGGTTTAACTGATTTGCCTAAGACTACAGAGTAACTTAGGTTCCAGCCCAAATCTGTCTGAGTCCACTACAGGCCTCCAGAAATCAGATGCCTTATTCATGGCAAGCACAGTGCATCTGTAAAACAAAAGAGACTAAACTCACATGAAGGGCATTTGCTATTTATTACTTTATAGTCCTGGGGAACGAAAATAATCATTCTCCCTCCCTTAACAAAACAAGCACAAACACATGGATACAATTTTGCTTTACAAATTACTCTAAAAGCAAAAATACTGCATTTTCTCATTTTGTATTATTGAATAGGAAATGTTTTATGGGTTAATGAAGTTGAGGGATGAGGAGCTAGTAAATCTAGCCATAAAAGAAGACATTCTAGATCATAAAGCATATTTTATTCATCTTGTCAGTTGTAGTTTAATTTTAAGTATTTATGATATGACTTCATAGTAAATATGTCTAATTCATGGAAGCTAGGTAATATGAGATCCAACTTTGGAAATTTGCTCAAGCTTTTGCCATTAAACTACATGTAAATGGATTTTGTGCTAAGAATTATGGTTTTTATGTAGTAATGACATGAAAATTATCCATATTCCACTCTACTATAAAAGCACTACTTCCACAACTTGTACCATTACCATTACCAAAACTATACTTGATTTTGTGGGAGTAAATCAACTAACATATCCTCTATTATATATCATTTGGGCTGAATATGAAAAATGCCACAATGGGGAGTCATTATATTAAAAAAATTTTTTACCATTTGAGCTTACTTTAAAAGATTCACGTGATATAGATTTTGTAACCTTAAGAATTACATTCTTATGTCAACAATGTTTTTACTTTTAAAAGTAGTAATTGATTCTTATAGAAAATCCTTTTTTGATATTGCACATCTTTATTTTGGGGGCTAGGGAGAAAGCAATGGGATTTTAAGTGATTTAAATCTTAATAAAGACCACAGTTATGATTCCCTACCAGCTGTGAGGGGCCCTAGTCATTGGGTCCAATGGACTGTGACATATTTACAAAAGAAAGCAGAGAACGTAACCTTTGGCTTCCCTGAAAAATCCTCACATGAACAATTTGGCTGTAATTTAGGGAGAATCAGTGAAGAGTCGTCACGGGGGTTTCTGATCATGCTCATATTTATGAACAGTTGTTAGTCATACAAACCCACTGAGACGCTCCACAATACCCATAATTCATATCTTGGATACCAAAGAGGAGAGCCCCAGAGCATAGAAGAACTCTATTTTGAAAACACAGCAAAAATTAAAATAAGAGAACTTTTGAGATTGAATTTATACCTTGTTGAGGAAAAGAAAGAAAAGAAAAGGAATATACAAACAAGGGTCCTGGTGCTCTCTGTTCACATCCTTTTACCTAAGAGATTTTCTGCATTAAATTACTTCGGGATTCCTAACCAAAGTCTCTCCATCAACACATTAGGAGAGCACCCAGAAGTTTTCCTAGTACTTCATCACTAATTCACTCTATGGGCCAACTTCACATTTTAGTCCCAGGGATGAGAAAAGTGGGCAGTGTTTGCCAACAGAAGAGGGCCCTGTTGGAGACGCTATATTCAATTCTGCCCACTTGTGACAGCACCTGGAGGGAACGGGCCAACAGTATACTGGGAACTGTATATGGGAACTGAGGTGGCCCATCCAATCAAGAAGCAGACCAACAACATTCTCAGTGGATAACTTCTCCAATTAAAAAAAAAAAAAGTCCACTGTAGCATGTAGCTAGGCTAGAAGAACACTTTGAGCTAGGCTTTGCATTCTCTAGGGGCTTTCCAACTTAGACTTTGGAAGCCATCTTCAAAAGAGGCTTTCAGATAGTTAGAGAAATACACTGAGAAGACTGGAAAGTGAATATGAGCATCACATCTTTAATATTTTGCTCACTGGCTCAACTACACCAACAACATTAATGAGCAATGAATTGATATGTTGCATGAATCCCATGATTATCTTTTATGTTTAAGTATTTGTTTTTAATTTTAAAACTAAAAAAAACATACTGTTTTAATATCTTAATCTTTTAACAACAGAAACTTAAACAGGTGAAAGTTGGGAGATCAAGAAAGACTAAGAATTGGAAAGAAAGGGAGAAAGGGAACTACCTGCATGTCCCTCTTCCATCCCTACCATGGCATAGAATGTCCTTTTCCATCTCAGTGCCCTAAGCCCTACCCAGCCTTCACATGATTCCAGCTGTCTGAGATACAACTGAATTGTATTCATAGCACATCAGAACATTAGGAGTCTTTATTTTAGCATGCAGCTATTTGATCTTTCAATCTTGTCCAAGAGACTTCGACTTCCATGTTAATTCCTTTCTTCTTTTTTTAAAAAATTTTATTTATTTATTTGACAGAGAGAGAGAGAGAGAGAGAGAGAGAGAGAGAGAACAAGCCCAAGCAGGGGGAGAGGCAGAGGGAGAAGCAGATGGCCTGCTGAGCAAAGAGCCTGATGCAGAGCTCCATTCCAGGACCCTGGGATCATGACCTGAGTCAGAGGCAAATACCTAACTGACTGAGCCACCCAAGCATCCTAGTTCATTCCCTTCCTGCCCAAGCAAAGTCCTACTCATGCTTCAAGACTCAGGCCAGGCACCACCTCCTCCAAGAACTCTTCCAAGACCCACTTCCCTTCGCCCCTCATCCCATTCATGGTCTGTGCTTGTGCTCCTTCAGAATCCTTAGCACTCCTCTGTCTCTGCCCTTTCCACAGCAGAGAGATGATGCCTACATGCCAGCCTCACTGGGCTGTGATCCACTCTGAGTCAGGGATTCTATCTTAGGCATCTTTTTGTCCCCAGCAGCTAGTATGGTGCATGGTACAGAGCTGGAACTCAATAAATGTTGAACTTCATGAATTACTTTGAATTATTCATTCCAATTTAAGTCTTATCTCCCTTGTCTGTCTCTCTGCTCCACAAGGGTGGGGTAAGATGTATATCTGATCACATGAATATCTCTAACATTTGGTGCATAATGGGACTTAATAAATATTTGTTGAATGAGTGAATCAATGTGTCCTGACCTTAGCCTCTCACTACAATTTCATGTTGCAGCAGAAATGAGAACATAATAATTCCATCTGTGAAAGTATTTTTCTTATTTACAACTGTGTTTTATTTCTAAATTCACTGTCAAGAGGATGCCATAGATCTCCTTTCTTTGGTTTTTGCCAGAAGAGAACATCTGCTGTGGCCTAGAAGGAAAATATACCTATGGTTAAGGGTGGGACAGAGACTTGAGAGATTTCCAGATGTTTTCCACAAACTCCTGCTGTTTAACTGTCCACGGAAAGTCATCAATGAGACATAACCCATGTAGAATAAAAGACTTTGCCAGTTTCATTCACATAGTCTCTCAACAGACATTCACTGAGCGTCTTCTCTGGGCCAGGTGAGGCCATGTACCAGTTGCCAGGGAAGCAATGATGGGTAATAGACAAACCCTCTTCCTCCAAGACTTCAGAGCCCAGTAGGAAATTAAGAGCAATTAAATTAACAACCCCACATCTGTATGAGCAGTGCTGTGTTAGCAGTAAACACAGGGTATGAATGAAGCAATGGTAAGAGTTAATTAATTGACTCTGGAAATTTGTCTTTACTTCCTGAACAGGCAGGGCCACATGTGCGACCGTAGGTACGAAGAGCTGTGTGAGGCTGGCAATTACCTTGACTGGGAGGTTGATGGCGCTCAGATGACCTGGGGCAGAGTGAGACGATTACAGAGAATCATCTACGTGAGGATCTTGCTTTCCCATCCACTGAGTATAGACTAGAGACTCTAAATAAAACTTTCTTGCACATTTGAATCATCTGGAAATCTTGCTAAAAATTCAGATTCTTTTTCAGTGGGATTAGGGAAAGAGTTGAGATTCTGCATTTCTAGTAAGTTCCCAGTGATACTGATGCAGCTGGCCCGTGGACCACACTTTAAGTAGCAAGAATACTGGAGAAAGAGCACTAGCTTTCAAAGGCTAGTGGCCTGGATATCAAATCCCACCTGTAACGATTAACTATCTGCAAGGCTCTTGGTCAATTACTTTTGCTTCCTGATCCTCAGCTTGCTGCATTTGTAAAAAAAATAATAATAATAAAGTCCACCTCATAAAATTGCTGTAAGGATTAAATGGAAGCATCTGAAATAGGTACTTAATAATTATTAGCTATTACTTGGAGGATTTTCACTCTTCCCTAAAATGTGTACGGAGATTATCAGAAAAAAAGTCCAAATCTCCTATGGCCAAATACAATGCTACTTATTTTTGATCAGTATTCTCAGTTTCTCCCCACGTGGGCTCACTGTCTGTTTAGGATTTCTTTTTTATTCCCAACACCTCTCAATTTAATATCAGATGCTATTCATGAACTAGCTGGCTTGTTTATCTGGGTTATTAATGAAGCTGTTAAGTGAGCCTGGAGGGGAAGCCAGAGCCCCCTGCTCTCTGCTTCCCCATAAATCACCACCCTGAGCTGAGAGGGCTTCTGCCGCTTGTCAGGTCCTATCATCCCACACATCTCAATGAATTGGAATGAATTTCATGATTAAAGTTTCATGAGGCGCCACATCAAACATTCTCTAAACCTCAAGGTCTAACACTTCGACAGCACTTGCTTTTGTCTTCTCATCCTCTGGTTTTATCATGGAAAAAGCATGCAGGTGCACCTTGCAGGATAGGATTTTTTCCTTTAGACGCCCCCACAACAGATTCCTCATAAAGCTGTTATCTCCTCAGTGGTAAGCAGCTTGCTTTCAGCCTCAGCTCCCCACCTGACAGGTGACCAGCTGGCTCTGCACATAATATATGCCTTTTACCTTGGTAATAAATCTGGTGGCTGTACGTCTGACAGCCTGCCCGTGGCTCCAGTCACCTGCATATGCATGCTGCTGGACCCAGACGGGCATTTCTCCATCCTCCTCCCACACGTGCACAGTCAACAAGCTCCTCTGCATACAACCATGTGCTCCCAGGCCCACAAAAACAACTTTGCTATGTATGATTCTGACTGCTTCGGTTCACATGTTACACAGCAGAGAAATAGGGCTATTTTCTTTTGAAAATCAAAATAAAAGGCTCCTTGCCTAGAATCTGCAAGGCTTTCCACCACTCAAGTGTATTTGCCTGTTAACATCATTGAATGACTATTTCTTGGGGCTCCCTGAACAATTCAGTATTAAGTGAGTTAACAGTCATGACCCCAAACTCTTGAGACACTTAATGGAACCCTTCAGAAAAGATCAGAGAAATGTTAAAATCCACTCTGAGAATGTTCCACCTTGGTATCTTTTCGGCTCACTTTTTAAAGGAAGCTCATTTATTTCCCAGAAGGGAGAAATTAATATAAAGGTAGGTCACTGGGTTTGCAAGTTTGCTTTAGCCTTTCTGAAAAAGAGATACGTGGTATGCAGAAAAGAGGTGTGGTCTGCAGAACCGAGGCAAGAATGCAGTTTAAAAGCTTGCAGAGGAAATACTATTGACCAGCAGACTCATTCTTTCCCATTTGAGAGTCCAGGAATCTCAAGGCCAAAAATGCATCCTATCTTTTGTCCAAACTTTATTTTTTTCCTATCCTTAAATCATAATAAGATACAAAATTGCACTTTTTCTATAATTTCACTATTTCAAATGGAAAGCATTTGGCTATACCCCTTGCATTCTCTCTCTCTCTCTCTCTCTCTCTCTCTCTCACACACACACACACACACACACACACACACACACTCTGCTGCCATTTCACCATCTTCTATAACCACACTGCCCTGTATGGTAGACAATAGACACAAGTAGCTCTTTATTTAAAATTTAGGGTTAATTAAAATTAAATACAATTTAAAATTCAGTCCCTTGTGGCTAGTTGCTACTGCATTTAATGCACCTATAGAGAACATTTCCATCATTGCAGTTTTATTGCCTAGTGTTGACTGGTAAAATATATATCATATGATAAATATTCAGGAAATGTGTGTTAACTAATTGGGTAAATATACGAATGAACATGTACTATGGTTCTTCCAAATATATGTTATTTCCTTGTCTTTCACCAACTTCTCTAAAACTTGCTTATTTATTTAGGGGTACATGAAGTTAAATTCCCTACCTCACACCATATACTTAGAGAGCTATCCTATTTGGCATAACTTTCAATATTTTTTAAAAAGCTACTAAAAGGGTATACCTGGGTGGCTCAGTAGTTGAGCATCTGCCTTTGGCTCAGGGCATGGTCCTAGAGTACCCAGACCGAGTTCCACATCGGGCTTCCTGCATAGAGACTGCTTCTCCCTCTGCCTATGTCTCTGCCTCTCTCTGTATCTCTCATGAATGGATATATTTTAAAAATCTTTAAAAAATTAAATAAAATAAAAAGCTACTAAAAGAAAATATCCAGTGAGGAAAAGATTGGCAGATTTGTCTATTATACATTTCAAATTTCTATGAGGTAAAAATCATTAAAAAAATGAAAAAATCAACAAACATGTAATTACTTTTAATATACGTGACTAGTAAGAGATTAAGATCCTAAATAAATAAAAATTTTAAAATCAATTCAAAAAATGCTCCAATAAAAAATGGACAAAATATAAGAACAGCCTAATTCACAAATGACTACAAAGAGTCATTTCACTCATTATAAAAGCGTAATCTTACTACTAATTAAAGAAATGCAACCAAAATAATAATAAGATATTTTCACCAACAAGTCTGATAAAGATTAAAAAATACTCTCCTAGTCAGCACTGGCATGATTGTGGGGAAATAGGTATATCCAATCTTGACATTCTGAAATTATAAATTGGTATGACCTTCTGGGAGGGCACTTTGGCAGTTTCAAGCAAAATTTTAAATATGCATCTATCTTTATCAGCAATTCCATCTATAGAAATTTATCCTACAGCAGTACTCAGGTAAATGCATGGAGATGTATGTACCTAGAAGGTTATTAAAACATTGTTTATAAGAGCAAAAAATAGAGACATCTAAAAGTCTACTATCAGGTTACATGTATCCTTTGGAATATTGTATTATTTGTTTTTTAAAGCAGTTTTACATGACTAAAATAATATATTGCTAAGCCAAAGATACAAGATGTAAAATAATTTATATATCACCACTTCTGTGTACAGGTATACACACAGAGATATAGATCTAGGTAGCCCACTTATTGAGGGTTTACCTTGTGCCTATCTCTGTTCTCACTGCTTTATATATTACCATGTGTCATCTTCACAAAAACCTATGATATATGTACTGTTACTATTTTCATTTACAGATAAGGGCACTGAAGTATGGAGAAAATACCAGCACAAAAATCACTTAGCTAATAAATGGCAGAATCAGGATTTGAATCCAGGGAGGCTAGCCTCAGAGTCTTCCTACCAAACAATGCCAAGGAGTGTTGTGGAGGGAACTGGGGAAAATACAGATAGAGACATAAAGAGATAAATTTCAAATTTTTAACCTCGGCTACATCCAGGAAGTATAATTAGGCTTAGAGGTAGTTGAATGAAGAGGAATATGGCAAGAGAGTTTAAAAAAAAAACAGCAACAACAAAAAATAGAGAAAATTTTCATACAACTTCATAATATTTAAATTTTATTATAAGCATTTCATACCTATAATAAAAAATTAATATCCAAAAAATGTCCTATCTGATTTTCTCTAAAGCATTTAGGAATATGACATTTTAAAAATGAAAAAAGGATCAATGTGATTCATGGAGAACTTGGAAATGTTGCATACATCTAGGAAGCTGGAGGGAAATCAGCAATCTCCTGGCAAAGACTGAGGCTGAGTGGAGTCCTCTGGTTTAGGGGACTTAAAACAGTCAAGAAAAACCCAAAGCCCAAGGGTGACACTCCAGCAGCTGCCTGCACTGCAAGCTGAGCTCTGCCACACATGTGTCTCTATCCTTGGGTGTTGACTTGGCCAAACTAAGCTTTAGTTTCCTCAGCTGCATAAAAGCAATAATGATTGGTCCTCCTCCATAGGCTTGTGGTGAATATCGAATAAGGTCTGAGGTAAGCGCCTCAGGAAAAGCGTGGTGCACCATTGGACTCAATCATCATTGGCCACCATGGTCATCACTGACACAGTGAATTCTCATCGTCCCCTTCTCCTTACAATTTGGACACAATAATGCAAGTTGACCAAGTCATCTGGAGCAGCCCAGAGACCAGAAGAACGAACTTGGCACACAGAATAGGGGGTGTGACTACAAATGAGAGACTACTGATGAAAAATATTAAAAGGCCTTTATGAACACCTCTTGAAGTGCTACAGGCATTTAAGTGCTGGAAGTCCAATCTGTGTCTATCAGCTCTCAGAATATGCGAACAGTTCTGTTCAGAAAGATGGGATCTACCATCACTCTCCTGTTTACTCAGCAAGGATGAAAATTTCCCAATAACCTTATAAACTCTTCTCGCTTTCAAAGTTCTTGCTCTCAGTTCATAGCTCCTTCCTTTCACTCACAAGCAAGAATATGTATTTAGGAAATAGTCATGGCAAAATCCATTTTTAAAAAAATATTTTTAAAGAACAAAAGAAAAATACCAGAAACTCCTTTTAAAGGCAAGGTCCCCAAAAAATGCCCATTCACAATTTAATTGCCATAATGAAATGATAGTTTTGAGAATGACTATGTCAACAAACTACACCTTCTGCCCCATGGCCATCCTGCTCCACATTGCTTCCATGTGGCAACACATACATATTTGCACAGACACACACACACACACACACACACACACACACAACTTGTCTCCCACAGTTTCAAAGACTGCTTTGAAACACAAGGCACAGCCAGGTTAATAAAACATGCTTGAGGCTGTGTTCTGTGTGTTCATTAAACTATAAAGCGTCTTAAACCTACAATTAATTCTAGGTAAATTAAAGGCATGACACAGCCATGGTACTACTGCAAGAGCATTTGTGCTAATATCTTACATTTTTTACATTAAATCACCCTGCTGAAAGGTTTAACAGTCATTCACATTTATAACTGCTTTCCAGATTTTTTTTTTTGCCTACCTCAGTTGTCAAAGCATTAACGAAGCTGGCTTTTGGGAAGAATTCCAATTCAGAGTTATTTTTCCATGAGGTACTTAAGACTCCACACAGCAGCTCGTGATTATGTTGGCAGTGGCTTTGCATAACTGTTGGTTTCCTGTAGTATAAATAAGTGAACAGCTAAGAATGCCAATGTTTTGCTTTGACCAAGAAAAAGCTCTCAATAAATGACAAGGAATTGTCCTCATTGGACTACTTAAGTTTTTGTGTTGTTTTTTTTTTAAGGGGGTAAGTTAAAACCAAAGCAATAGAGATAAGTGATCATATAATACATTTGACCACTTTGAGATCATGCTTCAAGTTAAAAAAAACTGAATAGTTTAATTCCCAAAGACCTTTCTAGTTGACACTCTCAACTGGACAGAGGTCATGAGGGTCACTGATGAACTAATGCAGATAGTCCAGTTGTGGCTAAATGCAATGCAGAAAAATCAGAGCCTTTGCCCTTCTGAGATTTAGACTGAGAAGAAAGAAAAAAAAAGCCTGGATAGGACAGAGGATAGACCAGAAGGTCAACAAGGGAAGCTGCAGAGGAGAAAGCTTGGTAGGAAGGGAGTGTGCGAATGGAATTCTGAGGAGCAGCCTCTGAGAGGGAGAGGGGCTTTGTTTCACATCAGCTGTCATGGTCAAGAACAGTATAGAAACCGTGGGGTGAGATGTTAAAGATCTTGAAAGAGCTTGTACCTTTTGCTTCTCCACATCCTCCAAAATATCCAGCACTAAATGTTCCCCACCAGCATCTGTTCTCCTCACTCTTCCCTCACCCACAACAATCCAGCTATGTTGAGCAAAAGCCAAGTAAATGTCTTCCCAGAACACCCTGCTCTCATTACTGCCCTTCCACCTTATCTCCTCCCCTGTGCTTTTTGGTACCCTCAAGATCAGCCTTCCAGCCAGGATACCCCTTATTTCCAGGACCAGTTGACTGCATGCCCTTGGTGTTATGAGCTGTGTCTCACATGGCTGCTTTTCTGTTGTTCTGTGGGTTTTATTTGTCTGTCTCCCCCTCTAGAATGAATTTCTCCAGGATTGGACCATGACTTAGATGATTTTTATTCTTAGAGATCAGCCAAGTGCTGGCACATAGTGGACTCTTAAGAAATGTTTCTTGGAAGAACAAATTAATGAATGAAATTTCTGTTTTCCACAATTGGAACTACCCTTATTACGTGTTACCGGGTGATGAAATAGTAACAGGTACTGCATTAGGCAAACCCTTTTAGCTGATTATTTAAATATGTTTAAATTATTGAGATAATCTGGACAACTAGATAATACCTGTATATTATAATATATATTATAATATATGAATAAATAATTAATATTATATGCAACCCAATGTTATAATATTAAGTTATATTATACATAAAATATTATTTATATATAGTCATAGGTTCACATAAATGTTTCATAATGAATGATACAGTCATAAGTCACGTTTATCTACCTTTGAAAGAACTAGTTGAACAACCACTGTTCTTTTTGCCAAGATAGTCATTAAAAAAATTTTTATAATACCCATCAGTCAGTCATACACAAAAGTTGAGAGAGAACAATAAAATAAACCCCATGAACTTATTACGCAATAATGTTCAACTTAGAACCAGTCCTATTTCATCTCTATCCTCAGCTAACTCTCTGCCCTGTACTACTTTAAAGCAAATCCCAGACATATCATCTATAAATATTTCATTAAGTATCCCTAAAGGGTTCTTTTTAAAATACAATGTTAAATCACACCTAAAATCTTAATAATTCTTTTTTTAATAATAAATTTATTTTTTATGGTGTTTAATTTGCCAACATACAGAATAACACCCAGCGCTCATCCCGTCAAGTGCCCCCCTCAGTGTCCGTCACCCATTCACCCCCACCCCCCGCCCTCCTCCCCTTCCACCACCCCTAGTTCGTTTCCCAGAGTTAGCAGTCTTCATGTTCTGTCTCCCTTTCTGATATTTCCTAATAATTCTTTAATATCAAATTTCTAATTGAAACATAGATATTAATCATTTATTTTAGTTTGTTTATGGAATCAGAATGCAGATGAGATCCATATATTATGGATAAATTTAACTTTTTTTCAATTCATAGGTTCCCCTCCTCATCTTCTTCTGTCTGACATTTATTTGTTGAAGAAACAAGCTCATTTATCTTGTAGAGCTTCCCAGTCTGGATTTTGCCATCTCCATTCAAGTGGTGTTGCCTGATGTGATCGTCCATCCTCTGCATTTCCTATAAATTAGTACTTGCATCTAGAGGCTTGTTGAGATTCAAGTTTCACCCATTGGCAAGACTACTTCAAAGGTGGTGGTGTGTTCTTTAGTCAGAAGGCACATCACATGTGGTTGCCTCTCTTTTTTTGATATTAGCAGCCATTTATTCTCAATGTCAAGATCCACTCATTCACTAGTGGTTCTGTCATGGTATTATTCCAATGCTATCATCCCTTCTCCTCTTATTAGCCAGATACTTCTTTAAAAATAAATTTCCCACTATTTACTATTTGGTTACTCAGTGGTACAGTTTGTATAGGAAAGACAGAATTAACATTTGATTCTTTCTCTTTAGTGTTCATTATAATGAGTTGGTTCCCTAACATCCATCAATGGTGAGCAATTAGAGTTTTACTCCCTCAATGTCATTCTGAATTTATGGATTTAATTATATTTGATGAATATCAATCCATTGAAGTTAATGTCCTTATTTGATCCTCAAGTTGTTTCATCTTTGACCAGTGGATCCTGGTTAAAGTTGGCTCTTGAGTTCTTTTGCTATGATCCTAGTAGCCCATGACAGTTACATTAAGACAAATTAAAACAGCCACAGAATAAAGATAACTTTCATGCAAATAAGCACCTCTCTTCTCTCCCAGACGGCAACATATCTAACAAAATGCCATGCTACTCACTGAACTGCACTTGGTTCAGAGATTTCCTTGAGAAATGCTACAGGAAAAAGACTAGAACCCAGGGGCTAGAGCCATGTCCTTTAACCTTGCAGACTGTCATCAAGCACTCAAGAAGTGCTAGGGTATTTTGTTAACTATGAGGCTTATATTACTGTTTTCTTGAGACTACAAAGCTGCATTTGGGCAGATGATTAACTTGTAAGAGTATATAATTGCAACAGTCAATTTCACAATGATTCCTTCTGGAAGTCAAAATAAATATAATGCAGATAATGCCCAAGTTCCAAAGGTAAATGGAATTAGTCAAGATGATCCTATGAGCTTGAGTTCTCTCTACCTCCTTCCATCTAGCAGTGGGCCATAATCATCCCTGGGGGAATGGCCCAGACATCAAGAGCTCAAAATTGAGAACCACAAAAGGACAAAGAAGGCACCAGGCCACCACTGCTAAGTGTGCAATATCCATTCCCGAAAATGTTTACAAAACCATGGAGAGAAAACTTGCTTTAGATTTCTTAGGGTAAGTTATAATTTACAATAATAGAGTGGGTAGACCAATTTAAAGGTTTCTTCCCACTAATATGGGACTTATGTTGTCCGACCAGTTAAGCAGAAAGCACAAATACAGGCATACCTTGGAGATATTGCATGTTCAGTTCCAGACTACCAGAACATATCAGCAATAAGGCTTTTTCACTTTCTTATCATTTGTGTGTTCACTAGAGTAGGACTTTTAATTTCCTTCAAGAATGTGTCCTTTGCATTCACAACTCGCCTAACTATTAGGCACAACAGGCCTAGCTTTTGGCTTATCTCAGCTTTCAACATGCCTTCCTCACTAAACTTAATCATTTCCAGCTTTTGATTAAAGTGAGAAACATGTGACTCTTCCTTTCACTTGAACACTTAGAGGCCATTTTAGGGTCATGAACTAGTCTAATATCAATATTGCTGTGTCAGGAATTAGGGACACCCAAGGAAAGGGAGTGAGACAAGGGACTGGCCAGTCAGATCACCCAGAGCATTTATCTATTAAACTCTCCATCTTATATGGTTGTGGTTCATGGTACCCCAAAACAATCACAATAGTAACATCAAAGACCCTGATCACAGGTCATCATAACAAATATAATAATAATGAAATAGTTTTAAATATTTCAAGAACTACCAAAACATGACACAGAGACACAGAACACAGGCTGTTGGAAAAAAGGTATCAATAGATTTGCTCAATGCTGGGTTGCCATAAACCATCAATTTGGAAAAAACAGAATACCTGCTGGCTCAATAAAGTGAAGCACAATAAAATGAGGTGCACCTGTATACGTATATAATATATACACAATATACATATCATATATATATATATGATCATTCTGTTTCCTATCAGTCACTAAGCATCTTCATTGTCCCACTTTAAACCTTTTCAAACCCCCTTCCTTCACCATTTTTTTCCACCTTCAAGCATTCACTCATTCATTCATTCATGCAATAACTAGTGACTGAACAACTTCTATATGTCAGCAGCTGGAGATACACTGCAATGAACTAAACAAGCAAGATCTCTACTTTCAAGTTTCCTTTCTTGTTGGAAAAAATAGTTAAAATATAAGTAGATTACTCAACAAGATAGTTTAGATAGTGCCACATGCTTGAAAGAAAATGAAACAGAATGAAATGAGAGAGCCACTACAGTGCTACCTAAAATGGCTGATTATAGGGGGTTGCAGATAAACTAGAATAGGGATCAGTAACTTTTTCTGTAAATTTCCAGACAGTAAGTTTGCAGGCTATATAATTGCAACTACAAAAGTTCTTTGATCCAGCTATAGGGTTATTATCCTGATAAACTCATCCTAAGTTGAAAATATCACAATCCAAAAATGCATGTAATACACCTCCACTACTGACCATCAGTAGTGGAGCTTAGCTTAGCCCTTCTTAAGTGTGCTCAGAACACTTACATTAGCCTACAGTTGGGCAAAAACATCTAACATAAAGCCTATTTTCTAATAGAATGTTGACTATCTCATGTAACTTGCTGAATGTTATACTGAAAGTGACAAACAGAATGGCTGTATAGGGACAGAATGATTTTAAGTGTATAGATTATTTATCCTTATAATTGCATGGCTGAGAGCTGCAGCTTGCTGCCACTGCCTAGCATTATGAGAGAACGTCATACAGCATATCACTAGCCCAGGGAAAGATCAAGCTTCAAAGTTTGATGTAGGATTTCTACTGAATGGGTATTGCTTTTGTACCATCATAGAGTCAAAAAATTGTAAGTCAAACCATTGTAAGTCAGGGACAATTTGTACTCAGCTCTGCCATTGCAGCATGAAAGCAGCCTTAGACAATATGTAAATGAATGGGTATGGCTGTGCTCTAATAAAACATTATTTACAAACACAGGTGGATTTGGCCTGTGGGCTGTAGTTGGCCAATTGCTGAACTCGAAACTATTTCATTGATGTCTTGATGGTCCTACTCAAGAGACCCAGCCATCTTTCCAGAATAACTTCTGTAGACACACTAAAGCCAACCTATTTTTATAACCACCTTGCAGGGGATGTTGGAGGTCTTGAGCTACATGGACCTACTTGGCTCTTGTCTTACTACCCAAGTGTATAATAACTGAGGATTGTGGATAGTACCCTTAGGAAAAGAAGGGATAATTACATCTTGCCTTGAGCTCTTTATTGGAATGTTTGAAGTATGCTCCTTTAGGAAGCCTGAAGATGCCACCCAATGTGTGAGCTATTTAGCAATATCTTGTACAAAGCCTTTTGGAAATCCTAATAGTTTAAGTCTATTGCCTTACAACCCTCTGCTTTCCACATTATCGCCTTCATTCTTGTTCTCTCTCCTCTCTTCTTCCCCCACCACATTTGTCAAACAAGATTTACCCTATACAAAACCACAATGGCTAGTTTTTTGTCAGTTCATATTTCTCCAGATGTTTTGTGATCTCATTGCTTCTTAATATTTCTCAGATCTTCCTACCTCTGAGGTTAGGCTGGATGGTCTATAATTTCTCATCCCCTGCCACTCTAAATGGGTCCCGGGCTAAGCAAAAGCCCCCTTCAGTGAGGTCAGCCAGAGAAAGTCACACATATCATAAACATGCCGTGAGCTATTCAGCAATAACATTCAGTGGAGTTTGCTTTAGTTCAGAGGCCAAGGGGATTTGGCAGAAAAAAAAAAAATACACAAAAGCCTATTCTATTGGAGTAAGCTTGACAAAGTCAACTGCTAAAGAAAACTAGAGCCAGACTCTTGGCATCTAGAAAGGGAAGAAAAGATATTCTTCCCATCCATTTCTCTGAGGTCCCCAAAATAAGAAAACGATACTATATGTGGTTGCCTGTGCTTTCAT
The DNA here is from genome assembly GCF_053574225.1 of Canis aureus. NCBI lineage: Eukaryota > Metazoa > Chordata > Mammalia > Carnivora > Canidae > Canis > Canis aureus. Next base: position 43,296,852 of record NC_135630.1, read on the forward strand.
TATGATTTCACTCTTCCATTATTAAACCACAATGTCAAATCCAAGTTCGACAGTGACTTGACCCAGAATTATGGGTTGATTTGCTGGAAGCACAACCTGCCCCATCTTTGCGAATGGATCTGTCCCATACACACAAACTCTCATGAAAATGTGCAAAACCCAATGCTGAAGGAACACTTAGGGGATGTGCCATCTGTTCATTTCTTCCCTCTGTTTCTCATTTTCATCTTCTTTCCTCTAAGATACTAACCCAACCTGACAAGACCTAGGGACTTCTGAAATTGGTATCAGCCTCCTTGCTCTTCCAATCCTGGTTCTGATCTTCACCCTCTGACCCTACATGATGTGGTTGTGGGTAGTGGTCCTCTTGCTTTCCAATGGAAACCTGAAAGAGTTGGGCCAGCCAGGCCAGTGTCACCAGATCTCCACTGTAGAAACTGGAGGGGTAAGAAAATCTGTTACCAGAAGTTGATTTATAGGAGCATGAGAATGAGTGAAAATGTGAGACCATACATAAGTAAACCCAATTCTAGAAAGTCACATCAGGGCCAGAGCTGAGGGCTGGTGCAGTTTCAAAGAACATCAGTAAAATAGGGCTGGAAGTCTTCTAGGAGGTTGTCTAGGGCAGATAAAACCCAAAGACATTGGATATCATTACTAGGAAACCAAACCTAGGGACATGGTGGCAGCGTGGTCAGAAAACTGACCTGAGTATAGACCAAGGCAAAGCTTCTGAAACAGGGTTCCTTCCATTAGTCTAATCTACAACCACATGGGGGTCCTTGAGTAAGCAGTACAGTAGGAGACAAACTGGGGTGAGCAGAACATGATCTTCAGCTGTCCTCAGCCTTCTAGTCAGATGATCAAAAATTCTCTTTCAGCTTCATGACAAGGCTTGAAGGAAAAAATGCTTTGTCTGTGCTTGGGTCAAAGCATTCAAGAGAAAGTAGCCCTGGGTTACTTCCCAGCCCTGCCCAAGACAAAGCTGGTACTAGTTTGGGGGGGATGGGAGGAAGAAGAGTGGAGGCAGCTCCTTAACTTCTTCCAGTGCTACCCTAGGCCATCTCAGTTTTCTTTTTAAGAAAGAAAGCATTTCTTTCCCAGTGTGGGAGGAATGTGGGGTGGAGAGTCTCTGTCAGGGGAGCGTGTGAAACAAATGACTTCACCCAGAGAGACAAAGAGTTGTCTTGAGTCATTATCATTCTGGTCCCATATATACCTCTTGGTGTCACAAGCTGGCTGATTGGGGTTGAAAGGGTAGCCCAGAGTCATGAAAACTATGTTGGCCAATTCACACTAAAATTGAGCCCACAAATGCTGACCCACAGCATTGAGCAACAATGACTGAAGGTGACTTCTTAAATACAGCCCCCAACTCCCAAATCTAAAATAAAATGACTTTGTCAATTTACTCTAAAGGAGGGTGGGGGGACCTAGGCACTCATAAAAATCAAACTGTTTATTGTCAGCAGCACATAGAGGAGAGAAGATTCCTAGAACAATGCTCAGCTGTGTAAATCAAAAGCATGATGTTCCAATCAGCAGTTAGGTTCTATCATTTAATGGAGATGAGCCACATTCAGTGTATTAACAGCACAGGACTGAGATATAACACATCATCCTGAAGCAGCATACAGCCAAATAGAAATGTTTTGGGACTAGAAACAGCATATCCTCTTTTCAGGACAGTGTCCCTATGAGGATGTTTTGGGACTAGAAACAGCATATGCCTCTTTTCAGGACAGTGTCCCTATGAGGATGACATGATCCCTTTCCTCGATGCTTTTCCAGTGCCTGAGCTACTTGCCTTCCCTCTGATCCATTCTCAAATAAAGCCTTTGCCTCAGAATCTAGAAGGTGAAACTAATCTGGTCAAGAAATCCTCTGTGAGGCCAAAAAGACAGAGGCTTCCCATCTCATTCCTCTCAAAAGAAACATTTGCATTTTCACACAGCCCTTCTGTGACCTAACCCAGAAAATGCTAAATAGAAGAAGAGAGGTATTCACAGGGCTTTCTGAACATAACAATTAGGAGGAAATAAAACACTGGATTTAGAATTGGACAAACCTGGTTTCAGAGCATGTCATTCTATGTGCTTTTGAGCAAATGACTTTTCTTTAAAACCTGTTGCTCCTCTTTCCCCCACTATTCACTTTTTTTCTTCTTCACAACAATAACATTTTGGTAAGCACCTTCTGTCTACTAGGTTCATGAGTAAATTGAGGAAGATAAAAACCACTTGAAAGAATTGTTGTGGGAATTAAATTTCAGATTCTACATAAAGCATGTAGTCTAGTCCCATGCCTAGCACAGAGGAGGCATTTAGAAAACATATTCCCAGCAAGGGCAGCCCCAGGCAGCTGAATGGAGTACTCAAGTAGGTCAGAAAACAACCTCATTGTTCATAGGACCCCAGACAGCCAGACACCCATCTCTTGATTCCAGCGCTGGAATATCCTAAGCACAAGTGGGTGTTCTCTACATCTGGGAGAGCATGAGGAAGCTAAATGGGTTGAGCTTTTATAGGTTGGTCCAGAGAATGAGGTGCAGGTCATGTATGGGTGTTTGGGAAACCCTCCCTTTGTGTGATAAACTTCAGGATAACCAAGGGCAGATATTAGGTATATAAACTAACTGGGGAAAAGAATGGCCAGAGGGCTAGCGTCTTGCCAACAGTTTGTGGAAGAACAGGAGTTAAAAAGCAGATCTCAGGACACCCAGGTTCTATGATATGATATCCAGCTGGCTTCTGCAATTCCTCAGGCCAAAAAAAAAAAAAAAAAAAAAAAAGAAAAGAAAGAAAAGTGACCCTGTCTTCCAGCTCATTCATAGAGGAAAAAGAAAGGGTAGATTGGTATGGCACAAAGAACATAGACCTAAAAATCCAGCCTATGGAGTCCAAGCCCCAAATCTGGCCACCAGGCTGAGAGATTGAGTCCAAGAAATATCACCGGCCTCCACATCTGCCATCAGAAGCTACTGGGCAGCTGCTGAGAACTCTCTCCTAACTCCAGATATTACAAGCATGCAACTCTCTCCAAAATAGTAATAGAACACCCAGGGTACACTTGGCTAACAGACTCACTTCAAGTTCTTTTCCTCACTCTGTCCAAATAAAGGCAACCGCTCTCTGTCCATCTTTTGTCAATAGCATTTTTGTGCTATCGTCCCCAGGGTCACTGGTTGTTTGTTCTAGGAGTGTTTTGTGGGAAGCTTTTTTACTGCCATGCTGAGCCTCTGCAGTGAACTTAGAAGAGCCCCAATCACACAGAACATCTCAGAGAGTAAGAAAAGAAAAGCAAGAAGAAGAAAAAATTTAAACTGCAATATTAATATTAAGCTGGTCTATCCCGAACTGCATGGTGTCACAAGTAGGCAAATGGGGGACGGACGGCTAGATGGCTCAGTGGTTGAACGCCTGCCTTGGGCCCAGGGCATGATCCTGGGGTCCTGGGATTGTGTCCCACGTCAGGCTCCCTGCATAGAGCCTGCCTCTCTCTTTGCCTGTGTCTCTGCATCTCTGTCTCTCTCTCTCTCATGAATAAATAAATTTAAATCTTAAAAAAAAAAAAAAAAAGCAGGCAACTGGAATTGTGCCTTCTTTTGGCTCCAAAATCCCCTGTCACTAAAGCAGAAAAGAACAGGTGAAAAGCTCAACTCTTTGTTGGCTGAGACAAGAGAGTGAGTCTTTGGATTTAAATTCCTCTTTTTTTCCCCTTATATTCAACTCAACTAGTACACAGTGAGCAGCTCCTACAAGATATGCTAGTCACTGCATTAGGAGACAAAGGTAGAGAAATGTCATCCCTGCCTTCAAGGAGATTATGGTTTGATAAGACTGAAAGCGGATGAGAACAAGATTACAACCTAATACCTATAACATCAAGAAGAACATAAGTAATTCATTCAGTCATCTAAGCCTTCTTTCATTCCATAGACATGTATTGGACTATCTGTTAAGTGTCAGGGCAAAATGCTTAGCACCGGGAATTTAAAGCATAAATAAGCCAAGATCCCAGCTTTCTAGGAATTCATAGTCCTGCTGAGGACACATATATACCTAGAGCTATAAGACAAAGTCACAAGAATTCAGAGAGAGGAGAACTTTCATTATGAGTGATTAGACCAGCCCCAAAAACAGAGGTGACATTTAAGGGAGAACTTGTATATTTTCTGTCCCATATTTGGAATCAGCCATGTCTCCAAAGACATCTAAAAAACAGAGGTCAGGAGAGGAAGCAGTCCAGGTGAGTTCAGAGCATGAACAACAGCACAGAGGCAGGAAAATAGGAGGCAGGCTCATGAAACAGCTAGCAGGTCAGTTGGGCCAGTGTATGGCAAGGCACACAGGGGAGCAGCAAGGTCACAGCTGGGAACTCAAGTTGGACCAGGCTGGGAAACACATCTGGAATGCCCAGCTGAGGGACCTGATAGATCAGGAAGGCCAATGAAATGGCTACATGAAAGCATGACATGACTAGTTCTAAGCTTCAGGAAGATCTGGTAGCAAAAATGCAGCAGTTGTGAAGATTATAGGAATCAGAACTGCTATATCAAGTTTGCTAATCGCAACTGACATTCAAAGTAATGGAAAACCCTAGTACCCAAACTGTGGTCTTGACATATATTTCCCACTACAAGAAACCAGGAGTCCTTGGAGACATGGTTGCCTCCCAGTCTGAGGCAGGAGATATACAAGATGAGTGTAGAGTATCTTGTTATGTCAGATAACAAAGAAGTTATCAAAGACTATTATTAGGTTGTGTAAAAAGAACTTGAAACCTACTTGAAGAAGCTACCACAGGCAAACATAGAGCTATTCAAGTACCACATCAGGATCATAACTGAAGGGAATCGAAACACATCATATATATTAAATCTACAATCTTGTATTTAAAAGACAGGCATTTATTGGTCATTGTTGGAAGATGCTGGAAAACCAAATGTTAAGTAAGGAAAAGGATCGTGCACTTATCTTGCCTTTCCTACTTGAAATGTACCACTGGGAACCCACACATTCAATAAAAGGAAGTTTATCTTCTTACGTTGACAAATGCATAAGGAATGATAGAATTTATAATATCACCATTTTGCCACTTCTTATGAATGAAGGTTCTAAGCATCAATGATTGTTATAAGAGAGACAAGCAAATGTTATGTGCCTTCTATACCATTCTGAAGCACTCTTGCCAAAAAATAATCTGTAAATCAAATCTGGCATTTGTACCAATCAATTTATGGGAAATACAAGGCTCAGAGGAACACATCTAATGACATCACAGGATACAATTGGCAAGATTCGGACCATGGAGAAAACCTAAAAATACAAGACCTGGTTTCTTCAACAAATACATTGCCAGGGAAAGAAAAAGAGAGATGAATAGAGAACCTGTAGCTTAAAAGACACTTAAAAGTGCTATCAACCATTCACAAATGTGGTCTTTAAATGGATCCAGGTAGAAACAAATTGTGAAAGATAAAACCATTTATGAGATTTAAGCATAATAATATTAAGAAAGTATTCTTAATTTCTTGATTGAACTGTAAATAATATGTTGTGGTCATGTTTCTTAAAAATTTACTTTTGTGTGTGTTTTAAATGTTCCATAACAAAAGCTTAATAGTAAAATCAAACAAATAAAAAAGCAATGAAGGATTGAATAATAAGGAGCAGAGGAAAGAGAGACAAAGGGCCAGAGACATATCTGTGTAGGCCTGCAGGGAAACCTAGCCCCTGGCAGAGTGCCTGGCTGGGCAGTTGCTCAGGTCCTGACAGCTCTTGGCTGTTCCTCTTCTCTTGTGTTGGCTGAAATTCTCCTTTGTTTGTATTTTCCTACCTCTTTTTTTAATATCTTCTCACCTGTAACATTCTGGTCAAGCTTCACCTCTTTCTTGCAGGCTTTCAGAGTGCCACTCCCTCCTCAGGTGTATCAGGCATGCCCTCAGTCTCCTCCTCTACCTTTGTGCATGCTTGCTGAAGTTTTCCACCACTACACCTACCTCTCCCTAGCCCAAGGACTGTGTCAAATGCATGCTTGCATTCTCCATGCCTAGTGAAACTCTTGTCCCACCACAGACATTAAAATAATTGGATGGACAGTGAATGGATGACTCTGAACTTCAGGGTGATCATGACAAGCGTGATGCCACTTACAGAAGAAAGGAGACATGAAAAGTTAGATTGAAAGATGGGTGACGCATTTTGCTTCAGACTTGTTAAGTCTAAAACTCAAAGGACTTGAACTCAGAAAGGAAAGTTGGGGTCAGAACTACAGCTTGGAAGCCCCCTCCACAGGGATGAGCAATGAAGCTATTGGAGAGGAGAGGAGCATTCCACAAGACAGCTATTGAGGACAGACTCAGGAATTAAGAGGATGTAACAAAGAAAAGCATGTTGAGAGAGAGAGAGAGAGAGAGAAGAGAGTGATACAATTTTTAAAGAAGGAGGTAGGGTGTAGGACAGGATTCCAGATGGATCCTCGGGAGGACAGAGCCCTGTGAAAGTCTGAGCCAATCCTGAAGAGGAGGCTCCCAGTGCCTGACAAGGATGTGGCTCCATCAAAGAGCAAGTGAAGGTGGGCAGAGGCTAGAGGTCAGACTTCAAGGTCGATGGAGGCAGAAGTGGTTGAAAAGGAAATGTAACTGTGGCTCCCTTTTCATGAAGCCAGTGATAAAGAGACAGAAAGAGGAGGTAGCAGCATAAGACATATTTTTTAACACTGAAAGAAAGGTTATGATACAAAACACTCTTGGGAGAGACATGAGGGAAGGAACTTCTGACTTCCAACCTCTGAATGTCTATTCTTTGTTTTTATCCTGTGTGTGATGGAGATAGCAAAATGTTATTATTACTGGCTCTTAGAGCCATGGTTAAACTATACAAAAGCAGATATTTATGCAGCAGTTACCATTGCTGGTTTGTTCTGTTTTACTGACATTGGCTCACTGAGCCCTTCCAGTCAGGCCTGATGGGCATGGCACTGGTATTGTCATCCCATCTTATGGGGAAGAAATAAAGGCACCACAAGGCTAAGTGACCTGTGCAAGATCAGGTTGTGAAAAAGAAATCTGGACCTTGAACCTGATGATCTAGCTCCAGAGTCCATGTTCTTCACCACCACGCCCTGTGACCTACAATGTGAGGTAAGTATTATTAGAACCATCTTGCAGAGGAGAACACTGGTTCAGTGAAGATGAGGAATGTGCCAACCGGTCAGAGGCAGAGCCAAGACTCAAATCCACATCTTCCTGTGCCAAGTCCAGCATTCTTTCCATTACCTACTATTACCTCTTCTCAGTAAAGAAGACAAGATGTTACCTATAAAAAGAGAGAGAGGATTCTAGGGGAACTGGGATCCTGGAGAGAATTTTTAAAAAGAAAGCTTTAAAAAAAAAAAAAAAGCTTTAAAGAGCTTTTGTGTGTAATGTGATAATGAGTCAACAATACGTACAATTTCAACACATATGCTATAACCAAAAAATAAATTCAACAGAAGAGTTATAAGTAAATATTTGCTGAATTAATGAATAAATGAAACTAATAGAGACATCCCCTTTTCCGCCACCCATTGGCTTCCAAAACTATCACCCAAAATCAGCTATATCAAAATGATGGCTAGCATTTTTTTGAAGCTTGTTTTGTTCCTTCCACTGTGCCTAACATGTTAAATGCATAATCTTATTTAATTTTCATGAGAATGCTATCAAGTACCATACTATTATTACTACATCCATTATACAGAGATAGCACATATACCTTGCCTAAGGAAGCACGACTAGTAAATTGGAGACCAAGATTTAGGCCCAACTTTGGCAGGCTCAGAGTCTATGTTCTTAATTACTAGAGATGTCAGTCAGTGTTCGCCCTGTCCACAAGGATTCTAGGAGTCTTGGCCTCAACCTTGGATATCCATGTCTCTGAGTCCCTGTTGAAACCACCTAATCCAAGTCCCTAACAATGGCTAATGGCTGGAAAGTGAGCATTTAAACCAAGTGTTGTCCTACTAGAGGCTCACTCTTGACCTATGATTTGATGTAAAAAGATAAGCTGGAACAATCAAATTGACCTTATGGAAATTTAAAAATGGAGAGCCAAGTCATTAAGCAGTTAGAAGAAAAAATAGTTTTATGAGCACGAGTAGGGTTGGACCACAGTGGCTCTTGTAGGACCATGTGTAAGCCAACTGATGGTATGAGAGAAAGTCAATGGTGATGGAGGTGGATGGAACAGATACGGGGAAAGTAGCAGCAATGATATGAACAAATAGACCAAATAGCCCCTAAAGGAGTCAATTAACAAGTAGATTTGGTACCTTTTGGTCTTCCTGTTCCTATTCTAGTGAGGTCTGGATATTGTGTGTTCATTTCTCCAGAAGCCAGACTTCAAGATGGCACCCAGTGATCCCTACCTCCTGGTATTCATACCCTTACACAGCTGTCTCCCACAGGGTTGCCATGTATGATCATAAAACATGGCAGAAATGATGGCATGTCACTTCTGGGATTAGATTATAAAAGACTGTTTGATTTTAAGGCTAGGATTAAGTTATAAGACTGTGGCTTCTGTCTTGGCTTTCCTCTTTTGGATCACTCACTCTGGGGAAGAGTAGCTGCCATGTGATGAGGACACTCAGCCCATTGAGAGGTGTGCCTGGAAGAACAGAGAGTGTCAGCCAATAGCCAGTGAGGTAAGACCTGTCGACAACCCCATGAGTCAGCTTGGAAGCAAATCCAACCTTAAGATGACTGCTGGACAGCAACTTTATAAGAGGCCTAGAGCCAGAACTATCCCGTTAGGCTGTTTTTGGATTTCTGACCCACAGAAACTCTGAGATATAAATGTTTGTTGTTTTAAACTACTAAGTTTTAGGGTGATTTGAAATGTAGCAATAGATAGCTAATACGCTTTCTTAGCTCTTAGGAGATCTCTGCTCTATATATTTCCCTATAAGCTTCCTTCCAAAAAGCACCTACTTCCTTGAAATGGTTTGAATATGACTTTGTTTCTTTGGGCTGAAAGGACCAAATATGAACCCAAGTCACTGCACTCAGTCCTTAGAGACAACTCTCCCTGGAGCTTTAGTAACTCACCTTGATTCCTGAGCCTATTTTCATTCCATCTGTTTTGCTCAAATAACTGCCTGGGTTAGGTCTAATTTTGTTCCCTTCTTGTATCTGCGTCCATGTGGTTCCAAGCCAGTTTGCCAACTTTGACCTACTGACAAGCTGCATACTTGGCTTCCAAGCTTCAGCTAACTGGCCATCTAGGTGCTCCATTGGCCTGGCCTTCTAGACTTTTGTGAGTCTCCCAGAACTGACTTCAAGTAGGTCTCCTTTTTCCACCATTGCCAATGTCTCAGCCTTTACAGTCAGGAATGAGACAGGGATGTCCACTCTCACCACCGTTATTCAACATAGTACTGGAAGTCCTGGCCTCAGCAATTGGACAACAAAAAGACATAAAAGGCATCCAAATTGGCAGGGAAGAAGTCAAACTTTCACTATTTGTAAATAACATGATACTCTATGTAGAAAACCTGAAAGACTTCACCAAAAAAATATTGGAACTGATAAATGAATTCAGGCAAGTCACAGAATATAAAATCAATGTACAGAAATCCATCACGTTTCTATACACCAATAATGAAGCAGCAGAAAGAGAAATCAAGGAATCCATCCCATAGATGGATGCACCAAAAGCCATAAGATACCAAGCAATGTCCCATTCACCTTAAATGAATTTTCATCAACACCTGCAATATGGCAGGCATGGGAGACGTAGAGATGAAATAAGACATAGCCTTGGCCTCAAGGAGTTTTCAGTCTAGTTAGAGAAACTGGTGCATGAATAAATAATAATTTAATGTGATGTGAAGATCTCCATGGAAGTGGTGACATTTGAGTGGTTCAGAAAAGCTAATAAGGGATCCTCCAATTAAAGAGCAGGAAAAGGTGATTCCAGGCAAAGGGAATAGCAGAGAAAAGTTTTACATTACCAATGGAAATGGAAAAGTCTCCTTAGAGTTTGCACTGGCTACTTAGAAATGAGGCATTTCATATGCATACCATTTAATCAAGTAATTCTAAGAATTATACTTTATAGATATCTCAGAGCCTACCTAGAAATTATTTTGTGGATAAATTCAAAATGTACATGAAGACATAGATACACAGATGTTATTACAACTAGTTTTTTCAATAGAGGAAAAAAAAAACATAGCCTAAATGCTCATTATCAATGAAATGACAGAAATAGACTGTGTACATTCCTACAATGAAATGCTAGGCGACTGTTAAAATAATGAGCCAACTCTACAGGTATAGCTGTAAAATACACAAAATGAAATGAAAAAAGTGCAGAGAAATATAAATAGTATACTACTGATTGTGTGTATGTGTGTGCTTACATTTCTGTTTATTCATTAACTTATTTGACAAATACTTGTTGAGCTCTTCCCTGTGCCCAGCACTATTCTAGAATCTGGGATTCAATAGTGAACATGACAAAATGTAGGACATCAAACTTATATTCTAATGCACTTCGTCTGCTATACTATCTCCGGGATGACAACAGAGAAACAGTCACAATCTTTGCCTGGGGACAGGTACACTGCAGAGCTGAGCATCAGGAGTACGAGCTTCACTGATCCTTTGTGTATTTTTTTGGTCCTATTTGAAGTTTTTACAATGCTCAAGAGTTATCTAGTCCTCCCACGTTTTTAATTAGAAAAAGACAATAATCATTTCATAGAATTAAACTACTTTCAGTAAGTCAGATTTAATGCTGCTCCAAAGCACATTCATTCTACATTCCCTACTCATTCAGTTCTTTCCATAAAGAAAAACTCAAGCCAAGAAATGCTCCTGGAAAAATCTTTCAGACTGATGGTTTCTGGTTTGAGTTTATCTCAATACCAGAAAAGGGTCAGCTGTAATCAAAATGTGTGATTTTTTTTAAAGAAGAAATTCCATCCTAAAGCCACAGAGAAAAATAAATTGATTTTTGTCATAGGCTCTGAGTTGGTTACTAACACACAGTAACCTCCTGTGAAAGAAATAACAGAGTTGGACATGATTAGTATCATTCTACAACATTGCCACAACATAACTTTACAAATGATTCCCAGCAATGAGGGAGAAAGAATGTGCCAAGATTCCGGTAGCAACCCTAATAGCGGAGTTTGGGGCTGGTTCTGGAAGGGGGCACTTGCTGAAATATCAGACATCATGCTTTCATTCAGGTCCTATGGAAACGCCCAATGCTCCCTCCTCCAGCTGAGTAGCCTGCTAACAATATATTACCCTCAGCTCAAACCAACATAATTCACTAATAACATTGCTGGTCGAGAACCATGTTTAGGCATGTATTTGGATTAGGCGTGATCTGTGATGACAAAGGTTTCAAACTAAGCACAAATAACAAGGATAGATTTATGCAGGCCAGGATGCTCACTGTGGTTATTTATCACAATTACATCACTTTGCTTTGCGGTGGGAAGAGGGAATATGAACCTTGTGAAATGAGCCTCTGGACCCCTCACACTGGATCCAGCCAGCACACAGAGAAGCACTGTTTGAGTGGCCCCCCCCTGTCTTGTCAGGGCTTTCTTGACATCCTACATCATCCTGGCTGGTCCTGTCAGACATTTGTCTTTAAACAGAGGCTACCATTCAGACCTGGTCAGATGAGAGTCTTGTGATACCTATCATGTCTCTCCAGAGCAAAATGAGGTCACTAAGTACCTGGGAGTGTCACCTCTGGATTGGAGGCAACAACCTGACCTAAGATTCCAGAATTTGAGCCTCTATCTGCCAGACTACATTGAAACTCCCTCTGAGTTATACTGGCTTCAATGTCTCTTTTTGTTCTTTTCCACTGTGTTTTATGGGCAGTGGGTTCCCCTCCCTGCTGGATATGAGGTGTTGTGGCCTCCCTGGGCCAAAAAACCACTGTTGGCTTAGGAGGCTCATACTTGGCTTTCAGACAATCTTGGCAGACGCTGCCCACGATTTGGCCCAGGGCCTGCCCTGCAGACTTTGCAAAGCAACGCAGTCAACACAAGGAGACCGTAGAACGCAATGGCTCAACGTTGCAGGTTCAGTTCATCCAATTCAAAGGATAAGAAAAATATTACAGTCCATGTCAACTGTCTTACATCTACATGTAATGTACAATGCTTCTAAAGGTCTGGGGCATTTCAGAATCTTTGACATCTTCCCCTGGATCTCACAGTGTCTGAAGCATCCACAAAAGCACCATCATTGTAAGGTGGACACAGCAGCCTAAGAGAAGAGACAGGATTTGCCCTTGTCTGGGAGAGCCAATGTTTACAGCACAGCCAGGCACCAGCGCCGTGTCAGGCACTCTGAGACAATGCTTGTAGGCACATGACAGTGTACACTGCCTCGCCCCTCACCATAACCTGGGTGAATAGGCCATAGAAAATATCCCTGTTTCAGATGAAAAGCTAAGAATAAGAGAAGATTGATGTTTTACGCAGAAATGTTCATCCCGTTAGCCTTTGTGGATCAGGGTTTAAAAAGCCACTGACTGTGTTTCTGGTACACAGAGATCCTGCCCAGGAAACACACATACTACATACACAAACCCATGCACCAGTTCCTCTACTTCCCCGAAGTCACTGATCAATCGCTACCTCCATTTTACCAAGAAAAACCTTGGAAGGAAAAGAAGGGGAATTCAGGAAAAAAAAAAAAAAAAGAAAGGAATACAAAATAACTATAACTAGTGGAACACAAAGCTGGGGAGGCTAGGATGGTTTAATCCTGAAATTGGAGGGATGCCTGGGTGGCTCAGTGGTTGAGCATCTGCTTTTGGTTCAGGGTGTGATCCCAGGACCCTGCATCAAGCTCTCTCTCTCTCTCTCTATAGAGAGAGAGAGAGAGAAAGCCTGCTTCTCCCTCTGCCTATGTCTTTGCTTCTCTCTCTCTCTCTCTCTCATGAATAAATAAATAAAATCTTTCTTAAAAATCCTGAAACAGGAATGTTTACAGTCATATAATAAATAATTTTCAATTGAGGAGTCAAGATGTATCTCAGGGTGATTGTGCAAAAGTCATGAGAGAAGCCAAGAGGCCCTTCCACCACAAATTTCTTCCTTTAAGAATTTGCCACATGCACCTAAAAATTCCATTCCTGGAGCCCATGCTTGACATTCCTTTGTATCACCTTATTAAATTTTATTGCCTTGTCACGGATTAAAATTCACCATTTACACATAAAAGCATGGTGGTGCAGAGAGCAAGGCCATGTGAGAATGGGAGGCTGGCTAGAAAGAGAAAGGCAGGCAGGGACTGTGGGTCTGGGGGCATTGAGAGCAAGCAGGTGGACGGTAGTGGCCGACAGGGTCCATGTCATTCGTGGCAGTGGCAGAGTGATGGTGATGCTATTGATAGGCACAGAAGCAAGGAATTTGGTCATATGGGACTAGCATAAGCACCCTGGAGCGTGCCCAGTCAGCCCAAGTGGTGCAGAAGAGGAGTATACATGTGGAACATCTTGCTTTCATTTTTATGCATTCATTTTAATATATATTAGAAAGATTATAGCCAGCCAGTCATTTCATAGATATTAGTGCTTATAACAAAGCTAGGTTTCTAAAAAGTGATTTGATTTAAAATCACTTTGATGAGGGGTCTGCAGACATGGCAAAAATTATGAAGGGGACGTCAAAGTAACGGACGTTTTGAAAACCCTGATCTAGACCCCCTGCCATGTTCTCAGCAAACACTGAGCACCTCCTTGGCTCCAAGCACCAGGCCAGGTCTAGGAGTACCTGCCCTTGGGGAGTTCACAGGCCAAGGGTAGTGAGGCAAGAGAAGCATTGCATAAGAATGTGCCCTGGCCACTGTAAATGCAAGGAGGCCAGGGCCCGCCCAGGGAAGCTGCCTGGGAAAAGGAACATGGAAACGGAGTCCAGGAGCATTTGTCAGCATTAGACAAGCATGGGAGGAGCGTGGAGTCGCAGGCAGAGCACATCTACATCAAGCCTCAGGCATCTGAAAGCCGCTGTTGCTTTTTGCCTCCTCTACCTCCATGAAGAGTAGTTGCTGGTGATGGAAAGGAGACAAGAAGGCAAAAGCAAGAATTGACCTCCTAACCAAGGGGACCAGATCCAGCACATATTGGAGGCCCACAGATGCTCTCTGTCAGCTGATTCTAGGTTCCCCCACTTCTCCGGTCCTCAAGTCTGGACTGTGAGTTTCCCTGGGTGCTTCTGGTACTGATCTCCAAGAGCCTTGACCCCACTTTTTGCCATTTGGGCTACTTCCATAGAATGACCAATTCTGATATTCTTTTTTTTTTTTTTTTTTTTTCAATTCTGATATTCTTAATACCACAAGCCCTGTGTCTGCACTGCTTGTATGTTTGATTATTCAGCCTTTTGTTCTTGACCTTGGACTGTACCACTAATCCAATACTCTCCCCACTGTGGCTCAGGAGTGAGGGACCAGGGGTACCTGGGTGGCTCAGTCAGCTAAGCATCTGACCAGCTTGAGTCATGATCTCAGGGTCCTGGGATCGAGCCCTGAATCAGGCTTCTTGCTTAATAGGGAGTCTGCTTCTCCTTCTGCCCCTACCCCCATTAGTGCTTTCTCTCTCTCTCTCTCTCTCTCTCTCTCTCCCTCTCAAATAAATAAATATTAAAAAAAAAAAGAAGTGAGGGACCAGATCCTTTCTCTTAGTGCCTCCTAAAGCCAGTGTGCATCTTATCTGAGGATAAAATCACACAGACTTGAACAAATTAATGGTGGATTTTTCTTTTCCAAAACTACCATGCCTTATATTTCAGAAACAATGAAAAGTTCACAATTAAAAAGTAAAATTAGGGGATCCTTGGGTGGCTCAGCGGTTTGGCACCTGCCTTCAGCCCAGGACGTGATCCTGGGGACCTGGGATCGAGGCCCACATCGGGCTCCCTGCATGGAGCCTGCTTCTCCCTCTGCCAGTGTCTCTGCCTCTCTCTGTGTGTGTCTCTCATGAATAAATAAATAAAATCTTTAAAATAAAATAAAATTAAAGTAAAATAAAAAGTAAAATTAATTAGAACACTTAAAATCCACCAACAGCTACATTCACAAAAGAGCAGCCAAATATAAAGCAGCAGTCACCACAGCCACTGCCTCTGACGGCTCCACCAGCTAAGAGAGATAGGCCCCAGACAGGGCCCAGGAGGCCAATAAAGGACCATATGCAGCCTTAGGATGCTGTAGGAAACTCGCTGCAATTATGAGCTGATGCATTTGGGGCAATGATGTAACTCAATACCTTTAATGAGCACCCAAATACACTTTTAAAAACATTTTACAATCATGCCATTCTTACAACCAATTTTCTCTATTTCTCCAGCCCTAAAAAGAAGGGGAATGGGGAATCAAAGTAAATGTGTAATAATAAATATATTGAATAAGTTTGCATCTCTTCTGCTCTTTGGTAAAAAGAAAAGGGACTTTATACATCATAAGTGCTCAATAAATACATGTTTCATAACATCAAGGATCTAAAGGAAACAAAAATGCAACATTTGATCCAATGCTAAGAGGAGTGTTTTCTTATAGATGTTGTTAGGAGGCATCTATTTATCTATTTTTGAAGATTTATTTCTTTATTTTAGAGTGTGCAACTCCGGGGAGAGGCAGACAAAGAGGGGAAGAAGCTGACTGCCCACTGAGCAGGGAGCCTGACACAGGGCTCAGCCCCATAACCTCAAGATCATGACCCTGAGCCAAAAACAAGTCAGATGCTCAACTGACTGAGCCACTCAGGCACCCTTGTTAGGAGACATTAAATGGAGATATTGTTCACACGTATCACAGCCTTTTATGAATATGATACTCACCTTATTGTGCATCATCTTCACACCTCAAAGAGTTTGTTCTCGCATTTACCACTCCACAACCATGCAGTCAGCAACATTGGGTAATGTCATTGCCATTCACAGATGTACAAATGAAGGCCTAGAGGAGATGATGCACCACTGCCTCATAACTCACTGAAACAGACCTCCTGACTCGGATGGGTCCTCTCCCATACTTCATTTCATGTACTAATTGTGCCTCACACCTGGTTCTCCATCATGTGAAGATGCTTCATTCTGATTTCCCAAATGGGAATAACCTTGAGAGGAAAGAATTAAAAAAAAAAAAAAAAAGAAGGGGAAGGAGAAGGAAGCAAGGAAAATAAAGAAAAGAAGGAGGAGAAAGAAAGAAAAAAGAAAAGAAAGAAAAGGAAAAAAATCAAAATTACCTTGAAGCTCATTTCTAAAGAAAATCTATTTCTCAAAGATCCACTAAGCACTCACCCAAAGGCTCGGTCTTGAGTGGGTATGCCTGCATGCAAGGCATCATGCTTTTAAGAAGAAAGCATTAGATAAGAGGGCCGAGAACTGAAAACGAAAACCCTACTGAGATCTCCTTAGAGGTGAGGAGCACTCCCAGTTCTAGAGGTAAATTGGTATGCTCAAAGAAAGACAATTTTCACCCTAATGTTAGCATCTACTGTGGGGACTCCAGAAATCAACAGGACATCCTCTCTTATATGTCATAACTTCATTGCTGAATCTTCAGAGCTTCCATGTTCCTCCCCAATACACAAGTTCCCCCAAAACTACCATGCTCCTAGGCTTTGCCAGCCCATGGCTCTCTCCTCCGTTTTACAAAACTTGAAGTCCATTCCTACTGTGAACCTTTCCATCATTAATACTGTGAACCTTTCCATCATTAAACCTGTTTCTCTTTAATCAGGTCAATATGCAGCCTACTAGCATTAGGTACACACTCTGCTTTGCCCCGAATTAATTGACATTTGCTTCTGTAGATCTTACCAAATTACTCCTGACATTTTATTTCTCTCCTTACACTGTAAATTCTCAAAAGCAGAAATCAGAAACTCCTCTTTTCTTTGTGTCTGTTTTCTCAGTTCTCTGCTCCAAAATGTCTCATTCATATGGAGGCACCATTGATTCTTTATTCTCTCTCCCTCGTCCTCTTTTCTCTCTTTCATCGTAGTCGTTTTCTCACCTAAACACAATTTTATCTGACCATCAAAATTACAATTTAATAAACAAGACCCACTTGTTCAATGAGACAAATGTAATTTAAAATAGCATTATTAGTTTAATTACACTTTCTATTTTATAAATTACTTTCACGTATATGATCTCCTCATTTGCAAATTCCAGGTGCTCTTTCTGATTGAAATTCCTGTATCCAAAAGGGAAATCAAGAAGGAAAGTATCTTTAATTGCTTAATTCATTTCAGCTCTTTAGGTATTAATCTAATCTGCACCATTATGTTGGTATCACTTAAGAGCCATTTTTAAAACTAAGTTCAAAGTTCCATTTACCCCCGTGGGAAGATTATATTTCAGGACTAAAAGGGAGTGTGGGGGGGGGGGGGGGCGGGGAGTGAAGAAATGAATGCTGTCTCATCAAGAGAACTAATGTAAGAATTTCAACAATTTTTGCTTGCTGGCTAATTATCTTATTGAGAATTAAGAAAACACGAAAAAGTGTTTAAACTATTCCATCCACCAATTGTTTCTAAAAGCTCTTAAGTTAATCCTGGGAGGTACCTTTTCACACCAAGTAATCCTGTTGAGAATCCTCTTTGTGTATTTTATGCGCTGCTTTCATTCTTCTAAACCTATGATGAAGAATCTAAAACTGTGGGCACAGCTCTATCTAGTGGTGGGAATGGGTAGGTCAGGAGCTTTGAATCCCTCGGCTCCCAAAAGGCTTTTGAGATCAGTCCTGCCTGCAGCTCAGCCCAGAAGCTGCGGAAAACTGAACTGTTCCCTTGCTTTGAGATACACAATATTGTTAGGGCATCTAATTAGCAGCCAACTCTTTTTTTTTTTTCTTTAGAGGAGAGGGGATGGGTAGAGGCAAAGGGGGAGAGAGAATCTCAAGCAGGCTCCTAGGGCAGGACAGAGCCTGTCATGGGGCTCCATCTCAGAACCCAGAGATCATGGCCTGAGCCAAAATCAAGAGTCAGGCACTTAATCAACTGAGCCACCCGGTTTCCCCGAGCAGCGAATTCTCAATAACAAGAGTCTCTCCTACCCATCTAGCTCTAGTAAGACTTTCTCTTTAATTACGGAGGTAAATCCTAATGGTGTAGGTAAGGAATTGCTCAGGAATAGGCAATTAAGAATGGAGGAAGGAGAAACCAGGCCCTCTCAATAAGGTATGGTTAGTTCATGAACAAAACACAATGTTGATCCTGCTCAGATCATAATCATCACAACTGATGATGATGGTGGTGATGGTGATAGTAATAGGTAACATTTATCAAATGCTTCTCATGTGCCACATCCTAAGTACCTATAATAACTTTATTAAATTCACTCAGCAACCCTGTGAAACCCATTTCTCTGACGGAAAAACTGAGGCAGAGAGTGGCTAAGTCAATTTGCCAGGGCCAAACAGAAAGAGGCAGATGTGAGATCTGAACTAAGGCAATTCAAATCCAGAACATGTTCCCTTAATAATGATGTTAAGAAAAGTACTAGTTTTCAATATGGATAAAAAGGATTACTTCCTGGAGTAGCATACCACCTTCAAAGTCAGAATAGAGAAGAGCAGCACTACAGATCTAAGAACCCACAGTGTAATTTTGCAGATTTTATCCTGTTTCACATTTGGCTATATATATTCAAGGACACTCCAGTTAAATCTACAATAACCTAACTGAGAATAAGTTATTAACACATACATGCATCAGAGACTTATTTTTAACAAAATAATCCTACACTTTCCATAAGTCCCTGTGTAATAAGAGACTTGTGTTCTGGTGTGGGTCCTGCCTCAGGTAAAATTCCTTTGCCTCGGCATCCTTATCTTCTACTGTCCTCCCGAACTGCTGACACCCTTTGGTGTTGGCTCTCCCAATTTGCCTATCACAGCCACTCTCCATATCTGCACCTTCTTCCTTGCCCTGGCAAGCTGATTACTGACTGATTGCTGGACTGAACCAATGGTTTCCTTGCTCCAATAGCGTTTGGTTAATGGGATCCATAGCAAGAGAGCAGAGGAGAGAAGGAAATAAAGGCCAGGCCATCCCTCTGTCCTTACTCACTGCAAGCAGATTCCTCCCTCCACCTACAGGGAGTAATAGCTCCAAGAGCCCTCACTGTCTCTGAGTTCTGGGGACTGCTCACTGTCTCACCCCGTCAACCTTTCCAGCCCCAAGGACTGCTCTTCCCTATGGTTTCCCTACACCCTGTTTATACCTTTGAAATAATCCCTTCATGAAACTCTCCTCAACTGGTGCCATTTTGTCATTCTGGGGGTCTGGTGGACAGCATAGTCACTACTTCTCATTGGCTCATGTACCCTTCCAGGCAAAACTGCTTTGTCTAAAATCCTACTCCCCATAAGCCATGTATTGCACTGTGTGAGTTTTCTGCCCACTCAGCCACAGCTGTCATCTGATAGAACATTCCATAACAGGCTGGCTATTTACCTACAATTGCAGCAGAGGAGCTCAGCCAATCAGATTCTTCTCTTAGGGATGGAGGCCTGTGAGACAGAGACAACAGAGCAACATTTGTGGCAAACTTACAAGTTACAAGGCAGACTTGTGGAAATATTCAGGATCGTGTGCAAAGAAATGTTATGAGGCACCTATGAGCAGAATGAGAGAAAATAGCAAATGCACAGAGAGGCATAGCCATGCTGAGAGAGATAGGGAATGTTCCCCAGGACTTCCTCGGTTCCTTAGTTATGGAGTTTCATCTCCATGAAGCCCAGCCGGCCCTGAACTTGAACTCCCGTGAGATCATTATATCAGTACAAAAATATCCCTTTACTTGAACCAACCAGAGTGTCTACTGTGTGCCAGGTGCTATACAAAGCACTGAAAACAGAAGTGAACAGAACAAACAAGGTCCCAGCCCTTAGCTTACATATGTGGGTTGTTGGTGACAAAATGAGGTGGGTCAAGGGAGATACAAATGTGAGATGTCAGGATTAAAGTGAAATCAAAGAGCGGTAGGGTCATCAGCATCTCTACAAAATGTAGAGATGCTGTACAAAACATGGGTGCTAAAACTATTGAGTAAAACTATGATAAGAAATAGGATATTAATGAGGTGTCAAGGTGTGTTCTTAAAAGTTACTTACTAAAAAGGGGAAAATAATCATTTTATAGCCAGAAAACCTGGATGTCACCACCTAATCCAATGATCCAAGTCACTGTCATATTGGCAAGATGTGGACACCAAGTGCCTCCTCATGTGTTGCCCCAGGAAAGTCACAGCATCACTTCCAGGGCAGCCCAGCCCAATATGCAAAACCTGTGTCTAATCATGAGGAAACATCAGAAACAAATTGAAAGTTATTCCATAAAACAAATTCTCTGTACTCCTCAAACTGTCAAGACCATCAAAGTCAAGGAAAGATGGAAGAAATGTTTCATGTTAAATGAGACCAAAGAAATGTGACAACAAAATGAAAAGGGTGATCCTGAATTGGATTCTGCATGAGAAAAACATTTTTTTTTTTTTCTGTTTGCTCAACAGACTCTTGGGTCTCTTACAGAAGAGGAAAATGAAATCTGGAAACTTACCTATAGACATGGGGTGAGAGCACGGATAACCTGCTCCTTAAATTCCCCTCTATCATCCTGTCTCCAAATAGCTGCAAGTTTTATTTCTAGTTTTATTATTATTTCTCTATTATCATCAGCTCACCTGAAGATGATCTATTGCAATAAAATCTTAGTGATGACTCTCCCTCTGGTCTCAGGGCTTCTGATGCCCTCTGATTCTGTGCTGCTAAACATACCTATTAAATAATAACACATCACTGAGCTAAACCTAGTAAGTTGGATGAATTTCTCATTTCTGTTCAAATCCATTGTCTGATGATATTTCAGAAATAAAAACCCAGGCAGTCAATAGTTGCATTGTGGCAATATCAGTTCTGGCTGAAAGGTCTATATTTTTGGATTTAAAAGTATTTCAAGGGGCAGTGAATGTTTTGAAAACTCTGGTAGATGTTCTAGGTAGCAAATGTCTATTTGGTAACTGAGTATAAAGCACTGATAGATAGCTTAGGGTGGTGTCCAGTAAAGATAAAGGAATAAAAGCAAAACCTTCAGCTCACATTAGGCCTTATGGTGGGCTGCTAAAGCTTAATTGAGACACAGTGAGCCATACAAAAAGGTGTGTATTATATCATACAAGCTTAAATGAATAGGCATCACCAATGACTGAGAAAGAAATGAAAGTGTTTCTTGTAGTGACAGATTTACTGATTTTCGGAGCTTTTGATTTTTCTCCAAGATGAAAATATATGTTTGATCTCTGTTTTGCTTATTGGTTTTAAGGAGGTGTCCATCACTTTAATTAACTATGAGCTTCTCTTCTTCCATTATGTATTCCTAACTTCCAATATTGGGATGTCCTCAACTGCTTGACATTTTATTTTACTCTGTGGTTTTTTTTAATATTTTATTTATTTATTCATGAGAGACAAAGAGAGAGGCAGAGACATAGGTAAAGGAGAAGGAGGCTCTCCATAGGGAGCCTGATGTGGAACTCCACCCCAAGATCCTGGGATCACGACCTGAGCCAAAGGCAGACAGTCAACCACTGAGCCACCCGGATGCCCCACTCTGGGTACTTTTTAAATTAATTGCTTTCAACTTAATAAAAGTACTTTGCCACTTAATAAAGTACCAGATATGTATAGTAAAAACTTGGTCCTGTTGATCATTTTCATCTTTGACTTAAAGATAAGAATAAAAAATACGTCCACTGAATGCAGGGGAATACTCAGTGCAGTGTGGGGTGCTCTTAAATACACAACACAAGACTCATCTGGTGAAATAAACTGTGGTTAGTAAGAAGTCACTTTAAATAGCACATGAAATGAAGATAAACTTTAAAAATGTGTAATGAAGATTACCATATTGTCAAAATGAAACAAAGATAAATATTGAATAATAATATTAACAAATACTGGGTGCCATGGCATAATTCTAAACATTATATATATATACTTATATTTATATATAGCACCATATATATTAGCATATGCAAACTAATTAATATATATAAACTAATTTAATCCTCACAAAATCTCCAGAGGTACATGCCACTATTATCCCAATTTTACAAATGGAGAAACTCAAGACACAGAGAGATTGAGTAATTTGGTCATGTTCTCATGGATCATGAGTGTCAGAGCTGGAATTTATACCTTAGCAGTCTGGTGCCAGAGTCCATGCTCCCGACCACATTTAATCAGGCGGCAAATATTTCATGACTATTTCACGGTACTGTGTTTTCACTGGAGTGTGCTGGTCAGTTTTTGCTGTAGTAACAGATAAGCTCCATTTCCTAGTGACTTACTACAATGAATGTTTTTATCTCTTGCCCACATTACATAAGGGCTGTAGGTTGACTATGACTCTGATCAGTTCTTCTGGGCTTAGCTTGGCTCCACTGTGCTGAACAACATGCGTCTTTTCCATGCAGGACCAGAATGAAGGAGGAGTTCCTCTCTGGGACATAGAGCAGACAGAAATTTAAGAGTAGTAGAGAAAAGTTCAGCAGAGCCCACATTTACTGCCTCTTCTTGAACATAGCAAATATCCAGTCTGCTTACATCCCACTGGCCGAAGCAAGTCACATGCCCAAGCCCAAGGTCAATTAGGTGCGGTTGCCTACCTCTCCTATGGGTGGCATAGGCTAGTCACATAGTGGAAGTGAATGGTTGAAAACAATAATCCAATAGCTCAAGAGCTCTTCACCCTGCCCAGGTGATCTCCTAAGTAAGAAGGCAAGAGTAGCATAAAAATAATTAAAGAAGGTTGGGAGATACAGACCATCCTTACTTTGCATGGTATCATGGTAAGTGAAATTCAAGCACACAGAACCAGGTCCTTGCTTTGCAAGATTCTATAGTGACTGAGATTTGATCATGCAGTCCTGTGCAAAGCAAGGGCTCCCTATAATTAATGATAATAATTGCTTAAAAATAAATGTTGAATTGTGAAATTCTCAGGACATTTAAAATGAAATCCAAACCATGCCTGCAAGGCCGTAAATCATCTGTCTTCTGCCCACCTTCAGACCTCATCTCTCTAGCCCTAGGACCTCTGTATATGCTATTCTCTGCCTCGTGTCCTCTCCCCCCAGATCTTCACAAGGTTGGCTTTAGGCATTGAGGTCTCACCTGCAAGTTGTATCTTCAGAAAGACCTGCTCTGACAAGGCCACCTAAATTAGCCACCCTATCACTCTCAGGTCAGCTATCCTGATTTGTTTTCTATGTAAGCCTTATCACTGCTTGAGACCCTCTTACCAGTATATGTGCTTACATGTTAATTCTTTGTCTTTTTCATTGGAATATAAGCTCCAAAGAGCAAATAATTTCTCTAACTTACATCATTCTATTCTTATTGTCTAGGTTATTAGCTGGCACATACTAGACATGAAATGAGTACTGTTGAGTGAATGAACAGGTGTGAACAAAGGCTAGATCATCTGAGGACTTGTAGCTATGGTTTGGATTTTATTACAAATGCACTGAGAAACGTGCAGAATTTTCCAATTATAAACAATCATATATGGGTTCCCTGATTGTCCCTTGTGCTATCTTAACACAAATGTGTTATTTGGGACAGAGATCAGCATCCCAATCAATAATTCTCAATCTTGGTTACATTTTGTAATCAGCTGGGGCAAGGGGGCAACCTAAAAAAAAAAAAAATCCTGCTGCCTAGGTCCTAATCCCCAACAATTCTGATTTAATAGGTCTAGGCCGAGGCCCAACATAAGAGCTGTAATGATACCTGATATTCAGCCAAAGTTAAAACCCAGAGTTCCTATGGTACTAAAGTATGGTAGAGATTCCAAATATGTTCCTTGGCTCATTAAGTGTGGCTGATTTGAGTGTTTGGCTTCACTCTGACAATGTCTAACAACACATAGTAGGTGCTCAATCAATATTTGTTAGTTGTCTAGGAAATACTTGATAAATGAATAATTGAATGGTTTAGCTAAAATGGATAGGAAATTAGTGGAGGCAGGGGTCAGTGTAAGCAGAAGTCGTTAGATGAAGCTCCATCACAGGCAGTGGGCATGAAGTGAATGTGACGTCCACTTGCTGTTGTTATAAAATGTTCTAGAAACCTGGAACATCCAAGTTGGAATGGGTTATGGAGACCATCCAATACAGAGGTTCATTAAATTGTTCTGGCCACAGGTCTTTTAGATTTTAATGAAGGTTTTAGGCACTCTCTTCCCAAAAAGATACATTCACAGTTGTGTATCCAATTCAAGTGGGTTCAGCAAGCTCCTAGACAGTGGTTTCTCAAGCCAAAATCCTAAGGTCCATCTTAAAGTCTCCACTGATAGAAAATGAAACTGAGGCCCACAGAAGGTGAAGAACCTGCTAGAAGCACAAGTCAAGACAGGGACAGCAGCTGGACTGGAATCTATTTCTGGCTATGCTGAATGTGGTTGCCAATCTTGACTTCACACATGCTGAGGACAAAGTTAAGAGAATGATAGTCATTTTGTTTCCTCCTCCTTTCACACTGACATTCCATAAAATTCCAATAGGTAATCTAACCCCACAGCTGTGCCACTTCATTAAAAAGTGGAAATTGAAATTCTAGAGCAACCCAGTCTTCCAAATCTACCATGTTTTCATGCCAGTTAAATCTTTGGGAATAGAGTGCTGGAAAATGACTCCATTTAAAGCAGAGTAACCTTGAAATAACCAGGCTGTGGCTGATTTCTAGAGTAGCCTTCTTAGCCAGTCCATGTCTATGAACACACACAGCTGGGGGGGGGGGGGGCAAAGGCTGAATTCCATCATGCCAGATGTCAGGATAGCAGTTGTTCTGATCAAATATGAGCTCAGAAAATAATAGGAACAAATGTAGTCAAAGGATCCATAGATTTTAGGAGTAAGAGAAGAAACCGGTATCTCCTTGTCCTGGCTGGGCTTATGTGAATTATATAGCAGAGCACTACCGCTTAAGGATGACAGCCTGAGCCTAGGGAAGGTTTATTAAGCCTCATCTAAATAAAGTAAGATTCATTTCTGTCTTGGAAAAGACCATATATGGAACACACTGTCAGTATCTCAAAGGATCCAGAAATGAATCATACAATACAATAGCCCCCCAACCCTACCTGCAGAGAATACATTCCAAGACCCCCAGGGGATGCCTGAAACTGTGGATACTATTGAAACTTTTATGCATTCTTTTCCATACATACACGCCTATGATAAAGTTTAATTTACAAATTAGGCACAGTAAGAGATTAGCAACAATAAACTAATAATAAAATAGAACAATTATAACAATATGCTGTAATAAAAGTTATATAAATGTGGTATCTCTCCTTCAAAATGTCTTATTGGGGATCCCTGGGTGGCGCAGGGGTTTGGCGCCTGCCTTTGGCCCGGGGCGCGATCCTGGAGACCCGGGATCGAATCCCACATCGGGCTCCCGGTGCATGGAGCCTGCTTCTCCCTCTGCCTGTGTCTCTGCCTCTCTCTCTTTCTCTCTCTGTGACTATCATAAATAAATAAACATTAAAAAAAAAAATGTCTTATTGTACTGTGCTCACCTTTCGTTTTCTTCTTGTGATGATATGAGATGTTAAAATGCCTGTGTGATGAGATGAATGACACAGGCATTAGACTGCTATGACCTGATGACAGGTCAGAAGAAGAATCATCTGCTTCCAGACCATGGTTGACCCCACGTAACTGAAGAAAGCAGAACTTCTGGTAAGTGGGGACTACAGTACCTGGTTCTTCCTCTTCCTCCTCTCTTCTGCTGCTCTTCTTAGGGAGTCACATTTGTTACCAGCACCTGCTACAGAGGACAGGGTAAAGAACAAAATCCAAATTAATCACTTGATAGTTTGTGAGAACCATAGGAAGAGAACTAGTGCCTTTGTCTAAAATGGCCTTTGAGAATGTCACATGAACATGTCTTCTACTTACTATTATATGTTCTTAAATCACTGGGTACAGTATTAGGACTTACTACTGTAAGTACAGCATTAGGACTCAAAACACAAAATGAAAAAAAAAAAAAAAAAAAAACACAAAATGAAATGGTCAGATTCATGGTCCACTCTGCCCAAGAAAGGATCATGGACATAGTGAGGCAATGTGGTAGATGCCCTATTTATAAATTTTCCTTCATTGCCCTTCTGCGATGCTGTGGGCCAGTCATCTAAGATCTCTATTTACCATCTTCAAACCTTTTTTTTTTTTTCAGTTCAGTAAATTGTTTTCAACATGTGTACTTTTGAATAATTAGTTCCACAGATTGGTTTCCCTATCTCATTTCCTTAATCACATGAAACTTGGGATTAGATTAATTAATAGTGTAGGATACTTAATCTACTAGTGGAACCCATTACAACATTAAGTACTTGTAGCCACTCCACAGGTAGACTATCTGTTTCAGCTTACAATTAAGAATACCCTTCATTTGAAATAGCTGAGCTCCAAAACATGGCACTTAGACAAAGTGTATAATTTGTCATGAGTTCTAAATATGAAAACTATCTTAATCAACATTTTGAGATATATAGATCAAATATTTCTATCCACTATGAGTATCCAAAGGTTATATCAATATTCAGAAAGGGCAGCAAGTGTGAGGGTCACATGGTAAATGTGAATTTACCCACACTTTATACCTGAGCATAAAAAACCTTACCCCATACCTTGGTAAATATATGGCATTTTATTAGAGGATATTAAATGGTAAGCCTTTACTGGTTGAGGCCCACAATCCTGTTATTTCTAAGCTTTTATTTGTTCACCTGCCACGGCCAGAGACAACTTGTTTGTAAAAACCTAAAGCATTATTGGCAAACCCCTGCTGTGTAAACAGTAGCAAAGGCTTTGGGGACAAAGCTTGGCACAATTTCTACCTGGCAAGCTCCCTAGACACCAGGCACTTGAGGCATGAGGAGGGGCCCATTCACCTAGACTAGAGGCAGAGGCCAGCCTCAGGATCTTACTCAGTGCCTGCTTGCTCAGACCCCATACCAGCTCCTGTTCACCTTTCCAACGGCAGGATCATATCACCAACTACAACAAGATGCGCCCTGAGAAAAGAACTCAAAGAAAGCATATGATTAAGAGATTATATCTTAAAAGCTCTCATCACAAGAAAATAAAAAATGTGTAACTTTGTGGTTATGTATGTAGACTAGACATTGTGGTGATCATTTTGCAATATACAAATATCAAATCATTATACTGTATACCTGAAACAAGTATATATCAATTATATCTCAATTTTTAAAAATGCATTTGCCACTCACGGTTTCACATAAATTTCCTTTTTTCCTCCTCCTCCCCAGAGCTCTTCTCCTAGAGAGATAGCCTCATACACATCCCTGAGATGCTCCTAGAAATGGGTAGTCACCAACAGTGACATTCTACACACAGACTTGCAGTAGTGAATTGAAAATTAATAAAATTTGGTATTCCCATCTCCCCCACACCCAAACATAACTAGTAACTGGCTTTTAAACCAATATTCAGACATAAAACACTTGGAGTAACCTGGAACTTCCTGACAACTGTGTAAGTCATGATCCTTCCAGAAGGCACAGTAGGAAAAAAAAAAAAAAAAACAAGGCAGCAAACTAGCCACAATCATAGATTTTTCAAATCCCTGAAAATTGATATCCAGCCTTTAGGCTGAGAAATACTGCAGAAAAGAAGCCATTCTTGTAATATTCTTTGCATAAAGAGTCCAGTTCATCTGCAAGTGATAACAGGAAGCATTTCGGTCTAATTTTCTCAATCATTGGAGATAGTTCCAAGTCCCTCCTTTTATGAAAGTTTCTCCTTGATATTTGTCTGATGAGAATGTAAGCAATAGGCTAATTAATGTAGGAACCTCAAGGAGATCTCAAGGGGCAGAAATATCTGAAATGTCTGAGGCTCCTGCTGGCCGCCCTGCCTGGTAAGGAGCCGAGAGTCCTGTTAGTGACAAGCATCAGTAGACATTCCCCACTTTGAATCATTTTCATTCAGGCAGAGGGAGAGGACCTTTCTGAAGGGCAGACCACTGATTCCCTGTAATTTAAAGGAGAGAGCCACATTATGCAGCCCTCTCATTTGAATTATGTAAGACTCAGAGATAAGCATTTCCTCTCTGTGATAAGAGCAGCGGCCTATAATAGCCACGGAACTATTTTCATGAAAGAGTCTCATTTGCACGCTTAGCAGCTGCTAGGAAAGACATGAGCAGCCGGCCGAGGTCTAAAGTGAGCCTGACTCCCAAGCTTAAAGCAAAGACTTGGAGGCACAGCTACAGGGGAAGCCGGCCACTGATTAGACGCCAGCGTTAGTTATGCTGCTACTCTTCAGTGTCAGACCATTAGTTCCAGGATCCTGCTGAGACCCAAATGAAGCTAGAATGGGAACATTCTTAAGAATGCAGTCTGAGAGAAAGACTCACAAATGTCAGTTGTTTGGGGTGACAACTTTTTCCTACTTGAAAAACAGAGCAGCCAGTGGGAAGGAAATTATTTTGTAATGGTACCAGATATGGGTAGACTTCTGACTTGGAAGCAGAGCAGCTCTCTCATTTGTGCATCCAGCCATGACCTCAGCAGGATTGCTATGGATGTAGGGTTATGGGATCCCTAGGGAGCCTGAGAGTATGGCGGGGAAGGGAGGCAGTACACCCAGCTTCACTGCCCCATCATGACTGGGAGGTCAAATGATCAGATGTTCCCTTTTCTTCCTTTTTGCATTCTTCCCTCTTTGCAGGGATTTGAAAAATCTATAGGAAAAGGACAAAATAGATCTGCCAAATTAAAAAGAGCAAATGTGGGTATTCAAATCATGAGGAGACTTCTAAAATATAGGAAGGCACTCATTAGAGACTGGCCCACAGGAAATAAATCTGAAATGGACTGGGAGCAAAGGGAATCTGAGGGTGACTAGGAACGAAGTCCATGAACTGCATGGACAGGAGAGATCTTGGCAATCACATAGGGCAGGGAAGGCCAAAGGCTTTGTGATTCATGGGTTCATCAGACTACTCTTTACACACAAGATACGGGAAGATAATATGAGACAGCAACCAACAAAAAGGTGATTAAATAGAAATATCTAAAATCCCTAAGACACATCAACGAAAAAAGGTTTTGGATTGCAAATTAAGTAGTTGTCTATTATTCTGAATGATCATTCAAAACCAATAGCTAAGCACTTCATGCTTTTACAAAGTGCCACAACATGCATTATCGTATTTGATGCTCAGAACAAAGATGTGTGTGAGAAGATAGTTAGGATGGTTATTTTTATGTGTCCACTTGACTGAACCACAGGGTTCCCAGATGTTTGGTCAGACATTATTCTGGATGTTTCTTTCCATTTCAGGTTATTTTTTTAGATGCCACTGACATTTAAATGGATAGATTGACATTTAATAAGGAGATTACTCTCCCTTATTAATGTGGGCTTTAGAGTTTCTCAGATTTTCCTTTTTTGGTTTTTTGTTTTGTTTTGTTTTGTTTTTGTTTGTTTTTTGATGACTGAGTTTTGAAATACAATCAGGGATTTTGTAGGATGTCCCCTATGGGACATATCCCCTATATGATACATACAATATCCCCTATATGATATTTTCTCATGATTAGGACTGGGAGGTTATGGATTCGGGAGAGGAAGTAAAGTGCCATTTTCAATACATCACATCAAGGGTATATATTCTCAACATGATTTATGACTGTTGATGTTAACCCTCACCTGGCTGAGGTGCTTTGTGTCAGGTTTCTGCATTGTAAAATTACTCTTTTTTTCTCTTTCCATACTGTACTCTGTAGAAGGAACTCATTTATGCATAGCCCACATTTAAGGATTGGGGAATTATGCTCCTAGAGGCTGGAATAGCTACATAATTTACTTGAAATTCTGCATAGGAGAATGATTTCTTCCCCCAATTTATTAATGCATTCAATGTAATTTGGGCCCATGGACATATAGATATAAACACAGATATATGCATACTTTGGGTTATAATCCAGTATTGCTTTATTTTGTTACAAAAATTTTTCCAGCTTTGGCCATTAGGAACTTTTTCAGTTCACTTCTATGTCCCTTTGACATACCCCGCCAGTGAGTTATCTTTTCGTTTTGTTTTTTGTTTGTGTATTTCCTTACTTTCTGGAACAAGATGGCCCAGGTTCATCTTATATATTTACTGTCCCAGTCCTAGAATCAGCCATTTCTCTCTCCAAGGAGTCCTGGCACTTCTTATTAGAGAATGATATTAGAAACCATGATCTGGAGGCACCTGGGTGGCTCAGTCAATTAAGTGTCTGCCTTCAGGTCAGATCATGATCTCAGGGTCCTGGGATTAAGCTCAGCATTTGGCTCCCTGCTCAGTGCGGAGCCTGCTTCTCCCTCTCCTCCTGTTCCCTTCCCCTGTCCCCCCCTCATGCTCTCTCTCTTTCTCGTCCTCCCCTCAAATAAATACATAAAATCTGAAAAAAAAAAATCAGAGAGAAACCAAGATCTTGGTACTAGGTTTGCTCATAGTTACTGTGGTGTCATTACTTCTAGAACTTCTCAGTGGGCAAAGAAATACATGTGTGCATACTACTATCTATACACTTTTCTATATGTAGCCACTTATATCTACATTAAGTCAAACATTAGTTCTCACTGATGTCTTCAATTCTAGTCTACATGGATTATTCTTTTTTTAATAATAAATTTATTTTTTATTGGTGTTCAATTTGCCAACATACAGAATAACACCCAGTGCTCATCCCATCAAGTGCCCCCTTCAGTGCCCACCAACCATTCCCACCCCCTACCCCCCTCCCCTTCCACTACCCCTAGTTCATTTCCCAGAGTTAGGAGTCTTACATGCTCCGTCTCCCTTTCTGATATTTCCTACCCATTTCTTCTCCCTTCCCCTCTATTCCCTTTCACTATTATTTATACTTACATGGATTATTCTTTTAAATTTTTAAATTGAGGCATAATGGACATTTAACATTATCATAATTTCATGTGTACAACATAATGATTAAATATTTGTGTACGTTGTGAACTGATCACAATAAATCTGGTAAACATCTATTACCATACATAGTTGTATTTTTTTTCTCCTGTGGTGAGAACTTTTAAGATCTACTCTCTTAGCAACTTTCAAACATACTATACAGTATTGTTAACTACAACCACCATGCTGTATGTCACATCCAAGGAGTTATTTGTTTTTTAATTCTTTCTTTATGTATTTATCTTAGGAAGAAGGCAGAGAGAGAGGGGAGAGAGAATCTTAAGTGGGCTCCATGTCCAGCACAGAGCCCTACATGGCGCTCGATCTCATGACTCTGAGAGACCTAAGCTGAATTCAATAGTCAGACACTCAACTGACTGAGCCACCCAGGCACATCATGGATTTATTTATTTTATAACTAGAAGTCCATACCTTTTGACCACCCCACATGGACCATTCTAAGTTCCTGCCCTTGCTTATCTGTAAATTTCCACTCTAACAGTGAGAAATCTTGATCCCACTAGCCACCATCCATTTACTTAATTGTTCAATTCCAGTATAGTTGTATAGCAGTATACAACTCCCCCTTGTGGAAAATAACTTTATCAACTACATTATATCTCTTCTTTGCAGTTCCTTTGTCTTTAATCGACAGATTTCCATTAATTTCCAGAGTTATTTAGGTCAATATCTTTTCCTTCATCCCTTTCATTGGACTGTTTTGTATATTTCTAATGCAATTATATTCTTTTATTACTAGAATCCACTGATTTCCTAAACTAGTTTTTAACTGATGTGCATTAAGCTTCATTTTGTGCTATAAATTTTTATGGATTTTGACATATGCATAATGTTACATCCAAAATTCCAGAATCATACCGAATATTTCAGTTCCCATAAATGCCCTATACTTCACTTCCCCCACTTCCCTCTGGCAATCATGAATCTTTTTACAATCTCTATCATTTTGCCTTTTCCCATGTTTCAAACAGTTGGAATCATACAGTTTGTAGTCTTTTCAGACTGGCGTCTTTCACTTATCAATATTCAATTAAGATTTCCCCATATTTTTTTGTCACTTGATAGATCATTTCTTATCATGGAATAATATTGCATTTTAGAAATGTTCCACAGTATATTTCTCCATTCAACTGTTGTTGTTTTTTTTTTTTTTTAAGATTTCATTTATTTATTTGAGAAAGACAGAGATAGTGAGAAAAAGCATGTGCAGGGTGGAGGGGCAGAGGGAGAGGGAGAAGCAGGCACCACACTGAGCAGGGAACCCAACATGGGACTTGACCCTAGGACCCCAGGATCATGACCTGAGCTGAAGGCAGATACTTAACAACTGAGCCACCCAGGAACCCCTCTCCACTCAAATGCTGAAGGACCTCTTGGTTCCTTTCAGTTTTTGGATATTGTAAATAAAGATGCCATAAATATTTGCATGCAGTTTTCAACTCAATTGCATAAATACCTAGGAGCATGACTGCTAGATCATATAGTAAAACTATGTTTAGCTTTGTAAGAAGCTGCAAAACTACCTTCCAAAGTGAATGCACCATTTTACATTCCCACCAGCAATGAATAAGAGTTCTTGTTGTTCTACACCCTCATCAGCATTTGGTATTTTTGGTTTTCTGGATTCTAATAATTCTAACAGTTGTGTGGTGGCATCTCATTGTTTTAATCCATACTTCCCTAATAAAAAATTATGTTGAGCAGTGGAATTCTTTATATACTTTGGATACAAGTCCATTCTCAGATAAATATTTTGTAAACATTTTCTCCCAGTTTGTGACTTGCCTCTTCCTTCTCTCCCAGTTTGTGACTTGCCTCTTCCTTCTCTTAACAATGTCTCAGAACAAAGGTTGCCTTTTAACAAAAGCTAACATTTGTTTCTTTCATGTATCATGCTTTTGATATCATATGTAAAAAATTATTACCAAGCCCAGTGTCGCTCATATTTTCTTGTGAAAGGTATAAGGTCTATATATCTAGATTTATTTATTTATTTATTGGGCACATGGTTGTCTAATTTTTCTAGCATCATTTCTCAAAAAAGTCCTTCCTTTCTCTGTTGAATTGACTTTACTCCTTTTTTTAAATTTTTTTAACAATATTTATTATTTATGATAGAGAGAGAGAGAGAGACGCAGAGACACAGGAGGAGGGAGAAGCAGGCTCCATGCCAGGAGCCTGACGCGGGACTCAATCCTGGGACTCCAGGATCACGCCCTGGGGCCAAAGGCAGGCGCTAAACC
This sequence comes from Canis aureus, assembly GCF_053574225.1. NCBI lineage: Eukaryota > Metazoa > Chordata > Mammalia > Carnivora > Canidae > Canis > Canis aureus. Next base: position 43,330,164 of record NC_135630.1, read on the forward strand.
ACTGAGCCACCCAGGGATCCCCTGCCTTTACTCCTTTATCAAACATCAGTTGACTATATTTGTATGGGTCTCCTCAGGGCTTTCTGTTCTTTTTCCACTGATCTATATGTCTAGTCTTCCTCTAATACTATGCTTTCTTGATTAATGTAGCTTTATAGTGAATCTTGAAGTCAAATACTGTCAGTCTTTCAATTTTGATCATTAGTGTTATGTCAGCTATTTGGGGTCTTTTACCTTTCCATATAAACTTAGATTCAGTTTGTCAATATTCACAAAATATCTTTCTGGGATTTTGACTGAAATTGTATTGAATCTGTAGATAAATTTGGGAAGAATCTGCATCTTAATAATGAATCTTCCCGTCCACAAGCACAGAATACTTATTTAGATCTTTGGGGATTTTTATTGGAGTTTTGTTTTCTGCATGTTTTGAATATATTTTGTCATGATTTATACCTATTTCCTTTTTTGACATGAATGCAAATTGCATTGTGTTTTTAATTTGAAATTCCAATTGTTCATTGCTGACATATTAGGAAAGCCAAATGACCTTTGTATGTTAACTGTGTATTTTCTCACTCTTGATGTAATTGTTTACTAGTTCCTGGAGATTTTGTTGACTCTTTGGGATTTCCTACATGGACAATCATGCCAACCGTGAGCCGAGTGGTTTGATTTCCTTCTTCTCAATCTTTATACCTTTTATTTTTTTCTCTTGTCTTAATTCACCAACTATGGCTTCCTGTATGATGCTGAATAGGAGTGGTGAGAAGGGACATTGTTTTCTTGTTCCCAATTTTAGGGAGAAATCATCCAGTTTCTCCCCATTAAATATGATGTTAGCTGAGATTTTAATCAAGTTGAGAAAGTTCCTCTGTACTCCTAGTTTGCTATGAGTTTTTATGATGAATACATGGTGGATTTTGTGAAATACTTCTTCTGCATCAATTGCTATGATCATATTTTTTCTTTTTAGTCTGTTGATATAGTAGATTACAATAATTGATGTTCAGTTTCAAGTATTGAGCTAGTCTTGCACACCTAGAATAAATTTCACTTGGTTGCAGTGTATAACTTTTTATACATTGCTGAATTTGAGATTCTGTAGCTTTTTAAGACACACCCAGGAAATTACTAGTTTCATTCTTTTTGGAATTAAAAATGGTCACCTTGGTATCATTTTTAAAGCTTTTTCTTTAGTGCAATATTCAATTTTCTGTTTTTCATTTTGTTAAGAACTTCTTGCCTCCCTAATTGCCTTGCCCCCATCTCCAGACTTAGAAACCACCGGTACAGAGGGGAGACTTCTTAAGAAGTTTGCTATTCTTTCCCATCACCTCCTTCCTTACTCATTACCAAAGATTTTGGGCCACTCCTGTGTGGGCCTGGGCTTGAGGGAAAAGGAAGAAAGCCCAGTCCCAGATGGTTCGCACAGTAGTGATGAGCCTTGAGCCTTCCAGAAGTATCACATTGCAAAAGTGCCAAATCTCTCAAAAGACATTCAGAGAACCAGTTCCATACTGGGGGCTTGGGGGCCTCCCACTTGCAGTGCCTCTGCCATGAGTGATTATTCTTCTGTCCATCCACTTCTGATGATTCCCTCAGCTCTCTATAGTTCTTCCTTTTATAGGGGATTACCTCACCTCCCCAGATGGTCCCCTTGAGTCTTGAGTAGAAACCTTTATTAAAAAAAAAAAAAAATGGTGCCTGTATCCCTTTCCAAAAATCCACAATAGGCCCACAGGAAGCATATATGTACACATCCTTGCCCCATCAGACTGCAGAGTGTTTCCAAGGTCATCTTGACATTCACTCTATAGAATTCAACTGTAAGCTTTAAGGGTATAAGTCAGATGCCTGTTTTTGTATCCTCAATTCCAAGGGAGTTATAGCAATCTCTCTAATCCATTTTCTCAAATTTGGCGTAAGGGGAGGAATTCACCCCTGCCCCATCTCATCTTTTCCCCAGTCAAAATGCGGACAACATATGGGACATGCTGACTGCTTCTTTCCCCTGACATCCTAGCTCTCTTTGTGTAGCCTGGAGGCAAGTGATGGCCCCATGGAGGCATATTCTTTTTTCAATAACCTTAGTCATGAGGGTACCTCTATTCCCCAACCTGCTTCTCTCCAAACCTTAGAAGTAGGCCAAGAAAAAGGTGATGAGAAGCCAGAAAGGACACCATGGACTGGAATTAGATTTCCCCTAAAGGAAGTAAATATTCCTATCATCAGTCTTTCTTGAAAGAAGTCAATACAATGGGGATAAAATGAAAACCCCTGGAGTGAGACTGAGACTCAACAAAGGGAAATCTTCTGCTCTCTGGTCCTTAGGGCTATTGGGACCAGAGCTTTAAGGTACAGACACCATAGAACATTCCCACTGAATGGGGCAGCTGGCGCCTGACATGGGAGGCAGGCTAGCAGGCAGGCCAAGGAAGGTGTGAAAGGTAGTGTCTGTTTATGGACCCTCTGAGAGTGCTCTCATAAGAGCTCCCAGTTATTACTGAGGTATGTGACCCTTCTAGGTTACCTAAACCTTTAACTTATTATTATTAAAAGTAGGCTGCCTTGGCTGTGCTGTGAAGAATCCAGAGAAAGTTCTGTCCCTTGCTTCGAAAATGGTGGTAACAGGGAAAGCAATAGCCTCTCCCTGCCCACTGCCCCCTCTCTGAAACAAGTTGGTGGTGATAGCAGAAGCCGAGCCGCACAATGAGGAGGCTAGAATGGAAAGCAAAAGCCAGCAGTGACCTATTCCAAAGGTCCCATGAGACAGCACCAGCAAGGATTTTTGGTAATAGCCTGGGAAGGCACAGGCTGGAAGCCAGTCTCTGAGTATGAGTAGAAACATAGCCTTGTTGATAAGCAAGGGTAGGGAGCCTCAGAACTGATCAGTTATGGCACAAAGTGGTCAAGAACTTTAAGTCAGAGACCAAAACTATGTGGACTATGTTAGGCTTGTGATTTCCTCAGTGAAATTGCCATTGTCTTTTGCCCATCTTTTCTATGATGATTGGCAGTAAACTCAAAAAAAAAAAAAAAAAGTTTCTGAGTCTGTCTTTGAGGCAGCAGTAAAAGGTAGAGGGAAAGTGAAGGAGACAGATATCTCTGCTAACCAGTTTTATAGGGAAAAGAATTCCAAAGCAAAGGAGAAGGGATGCCTTCACCACTGAAGAGAGGAAAGTGGCTATCTTCAGACAGAAAAGGAGCGTAGGAAGAAGGGGCTGGACCTGAGAGAGTCCCTATCTTCTTCAAAAAGAATTTGAAAATGGCACCCCCATTCTCCCACAGAAAATCTGTGTTTTGTGATCTAGCACTGTAGAATTCATCACCCACTTCTGAAGCTCATTAGCTGTGTGTCTTTGGGCAATTTGTCTCAGAGCCTCAGTTTCCTTACCTTTAAAATGCAGCTAACGCCTACCATTGAATTATTATAGAAATTAACCGAGGTAAAACATATAAAACACTTGAAACAGAGCAAAAATTAGTGTGGTATTTTTAAAATCTTATTTTATTCAATATGCTCTGGAGATAAGACTTATTGCCACACATGAGTGGATGCTCTTAAAGGAGATCCTGAGTTCTCAAGAAAGAGTTCACCTTAAAAAGTTTGGCACTTGAAGTCTTCATCAGTTTTCCAGAAACAAACAAACAAACAAACAAAAAACACACCAAAATCCTTTATTTGAAAGGTTTGTTTAAATGACCACAAACTTGGGATGCCTTGGTGGCTCAGTGGTTGAGTGTCTGCCTTGGGCTCAGGACATGATCCTTGAGTCCTGGGATGAGTCCCGCATCAGGCTCCTCCAGGGGAGTCTGCTTCTCCCTCTGCCTGTCTCTTGTGAAAATAAAATCTTTAAAAAATAAAAAAATAAATGACCACAAACTCTTTTATAGCATTCACATCAAGTGTTAGGGTAAGGGCACCTGGGTAGCTCAGTTAGTTAAGCATCAGACTTCAGCTCAGTTCATGATCTCAGGGCCCTGGGATCAAGCCCCGCTCTGCATCAGGGTCCCAGCTGGTGCTTCTCCCTCTCTCTCTGCCTCTCCCACTGCTTGTGTGCTCTCTCAAATAAATTAATAAAATCTCTGAGAGAGTTAGGGTCTATGTCTCTCTATCCTTGTGTCTTTGCAGGCTTATAATTGCTTCAACAAATGGAGTATGATGCTCTCAGACTTCTCAGGCTGGATCGTTAAAGGCCACGCAACTTATACCTGCTTGTAAGATGGAAGGTAGAAGGTGGCCATCATGCAAGAAATCCAACTTTCCTGAAACCAGCATTCTGGAGAAGTTACGTGTAGGTCTTCAATCAACAGCTGTGGCTGGAGGAACATTAAAGGCTCTTTGGGACATCCAGCCCAGGTAAGCCTTCAGATGACAGCAGCCCCAGCCACCCTCTGACTACGACCATATGAAAGATCCCCACCGAGAACTTCTAAGTCAGTAATACCTTAAATTTCTGATGTATGATTTGGTGAGCAAAACAAATGATGGCCAGTTTAGATAACTAATGTTTGAGGTAATGTTTAGACAGGAATAGCAACAAGAGCACTTGTATAGAATCCCCATCAGCCTATGATGGACAGACTCGATGTGACAGTCTCTCATCAGACCATAATGAAAATTCACCTACAAGATTAAGAACCCCATAAATACAGTGCTTTCAGAATCTTCCCATATTTCTCCAATGCCTAATTGGTCAATGGATTCAGAACTTTAAAAATAAAATAAACCGGTGGGCGGGAGGATGGGGTGGCTGGGTGATGGGCACTGAAGGGGGCACTTGATGGGATGAGCACTGGGTGTTATGCCATATGTTGGCAAATTGAACTCCAATAAAAATATACAAAGTAAAATAAACCTCTTTCTCATGCCCATTTCTGTCACCTGCTTGATCATTTTGATGCTGATGAACGATAATTCTGTGTTTCTTATGTTCCTCCATATGCGATGAGTGTCTCTCATCCTTCAAACCAGGACAGAGCACCTGTGTCCACTTGCAGGTGGAACTGTAGTCAGCAGGAGATGTGCAGACTGGCAGCCACAGCCCTCCCATCATCAGCAGGGCAGCTCCTCTGTCAGCATCCGTCTGCGTGGAAAATAGACCATTGTTAGTGGAATTTGTGAGCTACCAATTTGTCAATAGCAATGCCTTTGAAGGGAGGAGGGTGAAGGTAGAGAGAAGAAATACAAATCCTATTTTTTAATCCTCTGGGGTTTAATGTCTGTTTCACTGCTGTTAAGATTCTTGAGAGATAGAGCGTGCCTGAGAAAAATACTATGGCAAAAGGAGAACAGTACAAATTGGTTTCCATAGCAACTTCCCAGATAAGAGTAATGGCTGTACCCAGTCTGGAGGGAAAATTGGTAAGACTAAAATATGCTCAAAATAAACACTTTCATGACTTTATTTTTTCCTTAAGTATTTAATTTTATGTGACTTGCTTGATGCACATATTAGAACCCTGACCATGGGGGAATATTTCACCATGTTCCCCCATTTCTGGGGAACTCATAAAATGCAGAACTATACTCTGATGCATAATGATCTATTGTACCCTGTTAAAACAACAATGCGTAACATTTATAATATAAGCAAATTTCAGAGCCCCCAGCCCCAAGACCTAAAGTGACTTAACAAAATCATTCTTGATTGAATATTTGACAGTTTAGTTTGTGCTCTGTTTACTTACCTGGAAATGGGTTCATTGATGTCCTCCTATCTCACAGGTCTATTGTGAAGACTAATTGAGACAAAGTATATAAATATTTTTGTGCAAATCTAAAATACAGAAGTAGTATTAACAATAGCAACAACATGAATAGTAGTCAGAGTGGAGGCATTATTAATATTGGCAGAACTCAAACACAAGTCACAGAGTATACCACCAACCCTGGTTTTTTTTCCTACCATCCTCCATTATTGAAGTCAGATCCTCTCAACAAAAATTTAATGGTACATGGGGTGCCTGGGTGGTGTAGTCAGTTAAGTGACCGACTCTCGGTCTTGGCTTAGGTCATGATATCAGAGTCATAAGATCGAGCCCCTCCTCAGACATAACACTCAGCATGCAATCTGCTTAAGACTCTCTCTCCGTCTGCTCCTGTGCTTCTCTCTCTCTCTCTCTCTCTCTTTTTCTCTCTCCCTCTCTCTCTCTCAGTAAAATAAATGAATGTATCTTTTTAAAAAATTTAATGGCACAGAATCTATCCAACCAAAGCCTGAGTCCCATCCCAGCCAGATCCAGTCAGGGCTTAGATAACGTGATAAAAGAAGAGTCAAAGTTTGGTGAGGTACTAACCACATCTCCTGCCATATATTGCTTCTCAGAGTTGGCCTATTGTTAGCAGTGCTTGTCTCTACTCAGAGGACATTTTAAACACCACAGCTAATATGACCCAAGGAATGCTAAATGGATTAGGGGAAAGAAGAGAGAAAAGGTGAATTCCAATGAGGAAGAACAAGAAGTTAAGAAAAAAATACTTTCAGCCCACACTAAAGACCTAAACTTGATATTTAAAAATAATTTTAAAATACACAAATATGTATCATATATCATATTAACATATATATCATAAATATATATATATATATATATTTTAGGTTTTTGTACTAAAATCAATACAACACTGGACTTTAACATAATCACCACTGAGGGGGCTGTGATTTGAGGCTTAAACCTGTTAGGGCTGTTATTTTTCTAACTGACTTCAGAATTAGAACTTAAGTTCTATTACTTTAAAATTTAAAACTGTTAATGACCAAAACTGTGTTATCTCTCCTATTCCACATATCATTCACCAAATGTGGCTATGAACTACCTTCAGTTGTTGCCAGAATTCACACTCACTCTCAAAAGGTAAGTCACCAACAGTGAAGATAAGTTAAAGCATGTGCTCTGAATACAATTAATTCCTACGGGAGCTTGAAACTGCCCTGGGAAATAAAGATTCTATGGGAATAAATCCAAGATGATTACTTTAGACAAAATTCTGGCTGTGAATACACCAGTATATTTGCTTTCCCTTTTAAATTGAGGTATAGTTGACATACTATGTTATATTAGTTTCAGGTGTACTATATAGTGATTCAACAGTTCTCTAGAGTACCCAGTGCTCACCATCATAAGCATAGTCACTATCTGTCATCATACGATGTTAATACAATATTATTGATTATATTTCCTGTGATGTGCTTTTTATCTCTGTGACTGTTTTATAAGTGGAGGTTCAAACCTCTCAATCCCAAGATTAATTATGCTACTTTGTAGTTAGAACTTGACTCATTCATTTACTCATCAATTTGTTCATTTAACAAATACTAATCTTCACCCCTAGTATATAGGTACTAGAACATGAAGCTGAATGTAGGACAGTCTTATCTATATACTGATGATTTCCATACTTGTATTTCCATCCCCAACCTCTTCTATATTTTAGGCCCATAGTTCTATCTGCCTTCTGGAACTTCCCCCTTCATGTTCCATAGATACTTCAGACTTTATGTATCAAATTTTATATCTGGCTACCATCAACGAGGAGACAGAAAAGCTTTTTTGTTTGTTTGTTTGTTTATTTGTTTTTTCTAATTAATCTCTGGAGCACCAACCTGTTCTTACCTGTAGGAAGTCCAGACACTCCTTCCTAAAACATTACTATAATTCCTTGAGATCCTGGAGCCTTTTTCAAACCCAGCCTTTTTCACTCAATGTGACTTCCAGTGCCAAACATGGAGATAGTTTTACATTTCCATTTGCCCACCACCATCTTGAATATGGACAGACTGAACTCTGGTCCCAAGATCAATGGTGATTTGCCCTGATGATGCTTTTGAGCACAGCCATGTTCTATACACAAAGGGATACTCTCAACTTAGGTTAGGGTTGCAGCTTGCTCTGCTGTATCCTCCCATGTTCAACAAGTTTTTGAAGTATGACACCACCCCAGCATGTCGTACCAGTGTCTACTGGCCTCAGCCACACACCAGTTCCCTCACATGCAAACCCTTAAGCAGCCCAGACTCCCCTTCTCCTGTGGTATTTCTCTCCACTGTGCTGGCACTATGTCTTTTATCCCTCTTTTCTTTGTATTACAAGAGCATCTTAAGAGTGCTAGTTTGTCAGTACCCTGACCTACACATTTCATCACTGCCCTCATAGCTAAGGATGTTGAGTATCTGCTATGCAGCAGACACAGTTAGCCATAGTTAATCATAGTAATGAAAGGAATCAAATCACTATCATCAAGAAACCTGGCATTTGGAGGATATAACTGATAACTGAAACAAGAAATAAACAGGCTAGGTGCTTCAGCAAATAAGGTGCTGTGAGAACCAGAGGAGGATGTCAACTATGTCAGAATCTTCCAGAGGCCAGATGCTATATTGCTCTCCTTTTGGCTCAAACCCTTAGGCCTATGATCTTTGAACAAGACAGTTTTAGGAAAATGATCTGATACATTAGAGTCATTTTTCCAAACCAGCAAACTTATAGGGATTCCCTTAGCATATTGGAGGGGAAAGGCAGTGGCTATGACCTTGTTTTCCCCTTTCCTGAAGACTTCAATGTTCCTATCTTTAGTTCCTTTCTTTCCCCTGTGAAATAATTTAATCCTGTATGCACAAAAATGGCTTGTCAAAAATATAGCACGTGTAGGGCTGATAGCTCCTGTGAGGGATTACACCTGAGCAAAGGAGCTAACGGTTGTACACAGCGAGTGGGTTGAAATGTCTGTAGCCATAAGCTGTCTCCGAATCAGCAAATTCTGAAGTATCAGCTGTCAGGCAGTAGAATTCTGGTTAATTGGGTGAGCATAAACATCTGCAAAATGAATCTGATTCAAATAGACTCTAAAGTTGATACCATTTTAGAAAGGAAAGCATTAACTTCATTCATTTTGCTATCCATATACTGAGGTCGCTTCTTCAGTCACATTCAGAATTTTAGAACACACGTAGCTTACGCTTAATACACATGCACAAATACCCACTGATCTCTCTCACACCACCTTTGGAGAGGCCAGAAGACCCTTCCCAAGGTTTTCAGGAGCATTGAGACTACAGCCTCCATCCACCCAAGCACAAGGAAAGAAGCTCTGTACAAAACTACCACGTCCTAGGCACCTGCTGTGGTTTGGGAGATGTTGAAGTGATAAGAAAGCTTAAAGAAAAGAGAAGATGGGTGGATGGAGGGGGAGTAAAATCAAGCCTATGCTATAATCACACAAGGTGAGCAGCTAATTGTGGAATGTCACAAAAAGTGCATTTGACCTGAAACACTACCCAACAACCGGATTGCTGAAGAGCGCACATGTGGAAATCACTCCATTTGGATCAAGAAATGAAGACACTTGTCTACGAAACTTCCAGCACAAGGTAACATAACTCATTTGTACACACTCTTGCATTGTCTTTATTTGGAATTTCAAATTAGCCAGTCATCTAGCAGGACCTTGAAGAATCAATGAAACATGCAGGTAAGCTTTCACAACAGGTAAGAACTAGAACATGGTGGACACAGAGGGAGGCAAGCCTAAGTAGGCCAACTCTATTTAGTCATTTATTCATGCCACAAACATGTATTGGCTTCTTACCATGTATAAGACACTATGTATGGAAATATGAAGATGAACAAAGCCCCACATTAGTGTGTGTGGGAACAGACACGTGTGTGACTATAAAGCAGAGGAAGTGAATCAACTAACAACCTGTTGTATGACAATATGAAAAGTGCCCTAACATAGGAATATGCCAAGAGCAAAGGCATCAAAGATGAAGAAACAATTGATTCAGTTGTGAGAAGGGGAAATAGGCACAGGTCTGAGAATGTTATTAAGAGAAAAAAGTGACTTAAGAGTTGACAAGATAAAAGCAGTGGACAAAGAGGACCAAACTCAGTTCTCAATCAAAGGAAGGTCCTTTCATGTGAATACTCAGCACCCTTTCCACAAAAGAGAACATCCTTTTTTCTCAACAGATTTCCAGTCAGAAACATATTTGCTAGCCCCACCCACCTTCATGTTCACAACTCCACCTTTTAGCTGCAACAGATCAGAAAATCTCATTCTGACTGAGGATGGAGACAAGGCAGTGGCCAACAAAGCTGCACAGCCATCAGCTCAGGAGCAGTTTCGTGGCTGGAAAAGCCTGTGGGGTCCTATGCCCTGTGAACTCCATGCTATTGGTGGTTTCCAGGTTCTGGGTCCCTCTGTTCACTCTTACCCCTAGGCTTCTACAGACTGCCCCCCAAATTTACTATTTACACAGACTTTGGACAGCTATGTAGTTATGCACTCTGACTTTGGTTACATAACTGTCTCCTGACTAACCTCCACCTAGAACCAAGCCCCCTTCCCCTTCCAGCATCCCAATAATTCCCTCTGTTAGTTGCTAACTACAGCTATGCTTGATAAAGATGGTTCTTTTAGGAGCATAGCAGGAGAGCTTTTATGCTGGATGCTTTCCATTGGTCCTTCCAGACTTACTCTCCACACTCTGCACCAGACTCTATGCCCTAGGGGCTGACCTGATAGACCACGTCAGTGGGCTCCTTTGTCTTCTGATTCCATTGGGTTTAATAAACTTGACAGAGAAGACAGGTGACCAGGGCCTTTCTTCAGGTTGCCGGAGTCCCTTGTCCAAAGATCACACTCCTGTAAAGCAAATGACTACAAATAGCTATCCTTTAGATTCTGGGAGTGGCTCCTATCTCCTGGTTCTTTTAGGCTTAAGGGTGGTACAGCTGTTGCTAGTTTCACATTTACCTTATTAATGTCCTTCAGCCCTGCCCACAATCCTACTTCATTTAAACTTTCCACACATCACCCAGCCTGAAGTGCTGGGTGTCTCCTGCTGGGGCCCCGCCTGACAGAGCTGTGTGTTCTATGGCAGAAACAGGGAAAGACCAACTCTCCCAGGATTCTTGGCCCAGGATTCAACAATTCCACAAATCCCTACTGAGAGCCTACTGAGGACCACACCAGAATGCGATGATGAACAAAACAGCAAAACATCTTGCATTCACGGGTTCTGCATCCAATGAAGGGAGACAGATGTGCTATAGAAATGGGGACAAAGGCGAAGGAGAATGGAACAGAGAGGCCAGGGGTTCTACCTGATATAACATGGCCAAGGAAGGACTGGTTGTCTTTGTGAAGGGTGTAACCATCAGGCTGCAGAGAAGAAAGAAAAAAATCCCAAATTCAAAATATGTGAAGAAATTCCCTGTGAGAAAAAATTTGGCTAACTGGTTGAAAGCAGCAAGCAAGGATTTAACATGTTATTATCTTTAGAGAGAACCAAAAGAATATCAAAATTGGCAACGTTAAACATTTTAACAAAAAAACTTTAAGTACTTTAAGAACTTCATTTACCTGACTTTGTATTCCATCCAAAACAGCACTTTGTCCTGAAAAGGTATGAGGAAAACAGGAAATTTTATCCCCATTAAAAAAAAAAGGCATGAAAAAATTAAGAAATTGTTATTTCAACAGATAATTCAGAGCAAAATGGGTTTTTCCCTTTTTTTTTTTTTCTTTTTCTGATAAACTCATTCCCTCCTCTCTATTTAAGGAGATAGAGTAGTTATGGGTTCATTGCTGCAAGGGTGGTAATGTGTCAGAAAGGAAGTATTTAGTGGATCTTATGGGATTTGGATGTAAACAAGATGTATAACTGGAGAAGCATTTTTAAGAACAGCCCCTCTCCTCAGAATGCCTCCACACTTGAAGCAAGTAGGATCCTGAGTGAAGAGGTCAGTGCCGTGAGGGGAACTGGATAGCTAGGCTCCTCTATGGAAACAAATAATATTCCACTGCACCTAATCATGCAGAAATAAGGACCCAGAATGGCCTATATTTCATTTTTCAAGAGCAGCCAGAAAACCAAATCTTGACTTGAAACCCCCTGATTTTCAAATTCTAGCAACAAATGAAAAGGTTTATGTATAACACTGGGCCAGCCAAGCAGTACTTCTATAGAAGGGCCTTTGTTTTCTGGCCAGATTTAACTTGTTGGCCATAAGTTTGCTACCTCCACTTCAGAAAGAGAGGAAATGCAAACAGCAACATGGAGATGTGAAAACCCTCCCTGGCCGCAATCCATCAGTGCAATCTGCTACAAACAAACTCTATGTGCAAGAGATGCGAGCCAGAAGAAAGCAGAAGAACACTTACAGGAAAAGGAGATAAAGTGTAGGACTGTAGAAAGACTCATCTCTTGAACTATATGGCAGGCACAGGGGCTCAGAATATACTGAGAAAGCCAAAGCAATCCTCTCACCTAAAATCTGGAGGAGTGTGGGCCTCCCACTGCACAGCAGACCAGATTTAAGCCAATTTGATTTGGAATACAAAGACAGGGTATTGGAAAGCACAGGAGGGTCAGTAAAATATCCTCCAAACTGAGAAGGCAGCTTAACACCGAAAAATGAAGCAAACCACTCCACACCATTTACAGCTTTATTCAAGATAACTTACTGACAGTGGGGGAATCGGGCAGACAAGGATCCAGCTGCCACGCAGCCATTCTCCATCTAGTTTGGACCATAACTCACAATGTCTACAGAGAGGCATGGTGGTGAAGTCAGAGAATAGTCAGTCACCTGAAGTAGAGCCTTCTGGTGCCAGTCATCTCTCCTGGTTATGTAAAGCGGGACCTTTAATGCACCACATTAAGGAAGAAGAGAACAAGCATTCCCGCATTCCATTTAGGGCATACATTAACCTTCATGGGACCTGGAACACATAGCCCCAAGGGAGATCATTGCATGATCTTCTGTGCACACACAGGATGGAGAGCCAGAGATGGAGTCACTGCTGTCAGCACTCGCACTCTTACACAGAACTGGCAACTAGATTACTTAAAGATGAAGACATTGTGCTCAGAGGGATGATTTGTCTGGACTCATAGGGTTAAAAGGTGGCAGAGATAGGAGGTGAGCACCAGTCTAGCTTCCTGGGAATTGGATGCTCTTTCAGTAGCTAGGAATCCCATAGTTAGCAAACTCATCAACTAAGAAAGACAAACATGATGAGGTGACAGAAGAGGAGGAGAAGGAAATAAAGGATGGGGAAGGAAAGACAGAGGGAGAAGAAAGGAAACAAATAAGGATAGGAAAAGAAGGGAAAGAAAAGAGACGAAAATAAATGAAAAACAGCAAGAAAAGGAAAAGGAAGAAAATCAATGAAAATGCAAAGGGGAAATGGAGAAGAAAGAAAAGTCAAAGAAAACAGAGAAAATGAGGGAAAGGAAATAAAAGAAGGAAGCAGGAAAGTTTAACAAAAAATGCAAGAATAAAAAGAAAGGAAAGAAAATTTGGGAAGAATGGCAATAAAATGGAGGCAATAATAGGGAAGTAAGAATAGGAAGTGAGAAAGAGGAAAGTGGCAGGAGTAGGGGGAAGGAAGGGAGAGAGGGAGGAAGAAAGGCTATTTTCAGATACACAGAAGAAAATTCAGTGATGACCACCATGTACGAACTCAACTCTGGATAGTTCTCCCCAACTCACGGTTCCTCTGGGCCCAAACCAAAGGGCAGGAGAACTGGACAGAACTCGGAGGAAGAGAGAACACAAGGAAGGACAAATGTCCTTGGCTTTCTGTGCCCGAGGACACTGTAAGGAATGGCCTTGTGCTGCCTGGGGCTGAAGGGAAATCCAACTAAGGAAGGATTGTTGTCATTTGAGCCAGGTTTAGCAACTCCATACAGTGAAATCTTTGTTATCCAAAGCATGAAAGAGTGAGGGAATTGACTGCATCCATTCATGTTTCTCCAGGTGGCCAAGGCTCTGGTTGCTTCCCTTCCCTCAAAGGGGGTGGGGGCGGGGGGCTGCATAGGGGCGTGTGCAGCTATGCTGGACAAGCTTTGACAGAAACACTCTTTACTCCCAAGCTGCGGTGGCTTCTAAAGAAAGTTTTAAGGTATCGCTCAGGATGTGAAAGATAAGCGCAGATCATTCCTGCCCTAGTATTGAGCACCCAGCCCACTTCTGCCTCTAGGATTTACATGAGAAGAAACAGAAAACACAGACTAAAAACACTTTCTGCCCCGTACTAGGCTCTTAGCAGGTAAGGTACTAGTGGACTTGGATGGAATGTTACTCTCTCTTCTACTTTTAAGGTCCTGGCGTTATCAAAGGATCGTAGCTGTAGTTTCTAGTTGTCTTTGGAAGGTTCTGCTTGATGGCTTTCTGACTCTGGGAAATGAAAATACCATCTATATCAACTGGAGGTAGAGCGAACACACCGTCCTCTGTTTTCAAAAGAAATGAAAGGGGGTGCATGAAGACTCCCATTTCTTAAGTACACCAAGGAGAGTTTTAATGACTTGGTCCTTACAGATAAATGAGCCTGTGGTATATCCCCCACAATACCTAAAACCTAGCACAGAACTTGCAGGGTACAGATGTCTGCTCAAAACTGAAGTGGTGTGGTGTACGGGAAAGAGCCCTGGACTGGGGTGTTTTCCCTCCAGTTGGACAATAACCAAAGGTGAATCATCAGGCAAGTTACAGAACAGCGTGTTGTAGATTAGTTCTACTAACTAAATCTAATTGATTTAGGTTAGGGGGTCTCAAACTGGCAGACCTGAAGCTGAATCTGACAAGCAGACATGGTATCTGTGGCCTGCACTATGTCCCCAGATTGTCCCTTGGTCTGCCTGGCCCATGAGTTGTGTGGGTGGCGTGTCCTGGGTTAGCCAGTCTGAAGTCCTTACCGTGGCAATTTGGCATCCATCCTCCCAAGTGAAAAACAGACTAGCATGGTGCCATGTTCCTTCCCACCTCGGTGACCTACTTGCCCAGGCTTCTTTGGGAGCTGCACTTCCTCTGCCCATCTCATAACTGTTGAGGTTTCTCGGGGTGCTTCTCATCCCAGTCTACACGACACAACCTGGGTGTTTGCTTCAACACCCAGTGCTTCCCTGGCTGAGCACCCAGGACTCTCCTGCCTACATTTCTACCTCTGGGCTGCTCCATTTTCCTCCTGCCTGTCTCTGCTTAGATGTTTCAAATCACCACGATCTTAACAAGTTTGACGTGTAACCCACATCTTCTGCCTCCTTCTCTACCGCACCACACCTAGCTGCTCTCAAGGACCTCTGCTCTTCCAGCCTCTGAAATTCGCTGTCCTTCCATTTGCTTGGTTTAACCTCTTCCACCTCTCTCTCTGCCTGGAGCCCACTTTCTCATCCTTCAGGTACCAGCTTACTTCCTCAGACAAACTCTCCCTGACCACAAGAGAGCTTCTCGGTGCTCTCATAGCAGCTATCCCATCGGGGCAGTCCTAATCTACTCACCTATGTACTATCAACCCCTAAAGACAGGCTCAGTGCCTTGTTGACTGCTGCTTCTCCTGTATTTAGCACTGCACTTGTCCAGTAAATAAGAAAATCAAATTAAAGACAGATGGTGCTCCTCTCTCCTAAAAATGTGTAATCAACCTCTCAGGATCCTTTTATTCATTTCTTTCTCCTAAGCTTAGCTCATAAATCAATGACCTGCCATGATGCATTCTTTTCTAGTTACTATCCAGTGATGTAATTTGTGCATCGAAGCAAAAACTGTTGTCTGTGTGGATTCTCCTGCGTTTAAGTCACTGTCTCTGTGATAGCAGAATGTTCACTACAAGAGAAATGTTTGCCTAGGAGGGGAGTAAAAGTTTACCATTTAATTCACAAGTGAGTTGATTTGATGGAATGGAATTCCACAGGAAATTAGACCTCCCTTGCTAGGAAGGTCTTTCTGTGCCTGGTTAACATGCACAACATGTTTCTGGTGTTCCTGAGAGTTGGTCCATTTGTGCACATTTGTGGAGGGTGGACCTCTCTCTATCTCTCTCATCTCCAGCTTCTGACACCTCAACTCTCTTTGCCACTTCAAATGGCACTGGCTTGGGGATCGTGTTTTGTGTGCATGGTGACATATTTGCAATTCACCCGCATCCTTAACTTGACCTTGGCAACAGGACTAGATGGTTGAGGTGAAGATTAATGAGACAATTATTTTTACAAGGAATATAAACAGCCTGACTTGGCTGTGTTAACAGCAGCCATGACATTTGTTGCTCCTTTAGCGTCAAGAGTTTGCTCCTTGAATTCTGAGCAGTGGAAAGTCAATGCAAAGTGTTCTTTGAGGTAATCACTTATAATGGAGAAAAGTAAATTAAGATATGGCCTGATATCATTACAAGAAACACTATTAACATTAAAGTCTCTTAAAAAATAGAAGGATAGAGGGGAAAACCTTAAAATGAGCACTAAGCACCCCTCCTTGCTAGCTCCGGTGCTCATACAAACCATTTAAAGACTCAGAACCTCAGCTTCCATATCTGAAAAATGGAAATAATTACTCATGAAAAGGGAAGGAAAAATTGGTACTAATGTAAGAACCAGCTGCAGCCACTTTTGCAAAATTAGTAATTCAAATCTGGGAAGACAGTACTTTATTTAGGAAAATACCTTAATAAGATTCTTTGAGAATAAAAGCCAGGACCCTCCAGAGCATGGTCTGAAAAACAAACAGTTAAAATAATCAAAGTGAGAGAAAATTTAAGCTCAGAGCAAAGGGGCAGAGAGCCATTGGAAGCGAGAGAAAGGAAATATGGAGTCTGTATAGGCAGCAAGAAGGCTCCTACAATATGGCAGCAGGTGAATATGAAATGCCCTGTGGTGAAAAGTGCTCAGTGGATTTGTGTGAACAAGAACATCTGAATGGAATTTGAAGTGGTTTTCTGCCTGTGGTGTAATTACCTTCCATTTTCCCCAAACTTGAATAAAGTCTGCAACACACCACAATCTGGAATAAGCAGTGAATTGTCAGGATGAAGAAAGGCTGCTGAAGGGATAGCAGGGAGGGAAGGCTTGGCGCTCTCACAGATCATGCAGCATCCTGAAGCAGACAGCAGCCGTGTATGGTGATCAGGGGCTATGAACCTCCCTCACAACGACCCCAGAAGAAGCTCATCATCTCTCCATCTCCAGCCTCAAGCTTGCCTCCCCTGGAAATTCATGGAACCATTGGGGTGGGCCTGCTGGCAACAGACAGAAGGGAGATCTGCGCCCTCTTATTTGGCTATTCTAGTTAGAAGGTGACCCCAAAAGGCTGGAGGACCCAGACGCTCTTGGGGTCATACCTGTCCTGAGCACCTCATAGAGATGCAGTGAGGACTATATGGGCATAATAGACATGAAAGTAGCTACACAGAAACAACGTTCATGAACTAAAACAGCCATTGCAAGGAAAATAATTGTTATAAGTAGTTTCAATAACATACAAAGCAGAACACTAATATGGTAACAACTGACTATTGGATTTTGGTATGTGACCCATTTCTTCCAAGCTATTGCAAAGCAACAAGATTCATAGCTCACTGGGGTTCCTTAGAAAGGACGAGAGTAAGTTCTTTCTTGCAGTTCTTCTAATATTCAGATAACCATACATGTAGCTCCCAAGCATATTTTATTAATAAAATAATAGTATTGTGAGAGCATGAGATGAGAAATGCTATGGATGGATTTACAGAGAGGAAGTACTGTTTATGGCCACTGAGCCCAGAGATTATAATGAAGAAAAAAAAAAAAAACTGACAGAAACCTAGCAAGCAAAGCATCTGTCAAATCTGAGTTCCAAGACCAGCCTTAGCACAAACTAATTGTAACCTTGAACAAACCACTTAGCCTCTCTGGGCTTCTTGTCCTCAGCTGTAAAAGCAATAAATATATCTGCTCTATCCTACCTACCTCTCAGCACTGTTAAAGGGATAGGATGAGACACTACATATGAAAACCCTTTAACAACTATGAAGCACTCTGAAAAAGAAGGCATTACTCGGAAGAAGTGGTTTTTATGAGTGCTTACTTCTTCATCTGTTTTCTAGGTGTTTTGGTGTTAGGTGAACTCTGCATTAGCCTGCTCATGTTGCATAAAATGTCTGATCTCTTTAAAAATACTCAGTGATAAATTATTCACCCGCCGTCCTCCAAGGGTTGGTTCTGCTTCCCTCCCTTGTGCTGGAGAACAGAAGGGCAGGGAACAGCCTGGAGGGAAAGTGATTCAGCTCAGGATCACCCTCTGATTGTTTTTATATGGGTAAGAACTGGAAGAGAATACAAAATACCAGAAAATAATAACTGCATGAGTTAGCATCATGAGATGGCAGGTCTCTGTTTTACATCCTCGGTGCTTCCTTTTTTATAGCTGTAATGTTCTTATGCAACAATAAAAACGAGGAAGAAAAAACTCTGATATGCACTTTGCAACATTTTGCAGTCACAGAGCATTTTCACATACAGCGATGGGATTCTGACTACTGTTCCGTGATATCAGGAGGGCACGGTCATTGACCCCATTTTACAGCTAATGAAACTGAGGCTTGGAGGGATAACACAGGTTGCAGAACCAATATATTCTTTCCTTTCTCAGGCTTTACTTCCCTGAAGAAAAGGAGACACTGCTTCAGGGAGGAACTAAAGGAGGTACAAACAAAGAGTTGTTCAGAGGACCATTCTAGAAAGAGGCTGTGACTCAAGATGAGACAAAAGCTCTGAAAATGTGGTGAAGATGGCCGGACACATGTAAGACAGTGTTGAGCTGGCCTGAGAAAAACTAGCAAGTCTTGTATTTTCATGAGTACAAACAGGGGAAGTAACCCTTCCTCTCCCTAGTCTCAATGCACGGGGATGTGGTAGGGATATTGGGAGCACTGAGCTTTCCCACCTTTTCTGGGGCTCATAAAATGTTTGTTGTAATTTGATGACTTGAAAATTGGTCAAGATATTATAGAAGAGAGAATTTTCCAAGAAGAGTTGCCTTGAGACCATATCAGTAAGCAGGGCCGTCAGGGCGGCAGGTCTGAACAGAAGCCAAGCACCTCATATCCAGGTTCATTTCAAATCCAAGACTCAGGAAACAGAAAGCCTGGAACATCCCCTGAAACATCAGACCCTGAGATAAGGTGGAGGTGCAAACTGGTAGGCCACAGACCAAACCCAACCCTTGGATATGCTCTCTGGAGTCCCCAGAGCTGTTATCACAGGTGCTGGTGTTATATTAATATGAATCAGTTGCTGACACTTTAATATTGTTGAATTTCACACAAAAATCTAGGTCTCCCACTTTTCTTGAAAGTATAGGATGTTCTGGTTTCCTAAACCCAGGATGCCAGCAGGGAGGCAATCTGCTGGAACATTCTCTGCCCCCACCCCCTGGATATCTCCAGCCAAGGGCATTCATGTACCTTATCTAGATGGCCCTGTAAGTCAGGACTCTACTCTAGTGCTCAAGCAAAGATTTGGAGGGTAAGCCCAGATAGGCATGAGGTAGCTCCAAGAACCCAGGCAGTCAAGAAACTGACTCTGCCTTATGTTGTTCAGACTCTGTTTTCTTAATTACCACCTGCCTCAGACACCTAGACTTAAAGGTTGACTGTGTCCCCCTCTAAAGAGAATCAGGGGTCATGGCTGAGTACTGGTGCAGGAGCACAGTTGGAATGTTTACCAGGAGACCTCAAGCAGAATGGATGGGCTCTGGGTCAAAATCATCAGGGACAAATAAATAGACAAGAAGCAGCTGCAAGGGCTCAGTCAGGGGAGGTATGGGGTAAATCCCTTCAACTTGGGTGATTCTCACCAGCACACCTTGTGAAGGCTCTATACCATACTCCTATGGGGGCACTCACATCCATTAAGACCAAAAATGATTGTTTCTGAATCCAATTCCAATGGAAAAGGAGGGGGCCAGGAGGTGAGGCTTCCATCAGGCTCAGCTCCATGCTTGTCACACAGAAGACCACAATCAAAGTTATTTAAGAACTGAATGATTGGATCAAGTCTGCATCTCAGAGATTGATGGTGATAGAAGCTCTAGGGAGGCCAACTTGGCCATAGTTAGCAAAACCACCAGAAGATTGACTTTCACTACAACCCATCAGACCTACTCGTTGGAGTTTATCTTATAGATATACATACAGAGGCACAAAATGACATGTATACAAGATTATATCATTTTGCTTATTCCAGAGAAAGATTGGAAAGAATCCAATGTTTCCCAAGAGAAGACTAGTTAAATAGTTTGTGGTACAGCTGAGGAATGGCATGCTACACAGCCATTAAAAAATATGATACTAAAAAAAAAATGTGATACTCTCCATGTACTAATGTGAAAAAATTTCCAAAAACTGAAATGCAAAAAGCAAAGTATAAAACAGTACATATAGTATATAACCTTTTCTACATAAAAGGTAAGGAAAGATAAAAATCTATATTTCTATTTGCTTTTCAAACTTTACACACAAACCCTATAAAATAGGACGAATGGTTACCTATTTGGGGCAGTGTGGGAGGACGGGTGGATGGAGGTAGAGGCTGGGTGGGAGAAAGCCTTTTCACTGTCCCCATTATTGTTTTGCATTTTGAACCACATGGACATGTTACTATTTAAAACACAAATGTAGTGGTGCCTGAGTGGCACAGTCAGTTAAAGGCTTGACTCTTGGTTTCAGCTCAGGTCAGAATCTCAGGGTCCTAAGATCAAGCCCCATGTTGGGCTCCATACTCAGTGTGGAGTCTGCTTGAGATTCTCTCTCCCTCTGCCCCTCCCACCCATGTTTCAGTCTCTCTCTCTCTCTCTCTAATAAATAAATAAATCTTTAAAACACACACACACACACACACACACACAAATGTATTTCTTTTCAAATGTCAAGTCAGGAGGTGGAGGCATCAGTGGGCCTGGCATCAGGTGGCCTGCTTTGATACATGGCACCAGTTCCCTTGGAGGTAAATGAGGAAAGGTGAAGACCCAGAAGCAAATTTAACAAACTTCTTTAGGACACTCATGTTATTCAGGATTTGTTATATTACAATGACAGAACATGACATTCTTATAGTTATTAAAAGGGAACTAATTATTTACATATACTGATAATCGTCAACATCCACACAAAAAACTCCATTGAATTTGAGGGAAGCAAAAGAGATGTTATTGAAGGTATCACGTGTTTGTGCACAAAACACAAATACACTGTGGCTACATGAAGATATTTTTAGGTAACTTCAAATATATTTCTCACCCTGTGACTCCTTGCTCCAGGAGCAACCTGGCCATGGTCTCGATGCTTTAGGGGGGAGTCCACTCCCTGTAGCACATAATCACAATAGATTTTGGGTTAATACGAAGCTTGAAATCCCAGCATTCTTCAGAAAGAAAGGAACATCTAGATTCAACCAGGACTGAAAGAACCAGAGGACAGAATTTCTTCAGTGGTTGTGGGAAGGAGGAGGGAGAGAGAGGAGAAGGGAGAGGTCTTCCTCTTTTATACTTCTCTGGAAGGTGCAGGCAGTTTAGAAACATCCAGATAGGTAAGGAGGACAGAGGAGGCAAGACATGGCAGCAAGTAGCAGCTCCCACAGGTGCAGAGCAAGAGACCCACAAGCGTCCAGAAGTCCTCTGTTATGGACTGAATTGTGCACCCTGCAAAATTCGTATGTTGAAGCCCTAACCTTTAATGCCACAGTATTTGGAGTTAGGACTTTGAAGGGAGTGATTAAGGTTAAATGAGGTTATAGGGAGGGGCTTTAATCCAATAAAACTGGGGTCCTTAAAAAAAGAGGAAGAGATTAGGAATGTGTATGCACAGAGAAGAGGTCCCGTGAGTACATGGTGGGAAGTTAGCCATCTGTAAATCAGAGAGAGGTCTCACCAGAAACCAACCCTACCAGCACCTTAATGTTGGATTTCCAGCCTCCAGAACTATGAGGAAATAAATTTCTGTTTTAAAAGCCACTGGTCTGTGGAATTTTGTTAGGGCAGCCCAAGCTGACTAAGACACCTTCCACTTGCCCCTTGTGTCATTGTCAGGTGCGATGTCCCAGCTCTGGCATCAGGATTAGCTTTGTGTGTCCCCCTCGTGAGACATGTATGGGCCTCAGAGGGCCTAGTGGGGTGTGGCGGGGTGATCTTGGAGATGTTGCCAGCCCAGGTGGCCCAAAAGAAACCTGGGGCCCATAAAGATGGGTTGGAACTTTGAAATCAGATACAAAAGATGGGAGCCAGTATCTACTGCATGAACATCAAGTCATCTGGACAACCTCATGTCAGCAGTCAATGGCAACAGTCCCACGCATGCCAGTCCTGCCTGGGGCCAGGGAGCTCCCGGAGCACGCCCTGTGGATGCTAGCATCCCCGTCTCCTTGCACTGCCCTCAGGTCACCTATCCCAGACGCCTCCCTCCACTCACACAAGGGCTTTGTTGTTCAAGAGAAGCTGAAGGATGGAGGCAGGTACAGAAATAGGAAAGGCAGCATTTATCCCAGAGAAGCAAAATTACCTGGAGAGACTGTTCAAAATACTGACTCAGGCTGAGATTACCAGATGGGACTAAATTAAGTCTCTTCCAGGACTTCTCACCTCCCGTAAGAAGGGGCCTCATCAAGGATATCATATCAGTAATGGGCAATATAAGAAAACCATCTGCCTGCATATCTATGTGTGATAAGAGTAACCTACTACTCCACTAGGTATTTTTAGGAATACGTACATCTCTAAGTATGTGTACATGCATGTATTTTGTAAAAGACCATAAAGTGCTTTCCAACAGAGCATTCCATTCAAAGGAAGGATTGATTGCAGCCTAAATTTTAGAAAAGTTTTCTCCCTGATTTAGAATTGCCCAGGGAAGTCTCTGATAGCATATTCCATCTATGTCCAAAGCACTTACCATCTTGTCACATGCCTTGATAAAGTACAGCCCTTCCAGGGATACACTCACCCTTCCAACCGGGCAAAGCTGCTCTTCTCATTTCCTTGGACCATCTTCCCTCCCCTTCACAGGGGAAATCTCACTTCCTAGAGACCACACTGCCCATACACTGAAGACTGATGAGTGACAGCACTTATCTTACCGTTTAACTTTGCCACAAAATGCTACTACTGCGGGATACAGTCACATGATGGCTGATGGTCCTCACTTACACGTTAAAAATAACAGAAAGGGGAAAACAGATTGGAAGGACAGCTTAGATGCCCGTGTTATTTATTTTTCATTTTGTTTTTTCCAAAAGCGACTGCATGCGTTTTACAGCTGAGAAGCAATTCAAAACAAACCAGTAATGTCTTTTTAAAATAGACTTTTTGTCAATATTAAGTAATAATCAATAAGTATTCATGGGGCCCTACACCTCATGGAAGAGGCGGACAACCCCAGAGCCCCAGGTACCTCACAGGACCTGGCTCTGACTCAGACATTAGGGGGACACCTGTGCTCACCACCAAGAGGTCAGTTCTCTGGGAGGCACAGTGGGAAACTCACCAGGTCCCAGGAACTGGAGAAGAGGTCCTAATGTGGGAACTGAGGGGGAGGGTCAAAGCCAGGAGATATTAATAAGAGAAACAGGACAATGGAGAAAGAAAATTAGGGGTTCCAAAAAAGTAAGTAGAAAGGAAGGTGAAACGGGGAGAGGCAAGGGTGCAGAGCAGATCCAGGTGGGTTCAGGATGAATTTTACAGCCTATGCTTGCAGCCTTTCTGCTTTGTTTTTGTCTAAGTTGGTTCTTCTCCCTGTGTTGGAATGGGACTTGCCAGTAGCCTGGTGGTGCCACACCCTTACAGTCAAGGGAGATACAGAGCATTGACCTACAGGGTGAAAACTAGCTATTCAGGGCAGCACACACAGGATTCGAGGAGAGTGGCACAGATGACAACTTGGGAGTACCTAGAAGGGAGAAACACTTGCACCCGGGAGAACAGGGAAGGCTTTGTGACCCTGAGACTTTGGCGTGGCTGAACAAAAGAGAGCCAGTGGGCACACTGCAATGATGTCTATCATAACCCAGAGAGGACATGATACTCTTCCACACGACTTCAGCCAAGCTCCGAACACCTTGGTCCTCTGATAGCTTTCCCATAGAATGGTCTAAACCTGCTCTGTCCAATAAGGTAGCTAATGACTACCTGTCCTATTAAAATTGAAATTAATTAAAATTAAATAAAATGCAAAACCCAGTGCCACACGTGGCTAGGTGCTACAGACAACACAGACAGTGGACATTTCCATCATCACAGAAAGTTGTATTAGACAGAACTGAGTCAAAAAACCATTAGGGAGTCAATGGCAATTCAGTAATATCAGCTTTGTTTCAGTGTAGATGGAAACTCTGGGCTGGGAAAACATAAAAGTAGTTTTAATCTAAAAAAGTCTTAAAGTTTAAATAACTTGATTAGTTTAAATCTAAACTAAATTTAATCTGATCTAATCTAATCTAAATCTAATCTAAATTTAGTTTAAAACTAAATAATCAAAATGAAGGATTATCCCAAGGAATTTCAAGTCCAGAACTCACGTGTTAACAAATTCAGGTGGTACTAACGTTCCTACAAAATAATACAAAGAAGTTCATTGATTTTCCTTGATTCTGTCTTACTGTGTGTATGGCAAATATGAAAAAAAGTTATTCCCTAACTGGCTTACAGGAATCACAAAAATTGCAGCCACTCACCAGGGAAATTTTGAAAATATATGCTTTTTTTGTCTTCACCCACACAGTCACTTAGTGTAGAGAACACAGCTGTTCATTTGTAAATGCTTCGTGGTGTTTGGGTGACCTCTGGGGAGCTCTGTGAACATCATGCCCATTAGCAATCCTAAATGTTTTGATAGATATCTGACTGGGCTCTTGCTTAAAGCAGGCAAGGCCATCCTATGGCCTCAAATAAAGACCTAGAATGTACCTGTCACATTTCACATTCCTAACCAGCCAAAAAGGTTTCAAAACTTCCACCTTGGAGCTGACAAAATATGTAATAGAGAAGAATAAATGATCACATCACTGTTCAGAAAGCCACCCTCAGCTCATCAGCAGCATCGACATCAGCCCTTCAAAGAGCAGCCCCTGATCTCAGATCAAAGAAGAAAAAGTAGAGGAAAAAAACCCAGACAAATCTTTCACTCCATTGTCTGTTGACTTCCTTTAAAAAAAAAAAAATAAATAACTTATCCAATGACATGGTGGCAATATATTATGTCCTCAGTCTCTTTACAGGGCTCTCCTTCAATCATTAGATCTCTGACTAGTGTGTATTTCTTCCATGAATGAAATAATTTATCTTTTTGAATATGATTCTTCCCCCTTGTCATGAAGATGCAAAATAGCGATCAATTCTGAACTCTGGGGTCTGGGTTATCTGGTTCTCTTTTTGTTGTAATTCTCCAGGAAAAAAAAAAAAGATAAGAAAAATAAGTAAAAGATTGAAGACATTCACTTGGATTCTTCCAAAGGATAGTGGTTATGATTACTAGCTAGCTAACACTTAATTATTGCTTACCATGTCCCTGGCAGTATGCTGAGCACTATTTACATGTATTATTTGATATTCACAACAACCCCATGAGGAGATGCCACTATTATCCACTTGTGGAGAAAGGGGAGCCTGAGCAGGAGGGGTGAGGCACCCCTTGTGTGTGTCTTGAGGCACAAGACATACAAGTGACAGAGCTAAGGCTCAACCCAGGTCTGTTAGGTGTCATGCCCAGGCTCGTGCCCACCCAACTATACTGATCTCCTCCTCCATGAAGCTGGGAGATAATCTCTCCCCAGGAAAGAGGAAGGCAAAGAGAATAAAAAGAATGGAAATGAAGCTGGTTGCTCCCAAGGGGGTGCCTTGAACATGTCTGAGAAGGAGGCTGGACAATTGAGATGGGCACCCTTTACACTTCAGGAGGTACGATGCCCTCTATAGCTCCTACGGGGTTCCTATAATTACATAATTTAGCAAATAGTTCACCTTTTGTTTGACCTTCTTTTCTATTTCTCTGTGGCATAAAGAAATCAAAGGGGTTTTTGTAATTGTTTCAAAGGCAAGAGGATGGGAGAGAAAGATGTTGCATTCTCTGTTAGGATCCCATAAAAGAAGGGTGGGCCAGTGTCCAGCAGAAGAAGGAAGAGTGGGCCTCTCAGAAGGGCCTCAGGGGCAAGGGGAGCTGTGCATACTCCTACTTCCCCAGGGTACCTCTCTGGGCAGAGTGAGTTTACAATACTACTAGAGTCTTATGGGTCAAATTAACTCTCGTTGATTAGTTAATCTCCTTACCTACCTTGTTGATGCCTGAAATGCCACTATTAAGGCTTTCTTTTTAGTTCAAGACTTTACTTCCTATTAGAAGGAAAATGTGACAGGTAGGATAATAAGATTTTAGACCAGGAATAGCAAACAGGCTATCTGGTAAGCAGCCCGTCCATAACTAGAAAGAATAAAACAATCCTTGGTACAGATTTTGGCTCTGTGACTTAACCAATGTGATATTTGGGGTGGGTTATATAATCTTTGGGGGCATCAGTGTTCTCATCTGTAACTGGAGATGCTACCCACGTGCCATCATTTTACCATAAAAACTAATGACCTGACATATTGAAAATGCCTGGTCTCTCATTGTTTGGGCGGGAGAATAAACATGCATTAATTGCAGCCTACTATGGGCCACATTGTTTCACAAAAGTTCTCTAGTTTCCAAAACAATTTTCCATTTTAAGGAGGGGTGGAGGATTAGAGAAGTTAAATCATTTGCCCAGGTTTATATATAGAACCTAAATTCAAACCTGTATTTTTGACTTCTGGTGGAGGGCTCCTTCTATATTAACATATAATCTCTCAAATATGAAAAAGTAAAGACAAGGGAGAGGTCTTATCTGATCTTATCAAACTAGGCCACATAGGCAGTCCTCTGCCCTACCTCCAAGGAATACAGATTCTATTGTAAACACACACACACACACACACACACACACACACAAACCCACTAGGGTATCTTCCCTTTTGTTACACTACAGCCCTGTTGACCTCTTGAGTGTCTCAACATCCCATGGAATCTCTGTTCCATGCCAAGTGGGCAGTATCGATTATGTTATTACAGGATAACAAGCAGATCCATGAAGTAAACACCTGAACTAATTGGGCCTGGTTTGCTATAGATTCAAGTTTTCTGGCTGAGCAACTTGTGAATTGAATTAAACAAAAATATGTGACATTTGTGACTTCCTTGGGTCTTGGGGATTGTTACGGTTTTTTGAAAGCCTTCTCTGGGCATTTGGGATCATGAGCCAAAGAGCTGAAATGCCCAAGGCACACTGCAATGACCTTTTTAACTAATACAAGAAGAAAAAATAGAGGGCAGGGGACAAAGACGAAAAAGAGAAGGAGAAGGGAATTAATATTCATTCGATGCCAACCATGTGCTAGGCACTGCATAGGGCGCTTTATATCTTTACATTTTTTGGCACCATCTGAAGCCATTTTTATTAGACCCTTTTTACACAGTGCATAATTTGAAATGCTGATATTTCTAATTTGGCCTTTAATCTTGTCAAATGAGGCCGGTTTTGCCAAATATGAAGGGAGCTCAGAATGATCTTTAGCTGGGATTCAGACAGGTCTGACACTCCAGCAGGGGAGGCCTGCCCAAGCTTTTCTGCAGTAAGACTGAGGAGCTTCCCGCAGAGAACTCATGCTCAGGGAGGTGAAGGAGAACAGGCATGTTTGTTGAGTAGCTAAGATCCATTCCTCACCTCTTTCTTATTAAGAGAACCTAAGTATTGGCAGGAATATCAATACGTGTAATTGGACATTTGTTTCCCTAGCCTTCCTTGAAGGTAAAAGTGATTACATTACTGAGTTCTGGCCAATAAGACATGAACAGAAATCTGCAAGGAAATTCTGGGAACTTCCACTTTCCAAAGAAAAGGGGATAAATGAAAGTGGTGCCTCATTCATCTGTTTTTATCCTGCCTGGAATATGGACACGATAGCTGGAGTGGCAGCAGTTACCTTATGACCACGAGCCAACAGTATAAAGTAAGAGGAGCAAAAGACTAGGCAGGGAATTTGCCTGATGTTATTACTCTGCTCATCTGCACCAACAACCATCTACCTCCAGGCTCCTTGTTGTATGACAAAATTACCTATCTGTTGATTTAATCACCTGTTGTTGGATTTTTTTTCTGTTACTTAAGATCAAACATATTCATAACTGATAAACCCAGCAATAAAGCCTTCCTTGGATTGGGAGTTCTCATACAACACACGTCTATTTCTTCGATTTCTCTCCCTTTCCCTTTGCACATGGGACCATCGTTGAAATATTGAGGAAAGCAGGGCACTCATGTGCAAAATAAAAGTTAACAGAGCTCCTCCCCTGAAATTACTACAGCCCTCTCACAACCTAACTTCAAAGAGAGAGATGTGGTATGAGTTAGGGCTCTTCAGGTTCAAAGTGTTAGGAAAGGTACACAGATTGGTTTGAGCAAAATGAAGAACCAATTGCCTTGCATGATTGTCAACCTGGGGGATGGTCAGGCTTCAAGCACACTGGATCAAGAGGCTCAAATGACATCATCAGGACTGGATCTGTCCCAATTTCCCTACTGTGTTTTAGTCTATGTTGGCATTTCTCTCAGAAAAGCTCTCTTTTCACTGCAGCCCACTAGCCCCCATCTTACATTCTCAAAATTGCAAACGCAGCAGACAGGGAGCACCTCTTTCCTGGTCACGCCACAAAAAAAGTTGATCTTCATTTGCCTGACTGGGGTTACATGCTACCCCCAGAACTTGTGCAAGAAGTAGAAGAATCAGGGATCCCTGGGTGGCGCAGCAGTTTGGCGCCTGCCTTTGGCCCAGGGCGCGGTCCTGGAGACCCGGGATCGAATCCCACGTCGGGCTCCCGGTGCATGGAGCCTGCTTCTCCCTCTGCCTGTGTCTCTGCCTCTCTCTCTCTCTCACTGTGTGCCTATCATAAATAAATAAAAGTTTAAAAAATTTAAAAAAAAAAAGAAGTAGAAGAATCAGGCCTACCCAAATTACATGGACTAATTATGGGTATAAGATGGTTTCCCAAGGAAAATATATTTCTAAAAGGTATAAGGAATTCTCTGCAGGCAAAAGCAATGCCATACTGCTGAGATGCTCTTCCCAACCCTAATATTTAATACTAAAAAGGCTGGGTTTCAGGATATCTCATAATTCAGTTGTGGTGGAACAATAACACTCTCTGAATTAAAAAAAAATCAGACAATTTCAAAAAAAAAAAAAAAGAGAGGGAGAGAGACCTCAGACAGTAATGGTAGGTGAAATAAGCTTTTGAGGGAGCACCTTTAAGGTATCACCTAGAGATATTACCCGAGTCTGGTGTCTTATATCAGTAAATAGAATTTGAACCGTGGCCTCTCGGGCTTGTATATCACCACAGCTTCTTTTGGTCTCAAAGGCTAGTAAGAACGATGAATTAGCCCATCATCTGACAACTACTGAGTGCTGCCACACACCGGGTAGTTGGTAGGTTAAGGAATTGTGGGCAAATCAAATACTAGAAGACGTGCCAGTCCTCACAAATTTTACAAATACATTCATTCAAGCACAGCTAATAATGCAAAGCAGAACATGCAGAGAACTGATACTAGCTGTGCAGGAAAAGAAATTTTAATGAAGGCTGAGCATGTCAAGGAAGAAACCACAAAGAATGAGTATTTAGGATGTGAAAAGAGGTATTTCCTTGTTATGAAAAGAATATTCCTCTACAAATCAAGACTTTTCTCTTACTACTTCTACTTTCTCAGCATCTCTGAGCCAGGAAGTACAAAGGCCATGTTTGACTTTCCAAAAGTTACCTGCTCCTCAGGATTGACCCAAGGGAGGGCAGGCGGAAATGACCCATAAGGACTCTGTGGAAGCTAGAGCTCACCACAGTGGGTGGGCTGAGATGGTGCTTCCCAACAGGTACAGAGTCCCGATGTCATGGGAGCACACACAGAGCTGGTCCGCAGGCCATCCCACTCTCATCTGATTGATCAAACAGCAGCTGCAGGAGGGAGGTGGGCTCTACTCACAGGACAGGACGTGTGGGGTAAAGGGAGGGTACTTTGTTTTCTTAGGACACTTGAGTATGTTCCTTGAGTATGTTCCACTGCTGGGTAAAAAGTTCCATTTAAGAGGCAGACATGTGCACGCAAGAGGGATAATTGATTAGAACAGGATTTCTGAGGAGGCGGGAAGGTTTCCAGGGTGCAGAGGAGGTTTGGCTTCAGACTGAGGAGGGGATGTGTGAGTAACTCTCTTGGAAGAGGAAAGCAGCTCTAGCTGGCCCAGCCAGACTTGGTGGTCAGGAGCAGCAATTCCAAAGTCAAGCAGAAATTTCAAATTCAAGTAGAGCTAGGCTCAAATCCCAGGTCCCTGCTTCTAAGCTGGGTAAACTTGGGCTCCATTTCTTCACCCCAAAAAATAAGAATTTTATATTTCCATCACAGTATTATCTTAAACACTGTGTGAAATAATGTACACAAAAGGCTGGCTTAATAGGGAAGAGTCTAATGTGAATCCTAAGACACAGTAGCAATAAAAAATGAGGTAGATCTTTGCATGTAAGCCTGATAAAATCTGCAAGACATACTTCTGAGTTTTTAAAATAGGAAATTACAAAGTAAAATATATAGGAGCACCTGGGTGGCTCAGTGGTTGAGTGTCTGCCTTTGGCTCAGGGCATGATCCGGGGTCCTGGAATGAATCCCGCATCAGACTCCCCACAGGGAGCCTGTTTCTCCCTCTGCCTGTCTCTGCCTCTCTGTGTCTCTCATGAATGAATAAATAAAATCTTTTTTTAAAAGTAAAATATATAGTAGCATAACATTTACATTTAAAAATACATAAAATCAATCAATCAACAAATAAATAAATAAATAAATAAATAATTAAAAAATAAAAATCAATGTAACTGCAATGGATTGAAAATCATGATATATGGATAAATCTCTGAGCTCATTACTACAGAAAAAAAAAGTGTAGTAAGAAAAAAAAGTGTTTAAAGAGAAACTTTCAAGGATACTAAGAAACCAATTTATTATTTTGAAAATAAGTAAATAAAAAATAAAATATTTCTCTTTGAATTCCCTACACAAACTGTACTTCAGGGTAAGGGGATAGGTTGATAAGGGGAAGGTTCTTAGAATATTCCAGCTAATAAAGAAGAAAAAGCAGAATTTGAATAGCACCATTTGGCAAGCCACAATAAATTAATGTATCTGACTATCGAGCATCAGTAGATGCCAACATCACAAAAAGAAAAACATACAGAAAGTAGGCACCTACTTACAGAACAATACAACACCTCCCGTAAAGGAGTTCTACAAAAAACTCAAGTCTGAATCTAATCCCACCTCTAGAGGCAATGACCAATTTATAGGAAAGATAAAGACAGAGAAACATGATAAATAGCACCAAGGAAATGCCAGCATTCAAATCCAGACTGTGGAAAACTCTCAAGACAAAGCCCAATTTCTCAAAAAACAAAACAAAACTTAATGGGAACAAAAAGCAAGGAAACCTGAAGCTTGAAAAGAATTTTCAAAGTCACCCAATGATATGTGTAACCCACATTTGGATCCTGACTAAACAAGCAAACTGTTAAATAAAATAATGAACACTAGAGACATTTTGATGCAAACTAAATATTTAAAATACTTAAGAAGTACTATTTAAAAAAAAAAGAAGTACTATTAATTTTTTGGCACCTGTCTGAGGTTGGGGTCCCTAGAGCCAGGCCCTGAGACAAGAATCCACATTCCAGTGCTTCATTAAGGAGCTCCTCTCCCAGGAAATATTGGTAAGGGAGTGGAGGAAGGAAAATAGGGAAGCAGAAAATGGAGCAAGGGTACAATTTGAGGCCAATTCCCAGCCTCAGCCTGACCTCTGATCCCATAGGGAGCTCTGAAGGGCAAATTACATTAGTTTGATCCACTATGAGGTAAGGGATCTGGTGTTCATAGTCAGGTACCAGTCACTGGCCATGAGAGGGGTGTAGGATAAAAAGTACTTCTGGCTCTTGGTCAATCTGGGATGGGGACATAGTCCACATCACCCCTTCTGGAGGGCACAGTTTTTAATGTGGAAAGGCCTTGGGAAGCCTGGGTGGCTCTACAGTTGAGCATATACCTTTGCCTCAGGGCATGATCCTGGGATCTGGGGTCGAGTCCCACATCGGGCTCCCTGTGAGGAGCCTGCTTCTCCCTCTGCCTGTGTCTCTGCCTCTCTCTGTGTGTCTTTCATGAATAAACAAATAAATCTTAAAAAAAAAAAATGTGGAAAGGCCACACAGGATTTCCCCAAAGCCTAGAGCCCTCTATGCAAATCAGACCCTGGAGCAGGCCAAGAGTGTCCTGGAGCTCCCCGAAACACTTATGCAAATCTACAGCTAAAAGTGGCATTTCCTTAAGCGTTTTTATGGATATATCTCTAAAATGCATCACATCACAAAACTGAGGTCAATGAAGAAAATATACCTAATATAATTTGAATTTTTCTAGATGACTTAAGGTGACTAAAATATGTCCCATAGAATACAAGTTCCAAAGAATGCTGTAGGAGACAAGCAAACAGGGCTTTCTGACCAAGGTCCCGGGAAAAGAGAACCCACTCAAAGTTAAGCAGGTGCCTTTCCCGCAGGCCCTCCTAGAACTGTTAATATGCTAATGAGCAGTATCTCAAAGGTAAGGATTTCCCAAACCAATAACGTACATCCTCAATTGTAAGATACACATTTTTCTCCATTTTAAAATCCCTGAAATCTGGTACATCTTACATGGATCTTATGAAATAGGGATGAGTGGCTACAAAGCTAAATTTTTCATTTACAATCCAGCTTCTCATGCCCCAAGTCCAAGTCCCTGTGAGGAGCCTGCTTCTCCCTCTGCCTATGTCTCTGCCTCCCTCTCTGTCTCTCGTGAATAAATAAATAAATAAAATCTTTTTTTTTAAATAAAATCTTAAAAACAAAAACAAAGTGGCTTCCACTAGACACAGAGGAACTGATCTCTTTGTTGTACCATAAGGAATTTGGGGTTGTTGTTTTTTTTTAAGATTTTTTGAAATTTATTTATTCACGAGAGACACAGAGAGAGAGAGAAGCAGAGACACAGGCCGAGGGAGAAGCAGGCTCCATGCAGGGAGCCCAACGCAGGACTCAATCCCGGGTCTCCAGGATCACGCCCTGGGCAGAAGGCAGGTGCCAAACCACTGAGCCACCCAAGGATCCCCAAATTTGGAGTTTTATATAATTTACCAGTGCCGGACATTGGGGTGGACACCTGAACTCCCGGGTTAGTCTGACATACACCTACCTCGGTAGCAGGAACCAGCCTGCAGAGGCTCTACTAGAACAGCCCTCTCAGCCTTCACGGACTGGTTGGGCCCTGCTGACGGCCCATCCATGGGGTCCAGGGAGCCTCTCAGCAGTGTCCTCACCGCTGTGACTCAATGCCAAGGTTCTTCGGTGTTCTCGACTTCGGTCACCTTCTCAACTGTCCCTTTTCCTTCCAGATACCTTCTGTCCTGCTTTACAATGCATTGTTTTTCATCTGCTGCAGGCTGTCAGGTAACCAAACCTGCTAGAATGGAGTATAATCTGTGAATCAAAACGTTCTTAATAAAGGTCTGAGGTCATGATGAAGGTTCTGGGCTTGCTCAGCTTCACGGTGTGGTCAGTGCATAGGGAGGGGCAGGGATCACGGAGCAGAGCCAGGAGAGCCAACCTTGCTTTCGGGCTGGCCCCTGAGAGGGTGCGTATTAGCCGTCATCCAAAGGGGTGTCCTAATGTCAGTCTTAGGTCAAGCAGATCTCCTCTGTGAGGAGCTCCCACCCCAGAGGGTGGGCCTCAGCAGGAAGATAATCCAGACAATCGGGAATTCCCGAGGTCTTTCTGGGAGGGGCAGCAGGTTCCCAGTGATGAGGACCTCAGAGTCCACAGCCAGGTGGAGACTGAGGTGAGGGGCACCCCTGCCCCAGCCTGGAGGCAGGAATGGACTGGACTCTGCGGGATGCGCAGGGACTAAACAGGAGAGACAGAGGCCACGTGTGTGGTTTGGGCCAGCTCGGCTGCCACTTGGTGAGGATCACCCAAGATTCTGGGTCTCCTGCACCTGAAGGTTCTGGTCTCAAAGGCCTCAGGAGCCAGGCAAGTCCTCTGGAAGCCAGATGATGGACCCACTAGTGACAGAGGATGGCTGAGAGAATGAGAGCGATTCCCGCCACACACTCTCACAGCCTCCCAATTTGAATTTTTGAAACCCAGTCTGTCAGAGCACCACAGCCCCTCTGGGGACTGGCACCACCAGGGAAACAGATTCAGGTAGGAGAGGGCCCCAGGAGCACCCGAGGCAGGCTGGGGTGCCAACAAGTCTGACGGAGGCCTCAGCTGCACAGGAGATAGCCACAGACCTCCCCCGGATCTTCCTTGGCTCATGTCCTACGTCTGGGTTCTGGGTCAAATGATCAGCCCAAGGCTTACCTCAGTGGCAAGAGGACATTCCCGCGTGAAGTTCTCCAGGGACCCAACCTCTCCCTTGCTTGATGACTGACCTGGGCTAAGGACCCTGCGTCGCCCTGGATGATGAGGGTGATGACAGTGGCATGTCCCTTAATCAGTCTCTCCTGCTGGCTCAGGAGGCCCACCTGGGAGATCACACTTCTAGTTTCAGGTTTCTTGGAAAGAATCATCTTCCTGAGGCGACACTGGACTTGAAGTGACGAGGAGAGAGACAGACATTTTATCAAGCAATTTGACCCTTATCGGACTGGCACAGCTCTTTTCAAGGAAACTGTAGTAAACTTCCCTCTTTTCTGCCCTCTGCTCTGTGGGAAAGCAGCACATGGACAAGGGTCCTCATACGCTGTCCTATTTGTAGAGCCAGGCAAGCCAAAGCACTCTCTCCAGGTGTCGCCTAGACTTTACTTCCTGTTTGATTATTACATTCCTGGTCCCCGCTCGGGGGTAGGAGCCTGCCCTTCAGTGAGAACACAGGCCTCAGAGGGGCACCCTAGGCCAGCATTCATGTATTTGGGAGGAAACACTTAATGCTACACTTACCATGTGCCAGGCCCTGGCCCAAATCCTTCTTAAATACTAATTCATTTCATCTTCATAATAACTCAGTGAGGAAGGTACTAGTATCATCCCTACTGACAGATGAAACTAGGCACAGAGTAATTTATCCAGATTGCCCCAGATGCAGCCCAGGTGGCTCAGCGGTTTAGCGTCGCCTTTGGCCCAGGGCCTGATCCCGGAGTCCCAGGATCGAGTCCCTCTTTTCCCTGCATGGAGCCTGCTTCTCCCTCTGCCTGTGTCTCTGCCTCTCTCTCTTTCTCTCTGTATCTCTTGAAAGAAAGAAAGAAAGAAAGAAAGAAAGAAAGAAAGAAAGAAAGAAAGAAAGAAAGAAAGAAAGAAAGAAAGAAAGGAAGAAAGAAAGAAAAGAAATCTTTAAGAAAAAAAAAAAAAAAAGAAGAAGACAAATTGCCCCAGAAGCCAAACCTTGCATGTTGTAGGTCCTCATAAGTTTTTGATCAAATTGAAATCTTACTGATGGGGTGTGTGTGTGTGTGTGAGAGAGAGAGAGAGAGAGATAAGAGAGAGAAAACTCACATGTGGGGTACATATACCTGCACCCACACTATTACAAGCAGAATTTAGTGTGTGCATATAGCTTCTCTTTAAAGTC
This sequence comes from Canis aureus, assembly GCF_053574225.1. Classification (NCBI taxonomy): domain Eukaryota; kingdom Metazoa; phylum Chordata; class Mammalia; order Carnivora; family Canidae; genus Canis; species Canis aureus. The sequence continues at coordinate 43,365,686 of NC_135630.1, forward strand.
TTGTCTCCATCCGGGTGCCTGGGTGGCTCAATCGGTTAAGTGTCTGGCTCCTGATCTCAGCTCAGGTCATGAGCTCAGAATCCTGAGATGCAGCCCTATGTTGGGCTCCATGCTGGGCAATGGGCACACAGTCAACTTAACATTCTCTCTCTCCCTCACCCTCTGCCCCTCCCCACCTACCCCACCCCCACCCACTCACTCTCTCTTAAAAAAAAAAAAAAAAAGGAAAAAAGACAGTTCTCTATGGCTTGAGTGGAGGTTTGCTTAAGGTAGGAAACAGACCAGATGTTATCTTAAGGACTCTTTAAAAAGAATATACTGACAGTGCACGGTATACCAAGCACCAGGCTACGCACTTCCCTACCTTACATCATTTTAAATCCTCATCAATCCAGTGATGTCAAGACTCTTTATTGCATCCATTTGGAATTTGAGGAAACTGAGTCTTACAGGGACTAAATGATTTGCCCAGGATCCTGTAAACATGGTGTAACTGCGGACCCCTGTTTCTCAGCCCTTCGCATTAAATGCCGAGGTGGTAAAGGATAGGGATGTATTTTAAGTGAGGAGAGTGGTTTATTGCCCTTATTTGGTAAATACAAAAAATGCACTTATCAATTTGGCCATGATGAAAAATAATAACAATTTTAACTGTTGAGGAGAGTTTGGGGAAATAGCTGCTTGAAAACCTCTGGGGAGAGAGTAAATTGGTACACATTTTCTGGAGTGCAATTCAATGCAGAAGCCCTTAAAAAGTGACTATGCTTTAATTCTGTAATCTTGTTTCTAGGCATTTTGCCTAAGAATATAATTGGACAATTATACAGACATATGTGCAAAGCTGTTTATTATAGAAGTTATTGCAATAGCAAAAATCTGGGAAAATGAACCAACAATAGGCAATTATTTAAACAATGGAAGGCGTGACAAAATACTTACGCATCCATGGGAAGTGCTGTTGTAAACCTATATGCTGACAAGGAATGACACACCTGATTTATTTAGGATGAAGTGAGCAGGTTACAAACCAAGAATAATTTTTTCATGAAAAAAGTCTGCAGAACAACCCACCCACAACATCAGTAAGGTTATATCTGATTAGTGAGATTTTAAATAACATTTTTTTCTCTTCATTAGCTGTATTTTCCCCTATAAAATAAATAATATGAAATAATAATTGTGCAATTCTCCCAAAAATAAAATATACTTTCATTTTTAAGATTTATTTATTTATTTGATGATGGGGAGAAGCAGAGGGAGAGGAAGAAAGAGAAACTAAAGCAGATTCCACACTAAGTGTGGAGCCTGACGCAGGACTCTACTCATGACCCTGAGATCATGGCCTGAGCCGAAACTGAATGCTTAACCGACTGTGCTACCCAGGTGCCCCAAAATAAAAAATATTTTTAAAAGGGAGCCCTAGAGCATAGAAAGATGAAGTCAATGGAATGGTCTTGAAGAGTAAACAGCAAGCCTTATGTCCTGAGTCCCATGGGAAATCCTATATGGCACAAGGGCTAATTGCCACCAAGACTCGTGCTCCCCTGGAAGTCAATGTGGATGAGAAAGACATAAAAGAACATATCAACCCAAGAACCATAAAACTCTTGATATTAACCAATCATGAAAGCAAATGTAGCAGAAATCCATTGAGAGGGAGCTCTTTTCTTTCCACCTGTATAAATTGATCCTAAAGCGGTAACTGCCCTTCCAGCAGAGAAGCCTGAACTTGGGAGGTCCAGCTGACAGGGAAGGGGATCATAAACATGGCAACCTGCATGACCTCAGATCAGAGAAGCAGCACCCAGCACGGACAGACACTAGGAAACAGCCTCGGCTCTGGAGTGACTTAGATACCCGGATGGATACCAGTAAACTGCCAACAGCCCCACCCCATCTCCATGGGAGCCCCATGCTTTTGGCAGCAGAAAGCGCTCACTTCCTGGGATGCTAGAGGATTAGACTCCAAGAATGCCAAGATCCCCAGGGGCTTGCAGGGAAAGGGATCATGTCACTTCTTGCTAGTGAATTGTGATGGCCTTTTTGTAAAACTGTCTGGAAACAGCCATCAAAATGAACTGCATACATGTCCAGCAGTTTTACTGCTGGAATCCATCCCCCAGAAATAATAGCACCGGTTCAGGAAAATGCCTGGTACAGTGTTGGCAGTGCATACTACAGCCAGGGTCCTGATTTCCAGATGTTGCTGGTACGGGGTTATCCAATAAGGTGACCAGAAACAAATTCCAAGGTGGGGAGGGCGGGGATGGAAATTCCAAGTTGAAAGTCAAGGAGATAGGAGGTGTCCCCACACAGGACAGGAAGCCCCATGAACTGTGGAGGCAAGGAGCATGGTCCAGTCGCACTTCAGGGGTAGGAGGGCTGGAGGTGTAAAATGTGCCTCAGATTTGTTTCAATTAGGTGGGGTGAGGCACAGAGACAGGGCATGTCTGTTGTGAAGGAAGGGGATTTTATAGTCATAGCTCCCTTGAAACAGAAGGCACAGCATGCCACACAGGGCCACACAGGGCAGCACCAGAGTCCGTCGGGAGGCAGAGGGAGAGAGGAGAGAATGTGGGTGAGAGCCTTCCCTGTGTTTTTCACAGGGAGTAACTGTGAGGCAAAGGAAACGGCCTACGATTGGCCAGTCTGAATACTTACAGCAGGCTCTGGGCATAGAGGCTGTCCCTAGGTGGCGAGAACAGGGCTCTAGTGTGATTAGGGCAGGAGTGCAGTGGCCCTGGAGTATAAAAGTCTGACAGAGGAGATGGGGGGGTGTGGTATGGGCTCTGGATTGGTTGGTTTGCATATGACAAGTGCACTCCCAGGCAGGTCCTTTACTATCCCTGGGAGTGTCAGCAAGGTCCCAGATATCAAAACATCAGGAAAAAAAAAAAAAAAGACCTGCTTAATTTAGCTGGCCAGGCCCACAGTCCGGTGGTTCAGAAAGCCAGGGGAACCAACTAATCAAGCGGCAGAGACAGAATCCTAGAGAAGTCCCCATCCTGCAGGGACCACCATGCAAGGAGAGAGAAAACCAGAAGCGATGGCTGGCTGGCTGGCTGGCTGCCGAAGTATCAAGTTGTGCATGAGAAACTCAGAGGCGCACAGAGGAGACTCCGACTGTTGGGAACTTGACTTCTAGAGTTGGGATTATGACCTCCTTTCAAGACCCAACATGCCCAGCAGAGGCCCAGGGTGACATTTCTCTCCAGGCAGTAACCTGGGAGAGACACTGGAGCCTGAAGCCCCCATGGCAATAAAGGAGGCGATAATAGAGAAATTCTTCCTTTTCTTTGCACCAAGCCTAAATTCCAAGGACTTGGGTGGTCTTGGAGTCTCAGGGGTAGGTCAGGAAATGGAGCATGTTCTGAACGGGAAGTCTGACTTCTAATGATGCATGTGCATATGAGAGAGAATGAGTCATCGCTTCCACCACCCGCACTCACCTGCACTCCCTCCCCAACCTAGGTGGACCACGGCTTCCGGTGGGTAGACCCACCTTACTCTGCCCAATTACTTAACAGTGGCAGTTAATATTGAACTAATCTGAAAATTTAATAGAGAGAAGTTTGTCTTCCTTTCAGCCAAAAGCTGGATCCTACTTCAAAGCACTTGTAATATTTGCACAGAGGCAGATACCGGCCTCTCCTACATGACTGGCATTTGAGATGGTTGGGGGGGAAATGGGAATAACCAATATCCTTATCTAATGGAATTCTCTTAACTGTAAGGGCTGTGCGCCTGCATGCTGTCTCCATCTGACACCTAACCCAGCCAGCCATACTGTCCCACTCAGCACCTCGAGTCCCCACGGCACAGTCTGAGGCAACACTGGAGCCTCGTGGCTACGGAAAATTCTTGATGTTCTTGGATTGTGCCTGAAAAAGTCCCAGCTTGAAATGCCCAACCCACTCTCATTTAAGGAGACATCTAATGACCCCAGGTGGTCTTTGGCTGCCTGGATTACCGTATCTGTGCCGAGACCTCACTGTTTTCTGGCCCTTTCCTGCCACCTCTCCTTCCAGGACACTCTGAGCCCACTAAAATTAATGACATGTAGAAAGAGGTAGCTCTTCCGATAATTTACACCCTGAAGTCTAAAATGCCACAGACATGTAGCCCCTGCTTGTTATTACCTGAGGAAATGTGCTAGGGGCATCTGGGTGACTCAGTGGGTTAAGTGTTTAACTTTGGGTCAGGTCGTGATCTCGGAGTCCTGGGATCCAGCCTCTTCTCAGGCTCCTCACTTAGAGGGGAATCTGCTTGTGCCTCTCCCTCTCCCCCTGCCCCTCCCGTGGCTTGTGCTCTCTGAAAGAGAGAGAGAGAAAGAAAGGGAGGGAGAGAGGGAGGGAGGGAGGGAGGGAGGGAGGGAGGAAGGAAGGAAGGAAGGAAGGAAGGAAGGAAGGAAGGAAGGAAGGAAGGAAGGAAGGAGGGAAGGAAGGAAGGAAGGAGCTAGTACCCACTAAGTAGCCCCTTTTCTCTCCTCAAATGGAACAACAGGACAGTTCCTGGTGATTAATAATAATATTACCCCCTCCCCACTGTGGAAGGCAGGGTCCAGTTCTGTGGTTCTCCCAAGCCTACCGGACTACTAGCCTATTAGAGTTCGCTTTAAAAACAGTCTCACCGGGGATCCCTGGGTGGCTCAGCGGTTTAGCACCTGCCTTTGGCCCAGGGCACGATCCTGGAGGCCCGGGATCGAATCCCACGTCGGGCTCCCGGTGCATGGAGCCTGCTTCTCCCTCTGCCTGTGTCTCTGCCTCTCTCTCTCTCTCTCTCTCTCTCTCTGTGACTATCATAAATAAATTTAAAAAATTAAAAAAAAAAAAACAGTCTCACCGTACTGCACTTCTCAGACTCTGAAGAAACTACAAATCTGCTGGGGATCTTATTAAAATACAGATATGGTGCCGTAGGTCTGGGGTGGCCTAACATGGTGCCTTGTCTCACAAGCTCCCTGGTGAAGTCGATGCTGCTGGTGCGTGAACCACGCCTTGAGTAGCGAGGGCAGAGGAACTTGCAGCTCCAAGCTTCAGTGCACGTATATAGCTTGCATTTGCTAAGGCGGACATCAGCAACGTGAAAGGGGACCCTGCACCAACGGTCTGTTTGTGTACTTCCGAATTGGCCTGCGTTAAAGATCTCTAAATTCTCCGGATGGCTTTAAGGTGCTACCATTTTGATGACATTTTATAACCACATCTTCTAAAAAACTTCTCGCACCCAAGCCAATTTCGGAAAGCATCTGAGAGAGGGAGACACCTTTGGGCTGCTGGGTAAATCCCCAGTGACTCAGGGCTGTAGGTGAATGACTGATTTCTAGATGTGGAAACTGAACCCGAAAGGGCTTCAGAAATAACAGCAGGTAGCTGACCTCACCCGGTGGCTCAGGGGAGCCCCCAGTCCAGGCTGACACTGGCCACCCTGTGCTGGGTGCAGCCGGCTGCTTTCAACTTAAGGCAGGGGGAGCTAAGTTGAGGGCCAACCTGCATCTTTGCTCATAGCCATTTTAGAGGACAAATCTTAGTGTAATTTGATCATCCCCCCCCCCAAAAAAATTTTTTTTGTTTTAGAGTTGGGTGCTTTTTTTCTTCTTTTTTTCTAGCTTTGCCTCAAGAAGAGAACCACTTGGGGGTGATAACTGTTCAGTGCCCCGTGGCTTTTGTAGGCCGCAGACATCCTAAACATTTAGGTAACGCAGGATGAGACCGCAGGGAGCTGTCACAGTGGGAGCCACGTCCTCACCGGATGAAGCTGTTCCTTTTGTTGTTTTTTCCAACTGTTCTGCAACCAGCCTTTCCATTTTCAGAAGGAAGTCTTGCCCGTGAACAGACTGCCCCCTTCCCCAGCACCTCTGCACCAGGGCTGTGACTCTCAGAGGGCCGTCGTCTGGAAACCACGCAGGGGACCGTGAAGGGAGGGAGACAGGTGACGCGCAGGTGGCGGGACGTCCGCTGGGTCCTCCAGGAGGCTCACCTGGGCCCCGGGAGGGGTCCCCGCAACCCGGTTAGCGCTCTCCGCAGCCGATTCGAAGCTCTCTGGCACCATCGCCTGGAAACGTGCAAACACGGCAAGAGGAGGATGGCCCATGTGAGTCCCAGGGGACAAGAGACACCGCTTCAGGTCCTTTCGTGGTTGTTGCCTTCACAGATTATTGCCTGTGTTTCTGCCTCTCGTATTGGGCTCTGTGTGCTAAATTTTCTTGAACCTGAGCGAGTGCATAAGTCTTTTCAAAAGAAACATGGTTTACTGGCACAAAACTGATGCGTTTGGGGAGATCGTTAATGCTCTTGAAGCTGTCTTTGTGGAGATGAAACAAATGATGAGAAATTGGTCCCTCTTATCAGAGTATTGGAATTAAGCCTATTTATCAAGTCATGTTCGTGCTCTGATTTTATATACTGGTATCTATCAATAAATGGGATACTTGAAAAAGATAGAGAGAGAGAGAAATTCCTATTTGCTCTAAAAAGTTTACCAGTACTTGGGATCCCTGGGTGGCTCAGTGGTTAAGCATCTGCCTTCGGCCCAGGGCGGGATCCCGGAGTCCTGGGATCGAGTCCCACCTCAGGCTCCCTGCATGGAGTCTGCTTCTCCCTCTGCCTGTCTCTGCTTCTCTGTGTGTGTCTCTCATGAATAAATAAAAAATATTTTAAGAAAAAAAAAAGGTTACCAGTACATTATGAGGTTTGCATAGTGTGGTGGGAAGAACACCGCATCTAGAGCCGGCTCGAACTCAGGCCAGCCACCGTAAGTGTTCCAGGACAAGTTGCCCACCTGTTAAACCTTAGCGTCCTCAGTTGTACAAGGGCGATGACCAACTGCCTTGAAGGTTGTTATCTAAGTCAAATATGTTGAATATATAAACCTTCTGGGAAAAGTTAGTCTCAGAGATGGGATAAAATTTTACTTATATGACTCAGCCATGACTTTATTAAATTCTGTCTAAAATCTTGCTATCATGATGCTCGCACCACCTCAAAAATGATTAAGTTCTATCACTATACATGTGGCTCAATTTTTTTGCGGTCTTAAGATTATCTCTTTACATGAAAAGGACTTTCCCTTTACCCATATTCTGACCCCATTCTATGATTTTCATATGGATAGATAATGACTCCAATGATCTCTAGAATGATTAATATTATTTTGCATTTGTCCAGAAGATAGGAAGTAAAAAGCACGCCCTGGACACCTCCCCTTCTTTCATTCTGACTTGGCATGCTGTGGATGTAAATGTCTTACTCACCACTTGGAGGTCTTATGGTTCTAGAAAAAAACCTTTAGTGGTCCTGGAGCCATCATCTCAGATGCTGAGTGAGCTGTCACTTTATAGGAGTTTGAGCTGTCAGACGAAGTATGATTAAGGATGGAAAGGGCATGAGAGGCCCAAAGATGCTGTTTCTAGCCTCTGCCACTACATGGCTGTATGACTTGGCCTCTGAGCCTTCCAATTGTTCCTTAATCCACACCATGTAGGCAGCAATGAGTCTGTCTATGCCTGCACCAGCCCTACACCCTCTCTAAGAGTTACTGGAGTGACTATATTCGCTGGAAACAGTAAACCAAAGCTCAAGATGCATGCCCCTCTTAAAAATATATAAAATTTTCTCAGCTCCCTTTTGTGTTTATGGGTGAATATGTGACACAGCTCTGGCCAATGGAAAGCTAGGGGATGTTAACAAGTGAGAATACTGGGAAAGCTCCATTTAAGGGGAGATGTGATGAGCATTAAGGAGGGCACATGATGAGATGAGCACTGGGTGTTATATGTTGGCAAACTGAATCGAAATTAATTAATTAATTAATTAATTAATTAAATTGACTCAGCTAGCATGTTCCTTTCACCCCTTACCGATTCTCTTCTTCCTGCCACAAATGTAAATGAGATGGCTGGAGAATGGCAGCCATCTAGTGGTCATGAGACAAGTTTGCACTAAAGATGTTTGGAGCGGAAAGATTATAGAAACCTAGGTCTCTGATGACAGCCTGGAGTGGCCTGTTCAGTCCTGAAATGACTATATCCGGACTTCACACTATGTGAGAAAAACAAAAGCTTTAATTAGAATAAGACGTTATATTTTCAATACCTGATATTTGTAGCTGAATGTAAGCCTTAAGTGATACAGCATAGTTATTAAATAACCAACTGCCTAGTCAGTCACAAAAGAAGGAAAGTTTTTTTTTGCATTTTCATAATCGATATTATTGCAGGTACACAGTAAGACTGTTCGGTGCTAGGCACATGGTATTTGTCTACCAATTCCAAATTGATACAGAGGAGCTCATGCCTTGTTTGGTTAACACCTAAATTTTATTTCCTGGTTGCAATTGTATCCTGGCAGTACCTAAATTTGAATCATTTTTTTGAATCATTTTTTTAAAGATCTATTAATTTATTTGAGAGAGAGAGCATGCACAAGTGGGGGGAGGGGCAGAGGGAGACAGTCTCCAGCAGATTCCCCACTGAGTGCAGAGCCTGATGTAGGGTTCCATCCCTTGACCCATGAGATCAGGACCTGAGCTGAACCCAAGAGTTGGATGCTTAACCAACTGAACTACCCAGGCGTCCCATGTTGTTGGGTTTTTTAGGATTTCATTTTTAAGTAATCTCTACACCTAACATGGGTCTTGAACTTATGACCTTGAGATCAAAAGTTGGATGCTCCACCAACTGAGCCAGGAAGTCACTCACCTAAGTTTGAATCTTGATAATAGAGTGAGATAAAATATGTAAAAAAAAGGCTTAGCACAATTCATGGCACATAACATTTAATGCTGTGAATGAATGCAGAAAGCTAGAGACTTAACTAAATCTGTACAGTGAAGGGATGTTATATGACAATCCCAAAGAAAATGTGTTCCTGAAATACTAATTTATTATATATTACTAAGAATTATGGGTTTACTTGATTGTATAAACTATGGTCCAAATAATAAATACGTAAATAAAAATGTTAGATATATAAAATAGACAATAATAAAAGAGAATGATTTTTATTAATTACATTCTTATGTGGGGAACTGCATAGTCCCAAAGTGGCAAAAGGAGCTACATGGGGAGAAAGCATTGGGAGTCATTAGGTGATAAATAATCACAGACTCAGGTTAGACTTTGCAAAAGCATGGTCCTCAGCAAGAGTATGAGACTGTCCTTGGTGACTGTGCACCCTAATGCACAGTTCTTTTCTCAAGAGTTAAACTGTCACATAGTTCCAATCAAGGTCACATTTATCCATAGTGAAGACAAACCGAGAAGGTGGATGCCAGGCTCATGGATCCTTGGAGCACTGGGGAATCTAAACACAGCTAGCTGGTCAACACAATCTCCCTTCCTGCCCCTTTTACTCTGTGTAGGTTCCTGCAGTGTTTGAATCTGTCAAACCAACCAGGTATGGCTCCAGATATTTTTGTTCATGGTTCTTTGTTTTGTTCTTGGAGGTAGATAAAGAAGCTCTCTGATATCTTCTGTATGAAGAGCTGCTTATAAACTATGACACTTCAGAGCTGGGATGGTGGTTGACATTGCTAGATGTGGAGACTGACATAGCCAGTCTTTTAAGACCCAGTGGATCCTCTACCTGTGTTTCTTTCAGACAGGCTCAGCCCCTTAAATGACACATTTCTTTGTTCAGTAATTATGTATCGAAATGATTTACTAAAACACCAAATAAATGGCAGAAAGAGAAGACTACAGAGGAATTAATAATCCTCTTTATGAATACACTCAATTCAAGAAAGTGAAAGAAAAGGGCCCGTTACCATGGAAGGTTTGCATTACAAGTGCCATCTCTCCCTGCTAAAGTGTATGCAGGACAGTTTCTGCTCTCACGTATTTTGAATGAAAGTCTACTGAGCATTCAGAACATTGGAGAAAATATGTAATGGTAAACTACAAGGGACTTCTTTTTTTAAAATTGTATTTACTTATTTACTTATTTCTTTTGGGGGGGGGTGCAGAACACAATTTGGAGTATGGGCAGAGGGAGAAGGAGAGACTCTGAAGCAGTCTTCACACCAAGCACAGAGCCTGACACAGGGCTCCATCTCACAACCCTGAGGTCATGATCGGAGTCGAAATCAAGAGTCAGACCAACTGAGCCACCCAGGCACCCCTACAAAGGACTTTTTATACATACACATTTCCATCTTTTTTCTAGAGAAATAAGTTCAGAGACAAATAATATAATAAATTATTACAACGTAGATCCCATTAAATGAAATATATATGTATTGGCTCTAAAAAACGTATTCACTCCTCTCCCTTCCTAACAAATAAACACTATATTCCTCCTTTCAAAAACCTTTCTTAAAGTTTTGCATTGTGTCTGGTCCATTGTTAGAAATTAGAAATAAAAGATGAATAAAGATAAATGCTACCTTAAAGGGGAGTAAAATAGTACAGTGGTTGAGACTCTAGAGCCAGATTGCCTAGTTGTCAAACCAGCTCTGCCATTTATGAGACCATTAGCATGGGCAATTACACCTCTTTGTGACTCAATTTTCTCCTCCAAAAAATGGGCATAATAATAATACCTACCTCACGGTATTGTTATGAAGAGTGGATGAGGAAAATGACATCATCAATATGGCAAAATAAAGTTTTCTATCTTCTTTCCCCCAAAGAACACTGATTTTGACAATCATCCATGGATAATATGGCCTTTGTAGGAGTCTGGGAGTCCACCAGAGGAGTCCCAACACACTGTTAGAACAAAAATAACTCAAGACTGGACAAACCAATGAGGGTAAGAGGAACAATTTCACCTTCCCCTTGTCTTCCCTTCCCCCAGGCAGCACAGCTCAGTACTAAGAGAGAACATGATTCCTCCCACAGGGAAAACCAAGAGTATATAAATGAGCCCTCAGCTTCCCTGGATGTGTTATACATTGCCAGAGAGTTCCTTTTGTCTCTCACTTCACTGAGAACACTGAGTTGTGAGCTACAGGACTGGGGGACACTGAGTGGCTGGGAGGACATCAGCCAGGGCTCAGAATAAAACATATCAAGTAGATGCAGACCCTACTAACCATATCAGCGATTCCTTGGGAGGTCGTGTCTGTGGATCCCCCACCAGCTGGTCTGCAACCAGCCCCCTGAGATTTCACATTCTTCACCCACAAGCCCCCATCCTATTACAGTGTGCACCACCTTACCAATGGTGGTAAGAGTGAGCCTTTGCAGATGGCTGGTGAGCATGTGCAAAAAGCCAGCCCAACTCTGCAGGACTGAGAGAAATCACACAGACCTAAGAATACAGCATTTCCCTGAGGAAAGCAAGCAAAGGGAGGCTGTCAACACTCATCCTGGCTTTGCAGCCATACAGTCTTAAAGTACTCGGTAAGAATTACCCCCTCAAAAGAAACAAGAAATGTGAAGCAGGTAAAATCATAGAAAAGATCTGAGAAGGCCTCAGAATCCCTAACAAAGCTGAAGTATTTCTCTCCTGAAGCCACTCAGTAAAGACTGGAGAAGATAATTGCTTCTTCTAATACAAAAACAGCAATGTAAAACTCCAAGGAAAATTTAAAAATCAAGGAAACCAAAGCCACCATCAAAGGAATACAATGATTCTCTATTATTGTCCCTAAAGAAATGTAGTTTTCAGGCCTACTGGGGAATTCAAAACATCTTTTTTAAGGAACAAAACAAAGAATCAGTACTATCTGCCAGAGAGATACAGAATTTGGATTACAATTCAATGTCAGAAATCCAATTCAGAAGAACAATTATAAATATACTGGTGGCTCTGGATAAAAGCATAAAGGAATCAAGAGACTTTATGACTGCAGAATTTAGATCTAATCAGGATGAAATTAAAAATCAATTAAATGAGATGCAATCAAAATGGGAGGTCCTAACAATGAGGGTTAATGAGGTAGAAGAAAGAGTAATATAGAAGACAAGTTGATGGCAAGGAAGGAAGCTGAGGGAAAAAGGGGGAAAACAATTAAAAGACCATGAGGAAAGGTTAAGGGAAATAAATGACAGCCTCAGAAGGAAAAATCTCTGTATAATTGGGGTTCCAGTGGATGCCAAGAGGGACAGAGGGCCAGAAAGCAGATTTGAACAAATCATAGCTGAGAACTTCCCTAATCTGGGGAGGGAAACAGGCATACAGATCCTGGATACAGAGAGATTGCCCCCTAAAATCAATAAAAACCATTCAACATCTTGACATTTAATACGGAAACTTGCAAATTCCAAAGATAAAGAGAAAATCCTTAAAGCAGCAAGAGTCCAGAGGTCCCTGACTGACTTATATGGGGAGAAATATTAGATTAACAGCAGACCTCTCCACAGAGACCTAACAGGCTAGAAAGGGCTGGCAGGATGTGTTCAGGACACTAAATGAGAAGAACATGCAGCCAAGAATACTTCATCCCACAAGGCTCTCATTCAGAAAAGAAGGAGAGATAAAGAACTTTCAAGATAGGCATAAACTGAAAGAACACGTGACCACCACACCAGCTCTGCAATAAACATTAAGGAGGACCCTGTAAAAGAAAGAGGAAGCCCCCAAAAAATAATCTACAAAGACAGGGACTGAATAGGTATTACGATGACATTAAATTCATAGTTTCAATAGTAACTCTGAATGTGAATGGGCTAAATGATCCCATCAAAAGACACAGGGTTTCAGGCTGGATAAAAAAGCAAGGCCTATCTATTTGCTGTCTACAAGAGACTCATTTTAGACCTAAGGACACCTCCAGCCTGAAAACGAAAGGGTGGAGAAGCATTTACCATTCAAATGGTCCTCAAAAGAAAGCTGGGGTAGCAATCCTCATCAGATAAAGTTTATCCCAAAGTCTGTAGTAAGAGATAAAGAGGGACACTCTATCATACTTAAAGGGTCTATCCAACAAGAGGACCTAACAATCATGAATATTTATGCCCCTAATGTGGGAGTTGCCAAGTATATCAATCAATTAATAACCAAAGTAAAGACATACTCAAATAATAATACACTAATACTGGGAGACTTCAACACAGCACTTTCTGCAAATGACATATCTTCTAAGCACAACATCTCCAAAGAAACCAGAGCTTTAAATGACACGCTGGACCAGATGGATTTCACAGATATTTACAGAACTTTACATCCAAATGCAACTTAATACACATTCTTCTCAAGTGCACATGGAACTTTCTCCAGAGTAGACCACATACTGGGTCACAAATCAGGCCTCAACTGATACCAAAAGATTGGGATTGTCCCCTGCATATTTTCACCATAATGATTTGAACTTGAACTCACTCACAAGAAGAAATTTAGAAGAAACTCAAACACATGAAGGTTAAAGAGCATCCTGTTAAAAGATGAAAGGGTCAACCAGGAACTTAGAGAAGAATTTAAAAGACTGATGGAAACTAATGTAAAGGAAGATACAATCATTCAAAATCTATGGGATTCAGCAAAAGCAGTCCTGGAAGGAAATACATCACAATACAAGAATCCCTCAAAAAATTGGACAAAATTCAAATACACAAGCTAACCTCACACCTTAAGGAACTGGAAACAGAACAGCAAATAAAACCTACACCAAGCAGAATAAGAGAGTTAATAAAGATTCGAGCAGTACTCAATGAAATAGAGACCAGAAAAACTTTAGAATAGATCAACAAAACCAGGAATTGTTTCTCTGAAAGAATTAATAAGAGATAAACCCCTAGCCAGACTTCTTAAAAAGAAAAAAGACAAAAATGGAAACCAAAACAAAGCAGGCATAGAGACACTTACATTAGACAAAATAGACTTTAAATTAAAAAATTGTAAAAAGAGACAAAGAAGGGCAGCCCGGGGGGCTCAGCAGTTTAGCGCCACCTTCAGCCCAGGGCATGATCCTGGAGTTCTGGGATCGAGTCCCAGATCAGGCTCCCTGTATGGAGCCTGCTTCTCCCTCTGCCTGTGTCTCTGTGTCTCTCTGTGTGTGTCTCTCATGAATAAACAAATAAAATCTTTAAAAAAGAGAGAGACAAAGAAGATGATTATATAATGATAAAGGAGTCAACTTAGATATGATTGTAAGTATACATACACCCAATATCAGAGTGCCAAAATATATTGAGCAAATACTGAGAGATCTAAAGGAGAAAAAAGACAACAACATAATAATAACAAAAGCTATCAATACCCTATGTTCAACAATGGTTAGATCACCCAGAAAGAAAATCAATAAGGAAATACTATATTTGAAATATACTTTAGACTTGAAGAAAATGGACCCAACAGATATGTACAGAACATTCCATATAACAGAGAAGACACATATTCTTCTCAAACATGCCCAAAACATTCTCTGGGATATATCCTATATTAAGTCACAGAATAAATCACAGCAAATTTAAGAAGATTGAAATCATACCAGGTTTCTTTTCTGACCACAATGGTATGAAACTAGAAATCAATAATAATAGAAGGAACACTAAAAAACTCACAAATATGTGGAAATTAAACAATATCCTCCGGAACAACCAGTGAGTCAAAGAAAAAAAAGCAAAGAGAAATTTTAAAAATCTCCTGAAGGGGCAGCCCCGGTGACGCAGCGGTTTAGCGCCGCCTGCAGCCCAGGGCGTGATCCTGGAGTCTCGGGATCGAGTCCCACGTCTGGCTCCCTGCATGGAGCCTGCTTCTCCCTCTGCCTGTGTCTCTGCCTCTCTCTCTCTCTCTGCATCTCTATGAATAAATAAATAAGATCTTAAAAAATTAAAAAAAAAAAAATCTCCTGAAACTGGGGCTCCTGAATGGCTCAGTCAGTTGACCATCCAGCTCTTGATTTCAGCTCAGATCATGATCTGATGGTCCGGGATTGAGCCCTTCATTGAGCTCCATGCTAGGCAGATGGCTTGTGGATATCTCTCCCTCTCCCTCTGTCCCTCCCTCAGCTTGCACACATTCTCTCTCTCTCTCTCTCTCTCTCTCTCTCTCAAATAAATAATTCTTTAAAAAAAATCTTGAAACAGATGAAAATGAAAATATGAGATACAGTAAAAGTATTTCTAAGAGGGAAGTTTATAGTGATAAAGGCCTACATTAAGATAAAAGGGGTTCCAATAAATAACCAAATTTATACCCCAAAGTAGAAAAAGAAGAACAAGCTAAACCCAAAGATAGCAGAATGTCCATACTTAAAGTCATCTACAGATTCAGTGCAATCCCTATCAAAATTCCAATGGTATCCACAGTTAATATCAGCCTAAATGGAGAGAAACTGAAAGCTTTTCCACTAGTCGGGAATAGGACAAGGGTACCCTCGTCACTTTAATTCAACACAGTACTGGAAACACTAGTTACAGCAATCACGTGACAAAAAGAAATGAAAGGCATCCAGATCAGTAAGGAAGACATAAAACTTTCACTCTTTGCAGATAGCATGACACTATACATAGAAAACCTGAAAGAGGGATGCCTGGGTGGCTGAGCGGTTGAGTGTCGGTCTTTGGCTCAGGTCACGATACCACAGTCCCAGGGTCGAGTCCCACGTCGGGTTCCCTGAGTGGAGCCTGGTTTTCCCTCTGCCTGTGTGTCTGCCTTTCTCTCTGTGTCTCTCATGAATAAATACATAAAATCTTGAAAAAAAAGAAAACCTGGAAGACTTCACACACAAAAAACAAAAAACAAAAACCTGCTAGAACTAATAAACAAATTCAGTAAAGTCGCAGGATACAGAATCAAATGCAGGATAACGCGGCCGCCGGGGGTACGAGGGTGGAGGATGCACCCAGAGGAGCACTCGGGAAGCCTGGGGACCTCTCCCTCTGCAGAAGCTCGACACGTTCTCCCCCAGCCTGGTGGGGACCCACGTTCCCCTACCTGCCGCCCTCGGGATGGAGAGAGGAGATTCAAGAGCATCATTACGGATGAGGGTGACTGCAAGGCCGCACTCCAGGGCTGCAGGGCAGTGCACTTCCCCGCGCCCTCCTGCCTCGCGCGGTCCCTCATCTTGCGCAGCAGGTGGTGGCCACCGCTGGCTTGGACCCTGAGCATACAGGCGGTGATTTCAATGAAGAACCAGCCAAGCTCAGTCTTATTCCACTCCTCAAGCACCTAGTGCAGACGGAGAGGAAGCCGGTGAGAGAGAGCAGGGGCTGCCCAGAGGCTCCCTTCCCTGGCTCCCCGCCTTCCTCTGCGATAGAGACGCCCGCACTCCATCTGCTCCGCGCGAGGCCCCCAGGCTCCAGGTGCACTGCTCAGGAGCTGTTTTCTGCTCACCACCAGTCAGCTGTATTTGACTTCAGGCTGGTTATGCCGGGTGATTGCCGCAGAGCCGAGCACCCCTCCTGTCACAGGGTCGCCTCCTCAGAGGCCTTCCCTGCTCCCCTGACCTCCTCCTTCTGTGTAGCAGTTACTGCCAACGAGTTTTATGTTTGCATAATCACTGTCGTGGTTCCCAGCCCTGTGCAGACAGGGACTTTGGTTTTTTCGTTATCACATCCCCCAACGTTTAGAACAGTCCTATGTATTTGTTGACTAGATACATTAAGTTTTAATTTAGTGACATTTGAACACACACACACAAAAGCACTGTTTCAATGAAAATAAAGTTAAAACTGTTTTGGAAAGAACAGTCAAGGCAAATCAGTGAAGCCACGTGGGGACTGTCAGGAGGAGAGGCACTGGGCAGGCTGAGTCAGTGGAGGGTGCAGATCATGATCTCCAGGTGGTGAGTTCAAGCCCTGCATGGGGTAAAGAGGTGACTAAAAAAAATAATAAACTTTAAAATGAACAAACAAATAAGGGGGAAAGCCTGTAAAAATAATTCTGGAAAGATTCTGCGGCAGGCACCTCGCAAGTAAGCATCCCTAAATGTGTTCCACGTGAAGTCACTGGAAGCAGAAATTCTAGATGGTGAGAAAGAGGACTACAGTGTTGGCCAGCAGAGCCACACTTCAAGAAAAGGACTGGATGGGTGATGAATGTGCCTTCCTCTCTCTTCAGTTAAAATAAATGTTTACCTACTAACGATGCTGACACATATCTAGAGGAGGGAGTCCTGGCGTTTACCTCGACATGTATTTTTAAAAGATCAAACTGATAGAGGGGGGACAGATAGTTGATCAAGTATAGTAAAATGCCAGCAGGAAAATCTGGGTGGTGCACACACAAATGTTCACTACCCAATTCTTTCCACTTTGCTGTATGTTTGAACATCTGGTTCATAAATAAAATGTTGGGGGAAATGTCTGTTTCCCCTACTTTGACTTTTTTTGATTAACTGTCAAACAGCCAGTCCCAACCTGACCAGGGAAGCAAGTTTCCATTCCGCCTCCCATGGGGAATGATGACAGGACCAGTAAAAGGCCATAGGCCTGACATGGGAATGGTCACTAAATGGTGAGAATGACTGCTGCCAAGATAACCTGGGGACTCAGCCCAGTGACCAGCTATCCTATCTTACAGTATCCCTTGACTCAGGCTGAGTCCAACCTGCCACCAGCAGTGACCACATGAAGGAGGCGGAGGAAGTCTTCACTGTGGCCACCAAATCCCTCTTGTCCTAGCAGGGTCCCCGCTGCAGCTGGGGACAGGGCCTGGGACGCACCTCTGCCATCTTGTTATGCTCCATGCCCAGCACATCTTCCATCAGGTGGTAAGCCTCACAGATGAGCTGCATATCGCCGTACTCTATCCCATCGTGCACCATCTTCACAAAGTGTCCTGCTCCTTCATCTCCCACCTGTTAGAGCAGCGGGTAATACCCCAGAAAAGCCCACATCAACTTCTTTGGCAAGCTTCCCTCTCCCTATAAAAAATGACAACTGTGAAGCAAATATCTGCAGTATTTTTAAAATGAAGAATCACTCCATAACAACTCCACACAAGCTCAGTGCAGTCCAGGGCTTGCTGCAGACCGACTCTGAATTAATTTCTCTCAAGGTTTTTCCAATCATCCCAATTCACTGTGAGTGCCCACAGCTCCTCAGCCACCATCTCCCATCCTCCCCTGTTACTAAGGGCCCCGCACCCCCAGCCTGCCCACCAGTGAAACGAGCCCTCATGCTCCTAAGGTCACCGCCCTCCTAGTCACTGGGGTTACAGTAAGTTGGCTAATTAAATCACTTGTACTTTTAAAAATGTATAAATGTGTTGTAGTTGTTTCTAAGGCTACCAATGGGTAAAATGACTGTAGATCCAGGTCTGGCCCTCAGCCTGGTAGGCCCAGAAATGTGTTCCTGCCAGGGTCTCACAGCAGCCAGGACACTGACTTATAATAACCCTGGCAAGATGTATACAGTCAGAATACCAGTCTATGAATTTAGAGCAAGACACTTAACTACAGATCCTTAGTGGCTACAAGTGTTAGTCCCATTGTTCGTTCTGTCCTTGCAGATGAGCTGTGTGGGAAGCCAAATAGTCTGAAAACTGTCTAGTGGGCCAGGAGTCAGAGCAAAGGGGGTATTGTGGTCAATTATTCGGTGGCATCGGATGCTGCAGTCAGGTGCACCCATCCCGACGACAGGCATCCCCCTGCGATGTTTGCTCGACCTGCACAGTCTCTGCTCTGGCTGGCACCGCTGGGAGCCGTACTATGGATGTTTACATCACAGACCTCCACCCTCTGAGCTGCCACTGCTCGCCTGCCCCCTTAGGATTTTGACACCTTCTGCAGCTGCTAAGTAACATGGCTAAGAACATCTTACTTCACTGCATCCTTCCTGTAACTTCAAGAATGAATTAAGGCATGCCTGCTTTCAGTATCTCTACCAGGTTTTTCAATATCCTGAGACTGTGGAAAGTCAATCCCTGACTCTATTAGAACACTTCAGGGCCAGTACTGGTTTTTCTTCACAATTCTGTCCTAAGCATGTCTACAAAGAAGCAACAGTTGAGGTCCTGTTACTGTAGCAATCAGCTACCAAGGCCTGAAAGTTCCCTTCCTAATCCTTCATACTAATGAGAAAATCCTCAACCCTCCAAATCTGGCCCAGTATCTCTTGGCCCTAAGCAGACTTTGCCCGAACTCAGTGACCACTGGTTAAAATGTATGGACCAGTGTGGGGGCCCCGACTGCCACCACCGAGCATGGCCAGGCCTCCCCTATTCCTCGTACACCTCAGGCCTCTTCCATCTCACCTCTTATATCCCTCATACAAAATAAAACTAATAAAGGGGGTTAGGAGCTAAAGAGACCTCAGAGACCATCCAGCCCACCCCCCATAGTTTATAGACAACACTGAAACCCACATACTGTTCTGAGTCGCTAATGTCGCACAGTGACTGGAGAGACAGAATTACAGGCCAGGTCCCCCAGCCTAGTGATTTTCCCACCCATGGCATGGACCGAGGCTGCGGTAGTGATAAAACTGATTTTAGCAGCAACACAAAATGCAGGAAGGGAGGCATACAGGAGTCAGCCTAGGCCTCCCTCCCATTTCATGAAGGCAAAAGGCCATATATAATGTGCTCTGTTCAAGGACAGAATACCTGTGTCCCAGGCTACGGGAGAGAGATTTTCCATATCCATGGCCAGGACATCTGATAGCATCAGCCATTCAATCTTCCTTCCATGCAGGCAGAGAAAGCCCACTTTTGATTTTGACATTTTCTTCATTTTCATGAAGTCACACAGCTAAAACGAATCTCGCTTCATCTCATCCTTGCTGTGCCTTCTTAAAGAATCCAACTTTTAGATGAAATGAGGAGGCCTGTTTTTAATACCAGCCTCAAGGCTCTGAAATATTCAGTTAAGATGCAAGGACACGTAAAACAGTCATGCATCTTGGGCCTTAGCTGCACTAGCGACTTTAAGATTGAGCCGCTTGTCACACAACTAACTGCTGCCACAAGGTGGTCCTGGCTCTGTGCACTGTGTCATGTCTGCACCCAAGTTACAACCTGGTTTGAAAGAGAAGCCAGAACTTGCCCAGTCACAGCAGGGATCCGCCGATCTGACCTTAGCAAGGCCTTGGAAGATTGTCTTGATGTGGAGCCTGTGGGGTGGAACCATGTAGGTTAGCTGCTGAAAAGAAGGACTGAGATCTCAATTAAATATTCAAGGACCTCCAGCCACCCACGATTTTTTTCTCTGAATGGGAGGTGGAGGCACTCCCCTCAATGGAAAAAGTAATGAATATGCCAAGTCCATGAGGTAAGCCCGTGAAAGGCTGCACACTATCTGGTTAGAGAAGATAGATCAGCTGGAAGGATCAAAGCACCAGGAGAAATTTATTCGCACTATCAAAAGGAGTTGTGTTTCATGGGAGTACATAACTGTGCAGGATTTCCTGGAGCAGCATTCATTATTACTCCAAGGAAAGGGTACTGTGCTTCACCCCACTGACCCCCAGGACAGGTTAGCTCATGACTTACTAATAAAGCCTTCTTTACAACGACAACAACAACAACAAAAACCAAATGTACAGAAATCCATTTAAATAATGAAGCATCAGAAAGAGAATTTAAGGAATCAATCCCATTTGTAATTGCACCACAAACAATAAAATACCTAGGAATAAACCTAACCGAAGAGGTGAAAGACCTGTACTCTGAAAACTGTAAAATACTGATGAAGAATTTCAAGATGACAAGATGAAATTCAAGAATTTCAAGATGACACAAAGAAATGAAAAGACATTCCATGCTCATAGACTAGAAGAACAAATATTATTATAATGTCTATACTACGCAAAACAATAAACACTTTAATGCAATCCCTATCAAGCTACCAACAGATTTTTCAGAGTGAGAACAATCCCACAATTTGCATGGAACCACAAAAGACCTTGAAGACCAAACCAGTCTTGCAAAAGAAAAGCAACATCACAATTCTGGACTTCAAGTTATATTACAAAAGTATAGTAATCAGAACAGTATGGTACTGGCACAAAAATAGACACAGTTCAATAGAAGAGAATAAAAACCCATAAATGAACCCACAACTATATGGTCAACTAATTTTCAACAAAGTAGAAAAGAATATCCAATGGGAAAAAGAATGTCTCTTCAACAAATAGTTGAGAAAACTGGGCAGTGACATGCAGAACAATGGACCTGGACCACTTTCTTACACCATACACAAAAATAAAGTAAAAAATATTAAAGACTTAAATGTAAGGTGTGAAACCATAAAAATCCTAGAAGACAACATAGGCAGTAACTTCTTTGACATCAGCCATAGCGACTTCCTTCCAGATAGTTCTCTTGAAGCAAGGGAAACAAAAGCAAAAATTAACTATTAGGAATTCCTCACGGAAAACAAAGCTTCTGCACAGTGAAGGAAATAATAAACAAGACTAAAGAGCAGTTTATGAAAGGGGAGAGGATACTTGAAAATGACATATCTGATATAGTGTTACTATACATAATATACAAAGAACTTATAGAACTCAACACCTAAAAAAAAAATTATTCAATTAAAAAACAAGCAGAAGACATGAACAGATATTTCTCCAAAGAAGACATCCAGATGGCCAACAGACACATGAAAAGATGCTCAACATCAGTTATCATCAGGGAAATGCAAATGAAAACCACAATGAGATATCATTTCACACCTGTCAGAATCGCTAAAATGGATTAACACAAGAAATAACAGGTGTTGGCAAAGATGTGGAGAAAGGGGAACCCTCTTGTGCAGGTGGTGGGAATGTAAACAGTTCAGCCACTCTGGAAAACGGTATGGAGTTTCCTCAAAAAGGTTAAAAATAGAACTATGCTATGATCCAGTAATCATGCTATTAGGTATTACTCAAAGAATACAAGAATACTAACTCAAAGGGCTACACACACCGATATTTATAGGAGCATTATCTACAATAGCCAAACTATGAAAAGAGCCTAACTGTCCATCAACTGATGAATGTACAAAGAAGATGTGGCATATATACAGAGTGGAATATTACTGTCATTAAAAAGAATGAAATCTTGCCATTTGCAACAAGATGGATGGAGATAGAGTAATGCTAAGCAAAATACATCAGTCAGAGAAAGACAAAAACCATATGATTTCACTCATATGTGGAATTTAAGAAACAAAACAAGTGAGCAGAGGAAAAAAAGGAGAGAGAAACAAACCAAGAAACAGACTTTTAATTATTTAAGAGAACAATATGATGGTTACCAGAGGGGAAGTAGGGGGCAGGGAATTGGATGGGGATCAGGGAGTCCACTTATGACGAGCACCAAGTGATGTATGGAAGTGTTGAATCACTATATTGTACACCCCAAACTAATAACTAATATTACACTGTATGTTAGCTAACTGGAATTTTTTAAGATTTTATTTATTCATGAGAAACAGAGAGAGAGAGAGAGAGGCAGAGACATAGGCAGAGGGAGTAGCAGGCTCCCTGTGGGGAGCCTGATGCAGGACTCGATCCCAGGACTCCAGGATCATGACCTGAGCCAAAGGCTGATGCTCAACCACTGAGCCACCCAGGTTTCAAACTAACTGGAACTTAAATAAAAACTTTAAATGAATTCCAATGGCACTTTTCACAGAAATAGAAAAAGAATTTTAAAATGTATATGGAATCACAAAAGACCCCAAATAGCCAAATCGATCTGGAAAAAGAACAAAGCTTGAAGCATAATGCTTCTTCATTTCAAACCATAGTACAAAGCTGTAATAATCAAAACTGTATGATATAGGCATAAAAGCAGACACATAGTCTAATAGAGCAGAATCAAGAGTCCAGAAATAAACCTTCCAGCATATGGTCAATTAATATTTGACAAGGGAATCAGGAATATTCAATGAAGAAAGAATGGTATTTTTAATAAATAGTGTTGAGAAAACTATTTCACATGCATAATAATTTAATTGGACTTCATTGTTACACTGCTCATAAAAATTGACTTGAAATAGAGTAAAGCTTGAATGTAAGACCTAAAAACTATAAAGCTCCTGGAAGAAAACACAGCGAAAAAGCTCCTTGACACAGCTCTTGACAGTGATTCTTTGGCTATGTCACCAAAAGCAGAAGCAACAAAAGCAAAACTAAACAAATGAAACTACATCAAATGAAAATCTTCTGCAAAGCAAAAGAAACAATCCACAAAATGAAAGGGCAATCTATAGAACAGGAGAAAATATTTGCAAGCCATATATCCAATACGGCATTAATATTTAAAATAGATATGGAACTCATGCAACTCAATAGCAATATATATATTATGATAAAAAAAATGACCAGAGGACCCAAACAGACATTTTTTTCCAAAGAAAACATACAGATGGCCACTCAGTACATGAACAGGTGCTCTACATCACTCGTTGTCAGGGAAATGCAAATCAAAACCACAATGAGCTTTGGTCTCACAACTGTTAAAATGGCAATTCTCAAAACGAGAGAACAAATGCTAAGGAGGCTAGAGAAAGGGAACTCTTATACACCGCTGGTGGAAATTGGTGCAGCCATTATGAAAAATTATGGTGGTTCCTCAAAAAAAAAAATCAAATAAATAAATAAATAAATAAATAAATAAATAAATAAATAAGTAAGTAAGTAAATAAAAAGAGAACTACCATCTGATCCCACAATTTATCACTTGTGGATATTTAACTGAAGTAAAAGAAGCAATAACTCAAAAGGCATCCCCATATTCATTGTAGCATTATTTACACAGCCAAGACATGGAGGTAACCTAAAAGTCTGACGATGGATAAATGAGTAAAGAAGACGAGGTAGATATTTATAATGAAATGTTATTCCAACTTGAGAAAGAAGGAAACTGTGCCATATGCAACAATATGGATGGATCTTAAAGGAATGCTAAGTGAAATAAGTCAGGCAGAGAAAGACAAATATTGAATGATCTCATATATACATGGAATTTTTAAAAGCTGAACTCAGGGAAGCCCGGGTGGCTCAGCAGTTTAGCACTTGCCTTCAGCCCAGGGTGTGATCCTGGAGTCCCGGGATCGAGTCCCAAGTCAGGCTCCCTACATGGGCCTGCTTCTCCCTCTGCTTCTCTCTCTATCTCTCTGTGTCTCTCATGAATAAATAAATAAAATCTTTAAAAAAAAAAAAAAGCTGAACTCATAGAAAGAAAGAAGGGTGGCTGTCAAGGTCTGGGGGTGGAGGAAATAGACAAATGTTGGTCAAAGGGTACAAACTTCTGGTTAGAAAATTAGTAAGCTCGAGGGATCTAATGTACTACAATGTGACTGTGGTTAACAATGCTGTATTGTACACATGAAAGTTGCTGAGAGAGAAAATCTTGAATGTGCTCACTACACATGCACACACACACACACACACACACACAGGTAATTATGTGAAGTGAAGGAATTGTTATCTAACCGTACCTTGGTATTGTTTTACAGTATATGTGTATCAAGTCACCTTGAACACCTAAAACTTACAAAATGTTGTACCTTGATCACCTTTCAATAAAGCTGGGGAAAAAAAATAAAGATTAACTGAATTAATATTTGTTAAGCACTTAATGTTAAAATGTAGGGATGCCTGGGTGGCTGAGAGGTTGAACATCTGCCTTTGGCTGAGGTCATGATCCTAGGGTCCAGGGATCAAGCCGCACATCGGGCTCCCTGCTGAGAGCCTATTTCCCCTCTGCCTATGTCTCTGCCTCTCTCTGTATCCCTCCTGAATAAATAAAACCTTTTTCTAAAAAAAGAGTTAAAACCTATAGGGTTTTTTTTGTTTATATATATATATATATAATATATATAATAAAAAATAATAATAATAAAAAAATAATAAAAATAAAAAAATAATATAATATATATTAAAATACATATCTTTTAATTGAAGTTTGATTTGCCAACATATAACACTCAGTGCTCATCCTGTCAAGTGCCCTTCTCAGTGCCCACCTCCCCTTGCACTGCGCCTTGTTCAAATCCCAGAGTTAGGAGTCTCTCATGGTTTGTCTCCCTAACTTTTCCCACTCAGTTCCCCTCCTTTCCCTTGTAAGCCCTTTTACTATTTCTTATATTCCCCATATGAGTGAAACCATATAATGTTTATCCTTCTCCAATTGACTTACTTCACTCAGCATAATACCCTCCAGCTCCATCCACATTGAAGCAAATGTGGGTATTCATCCTTTCTAATGGCTGAGTAATATTCCATTGTATACATAGACCACAGCTTTATCCATTCATCTGTCGATGGACACCGAGGCTCCTTCCACAGTTTGGCTATTGTGGACATTGCTGCTATAAACATCGGGGTGCAGGTGTCCTGCCATTTCACTGCATTTGTATCTTTTGGTTAAATACCCAGTAGTGCAGTTGCTGGGTCGTGGGGTAGTTCTATTTTTAATTCTTTGAGGAACCACCACACAGTTTTCCAGAGTGGCTGCACCAGTTCACATTCCCACCAACAGTGCAAGAGGGTTCCCCTTTCTCCACATCCTCTCCAACATTTGTTGTTTCCTGTCTTGTTAATTTCCGTCATTCTCACTGGTGTGAGGTGGTATCTCATTGTGGTTTTGATTTGTATTTCCCTGATGGCAAGTGATGCAGAGCATTTTCTCATGTACTTGGTGGCCGTGTGATGTCTTCTTTGGAGAAATGTCTGTTCATTCTTTGGAATGGACATTCCAAATGGAAGGGTCCATGTCATGATTGGATTGTTTGTTTCTTGGGTGTTGAGTTTGATAAGTTCTTTATAGATCTTGGATACTAGCCCTTTATCTGATAGGTCATTTGCAAAAATCTTCTCCCATTCCATACATTGTCTTTCAGTTTTGTCGACTGTTTCTCTTCCTGTGCAGAAGCTTTTTATCTTGATTAAGTACTGAATGTTCATTTTTGCTTTTGTTTCCCTTGCCTTCATAGATGTATCTTGCAAGAAGCTGCTGTGGCCAAGTTCAAAAAGAGTGTTGCCTGTGTTCTCCTCTAGGATTTTGATGGATTCATGCCTGACATTTAGATCTTTCATCCATTTTGAGTTTATCTTTGTGTAAGGTGTAAGAGAATGGTCCGGTTTCATTCTTCTGCATGTGGCTGTCCCATTTTTCCCAGCACCGTTTATTGAAGAGACTGTTCTTTTTCCAGTGGATAGTCTGTCCTGCTTTGTCGAATATTAGTTGACCATAGAGTCGAGGGTCCATTTCTTGGTTCTCTATTCTGTTCCATTGATCTATGTTTCTGTTTTTGTGCTAGTACCACACTGTCTTGAGGATCACAGCTTTGTAGTAAAACTTGAAATCCGGCATTGTGATGCCCCTGGATCTGGTTTTCTTTTTCAATATTCCCCTGGGTATTTGGGGTCTTTTCTGATGCCACACAAATCTTAAGATTATTTGTTCCAACTCTCTGAAGAAAGTCCGTGGTATTTTGATAGGGATGACATTGATCATGTAAATTGCCCTGGATAACATTGACATTTTCACAACATTAATTCTGCCAATCCATGAGCATGGAATATTTTTCCATCTCTTTGTGTCTTCCTCAATTTCTTTCAGAAGGGTTCTGTAGTTTTTAGGGTATAGATCCTTTACCCCTTTGGTTAGGTTTATTCCTAGGTATCTTATGCTTTTGGGTGCAATGGTAAATGGGATTGATTCCTTAATTTCTATTTCTTCAGTCTCATGGTTAGTGTATAGAAATGCCACTGATTCCTGGGCACTGATTTTATATCCTGCTGCACTGCCAAATTGCTGTATGAGTTCTTGCAATGTTGGGTGGACTCTTGGGTTTTCTGTGTACAGGATCATGTCATCTGTGAGGAGGGAGAGTTTGACTTCTTCTTTGCCAATTTGAATGCCTTTTATTTCTTTCTGTTGTCTGATTGCTGAGGCTAGGAATCCTAGGACTAAGTTGAATAGCAGTGGTGAGAGTGGACATCCCTGTTGTGTTCCTGATCTTAGGGGAAATGCTCCCAGAGTTTCCCCATTGAGAATGATATTTGCTGTGGGCTTTTCATAGGTTGCTTTTAAGATACTGAGGAATGTTCCCTCTATCCCTACACTCTGAAGAGTTTTGATCAGGAATGAATGCTGTATTTTGTCAAATGCTTTCTATGCATCTATTGAGAGGATCATACGGTTCTTGTTTTTTCTCTTGTTGATGTGATCTATCATATTGACTGTTTTATGAGTGTCAAACCAACCTTGCATTCCAGGGATAAATCCCACTTGGTCATGGTGAATAGTCTTTTTAATGTATTGCTGGATCCTATTGGCTAGTATCTTGTTGAGAATTTTTGCCTCTGTGTTCATCAGGGATATTGGTCTATAATTCTCCTTTTTGGTGGGGTCTTTGTCTGGTTTTGGAATCACGGTGATGCTGGCCTCATAAAACAAGTTTGGAAGTATTCTATCCCTTTCTATCTTTCAGAACAGATTTAGTAGAATAGGTATTATGTCTTCTTCAAACGTTTGATAGAATTCCCCTGGGAAGCCATCTGGCCCTGGAATTTTGTGTCTTGGGAGTTTTATGATGACTGTTTCAATTCTGTCACTGTTTATCGGCCAGTTCAGGTTTTCTATTTCTTCCTGTTCCAGTTTTGTTAATTTGTGTTAATTTGTTAATTTGTTGTCTAGAAATGTGTCCATTTCTTCTAGATTGCCTAATTTGTTGGCATATAGCTGCTCATGATACGTTTTTAAAATAATTTGTATTTCCTTGGTATTGGTTGTGATCTCTCCTCTTTCATTTATGATTTTATTAATTTGAGTCTTTTTTCTTTTTAATAAGTCTGGCTAGGGGTTTATCTCTCTTATTCTTTCAAAGAACCAACTCCTGGTTTCATTGATCTATTCTAAAGTTCTTCTAGTCTTTAGTTCATTGAGTTCTGCTTGAATATTTATTATCTCTCTTCTGCTTGGTGTAGGTTTTACTTGCTGTTCTTTCTTCAGTTCCTTTAGGTGCAAGGTTAGCTTACGTATTTGAGTTTTTTCCAATATTTTGAGGGATGCTTGTATTGCAGTGTATTTCCCTCCGAGGACCTCTTTTGCTGTATCCCAAAGATTTTGAATGGCTGTATCTTCATTTTCATTAATTTCCATGAATCTTTTTAATTCTTCTCTAATTTTCTGGTTGACCATTCATCTTTTAGTAGGATACTCTTTAACCTCCATGTGTTTGAGTTTCTTCCAAATTTCTTCTTGTGAGTGAGTTCTAGTTTCAAAGCATTGTGGTCTGAAAATATGCAGGGGACAATCCCAATCTTTTGGTATGGGTTGAGACCTGATTTGTGACCCAGTATGTGGTCTATTCTGGAGAAAGTTCCATGTGCACTTGAGAAGAATGTGTATTCAGTTGCATTCATATGGAAAGTTCTGTATATTCTGTGAAATCCAACTGGTTCAGTGTATTATTTAAGGCCCTTATTTCTATGGTCAGTTGTGCTCAGAATATCTGTCATTTGCAGAAAGTGCCATGTTGAAGACTCCTACTATAAGTGTATTTTCTAAGTATATCTTTTTGGTTATTAATTGATATACTTGGCAGCTCCCACATTAGGGGCATAAATATTCATGACTGTTAGGTTTTCTTGTTGGGTAGACCCTTTAAGTATGATAGAGTGTCCCTCTTCATCTCTTACTATAGACTTTGGGATAAACTTTATCTGATTGCTACCCCAGCTTTCTTTTGAGGACCATTTGAATGGTAAATGCTTCTCCACCCTTTCGTTTTCAGGCTGGAGGTGTCCTTAGGTCTCAAATGAGTCTCCTGTAGACAGAAAATAGATGGGTCTTGCTTTCTATCCAGTCCAAAACCCTGCAACTTTTGATGAGATCATTTATCCCATTCATGTTCAGATTAACTATTGAAAGATATGAATTTAGTGTCATTGTAATACCTATTCAGTCCCTGTCTTTGTGGATTATTTCTTTGGGCTTCCTCTTTCTTTTACAGGGTCCCCCTTAATATTCTTGCAGAGCTCATTTGGTGGTCACATATTCTTTCAGTTTCTGCCTATCTTGGAATCTCTTTATCTCTCCTTCTATTCTGAATGAGAGCCTTGCATGATAAATATTCTTGGCTGCATATTCTTCTCATTTAGTGCCCTGAATATATCCTGCCAGCCCTTTCTGGCCTGCCAGGTCTCTGTGGAGAGGTCTGCTGTTAATCTGATATTTCTCCCCATAGAAGTTAAGAATCTCTTTTCTTGTGATGCTTTAAGGATTTTCTCTTTATCTTTGGAATTTGGATGCTTCACTATTAACTCTTGAGGTGTTGAACAGTTTTTATTTATGTTGGGGGGCGGGGGTAACCTCTCTATCTCCTGGATCTGAATGCCTGTTTCCCTCCTCCAAATTAGAGAAGTTCTCAGCTATGATTTGTTCAAATATACTTTCTGGCCATCTCTTTCTGATGTCTTCTGGAACCCCACTTATCCATAGATTCTTCCTTCTGAGGCTATCATTTATTTCCCTTAGCCTTTCTTCATGGTCTCTTAACTGTTTTTTTTTTCTCAGCTTCCTTCCTTACCATCAACTTGTCTTCTCTGTCACTCACTCTTTCTTCCACCTCATTAACCCTGGCCATTAGGACATCCAGTTTGGATTGCACTACATTTAATTTTGGACTGATTAGATCTAAACCCTGCAGTAACAAAGTCTCTAGAGTCCTTTAAGTTTTTTTCCAGAGCCACCAGTAGCTTTATAATTGTGCTTCTGAATTGGCTTTCTGACATCAAATTGTAAACCATATTCCGTAACTCTGTGGTAGACAGTACTGTTTCTGATTCTTTGTTTTGTGGGGAGTTCTTTCTAGTCATTTTGCTCAGTCCAGAGTGGCTGTATGAGTGGGCTGAGTCAAGAATATCACACATGCCCTAAGTAAATTTCACCCTAGATTATTCTGATGAGGTCAGAGACCAGAAAATGAAAATGAAGACAAGAACAAAATAAAAGGACCACTAAAGTGAAAAACATATTTTAAAAGAAAGTAGTAAAAAATAAAAGGCCAAAAATCCCAAAGAAGAAAAAAAAAAAAAGTAAAGAGGAAAAAAAAGAGAAAAAAGGGGAAAAGGGGGGGGCAGGGGACTGGGAGATGGTGGTTAAGAAGTTGTAGTGGAGGGAGAATGTAGTCTAACTGAGCAGTCCTAGAGGGTGATCCTCTTGGTTGTGAGTGTATTAAATTCTGTATGTTAGAAGATGCTCAATCTGAAACTTATGTAAACCAGCAATACTTGTAGAAAGCCCCAACATTGACCACCAAAACATAAACAAGATAAAAGAGGGAGGCAGAATGGGAAGGAAGAGAGAATATAATCTCACAGAATGAACCAGCACAGTGTTCCACTTCGTTCTGGGTGTTCATGGTTTAGAAGGTATTAACTTCTGCCCTTATAGAACAAAATGAGGCAGAGAAAACAAAAACACAAAACAAAAACCCATTATCCCATATATCTCCTAAAATTAAATTGAGTATGTTGAAGGGAATTCAGAAGTGAAAAATATATCTAGGACCTGTAATTGTAGATTTATGGAAGTCAAAAAGGAAGAAACTTAAAAATGAAGAGGTGCTAAAATATTGTAGTTAAGGCAGGAAAAGAGAAAAAATATTGGAAATTTTTAGTCTGATATAAAAAAAAGAGTTGTAACGGAAAAAGGAAAAAAAAATTAAAAGGGGGGGAAACCCTCTAGTTGTACATACTTTATTCCCTCGGTCCTGGAGCTTCCCAGCCTGCTGGGTCCGGAGCTCGCCCTTCCCCGGTCCTTCCAGCGGGTCTCCCGGGGGCGGGGCCTGCGGTGCTGCGTCTCAGGTGCGCGCCCCTGGGGGATGCCCCGCCCCCGCCAGGTGCCCCCCAGGCCCGTGTCCTCCTGGGATCGCTCCCGGGAGCCCCCGAAGGCAGCAGGGCGCAGCCCCCTCCCCGGGGCCCCGCCCGACCCCCGGCTTCCCCCGAGGCCCCGGGTGCGCTCCAGCCCTGCCCCGAGATGGGCCGCGGTGGGGGTGCGCTCTCCCCCGGCGCCCTCCTCTGCTCGTGACCCCGGGACCTGGGGGTCCCCCGCCCTCCTGCCGGCCTCCCCGACCCCCTGCCGACGCCCTGGAGGCCTTTCCCTCCGGGGAGAGGAGGGCGCTTCCCGGGGGCTGGGTCTGCCTGTCCCGGAGGCTTTGCTCACCTACTTGATTCTTTATTTTTTTCCATCTTCCTACCTTATTGGAAGTGAAAACCCTTCTCTCTGTAGTGTTCCAGCTGTTCTCTCTTTAAATCTCAGGTCGAATTCGTAGGTGCTCAGGATGTTTTGGAAGTTACCCAGGTAAGTTGTGGGGCCCCTACTCCTCCTCCACCATCCTGCCCCACCCTCCAACCTATTGTTTTTAAGTAAGTCAAATAAAGGCACCTGTGGTTTAGGGGCAAAACCAGGCAATCTGAGCAATGTGAAAAGTGCTGTGATTGAGATGTGTTCTAGAAACCAAAAAGGAAGAGACCTACCCTGATGGGAAGGTCAGGAAATACTTCTCAGAGAAGGCGTGGGGGAGAGTCCTGTAACTGCATCTTGCAGGATAAACAGAAGTCCTCCAGAGACCAAGGAGGAAGCAGAAACTCCGTAATATCCAGGCCTGAGTTTCCCTTCTCAATTTGTCTTGTGTCTTCACCCTCCCCTAGGTCCTTCCAGACCCAGGAAAGAGGCAAACCCCAAGGCATACCACTCGGGCTAGGCTGAAAAAGGAGAGCTCAGGAGTTTCACTTTCAAAACCTCATCCCTGACTGGTCAGTCCTCAGATGATTGGTCAGCGGCCTCCTAAATGCCCTCAGGTATCATAGTGACCAGCCTGAGCAGGCCAATTTCAACCAGAACTGGGCTGCACCAGTGAGCCCCGTGGAGCCTACAGAGCAGCTGTGTTCCCGAAGTCTGAAGGGCCCCACTCTGCAGGGATGAGGAGCAGAGCTGCGTCGAAGCGATGGAGGAAGGGCAGCCCTCGCTGAATTCCAGCCTTCCTTGGCTCCCCTGGAAGAGCTTCCTTCCAAAGAACCGAAGCCCAACCTGAAAGAACCAGGTCTGTTGTGTACAGGATGATAAGGACCAGAAACCTCTACTTTCATCCTAATCCTCCTACCTGTGTGTCTGCATGAAGAGAATTGTCCAGGCCAAACAACAACAGGCAGACCTCACTTCCTGATCTGAAGCCTCACAGGTAAGAAGACTCCAGCTTTTCTCCTTTGTAGCAGAATTTTTGTAACAAGGACTGTTGTCAGACTCCATTCCATTCCGTATTGGGGCTCCCATCTTCTACCTACCATGTCTCCCATTTATGTCAACTGGCTTCTTTTGTAACAGTCCCTACGTCAATTAACTAATGTCCCAAAGCAGCAGAGATAGGGGGACAGATGATCAGTAAGTAAACACAAAAATAGAAAAGTCTATCATTAAAGGCTTGGCTTCTTCTCAGAGAAACTGGTTTCTAGAGCTCAGAGGCTGGCATCCATGAGAGAGAATACCAGATTCACAAGTTCACCCAGAATTTAGTAATTGTCTAGTTACAAGTTAGTACCTGCTAACTATTCCTAAGGAATGTTTGCCC
Organism: Canis aureus; assembly: GCF_053574225.1. Classification (NCBI taxonomy): domain Eukaryota; kingdom Metazoa; phylum Chordata; class Mammalia; order Carnivora; family Canidae; genus Canis; species Canis aureus. The sequence continues at coordinate 43,398,086 of NC_135630.1, forward strand.
TTGGGTGCTGCATATTTATAGGATTCCCAAGCCCCCGCAAGTGGAGGGAGTCCTTTTATAGCCAACCTTATTTATTGAGTTACCCAAATTCGTGCAGCATGAATTCACTAACTATAACATTAGTAGCTTGGTTCTGGGTGGCCTTGGGATATATATGTATATATAATATATATATAATCTCTGAGGCAGAGTCCTTGAGAAAGAAGCACATGAAGTACCTCTCTCCCCTACCCTGTTCTGGAAATTGAAGAACAGCTCCATGCACAGCTGGTACCCATTCACTTCTATTCCCATTGGAATTTGTCTCCTCAGTATGCCTTGCCAACTATAAGCCCTAGTCTATGGTTCTCAGCTGCATCAGCATCAACTGGATGGGACTTGATAGGAATGCAGATTCATGGGCTCCACCCTAGACCTATTGAATAAGAAACAAGGTAGTGCCCAGAAATCTGTATTTTAACAAGCCCACCGTTGATTCTGAGATGCATGCTCAAGTTTGAGAAATACTGATCTCGTGGTGAGACTGGCTTTCTATTTGCAGTAGTGATATAAAATTTCCATTGTAAAGACCTTTATTTAAGTTAAAAAAGAGTCTAAGGAAAAATGCTAAATAAAAATACAGGTGGCATGCAGACATAGCTTAGGTATGGCTATGTCTTGGCTGTCAAGGACCAAATCATGGGATGTCTGGCTTTGTGCACCGTCTATTTTTGTCACAACCACTTCACTCTGCTGTTGTACTATGAAAACGGCCATAAACATAATGTAAGATGAATGAGCTTGACTGTGTTTTTAAATGAAACTTTATTTACAGAAACAAGCAGGAGGCCAGATCTGGTCCCAGGGAGGGAATCTGCCAACCTCTGAGAGGTTTATATAGTTTCATCAATCAGAATTTCTATTTCAGCTTATCTTGGATCCTGTTTTGTTTTTTGTTTTTTTTTTTGGCACTGTTATTCTTTGCGTATGTTCTGTAGAAATTCTATGTACCCACAATAAAAAAAGAGAAAGTATAACTATGAAGAAAAGTGCAAAGCATGGCCTTTCCAAAGGCTATAATAGCCCCATTTTACCCGAAGGAAACATGTAATAGCCCCATTTTACCCGAAGGAAACATGTAATAGCCACATTTTACCCGAAGGAAACTGAGGCACAGGGCATGATTGGGGCCTCCTATGCCGCACAGTCAACCCTGTGTTCCTTGAGCACGAAAGGCTCCATTTCTATAAAACATGACAGAAACAGTACCTACCAGAATTGTTCGATGGTAACCCAAGACCTGCAGTTGAATTCAACCACACTGCTCCTCCCAGTTGAACTTCCCCTAGGAAAACAATTTCACTTTCTGTGATCTAGATATCCAAATTATGCTACCTCTCTTATGGGGGGGGGCACACAACCAAGAAACAATAAAAATGGGCAAAGTAGTTAATTACTGGCTTATGTATTTCCCTGGATTTTATCAATCAATGATCCATCTGGAGATCCTATTCTGTTTAAGGGAACAGCTGGTACGCCTTCCTCACCATTAGTAAAGTATGAACATTTTCAACAGGATAGGGACAGGTTTGATCTAGCCAGGATGGCATCTAGGTTCCATCTGAAGGCTTTTGGGGGAGGGGGTTGGGGGTGAGGCTTCAGGCCAAAAACATAATTATTAAGAAAACTAGAAACGAACGTGCCTCGGTTCCTATACTAAATACAGGAGTGGAATGCTGGGTATGAACTCCTGATGCCGGGAAAAATGTGAAAAGATATGTAGCATTTTCTCATTGCTTTTTGAATTAGCATAAGCTAGGTTATCTCAGCAACAGCTTCCAAACTTCGGTAGCTTAATGCAGCAAAGGATTCTGGGTGAGGCAGGTGCTTCTTGAAAGCAGCTTTCCTTGTGTTATGGCTCAGGGGTCAGGTGGTTTTAATCTTGCACGCAGCTCTGCCCCTAAATCCAGAGCCTCCTGCAGGATCGCATGCCCAGGCAAAGAGAGGTGAGTGGGCGACTACCGCCTCTGCTCACAAGTCACCCAGAACTAGGCACGTGGCCCTGTCCAGGGCAGGGGGGCCTGTCTTCCCCGGCTGGGAGGGGAGGAGAACTGGGTGAGATACCATCACTGCTGGGACTCCACAGCACCAAAGGGAGGTCTGCTTACACGAACGCCAATCACACCTTAGAGGAGGGTTAAATAAGGAGTGTTGTTGTTGTTTGTTGTTTTAATTGAAATACGGCACACAATGCAGCATATTGGACAATTGTGTACATTACTCAGTGCTCACAAGGAGAAGTGTCGCCACCATCTGTTACCCTATAATGTCATTAAAATATTATTGACTGCAGTCCCTATGCTGTACTTTTCATTTCCGTGGCTTACTTGTTTTATAATTAGAAATCTGTATCTTTTAATCCCCTTTAGCCATTTCGTCCATCTCCCCGCCAGTTTGTTCTCTGTATTATGAGTCTGGGGTTTCTTTTTAAGTTTTGATTTTAATTCCATCTATCTTAGAGCGCAATATCAGTTTCAGGTGCACAGTATAGTCAACACTTCCATACCACACCCGGTGCTCCCCACAAGTGCACTCCTTAATCCCCATCATCTGTTTCACCCCCCCCCCCGCCCCATGCTCCTCTGATAATCATCAGATTGTTCTCAATTAAGAATCTGTTTCTTGTTTTGTCACTGTTTTTCTCCCCTCCTTTCTTGCTTTCTTAAATTCCACATATCCGTGAAATCCTATGGTATTTGTCTTTCTCTGACTTATTTCGCTCAGCCTTATACTCTATACCTCCATCTGTGTCCTTGCAAATGGCACAATTTCACTTTTATGACTAATATTACGTACAGTTTCTTTATCTGTTCAGTCGATGGACACTTGGATCTTGGTTTTTGTAAATAATGCTGCTATAAACCTTGAGGTGCATATATCCCTTTGAATTAGTTTTCTCTTATTCTTTAGGTAAATACCCAGAATTGGAGTTGCTGGATCAGTGGTGGCTCTAGTTTTAACTTTTTGAGGAAAACTCCATACTGTTTTCCAGAGTGGCTGCGCTGTTTGCACTCCCACCAACAGTACAAGAGGGTTCCCCTTTCTCCACATCTTCGCTAACGCCTATTATTTTTCACATTGTCCATTTTAGCAATTCTGACAGGTGTGAAGTGATATAGCTCATTGTGGTTTTCATTTGCATTTCCCTGATGATAACTGATGTTGAGCATCTTTTCATGTGTCTGTTGGCCATCTGGATGTCTTCTTTGGAGAAACGTCTGTTCATGTCTTCTGCTCATTTTTTAATTGAGTCATTTGTTTTTAGGTGTTGAGTTCTATACCTTCTTTATATATTTTGGATAGTAACACTATATCAGATGTGTCATTTTCAAATATCCTCTCCCCTTCCATAAACTGCCTTTAAAGTCTTGTTTATTGTTTCCTTCACTGTGCAGAAGTTATGTTTTTGTTTTGTTTTTTTTCCTGAGGAAGTCCTAATGGTTAATTTTTGCTTTTGTTTCCTTTGCCTCAAGAGACCTATCTGGAAAGAAGTAGCTATGGCTGATGTCAAAGAAGTTACTGCCTATATTGTCTTCTAGGATTTTTATGGTTTTACATCTCACATTTAAGTCTTTAATATTTTTTACTTTACTTTTGTTTATGGTGTAAGAAAGTGGTCCAGGTCCATTGTTCTGCGTGTCAGTGCCCAGTTTTCCTACCATTTGTTGAAGAGACATTCTTTTTCCCATTGGATATTCTTTTCTAGATTATTTGACCATATATAGTTATGGGTTCATGTATGGGTTTTCTAGTCTATTGATCTGAGTGTCTATTTTTGTGACAGTACCATACTATTCTGATCACTACAGTTTTGTAATATAACTTGAAGTCCAGAATTGTGATGACTCCAGCTTTGCTTTGCTTTTTCAAGACTGCTTTGGCTCTTCAGGGTCTTTTGCGGTTCCATACAAATGGTGGGATTGTTCTAGCTCTGTGAAAAATGCTGTTGGTAGCTTGGTAGGGATTGCATTAAAGTGTAGATTGTGGGATGTCTGGGTGGCTCAGTGGTTGAGCATCTGCCTTAGGCTCACGGCATGATCCCAGGTCCAGGGATCGAGTCCCGTATTGGGCTCCCTGGGAGGAGCCTGCTTCTCCCTCCATCTCTGCCTCTCTCTGTGTGTCTCTCATGAATAAATAAATTCTTTAAAAAAAATAAAGTGTAGATTACTGTTTTGGGTAATAAAGACATTATAATATTCTTCTAGTCCATGAGCATGAAATGTCTTTTCTTTGTGTCATCTTGAAAGTCTTCATCAGTATTTTACAGTTTTCAGAGTACAGGTCTTTCACCTCTTTGGTTAGGTTTATTCCTAAGTGTCTTATTGTTTTTGGTGCAATTACAAATGGGATTGATTCCTTAAATTCTCTTTCTGCTGCTTCCTTATCGGTGTATGGAAATGAAGCAGATTTCTGTACATTTGATTTTGTATCCTGTGACTCTACTGAATTTATCAGTTCTAGCAATTTTATTGGTGGAGTCGTTCAGGTTTCCTATGTATAGTGTCCTGTCATCTGCAAAGACTGAAAGTTTTACTTCTTCCTTACTGATATGGATGCCTTTTATCTCTTTTTGTTTTCTGCTTGCCATGGCTAGGACTTCTGGTACTGTGTTATATAAAAGAGGTGAGAGTGGATATCCTTGTCTTGTTCTTGAGCTTAGGGAAAAGGTTCTCAGTTTTTCCCCCATTAAGGATGATGTTAGGGCACCTGGGTGGCTCAATTGGTTAAGCATCTGCTTTGGGCTCAGGTCATGATCCCAGGGTTTTGCAGTGGAGCCTCACATTGGGCTTTCTGCTCAACAGGGAGTCTGCTTCTCCCCTTTACACACCCCTAACCCCTGCTCATGTGCATGCACTCACCATGCTCTCGCTCTCTAATAAAAGAGTCTTTAAAAAATTATGATAGCTGTGGGCTTTTCATAGATGGCCTTTATTTTTTTAGATGGCCTTTATCATGTTGAGGTATGCTCCCTCTGAGCCTATTTTGTCGAAGGCTTTTTTTTATCATGAATGTCAAATGCTTTTTCTGCATCTATTGAAATGATCATATGGTTCTTATCCTTTCTTGTATTGATGTGATATGTCACATTGATTTGCAGAATATTGAATCATCCTTGCAACCCAGGAATAAATCTCACTTGATCATGGTGAATAATTTTTAATCTATTTCTGAATTTGCTCTGCTACTATTGAGAATGTTTGCATCTTTGTTCATCAGGAATTTTGGCCTATTTTTTTACTGGTATCTTTTTCTGATTTTTTGTATCAAGGTAATGCTGACCTCATAGAACAAATTTGGAAGTTTTTCTTCCTTTTCTATTTACTTGAGTAGTTTAAGAATAGCTAGTATAAATATTCACAGAATTTGCCTCTGAAGTCATCTGGTTCCAGACTTCTGAACTCGTCTTTGCTAGTTATTGGTCTGTTCAAATTTACCATTTTCTCTTGTATCAGTTTTGGTAGTTTATATGCTTCTAAGAATTTATCCATTTCTTCTAGGTTGTCCAATTTGTTGGGATATTGTTTTTCATAAGTCTCTCGTATTTCTTTGGTATTTGTTCTTATTCTGTCTCATTTGTGATTTTATTTGGGTCCTTTCTCTTTTAAGTATGGCTAGAGGTTAATCAATTTTATTGACTTTTCCCCCCAAAGAAGCAGCTCCTGTCTTCAATGATCTGTTCTATTGTTTTGTTTTATTTTTAGTTTATATATCATTTATTTCTGCTCTAATTTATTATTTCCTTCCTTCCTTCTGGCTTTAGGCTTCATTTGCTGTTCTTTTCCTAGCTTCTTTAGGTGCAAGGTTAGGTTCTTTATTTGATACTTTTCTTATTGAGGTAGGCCTGTATTGCTATAAATTTCTCTTAGAACAGCTTTTGCTGCATCCCAAAGGTTTTGGACTGTTGAGTTTCACTTTCATTTGTTTCCATGTACTTTTTTTAAAAGATTTATTTATTTATTTATTTATTCAGAGAGAGAGAGAGAGAGAGAGAGGCAAAGACACAGGCAGAGGGAGAAGCAGGCTCCTTGCAGGAAGCCTGATGTGGGACTCCATCCCCGGTCTCCAGGATCATACCCCGGGCTGCAGGTGGCGCTAAACCACTGTGCCACGGGGCTGCCTTCCACATATTTCTTTGATTTCCTAGTTAACCCATTCATTGTTTAGTAGCTTGTTATTAATTTTCATGTATTTGTGCTCTTTCCAGATTTTTTTCATGTGGTTGACTTCTAGTTTCATAGCATTGTAATCAGAAAATATACACTGTATGATTTCAAGCTTCTTAAATTTGTTAGGTTTCCTTTCTGTGCTAATATGTGGTCTGTTCTGGAGAATGTTCCTATGCACTTGAAAAGAATGTGTGTTCTGTTTTAGGATGGAATGTTCTGAGTGTATCTGTTAAATCCATCTGGTCCAGTGTGTCATTAAAAGCCATCGTTTCTGGGGCACCTCGGTGGCTCACTTGGTTAAGTGTCTGCCTTCAGTTCAGGTCATGATCCTGGGGTCCTGGGATTAAGCCCTGATTCTTGTTCTCTGCTCATCAGGAAGTCTACTTTTCCTTTGCCCTTCCCCCTCCTCACCCCCACTTGTGGTCTCTCCCTCCCAAATAAATAAATAACATATTTTTTAAAAAGCCATTGTTTCCTTTTTAGGTGGTTTTCTGTTTAGGTGATCTGTTTAGTGATGTAAGTATGGTGTTAAAGTTCCCTATTATTATATCAGCAATTAGTTCCTTTTGTTTGTTAACTGTTTAATGTATTGGGTATTATTATTTTCTAGTAAGTGAAATCATATGTTGTCATCTCAGTGTAATGCTCTCTATGTCCATCCATGTTGTCAAATGGCAAGATCTCATTCTTTTCTATGGCTGAATAATATCCCATTGTTCGTGCACACACACACACACACACACACACACACCCCACATCTTCTTTATCCATTCTTCTATTGATGGACACTTGGGTTGCTTCTATAATGTGGCTGTTGTAAATAATGCAATAAACAGAGGGGTGCATATATTTTTCATTTTGTTTTGGTAAATACCCAGTAGTGGAATTACCAGATCATATAGTATGTCTATTAACAAGGAGTGTTTTTTAGTAGCCCTGAGATACTCTGCATATATAATAAACATTGTCATTCCCAAACACCTATTAAACACTGGTCCCTGATGTCCTAGTTAACAGCACAGGCCTATTTGGGTTTTACTAGGATTTCCTCTACTGTTTGTAGGGTTCAGATCAGCTGATAGATACAATCAGACAGGGTGTCTGTATAAGAGGCCACCAGTGAATTAGAACCACTAAAACCAAACACAGAAGTGGAAGCAAAGACCAGTTTGTCGTCTTGAGTCTTTCCACTTCCCTTGGCCCTCTCCCTTCAGACAGGACACATCTACCCTCTAGAGTCTCCTGCTTTATCCCACTTCAGTATCTCAAATTGAATGGTAATACTGAATAAGACCCTGAAAGACAAAGGCTCCAGAACTCCCCTTCATGTGTCAGTCCTCTACCTACTTACCTACCAACTCCTCATCTGTCCAGACAATGGTTCTTTCATAAATATCATTGCCTGAGCATTTACTATGTGCCAGGCATGGTGACAGAAGTTTTATATGTATTATCTTACTTAATACCACAATAGCCCTATGAGAAAGATGTTGTATTATTTTATAGATTAGAAAACTAAGAAAGAACTTGGTTAGGTAATTCCTATACAAGTTTACACAATTAGCAAGTGGCAAAGCTGGAACCTACTCTCAGATCTGATGACTCCAAAGTCAGACTATGTTATATCTGTTGTGCTATGTTGTCTTCCTAGTCATTGATTTTATTTTTATCAAACATTTAAAGAGTGCCCACAATGTATCCTGCACTTTCACAAGGATCAGTCAGGCAGAGAGAGATGCCCTTTGGTTGCTCAAAGTCTAATGCTACAAATGTGGTGGTCAAGATGTGCATACAACTTTTGGGGAATCTCAAGACGATAGTTGTAATCTACCTGGAGAGGATGGAGAAAATTCAGAGAGGAGGTAACGTTGACTATTCTAAAGAAGAAATCTGGAGATTTAGAGTAGGATAAGGCAGAGGATTTTTACTAGGCACTCATTTGTGCCTTTTGAAATCAAGATCCCAATGTGACATTAGCAGGCATGTGGAAATTGGTGGTTAACAGGTTCCTAGTGGGGAGACCTAGATCACAAGTACTCCTGGCTGGCCATGGCCACCACACCACATCACACTTAGAGTGGTGCTTGGTTTCAGGCCGGCAAGGCCAGGTATTGGGACTTTGGTCAGGATTAACTCTTCACTCAAGTGCCCATAATGAGGATGAGGCCAGGGCTGCTGAAAAGGAGTATAATTAGCCCTGGGCTTTAGGCCAGGAGTGCTTCCAATATCTCAGGTGAAATTCATCTATAAGACTTTCCCCTGAAGTTGAGGAAGGCTGGCTCTTCCACTCCAAGAATTTTTTTCTCTCCCCAAAAGACACAGGAACTTGGAAGACCTACTAAAGTTGTCATTTAACCCTTACATAGGCCTCTGCCTCCTGCCCCAGTTCTCTAGGACCAGCCTGGACCACCTCTTGACAACCATAAATTCTCATTGCCTTCTGGGAAACCATCACATGGCATAGTACAATTTGAGAAAGAGCAAAAGAAGAACTGTCAGGTGTATTGACATGTAGAGTGATGGGCTATTTGCTTGGAGAAGAAGCTAGAAGGAGGTGAGGGGACAGGATATTGAAAAGAGAGGCAAAGAGAAGAGGTATCCTGGTGTGGACACTAGAAGGTTACTTTTAGAGGGGTTCCACAAGAACAAAGTCATGCTCTAGGCCTTGTCCTAGGTGCCAAGAGGGAGTGGCAGGTGACAGGAAATACAAGAACCCCAAACAGGGAAGCAGTTAGACAACAGAGCACTTCAATTTACCCCACTGGTTATTGAACATCTACTCTCGACCAGGCACTCTAAAAGCAAAGAAACAATACTGAGGAGTGGCAAGAATTTAGGCCCTGCAACTGCCTGGCTTTACATTCCTACTTGAGGTACTGTTCAGCGAGTGCTACCTGCTTTGTTAGCATCTGTTCTGAGTGGTCACAGCCTTGCCTCTGGTTTCCCAGGGCCTGGATCATCCTAGTTGTTAGATCTTTTGACCATCATCCATGATGTCGCTTATTACAGATAGAATTGAACAAATTATTGAAGTCAGTAAGCCTCTCCAATCCTCTCCTTCCTTATCTGTAAAGTAGGAACAGTATAATAATACCTCAAATGTTAGGAGGATTAAATGAGTTAACTCAAGGACTGTGCTTAGAACAGTGCCTGGTGCATAGTAAGTTCTCAATAAACACTAGTTATGATAATTCTTTTTTCCCAAATCAGAAACAGTGCTTGAGTAAAGGCCAACTTCCCAGAGTTAAGGTGTCCAGATAGAGTGGCCTGAGTTGCTAAAAGCAGAAACTTGCTTCCTGTAGTGACTTAATTCAAGGGCTCAACACCCACAGTCATGTCAGAGCAGCAGGTGGTAGCTGGACAGCCACATGGCGGGAATCATAATACCATTGCTTGCCTCTAGCCAAAACAGAGCCACTGCACATGCAGACAACCCTGCTCTCCTCCAGAACATGCAGATGCTCTGGCCCAAGTGCTGGAACAGGCGCTTGGAGCCCTTTCAAATGTGGAGAAATATTTAGATCCAATTGAAACCACTCCAGATTGTTGGCTCTTATTTTAGATAAACAGGATAAGCAAACTTGGCCTAAATGAGAACTGGTAATAAATACTCTCTTTTCCTGTTTTTCTAATTCTTCAAAGTCAAATGCTCCAAGTCTAAAGGTCTCATGGGGAACAGCTGACGGATTTCTGAAGCTTATTTTTATTTGATTAATAACAAAAATTCTTTACATTAAATGGACCTTTCACATATGTGTGATGCTCACAATATTCCTGAGAAGAAAGTAGGACAGGTGACCTTACCTTCATACTGGACAGTTGGAAATTGAGGCCCTGTAAATGTAGATGGTTCGTCCTGAGGCTTATGGCCATTTCTGATGGGGAACAAAGGTTATGAAAACATCGCTCTAGACATATATAGTCCTTTCACTGACCGGTTGGATCCCTTTTTCAGTACATTACTCTCCAAAAAATCCATACAGCACAGATTTTCTTGAAGATACCCATGGGCACAGACCTCCACATATGTCAACAACAGCAAAATGTGGTTTAAGGTGGGAAGCAGAGTGACTTATCCCAGCAAAGACTGCAGACCCCTTATCATTCAACTATGACCACTACCTCCCTTCCACACTAACCATTGATAACTGGTTTAATACATATTTTCTTTGGTCACAAAAGTGAGAGATAGGTATATATCTTCAGCTTCCTAAGATAGGTATTTGAGGAGGGGGCAGGATGAAAAAAAACTTTAATATTTAAAAGACCTATGTACATCTCTAAAGACACACAGTCAACTTCATATATTAACAGGACAATATGCAAACATTAAAAAGAGAAAGGAATGAAAGGCGTAATGTGCAACTTTTCAAGCAGACATGGGCAAAAAGGTATCACAATCATGGAGAGCCACCCAGGTGCCCCTAAAACAACTATTTATCAAGAGGTACCAAATATGTATAACTTTATATTGGTACTTCTCCACTGGAGGCAGGGAAGGACCCAGTAAGACCACACAGTGCCTCTCCCTTAGTCCAATTAGGCATCCAATTGCAGCATATGATGGCATGAGAACAAGGAGTATGGCCAACAAACATCAATTCTTCCTCCCAAATAAGTGTAACTCCTTGGTCTTCTGATACCACGCAAAGCCCTAATCCAGGCCCTCCTTCATCCCTTCCTCCTGTCTTTTTTTTTTTTTTTTTTTTTTTTTTTTATGATAGTCACAGAGAGAGAGAGAGAGAGAGAGAGGCAGAGACACAGGCAGAGGGAGAAGCAGGCTCCATGCACTGCGAGCCTGATGTGGGATTCGATTCTGGGTCTCCAGGATCACGCCCTGGGCCAAAGGCAGGCGCCAAACCGCGGCGCCACCCAGGGATTCCCCCTTCCTCCTGTCTTAATCAGCCTCCAGTCCTTTTTCTTTGGTTCCCTTGAATGGACTTTGGCCAGATTAATTTTCCTAAACCATACATGAGCAAACCATTCGGTGGCAGCCAAGCCTCTCTGCTGCAGGGAATCCTATGTGCGCACTAGCTCTGCTACCCTTCAGCTGCATCAACCATTGCTCCCTATAGCAGAATCTGCCACTGCAGCCAGAACAGCTTTGATGTGACTGCCCTGTCCACCTTAGTCTACCTAAAAATTCTTGCCCACCTAATCCTCACTTTTTCCAAGTTCCTTAAGCTCCACTTCTTGACTCCTCCATGGCTCTATTTGCCACCATGCTGAGGGAAAAAGGTATAAGAGAATAAAGCCAGAGAACACAGAGAAGTTGAGATGGGAAGTGTGTTTTTTGTACAAGAATCTTTCGATCCTTTCTGAAATTAGGCAAATTGATGAATTTTTTTTTCTGGTCATTTCATAAATTTATTTTTTATTGGTGTTCAATTTGCCAACATATAGAATAACACCCAGTGCTCATCCCATCAAGTGCCCACCTCAGTGCCCATCACCCAGTCACCCCCACCCCCCCGCCAACCTCCCCTTCCACCACCCCTAGTTCATTTCCCAGAGTTAGGAGTCTTTCATATTCTGTCTCCCTTCCTGATATTTCCACTCATTTTTTCTCCTTTCCCCTTTATTCCCTTTCACTATTTTTTATATTCCCCAAGTGAATGAGACCATATAATGTTTGTCCTTCTCCAATTGACTTATTTCACTCAGCATAATACCCTCCAGTTCCATCCACGTTGAAGCAAATGGTGGGTATTTGTTGTTTCTAATGGCTGAGTAATATTCCATTGTATACATAGACCACATCTTTATCCATTCATCTTTCCATCAATTTTGATACAACCTTCCAACCACAATAGCTAAAATTTTTTTAAAAAGTTTCAGCAGAAAAAAAAAAAAAGTTTCAGCAGAAGACAAAACTATTGTAGGCAAGAGTATTAAGCAAATGGATCTCTCATATACAAATAGGAGGGGAAATTGCTTGATCATTTTGAGAAAATAATAGCAAATACTGAAATTTAGCATACACTTGCTCCCTGAACCACCAGTTCTGACTAAGCCAGTGCTCATATGCACCAGGAGAGACACATTGGGATGTTCACAGCTACACTAACTATAATAGCCAAGTACTAGGAGCCTTGCAAATGTCCATTGACTGCAGAAAGATTAAATAAATGAGTAAATACAATGACTTAAAATACAGCCATGTAAATGAATGAAGTTAGCTCATACTACAACATCAATTAATCTCATAGAGATAATTGAATGAAAGAAGCCAATCCCACAAAAGAAATAGAGAAAAAGTTAGAACATGAAGGGGTTTCTGGTAATATTCTATTAATTGAACTGGAGGCTGGTTACGTGGACATGTTTGTTCTGTGAAAATTGAAACTGCACTTCTGATAAAAACAATTTCTCTTATACATGTTACAAGTAAATTATATTTAGGTGTATGTGTGAGCGAGAAAGGAAAAAAAGGGAGGGAGAGGGGGAGAGAGAGAGAGAGAGAGAGAAAGATAAAGGGAGAGGGAGGGAGACAGAGAAAGAGAGACCTAGAGCCAGACCTAGCCAGAGCACAGAGAGAAGGAAATGGTCCGGAGAGCAGGAATAGCATCCATAAGCACGGAGGGGCTGACTTCATGGGCCTGGGAGCTGTGCATTGGTGCAAGACACCGTACGGATGGAATCCTGAACTTGGATCAATGCTCTATTATTGATGTCTTACAACCCTTAATAACTTTTGAGCCAGGGACCTATATTTTGTCCTTACCCTGAGCCCTATTGATTTCATAGCCAATTCTGAGCACAGGTTTCTTGCCAGCTTCTAGTATCTAGTCAATCTGAGAACAGGTCATTGAATTGAATAGATTCAATCTCTAAAAACACTTTTGGATACCTTTTTGAGGAAACCATAACTTCACCATAAAGTCCCAGAGAAGTTTATGGAGGTCAAAGCCTGTAGTGGGTCAACAAGGAGTGGGGGAGGGGCTCAGTGGAGGTTAGCTGCTACCCTCTGAGTCCTGAGAAGGTTCCTGAATGAACCAGCAAACCACCCTTTGAACCAGATACTAGAAGGGAGAATTTCTTCCACAATCTTCTGGTTACCACATTTCTGGCTTCTTTTCCTATTAAGGAGCAGAATTACAAATTTAAGAACAATTGGACATGCTTATCTTAGCTCCCCCTTCTCCCTGTAGGGAATAAGCTGCTCTTGTGGAGCAGGTGGTTTCTGGTACCTTTAGGGGAAGCATGTGAGGGAGGGGGCTACCTTTTCAACTGCCACCAATTTCAGAGGAGGGATGAGTGTGCCTAATTCTGGGGGGGAGGGCACTGTCCTCCATTCTGGGGTGTTTTACGTGTATTAAAAGTTACAGTTGGGGGCACCTGGGTGGCTCAGTGGTTGAGTCTCTTGCCTTAGGCTCAGATGGTGACCCCGGGGTCCTGGGATCCAGTCCCTCATCAGGCTCCCACAGGAAGCCTGCCTCTCCCTTTGCCTATGTCTCTGCCTCTCTGTGTCTCTCATGAATAAATAAATAAATCTTTTTTTTTTTTAAGTGACATTTGGCTGAGACCTTCCTCTCCTTTGTCTTATTTCTCAAATCATTCAGAACCTGGGCATGAAAAGGGGAGCTGACCAAATTTCTGATATTCTAGAAAATTATTATGCTTTGTCTTCTCTTTAAAAATGGCAGCAGAATTCTCGTGCAAGAGCAACTCACAAAGTTTCGTGACTGCATTCACAGGTTAAAAACCTGCCTCCAGGCTGGCCTCTGTGTGCTTGTCTTCCAGGCAGGAAGCCCTACATCTCAGATAAAATAACCTCTCTGCAAATACTAATGAGCTTGCTTCTCCTCTCCTCTCCTCCCACTGTTGGGTGCCTTTGCAGAGAAGAATCCAGCCTCTGGTCACCCGGCAGCCAGGCCACCAAGGTTACTGACTCTGCTTCAGTCCTGGGAGCCCAACCAGTTAGGCAGCTCACCGCCAAATCACTCTGCTAAATTAAATCCAATTCCCCACCCTGGGTTGAGCAGCTGATACCATAACCTGACCGTTGCCTCTATTTTCTGCCTGAATTTTGCTCAGAGTTAATCTCCACAAGGCCCAGGAGATTTTCTGGGGTTATTCCGCATGAAAGGAAGAACTCTGATTTTCAACTGAGAATAGATAAAATTCCCAGGGTACACCTCAAATAGCTGCTCTTTTTGACTGCTGTCTGTCTGGTGGTGGTACTCAATTTCCATTTGCTCCAAGGAAACCTTTTCTTCTCATGTGATGGAAGCAATAAGAACTTTTTTCCTTCACCTGCTATCAACCTGCAGAGTTCCAAATATGAGCCCTGCATTTTGTCACTCGCCCATTTTTGGAGAACCTGTCCTTAGTGATTTACTCTATTCATGCGAACTTCAACCTGCATAATTTCATGCCACCTTGCATTCCTTCATTATCTGCTTATTCATTCAACCATCTAGCACTTAGTGGAACATGCATTCCCTCTACCTACTGTTCCTCTGTAAACTTTTTTTTTCTTTTTTTTAAATTTCTATTTTATTTATGATAGAGAGAGAGAGGCAGAGACAGGCAGAGGGAGAAGCAGGCTCCATGCACCGGGAGCCCGACGTGGGATTCGATCCCGGGTCTCCAGGATCGCGCCCTGGGCCAAAGGCAGGCGCCAAACCGCTGCACCACCCAGGGATCCCTGTAAACTTTTCTTTATGTTCTTCAATGCTTTCTTCATAAGACTTCTCCCAAAAAGTCTTCCTTAATTCTGTCCTATTCTGATCAAAGCCCTCTGACCTGATTGATTTCTTCTATGCCTACTCAGTACTAGCTGCTTAGTCTGAAGCAGATGATTTCATCTGCTTAATACTGAACTCCCAGTTCTAACCCCCAGGTATCCCCACATAGATAGCTTAAGCTGTACTCCTGTCCAGTGATTTGCAAATGGGGAGAAGGATTGGCAGTGAATCAGTCTAAAGAGAGGGTCCTTAAAGGTCCTTTGTACTTTATAAAAAGCATATCCAATATTTTACTACATTTCAGATAATAGCTATTTGTATTGATTTTTGCAATACAAGCTACATGAAGTGTGGCTTGATAAAATATCTCTAATCTATGGCAATACAGAGAAAATCTAATAATTCTCAGTGGAGACTTGTCTCTGCAGGGAATGACCAGACCCTGAGCCAGGAGAAGGCAAGTTGTTTCTATCTTTCTGTCTATGCTAGAAGTACTAGGTCATCTCTGTCACCAGAACAAGATCCATGTTTCATACGTCTTTGTTCAGACTCTTTACATGGAATGCCCTTCCCTCCCCATGATAAAACTCCACTGTTGTTCTCAACAGTGTTCTCAACAGTTGTTATGAACATCACTTCGTACTTTGACTTTCTTGATTCTACTAAGTGGAACTTCTTCTGAATGCCCTGTAAGATGCTTCACCTATGACACGAATTGAGCAGTGGCAAATATCAACACATATTTATACACCCACCCTCATGACAGAAGTTCCTTGAGGGTAGAAATAATCCACAACAAGTTTGCCTTTTACTCTAGAACCCTAGGATACAACAAAGATCGCTTGCTTCTTCCTCTAAACCAACGTAAATTAGTTCTAAGCTTTACCATCTGACTGGAAATGCATTATATTTGTCTTTGCTGGGCTCCCTCCTCACATCTTCCCTCCTCCTCCACCACAAGAAAAATACAACACTATTGGGTTTACATGGGACCAGGTAATGCTGATAAGGGCTTCTCCTTTGAGTAAGGCAGGGTCATCTTTGGTGCTTACTTTCCAAGCCCATGTGGGCAAGTTGAAAGAAGTGGCCCCACCACCTCATGCTTATACTCAAAGTCTAGGCTAAAGCACTGTCAACAAGGCCTTCCCAACCTTTCCATCATGCAAAATCTTTGTCTCTTCTTAACCCCATCTCCTTCACCCCCAATTTGATATTGAATGCATTTCAGCATCTGCTTTGGCATCTGTTTTGTACATACTTACCCCTCAGTGAGGCCCACCCCCCAGTCCTAAAAGGAAGAAATCCTCTTAATCACATTTTTATCCCCTACCAGTAGCTAATGTAGTACCTTAAAGTACCGAATGAATGGTTGATCATCTTCTGTTCTTTTCTCTTCAATACAAGAGATACTTTCTGGGGCGTACAACCTGTACCGTAGAACTCAGCCCAAACATGCCTCCTTCAGGGAAACAGTCCCCTGTCAGTCAGTCATTGTCACGGCACCCAGTAAATTTCTTACCTGTCATCACAGCTATTTGTGTCATTATGTAGTCATGTTTATCTGTGCCGTTATCTGTGCCACTAGAGGCCACAAGCTCCATGGGAGCAAGGGTAACATCTGTTTTTGCTCATTCTCTGTATTCCCTAGCTAAAGGTCTGATATCTTGTACCAAATAAATAATGACTTCAATAATAAAAGTCTTGCTCTCCTACCACCAAGGTGCTTCTCTTCCAGCTGTGCTTTTGTTTTCTGACGTGTCTGAAGCCACGGGACAATAGTTCTCCTCTAAGGTAAGAGCAGAGGCTCCAGGACCTCCCTTGGGAAGCAGAGAGCATCAAGATCCTCACCTAGCTGTACACCATATTTTATCACTCCACCTTGCCTTCATGCCCCCTGTCCTGTTAGAAAAAATTCTTACCCCTTTCAACTTTTTCTGCTTCTGAGAGAGATCCATGCAAACCTGAGCAGGAATGACAATTCTCTCAAATTTCCACATGAAAGCCCATTAGGAACCATTCAGGTTATTCTCTAAATACTATTTCCTACCATTAGCATGTGTAGCAATAGGGATTTTTATGTATTTGGTTGAAAACAGCAAAAATTCAACTAGTTAATGTTCTTGACACTTGAGAACTAACAGCTGTGTAATTCTAAGTGAGAATGACATTGATCACATTGTAGATTAGTCTAAGGGACTGTGAGGAACCTAGTTCTCAGTACTCATGGAAAAAATATTTGTTATTTAAGGTTTAAATTAACTTCTAGTACGGTCTAGATCTGTGCTTTTCCATACAGTAGCTATTAGTCACCTGTAGCTATTTAAATTTCAATTAAAAATTTCTCAGTCTGGGGATTTACCCCAAAGATACAGATAAAACGAAACGCCGGGACACCTGCACCCCGATGTTTCTAGCAGCAATGTCCACAATAGCCAAACTGTGGAAGGAGCCTCGGTGTCCAACGAAAGATGAATGGATAAAGAAGATGTGGTCTATGTATACAATGGAATATTACTCAGCCATTAGAAACGACAAATGCCCACCATTTGCTTCAACGTGGATGGAACTGGAGGGTATTATGCTGAGTGAAGTAAGTCAATCGGAGAAGGACAAACATTATATGGTCTCATTCATTTGGGGAATATAAATACTAGTGAAAGGGAATAGAAGGAAAGGGAGAAGAAATGGGTAGGAAATATCAGAAAGGGAGACAGAACATGAAGACTCCTAACTCTGGGAAACAAACTAGGGGTGGTGGAAGGGGAGGAGGGCAGGGGGTGGGGGTGAATGGGTGACGGGCACTGAGGGGGGCACTTGACGGGATGAGCACTGGGTGTTATTCTGTATGTTGTCATTTGAACACCAATAAAAAATAAATTTATTATTAAAAAAACAAAAAACAAAAAAAAAAAGAAAAAAGAAAAAAAATTCTCAGTCACATTACCAAGCACTCAGCCACATGGGACTGGTGGCTGCAACACTGAACAGTACTATATCACATGTCAGTACAGAAAGTCCTAGAGAACAGCACCACTCAAGGTGTCTTGAGCACACACCAAGTTGGAAACTGGTTCTCTACTTTTAAATAGGAAATGGTCAATAAACGGTCACCTTTTTTACTATGTGCCAGATTCTGTTGTACCTATTTCACACATAGCATATCATTATATCTTCATAACTTGGGAGAGAAGTAGTATATCACCATTCCTCTAAACTCATTTTCTAGTGCTGCAATTGCAAAACATCACAGACATGGTGGCTGTGTTTGATGGAAAATAGAAGACCAGTAAAATGAGTCAGACGAATAACTCTACTTACCCACTTCCCCTTTCTTCCTCCTTGACCATTTGACCAAATATGTCATGATGAGATGGGTTATAATTCCCAACCCAGTTCTCCTTCACAGAGATAAAAATAGCATGCAGCCAGCTCTCTATTAACCACAGAAACTAGAGCCATGAAAGCATAGGCAATTGGAGTTATAGATAAATCCTGAGCTTTTCTCTAGCAAGTGAGCTCATTTTCAGAGGCTTCAAAACCAATTCTAATGTAATAAACAGAGATAGAAATTTTATGAATGCAGCACACATACACACAGCTTGACTTGGGAGGATCCCATGGGAACCAGCCCAGATATCCATTCAGGCTTGACATGCTCCTGCTGAGCCTTTAGACTTTGTGTTCATAAACTCACCACTCTTTCAGGACCTTCGGGCTTAATGCAAATTAATTAAACTGCCATGCAGCTCATTTGACCATTATTGAGGTTTTAAAATAATTAAGAGTGAAAGCAACTGATTAAAGCCTTTCCAGGCTGCTGTAGCAGTTTATGAATTATATAAGTTCCATATTAACATGACTCCTTGGTGACTGCAGATTAGCTGGGGGGATATTCATTAAGATGGAATAAAAAGGCAACAGTAGCCATAACATCTTTTTGTTTAATATTCCCTGACAGCTTTCCAGGGAGCTCATTGTGAAGGCAAAAACATACTATATTTCTATAGCATTTTAAAAATAGGATAATATCATTAGCTCCATTTGATCCTCCCACTAATTCTATGAACTTGGCAAAGCTGGCATTACTCTATTTTACTTGAAAAGAGACCAAAACTCAAACAAGTTAAATGCTTCACATAGTAAAAGTGGGAATGTAGTCAAATATCCAGGGCTAACTCCCAATCCAGTGTTTCTCCAGTATGCCATGGTGCCTCTCTTTCTTAAGGATCATGATTCTCCAAAGACAGTCCCACCAGTCTGAAATTTCTAAAGAGAAAGTTTCATTACTTTGGCTTAAAGCAAGGATTCACATATTAAAATAGAGCAGAAGGAATTTCAATGAGGGGAGAATAGAATATTTTTGTTTTCTCCTTCCACTCCATTACAACGACAGGGAGAAAAGATAGAGAAATAACACCATTTTAACTAAGGAAGCAAGGGCCTAAACATAATGAAGTGCACCTTGTAAATATTATAAGATCTGAGTCTAGTTGAGGGAATATGGCAAGAGTCAACCCCAGACAGTGGTGCTACATAAGTCAGGGCTATAGGTACACTTAGGAGGAATAAAGAGGTTGTTGAATGAGCAGATACACAAAGGATAGTTTTAGGATGTTCCAAACATTCTTTACCTCCTTAATGCTTAAATAGGTGTGTTCACTTTGTAAACTTAGGATTGGTGTACTTTTCTAAGTCTTAGATATACTTCCATAAAAAAATTTCATTGCCATAAAAGTCATAGCCATTGATCATTACCTTAAAGCCAGTGATCTTCCCATTAAAAAAACCAGGGTCAAAGACAATCATAGAATAGGCAAAGGTCACTTCTATTAATTGAACACCTATTTAATTGACCTCTACAGAGTTCAGTTCTTCAGAAGGGCAAGGAGAGGGGAATCTGAAAGAGAAACCCTGCTGATAAACTATTCCTATTTCTTAATCTTTTGATTTAAATTCTTAAGATGTAATTGACATGCCTGTAAGAGTAACTCTCTTAAAGTGTACGGTTCCACGTGTTTTGCACATATTCTTTCCCATTCAGTAGGTTGCCTTTTCATTTTATTGATGGTTTTTCTTGCTGTACAGAAGGTGGTTAAGTTTAATGTCCCACTTGTTTATTTTTGCTTTGGTGACAAATCTAAAAAAAAATCATCACCAAGACACGTGTCAAGGAGCTTACCACCTAGGTTTTCTCCCAGGAGTTTTGTGATTACTTTTAAGTCTTTAAATTATTTTGAGGTTTTTTTTTATGGTATAAAACAGTGGTCCCGATTCATTCTTTTGCATGTGTCTGTCCAGTTTTCCCTTTTATTGAAGAAACTGTCTTTTCTCCATTGTATATTCTTAATTCCTTTGTCATTAACTAATCATATATTCACAAGTTTATTTCTGGCCTCTCCATTCTATTCCATTGTCTTTGTGTCTGTTTTTATCACAGTACCATACTGTTTTGATTGCTATCACTTTGTAATTCAGTTTGAAATCAGAAGTATAATGTCTCTGGGTTTGTTTAACTTTCTCGAGATTTCTTTGGCTACTTGGCATCATTTGTGGTTCCATACAGATGGTAGGATTTTTGTTTTATCTGTGAAAAAAATACAATTTTTTATAATAGGGATTGCATTGAATCTGCAGATTGTTTTGGGTATTATGCACATGATAAAAATATTCTTTCAATCCATAAATATGGAATATTTTCCCATTTATTTGTGTTTTCTTCAGTTTCTTTCAACAAGTTCTTACAGTTTCGGAAAACAGGTTCTTCCTTCATTAAATGTATTCCCAGGTACCTTATTCATTTTGATGCATTGGAAATGGGATTGTTTTCTTAACCTCTCTCTCTGATAGTTTTTTTAGTATGTAGAAATATAATTGATTTTTATATTGATCTTGTATCCTCTAGCTTTACTGATTTCTAGATATAACAGTTTTTGGTAGTCTTTAGGGTTTCTAAATACAGAATCTTGTCATCTGCAAATAGAATTTTACCTCTTTCTTTCCAATTTGGACAACTTTTATTACTTTTTCTTGCCTAATTGATCTGGCTAGGATTTCTAACACAATGTTGATGAAAGCTACAAGAGTCAGCATCCTTCCTTATTTTATTTCTGACCTTAAAGAGGAAGCTTTCAGCTTTTTATCATTAAGTATGAGGTTAGCTATGGGCTTGTCATATATGGCCTTTATTATGTTGAGATATATTCCCTCTATACCCACTTTGTTGATAGTTATTATCATAAATGGATGTTGAATTTTGTCAAAGGCTTTTTCCATGTTTAGACAATAATAGGATTTTTATTCTTTATTTTGTTACCGTGGTGTACTATTACATTGATTTTTCTGATGTTGACCATGCTTGCAACCCTGGAAAAAAAAAATTCCATTTGATCATAATATATGATCCCTTCAATAGATGGTTGAATTTGGTTTGCTAATATTTTGTTCAGGGCTTTTGTATCTGTGTGTGTCAGGAATGCTAACCTCTAATTTTCTTTTCTTGTGTCATCTTTGTCTGGTTTTGGCATCAGGATAATGCTGGCTTCCTAAAATGAGTTTGGAAGAGTCCTCCTCTTCTTTGTGTGTGTGTGTGTGTGTGTGTGTGTGTGTTTAAAGATTTTATTTATTTATTCATGAGAGAGGCAGAGACACAGGCAGAGGGAGAAGCAGGCTCCATACAGGGAGCCTGACGTGGGACTCAATCCCAGGACTCCAGGATCACACCCTGGGCTGAAGGTGGCGCTAAACCGCTGAGCCACCCGGGCTGCCCATGTGTGTGGTTTTTTTAAAAGAGTTTGATAATGATTGGTATTAATACTTCTTTGAATGTAGGGTAAAATTCACCAGTGAAACTCTCTGGTCCTGAACTTTTGTTTGGAGATTTTCGATTACTGATTCAATCTCTTTACTAGTAGTTGGCCTTTTCAGATTTCCTATTTCTTCATGATTTAGTCTTGGCAAGTTGATGCTCTTGGGAACTTATCTGTTTTTTCCAGGTTGTCCAATGTGTTGCTATGTAATTGTTCATAGTTTCTTATGATCCTTTGTATTGCTGTAATTAATATCAGTTTAATGTCTCCTCTTTCATTTCTATTTTTATTTTTCAGTCTACTCTTTTTTTGTAGGTTTAGCTAAAGATTTGTAAATTGTATTTATCTTTTCAAAGAACAAGCTCATAGTTTCATTGATTTTTTTTTCCTATTTTTTTTTTTTGGCCTCTACTTCATTTACTTCTCTAATCTTTGTTATTTCCTTTCTTCTACTAACTTTGGGCTTCATTTATTCTTTTTTTTCCTTGCTGTATAAAGTTAAGACTGTTTATTTGAGATTTTATTTGTTTCTTGAGGTAGGCATTTGTCACTCTGACCTTCTTTCTTAGAACTGCTGTTGCTGCATCCCATCAGTTTGGGTATGTTCCATTTTCACTTATCTCAAGGTATTTTTAAATTTCTCTTTGGATTTCTCCTTTGACCCATTTCATGTTTAGTAGCATGTCATTTAAGCCCACTGGAATTTTTCAGTTTTCTCCATATAATTAATTTTGAGCTTCATACTACCAGGGTTGAAAAAGATGTTTAATATTATTTAAATCATTTAAAATTTATTAAGACTTGCTTTTTGGTCTAACATACGATCTCTTGAAAAATGGTCCATGTATACTTGAGAAGAATATGTAATCTGTTGCTTTTGGATTGAAGTGTTCTATAAATATCTATTAAGTCCATCTGTTCCAGTATGTCCTATAAGGCCAATGTTTTCTTATTGATTTTTGGTCTGGATGATTTATCCATTGATATTCATGAAGTATAAAGCCCCCTACAATGATTGTATTCCTGTTTACCTTTAGGTCTATTAATATTTGCTTTACATATTTAGGTGCTCCTATGTTGGGTGCATATATATTTACAAATATTATCTCCTCTTGTTAGATTGACCCTTTTATTGTTGTGGAATACCCTTCTTTGTCTATTATTACAGTCTTTGTTTTAAAGTTTATTTTGTCTCATGTAAGTATAGCTCTCCAACCTTATTTTGCTTTCCATTTGCATGGGACATCTTTTTCAATCCTTTCACTTTCAACCTGTATGTATCCTTATATCTAAAGTGAATCTCTTGTCAGCAACATATAGATGGGTCTTGGGGGGGGGGGTTGTTTTGTTTTGTTTTTATCTACTCAGTCACTCTATGCCTTCTGATTGGAGAATTTAAGCCCAACTGGCTACCAGAACCAGATAAACAAGAGATATCCCGATTGTGGCACCATTCACAGAACTGGGGTGGCCGGCATAAAAACTTGGGCAGCAGACATGTGCTCTCCAGGAGACACCAGTGTGTCTAGAGCATGTCAGAAAGAAAGTGCAAAGATAGTACTCACCCTCCCAGGTCCCTGGAGAGAATTCCAGTCAGCCTATAGGTGTGTGCCCCTTGTGGTGCAACTATGAAGATAAGCTAATAGGCCTCTTCCACAGAAAGACTGGGTACCTCATCTGTTGTTTCTTTGTGGTGCTCTGAGGGGTAGTAACTACGTAAGAGCTTTTTCTCCATTTGTTTCAGTGTTTTGGGACCTACAAACATGAGCCACACAACCAGGCTATCTAGAGGTGTTCCATGGGTGCCAGCTAAAACTCAAGATGCCAGACACCTGTACAAACTCCTTTCTAGGAGATATTGGAGACCTGGAGTGAGACCGAGGGAAATTGCAAACCCACTAGCCTCCATTGGCATTCAAAGCTAGATATTTTGGGGGCTTAGCTCACTGGTGCAGGTCATTAAAGCCTGATGTGGGGCCATTTTATCTTCATGGAGAAGCTTCAGTTTGTGAGTTCTCTCCTGGTTGTGGATTGCCACACCAAGGCCTCTGGTTTATGGCAAGATTATGTCTCAGCTTCTTCTACCAACTTTGATGTGGGTTTTCTTTTATTCATCCAATGTGTAGGAGTTGCTCAGCTAGTGCTTGGATTTTTTTCAGTGCAAATTGCTTCATATGCAGCAGTAGATTCAGTGTTTCCATGAGAGGAGGTAATTTCAGGACCCTCCTATCTTGAATTGGAAATAATTAGTTTTTTATAATTGCTAGATTAGTTTGATAGTATTTTGTAAAGGATTTTTTTAGTCTATATTAATAAACGATATTAACCTACAGTTTTTCTACATTGTCTACTTTTAGAATGACTTGAGAAAGTATTCCTTCCTCTTCTACTTTTTTGGAAGACTATATGAAAAATTGGTGTTAGTTCTTGTTTAAATGATTGATAGAGAGGAGCACCAGGCTGGTTCACTTGGAAGAGCATACGACTCTTAATCTTGAAGTTGTGAGTTAGAGCCCCACAATGGGTGTAAAGATTACTTACTTACAAACACACACACACACATACAGACAGACAGACAGACATAACAAAAAAAGTAAAATAAATAGGGGCACCTGGGTGGCTCAGTTGGTTAAGCCTCTAGCTCTTAACTTCTGCTCAGGTCATGATCTCAGGATTGTGAGATCAAGCCTTGCACCTGGCTTTACACTGGACATGGAGTCTGCTTAAGATTCTCTCTCCCTCTGCCCTATCCCCACTCTCTCTAAACAAATTCAATAAATATCTATAAATGAATAAATGATTGGTAGAATTCAGTGAAGCCAATGGGTCCTGGGCTTTTCTTTGGGGGAATGTTTTTGATTACTAATTCAATGTCACTATTTGTTATAGGTCTATTCAGGTGGTCTATTTATTCTTGAGTTCATTTTGGTAGTTGTTTTTCTTCTAGAAATTTGTCCATGTCTTCAGTTTTCTCATTTGTTGGCCTCCAGTTATCATGGCTATATAATTTTTATTTTTGTAAGATCAGTACTGAAGTCCCCCCCGCCCGTCCCTGATTTTATTAATTTGAGCCTTCTTTTTTTTTCCTCAAGTGTATAGCTGAAAGTTTATCAATTTTGTTGGTCTTTTAAAGAGCCACTGGAATTTAAAAAAAAAAAAAAAAAGTAACATTTATTTACTTACATTGTAAGAATTCCCCGTGTAGAGAGGCTCCCTGTAGGTTAATTCAGCAGCTGCAGTGTCATGGAGGATCCAGGTCACTTGCATTTATCTGCTGTGAGATTCTCATGTTGTCTCCGCTTTGGTTTGCCCCTCCTCGTGCCTGCCAGTCCACAGGTACCTTGCAGATGTGATAATGTCCAGTAGAAGAGTATAAAACAACAAATATTTTTAAGACTTTCCTGCAGACCCTTCCTAACATTTCATTACGAGAACTGAGTCACATGCTTATCCCTGTACAGTCTCTAACAAAGCAAATGGGACTAATAGGTAGTTAAATGTAATGACTCTAATTCCTGACAGCTTTTCAGAATTTTTAAAAGATAAACTTCAACATCCTAAAAAGGAGGCTTGCTGTTTTTAAGAAACTGAAATCTCTTATGCTAGACGAAACACTTAGCTAAAATTCAGTAATTGGGATTCTTTTGCTTTGTTGTATGTAACAATATTTTTTTATTTTAGTAATATGCATACTGTAACCCCAGGTTTCTAAAAAAAAAAAATCAAAAAGAACAAATTCATAAAGGGTAGCTATTCTTACTTAAACATAAATAACCCTAGGAACGATTATATTACATAAATGTAAACTGCCTCTAGTTATCTATGTCATTATCAGCCCTCAATATCTTGGTCTTAATTAACCCAAATCAGCTTATCTGTCATACTGGAAAGCAAAAGAGAGAATGGTGTGGGAAGAAAGAAGAGTTCAGAAAATTTATAGAATTGAAAGGATGGCAGTTCTGGGGAGGCATGGGAGTTCCTGAGCAGCTCTCAGGTAGCAAGGAGCCATTCAGGGCAGGCACATGAGGGCTGGACAGGCAATTTTCCTGTATCTCTCCCTTCCAAATGCACAGAAAGCCTCCTGTGGAACGTTCAAGATCTGAACCACAGTATCTATTTAATAATGACAATATGGCCTTGGGCCAGAAGTTGATGATACAAGGATGAATACGACTCAGTTCCTGCCCTCAAGCACTCACAGTCTAATGGGAAAGATGAACTCATAAAAAGCAATTTTGAGCACAACAATGGAGGTGCAATGGGATGAGCAGTTGCCCAGAGGGGATGGTGATTAATTCAGTTTCAAAAGGCAGAGATAACTCTATAGAGAAAACATAAAAATCACAGGATGCGTTTGAGTTCACCAAGTATACAGCAGAAGACAGGATTTTCCAGAAAATGAGAACAGAGATTTGAAGCAGCGTGACCTGTTTGGGGTACCCGAAGATAACTGATGCTGATGCTGTGTGGCTGTGGAGCGTAAGAAAGCTAGAGCAGGGAGTTGGGGACCAGACCTCAGATCACCTCTCTTGCCTTCCCAGGGACAGTGAAGCTTATGCTGTGCATTGTGGGTGTTAGTGAAAGTTTTGAAATAAAGAAATGTCCCAGTTTGCATTTACAAAGAACATACTGGATCAGGTCAAATTGGAAGGCCAAAAACCTATTAAAAGGGTGGTGCACATGGTCGATGTTGGAACTAGGAAAGTGACAGTAAGAAGAAACAAAATATTCACTGTGTATGAGGGTTGGTTGACAGCCATAAAATATGCCATAGCTCTCTGGTTTGTTCAACTAGGTAGGTATATGCTGGAAGTAGGTTCAGCCCAAAGCATGGTGAACTTGAGGTATCAGGGGGCAACCCAGTGCGGACACACATTTAGCAACTGAGCATAGGTCTCTTCCCAAAATACAGATTTAAGAGGCTTGAGGTGGCATCTTCTGAAGGTACAGCGGGGAGGTTAGATTGCCTGGGGAGAGAAGACAAAGTTTGAAGGGAAACTAGAAGGGCCTCCACAATTCAGGAATTGAAGTAAGCAGTCTGCAAAGGAGACTGAATGGGGACAGTCAGAGGGAGAAAAAAAGCAGTGACTCTGTATCCAAAGGGTGAAAAAAATTCTCAAAAAAAAAAAAAAAAAAAAAGGACAAAGAG
This sequence comes from Canis aureus, assembly GCF_053574225.1. Classification (NCBI taxonomy): domain Eukaryota; kingdom Metazoa; phylum Chordata; class Mammalia; order Carnivora; family Canidae; genus Canis; species Canis aureus. Next base: position 43,424,937 of record NC_135630.1, read on the forward strand.
AAGGAAGGTGAGGAGGAGGAAGAGGCTCAGAAGGAGGAAGAAGCAGAGGAGGAGACACATCTATGGATCACTGGCAAAATGTGATCATTAGGTGTCCCAGAACTCTGCTGCTGGTTTTCCCTGCCTTTTCTCTGGGGGAAAGTGGGATGTGGTCAGATGAGGCCCACGCATCGAGGTTCTGCAGGAGGGAGCAGCAGAAGCCTGTGCTGCTTCTAGCGATCCTTCCTTCCCCACCTACCTCCTCTTGAGCAGGGGAGCTTTCTCGGTCAGCTCTGCAGAGAAAGTGCATTCTCAAATGGAGGTTTCCAGCAACTAAATATTAGGAACTTTTCAACCTACCTCATGATGGTCCTCGTCCTCCATCTAACTTTGTGAGATGAAAGCCTGGAGCCCTCCCAGAGGCAGAGGGGAAAGCCAAACAATTGCTTTCACTTTGATTTTGTTCACCTGCTGGCTCTGAGCTATGGAGAGAAGCTTCACGCAGCCTCTAGCCCAGCCAGCCTCTTAGTCTGAAGGTGGACAAGTCTCTTTAAAGACCCCCACACACAGCCTACAAACACACTGAAGACACCATCGCAGTCAATGCCTTGGGGAACTGGGGGAAAACATAGTTTTACTAAGAGCCAGCTCAGTGCCAGGCACCAGGTTAGAGCTGCATGCCTCATAGCTCATTACGTAGCCCCTGAGGCATGTGCTCTCAGGCCCCTTGAAGCAACTCAGCCGGGCATCCTCCCATTTCAAGACCACTTCAGTATTAGTAAGTGGCGGAGACACTTTAATACGGGGTCTGCATGTCCCAAAGTCCAGGATTTTTCCCCCTATAAATAGTTTCTATTACGCATTTATCATAATAGCTCCTTATTCTTCAGATTCCAATATGCAGATGAATCTGAGATAGCGAAGACATGTGTCCCTGCAATGTTGTCTGCAAACTGGGGTTTCGTAGCTCCGATCATATTTCAAGTATCTTAAGTTTTGGGACAAATCGTCTTTCTATATAAAACAACCCTTTCATAGAGCAAAGAGCCATTCCCTAATTTATCTCGTTTCGTGTGTCAAGCTTCCTTAAAGTGGAGCTCAGTTCTGCCCCTAAAGAAACTATATACCCTTTAAAAGCACCGAATCCAGAGTCTCACTTTGCTTTCAGGGAGAGGTCTTTGCAGATGTGTTTAAGAGGCAGAGCTGGGGGCAGCCTGGCTGGCTCAACGGTTTAGCACCGCCTTCAGCCCAGGGCATGATCCTGGGGTCCCAGGATGGAGTCCCACATCGGGCTCCCTGCATGGAACCTGCTTCTCCCTCTGCCTGGGTCTCTCCCTCTCTCTGTGTGTCTCACGAATAAATAAATAAAATCTTTAAAGAAAAAAAAGGCAGAGCTGGGGAGCTGTCACAGCAGCCCCTGCATAGGACCCCCTATTCTCATCTCAGGCGATTTCTCCTTACCGAGGAGCCAGCGAGACTCCAGGCCCTCCTCCTGACCCCGACTTTGGTTTCTACACATTCTCAGGAGTGCTGGGGAAGGTGTGCAGAGCCTGGTTCAGCACAGACCTGCCCCTTCTTTCTGGTCAGGTGAACCTCTCAAGCCGAGATAGGAAACTGAGATCCATCCCTGGGATGTGTCTGTAGAACTGACTCCTGTGCTCATGCTTAACTTCTCAAGTTTGTAGGCAGGTGTCTCCTTCCCTCACTCCACCCCACTTCAGGAATTGAATAGGTAAATTTGATGGCGAGCATTGACAGCTGCTCCCAGGGCCTCCCTCTGTTTGCATCTGTCCTGAATTTATGAGGAAGCTTGTATAAATCCCTGTATACTGTAATGGGCTGAGCCTGGGCTTACCTGGACAGATGCTGTCCTCTTAGCTTGGACTTAACTCTACAGTAGGCTCATTTTTTATGCTGGTCGTCTGTGTCCTCCTGAGCACAGTCCCGTACTTCCCAGCCCCTTTAAAGTTAGACATGGACATGTGACTGTTTCAGTCAATAAAATGTAAGCAGGGGTGGCGTGTGTCATTTTCTAGGTGGAAACTTCAGGAGCAAGCTTTAGAAGCAGTGAGATAAAGCTGTTGTCAGCCTGGGTCCCTAAAAAATAGCAAACAGAGCTATTTGCCAAACTCTGGTGTTCATGAAGCCAAAAGAAAAAAAAAAATAGCCCATTGATGCCATGGAAGTCCCCAGAAAACTCAAGGAACGGGAGGCTGGTCAGGGGATATTTCTTGGAAGAGGTGCTGGTACTGGGCAGAAGTGGAGGCTGCATGAGAGTAATCACAAGGCAAAGAGACTGCCTGTGTAGAGCAGGGAAAGAGGTGCTACAGGAAGAGGAAATAGCCTATACAGAGGCCCACAGGATCAGCAGCCGGGGGGGGGGGGGGGAAGGGGGGGGCACAAGCTATCAGCAGGGGCCACCCATCCTCAAAGGCCTGGCTTGCTTAAGAGCTCTTCCTTTCCTGGTAAAGTTTGGTAGCACCCCAACTCCAACCAGAGGAAAGAGAGGGGGAAAAAGTAGAGTGGAAGAGAATGAGAGAAACCAAAAATTTAAGGAAAAGAGGACTGAAAAAGAACCCAAAAGAGCCCAAAAAATTCAGACCAGAGGAGACAATAATAAACAAGATGAGGCGGGGAGGGTGGCGGGATAGTGACCCCAAGGACATCAAGTCTGCATCCCTGGAACTTGTAAATATGACCTCATTTGGAGAAAAAGTCTTTGCAGATGGGTTTAATTTCATGACTTTGAGTTGAAATTGCCCTGGAGTATCTGATAGCCCTTCATGGCATCACAGGTGTCCTGACAGGAAAGAGGCAAGAGGAAACCCTCACAGAGGAAAAAGCCACGTGGCCACAGTGACAGAGAGTGCACTAATGTGACCACGAGCCAAGGGGCACTTGGTGCCAACAGAAGCTGAGAGAGGCTAGGAATGGATTCTTGCCTAGTAGCCAGCGGGAACCCAGCCCCTCAGCTCCTTGATTTCAGATGTGGTCTCTAGAACTGTGAGTGGATTCATTCCCAGTGTCCTCATCCGCCCAGGTTGTAGTACTTTGTTCGTTGCCAAACTCAATGCACAGAGTTGAGTGCATAAGAGGTAATTAATTAATATTTGCCAGTTGACAGGTAATATGGACTTGGTTATTTTTACTACAACCATTTACGAAGTGCCTGCTGAGTTCCAGGCACTAAGTAGTGAGAATAATAGTAATGACTATTGTGGGGCACTGGGGTGGCTCAGTCGGTTAAGCTTTGGACTATTAATTTTGGTTCAGGTCATGATCTCAGGGTCATAAGATGGAGCAGACCCAGAGTCAGCTTGAGTTTCTCTCCTTCTGCCCCTCAATCCACCCCACCCCCTTCTCTCTCTCTCTCTCTCTCTTTCTCAAATCTTAAAAAAGTAACAATGACTATGACCTACAGGCTGCTACTATGTGCCAGCTACGTGATGTGCCCTGGAAATGCATTATGTTATTTAATCCCAGATTATCATCATCTCCCTGTTACCGATGACTCAGCCAGATGGGGGTAATTTGTCCAATGTCACCCAGCAAGCAAGCCTCAGAGCCAGAGTTCAAGTCCAAACCGGACAGACCCTCAAAACTAAGCTCTAAGTAGAGTCTTTTGCGGGGGCGCAAGAAAGCCCAACGGTTTTAGATGGCCATGTCCTTGGCTGCTGCCTTAGGTGCTGCTTCAAGTTCTCACACATTTGGAGTGTTCCTTAGAGTGTGAATCCGGGTTTAGAGCCAGACAGGAGTGTCTATTCCAGAACCTGACATCAGCCACTAGGTGGCACTATTAAAGTGTGTCTGAGACCCGAAAGCCAGCCAAGCCAGGGTGTTGGGGCTTCAAGGGGTTCCTAGAGGTGAGCTGTTCCCACAGACAGGAGAAGCCTGCCCAGAAGGAAATAAGCCAAGGGTCAAAGGAATGGATTGGAAAACATATTTCCTGAGGTGTGCTGAGTGCTGATAGAAAAAGAAAGCAGCAAATCCACGGGCTTGTGTTTCTGTGAAAATCATAATCCTGAGAAATGCAAACTATTTAAGTACATCTGTTTACCAGAAGCACACAGATATCCCCACGGGGGCCCCAAAGAAAGGAGAATTATAGGCACAATCACTGACAGCAAGGATGTCCAAACACCTTAAAAGTCCCTGTTGAAATGGCAGCTCTTAAATGATTCAACTGCCTCTTAGCCAAAACACATAGCAACAGCCATAAATACTCTGTAATTAACATCACACTCAGAGCAAAGGGAACTTGGAAAATATTTCATTTGGTATCTCCAAGGAGTCGTAGATACTCTTCCCCACGAGTGAGGGCATTGTCAAATTATTTATCTACAGCCAGCTGTGCATTGTCTGAGTGAGAAAACACCTCGAGATTGCCGTGTGTTTAGCAGGAAGAATGACAGCCCCCTGGGCAGCACTGCCTCCCTGACCTCGGGGTCCTGCTGGAGGCCTGTGTGTGTGCAAGATGTCCTGGCCAGGACCCCTGCTCCTCGAGCGTGGCTCACCGACCACATCCCCGCTTTGGAGTGTTTGCTACCATTGCCCAAGGAGAGAAGCACGGGACATGAGTGTGAGCACTGGAAACGTGGATAGCAATCAGACCTTGCCCTGACTTCAAGGTTGTGATCAGTTCAACAGGGTTGAACCAGTTGAAGTACTGCAGACATGCTGCTGAGTCACCTGTGGCACGAGATTAGGAACCAGTTCGGTGCAGGAACCAGTCCTGTGCGGTACACCCACTCTCTGATCTGAAGCAGAATGGAAGGGAGTTTGAAAAGCCCCATCCCAAGGAAGATTTCTCCAGCTCCGCCACCCCAGGGCCCCAATCTTGAGAGGCTAAGGTTGCTAACTGGGGGGTGATCCAGGGCCTGGCCCACCTGCCACTGGTAGTTACCAGCTGTGTGGCATTAGGTACAGTACCTAACCTTGTGGGTCTTTAGTTTCCTGAAGTGGGGCTAATAATATATACCTTACGGAGTGTTGGGAGAACATGAAACAAGAAATGTGGTGAGATCGTGAATGCTCAGATGGTTTTCATACCTCTTTCTCAGTCTCTCTGTGTAAACAATGCTCTTTTTTGGGAGAGTTTTCGAGAATGAACCCTTCTGGGTCCTCAAGAAAATAATGTTATCAGTACTGCCTTGGAGGTTCAATAGAACCAGAGCTCTAGATTTTTAAGATTCTATTAATTTATTCATGAGAGACACAGAGAGAGAGAGAGAGACAAAGACACAGGCAGAGGGAGAGGCCAGCTCCCTATAGGGAGCCTGATGGGGGACTCAGTCCCAAGACCCGGGGATCACGACCTGAGCCAAAGGCAGAGACTCAACCACTGAGCCACCCAGGTGCCCCTCTGGATTTAATCAGTCGTCAAATTCTCTCATGAAGAGAGAATTACAGATTAACAAAAGAGGAAAGAGGAGGTCTGGGGGTGAGGAATGACATGAAAGGGAAAGGAAGACTTCTCTTGGACCCGAGAACAAAGAAAATCTTCAGACCTGACACAGAGGAAGTGAAGGATGAAGAAGGCTGGGGAACAGCTCAATGCTGTTTCAAGGAAGGTTAGCAGCAAGGGCTCAGAAAAGTGGAAGGGGTACCCTGGGCCTCGAGCTCCCAAGACAGTCTTGGCGGGGGGCGGGGGGGGTCCTTAGAACCACAGGGGAGCCCAGCGGCCCTCACTCGACTTAGGCCCTGCCAATACTTGTGTTCCCAGGGAGGCCTTGACTTTGTCCACATCCAAGACCGCATCCGGTGACCACTTGGGCAGGTGAGGCCATTCCAGGACACATGACCTTGCTGCTTCCATGTTATCCTGCCATCCAGTAAATAATTACTGAACACCAGCTAAGTGCCAGGCACTGTGTTCCTTCTGTCCTACAGCTCATCTTCCACATGTGGTGGGAGGAAGAACTAAGAAATATGAAATAGATGACAGTTCTGCCATCATGGAACAGTGGCATATTGCCACTTCTGCATAGACACTGTGCCCCATGAGTGTTTCACTTTATACTCTGGGACAGGGCTTTCCCTGCTGAGGCCCACAGAGAGAATTCAGGGGAGTTCATGAACTTGGATGAGGAAAAAAAAAAAGGCATCTTTTTTTTCACTACACCTAACTAGAATTAGAATTGGTTGACAAACATAGAAGTTCCTGTGACTTTGTAACCAGTAAAAGTTACAGATACTTGTATTTTATAGTACACTGTTGCAGGTGTTGTGAAATGTCATTTTTTGCTCATCACTGCTGCCAAAATCATGGCAGTTCTGAGACATGCCACCACACTTTAACACTTAACTCAGTAATAAAGAAGCCCATGTATTATTATATGGGATGCATCTGATTTTCAGAGCTTTGATGACTGTATTCAATCCAACTGGTTTCCTCCATTTGTAAATACTATTTCTAAACGTTATTCTGGGAAAGGGCCCCTGGGTTTGGCCAACCCACCAAAGAGGTCCAAGGCATAGAAAAGATTAAGAACCTCTGCTTTAGGGCCTGTTCTTTCTTAATGTTCAAAGAGCCCTTATCAGGAATCCACCCTCCAGGTAGTGTTAGCACATGAACAACCCCAGTCAGGCATGTACACTCTACAGTTCTGAGGCCGCTCTCCCACTCTGGCTATTTCCATCAGTGCTAGAACATTTATAAATTAGCACTGGGGATAGTAAAAGCCATGTTTCCTTGGTCCAGTAGTGGTGTTCAGTATATGTTGAAAGAGAGTAAATATGGACAGGCACGCTTGACCTTGTATGACGAGGAATAGAAGAGTTTAGTGAACCCAGAGGCCTCAACCCTCTGGAGTAGGGCACAAGGCCTGAGACTCCCATTTGATCCTGTGGTGTCCAAGAGGAATCTGTCTCTCTTGTCTGGAGCATGATCTCATTGACTTCCAGCTGAAGCTCTGTGCAATGTGTTGGGAAAGTACTCGGGGAACTGAGGGCTGAGTTTCCCCCAACATCCAACAACGTCGTATGAGGGCTTGTGTGCACTTGCTCCAGTATTTGTGTGAGTGTTAGAATTTGTCCTGAGACCTGCTTGCCTTGTGCCAAACTACCCGGAAGCAAGGTGACGGGAAGGAGACCAGAGAGAAATGGAGACCACCCATGTGAGAACCCACAGAGACTGTTTATTCAGAGCCTGCGGCAGCAAGGGGTCAGTCAGCCACCCCACTTGCACTGGGCTGAGACTCAAAGGCAGGCAGAGGGGTGTGGGAAAGTGTCCTGTGGGGAAAGGCAAGGCCTCAGGTATGTCTGACTGCTGGTCGTTGCTGCGAGGAAGCCAGAGGGAGGCTAACCAGAAGCAGAGGATCTCATGGGAGTGGTTGGAAGAGAATCTTAGGCATTCTCCACTTGGTCCTGGGTGTGAAGTGAGAACACAAAAGGGGTGTGTGTGGGGGTGGGGTGGGGGGGGTAATGTGCCTGAGTGGCTCCATGGCTCAGTCGGTTAAGCACCTGCCTTGGGCTCAGGTCATGATCTCAGGGTGCTGGCATCGAGCCCCACATTGAGCTCCCTGCTCAGCGAGGAGTCTGCTTCTCCTTCTCCCTCTGCCCCTCCTCCTCGCTTGTGATTTCTCTCTCACGTTCTCCCTCTCGAATGAATGGATAAAATCTTTAAAAAAGAGAAGTTGGTAGTCATTGGACAACTTCCAGGATTAGTCGCTACAGAGGGTGTGGGTCAGTGTTGTAGGTATTGTCATGTATGGCCTGGCCATCCTGTGCTGCGTGTCCCATCTGTCAGGGCCTAGCGAGCCCAGCAGTAAGATGCGAGGGATGTTTGCCAAACCCGACCTCATGGCTCTGAGACACCGTTCAGTTTAGGTCTGTTGACAGCGGGGACATATGCACAAGAGCATCTCCAGCCCAATAATGGTCTTGAATACTTTGTGTGGTAATGTTGAGCCAACTCCTTATACTTTTACCTGGGGCAGCTGTAGTAAACACGTCTTATCCCCCTGAGCTGATGTTGTGATGTGGCTAATGATACCTAATCCATCAGTAACGTTCTGGACACAGTCCCTGACACTAAGCACTCAAGGAAATAGTTGAGGTTTTTTTTTTTCTTCTTTTTTCTAAGGAGTTGGGATCTATGCCAGTACTGCTTAACCAGGAGTCCCCCGAGGAACATTTGACAGTGAGTGGAGACATTTTTGATTGTCACGATGGGGGTAAAAGATGCTATTAGCCTCTAGTGGGTAGAGGCCGGGTTGTTGCCAAGCATCCTACAATACACAGGACAGCTCCGCAGCAAAGAATTATCCAACCCAAAGTCAATCATGCTGAGACTACCTATCCATGGAGAAAGATGGAGGAGGTGTGGGTAACAGAAGGGTGTTCTGCTGGCAGGACAGCATAGTGATCAGGAGAGGGGACTCTGCATTGAGAGTGTGGCTGGGACCGTGCTCCTGCCACTTCCTGGCAGTTTCTTAACTCCTCTAGCAGGGGTGGCTCCCTGTTAGGATTGATTGTGAACTAACCTAAGCCAGCTTCATCTCGCATGTTTCTGAGGTTCCTTTAGGCAGATACCAGTAGGGCAGGGATGGACAGCTCTTTCTCTACTAGCTAGCTATCGGTTTAAAAAGGAAGGAAATTTCAAAATCCTGCCATGCATATAGACATTTATTAGCAAGCAAACCCCGAAGTCCTCACGGTGTCTGTCTGTAAGGCCCACGACGTCCCAGCTTCCAGTCCCTTAATGGTCCAACCCACTCTGCTTAGGGGAGTCCCCCAAGGGGGATGCACAGTGACCATGGAAGCAGAATTCCATTCATGGTATAACCGGCCTCAGGACCAGAGTCTTCCTCCTCACTCATGGCTGGAGATCAGGGATGTAGTTCTGAGTTATTTCTAAAAACTCAGGCTGGAGGTCTCTCTGCATCTTTATAAAATCTGACTCATGTGAGGGTGGAGAACATCTCTAAAATATTTTATCCAGCCCAAATATCTTGAAGATCTGCCTGCATTAGCTTAACTGCAATCTCTCTCTCTCTCTCTCATACACTCTCTCTCTCAAACATACACACACACACACACACACACACACACACACAAATACATTGTTTTATTTTTTTTTAAGATTTTATTTATTTATTAAGACACAGGGAGCCTGATGTGGGACTCGATCCCAGGACCCTGGGATCACGACCGGAGCCGAAGGCAAATACTTAACCACTGAATCACCCGGGTGCCCCCAAATACATGTATTAATTCGAGTTTCAAAAGCATCACTTAATATTTCCTGAGTATAATTGGAATTTAATATTGAGTAAATATTAGATATTATTACCACTGCTGAGATATGAATTAAAGGATACTAATAGAAGGTTAAAATGATATATTAAAGTGGATCTAATTAATTTAACTTGACAATTTATCCACAGCAAGTTGTAAAAACAACTAAAATACCAAGTTGCTGGAATCCCTGGGTGGCTCAGCGGTTTAGCGCCACCTTCGGCCCAGGGCGTGATCCTGGAGACCTGGGAACGAGTCCCACGTCAGGCTCCCTGCGTGGAGCCTGCTTCTCCCTCTGCCTGTGTCTCTGCCTCTCTCTCTCTCTATGTCTCTCATGAATAAATAAATAAAATCTTAAAAAAAAAAAGTTGCTGTTTCTCATTTATTTTTTTTTAAATAATTTGACTCAGCTTCAATCTCAGTCTGTAGTGAGGACCCTCCCTTCCCAGAGGTAACAGAATCGAGAAGGCTTAGACAGTGTGTGAAAAGTGGTGTGGGTCCTCTAGTGTTCTGTGTGTCGTGGGTGCTCCTGAGAGTATCCCTTGAACCTGCCAGTTCTTCTGCTTCCTGGCGAGGCTTGCGGTCTGTGAACCTGGCAGGGAGGGGAGGGCTGGGACCCTGATGCCAAGTGCCCAGCCTCTCTGGATAGCCAAGCAGTTTCTCCTTCCACCAACCTGATGCCTTCTTCTGGAGGCCTCTGCACAGCTGTATGAGGGGTGACACTACCAAGGGAGCCCTCAGAATTCTGCTTTCCATTCAGGGCACCACTCAGGACTCTGCATTTATAAATTCCCCCAAGGAATCCTCACTTCAGGTAACGCTCCCCTAAGGGAACGTATTCTGGATTCCTGTGTTCATTTGTTCATTCACTCATTCACCAGGTGTTTAGTGGCCTCTGCTCTGTACCAGGGACCATTCTAGACACTGAAGAAGCAGTGATCAACACAGTCCTTACCCTCACAGAGCTTGCATTTCTCTGTCGTAGGCAGATAATAAGCTAGTAAAGAAATGCATGCGCCACAGAGTCAGGTGGTGATGGGGAAACGGCATGCAGGGTAAGCGTAAGAAGGGGCAGGGGTGCTGCTTTCAGAAGGGTGATGGAGTTTCCTGGAAGGGATGTCCTCTGGGGCAAGCTCTGGAGGGAGTGAGAGCTCTCTGGCAAAAGGGTCCCGAGCAGAGCTTAGGATTTGCTCGGGCTGAGGCTAGGGTGTGTTCATGTCTCTGAAGGATGGTGGGGAGGACAATGTGGCTGGAGCAGAACAGGCAAGGCAAGACTGAGTTACGTAGTGAGGCAGGGTCAGCCAGGAGGCCAGCTGGGCCAGAAGAAGGACCTGGGTTTTTCTGGATGTTGAAGGGTAAACCCCTTTGGATCTTGGCAATGACCACCGCAGTGCATGCTGTTGGTGCCCTGCCTGGAGCCCCTGGGATTCCTTATTTGCTGCATGTTGGTCTCCCAGCTTCTATGTGTCTTCAGAGGACTCCCAAGTGCACTGGAGCCACCACTCCAGGGTAAACTGGAAATGCCAGAAGAGTCTGAAGAGCTCAAAGCCTGCCTGGGAGGCCGCACCACCCTAGGCCAAGGCTGACTGGTACGATTGTACGCAAGTTGCCCTCCTCCCCTTCCCCAGCCTGCTGACTGGCCCTCCTCTCTGTTTTGTCACTTGCACCAAATCTTGGTTCAGGTTCTGCTTCTGGGAGAACCCACGCCATGACAACCCCCAGGAAGCTGACACCCTGTTGGCTCTCCATTGATCAGACCATGTTCCCTTATGCCCCATGGAGAGCTTGGCTGGCGGCCTCCAGCCGTGGTTCTGTGTAATTCCCACTTGCCTCCTCCTCCAGCTTTGTGTTCTTGATCCTCCTGAGTCTGAATGTCTCCCTATCACTGGGGGTTCACAGCACGATTCTGGGGAGGCAGCAGAGGCTACTACAGACTTTCCCATCTGAGAGAGTTTCAGTCTTGGCTCTGGCACTTACTGGCTGTGTGGGCGAGCTGCCTGTGCCATCTGAGCTTCAGCTTCCTCATATGGGGACTGGTGATAATCGAGCCACCTGGCCAGGTGCTCGTGCCAGTTAAATGCCACGTGTGAAGTGGGTAGCTTCGTGGTAGCTGCTCAACAAATGCCAGAGCCTTCCTTTCCTATATTACTCTTAGATATTATAAGTGTCCTCCCTTTCCTCAAGGAGCTGGAGGGAGGCTTTAAAAATGATCACGTTAATAAAAAGCGTGTATTGTATATTTGCTAATATTCCAGGAAGAGTGCTAAATGCCTTGTACCTGTGATCTCTCTGAGCTCTCTTGTGTTGTCAGTGATTTACTTTAGAGTAGACAATGTATTGGGATGCCTGGGTGGCTCAGCGGTTGAGCGTCTGCCTTTGGCTCAGGGCGTGATCCTGGGGTCCTGGGATCAAGTCCCGCATCCCGTTCCCCACAGGGAGCCTGCTTCTCCCTTTGCCTATGTCTCTGCCTCTGTCCCTGTGTCTCTCAAGGATAAATAAATCTTTAAAAAAAAACAAACACATTTTTGAATTAAAAGATGAAGTAAAACTATTTATGTCACCGGAATCAGATTTATTTTGATACAGAGAAAAATTGATGCAGATGTCTTTTGTTTCTAACCGAGCTACTTTTAATATTCTGGGAGTGGAGATACCTTTTAAATGCAGATTCGTGGGCCCTGTCCCAGGTCCACTGAGTCACAGCCTCTGGTGGCAGGGCCCTGGAATTTGCATTTTTACCACACAAAATTCTAGCACCATCTATGAAGTTTGAGAATCCTTATGGCGTCTGCCCTCTGGTGAGTGGGAATGTCAGGATAAGCGGAGGGGAGGGGTAAGAGCTAGGCCCCTGCCACCCTCGTGCTCCAGAGCACTTGGTGAGGGATCCTGTGATTAAAAGCCCATCTCCCTGTCCCTTGGACATGGAAAAGGCAACTGCTCCCAGCTCCAAACACTGTATCTATCTCTAGAGGCCTGCTGAGGTGGCTAATTAAACCAAGTCGGGGGAGGCATTCTTGACTTCATAAGAAGGGTGGACAAAAAACAGAAGGAAAACAGAAGAATTGCCAAATAATAAAGGTTAACACTAAGAATGATGTCACTTAAGATATCTTTAGGACATGGTGGAAACGGTAAGGAAAATCTAAACTTCTTGGCAAGCGGGCAGTCTACGAGCTGGATCCAGAGAAAAATCTCTGGCTTAAGGGAAGGAGTACGTGGCTGTGGCGGAGATGCCTTGGTTTCACCCTGGCTCAGCCACACCTTTGATCTGTCCCTCTGGGAGAGCCATCTGTCTGTGCCTTGGCTTCCTCATCTGTAAACGCACAGTCCTCTCTGCCTTTCCCCTTGACCTTGGGAGAGGTAGACTGGTGGAGTCCGCTGAGAAAAAATTCTCACCCTGGCCAATCGTGCCTATGCTTCAAAGGATGAGCAGAAACAGGTGTGTCCCCAGGTGCCAGGCCCATGGTCTACTTGCCGTTGCTTGACCATGGCAGGTGCATGGCCACCAAGACTTCTTTCTACTTGGACCAGTCTTTCTCCTTACCTCCTTCTCTGCCTGGAACATTCTTCTATCTCCACATGTTGCCTTCTCATCTTCCACATATCAGCATAACCATCACCTCTTCAGAGAGGCCTGCCCAGGCCTCCTCCCGCCCAACCCCCACCCCCCCGCACACTGTTGCATCATTCTCTTGTCTCTTTGTCTTAGGACTTGGCACTCTCTGAAATCATCTAGTTTGTCCCTTTGTTCACAGACTTATTGTCCCCATCTTGACTGGCATGTGAGTTCCTTGAAGGAAGGAGCCTTTTCCCACAAACACGTTCCCTGAAAAGACGCCCATACATATCCAGAGAATGAATGAACAAATTACTTGTTCCCCTCAGTCCACCTCCTCTCTGTTCCACTTTCAATTCTCCCTTTTGTCTATTGATTTTTTATCTCTGCCCTTCCCCCAGCCACCTCCCCGCCCTCTTTGGACTGTCACAATTGTCCTAGATGATGATGGAGGGGAAGGTTTTGGGGATTTCCATTCCTTCCAGGATATTGGTCTGATACCTAGTCTCAGAGGGAATAATTGAAGACAGTCACCACTTCTCTAGCTAACGCTGCTAACACAATGACTCTGGGTTGTATTTTGCACACGTTCTCTCCTTTTTTTTTAATTTTTATTTATTTATGATAGTCACACACAGAGAGAGAGGCAGAGACATAGGCAGAGGGAGAAGCAGGCTCCATGCACCAGGAACCCAACGTGGGATTCGATCCCGGGTCTCCAGGATCACGCCCTGGGCCAAAGGCAGGCGCCAAACCGCTGCGCCACCCAGAGATCCCAATTTTGCACACGTTCTCTCCTCATCGAAGATGGCCTCCTGGCCACTCAGTCCAGGAAGGGAGGGAATGGGGAGGTGGAGGGAGGAAACTATCCTGTCTCATTGTCTGACAGGCATTAGGAGCGATATGTGGGAGCTCAAAGTGAAAAGCCCTCCAGGGGACTGAGAAAGGTGGAAAATAAGATTGCCTTCAGACAAGTAAGCAGGAAACCCACCAACATGGGATCAGGGTCGCAAGCTGGGGCCAGTCCTCTAAAGGAAGAATCTCTCTCAGACAGATGTTGGTCAGTCCTCAAATTAGGTAAATGTTTATTTAGCCTCATTACTTGCCAAACACCTTGCTGAGAGATTTCCTGGCATTATCTCCTATAATCCTCCCAACAGCCTTTTCTTTGCTGCCATTGGCCTTATCATCAATGGGAACAGGAAGCATGTCTTTTGTTTCTCATAATTCTTTTCCATAATATTTTGTCCAAGCATCACAGCGCAGAACACAATAGTAGGAGGTACAATCACCATTGGTGGATTGATTCCTGTAGCCAGAGGGTTCCTCCCTTCTCAAATAATCTCCTCCCATGGCTTCTCTATCTTCAACAGCAGTATTGCCCTTAACCATAGATTCTTCTCTTTCCCTCTGTGAGGAATACCTCTTTCACCTTTCTTTGACAAACATCATGTATTTTAAAGCAATAGAGCCTGGTGGATGGGTGAAGGTGGTCAAAAAGTATAAAGTTCCAGGTACAAAATAAATAATTCTTAGAGATATAATAAACACTATGGTGGCTGTAATTAATAACACTATATTGTATTTTTGAAAATGGCTTAGAGAGTAGATCTTGAAAATTCTTATCACAATAACAAATGTAACTGTAGGGATGGATGCTCACTAGTCTTATTGTGGAAATTTTGTAATAAATACAAACATTGAATCTTCATGTTGTACCCCTGGAACTAATGTATTATCATGTTAATTCTGTCATATATATAGATATATAGATATGTATATGTGTGTGTATGTACATGTATATCTTGGTGGCTGGGGTAATGGACATTTGAAATTAAGAAACCCACGTTTGAATTCCGGTGCTGCCATGAAATAGTCGTGTGATGATATTGGGCAACTTAACCCCTCGTGTCTGTTTGCCTAAACAGAAATAGGTCTCAGAATAGCTAATCCTAGAATTATTCCGAGTTATTTTTTTTATTTATTTTTTATTGGTGTTCAATTTGCCAACATATAGAATAACACCCAGTGCTCATCCCATCAAGTGCCCCCCTCAGTGCCCGTCACCCAGTCACCCCCACCCCCCGCCCACCTCCCTTTCTACCACCCCTAGTTCGTTTCCCAGAGTTAGGAGGCCCTCATGTTCCGAGTGATTACAAAGAGTTGAAGTGTAAAGCGTTAATTATTATAAAGAGTTAAAAGGTAAGTAAAGACCAAGCACAATACCTGGAAGGAAAAATCAAGCCAGAGAGAATATTTGGGGAAGAAGATAGTAAGTGCTGACCAAATGATGGCCAGTAGGTTTTTTGTTTTCTTTTTTGTTGTTGTTGTCATTGTTTTGTTTTTGTTTTGTTTTGGTTGTAAGCAAAAATAGCTGCCTTTAGCTAACATAAGGGGGAAAAAAATCATGAAGATCCTGGGTGGGTTGCTAACTGGCTCACAGAATAATTAGAATGGTCAGCCTTGGGGAGAACCTCAGCTGTTGAAATTCATTCTAGAGCCTGATTCTGGGTATCCCACTAAGATGATTTAGCTCCCATTACTTCCTGTTCTAATACTTGTCTCAGTTCACTTACCATTTGAAATCCAGGAAAATCTGGGTCAGGTGGCCTCTTCTTTTTGGGGAGAAGAAGGATAAGCCCATAACTGATAGTCCCCTAGATCATAGAGAACAGGGCAGGGGTTGAAATCCCGGTAAATTTCCTGCTGCTGCTGTAATGAATTGCCACACACTTACTGGCATAAAATAACACACATTTATTATTTTACAGCCCCAGATATGAGGAGGCCAAACTCTGTCTCAGTGGGCTGTAACATTAAGATATCAGGAGTGCCATGCCCCTGCCCTCTGCTGCAGCAGCCTTCCATAAATAAGGTCATCTTGGCCTGACTATACTATTACCTTTGCCATGTACCATAACCTGACAAATGGAGCGCTATCCCATCATATTCATAGGTCCTGCCCACGCTCAACGGAAGGGAATGTACACACCATCTGTATGTCTAAAATGTACTTTCTAGTAAAGTGAGGATAGAAAGGTAAACAGATCGTAGTGCAGCATAGGAGACGTCAGCACAAAAGTGCGTATGAGACCTTATGGGCAATTATGAGTAAAAAGTGTCTAGAGAAGGAAGGGAGAAATCGGGGTTCAGAGAGGAAGTGAATTCTGAGCTGAGTTTTGATGGATAAAATTTGATCTCTAATGCAAGCTGCGCATATAAAACAAGGAAGAAACCAAATTCAGGTTTCTCAGTAAAAGACTAATGCTTTAATCTAGACCATACTTGAATTCCATAAATTCCAGAAATTAAATCTAGGCATAATTAATCACTTAATCAGCCAGTCATACCACCCTGACTTGCTTTGGCAATTTAAGGAAGCTTAGATAATGCATCTGGAGCCCATTTCTAAAGCTTGCTGAATCTTGAAATTCTTCTTATTTTAGGATTACAGGTGAATTTTCAGAATCTTTTCACTAAAAATAAAAATTGCCACATAGTAGCAGGCACATACGAAGTTGTTGGGAGGAAAAATAGTCATAGTATTGTCTAGATAGTATAGTAGTTGAATTTGCCAATCAGCCAGTTGCCCTGGGCTTATTAGCTCCTTTTAAATCTTACACTGCAATATAGAACTGCAGGATGGCATGAAATGTGAAGAAGAAAAGGGAGGGAGGGTGGGGAGATTATTGAAGCAAGCACAGAATTTAAAGGGAGTGAGTAGGAAGTAGTGCATGAAGTCCCAGCTGGCTAGCAGTGATTGATCATGGCTCCACTAGCCAGTGGAGGGGACACAGGGGTCCTTTTTCCCTAGCTGTTTCTTTAACCAAGCCTGAAAACCTGAAGAATTCAAAGTTTGAGTGTTTTTTTTTGTTGTTGTTGTTTTTTGGGTTTTTTGTTTTGTTTTGTTTTGTTTTTGTTTTTGTTTTTTTGTAAATTTTAATCCAGGTAATTCATGAGCAAGTTTTTTTTTTTTTTAAGATTTTTATTTATTCATGAGTGACAACAAGAGAGAGAGGCAGAGACATAGGCAGAGGGGAGAATCAGGCTCCCTGTGAGGAGCCCGATGTGGGACTTGATCCCAGGACCCCGGGATCACCACCTGAACTGATGGTAGATGCTCAACCACTGAGCCACCCAGGTGCCCCCATGAGCAAGTTTTTAAGATCAGGTTTACAGAGGGATATGTGATGAAAGGCAGTCATCTCCTTGTATGCTCCCTCCTCTCATCCCTGTTTTCAGTTGTTTGGAATACTTTCCATACTACCTCCACGTACTGTGTTTAGATCTCTCTAGCTTTGTGTACTAATTTGAGGGGAAATCTCCTCTCTTTAGTAGATGAAGGTTTATCTCACCTGTAGCATCATACCAACCGCTAACTTCCGTGAAGTTTTGACACTATTTGCACTGCCTCTGTTGATTATTTTTATCACTTTATTATTATTTTTTATTTGGGAGAGAGCATGCACATGCAAGTTGGGTGGCAGGGAGGGGCAAGGAGGGAGGAAGAAGCAGACTCTCTGCTGAGTAGGGACACCTCCCCCCAATGCAGGGCTCAATCCCAGGACCCTGAAATCATGACCTGAGCCAAAGGCAGATGTTCAACCGACTGAGCCACTCAGGGGCCCCTTTAAATCAACCTTTATTTCTTGTTGCATTGTCCATTAATAGTAGTACCTCTTGACTTTCTCCTTTGTGTTGAAATGATTTTTTTTATAACAAAGATGTTGGCAAGTGAAAATAGTTACACAGGATGTTAATAGATGGACCATAAAAGAGATGTTTCATGTATAAATATGTTTAAGAAATCCTGAGTCAATAAATAGAATACGTTTCTCTGTAATGGATCATCTCAGAAGCTTTGATGTACAAATACATGATGTGAAGCTTCAACAGGACATGCAATATGTAGCATTTCTCAAACTTCTGATCATAGGAACTTTTTTTTTTTTTTTTTACTGTGGGACATCTATTAATGTCTTAGGGAAATGTTTATCTAAAGGTGAAGGAGGCAAATGTATGGGAGGAGTATCAAAGTCTCCTTTTAGCAAAACAGGAATGACTCACTCACCCACCAAGTACCTGCTATTGCCAGTGTTACAGTAAGTGTTAACACATTGCATCCCACGAGCTCTGTCCTAGTAGCACCTCCATTTTACAAAGACAGGGACTGAGGAGTAGTAATGCTGAGTAGTTTGACCAGCAACCCACAACTAGTTAAGTGGTGGAATCAGGATTCAAACTGAGGCTCAGAAAGCCCTAACTATCCTATCTCCCTCATGGCCACCACACTGCCTGAGATGCAAAAGTACTTCTAACAGAGCTTAGTCATTTTAACTAGAGTTCCGTAATCATTATGGTGGTTCTTACCTCTAGACAGCAGGTTATAATACACCAATAGGATTTACTTTCATTTTTTCATTTGAGTCTTACCCAGCCTTGTCATATACGTGGAGCTTATGCATAGATAGAATTTGAAGGTGCTGGTCAACCCAACATAGCTAAGGACAAAAATGATCAGGAGTTTGCTTTATTACTGGCTATATTCAAAAGAGTCGACTTTCCAGGTTTAGCAAATAAAAACATAGGACTCCCAGTTAACATTAGAATTTCAGATAAAGAATGAAAAACTCTTTAATTAATAATTCTTTAATGTAAGTAGGTCCCAAGCAATATTTGAGACATACTAAAACATTACCCATTGTTTATGTCATTTTTATCTGCCTTTTATCTTGCAAGTGAGAATAAAACTCAGAACAGAACCATAGGGGTGGGGGTGGGTAGGGAGGGTGATGGGGAGGGACCAGAAAGCAGTGTGAATCTGTCCAGTCTCTGAACCACTGGTGTGTGCCAATGGTGTAAGATGGACCCTGAGAGAATGATTCTCCCAGCTGTCTGCATAGCCAAACAAACCTGGGGGGGGGGCAGGAACACGGGGTCAGGCACCTCTAGCCATGGCAGTCTCTTCCAGGGCTCCCCAAAGGGTGACCCAAGTGTGGCAAGGTCCAGTGGTGGGCCAATGCTTCTCACAGGTGGCATCCAGAATAGTTCCGTCTGGACCTCTATGTCAACAGCCAGCTGCAAGGCCCTCAGCCTTCCCATCATGAATAAGGGATTCATGGACCCACTAGAGTTCATATTCCAAATGCCTACAGAGGAGGGCACACAGCTCAAGGTGCAACTTGTTGGGATAAAGGTATTCAGGGGGCTCCTGGAGGGTGCAGCTCTAGGCAATGTAGCCTGAAATCTCTATTTCATATATAACAAGTAAGTGTTGCTTGGTGGCTGATTGCTCGAACTAGCGACCCAGCTAGGTTCCTGGTGACTGCTTAGCCATGCGTGTTCTGTAAATTGGAGCTTTGTTGTTATTTTCAAATACTTGATATGCAAAAGATACTTTGCATTTGAACTCTATTTGCATTGTTATAAAATAAAATTTAACATACCATTTGTCAATAAAAGAAAAGGGAGCCTATTAAAATCTTTAAATATAACTTTAATTCTTGCAAACATTTGAGGGATCATAAAATAAAAAAAGGTTTCCAATTTTTTATCACCTCTGTGTGAAACTGTTTTCAATGGTGATGATGAGAATGTGAAGAGAACACATTAAAAAGGCAATTAGGATTTGCTTGTAACCATTCTAACATAAAACTTGATAGAAAAAGCTATGTTGGCTTCCACTTCCACTTGGGGTATAGAAAGCCACGAGAGAACATTGCTCCCAACCTAACAATAAGAAGGAGCCAGATAATCTACAAAATCGTAATTCTTTAAAGCTTATAAGAGCATTCAGGTCGTAAAGAAACCTACTGAACCCAAATACAAAAAATGGTGATGACCTCCTAGGAGAGCTGCTTTTATGCTTGGCAGCACAGTGAATGGAAAGAGGAAACTGATAAGGAACCAGCAGCTAATCCCCAGGATCTAGGACACAGGGGTCTGCACCCACCCGCTGACTCTTTCCTTGGACTTTCACCAAGAGCTCACAAAACAGCTTGGGGATGGGAAAAGAGAGAAAGCCCCTGAGGCACAAGTATGGGGAGCCTGCTGACCTCTGAGCAGAACTGAAGGGACACCCCACCCCCCCACCCCCCCACCCCACCCCACCCCCCCGCACTCTAGCACTCAGAGCATGGCTGCTTATGAGGCAGCAGCTGTCTGCCCCCAGTGGGGAGCTAGAGAGCTGAGGAAAACCTGTTGTCTTTTCCCAGGCGCAGGTACACTTGACCTACCTGCATCTAAGGAGAACTGAGAAATTCCACTGGCACCTATGGACTCATCTTACTAGGGTAGGTCTTTTTCCCTATTCAGAGAAGGCCTGGAGAGCTCGTGAAGATACCCCTGCTGAAGTCCTAGGGCAGAACAGGGACATTGAGGACAAGGCCAGGGGCCATGTGTAGTGGGGAGAGGGCGAAAGGGTAGAGACAGGCATGAGGCAAAGGCAAACAGGGCGTGAGAAAGTCAAAGACAAGAAGAACTGATAAAATAACCCCAAGCATTCACATCGCAAGTCTCAGTAGAGAGAAGGTTCTGATTCCTCTATCAAAAAAAGAATGTGGAGCCCTTGGCAAACTGAATCTAACTAAAGCAGCAAAACTTCAGACCAAGATCAACTACAGACAAGAGTGTCTCAAACCTTCTCAGCAGGAGCCTGCCAGACAAGAAAGATCTACTTTTTTCTAGATATGATTATTCTTTTCTTCAGACGCTACCATTTATATGTAATTCATGATATCTAAATTCAATCAAAACCAAACTCAAAGACCCATGGAAAAGTAAGCAAAAATTACTCTTCCTCAAAGAGAAAACAATAAATAAAACCAGACCTGTAGAACAGAACTATTGTTGGAATTATCAGATAAGCACTTTAAAATAATAAATAATAAACATATCAAATTATAGAGTGAAAAAAGTGAACAACATGTTTGAACAGATGGACAATATCAGAACCAAATGGAAATGCTAGAAATGAAAAATAGATCACAGATAAAGAATCCTTTCAATGAGTTTATTAGCAAACTGGACACATTGGAGGAAGGAATCTGTGAAATTGAAGACAATCAGTTTGTTTTTGAATTCTGTTTGCATTCAAGATATCTGATATATATATACACATACACATATATACCATATATATGGTATATATAATGTGTATAAATGTAAAAAATATAACATGTTCAGATAAACATAATTCAAGTCTCAGAAGAAATATTTGAATGGCCTAGCATTTTCTAAAATATATGGAAAATATTAACTGAAGATACAATAAACTCAGCATACCCAAAGAAGGATAAACACAAATACCAATAAAAGCACTTTAGACACATCATAATCAAGCTGCTGAGAAACAAACATAAAGAGAAAATCTTAAAAGCTGCCAGTGAAAATAAAGCATGTTACATAAAGGGAACAACAATAGAAATTACTGCTTCTCACTAGAAACAATGGAGCCCAGAAGACAGTGGAATGACATCTTTAAAGTGTTGAAGGGAAGAAAAAAATCAATCTAGAAACCTAGTTTTAGTGGAATTATTTTCCAAAAATAAAGGCAGTCAAAATAAAGATATTTTCAACAAGGCAAAAGTGAAGGAAATTGTCTCACACAGACCTCTACTATAAAGAATACTAAAATAAATTATTTAGGCTAAAAGGAAACCATGCCAGATAGAGATCCAGTTCTTGAAGAAGAAATAAAGAACACCAGAAAGTGAAAACATGTTAGTAAATATAAAGGACATTAAACACACACACACACACACACACACACACACACACACACATTTGAAACTCTGTTGACCTTTTAAAGTAAAATAATAACCATGCTATGTGGGGTTCTGGCATATTTAGAAATAGAATATATGATAAGATCACAAAGGGCAAGAAAGTAGTAATTAAAGAGCATTATTTTAAGATTCTTATATTGTTTGTGTAATAGTAGAATAATTTATTGTAGATGAGACAAGTTAGAGATGAATATTATAATCTCTAGATCAACCACTAAAAATTGCATTAAAAGATATAAAGGATAATAACTAACACAGAAAATAAAAATACCTAAAAATACTCAATTCACACATACTCCTAAAAGGCAGAAGAGGAGGAACAAAAACCATAGAGCGGATGAACAATATAAATTGAATATCACTACAGTAGATTAAAACCCACATATATCAGTAATTACATGTGGAATAAAGAGCCAAATCAAAGGCAAGAATTGTCAAACTGGCTAAAAAAAACAAAAAGTGTATATTGTTGACAAGCAACACACCTCAAATCTAAAGACACAGAAAAGTTGAAAGTGGAAGAATGGAAAGTGGAAAAAGATATAACACTCAAATAGTAGCCATTAAAAATCTACCATTATGGGGGATGCCTGGGTGGCTCAGCGGTTGAGCATCTGCCTTCCGCTCAGGGCATGATCCCAGAGTCTGGGATCGAGGCCCGCATCAGGCTCCCTGCGAGGAGCCCGCTTCTCTCTCTGCTCTCTCTGTGTGTGTCTCTCATGAATAAATAAATAAAATCTTTTTTTTAAAAATCTACCATTATGGGACACCTGGGTGGCTTAGTGCTTAGTGGTTAAGCATCTGCCTATGGGTCAGGGCATGATCCTGGAGTTCTGGGGTTGAGTCCCACATTGGGCTCCCTGCAGGGAGCCCACTTCTCCCTCTGCCTGTGTCTCTGCCTTCTCCCTGTGTCTCTCATGAATAAATATTTTTTAAAAATCTACCATTATTATATTTTATAACCAAAGTAGACTTCAAGACAACAAGTATTACCAAAATAGAGAGGCATTTCTTAATGATGGAAGATCCAACATGACTCAACTAACAGTGAGGGAGCACTACATCCAGCAGCAGAAAAGGATTGTGTAATCTTCTCAAGTGCACATGAAAAATTAACCAAAGTAGACTATTTTCTGGGCCATGAAACAAGTCTCAATAAATTTCCAAAGTCAAAATCATTCAGAGGATATTCTCTGGCTGCAATAGTATTAAATCAGAAATCAGTGACAATAAAATATTCCAACAGAACTCTCTGCAGTGGTAGAAATGTTCTATATCTATCTTGCCAAAGAGAGTCAATATCTGTGTGTGACTCTTCAGAACTTGAAATGTGGCTAAAGTGACTTAGCAACTGAATTTTTTATTTTAATTCATTTTTAATTAATTTAAATGTAAATAACCACATATGGCCAGTGACTGCTGTATTAGATTAGTACAAATCTAGAAAATCTCCAAATATATCACATACACAAAAGATTTCAAGTGAATCACAGATCCAAATTTAAAAGCTAAAACTCTAAAGTTTCTAGTATGAAACATAAGCGAATATTTTCATGTCCTTGGTATAAGTGGCCAAAATCATAGAGAAAACAGACAAAGCAGTCATCATAAAATACGGACAAATAGGACCTCGTGGCTAAAATCTTTAGCATGCAACAAAAATACCATTTAAAAAATAAGTCCCAGGTGGGGAGAAAATATTTATAAAACAACATCTGATGAGACGAATTATATCCTGAATATAAAGAACTCTTTAAAAAGACAACCTAAAAAAAACTGAGTAAGTTTTGAACAAACACTTGAAAAAAACACTTTACAAAAGAAGATTTATAAATGGCTGGTAACATATGAAAAAAAAGTGCTTAACATAATTATTTATCAAGGAAAGTCAGACTAAAATGATAATTAGATATCATCACAACCAAACCAGAATGGCTGGAAGTAAAAGCTTTAATACTCCCAACCACTGAAATAGATGTGAAAGCAGCAGAACTCTCCTGCATTGTTAGTAGCCATGTATGATGATTGAATGATTTTGGAAAACTGAGAGTTTTGTGTAAAGCTAAACATGCATCTGCTGTATTACCTGGCCACTTTACACTAACTGTCTATCCATGGAAAACAAAAATATATGTTCACAAAAACCCTTGTGCAAGAATGTTTATAGTAGCTTACTTAGCCAAAAATTAAAAATAACCCAGGTATCTATATCAACAGGAGACTGGGTAAATCAACTATGGTTTATTTACACAATGGAATATTACTTAGCAATTAAAAGTAAGAAATTACCAATACATGCCACAGGCAGAATGAGTCTTGAAAATGTAATGCTGGGGATCCCTGGGTGGCGCAGCGGTTTAGCGCCTGCCTTTGGCCCAGGGCACGATCCTGGAGGCCCGGGATCGAATCCCACGTCGGGCTTCCGGTGCATGGAGCCTGCTTCTCCCTCTGCCTGTGTCTCTGCCTCTCTCTCTCTCTCTCTCTGTGTGACTATCATAAATAAATAAAATTTTTAAAAAAATATTTAAAAAAAGGAAAATGTAATGCTTAATAAAAGGAGCAAGACACAAAAGAATATATGCTATATTATTCCATTTATATGAAGTTCTAGAATAGGCAAAACTTTCTACAATAATAGATAGCAGATCAAGTGGCTGCATCTAAGGTCCAAACATTCACTGAGAGCAGGTATGAAGGAACTTTCTAGAGTGATGATAATGTGCTAGTATATCTTGACTGGGGAATATGTGTACACTTGTCAAAAATGATCCAGCGTATATGCTTAAAATCTTTATTTCATTGGACATAAATTATGCCTCAATAATCATTTCTAATAAATAATAAAGGTGTCTTTGAAAAATCAGGGTTTAGTTTCTCATTAAAAAGTTTAAAATACCTTTATAAATGTAGTACACACTCAATATATAACACCTTCTATGGTATGTATTCTTCCTCATAATATCTTAGGTGAATTTTTCCACCAAGCCTTATCTACATGCTCCAAAATGCCTTGCTGTTTGTTGAGTGTGCTGAGCCAATGTTATGTTTTTCCACGTGTGCTACAATCTGAAAATGCTGGGAAGCTCTGCTCTACTTAGAGGGGGAAACAGAGAGGGGTGTGAGGCCACTGGGAAGAGGGACTTGTTTCAGAAGCAGGATGCACAAAAATGTGAAGGGGATGTCTATGTCATGGGGTTCTTTTAAGAATTAAAATGAAATGGAGTCTGTGAAAATATAATGAGATCGTGCATTGAAGGTTCTTGGCCCAATCCCTGGTCCCATAGCAGATGCTCAATAAATATTTCCTCTCCCCTCTTGGGCACTATTATTTGGGGGTGTGGATCTTGTCTCTCTATATGGAAATGTACAGGTTGTATTTGGAGATTTTTTTTTCATACCTTTATTTTCCTATTATACAAGGTTGAACTAGTCAAGGGATCCAGTTTGGTCTGCTCTTCAGAAATGAGCTAATTTATCAAAAAAGAATATTCTGAGTCTTCCCAGTTATGGCCCTTCAAGTAGATGCAAATAAGTCAGAATTCATTAGTCTTTGTGCAATCGTGTGGGTTGTGAAAAGGACAGTGTTCCTTCAAAACTAAATAGTTGGTCGAAATTAAGATGACAGTAGGGAGCTTTTCAGAAATATAAAGACTTTTCTAGACAATTATCAAATACTTATTTAAAATATCAAAGTTAGAAATTCATTTATTGACATGCCAAGTGTTCAAGGAGAATTTTAAAAAAAGTTTCTTCAAACAGTCCTTGTGACTTAATCTCTCAAATTAATTTAGGAAGAGTAAGTCACTGTTTGATACAAATGTCTTTCAAGACAGTTTTAAGCCAGGAAAATGTAAATAGTTATTTTTTAAATGATACTGTTGTTTTAGACTTGGGGTAATGATCAAAACAATTCCCTGGGTGTTATTTCATGCTTTGAACAGGAGGCATGGAAAGTTAGGTTTCTTTTTGGCTGTGACCTATTCTGTATTTCTCCAACATTTAACTTTTATTTTTTAATTTTGGAAGACATTTATGGGACACCCATAGTATGCTATGTCACACATATTCCTGCTTTTGCTTTGCACAGCCCAGTTGTCCCCTTTTACAGATGGTAGAGTCAGATGGTTGGTTTATTAACCTAGAGTCCAGGGCCAATAGAAAACAGAGCTGGGGTTTAAGTCTCATGCAGTCCCTATTTCCCAGTGGTTTCTAATACCCTGCCTGCCCCTCTGCACCCCCTCCCTCCACTCTGTAAGCATGTTTGTCATCATATTGACACCATGATGTCAAGGACCCTCCACCTCGTTAGGAGCCCTGCCAGGCAGTGAGACCTCAGAGCAATGTGGCTGAGAGCAGAGGCACCCAGCAGGCACATGTTCCCATCAGGGCTCTGCTGGGTGGTCTTTCTGCCTTCCCCACAACAAAGTTTTGGTGATTGGCTTTTCCCCACTAAGTGCACCTAAGAGAACCTCTGGCCTAGGATCCCTGCCCCCCACCCTCCCTGCCAGGCACAGTACCACCACCTCCCCAGGCAGACACTAGGTTCAGACAACCATACATTTCCCCTCCTGTCAAGGACTGTGAGTGGGGAATGGGCCACTTGGGTGTAAGAACAAGCAGTACCTAACCCATCTTGCATGATTCGAGTGGTACAAAAGGAACCCTTGAGAAAAGACATCACACGTAACGGTTTGTTACAAAGGCATGAACTCTCACCATTGTATTCCCCTTTCCAGGGCCTTCTTGAACCATTTGTTTTAAGTAGTTTATTTTTTTTAAGATTGATTGATTGATTGATTTGAAAGAGAGAGAAAGCACAAGCAGGGGGAGAGGGAGAAGTGGACTCCAGGGAGCCTGATGTGGGGCTCCATCCCAGGACTCCGGGATTGTGACCTGAGCTGAAGGCAGATGTTCAGCCGACTGAGCCACCCAGGCACCCCTGTTTTAACTAGTTTAAATGACTTTTAGCTAAGTCTCCTATCTCAGCTAATTCAGGAACTGGTGAATTCAGCGAAAATGACTCCTGAGGAAGGCAAAAGACCAACAGATTTTGCCTTTTTACCTTGAGGTTGACATTTGGGGCACCCATCCATTCTGCCCCAGGCAAAGCTCACCTTTTTCTTAACCTATGACTTTTGGTTTTACAAAATGGAAAATGGGGTTTGGAAACAACATCTCACACCGAGCAATGTTAGTGACATTAAGACTACTTATCTATGTTTCCAAGAGGTTAATATTTATCTGCAATTATCTGAGACTTAGTTATAGAACTCTCTGGACACACTTGACTTTTGAGTGACCACTTCTAGAATGTCAGGCACTTTACATTTCTCTTAATGATTACACTGTAACATAGATATCATTTTCCCATCTTCCCATTAAAGGAGCCAAGATCAGAGGTTAAATAATGATGAAAACAACAGAGAGCTAACACTTAGCAAGTCCTTAGTAGGGAACAAGTACTATGCAAAGTACCATGTAGACTTTACAAACAGTATTCATTCCTCTCATTTCCTCTTCACAACAAACCAGCAAGATTGCTACTATTATTATCCCATTTCACAGGTGCGAAAGAGAGGTTGGAGAGGAGAGGTCACTTGTCCAAAATCACATAATTAGTGGCAAACCTGGAACTGGAACACAGGTCAAATTGATATCAAGTCTACACTCGAAAACTCCACTAGATAGGCTGCCTTTTCTAGAGTTGAGATTCCAACCCAAATATAATTTGGGTTATAAATGCCAATTTTCCTACCAAGAAACACCAACCACAGGAAGCCACTCACAGAGGTGGTTTGAAATCCATCTATATATATCTTTTATATGTAAAAGACATATAGAGGAAAATATTGCCCTTGTTTTTAATCATAATATATGATTGTTTTTAATCCTAATCTTGCTATTATCTAGCCTGTAATCCATTACATAAGTCCCTTAACCTCAGTTTACCCATGGATAAGATAAAAAACGAAGGGTTAGAGGATTCTTCACTTACCTTCAAATGCTAATATTTGATAATTCTATGGATGTGTGTGAAGTTGTCTTATAATCTAGATATTACTATAGAATATTTTATCACCACAATCACCTTTTTTTATCATGGAGTTGGGGAAGAGAAGAGTAAAATGATACCTCTTGACTGCTTTGTGTGTGCTATTTCATTTCTTCCTCACCATCTTCCTAAGGGACTGATATTTTAAGCCAAATATCACAGGATAATCTGAAGTTCAAAAATAATGACTTGCCTAAGTTTGGGCAGTTAAACAAGAGGAGATAGCTTTCAAATTTATATCATCCTGTCTTAACCTATATTCAGCCTTGAAAGTGACGTCTGAAGAGAACTAAGCTCACCAGAGACTTCAGGAACCAAGGGGAATTATGTACCTCTGGCCTAAACAGTAACCTCACCATGGCAGTGATTTTCAGGATTGTACCTTTCCAAGGATCTCATCCCTGGGGACCAAGGGAACCAGTGGGGAAAAGAAAGAGAAATGATTTGAGGGCCTCCACCTACCACCGGGTAACTAAAATACAGACCACGTGCTCCAACAGATGGGAGCACCCACACAAAAATGAGAACACAAATTTTCTTTGAAAGAATTTGCTATTCCACCCCAACAAAAGTAAGGACATTGTCATTTAGGGAAACAGAAATAATTTACAATTTATACTGTTTCAGTGGTGACTTATAATGGGGATACCATAACTTTTTTCACTTGCAATTTAATCTATGGACATGGGACACTATCAACTTTTTGAATAGTTTTTAGTTTTAAAATCAGTTAAGCTCACAGCAAAATTGAGCAGAGGGTACAGAGAGTTCCAATGTACCACTTGCCCCTACACTTGCAGGATTTCCTCATTATCAGTATCTGCACCTGAATGATACCCTTGTTGCAATCAGTGAACCTGATGGACACATCATCAGCCAAAGTCCACAGCTTACAATAAGGTTCACACTGGACATTCTGTGGGCTTAGGTAAATGTATCCACTATTATAATGTCATACAGGGGAGTTTCTCTGCCCTAAAAATCCCCTGTTCTCCACCAATTTATTTCTCCCTACCCCCAACCCCTGGAAGCTACTGATCTGTTAACTGTCTCCATAGTTTTGCCTTTCCCAGAATACACTGTAGTTGGAATCATGTAGTATGTTAGCATTGAGATTGGCTTCCTTCACTTAGTAACATACATTTCAATTCCTTCATGTGTTTTTATTGCTTGATAGTGAAGGGGAGGAAGAAATTTTTCTTTGTCCAAGGTTCTTTTAGCTGGAATAATAATTAAATTTATAGGAGACAGATCAACAGGAAAAAAACAAAGTTTTGTTGCGTGTGCGCAGAGGCCCAATGATAAAATTGAGACCCCAAAGAAATGACTGAGGCAGACGGTTTTCATATATTTTAAACAAAGAGACAATAAATTTGTGGTAAATTTACAAGATTAAAAAAACAACAACAACAACAACAACCAGGTGTTTAGGAGCTTTAACTAGTAAGGAATTCTAAGGGGAATTTGGCCTGAACTAGTAGATTAGTAAAAAGTGATAACGAGATTTGTTTCCACAGCTTTCTTGCTTTAAGGTTCCTGTCTCTGGTGATAAGGATATCTTTCTACTTCTAAGTATGGGGAGGGCACTTTTCATATGGGCAATGTATTTCCTACTTTCAGTGGGACAGAGAATAGTCTGAGTGTCCTTGCAGGGCTGTTTCCTGTGTAGCTTCAACTCAAAATAATCAGTATGCCATTGTGGTGTGTTTGGATGGCCTGCCCTTAGCCCCAATAATTGTTCATTTCCCTTTAGTGCCGGATAATATTCTCTTGATGTACCACCACTTATCTGTTCACCTACTGAAGGATATCTTGTTTGCTTCCAAGTTTTAGCAACGATGAATAAACATCTGTGTGCAGGTTTTGATGTGGGCAGGAGTACATACCCAGGAGCATGACTGCTAGAACTTATGGTTAGAGTATGTTTAGTTTTGCAAGAAACGGACAAAGTATCTTCCCAAGTGGCAGTCCCATTTTGCATTCCTAAGATTAGTGCATAACAGCTCCTGTTGTTCCAGTTCCTCACCAGCATTTGGTGTTGTCAGTGTTCTGAATTTGGCCATTCTAATAGGTGCATAGTGGTATCTTATTATTTTAATTTGCATTTCCCTAATGACATAGGATGTGGAATATCTTTTCATATGCTTATTTGCCATCTGTATATCTTCTTTAATGGAGTGACTGTTTAGGATCTCTTATCCATTTTTAATTGGCTTGCTCATTTTCCTATTGTTAAGTTTGAAGGATTCTTTGTATATTTTGGTAACACTCTTTTGTTAGATGTGTCTTTAGTGAATATTTTTCCTCATTCTGTGGCTTACCTTTTCATTCTCTTGACACTATAAACTTCTTAATTCTTAAAGCTTCTAAGGTTATGGCCCTAGCTTAATACCCTCTCTACTATGTCTGAGGCTGGGAAACTGTAAGGAATATATCACTAACACTGATGCTTCCTACTCCCAAATACCAAAAGTGTTATCAAGAAAAATTACCCAAGGGGCAACTGGGTGGCTCAGTTGGGTAAGTGTCTGCCTTCGGCTCAAGTCATGATCTCAGGGTCCTGGGATAGAGTCCTTTGCCGAGGTGCCTGCTCTGTGGCGAGTCTGCTTGTCCCTCTCCCTCTTACCCTCACCCTGATTATGCCCTCTCTTGCTCTGCTCTCTCTCTCTCAAATAAATGAAATCCTTTTTTAAAAAATGCCCTGAAATTTAGATCCTATGGCAATATTACCAAGTGGTAATGAGCCACTCAAATGACCATGGCCACCTTTTCTCAAATCTGTTTTTGAAAGAGCATTGGGAATATCACGAACAGACTGCTAACTCACAAAGCACAGAATACTGCTATAAGAATTAGCATTGTATTATATCAGGGGCTGATTCTGAGCCTTTGCTCTGACAGAGACTGTTCCTAGAATTATAGGCTGGTAGGCGCTGAAGATCAAATGTGTTTGGCAAATAAGCATTCATTATTCTTTCATTCTAATATTTATCAGGGGGCCATTGTGTCTATGGCACAAATGAATTATAATGACATATTTCTCAAGTTAATTATAATCTTGTAGGCATTATATGACATGTTTGTAGCTATAAGTAGGCTTTCAGGTGAAAGAGACAATAAATCTTGAGAATAACTGTGGTTTATTGTTCATAAAATCCCAGATTAGGGAGACAGCTCATTTCATCTAATCTTCTCAAAAGCATAGATAGGAATTCTGGTTTCAAATTGCCTAGTTTTGTGGCCATAGGCAAGTTATTTAGGATAACTTAGGACTTTGCCATCTCTTCTGTAAAGTGAATATACTAAACTCCTGGTTAGATACGGCTGATGGGACACACATGTTTGCTTCAACTCTCTCCTGAAACCCTTTTAAAATCACAGCAAAGAATTTTTTTAGCCAAAAGCAGCAAGAAAATGGGAGAGAAAAGAACCATGAGAAAAATGCCTGTCAGCAGATAGAAGCTAACTTCTTTCAGGGACGAAGCCTGGAAACCAGCCAATTCACAACACAGAAACTCAAGAGTGTTTTAGGAATTGAAAGGCAGATGTGGCATTCTGAAGGAGGGGGAGTAGAATGGGAGAGAAAAGGAAAAAGAATTAGTTAAGTAACAGGTAAACCTCTGGGTTGCTGATCCAACCACACGGAGTCCCACTGTGACCCCTCCCTTTACAACAGCAGAAGACTGAAGGAAAAACAGGATGTGGAGACTCCAGGAATAGCAGAAGTGGGACTGCTATATGAAAACAAAAGGATTGAGCGAAAGCCTACATTTTGGGTGATAAGGTCCCATGCCCCCCGGTGTTGTGTCAAATAAACAGCCCCTGGAGTGCCCATATCTTAATCCTCAGAACCTGTGAATGTTTTACATTATGTGGCATGGGGAATTTAGAAACTAGGTGTAAGGGGCATCTGGATGCTCAGTGGTTGAGCATCTGCCTTTGGCTCAGGTCATGAGATCCCTAACTTATATGGGGAGAAATATTAGATTAACAGCAGACCTCTCCACAGAGCCCTGGCAGGCCAGAAAAGGCTGGCAGGATATATTCAGGGTCCTAAATGAGAAGAACATGCAGCCAAGAATACTTTATCCAGCAAGGCTCTCATTCAGAATAGTAGGAGAGATAAAGAGCTTCCAGGATAGGCAGAAACTGAAAGAATATGTGACCACCAAACCAGCTCTGCAATAAACATTAAGGGGGACCCTGTAAAAGAAAGAGGAAGCCCAAAGAAATAATCCACAAAAACAGGGACTAAATAGGTATTATGATGACACTAAATTCATATCTTTCAATAGTTAATCTGAACGCGAATGGGCTAAATGATCCCATCAAAAGATGCAGGGTTTCAGACTGGATAAAAAAGCAAGACCCATCTATTTCCTGTCTACAAGAGACTCATTTTAGACCTAAGGACACCACCAGCCTGAAAATGAAAGGGTAGAGAAGCATTTACCATTCAAATGGTCCTCAAAAGAAAGCTGGGGTAGCACTCTTCATATCAGATAAATTAAAGTTTATCCCAAACACTGTAGTAAGAGATGAAGGGGGACACTATATCATACTTAAAGTGTCTATCCAACAAGACGACCTAGCAATCATGAATATTTATGCCCCTAATATGGGAGCTGCCAAGTATATCAATCAATTAATAACCAAAGAAAAGAGATACTTAGATAATAATGCACTAATAGTAAGAGACTTCAACACGACACTTTCTGCAAATGACAGATTTTCTAAGCACAGCATCACCAAAGAAATAAGGCCCTTAAATGATACACTGGACCATATGGATTTCACAGATATTTACAGAACTTTACATCCAAATGCAACTGAATACACATTCTTCTCAAGTGCACATGGAACTTTCTCCAGAATAGACCACATACTGGGTCGCAAATCAGATCTCAACTGATACAGAAAGATTGGGATTGTCCCCTGCATATTTTCAGACCACAATGCTTTGAAACTAGAACTCACTCACAAGCAGAAATTTGGAAGAAACTCAAACACATGGAGGTTCAAGAGCATCGTATTAAAGAAGAATGGTCAACCAGAAAATTAGAGAAGAATTAAAAAGATTCATGGAAATTAATGAAAATGAAGATACAACCATTTAAAATCTTTGGGATACAGCAAAAGCAGTCCTAAGAAGGAAATACATCGCAATACAAGCATCCTTCAAAAAATTGGAAAAAACCCAAATACACAAGCTAACCTCACACCTAAAGGAACTGGAGAAAGAACAGCAAATAAAACCAACACCAAGCAAAGAAGAGAGTTAATAAAGATTCGAGCAGAACTCAATGAAATAGAGACCAGAAAAACTGTAGAACAGATCAACAAAACCAGGAGTTGGTTCTTTTAAAGAATTAATAAGATAGATAAACCATTAGCCATTCTTATTAAAAACAAAAGAGAAAAGACTCAAATTAATAAAATAATGAAAAGGAGAGATCACAACCAATACCAAGGAAATACAAATGATTTTAAAAGTGTATTATGAGCAGCTATATGCCAACAAATTAGGCAATCCAGAAGAAATGGACGCATTTCTGGAAAACCAAATTACCAAACCTGGAACAAGAAGAAATAGAAAACCTGAACAGGCCACTAACCAGAGAGGAAATTGAAGCAGGCATCAAAAACCTCCCAAGATACAAAAGTCCAGGGCCAGATGGCTTCCCAGGGGAATTCTATCAATGTTTATGAAGAAATAATACCTATTCTACTAAAGCTGTTCCAAAAGATAGAAAGGAATAGAATACTTCCAAACTTGTTCTATGAGGCCAGCATCACCTTAATTCCAAAACCAAAGACCCCACCAAAAAGGAGAATTATAGACCAATATCCCTGATGAACATAGATGCAAAAATTCTCAACAAGATACTAGCCAATAGGATCCAACAATACTTTAAGAAGATTATTCACCATGACCAAGTGGGATTTATCCCTGAGATGCAAGGCTGGTTCAACACTCCTAAAGCAATCAACGTGAATGATCATATCAACAAGAGAAAAAACAAAAACCATATGATCCTCTCAAGAGATGCAGAGAAAGCATTTGACAAAATACAGCATCCATTCCTGATCAAAACTCTTCAGAGTGTAGGGATAGAGGGAACATTCCTCAGTATCTTAAAAGCCACCTATGAAAAGCCCACAGCGAATATCATTCTCAACGGGGAAACACTAGGAGCCTTTCCCCTAAGATCAGGAACGCGACAGGGATGTCCACTCTCACCACTGCTATTCAACATAGTACTAGAAGTCCTAGCCTCAGCAATCAGACAACAGAAAGAAATAAAAGGCATTCAAATTGGCAAAGAAGTCAAACTCTCCCTCTTCACAGATGACATAATACCGTACATAGAAAACCCAAAAGACTCCACCCCAAGATTGCTAAAATTCATATAGCAATTAGGCAGTGTTGCAGGATACAAAATCAATGCCCAGAAATCAGTGGCATTTCTATACACTAACAATGAGACTAAAGAAATAGAAATTAAGGAATCAATCCCATTTACAATTGCATCCAAATGCATAAGATACCTAGGAATAAACCTAACCAAAGAGGTAAAGGATCTATACCCTAAAAACTACAGAACCCTTCTGAAAGAAATTGAGGAAGACACAAAGAGATGGAAAAATATTCCATGCTCATGGATTGGAATAATGAATATTGTGAAAATATCAGTGTTACCCAGGGCAATTTACACGATCAATGTAATCCCTATCAAAATACCACAGACTTTCTTCAGAGAGTTGGAACAAATCATCTTAAGATATGTGTGTCATCAGAAAAGACCCCAAATACCCAGGGGAATATTGAAAAAGGAAAAAAGAGCCTGCAGCATCACAATGCCAGATTTCAAGCTATACTACAAAGCTGTGATCCTCAAGACAGTGTGGTACTGGCACAAAAACGGAAACATAGATCAATGGAACAGAATAGAGAACCCAGACATGGGCCCTCAACTCTATGGTCAACTAATATTCGACAAAGCCCAACAGACTATCCACTGGAGAAAGAACAGTCTCTTCAATAAACGGTGCTGGGAAAATTGGACAGGCACGTGCAGGAGAATGAAACTGGACCATTCTCTTACACCTTACACAAAGATAAACTCAAAATGGATGAAAGATCAAGACAAGAATCCATCAAAATCCTAGGGAACACAGGCAACATCCTTTTTGAACTTGGCTACCACAACTTCTTGCCAGATACAACTATGAAGGCAAGGGAAACAAAAGCAAAAATGAATTATTGGGACTTAAGATAAGAAGCTTCTGCACAGCAAAAGAAACAGTCAACAAATCTAAAAGACAACCTATAGAATGGGAGAAGATATTTGCAAATGACATGTCAAATAAAGGGCTAGTATCCAAGATCTATAAAGAACTTACTAAACTCAACATCCAAGAAACAATCAAATCATGGAATGGGAAAAATATATGAACAGAAATGTCTCCAAAGAAGACATACACATGGACAACAAGCACATGAGAAAATGCTCCACATCACTTGCCATCAAGGAAATACAAATCAAAACCACAATGAGATACCACCTCACACCAGTGAGAATGACGGAAATTAACAAGACAGGAAACAACAAATGTTGGAGAGGATGTGGAGAAAGGGGAACCCTCTTGCACTGTTGGAGGGAATGTGAACTGGTGCAGCCACTCTGGAAAACTCTGTGGAAGTTCCTCAAAGAGTTAAAAATAGAGTTACCCTGTGATCCAGCAATTGCACTACTGGGGATTTACCCCAAAGATACAGATGCAGTGAAAGACCGAGACACCTGCACCCCAATGTTTATAGCAGCAATGTCCACAATAGCCAAACTGTGGAAGGAGCCTTGGTGTCCATCGAAAGATGAATGGATAAAGAAGCTGTGGTCTATGTATACAATGGAATGTTACTCAGCCATTGGAAACGGCAAATACCCACCATTTGCTTCGATGTGGATGGAACTGGAGGGTATTATGCTGAGTGAAGTAAGTCAGTCAGAGAAGGACAAACATTACATGGTTTCATTCATTCAGGGAATATAAAAAATAGTGAAAGGGATTAAAGGGGAAAGGAGATAAAATGAGTGGGAAATATCAGAGAGGGACACAGAACATCTGGGAAACGAACAAGGGGTAGTAGAAGGGGAGGTGGGCGGGGGGTTTGGGTGACTGGGTGATGGGCACTGAGGGCGGCACTTGACCGGATGAGCACTGGGTAATATGCTATATGTTGGCAAATCAAACTCCAAAAAAAATATATACAAAAAAAAAAAAAAGAGTACGGTTTAAACTATATCAAAGTGTTTCTTTGTTGACAACTCTAGAAACTCTAGATTCCACAGTAGAATTACTATTTATTTCTAGTACTATTATGAAAACAAGTTGCTATTGGGACTTGAAAGAAGGTATTCCAGAATGATAGACTCTAAATTCAGAAGCATGGTTATTTCGCACGGTCAGGGGTGGGGAGGGAAGGGGCATTCAGGAGACCCCACTGTATTGACTACATAGCTCTTTGCTTGCTATGTTTTTAATATTGTCTGAAACATTTTTAAGAGGCTAATTTCTCATTAATCTCTATTGTACACTTAAAAAATCTATTTAAGATGACTGCGAGCACATACCTCAGACACATATCACAGCCTATCTGTATAGACTTGCTTCACTTGTGTTGAGGAAACATCTTAAAATACCCTTGAAGGTCATTAGTTTCTGCTTAAGCTTATACTACATGGTCAGTTCATTTACTGCAACCAGTTGTAAAGGCACTAACCCAAATTTCAACTCTGAGAGCTTTCAGTACAAGAAATACGGTATATATGTACAAGATTCTATTCGTACTTTAACCCATATGCAGAAAAGTTGATTATTTTAATTATCACCAGTCTGTAGGGAGTTGGAAACAGACTTAATATTATGCTGTCTCTAAAGCATAATTAAAGGATTTTTTTCCTTTAGCTGATGTTATAAATACTAGCATTTGTCCTAAGTATTAATTTTGAAAAGAAATTTTACAAATTGCAGTAACATCGCCTTCTGTATAGATATGAATGAGTGATTCAACTTAATTTCATTTTTACTTTGATTTCAAAACCTTCTTATATTTATTTCATTAAACAACTTAATTTTCTCCAAATGAGAACTAGTCCCTCTAACTCCATCTTTGTATCCCTCATAAGCACATGTTCCTTTGTTAAGCCAATTCAACCACCTGGTGCTGAATATTTAATTTGAAGAGAGTCTCCAGCATCTGGCATAAACTGTCAGTTTCTCTGCATCTGGTTTAGCTGTGATCTTTGTATATTTATGTTTAGTCTTTTCCCTGACATTTTATAAAGAAAAGGAATGTGGGACAAACTAGGAAAGTAGAAGGAGTAAAATTAAAGCAACAATGAGATGATACAGCAGAATTTTTATACTATCTGGTAAAAAATACAAAATTAAATAGATGATTCTAGAAAGCTTTAAGTTTCAAAAAAATTATAGAGCTTATTGTGATAGGGTTTCCTTATTTTAAAAATAATATGGTCAGTTGGACTAGTTGTCAAATGAGGATTATCTTCTAAAAAGAATGATCCATTCATTTTGATGTTAAGCAAACTTTTAAGTGGTAGTTTTGGAATCTTTATGGAGCAGATAACATTAATGATTTTGGGATGATGAGCAACAGCAAAATAGAAAGTGTAACTGCTTGTGTTTCTCACCTATGAAAGACAAGTAGTTGGGTTTCACAACCTGGGGACAGTAAGACAACAAAAGTCAGTTTTCCTACTATATAATAAATGAAAAGACATTATCCACTAGGTCCTGCAAATAATACAGGGGGCTTCTTGGGTAAATACAACTGAATTAATCATAATGGAAATAAATGTGCTTTAGCTTGTACTTATCTGAAAATCCAGCAGGTCACCATTTACTGTAGACTTGAGTCAAATTGAGAATGATTTATTAACTTAAAATATGCCATGAAATGGTAAAATTATAAATACTTAGGACAAAGATTGAAACTAACTATTATGTAATTCCACAAGTTATCTTTTGCATTTAAAAAAATACTAAAATATTGCCCTTACGCACAATATTTGGTATTTTCATGGACGTGATGATACCTATTTCATATGATTTTTCTGAACATGAAGTGTAAATTTACATGAAGCACATGGCAACACAGTGCTTCACACTTAGAAAGCCTTCTAATAAATCATGGCTATGGCTATGAGTTGCTACCTGTTTGTCAAACTCCCAAATAAGGTGATATCCAAGTTCTGACCCAACTTTCCCTTTGATGGAGACCTTGATTCTTCACTAGGTCATCCATTCCATTGTCAGATAATTCTAATGTTTAGAAAGACAATTTTAATACTGATCAAAAGTGTTCTAACTTTCTACTGTTGGTATCAATTTTTGTTCATTGGAGCAGCACAGAGCATCTACTCTATCTTCTACATGGCAACCCTTTAAACAATTGTACACTGCTACATCCTCTTTCTCTAAGTCTCTTTAGAAAGCTGAACCTGGGAATGACCACAGTAGTCCATACGAGAGCAGCCAGGACAATTTAGATTAGGGTTACCTCGGGATTTAGTGTGTCATAATTATCCCACTCTTATTTCAGGCACTATAAATGGAGCTTAAGTTTGTAGTTTACTTAGGACATTTTGCATTGCAGATGACAAACACATAATTAGCTTGAGTTAAAAGGGAAGTCATTGGGTTCCAGTAGGTTATTAGAATAGAATGATAAGAAGAGAGGAAGAATGCAGCTGAGCTACAGAAATAACTGAGTAAGGAACCTAAATTTAGATGGAGGTTTTTCCTTCCAACTCTCCTCTGTTCTGTTCTCCACAGACCAGATTCCTCTGCTGCCCTAGTGATGGAGACATTATGGCTACCCACAAATATAAAGCTTTTTCTTTCTTTAGGAAGAAAACAGCTTACTGCTCTCTGACTCTACAATCATCATCTTTTAAAATTAGATGACCCTAACAATTATTAAATCAGAACTTTAAAAAGTTCCTATTTTAAAATCCTCAGAAATGGGTTCTCATTCTTGAATCACATGTCCAATCCTGAACCCAGCAAATGTGGCCAGGGGACCAGGTTGTGTTTGGACTTAAGTGCTTTTGTTTTAATCATTTGGATTAGGTAAAGGAACAATTTCTAGAAAGTAGAAATTTTCTGGAACAGAATAGACAGGCCTGCAGGTTTTTGCTAGAAAATACACTGTTCTGGTTTTCATTTTTTGACTGGCAATTAGTTAAACCCTTAGATCATTTATTTTTAAATTGCATTGTAGTCTGATGTGTCCCATTCTGTACTTGCAATACTGGCTACCTGACCCCATGACATCATTTATGCTTACTGAAATTCAGCACATCTTTACAACCTATTGGAATTTTGTGCAATAATTTCTCATCCAACATACATTATTAATGTATTCCAATTGTCT
Organism: Canis aureus; assembly: GCF_053574225.1. Taxonomy (NCBI): domain Eukaryota; kingdom Metazoa; phylum Chordata; class Mammalia; order Carnivora; family Canidae; genus Canis; species Canis aureus. The sequence goes on from NC_135630.1 coordinate 43,464,008, forward strand.
GTCTGAAGTCTGGCTTTGACGTCTTCATGAGTAGGTGATAAAATGGATAGAGTCATGGACAGCATTGTTACAATCAACTAGAAACTTCTTTCAGGGTTGACCAAGATCCATTAATCAATACCTTTTGGGTGCAATCTTTCAACCAGCTTTGATGTCTTAGAAATGAGTCTTTCCAGAAGCACATAGATGTAAATGTCAGAAACATTGAGGTTAGAAGATTCATCATATCCTCATCCCAAGAGTGGAAGCTATCTATGTGAAGAGCAGTGTTCCTACAACACCAAAAAAGACAAATTCTTAAACAGTGACCCAAAATACTGATTTACCCTCCAAGAGGAAGTGGTGCTTGAAATACCCTGTCATACTGTGCAGATCATTATCTCAACAAATCATTTTTCTTACAAAAAGAGCTCAGAAAGCAGTTTCCAAGAAACGCCATTCCTGACAAGAAGGACAAAGGCTCGAAAGACCCAGATAGAAGGAGTTGGGGCAATGCCTTCCGTGTGATGTCCAGGTGCTGGCCGCAGGGCAGATAGTAATCTAGACTATGTCTATTCTGTGTTCTGAAAAGCCGACAGCACTCAAATGCAGAGTCATGCTTGGAAACCTCTGATTAACCTGAATTTTTTCTCAGTAGACTTTGCTGATACCATCGTATTTTCTAGATACTTAGTTTTTAACTGGTATGTTAAATGATGTTATCATTGGCTGAATGAACTATGCAATCCATAAACAGTTACCTTCAACTCAGTTTTGATGCTAAATATTCAGTTTATTCTCTTATCCTTTCATTGATTCAACAAGTATTAACCAACCATTTAAAATGAGTTAAGCTCGGGTTCCCAGAGGGGAAGTGGATGGGGCGGGATGGGTGGAATAGATGATGGGGATTAAGGAATGCATTTGTGATGAGCACTGGGTGTTACACGGAAGTGTGGAATCACTATACTGTCCACCTGACACTAATACTACACTGCATGTTAACTAACTGGAACTTAAAAAAATTTTTTAAATAAAAAGAAAAAATAATAATAAAATAAAATGGGTCAAGCTCTGGGGAGAACTCAATTCATAAAAGAGACATAGTTCCTGACTTCTTGGAACTTAAAAAATTAACTCTCTTTTAGCCAAACTGGTCTGCTCACTGACCACTGAAATTTCTAACACTATCCTGACCAATCTCCCACCTCGGAGTTATTTCTACTACAATGTCTCCCGTTGAAACCATCTCAAAGATGCCTCCCCCACGAGGCTCCCAAAATAACCTGCAGTGTTCCTTCTGCTGAGTTCCTATAACCGAGTGTCCTTGTATGCTCATGGACAGGTCTCAGCTATATTTGATAGAAAGAAATGAGCTTGAATGGGACAGATCCATGTTTAGATTCTACCTCAGTGACTTACTAGATTGTGTATTCATAGATTGTTTGATATTTCTGAACCACATCTGTGAGGATAATGCCAATTTCACAGAAAAGCTGTGAGAAACAACTTGGTCCAGGTGACCTGTCTCTAAATCCAAACATAGTTGTCGAACAGTGGTGTAGAGAAAAGAGAATAGTGGAGCTAGAGCATGAGTGCCTCTACACTTTTTGGCTCGACTCTTTGGGAAATATCACCCAATATATGTGAGTCTCAGTTTCCTGAGAGGCAAAATTGGAATAAGAATTAACTTCTACTTCATAAGGTTGTCGTGAAAAGGAATCAAGTGAGTATATAGAAAAGTCCTGCATGAGTTAGAAAGCACAGCACATGTGGCAGATTTTGTCTTGGTGACCATAAATGAAGGTTTCCTAACTGTAACTAGATTGTTGGGTCAATGCACCTCCCCTTTTCCTACAGTGCACAAGAGACAGCAATCCGGTTCATATTCTATTTTATAAACTTTTAAATAAAATATATGTATGAAAAAACTACACAAATCTTATTATAGTTTGATGATTTTTTTTTACAAAGTTTATAAGCAGCTCATAGACATTACCAACAACTTGGCAACCTCAACCTCATACTCCACTCGCCCAAAGTTAGCCACCATTCTGATTTCCATAACCAAAGAACAGTCTTGCCTGTGTTTTTGTGCTTGATATAAATGGAATCATACAATACAAACTCTTATGTGAGTTCACACTTATTTCATTCAGCATTAAGTCTGGAGATAGTCTTCATTGCATGTTGCATTGTTTTCATTCCTCTGTGTTATTTATTATATGAATATACAACAACTCATCCATTCTACTGTTGATGAACACATTTTTTCCAGTTTGGAGCTATTTCAAATAATACAATGAACATTCTTGTATACTTTTGTATGTATTTCTATTGGTGAGTACCTGTGAGTGGAATGACTGGTTCATAGAATATGCATATGTTCAGCATTAGCAGAGACCACAACACATTTTTCCCAAAGTAGCTGTACCGATTTACACTCAATTGACCAGCAGTAAATGAGAGTTTAGTTGCTTCATTCCCTTGCTGAGATTTAGTATTGTCCGTCTTTCTTTGATTACTCCACTGAAAGTGTAATGGAAACTCATCATGATTTTAATTTGTATTCCCTGGTGATTGATGAGGCCAAACCTGTTTGCATAGGTTTATCAGCTATTTGGATATCCTCTTTGATGAAGTGACTTTTTAAGTCATTTGCCTATTTTTTATTGGATTAACTATTTCTTAATGATTTTCCATTCTTTATATATTCTAGGTGTGAGTCTTTTTATATGTGTTAATGGCATATTTAATATTGTTTTGCTTGTGTCTTCATTCTAAGATTTTATTTACTTATTTTGAAAACAAAATACTTAACTTTGAGAGAGGGAAAGAATGAGTGGGGAGGAAGGGCAGAAGAAGAAAATCTCAAGCATTTCCCTCCCTGAGCATGGAACCCAACACAGGGCTATGAGATCATGACCTGAGCCAAAATCAAGAGTCAACCACTTAACCAACTGAGCCACCCAGGCACCCCCAAGGATTTCCTAATTTTAATATAGTCCAAGTCAACATTTTGTGGTTGGTACATTTCAAATCCCATTTAGAAAACTTTATCTGAAATAATAAGGATATCTTCATTTTTTCCAAAGGCTTTTCTTTTGTTTAACTTGTGCATATGTAAATCTATGATCCTCCTGAAATTGATTTCTGTAAGGCAAGAATAAAGATTAGTTTTTCCCATCTGGATAGTCCAACACTATTTATTTTTGAAAAAGCATTCTTTCTATACTATGCAACAGTATCACCTTTAGCAAATATCGGGTAACTGAACAGAACTCTGTTCTATTCCACTGTGTTTTTTTTTTTATCTATCTTTATGCAAACCTCAATCTGTCTTAATTTTAATCACTTCATGGTTGTCTTGACATTGGATAGTCTAAGTCCTCCATCTTCTTTCTTTTCACTAATGAACTCCTTAACCATTTTTGACCTCTTAACATACTTGTATGAATTTTAGAATTGGCTTGTCAATTTCTATACAAAATCTGCTGAGATTAATTGGGATTGTATTGAGTGTAAAGATTAATTTAGAATTTATATCCTAGCAGTTTTAATTCTTATCCATGAAGAGGACAATGGAGGACTCTCAACTTAAGTGTTTTAAATTCATCTTGGCCCAGGGTTTTCTTTTTCCATTTTTAAAATTTTAACTTTATTTTTTAATTTGTTTGAGTATAGTTGACATAATGTTACATTAGTTACAGGTGTACAAAATAGGGATTTAACAACTCTTTATGTTATGCTGTGCTCACCACAGTGTAGCTACCATCTGTCCACATACAGTGCTATTGCAATACATTGACTATATTGCCTATGCTGTGCCTTTCATTCCTGTGACTTACTCATTCTATAACTGGAAACCTGTACCTCCCACTCCTCTTCACCCATTTCGGCCTCCCCCGACCCCTTCCCTCTGGCAACCATGAGTTTGTTCTCTGTTTTTATAGGTCTGATACTGTTTTTTTCTGTATTTGTTTTGTTTTTTAGAACTCACATATGAGTGAAATCATCTGGGATTTCTCTTTCTCAATCTGATTTATTTCTCTTAGCATGAGCCATCTTAGATTCATTCAAGTTGTTATAAATAGCAAAAAACTTTAATTTTTAAAAAAATCTCATCCTTTTTTATGGCTGTTAAATATTTCTATGTGTGGTGTGGGTGTATGTATCATATTTTTCTTATACATCATCTATTGATGAACACTTAGGTTACATATATATCTTGGTATTATAAATATGCTACAATAGGAGTGCATGTATCTTTTCGAATTAGTATTTTTATTTTCTTTAGATAAATACCCAGGAGTGGAATTACTGGATCATATGGTTTTTCTACCTTTAATTCTTTGAGGACCCTTCATACTGTTCTCCACAGTGGCTGCACCAGTTTGTATTTCCACCAACAGTGCAGGAGGGTTCTTTTTTCTCCACATCCTCGCCAACACTTGTTTCTTGTGTTTTTTATTTTAGCCACTCTGACTAGTATAAGGTAGTTTTTTGATTACCAGTTCAGTTTCATTGCTAGTAACAGTCTGTTCAGATTTTCTATTTCTTTCTGATTCAGTTTTGGAAGATTGCATGTTTCTTGGAATTTATCTGTTTCTTCCAGGTTTTCCAATTTGTTGGCATGTAATTTTTTGTAGTCTCATAATCCTTTGTATTTCTGTAGTGTCAGCTGTTAATTCTCTTTTGTCCTGATTTTATTTATTCAGGTCCTTTCTCTTTTTTCTTGTTGAGTCCAGCTAAGGATTTATCCATTTTATTTATCTTCTCAAAGATCCAGCTCTTGGTTTTATTAATATTTTCTGTTGATTTTAGTCTCTCTCATTTCTGTTACATCTTTATTTCCTTCATTATACCTTGCGCTTTGTTCTTTTTCTAGTTCCTTTAGGTATAGGTAACCTTATTTATTTGAGTTTTTTCTTATTCTTGATCTAGGCCTATATCACTATATATTTCCCTCTTAGAATTGCTTTCACTGTGTCCCAAAGACTTTGGACAAATGTGTTTCCATTTTCATTTGTCTCCATGTATTCTTTAGTATCTTGATTTCTTCATTGATCCATTGGTTGTTCAGAAGCATGTTGTTTAACCTCCACATATTTGTATTTTTTTTCTTGTGGTTGATTTCTAGTTTCATATTGCTGGGGCCAGAAAAGTAACATGGTATGATTTCAGTCTTCTTAAATTCATTGAGACTTTTTTTGTGGTCTGGCATGTGATCTGTTCTGGAGAATGTTCTATGTACACTTGAGAAGAATGTGTATTCTGTTGTTTTTAGATGGACTGTTCTATGTATATCTGTTACATTCATCTGGTCTAATGTGTCATTCAAAGCAATGTCCTTATTGATTTTTCTGCCTGAATGATTGACTTATTGATGTAAGTGGTGTGTTAAAGTCTCCTCCTACTATTGTGTAACTATCAATTTCTCTCTTTATGTCTGTTCATCATTGCTTTATGTATTTAAATCTCCACTGTTGGTTGCAAGATATATACAATTATTATATCCTTTTGTTGGATTGATCCCTTTATCATTATGCAATGCCCTCCTTTGCCTTTTGTTACAGTCTTTGTTTTAAAGTCTATTTTATCTGATATATGTATTACCTTGGCTTTTTTTTTTTTAATCCATTCTGCCACCATGTTTTTTGATTGGAGTACTTAGGTCATTTGTATTTAAAGTAACTACTGATGTGTATATACTTATTGCTATTCTGTTATTTGTTGTCTGGTTGTAGTGTTTCTCTGTTCCTTTCTCTTGCTCTCCTTCTTTGTGATTGGTGAGTTTCTGTAGTGTTATGTTTGGCTTTGTCTTTTTTATTGTTTTGCATATCTGTTATACATTTTGGGTTTGTGGTTACCATGAGGTTCATATATAGCATCCTAAGTATATAGCAGTCTATATTAGGTTGATGTCATTTAAGTTCAAACACGTTCTTAAAACTTTTTTTTTTTTTTTTTTTTTTTTTTTTTACTGTCTTCTCCACATTTTTTTTGTAGGCTGTCATACTTTAAGTCCTTTTATTCATAATTTTCTTATGTCAGATTATGGCCATTACTTTTCCACTTAAATTCCTTTAACATTTCTCATACGACAGTTTAGTAGTGATGAACTTCTTTAGCTTTTGTTTGTCTGGGAAACTCTTTATCTATCCTTCAATTCTGAAAGATATTCTTGCCAAGTAGAATATCCTTGTTATAAATTTTTCCTTTCAGCACTTTGAATATATCATTTGGCAAAGTTTTGTAGTTTTTAGTATAGAAGTCTTGATCATCTATTATTTAATGCCTTCCTAGATTTGAGAGGTTTTGTGCTAATGTAAATTATATCTTTTTAATTTTAATTTCATTTATAATATTTGTATGGTAAGTAAAAATACAGTTGATTTCATATATTGAACTGATTCCAACAGCCTGGATAATTTACTTGTCAATTCTGCTAGTTTGTCTCTAGATTTTTAAAACTATTTTTTATGTATACAATCATGTCTATGTATAATGTTAGCTTTCTTTTTTCATTTTTTTTTTAAGATTTTATTCATTTATTCATGAGAGAAAGAGACAGAGAGAGGCAGAGACACAGGCAGAGGGAGAAGCAGGCTCCATGCAGGGAGCCCGATGTGGGATTGGATCCTGGGCCTCCAGGATCATGCCCTGGGCAGAAGTAGGTGCTAAACCGCTGAGTGTGTCTCTGTGTGTCTATAATTAATTAATTAATTAATTAATTAATTAATTAATATTTTTCTATAGTTATTAAGATAATCATTTTGTTTATCTCCACTTTATTAATAAAATATTGTTAGCTTTCCTGGAATAAACTTCATTTGGTTGTAATGCATTATCTGTTTTATATGCCACTGAATTACATTTGCTAATATGTTTATACCCTATTTTTACATATATGTTCATGCTACATATTGGTCTGTACTTTTCCTTTTTGTAATTTTTGTAACTAATTTGGCTATCCAGCTTATGCTGGGACCATAGAAAAACTGGGAAGGATACCTTCTTTTTCTGATTTTTGGAAAAGCATGCATAATATTGGACTTATTACTTCCTTTAATATTTACTAAAATTCACCAAAGAAACCATCTGGGCCAGGAGTATATACTTCGTAGAGATGTTTAAAATAAAACATTTAATTTTTTTTAGTAGATATATGTCATTTCCATTACTCTCTTATTGTATTAGGTTTAGAAAGTTATATTTTTCAATGAATTTACTCTTTTATATCTTATTTAAATTCAATTTGCCAACATATAATATAATACTCCTTGCCCATCCCATCATGTGCCCTCCTTAATGCCCATCACCCAGCTGCCCCATCCTTCACCCACCTCCCCGTCTGTGACCCTTTGTTTCCCAGAGTTAGGAGCCTCTCATGGTTTGTCTTCCTCTCTAATCTTTCCCCACTCAGTTTCCCTCCTTTCCTCAAGGAATTTATTTTATTTAAATTGTAATGAAGTTATTTATAATGTCTTCTTTTAAATGTGTATAGGAGCTATATACTAATGTCTCTGTTCACTACTGATATTAGTTGTTTCGGTTTTTCTTAAATCAGTCTTGCCAGAGTTTTATAATTTGATCATCATTTTTAAGGAACAAACTTTTGTTTTATTGATTTTATTTTCCTGCCTACTTTTTATTTTTATAAAAATAATTTTGACAATGTGCTGTTATTTTTTTCTTTCTTCTCTCTTTGGACTAATTTTATGTATATGATATTTTGGGTTTTTTTTCAGTTTTAAATATAGAAACTTTAATTAATGAGGTATAGAATTTTATTTTCCTTCTTATATAAAAATATTTAAGAATATAAATTTCCTCTAAGCATCGTATGAATTCTTTCAGTTTCTGTTAATCTGAAGATATGCTTACCTCACCTTTATATTTGAAGGACTTATTTTTAAGATTTTATTTATTTATTCATGAGAGACACAGAGAGAGAGAGAGAGAGGCAGACACACAGGCAGAGGGAGAAGCAGCTCCATGCAGGGAGCCCGATGAGGGACTTGATCCCGGGACTCCAGGATCAGGCCCTGGGCTGAAGGCGGCGCTAAACCACTGAGCCACTCAGGCTGCCCTGAAGAACATTTTTTGATAATTATAGAATTCTAGATTGGCAGTTATTTCCTTGATCACTATTTAGCTGGTTTCCACATATATATGCCATATATTCACTATCATTTAGTTTAAAATATTTTCTAATTTATTTGATTTATGGGTTGCTTAGAATTCTAATGCTTTATTTCAAAGCACTTGGTACTTTTCTAGTTAGTTTTCGTTGTGTTTTTAGGAGCAGTTCCACTATGCTCAGACAGCATACTCTTAATGATTTCAATCCTTTGAAATATATTTTAGGTTGCTTTATGATCTAGCATATGGTAAATTCTAGTAGTGTTGATGTGCATTTGAAAAGCACTATGTAGTCTGTCATTGTTGGATTCAGTGTTCTATAGTATTTAGTATACTCCCCAGTTTTTTTGCTATTATAAGTAACTACATAACACATCCTTCTATATGTGTAACTTTTTGTTCTTGCTGACTTATTTTCTTAGAGTTTACTCAGGAGTGGTATTATTAGGTCATAGGGTTAGGAATATCTATATGGCTCTTTCTCTTTACACAATATTGCTTACTAAAAGTATTGTATCTAATTACATTGTCAGTTATGATACACAGATATTAGGTGTTATAATTGTTAATAATATGGATACTAAATTGTAACTCAAAGTTGATGGTAATTTTTATGTCTCTGATAACTAGACAAGATGAACTTTCCTAGGTGTTCATTTACTATTTCAATTTCCTCTCATTTAAATTGCTGTGCATCTGTCTAACGATCTACTGGGAACTTGATACTTTTAGAATAAATTTGAATGAGTAATTTTATAATATCAGCAGTTTGCCCTTGGCTTACATATTTGGTGTGAACGTTTTCCCAGTCTATTATCTTTTTAATTTTAGCTTTGCTATTTTTCACCAATCATGTTCAATTTGTGTAGATTTGAATCTGTTCATTTGTTTGTGACTACTCGTATCACTTCCAAACTGTGACAATATTTGGTTCTTTCCCAGCTGCATATTTCTTTTTTTCTTCTCCTAAAGTTTTTGTTAATGTATAACACAGCAGCACTGTCTAATAATAATATAATGCAAGTCACATATAGGATTGAAAACTTTCTATTAGCCATAGAAAGGGAAGCAAAATAGGTGCCATTAGTTTTAATCATATATTTTGTTTAACCCAATATCCAAAATACAAGCAGATTTTGCTTTGCATGGTTCAGTATGTTCAGTTAAATATTAGTTCTCCAGTAATTCAAATTTAGTTACTATGGCATATTAACTATGAATAACTGCATAAACTACACATTTTGCTACTACACTTAAGTCCACAAATAACTACATAAACAATAAGTTTATAATGATGTAGTGTGTATCATTATCAGTGACCAGTCATATCATTTCTTTCAAAGTCTGTTGGTGGTCACTGTACATCTGTTACTCAGTTCATGCATAGATAGCAAAGTATGTAGTTGTGTTGATTTCTTGTTTCTCAGTGATAAACCCATGGGACACTTTACAAAATGAATAATCTAGAGGCAGTTGGCTAACAAAGATGAAAGAGCAGCAAAGAAACAAACAAAAATATTGTTGGAATGCAAGGTAGATGTGATAAGAAGACAGATGACTATGGGAAAGATGACACTTCTGCTGCTCAAGAGACTATAGATGTTCAACTGGAGAAACCTAGTGAAGGCAAACTTATCAACATAGTGAGGAACAGTTTGTGATGAAAAGAGTGCAGCTGTTCCAGAGGAGGTGACACCAGCAAAAAAAAAAAAAAAAAAAACCCACATTAAATAAAAAACTTTCAGAGATTTTTCGCAAAAGATAAGATAAATCCATTGGGAGCTGATCTTAGAAAGGAATATGACAATTCACCAGGACCTAGAAAAGACACTTGCTCTAGACTGTAACTTATGTGATCAGAAGGCAGCAAGCACTGTTCAAGCCACTCTTGATAAGTTTATTACAAACAAAAAAATCACTTTAATTCTCATGCTTCTCGTGTTTTTTAATTACTAGGTACCAAATAAGTTAATTTTACTACCATCTTCTTTTCTGCCAACATTTATAATGGACAGTAACAATTTTTAATATTTTTGACAAAACTTTTTAAAGGTCACATAATAATCACAGTTTCCCCATTGATTAGTATGGTCATCTGTATGGTTTCAGCTTGTGCAGTCCCTTTTATGGTTCTGCACAGCCATGCAGAAAACACAAACTGTATTATCATTTCAACAAGTAATCAACAAAGTTTGAGGCCTATTACATTCTTTTTTTCACAGTAGGTCTTTGAATCACAATAGTTTTACACTTAGAGAACAGTTCAGTTCATAGTAGCCGTGTTCTAGGTGCTAAATAGCCACACAGGCTGATGGCTACAGTACTTGACAGCTCCGGTCTAGAGTATTCTTTCCTTTCAAACCAGAGTCAAAAAGTGTTGGTGTTGGTTGGAATACAAGTAACTGACAAGAAATTTGCTGTCCAAACAAATCAAAGTTTAATAGAGGAAACAGTAAAGAGATATACTTTCTCCTTCAGTGGTAATGAAGGCATGTACGTTAGTCCAGCTCCCCCTGGAAGAGAGGCTGAGAAAATAAGCTTTGAATTGTTCTCATAAACTCGTTGGAATCAGCCTTGTTGGAATAACATGAGGAAAGAAGAAAGAACTAGTCTTCCAGGGAAAATATTGGCTCCTTAGTCCCCCATGTGAGCTGAAATAGCCTGGCTCATCTTAGCTCTGGAATTATCTGTAAGTGCATTGGGTTAACACATTATCTCCGAAATATCACATAGTCTGAGGGCCTCTAAATAGTGAGTAATCTCCTTGGAGTTTTGAAAATACTTCTACAAGTTAGTGAAGTCAGCAAATTATTTATTTGTTTTCCTCCTCAGTTTCACATTCTGGGAATTCCCAGCCGCTTAATAGTAATGGCAACAACACCTGCTTGGCTGTCAGGTTGCAGGCATCTTTCTTCCTAATATCCCCCAAATGATCACCTTTCCTATTGTCCTAATATCGCTAGATTTTTCCTAGGTGACCAAGATCATAACTTCTATGCCACTTTCTTTCCCAGCTCCACCTGAGACAATTGGCCCATAAATATTTGTACACAGTTAACATGTGAAGTTAGATTCAAAGTGCGTATGTGTGTGCACACACACTCAAGCTACTACACCTTCTAACACATTTCTTATTCATAAGGAAAAGAATGTAGCAAGGTGGTTTCAAGCACAATCTTTGAAGGCCAAACTGAGTCCAAATTTCTTTTTTTTTTTAATTTTTATTTATTTATGATAGTCACAGAGAGAGAGAGAGAGGCAGAGACACAGGCAGAGGGAGAAGCAGGCTCCATGCACCGGGAGCCCGACGTGGGATTCGATCCCGGGTCTCCAGGATCGCGCCCTGGGCCAAAGGCAGGCGCTAAACCGCTGCGCCACCCAGGGATCCCCCATGAGTCCAAATTTCAATGCTATCAGGGGCATGTGGGTGGCTCAGGCAGCTCAGCATCCAACTTGTGATCTCAGCTCAGGTCTTGATCTTAGGGTGGTGAGTTGAAGCCCTGCATTGGGCTCCGCCTTACTTTAAAAAAAAAAAAAAATCATGCTGCTACCACTTGCTAGCTATGTAATCTTGAACATATGTTACTTGATAGTTTTGTGCCTCAGGTTCCTCATTTATAAAATAAGAATAATAATACTTCCAACTCCATATAGCCAGTAAAGGAATTAAATGAGATTATGCGTGTAAAGTGCTTAGTTACTGTTTGTCACACTGTAAATGCTAAAGTAAGAACGATTCTTCAATATTGGTGTTGCTATTATTGCTATTATTTTACTATTACTCTGATTATCATTGTTACAAGTTTTGATTGAAAAGAACAAAACGGGGGCACCTGGGTGGCTTAGCAGTTGAGCGCCTGCCTCAAGGTCATGATCCTGGGGTCCTGGGATCGAGTACTGCATCAGGCTTCCTGCAAGGAGCCTGCTCCTCCCTCTGCCTGTGTCTCTGTCTCTTTCTCTCTGTGTCTCTTGTGAATAAATAAATAAAAATCTTTTTAAAAAGAGCAAAACAAAAACACATAACAAAAGAAAAAGAGTCCAACTTCAAGGGTGGTACTGAGTAAAGATGTACTTGGGTGAGGGGCATCCTGGAAGAAAACCGTATACCACCCCAGCTACCTGCACCACTCGTCTGACATCCCCTTCTCCAGTGTATCGTCCAGTAGTCCCACTTCAGGACCAATCCCTCTGGCTCTCTGGAAAGGCCTGCCCACACCTGCATGCATCTTCTCTCCTTTAGCTTCCTCTCTTTAGCACCTGCCTCCCTGTTCTTTTCAGTTTCATTTTACTTACTCTTTGACTCATTGATAACTTCACATGGTACAAAAGTTTAAATATACAAAAAAGTAACAATAATATACCTTTCTCCCACTTCTATCCTCTATATCCAGATCCCCAAAAGCAACCACAGTAACTGGGGATATTCTATGTATACACACACACACACACACACACACACACACACACACCTATTTTCCTTTAGAAATCCCCGATAACTTTGTTTTTTCATTTAACAAAACAGAGTTTATATTGTACTGGTGCCTTAAAAATTGCCTGATTCACTGTAACAGCCACATTACTTTCCATAAGTGGATAAACCATAATTTATTTATCTAATCTCCTTTAGATTGTTTCAACATTTTATTATTGTAAATAATGCTATAATAAGTAACTATGTTCATATAGTGTGTATATCATTTCAGTATTTTATTATAAATTATAAGATTGTTTCAATATTTTAGTATCATAAATAATGCTACAATAAGTTACAATGTAATTATATAATCTTACACATCTGTGAGATAAACTCCTAGAAATTTAATAATTGGATCAAAGGGTAGTTGCATTTTTAATTTTTGTAGATGTGGCCAAATTACTCTCCATGAAGGTTTTGCTAATATAGGATCCCACTAGTAATGTAAGAGAGTATTTGTTTCCCCACACACACTCAACCCACGTAGGTTGTGTTAAATTATATGACCTTTTCCTTAGGCAAAGCAATCTCAACCTATTCAATACTCCATCTCTCTGATCATATGTTATTATGAAAAAAAATGTTTTTTATCTCTTCCACATTCTCCCACAGTGGACTCTTTGCAATGTACCTATGGTATCTAGGTCCATAGTCTCAGACCATTGATCCTTGTTTTCTTCCTCTATGCTTGTGAAGATCTCCTCCATGATGCCTTTGGGACCTGCATGGTCTAGGTCAACCCAGTTGGTGCTGGGAAACCTTAAACTGACCTGGGAGCAAATGGCTTGGGGTAGAGACTCCTGTCCCCCACCCTGAATCTGAAGCACCTGCAAAGGAGGCAGAGGATGGCCTTACCAAATATATTTCCCTGGTATCTTAGCCAGATACCATTGACTAAATCATGGCATCTTTCTAAATGGGAATATCAAATATCCCTGAAAAATGGGCGACTTCATGAATCAACATGGATGAACCTCATGGATATATGCCAAACATAAAAGCAAACCAGATAAAATACCTGCCACATTATACTGTGTCTATTAAGTACTAAAATGAGCAATTGATGTAAAGTTTACTGATATTTACATATATGGTAAAACTATGCAAATTGCAAGAGAAAAATAAATACAAAATTCAGGATCATGGTATTCCGGGGGCAAGAGGAGCAGACAGGATGATCTGACCAGGTGTTTCACCCATGTCAGTGATAATCTTTGGCTTAATTTGTGGGTTCCTGGGTGTCGTGTCCATTTTATTCCCCCTCTTAACTTCTATGCTACATATATACATATATATGCTACATATATAAGATATGGATATTTCATAATTTTTAATGGAAAGTTAAAGAAGCATAAATTAGGTGGTCATGACATATTAAATACGGGAAAACATAACAAAATAATGTGTACATTATTATCCTGCCTCAAACAGGACATACACACACACATATACATTCTAGATGGATATTGACCACAGTGACAATAATGGGTATCTAGCTGTGAAATTATAATATTTTAAGACTCTTTATATTTTTTCTGGTACATATTTCCCAATTTTTCAGCACTAAACATTTTTTCCCTTTTGCAATGAGACAGATTTTAATGTACCAAGTGCCACTACTAAGTATTTAATAATAGCTAACACTTACTGAGCTCACTCCATGCCAGGTTCTGTGTCAAGAGCATTACAAATACTTTCTTATTCAGTCCTCATGAAAAGTCAAGGTAATTGGCAATAATATCCCCATTCCACTTAGGAGAAAATAGAAGGGCTCACAGGTTAAGTAACTTGCTAACAGATACGCAGATAGTCAGTGCCAGGGCCAGGACTCAACTCAGTCTGTCTTCCTGTCAAGCATGTGCTCCTGGCCAAACTGTCATGCAATGCTCACTGGCCCAGGGAAGCCCAAAGGAGCCATACAGTATCAACAACCTCACCTTACTTTTCAAGCTAATAAGCTAGCCTGTTATTTTTTCATGGATATTGGCAAAAGGCACAAGATGTATAGGTCAGAGACCAAAGCCTTTGGCAGTTGCAACCAGGAAAACATGAACATTCTGTTGGTTTGTGTCTGTTTCTCATGCACCCCAAGTCCCATGGGGTGACACAGGTGGGCCTAGATGAATGCCTGCATGCATGGTCATCATTGCCCCAAGAAAGGAGCTCTAAACCTGGGGGATCCACCGCCTTGGCAGTAAGTGGAAGCAACCTGCTCTTTGAGACAGAGGTTATCTCATATCCCAAGTTGCTTGATGCCAACACAATCCTGAGAAATGTCTCAAGAAAAGATCATTCGGGGTCTTGAATTTGGGGCATACCAAGCAGGAAGGTACGAGTCCTATGGCAGATTGCCGTATTAACCTATTGTTAAGACTCTCTGAGCTGCAAATCACAGAAATCTGGCTTAAACTTGTTTAAGCAAAACAAAAAGATGGAGAAAAACCTGTTGACTTAAAACTCCTCTTTTTTTTTTCTCTCTCTCTCTCTCTCTCACTTCCTTTCCTCTATGCTGTTCCCACTCACTGACAGGCACTTTCCTTGTTATCACTGGATGGCTACCTGTAACATCACCCCCAAACCAGAACATGCCTTGTTCCAGCCCTTCTAAGAGAAAACTTAGAATCAAGCCTCAGTGGCTATGTTTAATCTGCATTGGGTCCCATGTCCATTCTAAATCAATTAGGTGAAACACTGCCCTGAATGTCCATTCTTGGGTCCCTTGCCCTCTTCGAGAGCCAACAGTGGGATCAGTCCCACCCTAATCATCTGGACCAAGAGTGGGACTTTTCCCCACAGAAAATCGGAGTCCTGTTAACAGCAGACAAAGGAGTGGATACTCTGCAGACAAAATGCACAAATTGTCCAGGAATGGGCTATCTCTAATGAAACATCACATGTAAGAGACAGCTAATTGCATTCACAAGATGAAATAAAGGTACTCTGATAAAATTTGCAAGTCTCCACAGATCTCAGGGGTACTTCTGTTAGGAATGGTTCCCAACTACTGGTACTCCCCAGGACTTCTGACATTTGAATGAATTATCCGAAGGTTGTAGCAGCTTGACTGCACCCAAATGCAGTGTGCATGGGGATTTGCCAATACAGATGGGAGAAAAAAATAAAAAGAATGAAGAAACTATTCCAGGCTAATTGGTTTATAATTGATTCCAGAGCTCTGCTTCAGCCTGATGCATCTTCTCAACCCTCCTACAAGGAAAAACCAGGAATAGTGTTCCAATATGACCATACTCACGGGGAAAAAAAATCAATCTGAAGAAAAATTATCTAAGTACCCACTGTTGCTTTTGTTAGAACACAGTATTTTTGTTGTAAGCGGGGTATACCCTTATCATGGCTTAGCTATCCTCAGCTAGAAGTAACCAAATCAAAAAGATTGTACCACTCCCATTGCTAGGACTGAGTTGAGGTTCTCCAAGGAGTAATGACAGTTGTCCACTTGACAGTTGTCCAGTTTCTCCTTCATGGCTACTGCTGCCACCATGATCCCATTTTCAATAAAGTAACACCTAAATTTGTTATAACTGGAATGATGGCAGATGAGAGCCACTCACTCAGAGTGCCCCACCTCACAGACGGTATAAGGACTAAGGATATTGCACATAGGTACAGCCTTTCCTATGAAGATGTCCTCAATAACGGTCTATTCAGTAGACTATAGAGCAGATAATGGGGCAGAAAATCTATAAATACATGAGATGCACATGAGGACATGGTGGGCACCCCAAAAATAGTTGTTAGTTGGAGCTAAATTCAATAGCAGAACAGCCCGGCTTTCTCATCTCTACCACCCAATGCTACTTCTCCAACTTCTGCCAACCCAGCAAGTGAAAAATGCAAATATTGTCGTTTGAAGAAATGAACTTTCATAATTAAAGAGAATGTGTTGGCTAGAGAAAACTCATCACAGACCTCAAAAGTAAGTCATTATTGCCTGCTCAGGATTCTGAGTCTCCCCTCCTTGCTTTCCCAGCTTCTGAAGCCTAACAAAATCCATGTCCTTATGCCCAGCTCTTCAATCTTTATTCTCAGGGATGCTCTTTCTAAAGAAATCTCATCCTAGACCAATAGTTACTAGAGGGCAAGGAGCATGTACTTCTTATCTATTGCTACATAACTAATAATCCCCAAGCTTAGCAGTTTAAAACCGAACATATTTATGATCTGTAGTTTCTGAGGGTCAGGAATCTAGGTGGCATAACTGGGTGTCTCTGGGGAAGAAACAGCTCACAGCTGCAATCAAGGTGTCAACCAGGGCTGAAGCATCTAAAGATCCAACATGGGAAGAAGCCACACTCTCCTCCATAGCTATTGGCCAGAGACATCAGTTCCTTTCCATATTGGACCTATTTATGGGGCAGCTTGTGACATGGCAGCCGGCTTCCCTTAAAATAAGCCAGAAGAGTGAATGGAGAGAGCAAGATGGAAGTCACAGTCTTCTTTAACCTGATATAGGAAGTGGCATCCCATCACTTCTAAAGTTGTTTTGTTTTGTTTTTAGCTCAAAGTGAGTCACTAGGTCCGGTCCATACTCAAATGGAGAGGACGTGGTCATAAGTACCATGATGTAGGGATCACTGAGGCCTTCTTAGAGGCTTCTTACCACCTACCACACCTCAGTTATGTGGATATGCCCCACACCTAATAGAGAGCTAGGCAAATAGTTGGTTCAACAATATTTGCTACACCATAATTAGTCCAGTCCAAAAGACTCACGCCAAGTAGAGTAAGATACAAGGAATAGACAAAGAATGGTGTGGTGGTGAAGTACATATGAATTTTACTCTACAATTCAAGTGTACAAGAATTATAATATTTTCTATACTAAATTAAACTTTGAGTCCTCTTCCTGCCTGGATGGCAAAAATGTAGTCTCAGTCCATGGGACTGACTCCACTTCCCATTTGTGCAGGGTAGTTTTTCAGCTCAAAAGAGAGTATTTAGTGCCAAGGCCATGGGGGAGGGGAGAGAAGCTACAACATCTCATGGTCCTTGAGTTACATGTGTTGGAGGAAATGTGCCTCACCCCATTTGCTCCTCAGTCACTTGTGCACATCCTGAGATTCTTGTCATGTGTCCCCTATGGTGCTACACTTCCCTATTCCACTTATGACCCATTGTGAAGTTTCTGAGCCAGAATAGGACACAAGATTCTCAATCAGGCTCTCTGTGGGCTATCTTGTTAGATATCTTGCTCACACATCCCTCATCTAAGCTCTGTGGACTCCCAGGACCATGGTCACAAAGTCTGTGGAACCCCTCTGCTCATCAGCCCCTTCTAATTCTCTGCAGCAAAATGGGCTCCTAGGTCCTGCCTTTGAATTAGGGTGTACAGCTGTCTTCTCAGACATGCTAACTTTTCTGCTCTCATTGCCACCCATCTCCTATTCCCTCTCAGCCCAACCCTCAGGCCAGAAGACACTGTTCTACGTGTTGTATAGGGCAACATAGGGAAGACTCTCTTCTGTGTTAACCTTGGGCATTTTCTCTCAGAGGCGGTTTCACTTCCTCTATCTTCACACTTTCCTATAATCCCCCTACCCTACCCAGGGCATTTTAGCCCTCCTTCCATATGGGTCAGTGTTCAGAAACATAAAGTCAGTGACTGGCAGGCTACCTCACCTTTTCAAACACTTTCCTGAGGCAGCAATCAAGGAATGGTATCTGGTTTGCACAGGAAGACGAGAGAAGGGAAACGGAGGGAATTTTTTTATTGATGAGCCTTTTTTTATTTTTTTAATTTTTTTATTTATTTATGATAGTCACAGAGAGAGAGAGGCAGAGACATAGGCAGAAGGAGAAGCAGGCTCCATGCACCGGGAGCCCGATGTGGGATTCGATCCTGGGTCTCCAGGATCGCGCCCTGGGCCAAAGGCAGGCGCCAAACCGCTGCGCCACCCAGGGATCCCTTGATGAGCCTTTTTATTTATTTTTAAGATTTTTATTTATTTATTCATGAGAGATGCAGAGGGAGAGTCAGAGACATAGGCAAAGGAGGAACAAGGCTCTCTGTGAAGAGCCCGATGCGAGACTTGATCTCAGGACCCCAGGATCATGACCTGAGCCAGAGGCAGATGGTCATGCTGAGCGGTCAATCACTGAGTGACTCAAGTGCCCCTGATGAGCCTTTTTAAAACATTGCTTTCCACAAAGACGAATAGCTTGCACCATCCAGAGACCTAGAAAATATTAGTCTCTGAAAAAGAAAGGAGCAGAGTCAGGAAGCCAAAGGGCACACAGAGGTAAAAGCATTATTAGTTGCATGGACTGATGGGAAACTGAGAAAGGAAAGTATGCTCATCTCTCCGGTAGATGACTTCTTCAGTCCTCTTTCTGCTGGCTCTCTTGGTCTCACTCCACATGGGCTTCTGACCCACTGCCTTTGACCACTCTTGCAATCAGAAAGAAGCTCCTGGAGCCTGGCATCTCTTGAGCTTTTTACTATTTGGACACACTCTACTTGTCCACATAGTGGAGGTACACAACCTCCAGTTGTCCACATAGATTCATGCCTCTCAGGAAGTAGATGGCCCTCTAGACCATCTGGGAATGGTCTGGGAATCTCATGAGGTGACAGGCACAGTATTATTAATAAAGAAATAGTATCCTAAAATTATTTTAAAACCCAGGACTTAGGGATCCCTGGGTGGCGCAGCAGTTTAGCGCCTGCCTTTGGCCCAGGGCGCGATCCTGGAGACCTGGGATCGAATCCCATGTTGGGCTCCCGGTGCATGGAACCTGCTTCTCCCTCTGCCTGTGTCTCTGCTTCTCTCTGTGTCCCTCATGAATAAATAAATAAAATCTTAAAAAAAAAAACCCAGGACTTATATTACTAAACTACTTTATTGTCTTCAAGTTTCTCCTTAATTCTCACATCCAAAAGTTAGCTGTTACTAATTATATAATTGATTAATTGAGACCAGCAAGACAGGGATTCAAGACATGGACTCAGATATTCTTATGCTATAATCAAGGATTCTTGAATTAAATTATGGCAAATGAGTCTTTGCAAGTAAAAAAGAACAAAAAGTTGAATAATTCTTTGGACTAGTATGAGCAGTCAGTGTACTTCATTGATGTACATTCATTTTCTGTACTTTGTTTCAAATATTAAGAAAAGTGGTAGCAGTAGGGAGATTAGAATGTTCTCCTGTGATTTCTGTTTGCTTGTTTTCTGTTTTTATGAAAAAAAGGTAACTGGAGGTATCAAAGAAAAAATTTTAAGGTATTTTTGTGGTTGATTTGTTCATCTGAGAATTACTGCCAATTAGCTCAATTGTTAGAGCATCTTGAGAGCAAATATTCAAAAGCCAGGTGGAGGCAATCAGCATGGTCTGCCCAAGACAGCAGGGGCAGCAGCTCAGTAAGGAATTTTCTTCTGCCATAAGTAAATCAATTCATCACCAGTATTGGGTTAATTGTGGGTAGGCATTGTTATTTAGTTCTCAGAGGGCATTTCTGGCCAAGCCCCCTTCTTCTGTGGCTGAATCCCTTCTGAGGAATTCTGTATAGAAAGATGGAACTGCTCATCAGAGGGACTTTCACGCTGACCAGGGGTTCTCCTAGTTGGAGCCAACAATGCTTTTGCAACTAGTCCAACAGCCTTAAACATACCATACATTGTCTGAAGACAGAGTATTAACATTTCTTCACATTAGGCTGATTTCTCAATTGTATATGGATGCTATTATGAATTGATAAAATAACATTTGGATAAAAACATTTTTGAGTTCATAATAGTTTTTGTCTTTGTGTACTATTGTAATAAAAAGTTACTATTACTAGAAAAGTACAATTTTTATCCTTTGAGGAGTCAACAGTAATATTTTGCATTAAAAAGGGATTTTGATGCTCTAAATTGTTGGAAATCATTGATACAAATTACCCAGATGATCCATGCTCACACATTCTGGAAGCAAAATGACTGAAACTGATCCTGGAATACTGCCCAAGACGATTTATGGATTAATATAATCCCTATCAAAAGCCTCACTGGCTATTTTTTCAGAAATTGACAGGGTTACCATAAAATTCACATGGAAATGTAAGAAACCCAAAATAGCCCAAACAGTCTTGAAAAAGAAGAACAAAGTTGAAGGGCTCACACTTCCCAATTACAAAATCCATTACAAAACTTCAGTAATCAAGACAATGTGGTACTGGCATAAGGATAGACATATGGATCAATGGAATAAAACTGAGAATCGATTAATAAACCCTGAAATTTACAGCTGACTGATTTTTCAGTGAGAGTGTAAAGATATTAATTGGAGGAAATAATAGTCTTTTCAACAAATAGTGTCACATGCAAAAGAAGAAAGTGGATCCCAACCTCACACTACATACAAAAATTAACTCAAAATGGATGATAGACCTCAATGTAAAAATTAAAACTGTAACACTCTTAGAAAAAAGAAAACATGAGGGATCCCTGGGTGGCGCAGCAGTTTGGCGCCTGCCTTTGGCCCAGGGTGCGATCCTGGAGACCCGGGATCGAATCCCACATCAGGCTCCCGGTGCATGGAGCCTGCTTCTCCCTCTGCCTGTGTCTCTGCCTCTCTCTCTCTCTCTCTGTGACTATCATAAATTAAAAAAAAAAAAAAAAACATGATAGTAAATCTTTGGATTAGGCAATGGTTTCTTTGATAGGGCACCAAAAGCACAAGTGACAAAATAAAAAATAGATAAGTAGGACATCAACAAAATTAAAAGCTTTTTCTGCTTATAACAATACCATCAAGAAGTGAAAAGACAACCCACAGCATGGGGGGACATATTTGCAAATCAGATAAGAGACTAGAATCTATGATATGTAAAGAATTCTTACAACTCAAGAATAAAAAGTCAAATAATCCAATTTAAAAATGAGTGGAGTATTTTATAGACATTTCTCCAAAGATAATGTACAACTGGCAGATAAACACATGAAAAGATCAACATCATTTATCATGAGGGAAATTCAAATCAAAACTACAATGAAATACCAATTTATACCCACTGAGATGACTAGAATTCTAAAAGGCAATAATAAGTGTTAGTAAGAATGTGGAAAAGCTTTGTAAAACAGTGCCAATTCCTCAAAAATGTTAAGCATATAGTTATTGTATGAATTAACAAGTTCACACCTAAGTATATACCCAAGAGAATTGAAAACTTATGATCACACAAAACCTGTACACAACCCTTCATAGCAGCATTATCCATAGTAGCTCAAAAGTGGAAACAACCGAAATATTCATCATCTGATAAATAAAATATGCTATATCCACACAATGGAATATTATTTGTGGATAATATTATTTGTGACAAAAGTGAAGTATTGATACATGCTACAACCTGGATGAACCTTGAAAATAATACACTAAGTGAAAGAAACCAGTCACAAAAGGCCGCATATGGCATTATTCCATTTATAGGAAATGTTAAAAATAGGAAAACCCATAGAAATAGATAGTAAGTTAGTGGTTGCCAGGGGCTGGGAGCTGACTGCTAATGGAGATGTCTCCTGGGGTGATAAAAATATTCTGAAATATGATAATGTAATGATTGCACGATTCTGTAAATATACCACAAACCACTGAGTTGTGCAGAGGTGGACAGTTTCTTATAAAAGGGCCAAATATTAAATATTGCAGGCCTTGTGGGTCATACAGTCTTTGTTATAACTACTCATCTCTGCCATTGCAGAGCAAAAGCAACCATGGGCTGTGTGTAAATGAATGGGGTGATTGTGCTCTAAGAAAACTTTATTTGAAAAAAAAAAAAAAAAAGCAGCAATCATCAGCTCACAGATGTAGCTTGCCATTCCTTATTCTAGATGGTAAACTCTTTAAGGCAGGGGCCATGCTTTATTTTTCTCTAGGTCCACTGAGAGAATAGAAGGTACTTAATACATACTTACCTGAACTGAACAAGAATGCCCTTGCACCGTTTCCCTTCCATGAACAAAGGGGGTTGCTAGCATTTCTTATCCCGCTTGGCTTCTGGTAGCACATGGAGATGTAATAACCAGCTATTCTCTGTGAAAGAAGTACTGCAGCCTACAGATAACTGGCCCAAGATTGAAAAGAAAGGGATGGAAATAGGATAAAAGCAAATACTAACCATGTGATGAAGATTAAAATATGCAACCCATTTAACACTTGAGTAAAATGCACCTAGAGCATTTCTAGAGCAATAGCACTGGCCTAAATGTCTGCCTAGAGCCACAATTTAGTGTAGATCCATGCATCTCTAGCATGTCTATCACACTAAATTGAAATAGAGATTGTGGTTCTCTTCCAAGAAAGGACTTTGACCCATTGTTCTAAATCTAGCTAAGGCTCTGTTTCAGTCTTTACCTGGGAAGCCTACTTGCAACATTTATCCAACTTCTCCAAGGAGGAAGCAGGGCAAATGCATTACATTTGCCATCCTGACTTAATGGGGTTGCTTCAAACTGGGGAGGTCCCCAAACAATTTGCTCCAGCACAGGCTAAGAAGAGAGAGGGAGCAGTATGGTTGTGTTCCATTAAGGGCAGTAAGAGAAAATAAGGGCATGTTTTCCCTCTGGGTTTTCCCAGTGACGAATGAGGAGGATGCTGCATTGATCATCTCCGTTCCTCTGCATTCATAGGTCTCAGCACTCTCCAAATAACACAGCCCTGCTGTGCTCTCTTTGGGAAGACACCACTGAGTGAGCCGTAAGAACAAGCTTTGAGCTATCTCCCTGTGTTGGGGATAGATGCAAGTCACCCTCACCCTCTGATCTATTTAGAACTAGTGACCTCAATTCAGTGGCTTATTGTAGATATAGTCCAAGACAATTAAGAATAAATACTAATTTCTATATTACTGTCTTACAATTGTTTGATATTCAAGTAGAGAATACACTGAGGATAAATTAAAGAATGTATTAAGGAATCTTCTGTGTCACAGAACATGTCAGACAGAAATGGTATTATAAGCTGTGCTTCTGGTTTTGCACAGGGCTAATTTGCATGTTTGTTATGCTAGAAAAAACAATATTGATATTTGGAAGGTACAAGTATTCAACATATTGATCTGTGTGTCTTTTATGTCTTTTCAAGTTTAAGCAGGTGTGTTAGGCACTGAGCTAGAAGGGATAAAAGAAGTATCTGATGTCTCCTCAAAGCCCTGTGGGAACCAGGATAAATGAGTATTGCTGACTTGGTCACAAGTCGACAATTGGAACCAATCGTCTGTCTTAACTCAAGACAAGCACACATAACCCATAATAATTCTGCATGGCTGTGATGCTCTGAAATGACCAGCCTGGCCCCTTGCTACATCCTAATGGCAGGCATTTCAGAAACTGGTACTCAGGGTACCAGGTCAGGAGAAGTTATGGACAATAAAGGTGGAGCCTCCCCCATTGAAAATGTGAAGTGGTTTACAAGCATTTTTACTTACAGAATTTCTACCTTGCAATAAAAGTGCATGGCATTTTGTGAATTTTACCCCCATAAATTAAAAACAAAACAAAACATAAGACTGTGTCATTAGGGCAGTTGCAGATGCCAATTAACTGAACTGAGCTGAGAAACTTGAACAGTATGTTATTAGATCACGTAACGGGAAGACCAGAGGCAAGAAAGGGACTAAGAATGTACTGCAGTTTAGCTCCTTATCTCTGGAAGTCTTATTTTACCTAATCCTCATGTGTTGACTTCCTCCACAGGCTTGTAGCTAGATGGTTTAAGCTGGCCAAGGCATCTGGACATTAACAGTGCTAAAAAGAGGAGGATTCTATCTTATAGCCCTTTTTTGGGATCAAGAAATTATAGATGCCCCCATGTAGGATCACCTTCGTGCTTCATAGGCCAATGGCTCAAGGGCTAATGCTGACCTGAGATGGGAACCCATAAGTAGGAGGCCACCTGTTTCATTTATCCAATGCTGCATAACCAACTGTCCCCAAATTTAGTGGCTTAAAAGCACCAATTATTTTATTTACTCATAACGCTATGCGTCAGGAATTTGGTTGGACACATTGAGAAGATTCATTTCTGTTCCATGTTACTTCAGTTGGGCCACTGACCAGGACTGTTCAATCGGGGCCATATATCTGGGACCTAGAGTTTGGTTCTTGTCTGAGTTCCTTGCTTATCCTCCATGTTGAGAGCTCACATGGCCAACTTGAGCTTCCTCACAGCATTGTGATCTTGGAGTTCAAAGAGCATAATTTCAATGAGCCAATGCTTATCAGACCTCTAATGTATCACATTTGCCAATATCTCATTGGCCAAAGCAAGTTCCCTGGCTGAGCCCAGAGCCAATATGGGAGGGACAACAAGTGTGAATACTAGGAGACATGGCTTACTGGGGCCGTGAATGTAACAGTTATCACATCAACAACCTGGTTCATCCTGAGTCCTGTCCAGCCCTGATCTTGTGCCCCAGTTCTGATTATTGTGCTTCTCCAGTGAACTGCCATCTTTAGCAGCTTTCTCTCTACCCACAACCTAAGTCACAGGTAATCTATACAAAGCAACTACACGTCTCTTCTCTTCAGCTCAGGAATTTATCCAGACTCTAGCTCTTTCACTCCTCTTTGAAGCTCTTCTCTCTCATCTGCTTATCCATCTTTCTATCTATAAATATTATTATATCCACTCTCCCTACCTAGTGTCTTTCAAATGATTAACTACTATATAGGACAACCTATTTGAGTCTGCGTTTTCAACCCATAGACTATCTCCTCATTTCTGTATACCAGAGATTACTGGAAGTGCCACCCGTCCCAGGGCTCTGCCTGGGATTCTAGGTCCAGCACCTTAGATTAGACTCTGCTTGGCTGAGGGAAGCATTCAGGTTTCTGCATTTCACCTCATGATCCTGAGCCCTTGACTCGGAACACATTTAGGACCCCAGTTCCGCTAGGGCTGTCAGCTACCCCTGTTCTTTCCACAGGAGAAGACCAGCCCAGAAGTGGAGACTTCACAGTTGCCTGACATATTTCCATGGTACTAAGAGCTACCTATCTTTTAAGATGTCCAATATCCTCAGGGCCAGAGATCCCTTTAAACACTATCTGCCTGGAAGGACATCCCCGCTGCTTCATCATGTACGGGACACTCAAACCAGCTTAAGTAGGAGATGGGGACTTATGAGCTGACATAATCAAATCATGGAAAGGTGGAACCAGCCTCAGAAATAATGGATGCCAGGACTGGAGCATAGTCAGAACCTGCTTCTAGTTCCACCTCTCACCATTGATGTCTCTAAAAGTTGGCTTCACCTTCACTCTCTTAACACACCTTTCTCTAATGTCAGGAACCACGGCCATCAACAGTCCTGGAATGTCTAGTAGATATGAATTTCAAACTCAGAATTCTTTAGTTTTCTCTCAGAGCAGATGATTGTATGCCAAAGCTAGTGAGCAATAAAGGAAGAAGACAGACAGGTTTATAGCTTCTTTTCAAGCATTTATTTTTGCTTCTCTTCTCATCCTGTTGTGACCTATGGGAAAAAAGGGGGACTAGCCGCAGGTCAAGCCCACAGGTCCTCTGGGGTCTTCAGAGTCCTCACAGTATTCCTCATGGTGGTCCCAGGGGGGTCCAAGTCCCATGAAGCTGCACCACCTTAGATAGCTCAGGAAAAGCTTTTACATACTGGTAGATATATAAATTCAAAGACCCTTAGCCAAGACCTCTGGAGTCAGATGAGTTTTAGAGCTTTTCTGATTTTAGAAACATAATATAGAATACACACCATGTATTATATATCACTCTCAGTGGGGTGTGAAGCCACACTCCATAATCAAACTCATTAACTGTTCTATGGTAAAACGTATGAATATTCACACTTTTAGGATAAATGATGTTCATATGGATTCTCTTGTTAGGTTAAGTCAGCCTTCGCTACTAAATGCATAATGTAATACCTTTTGGGTTTTAGAATCTGAGGATTTTGGAATAAGAGATAAGAGATTGTGGGATCTATACGGGATTGTGGAAAGTGATAACTAATGCCTGGACTATTGGTTCCCAGTGTTAAAGATCATCTCAGATGGGAGCTGGAGTCTGTGATTAATTAAGCTTGCATCATGTGCTTACTCCTATGTTCCATGCCTCTACCCTACCAATGTCATACCTCCACCATCAGGAATACTACAAAGCACCTGTTCCTCAATATTTCCTGCCTTGCTGCTACTATCTGCCTAAGAATCTACTTTCAAAAAAGAAGTGACACTTGCAATGGATTGTCCATCTCTCAGCAGAAGATCATCCCATCTGACCCTGCATTCCTGTTTCCCTAGTTTCTCATTGCATGTCCGCAATCTCAGATTTTTTCTCTCCACCTGGACTCATCCCCATAAAGTAGAAAACATCCCCTAACCAAACCTAATTTCCTGTTTCTTCAAACTCTTACAACATGTCTTCTGAACTTCATGGTCCATCATCTGCAAATCCTCAATTCTTAACCACTGAATGTTTCCTTCTTCTTACGCTGGTGAAGGCAGGCTCTTCCTGAGAACCCTCCCCTCAAACCCACAGCCCTCTCAAGTCATAGATTTACCTTACCCCACCCACACCATTAAGACTGTGCGCAGAAAATGTCCTTACTCCCCATTTCCTTTATTCAGACCCTTATTCCTCCTGTATAAGACACACATGCTCATACACACACAGCTTCTTTGAAACTTATGCACCATACTATAGCATCTGTTGCTTCTCCTTACTGGAGTAACCTAAAAGTCTTTGGGTTACTCCTCTTCGCTTCCCTTTCTCTCCCTCTTACTACTCCTACAACACTTGATGATTTTGGTCTTCATAGAGAAGATACCTCCAGGACCTTTACCTCTCAATTCCTCAGTCTTCTCATTTCATTTACATTGCCCACCCAACCTCTACTTATCCTCAGTTTATTCTCCTCATTACCACTTCCTGAACCCTTCCATAATCTGTGTTTCAAACATCCCATTCCCCAATTACAGTCTCTCAAGTTTCCTCCCTCTAGACTCCAATACCACTGATTCTTAGACCACATGGAGATCTCTAACCCTGCTATTGTCTCACTGTCCAGTTGTACCCCCACCTCCTTCATTAGATCCCATGCTCCATTATTATAGACATTCCTTCACAGACATAATCCATTCATTTTCTCCTTTCCTCCTCTGTCATACTCACCTGACAGAAAACTCAGTCCTGGTTAAATCCAACTTTCTGCTTGCTCCATACCCACAGAGCTGAAAGTGGTCAGAGAAAAGCATACAATTAGGATGACTTGTCTCTCTAGTTAGTCACTCCAGTGAGCCTATAGTGCTGTGTGTCACTCCTACCACATTCCTTTAGTCAGCTCACTCCCCACTCAGTGATGAGTAATTCACACCTTCTTTTCTCAAGTTGCCTACCCTCTTCCCATTCCCACTCTAAGCTGAAGACCTTGCCTGTTATTTCATGGAGAAAATAGAAATAATCAAAAGAGAACTTTCATATGCCTCCATATGCTTTTCTCACCATCTCATACTCATACTTTTTTTTAAATCCTCTGTGGTCTTTCATTTCAACTTTTCTCTGGGTGTTTAATTCACTCTTTTCCTTCTGAAGATCATTCCCATCTCACTTTTTCACTATCATGAATTTCAACCTAGCTACCTCAAATAGGTAACCTCAGCCCCCAAGACCACTTGACTTGTTTCTCAGTTTTCCAACTTCAAATTCCCGGTGTGAAAACCTGATTGGCCCCAGCCAGTTCAATTGGCTGTGGCCAAGGAAGAGAGGTTACATGGCACGTGAAACTCTTATAAAAAGACCATACTCTGAAAAGATGGTGTAGGGAAATTGAAAATATAAGACAGGAAAGGGCAGCCTGGGTGTCTCAGCAGTTTAGCGCCGCCTTCAGCCCAGGGCTTGATCCTGGAGACCCAGGATCAAGTTCCGCATCAGGCTCCCCGCATGGAGCCTGCTTCTCCCTCTACCTGTGTCTCTGCCTCTCTCTCTCTCTCTCTCATGAATAAATAAATAAAATCTTTAAATATATATATATATATATATATATATATATATATATGACAGGGGAAAAAAAGGAAAAGAAAATATAGGACAGCAAACAGCCAAAAACAAACAAACAAAACAGAAAACCCTTCCAAAACTCTGTCTTCCACTGGGAGAAAAAAACTATATGAATACAACAAGGCATCAAAAATTTAGAGAACAAGGCTTTATGGAAACTACAGAGGAAAAGGGGGGAGCATTAGATTGAAGAGGAATCTAAGGAAAACATGGGTGTAATGGCACAAATATTTCACTCTGTATCCCCTCAACTGTAAGAGGCCCAGAGCCCAGATCCCAGAACTGATACTGATATTTATAATATAGTGTGTAACCTGGTACCTAGCATCCCTATTTACTGGATTGAATAGAATCCCCTGGAAAATGATGGGGGAAAAAATGACCACATCGGGAGCACTTCAATTCTCTTCACTTATTGACAGGTAAAATTCAGGTTTTCCTGGAGAATCAGATTTTTCTTTAGCACTGAGTATTATAAGGAATTGTGGAGAGAAATCTTTATTTGGGTGATGTTTAGTCAAATAATGGACAATGGTTTCATCTAAGACTTTGCAAAAAATTTAGGCATACCCTTCAACTGTCTGTTTCTTATATTATCCTTCTCTAAAAGCCAAGGGCATAACGCTACATCATAACTCCAGAATGGCATTTCCATAGAAAGATGAGCTAATGTGGTGGAGTGGGCTGCTTTCTGACCAAAGGCAGGAAGAAAGCTGAGAAAATCTGGAGATGTGTCACTGAGCTATGGGTGGAGGACTGGGAGGCAAAGAAGTAAATCAGAATCACCTGGGAGATTTTTTTTAAAGTGTAAATCTTCCCTCCACCAAGATTCTAATATTACCTGGGTCCCTGAGAGTAGGTAGGGGTAAAGAAGAATCAGAAAGAATACTAGCACATATATTTTGGAAAATACAGCTCTCTTTTCCCTCCTGTCCCCCTCACTGTCTTGAATACCAACGACCTAGAAGGATGCATTTGTATTTGAGATGTCTTTCTCAAATATCAGTATACATTTTATGTGTGCACTCTATGTAGGTATTTATATGCCATCTCATTCCAGAAAGGATGGCAGATGGCTTACAAAGCTACAAAAAATACAAAAAGAAAAATGAGCATAAAAAATAGAAACAAAATACCAAGGAGAAAAAAAAGTTGGAAATTTAAATGTGAGTAGCCCTAAGTGCATTTTCACAAAGTTCAGTTGGCTTCAGTTAAGAGAAGCTGAGCCTACTGAAAGGAGACACAGGGGCTGAATGCAAGCTTTGTGTTCAGGGAGCACATGAGCTTTAGGCACTGGAGAAATGGATTATCTATTACCTGACTTGACTTATCACAAAATGGAAGCAAACTCACCTGAAAGGGAGGTGGGCAGCAAGAGTCCCATTTTATGAAAAGGGTGTTTCAGTGTCCCCATGAGAAAGCCTGGACAGGATAAAAGTTATAACTTAAAGAGTTAGCAGGCAAAGTCAAGGATTATTATTGTTACTTGGTCTTTCTATTACCTCTCCTAACCAGAGAGATGCCTCAGACCGAGGCCCCAAGAATCCAGCCTTTCATACTAGGATTCCATCTTGACCAATGGTTGAATGATAGATTAGATAGATATCTGTGTCTTCCTAATCCTGATTCTAGTTGATTAATTTAGCTTACTACATACAACAAATTTATACTTGGAACATGACCAGGCATTTACGTAAGATCTTATGATAGGACTTAAAACATTGGTATACGTGTAGAATACTGGGACTGGAAAGGCACTTAGGTGAAGGAGGGTAAAACAATTAATTCCATCTGTGGATAACAATGACTATAGCTAATATTACTCAGGACTGGTTAAATGCTGAATGCACAATAAACCAATCATGGATATGTCTTAATGCTCCAGGAAGAGTACCTTCTGGTTCTCTCTGTGATTGCAGGTCCTTCAAGCAGTTTTCATAAGGAATGGCATATAGGCATTAAAGATATAATTTGTTGATTACATAAAATTCAGGATACATAGAGAGCAACTGAGAGCAAAAGTGCTCTCAAAAGTCTTCATGCGAATAGGATGAGAAGAAATTTTTCTCTCATGGTTAGGTCTAATGAAAAGAATAGATACCAACTATTCATTAAGTGTCTACTATATGCCAAGCTCTTTACAATCTCTCTTAATCCTTACAACTTCCATGAGGCAGTACCCCAATCAAAGAGGAAGAAGCTGGAATCTAAGCAACTTTTCCTACAAAAAGGAAGGAATAGGAATAGAATGCAAGTGACAATAGCATCCTTTCCCAATTCTGTCATCTATTCTCCTCAGTGCGGAAAGCTAACAATGCAAAAATAAACTAATTAAGGTGAAAATTAGCTGGCTTGCTAGTGATGAGGGATGCCTTACTAATCTCTTTATGATGCAGTAGAATGTAATGATATAAATGGTGACCAGTAAGATCATTAAATCGTGTTGATTCTCTATCCTACTTTTCTCTTTCACTCCTACCTTAGTTCAGGTGGAAGAAATAGAAACTTGAATCGGACTAAATTTACTGCTAAGGGCTCAAAACTTACTGGTAATGGTTAATTTTATGTGTCAACTGGACTGGGCCACAAAGTGCCCAGATATCTGATCAGACATTATTCTGAGTGTTTCTGTTGTTGGATGAGATTAACATTTAAGTCAGCAGACTGAGTAAATCAGACTGCCCTTCCTAATGCGAGTAGACCTCCTATAATCAGATGAAGGACTAAATCAATCAGAAAGGCTGACCTCAGTAGTGGAGAGTTCTCCTACCCAAGAGCCTTCAAACTAGGATATCAACTTTTTCTTGTCTTCATACTTGAAATGAAACCTCAATTCTTCCTGAGTATCAAGCCTGCACACCTTCGACCAGAATTAAGCCATCACCCCTCCTTGGTCTCTAACTTGCCAATTTACCTTGCAGATCTTGAGACTGGCTAATCTCCGTAACTGCATGAGTCAGTTCCTTATAATAAATTTATTTATTTATGTGTTTGTGTATACATCTTATTGGTTCTCTTAAGAACTCAAATACAGGGATGCCTCGGTGGCTCAGTGGTTGAGCGTCTGCCTTCAGCTCAGGGCATGATCCTGGAGTCCCAGGATCAAGTTCCACATCGGGCTTCCTGCATGGAGCCTGCTTCCCCCTCTGCCTATGTCTCTGCCTCTCTCTGTGTGTCTCATGAATAAATAAATAAAGTCTTTTTTAAAAACCTCAAATACAGGCTCACTGAGCAGAGAATCCATATTTGATGATTTAGCTCAAGGAGATGGGAATATGGGAATAGATCTAATATTATGCTTAGTTAACCAAAACATGTATCCAGTGGTGGTCTATAGTAAAGATGAAGATGAAATGCCATAACTTCCCTGGTGTACTGTATAGGAAGGTCTTCAAAAACCTAAGGAGATTAGGATGCTAGAATGGACTGATCACATAAGACCTCTTCATCTATTCTGGAAGGGTCTAGAGGACATACCCTTCACTAAGGCTATAATATATTCGTGAGGGGACCTTCTCCCCCAGCACCCTGGAAAGTGTTGGAGTTTGCTGTTCTCTGTAGGCCAGATATTAAAGTGTGACTTGTGATTCCTAAATACAGTAGGGATGATAGGATTCTATGGGGCCAAGTGACCGAAGAGTCAAACCAGTAATCAAAATAGTCTGGCTCACAGAGATCTTCGGCATTGGCTAATTGATCATGCTGTCCTTAGTACTAAAATAGTTAGGGAACTTAAAGTCGTACTTTATCTGTATAGGCAGAAAAGCTCTAAGTCTAGTGAACTGGAATCTGGCTTAAGTCCCCAAACTAGAATGATCAATTCCCATACTTGAGCCAATTTTACCAACCCAGAGTCAGAGGTCCTTTAAAAAACAGCCTGCTACACTGTCAAAAAATGTATGTTGTTTATCTACTTCTCTGCCTTCTCCAAAAGGACCTATGGCTATTTACCAAGGTGATTGTGCACTAAGGAATGAGAAGTAATCAGACTCTCCAGGTATTGTGGGACACAGGGATTGTCACTAATTCCTGAAAGTCTGAAGTATCATTGTGGCTCATCAGCCAGAGAAGGGGGTTATGAAAATCAAGTGTCTAATGGCTTTTTGGTTCCGATCCACCTCATAGTGGGCCTGGTGGGTCCCTGAAACCATCCTGTGGTTATTTCCTCAGTTCTGGAGTACATAGTTGGAATAGACGTACTCAGCAGAGTCCCCACATTGGTCCTTAATCTGTTGAGTGAGGACTATTATGGTAGGAAAGGCTAAGTGGGTGTCACTAGTACTCTGTACTTAGAAAAATAGTAAACCAAAAATAATACCACATGTCTGGAGAGATTGGAGATATTAGTGTCACCATGAAGAACTTGAGAGAGGGTGAGCACCACTACCACATCTTCGTACAGCTAGCCTACAGTAGTGTGCCTATGAGGAAAACAGTTGGGCTGTGACTGTCTTAAACTTAATCTGGTGGTGACTTCTATTGTAGCTCCTCTTCTAAATGTAGTTTTGTTGTTGGAGGAAATCAGCACATCTCCTGGGACCTGATATATACAGCTATTGGTCGAATGCTCTTTTCTCTATAACTATTAATAAGATCATCAGAAGTAGTCTTTTATTAAGATTTTATTTATTTATTCGTGAGACACAGAGAGAGAGAGAGAGAGAGAGAGATAAAGAGACAGAAACACAGGCAGAGGGAGAAGCAGGCTCCATGCAGGGAGCCGTATGTGGGACTCAATCCCAGGACTCCAGGATCATGCCCTGGGCCAAAGGCAGATGCTCAACCACTGAGCCACCCAGGGATCCCAGAAGTAGTCTTCTTTCAGCTGACAAAGCCAGCAATTCACTTCCCTGTTCTACATCAAGGCTATAGGAATTCTCCAGTCCTTTCCTATAATCTAGTCCATAGGGACATGACCACCTGGACAAGTTGATGGGATGGCCTTTTGAAGACTCAGTTACAGCTCTAGGTAGGTGGCAAAATATTGAAGGAGTGGGACAGTCCCCTCTAGGATGCAGAATATGCTCTGAATCAGCACACGGTACTATTTATCCATAGCCAGGATTCATAGGTATTGAAATCAAATGGAAGTAGCATCCCTTATTATGACCCCCAGTGATCCACTAGTAAAATTTTGCTTTTTGTCTCCTTAACTTTAGATTCTGATGGGCTAGAGAGATCTTAGTTCCAAAGGGAGAAATACTTCCACTAGCAGCACGACAATGACTCCATTGAACTGGACTGCCAACTGGCCATTTTGAGCTCCTTGTGCAAGTGAATCAACAGGCCAGAAAAAGGCAGGTGGGGAGAGTTACTTTACAGTTTGGAGTAATTGATCCTGCTTATCCAGGGAAAATTGGATTGCTACTACACAGGAAACAGCCAGGAGGAATATATCTGGATTACAGACAATCCTCTGAGCTACTTCTTAGTATTTCCATACTCTGAATTAAATTGAACCACCTAATTCAGGCAGGAGTACTAATGGCCCAGACCCTTTAGCAATGAAGTTTGGGTCGCTCACAACTTGGCAGGAAAGCTCAATAAGCTGAGGTGGGTGTTGAAGGCAAAAATATGGAATGTAGTAAAGGCAGTTATAAAAACCAGCGACAACTCTGTGACCAGTTGCATACAAGACTATAGTAGTTATGAATATTCCTTATTTTAGTATGAATTCTCATTTGCATATTAGCTGAATATTTTTCTTTCTGTGTTCCCCCTAACATCTTACATCAGCTGTATTAATAGATATTAACTTTCTATTTTAGTCCTTAAAGCAGAAGATATAAAAGGGGAGTATGAATCTCCTAGGGGAAGAATGAACATTAACCAGAGCCAAAAAAAGAACTTAATAGTCTTCTTAAAGAGTATTTCTGTTTGCACACTAGATAGTTGTACTATGTTAGATGGGAGCATGACTTTGTTACTGTCTTTATTTGGAGATCAGGTATGGTTTCAGGAGCATGCATGAGTGCCAAGTGGTCAAGAAGAGGACTATAGTGACTTTGTATTGTAGCAACTTGATTAGGGTGAGCTACATTTGCTAGAATTCCATTTCCTGTATGTTTCTGGTTAGGGTGAACCACAACAGCCATTCTTGTGGGAGATCGGAGTGCAGTGGGTGGTGGCGATGGAAGGGAAGCAGCAGGTGCTTTGTAGCTTACACATGTTCTCACTTATCTGCTGGCTCATCTCATTGGTGTGAGGGAGTAGTCAGGCCTGTAACTGCTCTAACTTCTCCTAAATCCTACTTCAACTTATATGACTCCTGGGCCAGGTGTGTGTTTAACTCCCAGACGAAGAGCCTGAGCTTCTGCAGGATGCCCATACCACCAAGGCCAGAGGCAATAAGAACTAACATGACTTTCAGTTCGTCCTCATGAGGTCCCACTCATGCTCTAGGGCCCCAGCTTGTCCCTGCTCACTTGTACTTTATAGTTACATAATTTTATATGTATACATAATGTTTAAAGGTATATGACTCTATGAAGAACAGGACGGTTCCCATTATTTATTGGTAATGTCATATATATTTTTAATATAAAATATATTACATATATTATCTATAATACACACACATATATGTATGTGTGTGTGTGTGTATATATATATATATATATATATATATATATATATATATATCCCTAGTGATTTTGCTTCTCTGATTGAATCCTGACTGGTCTGATACCGGAGATGGGGGAGTTCTTGGCACCAGAGACCACAACTACCAGCCAGTGCCAGGTTCTTGACTTTTCCAGAGAAAGAATTCAAGGATGAGTCAGAGTAAGTATAGCAGGAGAAGCTTTATTGCAAATCAAAAGTACACAGTAGAGAGAGGAAGTGCGGGTGCACTCAGAGAGAGGATCTGAGTCGCCCTGAGTGAATGTGGGGCTCTGATTCTTAAAGGTGGTTATAATTTGGGCATGGAATATTCATGCAAGCTTCTGAGAATAGGAGGGGAATTCCAAGCACTCTGGATATCATTATATACGATCTATGTTAGCTACTATGCACAGCGTGATTTTTCTGGCATAGACTCCAAATATACTCTAAATATACTATTGTCCCTCTAGAACCTCCAGTGAAGGGGTCATTCTCAGTCACTTGCAAGCTAACTGGGTCTGTGTGCACCTGCATGCTGTGGGCTCGAGCAACAACAGGATTCTTGCAACCATGAGAAACCACAGGCATATCACAAGGTTGCCTAATGGCCACAAACGCTGCCAGGTGTCAGACTTGGTTCCCAGTTTTTTGTCCCTCCTGCATTTACCCAGCATTTCCCTATTTTACCCAGTTCAGGTGCATAGGTCTAGCTCAAAAGATTGGAGATTCATGACCAGCAGACACACATC
Source organism: Canis aureus (assembly GCF_053574225.1). NCBI lineage: Eukaryota > Metazoa > Chordata > Mammalia > Carnivora > Canidae > Canis > Canis aureus. Next base: position 43,499,992 of record NC_135630.1, read on the forward strand.
TCATGAGACTTTGAAGAGTTCTGTTCTGGGCAACTACCACCATAAAACCCTCAGCTCTGTGTTTAGGGGAGAAGACTTCACACTTCATGGTTTCTTCTAGGCTGATCCTGTTTCCCCATTGCACTGTCTCAGGGAACAGTTTATGATAGGGATGATTCCAAAGCAAAAAATGCTAAGGAAATGAGAAATGACTGCCAATACCCTTGAACTATGTCCCAGGACTAGAATAATCATGCATCAGCTGTGTTTTTCAAGGACCCAAGATTCCTTCCTTATCTCTGTCCATCTTGGGAGAATGTCATTCCTGCTCTTTCCCAGTGAAACATGAACCTTCTCCAGCCTTTCAGTAAGAAGCACATATTCTTGTCGTGTGAAACTGCACATATCCCTGCTCTTGTCTGAGAGAGGTCTGTGAGTTCCCATTCCAAAAGCCTCTGTCCTGCCATCCACTGTCTCTAGTGCCTTCTCTGTAAACCCCACCCTTCCTCTGCTCCAGCAGTTGCCCTTACCCTCCCAAAGGCTCAATGACATCACCCTCTACCATTAATCCTTCCACTCAGAGGTAAAGGGAAAAGTGGGGCTCCTCCCATATCTGCACCCTCACTCCGGGTGTCAGAGAAGAGTGATAGGAACCCCCTCTCTCTCTCCAGACATCTCTATCCCTTTGAATCCCTCACACTTCTCCTTCCTACAGGACAGTGCCACCCCTGAGTCATAGCCAGGGGCACCTGGGTCTCAGTGAGCCACCCTGCAGCCTGTACCCAAAGAAGCCTGAGAGACTGGCCAGAGGGAGAGGTGAAGTCAGAAGTCAAGGTGAGACCAAAGTCAAAAGACCTATTTGGAGGGTAAATCCTTAACACTGCCTTGCTTAGAACATAAGAGGCATTAAAAATACCCTTGCCTCCCATAAACAAGAAAGCATATGTAAGATGTTCATCTCGAGCACTCTTTATTTATTTATTTATTTTTAAAGATTTTATATATTTATTTGACAGAGCACAAGCAGGGGGAGCAGCAGGGAGAGGGAGGAGCAGGCTCCCTGTGGGGGAGTTATTTAGAGTCCCATGTGGGGCTCAATCCCAGGATCCTGAGATCATGACCTGAGCTGAAGGCAAGTGCTTAACTGACTGAGCGGCCCAGGCGCCCCTCAAGCCCTCTTTAGAATTCTAAAAATGCCAAACAAGATGAGTGTTCAGTAATAGGATATTGAGCAGCTATGAAAAACCACATTTTCACTATCTTTAGTAAAAAGGAAGTGACCACAAAATGCTAGATCTTTTTTAAGAATAAATGGCAGAATGATATAAGGCCATTTGTTTATTTGCTTCAAATTTTAAATTACTGACTATGCCCCCCACCCCCCACCAAAAGTCTCCAGCCCTTAGCAGTGATATCCTTTGGGGAGTGCGTTTGGAAAGGAGAAAATTTCCTGTTATCTACGATTCTGAATCCTTGGGTGTACTTAACAGCGATTATTATTATTGTAATGAAAAAGTAAGGATTAAAAATCATGTTTTTGAAGATTAGAAAATGTTTATGATATAATGTTAATTTTAAAAAGCTGCATGCAGAATATGTAAAGGCTAAAATCCCACAAAATATCACCTAAGAATGGGGATTGGGGAGAGGAAGATATTGGAAGGAAGGAAATAACTCTGCATGCAAATGCAGATCATTTCGGGCTATTAATAATAGAGGTGACTTATGTCCTCCAGGATACATTCTGTATTCTCAAAACTTCTAAATTGTGAATGAACTTTTAAATCAGAAAAGGCAGACATTATTTATTTTTGTAGTCCAGCTTATAGTAATCTAAAGTGAAGCACCAGGGCCAGGGCAGCTGTGTGGAGCTCACATTTCCTTTTTTTTTTTTTTTCCTCCAAATCAAAATTCTTCAGGGACAGTTTTTCTCTTGGATGCTGCAGTAGTTGTAGTTTTGTAGTGAAGGTTAAGGGAAGAGGCTTGGAACTCCAAGCAGCTCCATGGGCCACGGGGACTGTTGGCTGCGTGGCCAACACTCCTGCTGCCATGGGGCAGCTACTGCCTCCACCTTACCAATTAGCTGGATGTTAATCAACCTTCCTTTTAGGCAGACCCCCCCCCCTTTTTTTTAGTCCAATCCTCTAGCTCATTTCTGCTTTGAAGCATCATTCCCTTTGTTTTACCAATAATAAATATCAAGTGGACAGTATGTTTTTTTAAAAGATTGTATTTATTTATTTATAAGAGACCCAGAAAGAGAGGCAGACACATAGGCAGAGGGAGAAGCAGGCTCCCTGCGGGGACCCCAGTGTGAGAATCAATCCCGGGACTCCAGGATCGTGCCCTGAGCGGAAGGCAGACTTTCAACCACTAAGCTGTCCACTCCAGGCATCCGAGTGGACAATATTTAACTCCCTGCCAGAAAAGCTAATTCAACAGCAGAGCCAGAACCAGACATCCAGCCCGATTATTCCCCCATTTGTTCAAGCTCCTAGTATGTGCCAGTTACACTGGCATAATCCTTGTCCTTGGGGGGCTCAAAATAGGTGGGTTGGAGAAGGGGAAGGGAGCCAGGGGGGAGCAGGAAACAGTTTTAAAACTAAAAGGAATCGCTAGTAGTGATGCTAATGAGCAAAGGAAAACTAGAGTCATTGCCATAGAAACAGAGAGAAACCGGCAGATAGTGCAGGGGAGGAAAGCAGGGCTTCAGGTGGTCCATTTTCTGAGAGGTGTGGTTCCAGGACCAGGAGAAGCAGGATCTCTTGGGGCCTTATTAGAAACGTGTATCACTGGGCCCCACCCCAGTCCTCCTGGAAATGAGAAACTCTGGAGATGGGGCCCAGCCATCTGCATTTTCGCACACCTCCTCCTGCCCCGTCTCTCCAGTCCCTCAGCACCCCCTCCCCAGGCTGTGATTGTAACACCTGCTGAAGCTTGAGGCCCACTGATCACCAGTTCAGTGAATGGCCGACTCTAAACAACTCAGGAAGGCAAACCCACAGCAGAAATCCTGGCACAGAGGAGTCCCCTGTGCCCCCCAGAAAGGCAGCCGTGATAGAGGTTCTCTCAAGATAAGCTCCCCAAAATGCCCTGCTCCAGTTGCAAATTGAGATCTCGGACCCTCTGTGATATGCTAGTGCCAAAGGTAAGTTAAATGCCTATTGGAACAAGCCCCAGCGAGTGCTCTATCGCCTGTACTTGGGCCATTCCCGGGAGTGCTGAGCTCGATGGCGGCCAAAGTCCATGAATCTAGAGCATCATGTCGATTCCAACCTGCACAGGTGGTGGGATGTGATAAGTGCTTCATTAGAAATGTGGACACAAAGCCACCGAGCTCACGGGAAGCATCCCTGCTGCCTGGAGACGGCTAAAGGAAGGCTTCACCGACAGACAGCAGCTAATACGGAGCTCCGATAACCAGCAAAATGTTACCAGGTGGAGAAAAGATCGGGATCAAAGGTTAGGGAGGTCCCAGAGGCCTCTGCGTAGAAGGATAAAAAGGTAGACCTGGGAAGAGCCCGGGGCCTGACCAAGGAGGATAGACTTGCTTCTGCATCAAGTGAAGACCTTGCAGGGTTTTGAAACAGAGAAGTGGTGTGCTGAAATACAGGAATAGATCATTTTGTGCGGTGGAAACGGGGTGTAGAGGGGCCAGTTAAACGAGATACTGGGTGATTTTTATTTTTAGTTCTTTGTCTTTTTTTTCCAACCACAAATGTATTTCAACCACCACTTCCTTTGCAAGTAAGAAGTGTGGCCTTGAAGAGAAGTGACCCAGGGCATGGCCACCCTGGAGACCCAGACTTAGGAGACAAGGAGAGCAGGGATCAGGGCCACAAGCAGAGCATCAGCGCTGGCAAAGAGGTGTGTGTGTGGGGGGAGCCCTACTGTCCTTTGAGATCAGAAAGAAGTAGATAAAAGTTCATGAAATGTAAATTTTTGGAGTCAAGATCATTTGTACCAGAGGCCTCTGTTTCCTCAGCAGTGAAAACAGCAATGTCATCGCCTGAGAATCCAGGCTCAGGCTGGAGGTGGGAGCTGGGGGTGAGGGGGGGAGCTGCAGAGGTTCGGAGCAAGTAACTGCCAACACCCTCCCCGGCCCACGTGTGTTGCGCGTCAGGCACAGTCCTAAGTGTGTCACGGGTACATTGATGTGTTTAATCCTCTCAGCAATATCAGGAGGGGATGCTATTTTATCAGACCCATTTTACAGAAGACAAAACTGAGGCCTGGAGAGGTACAGTCACACAGGTGGTGGGAGCCGAAGGCAGGCGTGGAAGCCAGGCAGTCACCAGCCAGGGTCAGGGTTCGGAGGAGGCATGCCCAGATGACTGAACCATCGCCAAGTAGTGCTGAACCCTCAGCAGAGTTTAAAACCCATCTCTGCGGAGCACCTGGGTGACACAGCCGGTTAGGCATCTGACACTTGATCTCGGCTCAGGTCACGTCCTTGGGGTGCTAAGATCAAGCCCCTTGGGGCTCCATGCTCAAGAGCCAGGTCTGCTTGAGACGCTCTCTCCCCCTCTGTCCCTCCTCCTGCTTGTATGAGCTCTCTCTCTCTCTCTCTCAAATAAAGACAAAAATTCATAGAAAAATAAAAAGTACAAACCCCAACTCTGCACCATGGATTCCAGCTGAAGTCCTATTTGGCCCCCTGTCCCCCGGCAGAGAAGCCTAGAAGGGCTGCGGTTGCTGTCGGCAGGAAAGGCCTCCAGGGCCACCCTGCGCGTCGCCTGGGCCACCGGTCCCACGGGGAGGCCGCCTGTGGGCCGCGGGCCTGGTCTGGCACAGCAGGGAGCTGGGGGGCCGCCTCCCAGCCCCCAGTCCTGGCCTCAACCCAGATGCCGCATTGGAAGTTCTTCAAGTATTTGGGGGAAGAGCAGCTGCCAACTAAGCTGAATCAAAGGATCTAAAAATAGTTAAAGAAAACAAAAAGACAGAATGTGAAAATCAGATTATTTGGGAAGCCAGGCCAAACTTAGGAAAGCTATAAGATGGGTGGGGAGCAAGAAACCAGAACGGCCACCCCCGTCCCCCACGACCATCGCACCCCTGGTTGTTGTCCCTTCGCCTGGCTGTGCTCGCGCTGCTGCTCCTGGGCGGTGGAACCTCTCGGGCCACCTTCACTGTACCCCAAAGCACTGACGTCAGGTGAGCAAACTGCCTGCCTTGTCCAGTCCTGTGCTCGCATCAAACCAAGTCCTCGGCGTGAGAGGGGTCCCTGCACGTTCCCCACCATCAGTGGGACGGACCTGCCTTATTTGCAAGGGGAGTATGTTGTAAACCTAAGCCTCTCCCAAAAGTGCCCAGGCCCCTGGTCCTGACAGGCGACATTTTGAGGTGCCCCGAGGGGACCTAGCCGACGTTTGGGTCAGTTAGGATCCATGTGGTTGCCACATCAGAAACCCCTCCAACACAGTGACTTCACCCGGGTATATACTCACCCTGCATCGTCAGTGCGTCAGTCAGCGCGTGGAGTGCTGGGGGACAGAGGTGGACATCCTCAGTGTCTGCCACCTGAGTCATAATAGAGGAAGGCTCAGTCCACTCAGGGTGACTTTTCAATCCCCACCCTTCCCAGGGGGAAGCCAACACATCTCCCAGCTATGACCTGTATGAGTCTCTCTAGCCTTCTGGAGGCCACCTGCACTCCTTGGCCCACGGCCCCTCTGCCCACCTTCAGAACACGTCACTACAACCTCTGCTTCATTGCCACATCTCTTACCCCCTCCTCAGACCCTTCTGCCTACCTCCTTATGGGGACCCTTATGGTTACATTGGGCCCACCTGGACCATCCAACACAGCCTCCGCATCTCAAGATCCTTAATGACATCCAAAAAGTCCCCTTCCCACATAAGTTAACATACTCGTAGGTTCTAAGGATTAGGACATGGACATCCTTAGGAGGGCATTGTTCAGCCTACCACAGGGGTCAGGAAGATTTCTCTAGCTATGTTCTCATGCTGTCACTCTAAGGAAACAAGCTGCCCTTCCTCAAGATTTATGTCAGATAATGCTGGAAATTTCCACATGTGTTCCTTAGCCCTTTTGGCTACCCCATGGCAGTTTGGTGGTCCCATGGCAGATATAATTGGGCTAGTGATGACCCTTTAATTTGGGTCACCATGGGGATCTCCTTGACGGTGTAAATTAGGGATTTTCCAGAGAAATAGAATCAGACACCCAGGGGTCTATATAGATATAGATATAAATATAGAGATAGAGATAGAGATATAGAGATATAGAGATATAGAGAGAGATTTGTTATTAAAAATTGGATCACACAGTTATAGAATCCAAAATCTGCAGAGCCCAGGTTGGTCCAAAGGCCAAAAGCTGCTATAGAACCAGGAAGAGCTGATGTCCCAGTTTGAAAGGTCCCAGGAAGGAGAATTATCTCTTATTCAGGGAGGGTCAGCCTTCTTTTCATTCAGGCCTTCACCTGATTGGATGAGGCCCACCCACATTAGGAAAGTCAAATTGTCTTACTCAGCCTGCCAGTTTCAATGTTAATCTCATCCAAAAATACCCAGAATGATGTTTGATCAAATATCTGGGTACTTCATGGCACAGGCAAGCTGACACTTAAAATTAACCATCACTCAGTGGCAGTGTCAGAGGTGGCAGCTGTCCTCTCAAGCCCCACTGAGCCTTGCTGGGATGGATGTAACCAGGCACTGATATCGACATACCACCTGGAAGAGTGAGCTGCTGCCGACAGCCTGAGATCCCATAAGGAAGACAGTATCATAACTAGTGCCATTGGCACCAACCCCTTTACTGGGGATCCCTCTTCCCGGCAGAGGCACACAACATGGCCCACCTCACTGCATCCCCTTCCTTGCCCTTTGAACCAAACTATACACTTGAACTTTCTCTTCCCTTGGCTCTTATGCCTCCAACCCCACCATCAGCTCTGCATGTGATCAGCAAGCCTGAACACAAAGATAAACACAACCCACAATTTCAGCCAGGCTGGGCAGCCTGCTGAAGATCTCCGTCTTCAGGAGGAGAGGAATTAGTTTCTGATGTCAGCAGTGACCTGAGTATGAGGGTGGAGGACAGAAAAGAAGTGGGAAGTTGGGGGGCATGGGATGTGGCTGGGGGCCCCAAGTTATACCAGATAGGCACTGTCCTGTCTATGGGCTGAATGGTTTTCCTAAACAATCCCATTTCCCAGCCGCCCCCCCCCCCCCCCCGCCCCCAGAACCTGTCCTTGTGCAGCCTTGCTGGTCCTGAGCTGCCCTGGAAACCCGAGCATGCTCAGCCAGGACTCCCCGCCTTCCCCACTCAGTAAAGAGCAAAGCAGCTGATCAAAAGAGCAGCTCTCCTCAGCCTGGCTTATCACTCAGCCCGGCTGATCTGGATAGATACAGATTTCCCAAGACCATAGGAAAAGGTGTAAATTTTTCATGGAAACCTAATCTATTTGAGCGTGTGTGGAGGTTGGATAAGAAACCCCTGGGGATGGGCAAGCAGGATCAGCACCGTGCAGGTGGCACGCTGCAAGCTGCGAGGGCGAGGGCCCCAGGAAGGAGGCTGACTTCTTGGGCCTGGCCTACGAAGGTAGGGGGCAGCAGAGCCTTTGAGCGGGCTTCAGGTTCAGGGAGCATGAGCTGCTCAGGGGCCCTTAACAGGAACCTGTCAACGGGGTCAAGAAAGGGGCTGACTTTCAGCTCCACCCCAAACATACCTATACAGCTGGTTTCCCAAAGGTTGCCCATGAGTATTCTTGGCTCACAGCTACATAGGGTAGCAGCTAAGGGCACCGGTTTGGCATCAGATAGCCCTGGGTGTCTGGAATTCCTGCCTGGCCCTTCATAAGAAGAAGAAGAAAACCAATTACTTCATCTCGCAGAGTTATGCTTATGTATCCATAAAGACCTGTCTCACGTGAGATTTAATAACAGCGTCTTTAACAGCTCCACAGTGTCATTAGGGACCTCGATTTATCTTTTTTACCATGGCTTCCTAGCATGTGGCTTCCATTCTCAAGGTTACTGACAATCCAAGATATCCTTGGAGCTTCTAAATTGCAAGCTAGAAAGAGGAGGAAAGTCAAAATGGTTAAAAAAAAATTTTTTTAAATAAAAAAAATAAAAAGAGGTCTTTCCAGTTTACTTAGCTCCTTTTAGGCAGCCTGTCCTGCTCATCTGGCATGCATTTATGCTTCTCTTTCAAAGAGGGGAGCCTGGTTTCATGACCAAGCTACAAGGTACAAAGGCATCTGGGAAATATCTTTTTATGGGATTTGTTAAACTAGGTTTATTGCTCACCGCCCCCAAATAAAAATCAGGCTCCTGTTATGAAGGATGAAGGAGAAATGAATGTTTGGGAAGGCAACAAACAGTTGCCACAAAAGCCTCCATCCTCCTGAGTCCCCTCCTTGGTCACCCCCATTACAGCCACCCTGCTCACTTCCCCTTCTCCTAGGGACCTGGGGGAGGCTTCCAGACAGCAGGAGGGGGGGGTGGGGGGGGGCTGAGGCACAAGATTTAAGGAGGCCCTTACGCCCGGGTTTGTGCCAGGGCTGACACTCTATTTGTGTGAACCTGGGAGTGAGATCCTCCTTAAATTTTGCCTTGCAGGCCTCACCCTTGTCCCAGTTCTGCTGTAGAGTTGCCAGTGGGAAAATCTCCTCCCTTGTTTCTTCCCACTGGTTACGCAGGGCAACTTCTTCCCATTACATCTGGTTTCCCACATGGACAAACCTTCTATGTGAAGCTCAGAATTTCAATTAGTTTAGGGTTCTCAGAGATCCCAGTCCTCCTCAGACCCTCTCGAACACGCGGGCCTCACGCTCCTGGCCATGCACCCATGCCTCCCAGAGAACAGGTGAACATGGGTGGTTTGTCAGGCTGGCAGCAGCTTCACCAGGAGGGGCAAAGCCAATCAGCCCCACGGCACAGGTTCTCATTGCTTTGGGTTTCAGATCTGCTGCAGAGGCTTGAGAGAAACAGGGGCTGCAGCTGGCCTTGTTCCCCCCACCTCCCACCTCTTCTTTTAGTTCTTCCAAGAACACACCAACCACGCTAACGCTAGCATTTCTGCACCAGCTGGCCTAAAACAAGTTTGGATATGTTGTGGCTTCCATACAGTGGGTTAATTTCCAGTCCAATTATAATAATGGTAATAATTGGCCACACTCAGGGAGCTGGCAATTACTACTATTTTTAACTTGCATCACTAAGGCAAATGGTTTTATGTACAGCTGGTTCCAAGAGGGCTGAGTTTTCTCCAGCTGGGAAAATCATGCACTAGAGTTACGGTCCATCCTTCTTTTCTCTGATGTTCTTCTTCCAGTATGGCATCACCCACGAGTCCCAGGCCCATGGGACGGTCAACCTGCTTCCTCCTTCCTGCCCTTCCTTTCCAGATGGCTCTATAAGCCAGCAGAGATCTGATTTCTCCTGTTACTACCAGTGGATACACAGTGGCTCTTGAACTCTGAGCCCCACTCAGGAGCCCTATCTTTACCCCACCATTCCCAAAGAATTCAGAATAAAACTGGAATGTATTCCCAGTTTTATTTTGACAACGCTCTTTCTGAACCCTGGTGTGGGTCTCTTGGCTCCTGGTGTTTTCCTGACATCATCATGGGCCTGATCTCCTTTCTCACAACCTTTGCCAAGAGACAGGAGGTGTTGACAGAAAACCAAGAGGCCCACACCTACTGGGAATCAGGAGGAAGGGAACAGGGCAAAGGAGACACATCAGCTTTCATCTCTTGCCCCCATAGATGAGAAAGAGTGGGTCTAGAGAATTTCTTGTGAAGAGCGGGGAAGGATTCTGGGGGAGCAGGACCCTGCTTTGCACCGCCTCCTTCTGTGATGCTTGTGCTCTTCTCTCCCCTTCTATACCACAAAATCCTTAAAGGCAGGGATTGTGTATTTTTCTGTTGTCAGCCAGCAGTTTCTGACACTGTCTGTGCCTAATATGTATCTTTAAGTGAACAAATACCACTGGATGCTTCTATAGCCTGAATATGTTCAGACCTTACCAACCGAGGATTCAAAATAAGTCACATTAATATCATTCATGTATCGTATATGTCATATCGGAAGGAGCCTATAGACAGTTCTCCTCTGTGTGTTCCTCTTTGGGTTGTTACGAACAGGCAAAGGAGAGGCCAGAGGCAGCGCTAGGGTGAGGAGAGAAAGGCACTCAACTTGGGTACAAAATTTAACACGGTACCAACCAACTCAGTGACCAAGATAAGTGACATTTTAATGCACTTGCATTAGTTTCCCAGGGATGCCATTGGAAAGTACCACAGACTGGATACCTCCAAACAACAGAAATTTATTCTGTCACAGTCCTGGAAGCTAGAAGCCAGAAGTCAATGTGTCAGCAGGGCCATGCTTCCCCCAACAGCTCTAAAGATGTAACTTCCTTGCCTCTTCCCAGCTCCTGCTGGTCGCAACAATCTTCAGCGCTCCGTTGGCTTGTCACAGCATCACTACAGGCTCTGCCTCTGTCTTCACATGTGGATCTTCCCTTTGTGTCTCTGTGTATCACATGGTCCTCTTAGAAAGATTTAGAAACCGCCCTGCTCCAGTGTGACCTTATCTTAATTACATCCACAGACTCTCTTTCCAAATAAGGTCACATTCTAAGATTCAGAACTTGAGGGGGACACTATTCAATCCAAAAGAGCATTTTTTTTAACCAAAATACATGCAAAAAAAAAAGAGGAAGAGCAAAATTTTTAAATGCTAAATAAAGATAGGATCCATCCCTGCACTAGAATGACGACCTCATTCATCTCCACTCAGGCCCAGCTCTGATGAAAGAACCTCTGGAAAAAAAACCTCAACAATGGTGTCTGAGAGCTAGAAAGACATGTAATCATGGATTTCTTCCACCAATTTGCCCTGCACGTGTTCTCCTGAGGAATTGTTTTCAGTGTCGGGGATTTGACCTCTCAGGTGTCAAGGAGCACAGGCACGGTTACAAACACTTCCTTTCCCTCTGGTGCCAGCTGTCCATACTGACATGACTCCATTCTTAATGAAAGAAAGACATTTCAGAGAGAGGTGGGGCCCACACACTCTGCCAGATGAGATCTAATTATTGCCAGTGAGGGTCTGAGGGAATAAGCACCAATGAGGACAAGAAAAACCCTCCCCAAGGCTCCAGCCCTGTAAGGAATCCTAGGAAAACAGACCTGTGTTTACATGGTGGACTTTCCAGAATATCCAGAGAAGCCTACCCACCCCTTTACAGAACACACAATTTCTCCTTGTCCGTTGGTTTCTCAGCAAGAAACGTAGAAACAGCACTGTCTGCGTTGCAGTGATTCGAAAAGTAGGTCATAAATATCCTTGAATCAAATTACTAGGGCTAATGGCTGGCAGAGGACAGCAGAACATGGTTCCACATGGTTTATTTTTCTTCCCTTTCTGGAGTTGTGAAGACAAAAACACTGAAAACTTGAAGTCCCTCTCCCTATGAAAAAAAAGGGGGGGCAGATAATTCAGTATTTTGAATACCTATGGATTTTTAGTATTTATAAAATTCCATGTGCTTTCTAAATGTAATTTCCATGAAATCAAACTTCTGAAGGTTGATACTGAATCATCTTTGTGTTTGAAATGAGCAGAGTCTCAGAGAAAGAGAGATACGTGACTCACTCAGTGTTTCCCAGGCTGTAAGTGTGGTGTGAGGATTTGAATTCAGTACCTAAGCATTCCTCCAAACACCGGAATCCTCTGTCTGGTTCCCAGACTACAAGCAAAGTAGTGATTGTGATAGATTTACGATCCTTCAGGTTGACTATTCTTCTGGGAAAGTCAAAGGTTGAAAACAAAATTGTTCTACATCTAAGCCTTTGAAATGGGCATTCCATCACCCAAGTGATCCCTCTTCCAGGAATTTACTCCAGGGACACAATGAATAATATACTCAAACTTTATCTATAAGCTGTTTATAACAGGATTATGAATGATGGCAGAAAATGAGAAAAAATACCCCAAATAAGGGATGTTTAAATAAGTTAATATATAATTATGGTTAAAGTGTCCCAGGCTCTCCAGCCTTGTGTAGTTAAGTTACCCTGTTATTTAATACCCAAATAAAATAAGTAAACTTCTCATTCTTTATGAGACAGAGATTCCAGAATGTTTCTAATAATCCGTGGGAGTAGCTGGAGTGGTTGGAGGTAGTTGACACCGCCTGACTCATGCTGCCCCTGGTGTCTGTCTAATGTCTTTTGACCATATTTTTACCCTCCTTCCACTTTACTCCAAACATGAAAACATCCCCCTTCCTCCATTTCTCAAGTCATCAATAGGATGTGCAACTGTGTGTGCAAGAGTCTTTCCTTGATTTTTATGAAAAGAAGTACAAGACAGAAAAATAAAACTGAAATGTCAAAAGCCAGATATCAGTATTCCTAAATCTGTTTTTTGTGCTTTAGCCCAATGAACTCCTTGCTGATCATCTCACCCACCTTGGTCCTGGCCCACTTCCCCCTAATGGAGTTCATTCTTACTTGTATCCATGTCCTTCTCCCTTTCCTGAGTCCTAGGCTGCAACCCTTGACTCCACACTCCCAAAGGAAGCCAAAACCCTACAACCATCAGAACAACTCAAGGAGACCATTTTTTCGCTGTCATTTATCTCCTTCATCTAAAGCTTTGGCTCCAGTGAAGGCATTAATTCTTGCCTTCATATAATCAAAAGGCTCATTAAAGCATTTCTTTTATCCCAATTAAAACAAAATAATAATTTCTCCCTTAAATAAATTGTGCTACCTTGCCCTAGAGAAGCCAAGACAAACTGCCAATAGCTTTGAAAATAGCAATGTATTTTCCTTGCCACCACATATTTAATTGAATTCCTCAGAGCCATTAAAAGTCATATTGTAGAAAAGTATTTAATGACATGGAAACAGTGTTCATGGCATATGGATAAGTGACAAAAAAAAAAAAAGACCCATCACAAAGTACGTGCAGCAGAATCCAAATTCTGTGAACGCTGTGTATATATTTGATTATGAAAAGAGGGTAGGATTTGGAAACATATTGTTGTGTTTTTCTATTTTGCCTTCCTACATCCATCTGCCTCGGGACCAGGCATTATTACAGATGCCAAGAGAAGGAATTACTCTTTAGCTTTTGACATTCAAAAATAGGAATTTACACCTGAGATGAGCTTGAAGGCTGAGAACCAGAAAAAGAGGGTCATTCAACACATCAGTGGCTTTGCATAAGGGATTAGGGGGAAAAGAAATAGAGACAGAGTTGGGGAGACTTCAGGGAAGAGGAAGCCATGTCCCCTGAGCTGGGGGGACCACAGGCAGACAGAACCTTCCCCTAGTCTCCTCCCAGAACTCAGGACAGAGACACTTGTGCAAGGCAAGCTCAAGTCACATGACCAATAAGGCAGAGAGACACAGCTGAGTGCAGCAAGCATCCTCTCAGGCCATGGACTCCAAGGTAGGACATGGACAGGTGACAGCATGAGGGATCCAAGTCAGTCAAGAGTAAATAGAAGGTGTGGCAGAAATTCAGCAGTCTATAGTAACCGTGGGAGCTATGGAAAGACATAGATAGCAGAGAGAGGCCCCTGGGCCCTGGACAATCTGAGAAAGAATAGGACACGTATCAGCGGTCACAGATGTCAGAGGCGAATGCCAGCAAAATGTCCAAGGATGAGACCAGGCCAGCTGTCTCTCAGCACTGAGGGGACCATCGACACAAGGCCAGGTGTCCCTCTGGCCCCGTGGACATGGACATGCAAAGCCCGTATTCCCAGACACCTACTTGAGAGGAGCTGGATTAGCCTGAAGGGAAAGAATCTGAAAGACTGAGCAATTGTCTCAAAACGACAAAGTTAAACCTAAATCAACTCTATAAAGTATTGGCTTGGACTAAGTTTAAACTCCAGTGAGCTAAACTGAGAATCTTTTCTAGCAATCTCATAGCACAGATGGAGAAGGGGTCAGAGTGGGGCAGTGGTTCAGAGGGTCAGATTAGTCATAAAGCAGTAGTTCTCTGACTTTAGTATACACTAGAATCACCTGAGAGGTTGGTGAAATCAGACATCTCTGGGCCAACCCCTGAGTCTGTGACTCCCAGGAGGTCTCAGGTACGGCCTGAGAATTTATATTTCTAAGAAGTTCCCAAATCATGCTTATGCTGCTAGTCTGAGAATGACACCTTGAGAATCACTCTTCTGGAGAGTCAAGGAACTCCGGTGTCTCGGCACAGCTAGATGTAGTGATGTTGTGGCTTGTGGGTCTACCTAACTGCCTACCTACTTACCGTCTATAACCAGTGCATATACCAAATGGCAGTGTGGTTATAACTAGGCTGTAGGATTACGGAGGATTTGTATATTCTGAAGTTAGAAAACTAACTTAATTAGAAAATTACTTGTATATTCTGAAGTTTTCTAATTACTTAAAAGAAGCATGTAGTACTTTTGAAATGCCCCCCAAAAGATATCAAGAGTGTTACCCAAAAGATAAAAAGAGTTGTTGGTTGGGAACCATCTGTCACAATCCAAGAAAACAAGGCTGACGCAAGGGTCAGACTGTCACTGTTCCTTCCAGGCCTGGGCTGGTCCTTCCCTTACCCGAACCTTGTTCTGCGGGTGTTTGACAGCAAAGACCCGTCTCTTTTACAGACAAAGAAAGCAGTCATGAAATAGGTGTGACTTAAGTGGTAAAGCAAGTTCCACAGGCCCTTAAATATCTCCCTCACCTACCTGCTGTGGTAATAGAACTTGCTCAGTAGAATCATCCCTAAAAACCTTTTGAAGATGTGGACTGTCACCGACTCAGTCTCTGTGTTACCTGGTAAGGATCATTGTTCACTTTGCAACCAGGAAGGCTGATATAACACAACACCTGGATTGGCCACAGGTTACCAGGAGACAACAGGAGTCTTAAGAGGTTAGGACAGGTGACATATTGATTTTTCTGGCAGGTTTAGTACCAAAGGTTCAATGCACCCAGCCCAGCCTGAAGGAAACAGTGGACAGCTGTGGGCATCCAGGACTCAGCCTGTGGAAAGGGAACCTAGAGAGAGGGAATAAAGACTTTCACAAACAATGTTAAAACTGAGAAGTTCCTGCCTCTGTTGGGCTGCCTGGGATTCACTGCAGTCCCAAGCTGGACCCAGTGCCTCCGAATAGCTGACACACACACACACACACACACACACACACACACACAGGGGTTTGGCAGGAGGCCTGCTGCAAAGGCCAAATGGCCAACGCAGGTGGAAGTAGTACATTTCACACACGATTAAATTTTAAAAGCAGTTGGAGTGCTTGTGCCTTGAAAGTCTTGGGACATCTTAGTTTCCAAAGGCAAAATTTTCTGGACAAGAAGTGCTGGAGACCCAAATCAGGCTCATAATGAAAACCACAGGATGCGTGGCGATTCTTTTCAGAAAGCAGGAACCAGGCTTGCCCCCTCCAAGCACCACTGGCCCACTTTATTTTCAGTCTATTGCCTTTGTTTATAAAAATAGCTCAACTATAAGTTTCTTAAACTCTGCTTTGGGGTACCCCAAGCTTAGAGGCTGAGCAGACTGGTGTATAAGTCTGAGAAGACCAAAGGGATCCATTTAATTAAGGAATTAGAATCTGTCTTGTAGGCTGTAACACTATGTTGATGTTATTCCCCTCTGAGCCCAGGAAACAAATCCTTCAGTGGCAACATGAACAAGCTGTGCGGTGGTTCTTTTGAATTCTGCCTAAGAGCTAACAAACCAATGCCTCTGTCCACAAGGTGATGCATACATTGCACACAGGGGCACAGGTGGCCAGCTAACAGTACAGCATTTGTCCTTTCCCTTATTATGCCCCCTGCTTGTCGGTGAGCTCCATAGGACAGGGCGGAAATCAAGTCTGAATCTTCACTGTAAGCATGAATGCCTAGCACTGAGCCTGGTGCATCGGAGATTAATGCTTGTTGAATGAATGTACTATGAACAAATACATAATAATTATAATGACTCCCATAGTGACAGCATTTACCATGTATCCAATAGTTGTTAAATGACTTGTATTTTGTAATTTCATGTAATCCTCCCAACAATCATAGAGACAAAAATACGAGTGGAGATAGGGGAGAATTAAATAGGAAAAGAAAAAGAGGGAAGAAGGATGAAAGGAAAGGAAAGAAAAGAAACGTTGAGAGAAAGAAGGGTAAAGGGGAGAGGGAATGGAAGGAGAGAATAAGGAAAGCAGGATAAGGTAGAGAAGAGATGGGAAGGATGGGACAAGGGAGGAGGAAAGTGGAAAAAGGAAAGGAATAGAGAGAAAAGGAGGAAGGGATGGAGGCGGGGGAGAGACTTAGAGAGACAACAGCTGGCATCTACACGAGGCTTTGCCCACAGGGAAGCCCTGGTCCAGTGCAAGGTGCTGGAGGTTTTCAGCAGAGCCAGCAGAGTGTACCATCCAGAGGGGCTGACTGCAGGAGCCTGGTGTGATGCCAAGGCAGCAGTCAGCATCAAGAATTTGACGAGAGTGACCTGCTGGACAGCAGGCACTGGCAAAAGGACTTGCCCTGCTGGCCAGATTTGAAAACCAAGCAGGCAGGCTTGGTACACGTAAATCAGCGAGTAGTGAAGCCAGAGATGTTGGATTAGGAACAAGAATGTAATCTCAATGGTACAGACAGAGAGGCAGGAATCCAGTTCAGGACAGAAGCACAAGAGGAGACCACGCAAGGTGCCAGTCAGACTACTGAGGGAAGAGGTTTAATATACTATAGCAAACTGTTCACCTATTGGTTTATTTTTAAAGTAAGGACTTCCTTGTTTGGGGGTGGGGAGATGTGGTCATTATAAAATTAAACAATGTAAAATAGAACAAAGATCACATAGAACAAAGGTCAAAGAATAAAACTCATTAGATATCATTATCAAGGAGTAAACCTTGTTAGATGGATTTCATTTCAGACAACCCTCTAAGCACACGTACACAGAGAAACATAAGATACCTAGATGGATGGACTCCTAGATGGACACTTGAACAGACAGGTAGATACTAAATGTTACGTTAAAGTATTAAAGTTGATTTTACTTGATTTTACTTAATTTAATTTGAATTTTACTTAAATTTGCAGCCCAAATTTATACTTTTCCATGATTTGAAAAACCTTAAACTAAAAATGTGTTTGCAAATTATACCAGGCTGTGATATTGCCTTAAGGCATTGAGTAGAAGCAAATGCATTTCCTCTCTGAAGGACCTACCTTCATCCCAGGTCCCTGAGAATTTCTACAAATCAAGTTCTAAGAAAAAATGAGTAGCTTAGAATTTAATATCACAAAACAGAGAAAAACAGGGTGCTATGGTTGAGAGTAAGCCAAAATGAAAGAAGGCTGAAACAATATGAAATATTTCCAATATTAGATTTATTAGACATAGGGACGCCTGGGTGGCTCAGCGGTTTAACGCCTGCCTTCGGCCCAGGGAATGATCCTAGAGTCCCAGGATTGAGTCCCACATCGGGATTCCTGCATGGAGCCTACTTCTCCCTCTGCCTGTGTCTCTGCCTCTCTCTGTGTGTCTTTCATGAATAAATAAATAAATAAAATCCTTAAAAAGATTTATCAGACATATAATTTGTAATTATGTTTAATATGTTTAAAGAAATAGAGGAACCCTTGAAAATCAGCAAGGAAGTAGAAATATAAAGTATACCCAAACAAGAAGAACCAGATAGAACCTCTAGAAATGAAAACAAAAAATCTAATATTTGAAATTAAAATCTCAATGGCCACAAAGCAGATTAGTCACAGCTGGAGAGAGACATAGTAAATTATAAAGGAAGCATAGACAAAGAGATGGAAATATATTTTTTTTAAAAAACAGAACATGTTAGAAAGCATGAGGTTGGAGTATGAAGGTAAAACATATATATACTTAGAAATCCGGAAAGGAGAATGAAGCAGAAGCAATCTCTGAAGAAATGAGATCTAACACTTTCTAAAGGCTAAAAGTGGTAAGTTACTCTAGTCTGCAGATTTTAAGAGGAGAAGGGATAAAGAGAAATTCAGCCTGAGATACGTCATGATCAAACAGGAAAATATTCAAAACAAAAAGCATCATAAAAATAGCCAGGCAGAAAAGACAAATTCATTTCAAAGCAATCAAAATTAAGCTACAAATCTCTTCTCAACATAAACGAAAATGTAGTGGGATGAGGTCCTTCAGTAATAGAGAAAAGCAACTATGTAGTATCTATAATGTGCCTAGAAATGTTCTAAAAGCTTCACTTGCATTCACCCATTTAATCTTCAAAATCACAATGAGGTAGACACTACTATTTTACTATTTTCTCATTTTGTACCCAAGAAAACTGAAGCAAAATACTTAAATCATTTCTCCACATTCATACAGCTACTAAGAATCAGAGTCAGAATTCAAATTAAGTTAGCCTTGTTTCTGAAACTATGCCACTGACCACTACATTTAAATTAATTTTCTAAGTTAAGAGAAATAACTGAATTTTTTACCTGTAAAAGTATCTTTCTATAATGAGGCCATAGGTAGCTTCTTCCTCTGTAATGACAGGCTACATAATTCAATTAAAATCTTGAATCTGTAATTAAAACCTTTCCCACAAGGAAGACTCCAGGCCCAGATGGCTTCCCTAGAAAATTCTACCAGATTTTTAATAAAAAATAAAGCCAAACTTACACAAACTCTACCAAAGTAAAGAAAACAAGAGAACATTCCAAATTCATTTTTTGAAGCAAACATAATCCTGATACTCAAATCTAGCAAAAACATTACAAGAAAGCAAAATTATAAACCAGTCTTACTCATGAACATAGATGCAAACATCTTAATCTTAGTATTAGCAAACCAAATCCACTAGGACAGTTTGCAAAAATCTGTTTAATTAAAAATGCATTTACTCATACATTGTATACATATACCACATCTTCTTTATCCATTCATCTTTCGATGGACACAATGGAATATTACTCAGCCATTAGAAACAACAAATACCCACCATTTGCTTCGACATGGATGGAACTGGAGGGTATTATGCTGAGTGAAGTAAGTCAGTCGGAGAAGGACAAACATTATATGGTCTCATTCATTTGGGGAATATAAAAAATAGTGAAAGGGAATAAAGGGGAAGGGAGAAAAAATGAGTGGGAAATATCAGAAAGGGAGACAGAACATGAGAGACTCCTAACTCTGGGAAATGAACTAGGGGTGGTAGAAAGGGAGGTGGGCGGGGGGTGGGGGTGAATGGGTGACGGGCACTAAGGGGACACTTGACAGGATGAGCACTGGGTGTTATTCTATATGTTGGCAAATTGAACACCAATAAAAAATAAATTTATAAAAAAATAACAAATGTTCAATAAACATCAAAAGATTTTTAAAAAATGCATTTACTCTATGACCTGGCAATCACAATTCTGGGAATTTGTTCTATAGATTTAAGTATCGTCATATAAAATGACAGTGTTACTGTAGTATTCGTTGCATCATTGTTTGTATTAGTAAAATATTGGAGACAACCCAAGTTTTTAACAATACAGTCCTCATTAAATAAATAATTGTACATCCATATAGTGAAATGCTATATAGCTACATTGAAATAAATAACATTTTTATGTATTGATATGAAAAATTCTAAGATATACTGGTAAATTTAAAAAATCAAAGCATAGAACATATATTTACAGATTGCTGGCTGTTGTAAAAGAAAGTAGAAAAAATAAAAATTTATATTCATACCTATTTGTGTATGATTACTAAGAAACACCAGAAGATTACAAAAATCATCTTTGTGGGAAAGTGTGTAAGGAGGTGGGTTGTAGTCGGTGATGGAAGAAAGAATTTTTGATTGAACTTCCTTTTTATATTTTTGAATCATGAACCTATAATTATAAAAATTAGATGAGAGGCACCTGGGTGGTAGAGTGAGTTAAGCATCTGACTCTTGGTTTCTGCTCAGGTCATGATCCCAGGGTCATGAGATAAAGTCCCCTGTTAGGCATCACACTCAATGTGGGGAATCTGCTTAAGACTCTCTCTCCTTCTCCCTCTGCTCCTTAGTCCCCACTCTCTAATTTATTTATTTATTTATTTATTTATTTATTTAAAAAAAATCAAAGAATAATAAGGTCTTATGGGAGAAAGTAAAACAAGATTACAGTGAAAATATATGATAAAAGCATATAAGGAAAGAAGAGCATGACTGGGATTAACATCATTATTTGAGATATTGAGCAAACATATTGGTTAACTTTGGAATGTAATAAGTTAAGCATTCAAGTTTTGTTTTTGTTTTTAAGATTTTATTTATTCATTAGAGACACACAAAGAGAGGCAGAGACATAGGCAGAGGGAGAAGCAGGCTCCCTGCAGGGGAGGACCCCTCCCAGGACCCCGGGATCACGACCTGAGTCAAAGGCAGATGCTCAATCACTGAGCCACCCAGATGCCTCAGAATTCGTGTTTTTTTATTCTTGTTCATAAGCTTTCTGAAAGAATATAGTATTACTTAATTTCTGAATCCATAGAAGAAACAAAAATGGAATAAAAAATGCAATTTTTCCAAAAGAAGAAAGAAAAACTACAATGGAAAAGGCACAGTAAATACAGCACACAACAGAAGAAAACGAATGAATATATAAATAGAATGAATGTTCATTAATCCACAGACTGTCAGAATTTTTAAAATCCAATTATATGCTGTTTATAAGGGCATGTAAATAAAATGTGAGGATTCAGGAAGGTTGAACAAATAAAAACAATAGAATGGAAAAGCTGTGCCAGGTAAATATTAATCAAAATAAAACTAATGAAGTTATATTAATACCAGAAACTATCAATTTTAAGGCATAAAGCCTTTCTGGAAATAAAGTTTAACCTATAGAACATTTGATATAAGATTGACTTACTTGATGTAATATGTATCTAATAACATAGCCTCAAAAAATATAAAGCAAAATTTGACAGACTTGCTAAAAGGTATAGATATATATTCATAGTCATAGTAGGAGATTTTAATATACCCATCAGAAATGTATGGCTTCAAGCTGACAAAAAATAAATGAAGATACAGAAGATTTGAACAACATAAACAATCTTGACCTAATATGTAACTCCGGACCCAGTGATTAGAGGGAACACATGAAGCACACATTAAGCATTTGTAAGAATTGACTTAATACTGGGCCATAAAACACATCTCAGTGAATTCCAAGCAACTAGTGGCATCAGTGGCCTTCTTATTACTATGCTATTAATAAAAAAAGTTACTATTAAAATGCATAGTAATATCTAAAGAAAATTAATTCCAGTCTTACCTAAACTACCAAAAGGTTATAAAATAAGAATTATAGACTCCAACTCATGTGATGAGGTGAACATAACCTTGATTTGAAAGTAAAGCAAGACACCATAAGAAACTAACATTACAGGGGCACCTGGATGACTCAATCGGTTTATCGGTTTATCATCTGATTCTTGATTTCAGCTCAAGTCATGACTTCAGGGTCATGATCTTAAGGGTTACGAGATCAAGCACCCCCTCAGGCTCTGCAATGAGTGTGGAGCCTGTTTAAGATTCTATCCCTCTCCCTCTGCCTCCTCCCAACCTCTAACGCACATTCTTTCTCTGTCTTTAAAAAATGCATATATAAGATTACAGTCCACCCCCACTCATGAACATAAATCTGAAAGCTCTATACTAAACATTATACTCTAATAGAAGAGCAAGAAAGAGATAGAAATCGAAGTGGTTGAGGTACTGAGGCCAGAATAGGGGATGGCGTAATGGCAGCAGCAGGCCAAGGAAGAAGGTGTCCATAGCTCCTGCTTGTTGCTAGAAGACTTCAGCTCTATGTTTTGCAGAAGTTCTGGGTATCAACCCCAAACCCAACTCTGATATGTGTGATTTGGGTCAGGGTGCAGAGAGGAGTCCTCACCTTTCTACTACAGGATCAACTTAGCGATAAAATCTTTGAGTCATACTATCTTTCCCTAGGAACTTTGTAGGTATTATTTCACTGTGTTTTTTCACATTTTGTTCTACCAATTCTTTTTTTCCCATGGCCTCTCTGTCCACTTCTTGGTTGACTGGATTTTTTCATGAAGGAGTTGTTGACTTCTTTGTTTCCAGAATGGCTTGCATGTATTTATTCTGTTTCTTTAATATTTGTTAATTGCTGATGTAAGTTTTCACATCATACCTTCTATCATACAATTATAGATACTGTTTCACCAAAGTCTAAGGGTAATCTGACCCTTGTTAAAAAGACTTCCTTATTC
This sequence comes from Canis aureus, assembly GCF_053574225.1. Classification (NCBI taxonomy): domain Eukaryota; kingdom Metazoa; phylum Chordata; class Mammalia; order Carnivora; family Canidae; genus Canis; species Canis aureus. The sequence continues at coordinate 43,522,237 of NC_135630.1, forward strand.
TTCATGGCAACCTAAAGAATGATTTTTTTCCTTTCCAATAACCTTTAAAAAATATACCTGAGTCTACCATCCAGGCTAATGTTTTTTCTACAACACACCTTGTCTTTTATATCCAACTTGGGCATTCCTTTCAGCGAAATCTTTCTTCTATTGAATCTCTTAATGATTGTTCTATTCCATTTGTTGGGTTATCTACTTCCTGTTTATCATCACCTGATTATTATTATTACCTTTCTGTCATAGCTGTTATCTTCTTCTTCTCTAATTCCTTTAGTCTCTTCCTAAATCATTTAAATTTATTGAAATTACCCCTAGCTTTTCCTGGATGTCAATGATTACACATCTAGCCACACTTATTATGTTCCTTCCTATTTCTAAGTTTAGTTATATTTCTATAGTGATACTGCTTTAGTCTTCATTTTTTTCCTTAGCTTTGCAGCCTTTATTTCCAGCTCATTCAGATGGTCTATCATGTAATTTGTGAGCTCTTCTAAAAACTGAATTCAAATTCTTGTTAAATGGCATAGAATTTAAATGTATGCGGAGAATTCTCTTCTGTTCCTTAGGTTAATTTTCCCCAGAATGGAATCTTCAGCTGTCAACTGCATTCTGTGTTCCTTTCACTTACTGTTATTATTTATATTATTACTATTATTTTTGATTGCTATAGTAGATTGACTTAATGTCATGTGGTTCCTTTTGATCTTGCTTATGCTTAACAGGAACACTTTCTCCTCTGATGGAAGGTGGATGAATTCTCACAGACACTTGAAATCTGTTTCCAATCGCTCCAAACTTTAATTGAAGAGCTGAGTATAAAACTCTGTCCACTTGAAGACAGAGGAATAAATCAGCTTGATCTGGGTGAAGTCTTGGTCAAAAAAATGTGTCTCTGACCTTTCTCATGTCAGATTCAGTTAAATGTGTTGCAAAAGTGTTCATTCCACTTAATAAAGTAGGCAACGTTATTCCTATGTGTCCGCTCTGGATTATACTCTTAATTCAGTGTGACTCTCTGGAGACTGTGTGTCATATGAGACTGTCAATTCCAGTTGCTTACTTCCTCTTTGCACCAATGTCTCCCCAGCAGCTGCTCTTACTTCTCCAGATAAAGAAGATCCTAAGCTTCCTGTTCAACTCTTATTCTTTTTCCTTACCAATTTGAGGATATTTGCAAAGCTTCTCAGGATTTTGTTGATTAATCTTCGTGCTTCACATCCTACTTCTGGGAGTTGGAAAGAGAGGCATTCAGCTTCTCAATCACTACTTTATGATGGTGTTGTGGGGTTTTTCTATTGGGTTGCTGTTAAGTTTTGTATTTGTATTTGGTTTTAGATTTTTGCTGCTCTTATTTCTTTAGACATGGAAATAAATTATATGCTCCAACTTTAGTCTACTATATTCATGTGTAAACTAGCTGGATGCATACTGACATGGAGAGATAATATGTAATTGTTGAATTAAAAAGGTTATAAAATATTGTTTACAATTTTTGTTACTAGAACACATATTTGATCAATATAGGGGTGCATGTATATCTATATTGGTGTCTCTAGATATAGATACACAGAAATAGACTATATATGTATCAATATATAGATATATATAACTATTATATATATTTATATTCTATAAAATTGTCAAGGTATATACTAAAATGTTAATATTAGTATTCCCTAAATGAATAGTTTTCACTTTCTTCTTTATCCTTGTATACATTTCATAAACTTTCTATAATACACATATATTGCCTATCTTTGTATTGCTTTTTTTTTAAAGACATGCTGTTATTTGTTTTTTTTCCCCTTGATCTTATTTATAGCCTGCTTTTTTCCAAAATGTATTTTACATGGTTTTCAGCAGAAGTAATACACAATGAGGTTAATGAAATAGAAAATTGGGACCAAGGGAAAAAACAAAGAAAGCAAATAAGAAAAGGGGGAAGAGCAAAGGAGCAGCAAGGATGATTTGATTGTGTCGTGAAGTTGCTGCCATGAATAGCCCAGCTCTGTTAGTAAGTCAGTGGGATCCAGTTAGGAAAAGGAAAGTCTTACAAGGGAATGAAACAGAGACTGAACTTACATCTGCCCTTAAGCTGGAGGTTATTTTCCCATATATCCTAGCAGAAAGTACAATATGCAGGCACGCCTTCAATAAAGAAGCTGCTTTTTATACCTAGAAGCTGCCCAGCTGATGCCATCGAGAACTATATGTGAATGTGCTCACAAGGCAATTTAAAAAAATCAACATTTGGAATAATAAATAGGACATTAAAGCAGAAAAAACAAACTGACACAATTCAGAAATTGGCTAATTATTCTCCTCTGCAGGAACAACACCTTCACACGACTGTTTGTAATGTTTGAGGTACATTATTATCTAGGCATGCGGTTTGGACAGGCAATCCCATTGTCCTTCCCAGGTACAATACCTAGACTGTTCTTTTGTTTGATGCTGCCTCATTTTTGTTAAGCAAGGCAGAGTCCATTTCATCACCTACCACCCACCCAGCCCCAATCCTGATGCCTCCGCACTGTCTACAAGATGAAATACAACTTCTACAAACTGATTTTTAAAGCTCTCAACAATCACACCCTGTCCATCTAAATTATTTCCATCTCAATTAGCAAAGACTTACTTATACTGGTAGATGGGGGTGTATAATTGCATAAGCTGCTCCCTAGAATCTGATTGCCTCACAGGAGAGATAGATATGCAAATATCAATAATACAACATAATAGTGGAGCAATTTATTCCTCTCTGTAAGGTGAAGGAGCTGATAGACAAACTTGAAGTGGCTAGTAGTCATCTGAGTGGGGTCTTGGAATAAGAAGAGGAATTTTATCCATGGGTAAGCTAAAAAAGTTGTTCCAAATAGGATGAGAAAAGAGTACAAAAGTGTGAATATACATTTTGGGGAGGTAGGAGACAGAGAGCAATACAGAGATGGTAAAGTATAGCAGGGGTATTTCTGCAAAACTCCAGGACACTGATGACATCACATGCAACGAGAGGCCGTTTTTTATGAAATACCATGTGCATGGTGCCCCCATGAAGCTGTGGAGCATCAGTGGCCTCTACTCATCTAAGTGAGAATGATTGGACATGTGATTAGAAAGCTAGATTTAGACTAAATTTTTTTTTTTTTTTTTTTTTTTTTTTTAGATTTAGACTAAATTATGAGGACTTTGAATTCTAAGTAATTTGTGCCATGTGGAAATTAAGACAGCTATTGGGAATTGTTAAGTCTTGGAGTAACTCAATCATATTTGAGTATTCAAAAAACTATTTTTTGAAAGATCACTCTTAAAGTAGTCAGAAAGATTTGTGTGTGTGTGTGTGTGTGTGTGTGTGTGTGTGTGTGTGTAGAAGAAGAGAGTTGAGGAGAGACAGAGACTAGAATTTAGTCACGAGGTGATTTTAATAGTTCTGGACAGTGATCACAAAGGCCTTGAGTAGAGCAGTGGGAGAAGAATCAAAGAAATAGAATGTGTGAGGCTCCAGTAAAATCAGTAACCTTCTGATGTGGTGGTAAGAGAGGAGGAGTCAAGATGTCAGATCTTGGGTAACTGGGAGGATGGAAATGGTATTCACCAAGTACAAGAAATTCCAGGTAGGAGCCCGTTTGTGAAAAAAGATTATGAATTCCGTGTAAGATATGTAAATTTAAGAGGCTTACAGAACATCAGAATAACTAGAGATAGAGATCTGGTATTCATTAGCAAAGTGCTGGCTCAAAATAGAGACTTGACTATTATCATGTCAGCAGTAGCTAAAAGTCAAGTAACTAGGTTTCCAGCTTTTGGTCTTGATGTAGACAATTACAGTGGATCATCACACTCACTGTTACTAGAAAAAAAAGTGGATATGACTTCCAAAAAGTGCATTTTTAAATAATATTAGAGAGTTGCAGAACAAAGACGTCTAAAGGAATAAAGTGCCAGCAAAGGGTGAGACCTCTCTGAGTGAGAAAAGACTAGAGTGTCCTTCTGTGAGTCTTGATACAAATCTGTGGAGAATCCAGCATATGGTAGGTAGAGGGACTTTACAGGGTTAAGGAGAAACCAGTGAAGCTTAGGAAAACTCTGTGGCTGGCAAGAGAAATTCCAATCCGTAAGAGCTTTAAATGCAGAACTAGTTCTCCATGTGCACCAATTCTTCCTGTGTCACTTTTGCTGGGTCTGCAGCCACAACAGTGAGGGAAGTTGGAGCTGGAATGGAGAACAGAGAGGCATCTGCAGTCATATAGTACATATAGTCATATAGTACATATAGTACATACCTAGAGTCCTTCTAGGGGAAAGGGCTTATAACATACACAGATCGGGACCTTAATCTCTAGCTCTCACCATATGCAAAAATTAATGTAAGATAGACATGTGAAGTGTGAAAGCTAAAATTATCCTTAAAAATTGACAAATTGGACTTGGTCAAAATGAAAACCTTTTGTTCATGACAAAACACCATTAAAAAGTTAAAAAGTAAACCACAGGCTGGGATATATATATATATATATATATATATATATATATATATATATATATATATATATATTCCAGAATATATAAAGAGTACCTAGAAATCAATAGGTAAAGCTACCCAATCAAAAAAATAGGCAAAAAATTTGGGAAGGCATTTCACAAAGGAAGCTATCTGGATGACCAAAAAGCATGTGAAAATGGGCTTAAAATAATTAGCCGTCAGGAAATGCAAAAGAAAACCACAGAGATACTACTATACAACCACCAGAATGAGTTAAAATAAAAAAGTGACAACTGCAAGCATTGGTGAGGATGTGGAGCAATTGGAATTCTCATAAATAGCTGGTATGGATGTGAAATGTAAGCCATTTTAGAAAACTAGCACTTTGTAAAAAAAAATGTAAGCATAAGCTTCCTCTATGGCCCAGCAATTCTACTCCAAGCTAATTACCCAAGATATATAAAACTATATATCCACAAAAAGGCTTATAAAAGGTTTTTCATAACAATTTTATTTGTAATGGCCAAAAACTAAAAATATTGCCCATCAACAAGAAAATGGTTAAATAAATTGTGAGAAATTCATACAATGGAATACTAAATGACAATTTAAAAAGAGAATGAATACAACATGGAAGGATCTCAAAAAATTATGTTAAATGGAAGAAGTAAGACATAAAAGAATACCAACTCTGTGATTCCATTTATATGCAATCCAAGAATGTAGAAGAGTAATATATAATGATAGAAGGAAGAATAATATTTCCCTTGGTGTGGGGAGTGGGAGTAGGCATTGACTGGCAAGGGGCACAAGAAAACTTCTAGAGTGGGTGGAAATATTCTAGATTCTAATTTTGTTGGTTATGTGGGTATATGAATATGCAAAAAGGGCATCAAACTATACATTTATGATTCATGCATTTTCCTGCATATAAATTATACCTCTAGATGTAATTAATACCCTGGAAAGACAATAATTTCACCTATGCAATATTCTGGCAGAGAATGCACAGCCTCAATCTAATCACAAGGAATATCAGATAAACACAAAATAAGAAAATTTCTATTTAAAAAAAAAAAAAAGGTAATGTCACAAAATACAAAGAAAGGTTGTCGAAAAGTTACATAACATGACAAGTAAATGTAATACCCAACTCTAGGTAGAATCCTGAACTGGAAGGAAGAGTGCTATAAAAGACATTACTCAAACAACTGAGCAAACTAATCTGCAGGAGTAGATTAAAGTATATCCGTGTAAGTGTACGAACTTATGAATTGTACCACAGTGATATAAGAGAATATACTTAGAATATACACCCTCAAGAATTTAGAGATACAGGCTCATGAAATATACAACTTTCCTTCAAATGATACAAAGAGAGAGAACAAATAGATCTAGGTGGGTTTTCTTTTCATAGCATTGTCTTAATTTTTCAAATTCTTGTTAATGTAAAATTATTTCCAAATACAAAGATTTTTAAAACAAAACATTTTGAAAGATGCCCATAGTAAGAAAAGAGTAGATTATATTGGATATATGTTCAATGATCATCCCAAATTGTTAATAGTAGTTATTTCTGTAGGATGGGTTTTGTAAAGATAGGGGATAAATGTGATATTTACTCTATTATTTGGAATTTTCTGGGTTTTTTTTTAAAGATTTTATTTATTTATTCATGAGAGAGAGAGAGAGAGCAAGAGAGAGAGAGGCTGACGGAGAAGCAGGCTCCATGCAAGGAGCCTGATATGGGATTCAATCCTAGGTCTCCAGGATCAGGCCCTGGGCTGAAGGCAGCGCTAAACTGCTGAGCCACCCGGGCTGCCCAAAATTTTCTGTTTTTAATATTATCGGGAAAAAGCTATTTCCACCCTCCAGAGAAAAGGTTTTTTTTTTTTTTTAAGGTGCAAAATGATCATTGAAATGTGACTTGACTCATTTTCTTTGGTAGCTCAGGCTTGGAGCAAAAGCTAAAACTTAAAACACCTAAGTCCTTTTCATCATTTAAAACTCAGCTCAGATTTCACCTCCTCTGCAAAGCCTTCAGTAAGGACTTTTTTAGTTACAAGTCACACATACCCAACCCAAACTAATAAATACCAGTGGTGAATATGTTGGCTGTTGAAATACAAGGAAGTCTTAGACAAACAATGCAAGTGAAGGAAGAAGTTACAGCTGGACTGTCTGAATTGGAACCGTGGGATAAAGGCCACCAGACTCCACTTCCTGAATCTCTCTTCATTTAGGCCCATTATTTCACTGCTGCTCATTTTTCTCCCAATGGCAAGAAATACACTGCTTACAGCTTCCTACAACTTTCCCTCTTAAAATATATACTCTCAGAAAAAAACAGAAACTCTCAGTTTTAGTTTGAAGTATTTCAGAGAAGGAAGCAGATTGGTCAAGCTTGGTCAAGTTCTTTTCCCAGATCCGTCAACTCTGAAACCGGGGGTATGGATCAACTTGAATGATGTCCCAAGAGTAGACCAAGAGTTAAAATTATGTACAGACATGGAAACTCTTTCAGAAACCATAAAAGGAGATAATACAATACTTTTCCATAATTCTTAGTTTCCAACTCTCAGATATTCTACTTGGATTATGCTATTTGTGTGTTTATCATGATTCATCAGTAGGCTGTAAGTTTCATGGGGTAAGGACCATGTCTTCTTCTCCATGGATATTCTCTAAATTGATGGCACAATATTTTCCATATAATGAATGAATTACAAGCTCCAAGAGGAACTCCAAGAGTTCATTGAAACTTAAAACTATGCCTGTAGCATGGCAGACAGTCAATAAATATTTGCTGAACAAAAGAATAATACATAATCTATATAAGATGAATGTGTGGATGGATGGATGGATGGATGGATGGATGGATGGATGGAAATACAAGTTTTCTTCCAGTAAAAATAAATTTGCCCTCTGGGAAACCAAGTTATGCTTCCTGGGCCTGTATTGGTGGAGCTAACTGTGGCCATGAGACCAGCACAGTTAATTAGCCCTTGGAATCATCAGGCTCCACTCTGAACTTCATTATCTGCAACCTGTGCCTTGCAGCCTTTGGACTGTGGGTGAACTGGAAGCTCAATCAGTCTTCTAAAACTTTATTTCTGTGAAAGATCAAAATATATCTAAAAACCCAGCTTAGATACATTGACATATGTATGAATTCAATTAGTGAATTCTTGGATACCTACAGTGGCCAGATCCTGTTCAAAGTTTGGGGGCATGGTAGAGAACCAGACAGAAGTCGATACACTAGTGCTATGAAAGAACTAACCAGGTATGTTACTAGGCTGTCTAACTACTCCCCAGAGGAAGTGACACTTTACGCTCAGACTCGAAGGAATACATAGCTTAGCCAATTGGAGAGTCTGGAGACAGGGAAATGTTTCAGGTAAGGGGTATGAAAGCCACAGCTCAGCATTTAAGAGAACTGAAAAATAAACAAGTATGTGAATCAAGAATTAGCTATAAGGATGACCATTATAGTACTATTTATGAGCCTGAAAAATAAAAACAGCAGGAGAATGATTCATTAAGCTGTGCTGGAGTGGCTCTTTAGGGCAGTGAAAGTGATGGGTTCATGCCATTATATGTTTGTCCAAATCCATAGAAAGTACAAGAGTGAGTCCTAATATAAACTATGGACTTTGAGTGATTAGATGTGTCAATGTAGGCTCATCAGTTGTGACAAACATACCACTCTGGTGGGGGATTTTGATATGGGGGGAGGCTGTGCATGTGTTAGGTCAGAGGATATGGAGGAGTTTAACATTTATCTATTTATTCATTTTGGCAATCTCTACACCCAATGTGGCCCTCAAACTCACAACTCCGAGATCAAGAGTTGCATGTTCTTCTGACTGAGCCAACCAGGCACCCCAGTAGGAAATCTTTGTACCTTCCCCTAATTTTGCTATGAACCTAACACTGCTCTAAAAAAAAGTCTTAAATTAAAAAGTCTTAAATTAAAAATCTTACATAAACCACACTGTCCATGTAATAGGATTCAACAAAGCATTAAAACAACACTACGGATGACAATGCTCAAGATATTAAGTTATTTAAAAAAGTACAAAGGGGTACCTGGTAGGTCAGTTGGTTAAGCATCTGCCTTTGGCTCAGATCATGATCTCAGGATCTCGGTTGAGCTTCTCCCTCACCCTCTGACCCTCCCCACTTATGCTCATTCTCTCTCTCTCTCTCTCTCTCTCGGATAAATAAATAAATAAATAATCTTTTTAAAAAATAAATAAATAATAAAAAAATACAAGGGTATACAATCAATATGACCAAAATTTTGCTCTGTCTCTATTTTATTGTGTGCACGCATCGCCTATACCGGCCGATCACCCCACAGCTCTACCTGTAGTCATAGCCGAGTAGTGGAATATAAGTGACAGTTTTCTACTTTGTGCTTTTCAGTACTTTTCCAAAACATATTTTAATGAACCTCTACTCCTTTCAATGTGGAAAAGAATTTTGAAGAAGAATCAGGCTTGCCTGCCTGATTTTTTTTGCTGCCTCTCCCAGCGTGCTGTCCCCCCAAGAAGGGCATTGGGAACCCTAACACAGGCCTGGCCTACAGCTGAGCTGAGCAGGACTGAGTTGTGCTGCACAGCAGCAAATCTGCATGCCTTGGGTGTCTGTGGTACCACATCCCACAGGAGGCCCCACATTAGGGTTATCTGGGGTTGAGCTGTCCCTGCTCCAGCCTCCCTGTGTGGGCCGTTCTGCTCCTTCATGAGGCTTGGTTTACCTTCATTACCGCAAGTGCTGCTGCTCTGAAAGTGCCTGGCACAATGAAAGGAGCTTTATGAAGGGGCTTGGAGGGGCAGGAGGAACGTGGGAGGTGGGGCCAAGCTGCTCTTGGGGAGTAGTCTGGTAACAGGGCCTCACCCCTGTGGCCACAGCACCAGGAACGGGCAGGCCTACGTCTGTTTGCTGAGGGGTTAGGGGCTGCTGCTTCTCTGCCACCCATGGCCACATCCCCACCCAATGCAGGAGAAGCCCCCTTTGCCCCTAGACAATGGACTCCTTCCGAAGTGGGAAGATCTCATGGGTGAGGCAGGAATGGGGTGGGTAGACACATCCTAATGTGGATGCATGCATATCTTGGTTTCAAGCGTTTGCTCTCAGCCTTGTCCCACAGTTGGTATTACTTGGAAAGCTTTCCAGAATCCTGATGCCTGAGGGCTACACCTAGAGGTCCTAGTTCAATCTGTCTGGGGTGTGACCGGAGCCTGGGGAGCTGGTGCCCTTTTGACCTCCCCTCCAAGCTTGGTTCCTGCATTGCATCTTCCCCCTTGAGCTATTCCCTAGGCGAGAATGCCCTTCCCTCACCACTTACTGCCATGCTCTCTCCTTTCCATCTTTTAAGCCAGTTCTGAAATCCCATTTCCCAGAGAAACCTCCAGTTCTGCTGTTAAGACCATGTAGTATTAAGGCAAGCCTCTTAACTCCTCGAGTTAAGTTGTCATTATAGCCCAATGCAGCCATAAATTATATGCAAGGAAATGAGCATGGCTGTGTTCCAATAAAACTTTATTAGCAAAAGCAGACAGCAAACCAGATGTGGCCCACAAATTGTAATTTGCCTGCCTCTACTTTATTTTCTTTTTACCCATTCAGTTACCTCGTTAACAATTTTACACTTAGTGAGCAATTATCCATATTAAATTCTTATTGTTCGAATAACTATTGTTATTTCTATCTCCCAACTGGACTCCACGTAATACCACTTCTCGGACATATATTTTTTTTTTATTTATTTAAGTAGGGGAAAATTCTTTAAGTGTTCTCTTCAACACTACTGGATTGTTTGAATTTTTTCATAAGCATACTCTTTTTTGGAAAAATTAGACTTAAAAATGTGGTCTCCTATAATAAGTACTTAGTGCTGCCTTTTGTCTGCTTTAGCAGCAGAGGGAGATTATTTATGTTAAATATCTCATTTCATTTAAATTTTCCCTCTAAGGTTGAAATCGGCATATTCTCAGAAATATCATGGCCTATTCCCTTGTGACTTTTGGCTCGGATTCTGGCAAATTTTGTTTTAAATATATATTTTTAGGAGAAGAAGTTTAAAAAAAAAGTACACTCAACCCCAGGATGGCTGCAAAAAACAAATTAGGTACTAGATGGACAAAGAGCTTGCAGAAGTGAAAAGTGCTGTGCAGATATGAGGAGGTGGAAGAAATCACAAAACCCTTTCAGCCTTCCTAATAGCGGCTCTTAATGTACCTTAGGGAAATGTTTAATCTACTTATTTTGTGGTTTGTAAGTGCATTTCTTGTATAAGCGGATATTCATTATGTGTGCTTCCTAGTCACCTGCATTATGTGTGCACAAGAGGACCCAGAGGCCGCATCTCCACCCCCAGCAGGGCAGAGCCATGGGTCGCTGAGCACTTGGTAAATTCCCTGGGACTGAGGGTTGGTCAGAGATTGGGCCCCCATCCTGCTTCTTTGTCTTTGATGTCACGTGGAAGCAATGCATTCCAGCATCATCTTTGCTCCAGAGTACCTGGGGAAGGAGGGAATTGACATTACCCCCCGGAGCAGAGCTCCTGCCTAGGGTCTGTGTCCTTGGTTGGACAAAAATACTGAAGTTAAGCGTTTCCTTCCATTCTGAGTATAGGCAACAGTGTTGGCAGTACCTGTGGCTTTATTCCTGCCCGAGCAGAAATCACAGTCATTTTCCTATCACGTTACAATTGTTATATCTGGAAATATATCCTATGCTCACAGTTACTTCGAAATCCATGGCGGTTATCAGACCCACTGCTTTTTTGTGTAAAGTGTAAGTGATGACACACATATCTCAAATTTGTTTCCTTTTTTATTTTTGATAATTAGATTTCAGTATAACTGGTTTCCTTTGTAATACTATATATTTCATTTTATGCGTTTAGAGAGACCAGTGGTCTTCACTAGACTGCCAAGCAGTACAGGGAACATAGAAGGTTAAGAACCCTCACCCTAGGAAGATATGTTCCCCAAAAATGTTTTGTTCCCATTTTCTTCTCTGTAGATGTCTTCATCCTCATTGGGTATGCTCTTCAACTCCAGATTCTTATATGCACTCATCCCAACTTCAAATCCTTTACCCAACTCAACTTACGCAGAGCTTTTACCTCAGCAACCTTGTCAGGGTGCTTAACAAAATGAGGGTCCCTCTAGCTAAAAAAAAAACTCACCTTCCTTTGAAGATAGTTGATAAATTATGGGGTTTGTTTCCCTTGAAGGAGACCTTGAGGTCTTAGCTACTACATCACAGGATGGTTAAACTACTCTGCTCAAGAGTGATTTTAAGAAATTGTTGAAGAAAATAAGATTTCAGACTCCAGGCTTTGAGAAAGTCTTTATTATTTACCCAAAAGCCTCATACAGGAACAAATGAAGGAAAAATACAGACAACACATTGTGTAACACCCAGTTCCTTAACTGATCTTTCTATACATACAATTTAAATTTATAAAAAGGAACAACAGGTTCTTTTACATACGTTAAATTAAGAAGCAAAATGATCATGGCAACAAATTATGCCAACATGGCAATACAGTATAATCTCTGCTGTACTTTTAAAACAGAGCCTGGGTTAGTCATTTCTAGACAGCCATTCATAAAGCGTACTTATAACTAACTCTTAAAACAGGTCATCTTATTTGTTCAGAAGTAAAACTTAAGATTTTTATTTGTTTTCCAAGGTCTAAACCAGCAGTATGTGATGCGCAGCTTTATGGTTGGGAGGCAAAGCGAAAGAATAGATCTCTTCTGCAGAATGTTGTGTGTCCACCTTACTATACCAAGATCACGGTGCTCTCTCTCAATGACACAAGGAAATGTCACATGTTAACTATCAAGTCAAGGAGTTGCAGGGCAGGGAGAGAAAGCTTTTCCTGACAAGCAGTAACAAGCTATAAAAATAAGCAAAGATTGTTGAGAACCATATGGGCTGTATAAAAACCCAAATGGGGACAGCCCAGGTGGCTCAGTGGTTTAGCACTGCCTTCACCCCAGGGCATGATCCTGGGGACCCAGGATGTTAGGCTCCCTGTATGGAGCCTGCTTCTCCCTCTGCCTGTGTCTCTGCCTCTCTCTCTCTCATGAATGAATAAGTAAAATCTTAAAAAAAAAAAAATTAGTGCTCGCTTCGGCAGCACATATACTAAAATTGGAACGATAGAGAAGATGAGCATGGCCCCTGCGCAAGGATGACATGCAAATTCATGAAGCATTCCATATTTTTTCTGCTGTTTGAGACAGAGGAAAAGAAAATGATTTGTGTAGGTTACTTAATGAATGGTAAGGACCATAATAAAGGTCTCTGATAATTTCAAAAATAAAAAATAAAAATTATATTAAAAAAAAATTTAATGGGCCTCTGAACCCATAATATGAGACCTGAGCTATGTGGCCTGAATCTCTGTACACTTCACTGGGACTTCTTATAATTTTCACTACTGCTATAGTGGATGCCAGAAAACAACACCTCTTGATTTTGTCCTCATACTTGAAAGATATTTCCACTGGGTACAGAATTCTAAGTTGACAGTTGTTTTCTTGAACCACACTGAGGATATGGTTTTCTGGCTTCCATGTTTGGTGATGGGAAGTCAGGTGTCAAGTTTAATAGCAACTCCTTTTGTGTTAAAAGAGAGATCTTTTCTTTTGATCTATTTTTAAGATACTCTCTTTGCCATTAGTTTTCTAGAGTAGTGGATTTCTTTCTTTTCTTTTCTTTGTAATCTTTCTTAGGGTTTCTGATACTCCTAAATCTGTGGATTCAGGCAATATTATTTTTTTAAGAGAGAGAGTGCATGCATATATGAGTGGGGAGAGGAGCAGAGAAATAAAGAGAGGAGAGAAACCTAAGCAGACTTTCTGCCAAGTGTGGAGCCTGATGTGGGGCCCAATCTTACAACCCGGAGATCATGACCTGAGCCAAAATCAAGAGTTGGACGCTCAACCAACTGAGCCACCCAAGAGCCCCTGGGAAATACTCTAAAAAAATTAAAAAATAAAACAACATTGCCTCTGTCCCATTCTCCATCTCTTCTATTTCTGAAATTCCAATTGCATGTGTGTTAGACCTCATTCTATTCTCCTTGTCTCTTCATTGCTTTTTCGTATTTTCCACCTGTCTCTCTGTGCTGCCATCCTTAATTTTCCTTTCACTTAGATTTTGGCCTGAAAATTGCATGCACTCTTGTCATCTCTTCAATGCTTTTGAGAAGATTGTAAAACTGTATTTTGTACAGCATTTCTGGTAGTTTTCATCAGAATGGTTCGTTTGTACCCTTAGTCCATCACAGTCCCAGAGGCTAATGTCTGTTTGGAATTTATGATTAAATCTATAGTTACATGTTAGAAAATTTGTCCCATTAAATGGGTCTAGGTGATCTGTGGGGAACCCAAAATGTGTAAATATTTTTTACCATATTTCTTGACTCTGTTATATTTCATTGATCTGTGTTCCTTTTTTTTATGCCAGTACTGTACTGTTTTGATAACTATAGGCACCTGGGTGGCTTAGTTGGTTAAGCATCTGTCTTCAGCTCAGGTCATGATCCTGGAGTCCTGGGATTAAACCCCACATTAGGCTCCCTGCTCAGTGAGAAGTCTGCTTCTCCCATTCCCTCTGCCTCTTCTCTCCCCACCCCATCATGCCTTCAGTCTCTCTCTCTCTCTCTCAAATAAATAAATAAAATCTTTTTTTAAAAACTGTAGCTCTATAGTAGAGTTTAAGATCAGGGAGTATGATGCCTCCAGCTTTGTTCTTCTTTATTAAGGTTGCTTAATCTATTTTGGATTTTTTATGGTTCCACACAAATATTAGGATTGTTTTTTGTATACCTTTGAAAAATGCCATTGAAATTTTGATAGCAATTGCATTGAATCTACAGATGGTTTGGGGTAGTGTTGATATTTAATGATAGTAATTCTTCCAATTGATGAACGTGGAATATCTTTCCAATTATTTGCATCTTCCTCAATTTATTTTATCAATGTCTTATAGCTCTCAGCAAACAGATCTCTCACCTCCTTGGTTAATTAATTCCTAAATGTTTCATTGTCTTGGATGCTATTGCAAACAAAATTGTTTTCTTTATTTTTCTATTAAATATTTTGCTGTTAGTATATAGAAAATAGAAATGCAACTGATTTCTTTATGTTGATCTTCTAGCCTACAACTTTACCAATTTCTTTTATTCTAACAGTTTGTGTGTGTGTATGTTTAAAATTATCACTCTATAAGATTATATCATCTGCAAGCATAAGTAGTTTTACTTCTTCCCCTCCAATTTGGATGTATCATTATTTCTTCATGCCTAATTGGGATTAGGCTAGGACTTCTGGATTTGACTTTGATGTTAGCTATGGGCTTGTCATTATAAACCTTTATTATTTTGTATTACAGTCCTCTATACCTAATGTGTTGAAAATTTTTTTATCATGAAGTGATTGCTGAATTTTGTCAAGTACTTTTCTGCATCTCCTGAGAGGATAATATTATTTTTATCCTTTATTCTATTAATGTGGGGTATCATATTCATTGATTTGCATATGTTAAGCTACCTTTATATCCCAAAGATAGATACCAGTTGGTCATGCTGTGATATTTAAACTGGAGTCAAATGTTTGCTAGAATTTGGTTCAAAATATTCGTGTCTGTATTCATCAGGGATATTGGCCTATAGTTTTCTTTAGTCTTTAATCTGCATTTTGTAATCCAGGGTAATGCTGGCTTCATAAAATGAATTTGGGAATGTTCTGTCCTTTTTAACTTTCTGGAAGAGTTTAAAAAGGATTACATTAATTCTTCTTTAAAATTTAGTAGAATTCACTGGTCCTAGGTTTTTCTTTGTTGAAAAATGCTTGACTATTAATCCAAACTCCTTACTCATTGTTCATCTGTTTAGATTTTCTGTCTTCCTGATTCAGTCTTGTTAGGCTGTTTGTGTCTAGGAATTTTTCCATTTCTGCTAAGTTATCCAACCTCTGCTAGATGATTTTTTGTATTTTTGTGGTGTCAATTGTAATGTTTCTTCTTTCATTTACAATGTTGTTTTTTTGAGTCTTCTCTTTTTTTTTTTTTTCTTGGCTAGTCCAGCTAAAGTTATGTCAGTTTTGTTTATCTTTTCTAAAAGTAGCTTTTAGTTTCATTGATTTTTTTTTCTATTTTCTAATTTCTATTTCATTTATTTGTGCTATAATCTTTATTACTTACTCCCTCCTGCTAACTTTGGGTTTACTTTGCCCTTCTTCTTCCAGTTCCTTGAAGTATAAAATTATGTTATTTATTTTAAATTTTTCTTTTTTCTTAATTTAGGCATTTATCACTATAGATATTCCTATTAGAACTGCTTTTGGCTATATCCTGTAAGTTTTGATATGCTGTATTTTTATTTTCCTTTGTCTGAGGATACTCTCGGATTTCCCTTTGATGTCTTCTTTGACCCACTGGTTATTTAGTAGTGTGTGGTTTAATTTCCATGTATTTGTGAACTTTTTAGTTTTCCTCCTGCTACTAATTCCTAGTTTCATACCAATGTAGTTGGAAAAAATATTGGATATTTCAATCTTCTTAAATTTGTTTAGGGTTTCTTTGTGGCCCAACATATGATCTATGCTGGCCAATATTTCATGTGTGCTTTAGAAGAATATGTATTCCGGTACTATTGGATGGAATGTTCCATATGTCTGTTAGGTTGGAACTATAATATTGGATCTATAATATTACTGGGTCTATAATATTATTCGGGACCACTATTTCCTGAATGATTTTCTGTCTGAATCATCTATTCAATCTTGACAGTAGACCATCAAAGTTCCCTACTATTAATGTATTGCTGTTTATTTTTCCTTTCATTGTTTTTAATATTTGCTTTAAATAGATGCTCTAGTGTTAGGTGAATATATATTTACAATTATTATTATCTTCTTGATGAATTCACCCCTTTACCTCTACATAGTGGCCTTGTCTCATGATCAGTTTTTTTTTAAGATTTTATTTATTTGTTTGAGAGAGAGCATGCAAATAAACAAGCTGGAGGAGGGGCAGAGGAAGAGGAAGAAGCAGACTCCCCACTGAGCAGGGAGCCCTATGTGGGACTCATTCCCAGGACCCCAAGATCATGACCTGAGCCAAAGGCAGACACTTAACCAACCGAGCCACCCAGGTGCCCCACTTGTGATCAATTTTGACTAAAAGTTTACTTAGTCTGATATAACTATTCCTGCTTTCTGTTGGTTACCATTTTCATGGAAGACCTTTTACCCATCTCTTCACTTTCAACTTATACATGTCATAAAAACAAGCATGACTCTCCTGTAGGCAGCATATTGTTGGATCTTGTTTTTGTTGTTGTTGTTGTTGTTTTTAATCCTTAGCTATTCTCTTTTGATTGGAGAATTTAATTTATTTAACTTAAAGTAATTATTGATGGATAAGAACATACTATTGTCATTTTGCTCATTGTTTTCTGATTATTTTTTAGTCTCTTTCGCTCTTACCATCTTCTTTTGTGATATATTTTCTACAGAGGTATGCTTTATTTTTCTTTATCTTTTTTTGATCTAGTATAGAATTATTCTTTGTGGTTACCATGAGACTTACATAAACATTTTATAGATGTAACAATATAACTGATAGCAACTTACCTTCAGTTGCATCCAAAAACACTATACTTTTACTGTTCCTCCTTTCAACATGTTATGCCGTTATTGCTACACTTCACATCTTTTTATAGTGTGCACTCGATATCAAATTAATGTAGCTATAGTTATTGTTAATACTATTTTTTTAACTTTTGTACTAGAGATAAAGTGATTTACACACCACTGTTACAGTATTAGAATGTTCTGAATTTGACTATATACTTACCTCTACCAGTGAATTTTTTACTTTTATATGCTTTCATGTTGTTATTAGTGTCCTTGCATTCCTTTTGTGTGTGTGTGTGTGTGTGTGTGTGTGTGTGTGTTATTAGTGTCCTTGCATTTCCTTTTGTGTGTGTGTGTGTGTGTTATTAGTGTCCTTGCATTTCTTTTGTGTGTGTGTGTGTCCTTTCATTTCATCCTGAAGTACTCCCTTTAGCATTTCTTGTAAAGAAGGTCTCATGGTGATGAACTCCCTTAGCTTTGGCTTGCCTATTTCTCCTTTATTTCTCAGGGCTGGTTTTTCTGGGTGCAGTATTCCTGGTTGGCACAGGTTTTTTACTTTCTTTCAGAACTTTGAATATATCATCCCACTCCCTCCTGGCCTGCAGAGTTTCACAGAGAAATCCACTGATAGCCTTATTGGGAGCAGGGATTCCCTTGTATATGAGGAGTTGTTTTTCTCTTGCTCCTTTCATAATTCTTGCTTGTCTTTGATGTTTAACATTATGATTATAATGGGTCTCATAGTAATCTTTGCGATGATCACGTTTAGGGTCCTTTGAAATTCTTGTACTTGAATGTCCACACCTCTCCCAAGATTTGGGAAGTTTTCAGTTGCTGTTTCTTTAAATAAACCTTCTGCTCTTTTTTCTCTCTCTACTTCTTCTGGGACCCCCATGATATACATGTTTATTTGCTTAAAGTGTACCTATAATTTATGTAGGTCTTCTTTACTTTTTTTTTCATTCTTTTTTCTTTACATTCCTCTAACTGGTTATTTTCAGATGATCAGTATTTGAGTTCACTGCTTCTTTCTTCTCTGTGATTATCTGTGGTTGAAGCTCTTTACTTAACTTTTCAGCTCTGTCATTTTATCCTTTAGCCCTAGGATTTCTGTTTGGGTCTTTTGTACGGCTTCTATTTTCTTTATTAAACTTCTCATTTTTATCATGCATTGTTTCTCTGATTTTGTTTTGTTGTCCGTCTTTGTTCTCTTGGGTTTCATTTGGTTTTGTTAAGATAATTATTTTGAATTGTCAGGTAAACCATAGGTCTCTGCTTCTTTGGGGTCCGTTACTGAAGCTTTATTACTTTTACTTGGTGGTATTATATTTGATGATTCTTTGGGATCCATGTAGCCTTGCATTACTCTCTGTGCCTTTGAAGGAACAAAAATCTCTTCCAATCTTTATAGACTAGTTTCATCAGATAAAGACTTTCTCCTGTCTGTTCCCTGAACTGATAGTATCACCTCTGGAATCTTAGTTGTGCTGGGTTGGAGCTACTTATAATACTGTTGCTTGGTCTATGTTGGAATCCACAATTGGCCAGCTTGTTACCAGGGGCTCAACTGGGCATGGATCCTATCTAGTTCCTGGATGGATCTAGTTCCAGTACTTTGTTCCATTGGTGGCTCTAGGACAAGAATTTCCACGGTAGGGTCCTCAGTCAACCTATTACTATGTCCATGGTGGCTATGGATCCCACCAGTTTCCTGGGAATGCTGCTGACTGTCACTGCATAGGTTCCTGGGTTAGCAAAATGGCCTTGGACTATGGGTATAAAGGGCTGGAACAAAGCTCTTGGGCTATTTCAGATTCCATGGCCATGATTCATGTCTGTAGACCTAATTCTGTTGCAAAGGCAACAAAAATAAAAATAAACAAGTGGGACTACATCAAACTAAAAAGCTTCTGCACTGCAAAGGAAACCATTAATAAAAAGAAAGGCAACCTTCCAAATGGGAGAAAATCTTTGCAAATCACGTATCTCATAAGAGGTTAATATCTAAAATACACAAGGAATTCATACAACTCAATAGCAAAAAAAAAAAAAATCTGAAAAGAAATCTGATTTTTAAAAAGGCAGAAAATCTAAATAGATGTTTTTCCCAAATAAGACATATATATGGCCAATGAGTACATGAAAATATGTTCAATATCACTAATCATCAGGGGAATGCTAACCAAACCACAATGAGACATTCCTGCTGGAATGGCTAATATCAAGAAACTAAGAGATGACAAGTGTTGATGAGGATATGGAGCAAAGGGAACTCTTGTGCACTATTAATGGGAATACAAATTGGTGCAGTCACTGTGGAGAACAGTATGGATGTTCCTCAAAAAATTAAAAATAGAACTACAATATGATTCAGCAATTACCCTCTGAGGTATTTATCTGAAAAAAATAAAAATGATACATGCAGCCCCATGTTTATTGCAACATTATTTACATTAGCCACAATATGGAAGCAATCTAAGTGTCCATCAATGGGTGAATGGATGAAGAAAAGTGTGTGTGTGTGTGTGTGTGTGTGTGTGTGTATGCACACAATGAAATATTATTCAGCCATAAAAAGGAAGAAAATCTTGCCATTTGTGGTAACATTTGGGTGGGTCTTGAGGACATTATACTGAACAAGTCAAACAAGGAAAGATAAATACCCTATGATCTCACTTCTACGTGGAATCTAAGAAAAAAATACTAAGCTCATAAACACAGAGAACAGATTGATAGTCACTAGAGGCAGGGGGTGGAGTGTGGGAGAAATGGATGTATAACTATGTGGTGACAGATGTTAACTAGATTTATTGTGGTGATCATTTTACTATATTTATAAATATTGAATCATTATGTTGTACACCTGAAACTAATATAATGTTATATCTCAATTTTCCAAAAGGATAATAGGAAATATAACTGAGTTTAACCAGATAAAATACATTGTAAAATAAAAAAATACTAGAAAAAAGTGACAGATATTACACTATAAAATTTTACTCAGAACAAGATAAAGAACTACATATAAAAAAAAAAAGAACAGTTGTTTAGTGGGAAATTTTCAAAACCTATCAAGGAAAACTTTAAAACATTCCTAAAGGGCACAAGAACAAAAGATTAGAAACAGGGAGGTTCCAACAGTAAGAGGACAGGCAAACACACTATGGCAAAGCCACACAACAGGGTTCTATACAGCCAAACAGAAAGGACTGTAGAGGCTCTCTAAGTACAAAAACAAAAGAAAACAAAAATCTACAAGTTGTATAGGAAGTGAAGAAAGCAAAGTATTTAACAGTGCCTTTATTATGCTACATTTTTATGAGACAAAGCAGAGAAATAAGAATGTTCATACTTGCTTATATTGCAAAAACAAACACTAGGATGATAAACAAAAAATTAATGTAAATAGTTACACTATCGGGAACAAACTAGTTGGAGTGGATGGAAAAAGGGTAAGAGTAAACATCTAGTGCATACTTTTTTATGTTGTTTTGATTTGATTGAACCATGAAACTATATTACCTATTCAAATAAAATAAAACTTATCCAAAAATGTTCAAGTGGAAACATTTCTCTAGATGCATATATTTTTCAGATTCTACTAAAAGTTTTACTAGCACCAATTCACAAAAGGCGCCAATTTTTACAATTGTAGCTAACATAACACAATTACAATGCATTTCAGCTGAAATCCCACAGTATGTTACATCTGCATAAAGCAATTACTCCTTTCTCTATGGAGAAAAACAACAAATCACATTTTTAATATTAAAGTAAAACATTAAATTTCCCATTCTCATTATGTAATTGTTTTTTTAACCACTTTTGGAAGTTTAAAGGGATATTATATAAACATCTCTCTATTAAAAAAAAATTAGAACAAGATTCTAAAAGTCACAGAAGTCCTTAAAACAAACCAACAAAAAAACACTTCCACATTGTTGCTGTATCTAGGACTAAGGCCCTTATTCCTAGGCTTCTATTCTCTTAGTAACAAGTTAATTCATAAGTTCAAGTTTAATTCAAGTAGTTTAATTCATAAGTTTCAAGCAGTTTAATTCATAAGTTCTAGTTTAAAAAAAATAAATTCCCACATTTTTCCTGTCCATGAAAGCACATATATTTTAAGATAATATTTAAACAGAGCACCTGGGTGGCTTAGTTATTTAAGAGTCTGCCTTCTGCTCAGGTCTTGATCCCAGGGTCCTGGGATCCAGTCTCACATTGGGCGACCTGCTTAGCAGGGAATCTGTTTTTCCTTCTCCCTCTGCTCTCTCCCCTCAACTCATGCTCACTCTCTCACTAAATTAAATAAATAAAATCTTTAAAAAAGAAAATATTTGAATAGAAGCACTTATAACTTTATCAATGGCAGCTTCATATTTTCAATCAAGTATTTTTTAATTGTTTAGCTGGAAAGAATGTTCCCAGTTGTCAGTCATCCTTGAGACTTTGCCATCACGAAACACCATTTTTATTCAGTACTCAAAAAAAAAATCTGTGTTTATTTTGCTGAATAATTGGGGAATTTGCTATGATCCAATATGTTCTGTTAGTGATCAGTCATAGGAAATTGTGAGACCTAACAGTTATATGTGACTCTTGCAGAGCTTGCAGGGCCTATATGTGACCATACTGCTGGGTGTGCAGCATCTTGCCTGACATTGTTCCACCTGTATTTTTATCAAGAGGGCTCATCCAACCCATGGAATTGTTCCAAAATGGAATATTTATAGTATGGCCATGAAGAGAAGACTCACCACAACCAAGGAGGCCATACACACAGACCCATCACTAACTTGTGATGTGCCTCTGCTGGGGTTAGGGAACTGATTACAAGACTCTTTACTGGGGGTATTGGGCACAGATGATGCAGATGAATGAGAGCTCAGAAACGTGAGGTGAGAAATGAGAGATGAGGAATGCGGCAAAAGGGCAGGAGGAAATGTCCTTCTAGTGGCCATAGCCAACAACTACAGGAAGCAAAGTAAAGACAGTTAATAATTCTATGGGAATATGGAAATTCAGCATTTTCCAGTCTGTCTCAAGTCCTGAGGTCATTTGACCTGCATCTCCAAAGGGTTGTCTGACTTCTTTACCAGCCTCACATAACCTTTACTCAGTGGATGCTACCAGGTAACCCCTTTACTCTCTAGAGTAGGGCTCAGCAAACGCCTTTTCCAAAGAATCAGATAGTAAATATTTTAGGCTTTGTGTGTCCTACTATCTCTGTTGCAACTTCTCAACTCTGCCAAAGACAGTACAAAAAGAATGAACATGGCTATGTTCCAATGAAACCTTATGGACAATAAAATTTGAATTTCATATAGTTTTCACATTTAATGAAATAGCTCTCTTTTTTTTTTCTTTTAACCATTTAAAACGTAAAAGCCATTCTTAGTTTGTAGGCCATATAAAAACAGGTGGCAGGCCAGATTTGACCTGCAGGCCATAGTTTGCCAACTGCTGTTAGTGGAAAAGAACTAGAATATAAGTTGGACCCATCCTGGGCTATGCTCTTACAGTGTCATGTGGGCTGAGCTCTCTGTCTGCAGAACCACATGTTAATTATGATAATTGGTAAGGCCTCAGACCATTTAAGGTCTTCATTGAAAAGTCTACCTAATTCTTGCTTAGTGTCATAATTTTTGCTCTCTGTCTTGCCCAAAGCAACTCAAGCGTATGGATTTTGTGGTTAGAATTTAATGTTTAAAGCTTTACATAAAAATTGGGAAACTTATCTCATAAAATTAGAAACTTAATCTTGGTTGATGTTGAGGAATGTGTTTTTAGAGCAATGTCTTGACAAAGTAATAATGTCTGCTTTCCTCTAGGGCAATGGTTGTTAAAGTGTGGTCACCAGATCAACAGCATCAGCATCTGGAAATAGAAATGTAGATCCTTAGGCCCCACTTTAGACCTAGTAAAGGAGAAATTGAAGATGTGGCCCAGAAATTTGTGTCTTAACAACCCCTCAAATAGTCCTCATATATAATAACGTTTGGAAACTATTCTTCTAGGGAAAATCTTTAGACCCTCCAGAAAATAAGCATATTATAGCTAAGACTTGAGGTTACCATTTTATAAGAGAAGGTTGATGTGTTTAATTTGCTGGTGAGTGTAAAGGCACCCAATTCCTGGTCACGTCCAAGATAGTACTGGACCAACTTCCCTCCCTGCATTACAAGCAGAGAGCACACCTAGGACAAGGTGCTATACTTCACATGATAATTCAGGCACATGAGTGGTCCTGATTTGTTCTTTTCCTTCTCTTTCCCAGGTGTCCCCTCCAACTGATAATATTGACTAATAGAAGGGACATGGATGTCTGGGATGACTGTATGCATGTAAACAGGTTATAAACAGAGTAAAGGAGACAAACTGCTTTCTCACTGATAGACTTTTTCTAATCAGGGACCCCATTCTTCAAGTCATCTAGTTGCTTTAGGATTGGTAAGTGACAAGAGGAAATAGATAGTCCTTAAGAAAAGCAGCTTTTGGGATCCCTGGGTGGCTCAGCGATTTAGCACCTGCCTTCAGCTCAGGGCGTGATCCTGGAGTCCCAGGATCAAATCCCGCATCAGGTTCCTTGCATGAAGCCTGCTTCTCCCTCTGCCTATGTCTGCCTCTCTCTCTCTCTCTTTCTCTGTGTGTGTGTGTGTCATGAATAAATAAATAAAATCTTAAAAAAAAAGAAAAGCAGCTTTTGTGGCTACAACAGCCTAAGCAATTTCCTGACTAACCTCATCTGTGTAATTAATGTGAGATCATGGTAGAAGTCATGGTCATGGTAGAAGTGCCAAAAGGCATTGGGAACGAGAGGAAAAATAATGCATCGACCAGGTGAAACAACAGAGACCTTAGTTGGGTTCCTGAGTTATGAATTATGGGATGAATAGAGCTGACATATGCATTAAGGTGGTATAGGTTCGGGATCCCTGGGTGGTGCAGTGGTTTGGCGCCTGCCTTTGGCCCAGGGCACGATCCTGGAGACCTGGGATCGAATCCCACGTTGGGCTCCCGGTGCATGGAGCCTGCTTCTCCCTCTGCCTATGTCTCTGCCTCTCTCTCTCTCTCTCTCTGTGTGACTATCATAAATAAATTTTAAAAAATTTTTTTTTAAAAAAGGTGGTATAGGTTCTCAACAGAGCAGTAAACTCATCTGCTCATTTTTTTTTTAATTTTTATTTATTTATGATAGAGAGAGAGAGAGAGAGGCAGAGACATAGGCAGAGGGAGAGGCAGGCTCCATGCACCGGGAGCCCGACGTGGGATTCGATCCCGGGTCTCCAGGATCGCGCCCTGGGCCAAAGGCAGGCGCCAAACCGCTACGCCACCCAGGGATCCCTCATCTGCTCATTTTGAACCCAGGTTTATAGTTGCCCACAAAGAGATGGGACTTCTACAAGGGTCAAATCCAAGCTGGACAGTGCTTGTTGTCTTAGTCATTGTTAGTTTTTGATGGAAGTTTATCCAGATAGGAAGATCTGTCCATATATGTCATGTTCAAAGTGCAGAACACTGCTATTTTAATTTACAAGATAAGTCTCAATTCAATATATATACAAATCAAGGAGAAAGGAATGTTCCTTCATGAAAGGTTCAGGAATCGTTTGAAGTCATCTAGTGAGATGATGGCTGACTGCTTTTCTTTGGTTTTTATAGCAATAATCACCTCACCAGAGAGTGGACAGCATATCCAAATGACAACATTTTCTTATCTTACAGGATAAGAAAACTGTATTTCTGTCTGTGATGGGATGTAGGATTTGGCAGGTGAAAGGAGAACTTTTCCTAGGCTTGGTTAAAGCAAGCTGGAAGGATGTCCTATGTCCTGTTTTAATATAGGGCCAACATGTGGGAGTTATAGAAGTCTCCTAGGACACTGGTTTTTCCAAAGCCCTGATTTTTAAAATAGCAGCAATTTATTGGATGGGGTTTAAAGAGGAGTTACTTTTATAGTGTGAGGTTATGACCCATTGCTTTGTAAGCTTTCGACTTAGAGGAACTTGAAATTTAGCTTCCTCCCTTTTGTTAGGTTTTAAATCTTATTGTACCCATGGATGGCTGCTCAAATGAATTCAATACTCAGTCTTGGCTTCTCATGAAGGGCTACATTTTGGATTCTTTCAGAAACCTTGGGAAATTGTCCATAGACAGAACTTTGGAGAATCTCCCCCAAAGGGCCTTCAATATTCCCTATCATGGAAAATTACCTATACAATTTCTATTTAAGCAACCCAAAGATACAAATATAGTGATCTGAAGTGGCACCTGCACCCCAATGTTTATAGCAACAATGTCCACAATAGCCAAACTATGAAAAGAGCCCAGATGAATGGAAAAAGAAGATATTATATAGATATAGATATAGATATACAGATATCATACACCCAGTGGAATATTACTCAGCCAACAACAAAAAAAATGAAATCTTGCCATTTGCAATGATGTGGATAGAACTAGAGGATATTATGATAAGCAAAATAAGTCAATCAGAAAAAGACAATTATCATATATCTCATATGTGGAATTTAAGAAACAAAACAGAGGATCATAGGGGAAGAGAAGAAAAAATAAAACAAGATGAAACCATAGAGGGAGACTAGGAAACCATAAGAGATTCTCAATCATAGGAAACAAACTGAAGGTCACTGGAAGGGAGAGGAGTGGAGGATGGGGTAACTGCATGATGGGCATTAAGGAGGGCACGTGATGTAATGAACACTGGGTATTAGATAGGACTGATGAATCACTGACCTCTACCTCTGAAACCAATAATACTTTATATGTTAATGAATTAAATTAAATTTAAAAATTTAATTTAAAAAATTTCTATTCAAACATAAGATTGAGATAGGCAGTTCCCATCCATAATGTTTGCCAGAGCCTGGGGAAAAAGTACAAATGGATATCCACACACCATTTCTATCAATATTCAAAAGTTATAAATCAAAGTAGCAAATTATTTAAATAAAAGACGTTCTATAATCCTACTTAGAAAAAAAGATACTCTCATAATGACCTAGAAGTGTGATTCAAGTTAAAATTCTCAGACTCCTCAAAATTCTTTATCAAACACGGGAATATGGAGAAAGTCAGGCTCAGGTCTGGCCTTCCTCTTCTCAGCCCTGCTCTGTTGCATAGTCCCAAGGACTGCTTCATACACAGAGATACCCCAGGCATCTGGCTAAGCTCCCACCTTATAACTGCAAAGAGCTCCCTTCTCCCCATGCACTTGCCATGGGCCTAGGCAAGTGAATACCAATGACACAACCAAGAGCAAACAGAAGAGAGGACAGTGCAGGTTCTGGAAGCCAGCTTAGGACCATTTGCGAAAGGAATTCTGGGGTCCTGGACACCCAGAGCATGATCTAAAAGATGGTGGTGGTAGAGGTGGTCTGGGCTCCTGGAAGACAATTAGGGTGACCAAACTGGTTTGTCTAGATCTGCCTTGCTTTTAGCTCCACAAGTCCCATGTCCTGGGAAATACATCAGGATGCTAGAAGTCCCACTTTTTAGTCTTGTGACAGAAGATGAAAGGGAAAGTACAAAATCCATAGGACAGCCCTCGAAATAGAAGCTGAAAGTAACTTTGTTTTTGGTGTCAGATGAATATGGTGTAGATTATCTGTCTTCCATAATCACTGTTACTGGTCTTTCCCTTCCCCCAAAAGAGGAAAACTCTCCTAAAATTATTCTGACTTCTGTTTATACCTCACTAATTTCCGGATAATTATCTCTAATATAAAACCAGTGGGTATACTTTCCTTATGTCATGTATTAATTCTTTTCTATTCCAAGCTAGCCTATCACAGAGCTGAGGAATTCCAAAGCAATCTGAAAGTTCTTCCAACTGGGGGACAAGGATGTGGCTGGTTGGCCTCAGGAAGAATCAACTCCCACCCTTGCTGAGGCTCAAAGTTCCTGCCAGAAGGGTTTTAAGCTTCTCCTCTGTAAGATCTGCTACATCCAAAGTGCTTTCAAGCTTTGTGGTGAGTCTTTCCAGTTCCTCTCTAAGTTTTGGGAACGTTGCAACCATGGATGGCTATTCCTTTAGACTCAGCCCAGGAGACACAGAATCCTGAGGGACAGGATAATTGAAGGATTTTTTTTTTTTACAAAGGGGTTCTTAGCGTTTATCTATAGAATTTTCTTTTTTTTTTTTTTTAAAGATTTTATTCATTTATTCATGAGAGACACACAGAGAGAGAGAGCCACAGACACAGGCAGAAGCAGGGTCCCTACAGAGAGCCGGATGCGGGACTCGATCCCGGGTCTCCAGGATCATACCCTGGGCTGAAGGCGGCACCAAACTGCTGAGTCACACGGGCTGCCCTAGAATTTTCAATATCGAAATAATATTCATTCAGTGACAGCCTCCATATCTGTGTCATAGGCACCCAAGAAGGACTCTTAGTCATTTAGTGTGAAAAATAGAACTTCCTAGTATTTCTGAATGATCTATCCCAGCTGTTAACTCAGAAAAGGAATGGATGAGCCCTGGCACTGCCCCAGCCAATTGCCCTGACCCAGGGAATCCCAAGAGGTCTGGACAAATCGGAAGCACAGTACTTGGCTGGGGTTGCCAGCAGTGTTGCCAAGCAAATTTGGATAAACTCGTAGCAAAAGAAGCCAATAATTCAAGAGATGAGGGCTTGGAAAAGAGAAAGGGAGAAATTTATTTCAGACCTTGGCAGCAGGGGAAGGTGCCAGTAACCCACCTCTCTGCCTGCAAGATGGACACTAGAGGTTTCATAGAGAGGTTTGGGGCAAGGGTGGGCAGTGCACACAAGAGAGCAGGCCCAGAGCCTGTGGTCGTGAGTGGGGGTCGGTGTGCGTTCGGCTCACATTCGTAAGCAGGGAAGGGGACATGTAGGGTGTGGTGTTCTAGGCATTCCATTGCCCTCAGGGCCTTTCTGGCTTGGCAGTGGAATGTTTTGGTCATTGCAAAACACCTTCATCAATGACTCAAGAAAACACACTGAAAAATAAGAACAATGGGTTTTAATCAGAGCATGAGTTAAGCAATCTTGTCCATGCCTGGTTTTAACTATTGGGGTCTATAGTTAAGTAAGGGGGTTTGCCAACACTGGAGCAAAAAGCTCTGTATTTTTTATTCATTTTATCTAGGTAGTCTTCTCTAAGGGTCTTCTTCAGCTCTTATCAAGGTGCAGATGCCAGGAAACAGTCCCAAGGCCATACTCTGGTGGGGCTGTGAGAATAAGCGCTCAGAAGGCTTTTCCAAGGTACCTGAGAAGGCATTTTTTTTTTTTTTTTTTTGAGAGTTGAGTCAGGTTTTGCACACTTACTAGGGTATTTGTGTGGGAAACACTCAAAAATGTTGTATGTCACATAAGCCTCTCTTCCTGCTTCTGTCTTAACTCCATCTGCTCAAGATAAATATCCCACAGGTTTTCCCTGGTTACGGCCCGTCAAAAGGAAATTCAATAATTTCAAGTTCTCCCTTTCCATATTTTAACTAACTTTACAGACCAGGTAATCTAGTGGCTTAGCATGAAGCTAAGCCGTTAGCTTCATTAGCTGTTAGCTAATGGCTAAGCCGTTATGGGAATCTTTTTAAAATCCTTGGGCCTGGCAGTGCCTTTTCTATGGTCAATTGATTTAGACCAGGGGTGAAAATTGGACACTCAAATGTTTTACAAAGTTATTGGGGAGGAAAACTTTTTCTTTACCTTTCAAGGTATTTTTGGCTGGTCTAAGAATTAAATTCATACGAGACAGATTAACAGGAGAAAATAGAATATACTTATTCTACAAGAATACGAGGCCCACAGGCAGGCTGACAATTGAGGCTTCTGTGCCATCCAGATAAGGACAAGTGGGTAGGGAACTGGGACTTTAAAGATAAGGGAGACAAATCATAGGAAGATGCAAAAGAGTAAATGTTTAGTAAACAAATGTTCGCTGGGCCATCCAGAAACAATAGGACTTAGAGAGGAATTTTAACAAAGGCGCTTTGCAAAGTTCCTCCCTGCTTCCCTAGTTCATATTATAATGTAGTTCTCTAAGGTGATGGCTCCCTTCCTAGGGCGGGTCCTCTATCTAGATTCTTTCAGGCAATTAGGGGGAAGGTGAAAATTTCTTCATTTTGTTTATTAAAAATAATCAGCCTAAAATAAGCCACAGGCCAAAGGAACACATTTTGTTTCCTTACAGATTCTTCCAGAAAAGAGATCTTAGGTAGAAATGGGCGACAAGAATAGAAACCAGGACAGCCTCACTTTCTGACCAGAATTGAAATGACCAGCCTTCCAAACGGAACCTGTGCGGGTCCAGAGCGGGCCCCCAGACGGTGAGGGGAAGTCAAGAGCAGAAACTCAGAGCCCAGCAGTGGGAGGCTACAACGCCTGCCCTTGGTCCCTGTGATGCTGTCCTTTTCACTGGCCTCCAGGGCCACCAGACTGCAGACCATGCTGAGCACGTCAGATTGGTGGGGGGAAATTCCAGTGCCTCGTATTTTTTAGTAAATTCAGTCATTCACTAAAATCAGCAAGCAGGGCAAAGGAGGAAGCACATTCTTTCCCAAAAGCAAGCACTTCATTTCCCTGGTCTTAGTACTGCTTTAGAGTTGGGGGGGTGGGGGGTCAGCAAGCCTTTTTTTTTTTTTTTCTTTTTTTTAAGCCTTTTTTATAAAGGGCCAGAGGGTAAATATGTTTGGCTTTCAGGGCTATATGGTCTCCATCGTGGCTACTTGACTTTTCTCCTCCCTCTCCCTCTCCTTCCCTCTCCCCCTCCCCCCCACCTTCCTCCTCCTTCTCTTCTTTCCAAGTTTCTTGCTTTGTGTGTCTTTTTTCCTCCTTTACTCATTTGTTTTGTTTCTTAAATTCCACATATGAATGAAGTCATATGGTATTTGTCTTTCTCTGACTTATTTTGCTTAGCATAATGCTCTCTAGCTCCACACAAGGCATTACAAATGGCAAGATTGCATCCTTATTTCTGACTGAATAATATTCCTTTGTGTACATATACCACATTTTCTTTATCCACTCATCAATAATGGACACTTGGGCTACTTAGATATCTCAGCTAATGGAAATAAATTTGCTATAAACACAGGAATGCATGTATCCCTTTGAATTAATGTTTGGTTTTTTTTTTTTTTTTTTTGTATTCTCTGGGTAAATACCAGTAGTGTGATTGATGAATCATAGGGTAGTTCTATTTTTAACTTTTTGAGGAACCTCCATACTGTTTCCCAGAGTGGTTGCTCCAGTTTGCACTTCCAGACTAATGGTTCATTTTTATGTTACATGAATTTCAACTTAATAAAAAAAGAAGTTAAGGGATGCCTGGATGGCTCAGTGGTTGAGCGTCTGCCTTCAGCCCAGGGCCTGATCCTGGAGTCCTGGGATCAAGTCCTGAATCGGGCTCCCTGTATGGAGCCTGCTTCTCCCTCTGCCTAGGTCTCTGCCCGCCCCCCCTCTGTCTCTCATGAATAAATATCGTAAAAAAAAAAAAAAAAAAGGAAGTTAAGCCATTTTAGCTTATGTGCTATACAAAAACAGAGACTGGCCAGATTTTGCCTATGGGCTCTTGTCAATTCCTGCCTTAAAGATACAAACATTATTTTAGATACCTTTATGTGGAACTAGATTAATATTTAATATATTTTTTATTTAAGATCTACTAAATAAATTATGTGTGATAATCAATATTTCTTAGAGATAAAGTAACCAAGGTAATGCATACATTCATTAATGTCATAATGTCAAGATTAGGTCCCACAACCAGTCAATGACAATATCAGGATTTGAACCTTAGGTCTTTCTGCATAATTTTTATTTGTGAAAATTATAAAAGTTAGCATATGTTGAGTATTCAACATGTGCCAGACACTGCTCTAAATGCATTAGACCAGTGCTTCTTAACGAAAGAGACACTTTTGCCCTCTGGGGGACATTTGGCAATGTCTGGAAACGTTGGTTGTCACAGTGTGGAGAAAGGATACTTACTTGCATGAAGCAGGTAGAGGCCAGGGGCACAAGTATCCTGCAATGTACAGAACAGCCCCTCACAGCAAGGAATCATCCAGCCCAAAATGTCAATCATGCTGAGGCGGGGAAACACTACCTTAGATGTATTATCTCAGTTAATTTTCAGAACAACCCTTAGAAGTAAGTTGTTATTATTATTCCTCATTTAACAGATGAAGAAACTGAGGTTTGGGGGAGTTAAGTAACCTGCCCAATGTCACCCTGCCAGCAAACTGAATTTAAACCCTAGCAAACTGGCTTCCCCATGCTATACTTGAGAGTCACTATTGAAGTTTGTTAACTATGCATTAATTGGTGGGATTATTTTATTCTTCCCTTAGACTGAAAGGGGCATGGACCATATTCTTATTCTCATTGTCTTATTATTGTATCCCCAGCACCTAGCTCAGGGCCTGCTCCACAGTAGATACTCAGTGAATGAATGAATGAGTGAATGAACGAATATATACGTTATACACAGGTGACATCAGAACCTCTACTTTTATCATCCCTGAAACTGTCCATTTCTCTTTCTTGATAGATAAGTAGGTACATAAGTACATAAAATGATAGAAAGATGGATAGATAAAATGATGGATAGATGATAGATAAATGATAGATAGATGATAGATAGATATCCACCACATAAGTAGATTCTTCACAGAACTGGAAATCATCCCCTTCCCCTCCAAATCTCTTTTCCCCTAGTTTTGGAGACAGCGTTTTTAAATCTTCCTGCACACATTTCTTCTCCTTAAACATTGGGCTGAATAATTAAACGCAAACATTTGCTTAGTCCTTTTGAACTCACAGAGGACTTTCTATCTATATTATCTTGTCTTCACAAGAACGCGGTAGCAGGTGTTCCGCTATGATTATACACCTCATCCCCATTTGGCACATGTGCAACGGGGACTCTGAGAGGGACAGTGACTTGCTGAAGGTCACACAGCCAGTACATGGTGGAGCTGGGGCTGACCACCATATCTCCTTTTTCTCTTCACTTAGGCCTGCTGCTGCCTCCCATCAGCTAACTTTGCCTTGAGAATTCACGGTCTCCTTCTGCCCCTGGCTTGCCATATGCAGGATCCTCTGGGCTACAAAGCCATGGCAAGTGGTTATGACCCAAATGGCTCCAGGTGTTGTGTTTTCTGTGCATTATGCATGATGTCTCAGTTTGTTCTTCCCCCAGTCTTGTAGTTGGCATGCCCTCTTCCACAGCCTCCTCTGACACACACACACACACACACACACACACACACACACACACACACACACCCTGTACCAGCCAGGTTCTCTCTCCAGAGAAACAGAACCGGCAGGATGTGGATATAGGGAGAGGTTTATCGTGAGCAGCTGACTCATGTGATTACAGAGGCGGAGAAGTCCCACATCTGCCTTCTGCAGGCTGGAGGCCCAGGTGAGCCACTGGTGCCAGAGACTTGACAACCAGAGGGGCCAATGGCATAAACCGCAGTCCAGGGGCAGGAGAAGTCGGATATCCCAGGATTAAGGGATAGCTGTCAGGCCAACTATCAGGAGGAAACAAGGGGCAAATCCTTCTTTCCTTGGCCTTTTGTTTTATTCACGCCTTCAAGGGATCAGGTGATGCCCCCCCCCCCCCTCCACACACACACACACTGAGGAGGTCTGTGGACATTACTGAGTACCGGATTTGAATGCTAATCTCCTCTGGAAACACCCACATGGACACACCTAGAAATGTTTAATCAGGGCCTCCCTTAGCCCAGTCAAGGTGACACATAAAACTAACCGTCACATACCCCAGGCTCTTCTAAATGGATGCTCCTAACCTGCTTCAAGTTAGCAGCTATTTGGACAGATCGAAGTCATACCTGATAAAAATTAGCAGGTGTGAGGGAAGGCCTGAGAGGTGCTCTTTTGAGTAAGGAGTGAGAGCTTTTGTGCCTAGTTTTCAGTTAGTTGTCACGTATTTGAGCGTGCAGAAAAAAAGACCACAAACTCTGTAATCGGGACGCTGGGTCAGGAGCCCAACGCCACCAAGGATGGGGCTTGGTACAGCTTCCAGGGCTGGCCACCGGGACACAGGCAGCTAAACAATGTGTAGCCTGGAGTCTCTACAAAGGGTAGAATTAGCCTCAGAGGCGGGAAATGTTCAGATCAGCTCTTGAGTCAGAGTCAAAGATTTATTGAGGAAATGCTCTCTGCAGCCTGGGGAAGCTGTGGGAGCAGAGCTCCAGCCTAGTTGTTTCTCAAAAAACAAACAAACAAACAAAAAAAAAAACAAAGAAACCTGGGATTCCTGCTGTCTGCCACAAGACAGGTCTCCTATCGGGTCTAGATTTAAAGAGACTTCTCTACCCAAAAAACTCCCTCCTTCCCCATCCATGTGATTCTGATGGAGGCAGAGGTCTCCCTTCGAAGAACTGACATAGAATCCATATGGCCCAGGGGTTTGGTTTGAATGACGGCGTTAGTGGCATACGGTTAGCATGAAGTTTTGGAATATAGGTGAGGTTTGGTGGGGTGAGGTCCGGAGCCAACGACCAAGAAAGAATTCTTGAAATGTCTTTGGTGCAAAATGGTGGTTTCATTAAAGCACAGGGACAGGACCCATGGGCAGGAAGAGCTGCTGCCCTGGGCCCGTGAGGGGAGGCTGATTATATACCTGGGAGTTGGGACGGGTTTGGGGATAGCATACTACTCTCTAAGGAATTTTGGAAGCAAGGTTTCCAGGACCTTGAGGGGGTAGGCAGTGTTGGGCAAAGGTCATTTACTGCCATCTAATAAAACCTGAGTCATGAGACCCTTCAGATGTATATCGGTGGGCCGTATGTTTGGGGGATGATTGCCAACACATATCTTGGGGGGGGGGGGGTGTAGAGATAAAGGAAATTTCTAAAGGAATTTTTATATGTTAAAGGAGACTCAAAGATGCCAGGGGTCG
Organism: Canis aureus; assembly: GCF_053574225.1. Lineage (NCBI taxonomy): Eukaryota > Metazoa > Chordata > Mammalia > Carnivora > Canidae > Canis > Canis aureus. The sequence continues at coordinate 43,556,323 of NC_135630.1, forward strand.
GGCTAAGATTGCCTTTTGCCCTTAGCAAAGTATTAACATCGAGGCAGTTGAATCCATAGAGGAACGTCCCTCTGCCTGTTTCAAGGCCTTGTCAGTGTGCCACCCCGGGCTTGTGCTTTGTCCCCAGCTAGCCCTCTGTGCCCCCATCATAACTACTGTACAGATCAGCTGAAAGTATGTACATGAAGGGCTCAGGACCATTCTTGAACATTCAATCAATGCCAATTATTATGATCACTGCATTTACTATTTTACTACTTACTATTCCATAGAGAACAGTCGATTAAGTCCATTCCAATAACTCCACAGCTTTCGAGCAGCTTCTGTTTTGTTTCTTGCAGTGCTGTATAAATAGGTGGAACATCTGGACAAATGGCCTTTATAAATGATATGTGCATAATAAAATATAATGTAAGCAACACACTAGCATCGTACGTTTCCTACGTACTGGGCACTTTTTGAAGAAAGTTTCACATGGGTTAACTCACTTAATCCTCACATCACTAAGAGGCAGGTAGAGTATTTCTACCCCCATTTTACAAATAAGAGAAGGAAGGCACAAAGTAACTCAGTTACTAAGTTGTGCTGTCAGCGTCCCAGGTTGTATTTCCTCCTCCGACAGCAGCCTCCTTTTAACCCCACACCTTTTCCCTCTTATCTACTCACAGCTGAAATCTCATTGAGATTTTCAGGTAGATTTCTGATAGCAACCTCCTTCCAAGTGGGATGAGGAGATCTTCCTGACTCTGTGAGTTCTCTCCTGTTGGGGAATCCTCCAGAACTTTCTGCCTTCCTCTGCCTTCTACCCCAAATCTGACTCTGCCTTGTAACATGGCAATTTGTGATTTTGTCTATATTCCACAGGAGAGTTTGTCAAAGCACAGATGTGAAGCCAATTAAAGTGTACTGACATGAGTTGTGGGATTGTGATTGGCATTTTCTGAAAAAAAAAAAAAAAGAATAGAATAGAAATAAGGGTATAATAGAATAAAGGAAAATATCAAGAGTGTGTGTGTCCCATGTAGAGAGAGCAAGAATCATTTTGTGAGATTTTTGAACCAGTGTGTGTGTGTGTGTGTGTGTGTCCACATATGCTGTGTTGCAACATAAAAGATACTTCTTTTATGAAAGGAATATTTTATATCCATCAAACAATAACAAAAAGAGTTATTGTTTGATGGGTATAAAGTTTCGGCTTTGCAAGGTGAAGAGTTCTGGAGATCTGTTACACAACAACGTGAAGTACTACACTGGACACTTAAAAATGGGGAAGATTGCAAATTTTATATTATGTGTTTTTACCACAATTAATCATAAGTTTTTTTAAAGATTTTATGTATTTATTCATGAGAGAGAGAGAAAGAGAGGCAGAGACACAGGCAGAGGGAGAAGCGGCTCCCTGTGGGAAGCCTGATGCGGGACTCAATCCCCAAACCCTGGGGTCACAACCAGAGCCAAAGGCAGACGCCCAGCCACTAAGCCACCCAGGCGCCCCAATTAATTATGAATTTTTTAAAAAGATATTTCTTACTATATATCAAGGCCCCAAAAGTTTGAGAAGCGCTGTTCTACTAGATGAAATCATTTTAGGGCTTAGAATATGTGCAATTTATCTTTTATTCTAAGTTACACATACCTAGCATGGCACAGCTCGGAGCAAGCTCACGAAGTGGCCCGAGTTGAGTACATCACTCCTAATGAACAGGCGTCGATGGCCCATCATGTGTAACCCATGCTCTTTCCCTCCCCATAGTTACAGCTGCCACAACAGAGTGTCCTACAGCAAATAGTGGAGAAGGAAAATGGGGAGACTCAGGTGGGATCCTCGAATGGAAGACAGTTCTCTGGTCCTCTGATTGTGTCCTCTGCCTTGCCTTAGGGCAGGTAACTTCTTGCCTCTTTGGGGATCTCTTCTGTGCAGCCCTCAATATTTCAGGCTGTAAAAAAAAAAAAAAAAAATATTTCAGGCTGTGTGCTGGGCAGGGTCAGCTGCTTTGTGCTTCTTAGGAGTTTGTGTTGTCCCTGCCAGGGAGAAGGCGTGGCTTCCCCAAGCTTGGGGAGCTTCCTGAGAACAGACGCCTTAATTCCTCCCAGGACGGACCTCCAGCGACTGCCTTTCTGCCTGCAGAGCTGACAATGGGCATAAAGGCTGTGCCTACAAAGTGCTTGGGGCTCTCAGGGAAAGTAGAACCACATGAAGCCAGAGAATGAACGTGCCTCCCCAGAGAGTAGCATTCTTTGTATTCCCAGTAGTGGATGAGGGGTCTCTCTGTGTCCCCATTCCTTCACAAAGGCCCAGACAAGACTAAAAGGATTGGGGTGGTGTGGGTGGGAAGAGTGTTCTCACATCATCATGTATTGTACTAAATAATATAATCCATTGTGGGGTGGGGTCAGTGCATGAATGACTGTCCTATATAAGGAGACATTTTATGTATTAATACAGATCAGAGAGATTGTGAGGTCTGAGAGAATTAGCATATGTCTGAGGGGGCTCAGTCCATAATTACCCCCAGGACAACAGAAGGAACAATCCGTGTGAGTAAACCCCACTTTGACAAGAAGACCTCCAAAGCGACCTGCCTAAAGTGCCAAGGCCCACAGAGGGCCAGAGGGGGGTCCTGCTCTGCCTAATGCAAGGGATGGCTGTCTGGGGGCGTTGGTTAATCAGGCAAGACCAGCCCTTGGGGCAGGGCAGTGGGCCTTTCCTGAGGCCCCGGAGGTCTGAAGGGACTTCTGGTCAGGGCTCCTGCACTGCACAACTCCAGGAGCGCTGTTTCCACTACATCCGAAGTAGATGGCGCCTCCTGGAATTGGGTAGTGCATGTATGTAGCCTCTGATCCATCCTTCCTTCCTTCCTTCCTTCCTCCCTCCTCTCTCCTCTCTTTCTTTCTTCTTTCTTCCTTCCTTCCTTCCTTCCTTCCTTCCTTCCTTCCTTCCTTCCTTCCTTCCTCCTTTCCTTTCCTTTCCTTTCCTTTCCTTTCCTTTCCTTTCCTTTCCTTTCCTTTCCTTTCCTTTCCTTTCCTTTCCTCTTTCCTTTCCTTTCTTCTTTCTTCCCTTCCTTCCTTCTTTGAAAAAGAAGAGAGGGAGAGAGCCGCAGAGGGAGAGAGAGAGAAACTAAGCAGACTGTGCGCTGAGCTCAGAGCCCCGTGCGGGACTCAATCTTAAGACCCTGAGATCATGACCTGAGTCGAAACCAACAGTGGGGAGCCCAACCGTCTGAGCCAGCCAGGTGCCCCTGATTCTCTTTCCAAGGAAGCTGACCCCAGGGGAGGGAACAAGGCTAGGAGCTGGGGCGCGTTGCCTCTAGGAAGAGCTAATGGCTTTTCTCGAGGTTACCAGAGGTGATAATATAAAGTACAGTGTAAAAAATGTTCCCCGCCGGTGTTGCCATTTCTTTCCTTAGGTCTCCCCACCCCTCAGGGCAATCACACTCCCCCAGAAGGCCTCAGGAGGGGTAGCTGTGAGAAAGGAAGGGCTGGGGAGGCGCAGAAGGCTTCAGCCCTGGGTTCAGGGAGTGGCACCAGGGGCAGGGACAGGAGTCCGGGGCTGGGGGCATCCCTCAGGGGTTCACATTGGAAACAAGCTCCCCCCCACCGGCCCCAAATATTCCAGAGAAAGAGCCCCTCCAAGGGAAAGGCAAACACTTGGGTTGCACATGCCCTTTGGGTCCAAGAGGAGTAAATTCACTCTTCTCAATTTTTCAGAATGCTGGAATATCCTGTCTGGCTTCCGATCTGGAGAATCTTTGACCTTTTTTAGTTTTTTCCTTTTCTCTCTCTCTCTCTCTCTCTCTCTCTCTTTAAAAGATTTATTTATTTGAGTGAGAGAGAGAGAGAGAGAGCACACACTCCTGAGTTGGGGAGGGCCCGAGGAAGAGGAGAGGATCCTGGAGCAGACTCCGTGCTGCCCCGACGGGGGCTTGATCCCACAACCCTGAGATCAAGACCTGAGCTGAAACCACAAGTCACAAGTCGGACTCTTAGTGGACTGAGCCACCCAGGCGCCCCCCGTTTTTTTTTTCTCTCAAAGAGACAGGCTTTCATTTTTTTTAAGTGATAATCTTTTAAATCAGAAGAAAAACCATTTTTCCAGCTATTGTCTCTTGGAAGTCCATCTCTTGTTCACACTCCACTCCTTTACTCTTTCATTCAAACATTCATAGAGGAAGACTCTCACGAACTTCCCTCTTGCTAGGCCTGCTAAGTGGGAGGCCCCCACCTGGCGGACCAGGTCCTGCCTCGGAAGTGCTGACCATCCATCCAGTAGGAGCCAAATAAAAGCAACCACGCGGAAGGCAGCAGTGGCCAATGTCAGCCTCCCGTAAATGAGAACGGGTCTCCCTTGCAGGAATGCTGTCCCTGGAGGGAGGGAGCAGTGAATCAGAATCCCAGTTCTAGGGTGCAACCGGGGGCTCTGTCACTTAGACACCTGCCTTTGGCTGGATCATGATCTCGGGTCCTTGGCTCCCTGCTCAGCACTGAGCCTGACTCAGCGACTGCCCCTCCCCCGAACCCGTGCTCATGCTCACTCTCTCTCTCTCAAACAAATAAATAGAATCTTAAAAAAAAAAAAAAAAAAATCTCAGCTCTGAAAGGAATCCTCATATGCCCACCTGCAGGCACGTGTCCCTGTCCCTGTCCCAGCCCCGGTCCCAGTACCGAAGGAGGCCCACCCCCAATCTCTGGAGGAAGTGACAGCTCAGCTGTCTTGAAATAAAATAGATGTTTCTCAGGTAAGGAAGGCAAGGGTGTGGCCCAGGCAAAAGGACGGCAGGTGTATACAGAGGGGCAGGGATGTGGGAAAATGTGAGCTTTAAGGAAACATCTAGATGCCAGTTGATGGGAGGATACCCAGGTGGAAGACGAGTGGGAGTGATGAGCCCTGAGCCTGAGCAGGGAGGGCCAGGTGTCAGATCCAGGCGCGAAAAGCTAGAGAATCCCTTCAGCCCTAAAGTACTTCCTACGTATTTGCAGCAAATTTATTTTCCCCTATTTGGACAATATTAAGTGTTCAGCTGCCGGGGGAGGGGGGTGCAGGGAGAACTTTCAACAAGGCTAAAAGAAACCCATACCTTGACAACTCACTCTATCTGATGGGCACCAAATTAATTTCCATATTAACGCATTATGTGGCGATAAGACGCAGCAACACGAATTTCAAAAGACACGTAGGACTCTTATTAAATTTCCGAGGAATACAGCGTGTGCATTAGTGTGAAGCCCAGGAAACCTAATGCGAGTGAGATTTGCAGGGAGCAGCTGAACAGAGATGGATTACCCTGAGAAATAGGTTTGGCTCTGGAGCTGATGTTTTCTTTTCCTCTGTGAATGGAACAAGATAAGACACATTTCTTACAAAATGTAACCATTTCTGGCACACTTTCCTCCTGATTCCCACCCCCCCCCCCAAGTGCTGCCAGGCACAGTGGCCCGCTCTCAGCAGGAACCAGAGAGTTCATTATCCAGCCCGGTGGGCCTCTCTAACCAGGGCCCCAGCGACCCTTGCAGACCAATTGTGCAAATCCAGGGGAAATGCCAGCTCCTGACAGTCTCAGGCTTGGCTCTGTGCTCTGTCAATCCAGCTTTGGATGATGGATTGATGAATTTCCTACGTGGCCAAAGGCATCAAGGCACCAAAACACCATGCCACTGCACTTCATCCTAATGCCCTTTTAACTGGGCACCAAGGAGAAAAGATTGACTTGAAAATAAATGCCCTGGACAGGCCCACCAGAAGCCAGCAGGATGAAGGCACTGAGGGTAGAAGAGTCTTTAGAAAGTACCAGTACGGGCTCCAGGCCTCCCTGGCCAGGCTGGTGGCACCTTCAGGACAGTCGGTGGCCTGCCTGGTCCTCTCTACACTCCTGCGGAGAGTCCCTCACGTGCATAGCATGTGAGCTAACTTGCCTGGAAAGAATGGATGGAGAGAAGGACAAGGATTTTGTCTGCTGTGGCCTTGCCATGTGACCCAAGGCAAGTCATTGAACCCTTCATTTTCCTCATCTGTTCACTGAACAGGTTGAGCTCCATGACCTTTGATATCCCTGTACATGTTAATATCCTATTATTCTCATTATCTTGTTTATTAACAGCAACCTGTGCCTTCGTATGGCGGTGGACACTGTGATAAGCCTCCCAGATGACACTTCAATGAAACCCTTAATTTCCCAGCAGTTGAGAGCGTTGTTGAGAAGAGCTGACACTGCAAACAGCTGCCTTGCCAGAGGCCCAGCCAGTCCTGGGACAGCTCATGCTGCTGGATGTGGGGTATAAAGGCCCAGCCCATTCACCCCTAATGATACTACCATGAGAGTATAAAGCTCTCCATGCGGTTGGCCAACGCTTTCATTGGGCCTCAGTTTCTCCTTCTGCCAATTGTGCTCCAGCCCCACTTCCACAGTGTGGCTCCTGCAACTCCTTCTTAACAAGCAGCCTGCATGCTAACCCCCTTCTCAGGGTCAGCTTCCTAGGAAACCCCACCTACCATGCCATTTCCCATAGGCAACAATCTGAGCCTCTGACCTCAGTCCTACCCAGTCTTCCTCCTCATTTTGCAAATGAGGAAATAAAGACTCAGAGGGTGGCTCACCATGTTCATTTCATTGGCAGAACTAGGGCCACATCTTTACTCTTGATCTTGTTCCTTTTCCATCACACCCCCCTGCCCTCCCCAACCCACCTCATCTTCCCTGCGCCGTGGGGAGAGATGTGTAGGCAGAGAGATGAATCAATTCATCCAGACATACCCACAGCAAAGAAGGAAAATAAGCAAATGCATGAATTCATGAGTTATTCACTGCCTCTACTTTAAATAAATAAACCATCAGTTCTCATTTGGGGATTTTTTTTTTGAACCTCCTTGTGAAGCCAGATCACGTAAAGATACAAGGAGCTGTGGATAGGAACCAGGAAATGAGGGTTAGTCTCAGCTCCTCGTGCTCACCTTGCAAACATGCTGCTGCTTGACATGAGGCTCTTTCAGATGCCAAGACTGATTGCTGGGGGTGGGGGGGGGGTGGGGGGGGTGAAGGGGCTGGCGCTAAGGGTGAGGGAGAGGGTTAATCACACTGTAAAATAATAACTAGTGATGATGGTTATGTAAGATGTCATTGGGGGAAGCTGGGTGAAGGGTACACAGGAACTTGCTGTGTTATTTTTGCAATTTCTTATAGTTACAATTATTTCCAAAGAAAAAGTTTTAAAATAATAATAACCAAAAAAATGATTTCATTTAGTCTAACAAGAAATGGATGACTTGAGGCAGGTGGAGCGGAAGGATGGGACCGTTAGCATATTCAGAGTACCTAGTTGCAAAGCTAGTATATTCTAAATGCCACTCAGTGAGATAGAGGGTGAAGAAGATTGTACCAACAGGCATGTATTTTTAAAAATACATCCTTCATGCGGCATCTGGTTGGCTTAGGCTTAGGCAGTGGAGCAGGCAACTCTTGATCTTGGGGTTGTGAGTTTGAGCCACACACTGGGTGTACAGATTGCTTAAAAATAGAATCCTAATTAAAAAAACTTAACAACATGTCCTTCGAGTCTGAAAAACCTAAGGACTGACATTCTTTAAGTCAAAAGCTTAAAAAATGCCTATGACTGCATATGCTTTCTGGCTTGGGTTGACTCTCTCCAGGTGAGTCTCCCCTGCAGCCAGGGCCACCCTCCGCTGGGTCTCACGGGCTACCTCATAATCCAGGTGAAAACCTGAGAGGTCCACAGCTTATGCAGGTCACCCAGAGAATGGCTGATTTAGTATAAAAAAAAGCAACAGTTCCAAGTTGTAAACAGACACCTGGCCAGTGGTTTGAACTGCATCACGTCCTGTTTCAAGAGCCCAGAGAGGGGGGAGCAGGAGCTACACACCGCAGGCACCCCCGGCCTGTGAAATGGCACGAGGACCTGTCCCCTCTGGCCCCAGGCTCTACCTGAGCACCACCAGCAGCACAGTCGGACAGGCCATCCAGGGCAGTCTCCTGGGACAGGCTCCTGAAAGCAGGAGCCATTCACAAATCACTCAAGAATTGAGCATTTTCAGTTTTGAAACCACACCGCCTTCCAGGGTACTGTCAGCTATAAATCAAATGTCACCTTAAGAAGAAAAAGAAACTAATCAACTGAGAGGAGACAGCCACCTCCTACCACAATGCCATGCAATAGAAGGTCTGTTTCTTTCCCAGTTCTAATTTTCTCCAGGGAAAGGGAATGTTTTTGCTATTACACGATGCACGTACTAACCAAAATTGCTGTTGATTCAAAATGCATGTTGCCTTAGTCGTGTTTAATGTGCAGGAAAATAACAATGACCTTTGTTTTGTGTTTCAAAGTCCAAAGTCCCTCTTCCTTAGGACTTGAGGTTTACCCATGCACATTTGAAGGCATATATATTTTTAACCATTTTTTATTGAAGGATACCTTATATACAATCAAATGTACAAAACCAATTAGTTTATATATATTAGATACCTGTTAATGACCATCCTGGCCAAGGTAGAGAACATTTCCAGCACCCCACAAGGTTCCTGGGGTGCACAGATATTTAAATAACATGTAAATATTATATAAATCGAGGCCACCAGCCTCCCCCATGTGGGTGGCCAGCTCATCCCAGGCCTGGGATAAATACCTCCACCCCCCCAGGTAGTCACCTGGGATGGAAGGAAAGATTTATCCTAAAGACAACATTGAGGGGGATGCCTGGGTGGCTCAATCAGTTGAGCCTCTGACTCTTGGTTTCAGTTCAGGTCGTGATCTCAGGGTCATTCTCTCTCTCTCTCAAATAAATCAATCAATCTTTAAACAAACAAGCAAACAAAAACCCCAAAAACAAAACAAAAGAAAGACATTCAGGCGCACTATTCCAGTACTCACTACCAACTGCCTTGTCAAAGTGGCCCCTGCTCTTGAGAATATTTTCTTCACAAAGTAAAAGAAGCCTTAGGCAAGGGGAAAGAGGTTGAGTGAGAATGGTAATGAATGTGAGGTTTAAGGAAAACCCAAACTTGGGGGACCACAGAAAAGTAACGGTGAGATCTGAGAGGTTCAATGTGTAAATTATGGTTTTCCATAAGGAATATTAATGCTCATAAGTTTGTTTAATAGCTACTGAGTGGTAGAAACATTGGTAGAAACAGTGGTAAAACATTGCTTTTATTTTTTTAAAATATTTATTTTGTTTTATTAGAGAGAGAGCACTCACGTGAGTAGGGGGTAGAGGCCGAGAGAGAAGGAGAGCAAATCTCAAGCAGACTCCCCGCTGAGTGCAGAGCCCCCACAGGACTGGATCTCATGACACTGAGATCAGGACTGACCAGAGCTGAAACTAAGAGTCAGCCACTCAATAACTCCACCACCCAGGCGCCCCTTTCTCTTCTCAATTGTTGAATCAAGCACCAAGTATCAGCCTTCATTCCATTCTTTCCAGTGGGAGAAAGTCAAGATTGAATAGCACACAAATCTGCTGTCAAACCAGGATTTTGGATCTGACTTTACCAACCTTCCTCATTCTAGGACATGTTTTAAAATCCTTCATATTTAGAATCTTCTTGGAAGGTTTTCTCTCCAAGAGGCCAAAACTATGTAGTCTTCAAATAAGAAACTTATCTCTATCTTCCAGAATTCAAATCCTACTTGACTAGGGGTTTTGAAAATAGGGGTTCAGTAGCTTCCTCTACCTACCAAAAGCACAGCCTCGTATTGTTTTTTATTCAGGACCTAGTTAGCTGATGATCTGAGCCAAGCTATCTGGAGGACAATTTTATGTGAGATACTTGGCACTGTGGCCTGGAGGGAGGCCTTTTGTGGGGTTCTTACCCCATGTGGAGACCCCTGACCCATGGAGAAGAGAAGACTACAAGAAGACAGCATCATTTCTCGGAGGAGCCAATGCACTCTTGTAATCTGTAAGCCTACTTAGCACCCCTTGCTGTCTAGTATAAGTGAGAATTTTGAGGAAATATCAAATCTCTATGAACTCAGAACTTTCTTTTTCTTTTCCTACAAATTGGGATTTGAATCATCTCATTTCCACAAGGGTGGAAGATTGTGTGTATGCAGAGCAGAGATCTCTGTGGAGCTCCAATAGAAGTCTGGCCCCTACTATGGAACGAGTGGGCTCTGGCCATGCCTTGGAATTTCTATTTACATTGAGCTGATGTAGAGAGAGGGATTTGTTTGTTGCTGGCTTCAGGAAGGAGGAAGAGCTCTGTGCACAGATGTCTGGAGAGAGAAATCCCATCTTGGCCTGAAGGCTTCCTTCCTTCCTTGCCATTTATACCTCCTTTCTTGCAATGTTTTTCTGATTACTGTATGCAAATATCACATACTTAGTGTAAATATTTCAAACAACTTATAAAAATGTAATACTTTTAACATATAATTAAGTGTATCATACCATTCTAAGATAACCAATGCAAATATTTAGGTGACCCTTTTGCAAGCATCTCTTTATGTCTGCATACACACAACTATGTCATTGTATAAAAACTGAATCTAGAACAAATGATCGTTTTTCCTGTGGACACCTTTCCCCACCTCTGCCTGTCCTTATCCATCTCAGCAGCCCACATCCATCTTCACTTTCCCCAAGTAACCTCTGTGTCTTAGTCAGAAAGCAGAGCCTTTGGCAAGGGTTTGCATGCAAGTAGTTTATTTGAGGAAGTGACCCAGAGAATAGGAATGAAGAAGTGGAAAGAGCATAAAGCAGGGTAGGAGAAAAAAGCCAGTGCAAGGGGGTTTTATTGAGCTAGTTACTCCATTAGCATCTGGGGCTCAATCTGCCCAGGACGCTCTAAGGAGGATATGAAATAGACCCCAGACTTGTCCATCCATGGGAAGGAAGGTAGAAGCATGTATTCCTTCACTAGCCTCTATCTCCCCCTGGTCAAGGATTGCCATATGGAGTATTAATGGTCTCTTCTAGATTGCACATGAGCAAGCAGATGCCAGACTGGTTTAGCAGTTATCTCATAGACTGGCTACAGAGAAGACCCCACACAGAAAGTGAGAAATAAGATGCAGCTGAAGGAAGATGCTGGAAGGTTATATCTGCACTGGTCACTGTAGTAATTGACAAAGTTAAAGATTGGCTGGCAAGATGTAAGGCAGGAGACATGGGAGATGTCTAATATGAGTTACTCTGTACACCATTCAGAGGCACTCATGCCCTGCCTGGAGTCCAGTCAGTCACAGGGTCCTTAATGTGGTAGCTAGTAGCAATTTCTACAAAAGGATTTGTGCAGGACAGTTAGCGGACCAAGCTCCAGTCCTCCCAGCCACACTTGATCCCAATACCACTGTTGTTGAGCATCGTGCCTTCCCCCACATCCATTTCAGACTTCCCTCAACTTCAGCAAGAACTTCAACCTTCTTATGGATGAAGATGAAGGCCCAGAGTTGGGCCTTAGTTCCTTTACCTCTATTGGGTCCTGGTTGTTGGGATGGCCCATTTATACTTTCCCCTTAGATCGAAGCACATTTGGAAGCAGTGTCTCATGGCTGCCAAACGTGCTCCTTTTTGCAGCAATGCTAGTGTTCAGAGTCAATTATCCCCGCCAATATAGTTCTTTATGATCCACTGGCTCAAGGAATCTAAAATGACTGGGCAAGGGGTGCCTGCGTGGCTCATTTGGTTGAGCATCTGACTCTTGGTTTTGGCTCAGGTTATGATCTCATGGGGCGTGGATTGAGCCCTTAGCCTTGAAGCTAAGGGCTTCACACTTAGCAAGCAGTCTGTTTGAAGATTCTCTCCCTCTGCCCCTTCCCGCACTCACACAAGCACTCCCCTCCTCACATAAATCAATCAATCAATCAATCAATCTTTAAAAAAATAAAATGACTGGGCATTAGTTGTAACTTCAAGTTCAGCAGACCCCTCTGTTACAAGCATGCCTCCAAACCCCTTACCTTTGTCCTGGGAAACTTCTAGTCCAAGGGAACATAAAGGTGGGAAGCATAAATTTCTTAAGTGGGTCACCGGGAGTAATGGTGAGAGTGGCTAATCTTTCTTTTATCCCTTGGTTCCAAGATCCAGGCATTCTAACTACTGGGGACACAGACCAGATCCTGGCCATTGGCTCAGCACATATAACACATCCTGAAAGCTATACTCCAACCCTGCTGAGTGTTGCGCCCATTATATCATCGTAAAAGAGTCTTTGGTAAGTCTCTAATCTTTCTGTTGAGCTGTCGACTTCCAGATGATGTGCATTACGGTAGAATCAGAGACTCCTGTAGTCATGCATTCAATGGCATAGCTCCTTTACTATCAGATGGGTCCCTCACCCCCTGAGGCAATGTTATATATGCTCTATGCTAGTAAATCAGACCTTCGGTGGCAGTGGCCAAATCAGCCTAGAAGAGAACAAACTCATGCTGTTGGGCCAGGCATATAGCCTTGATCTTTTTAGTATGGAATTCAGGGGACTATAGAAGAAGCCCTGGCGGTGGGGAGCAAGGGGAGAGGCTGGCTCTTATTTACACAAGGTGGACATTCTCTGTGGTAGATGCCCTCTGGTGAGAATTAACATGAGACCCAGAAATCTGCCACACTATGCCCACTCCTGTGGGCACAAACACTTCAACTCCCGACCTCGACTCATCTTCCAACCTTGCTCCTTTCAGATTCTGACCACGCAGCCAAGGTACTTACCGCTGCCAGGAGTCTATGCGCCTCCATATCTCAGGCTATCCCTGTGTCCCAACAAATTGAGTAATCAATGTACTGCTTGTAGCTCTTCCAACGAAGAGGATTTCTCTTTTCACTGTCTGTCCCCCAGAATATGCCTGGGTGGGGCTACAGTTCAGAGGAGTCCATTTTCAGTTACTGCCAACATCTTGTGCTGATCCAGCTATGAACGGTGTTCGAGTTTTTTCCTCCTGTGTCACATGTTCATAAGAAACCCTCAGGAGGCTACAGGTGTAAATTGAGAGGAGACAATGGTACAACAAGCGTAGGTGGCCTGGAACTCAGGGCTACCACATGTGACTTAATGTGCCCTGTGACTCTTCATGTGCAATCCAAAATCTTCCTTTTTTTTTTTTTTTTTTTTTTTTGTATCATGGATGGCTGCTCTATCTGTCCAATCTTATGATCCAGTGATGCCGTAATGTCCTACTTTTGATCAGTGGCTCCGGTCACAGGTGCTCGGTCTCTACTAGAGCCGAGTTGCACATAAGAGCTGCTTTTCAAATGGTGAATAAATCTCTGCTACAGAAGGCATGACCTTGCTCCAGAACCCTAGGGGTCTCTGCTGTGATTTTCCTATTAGGGTTTTCCCAGGACCCACACAAATGTCCTTATCTACTGTGGATAGTTCTAGCACTATTGGATCTGCTGGGTCATATGACCCAAGTGATAACAGCTTGCCCCAAAGCCTGACCCTGCTTGCCGCAGAGTCTTCTCCAAATTGACAGGATTCTGAGTTACCCAATCAATGAGTCACAGCAGTATTCCCAAGTGTGTTAAATGCAGCCTCCAAAATTGAAAGAAGCACATCAAATGTATTATCTCCTACTTGATAGTAGGATGTACAAGAAAAAATAAGTTGTCCTTTACAACTTATTGGGAGTATCTTTGCATTCCTCAGAGCACTGAGCCTCAAACATTTCATAATGCACTGGATGCCAGGAGTTGCTATCAGCCCACTTACTGCCAGCATCAGAATCATCACTGTCTGCCCAGTGAGTAAGCCAGCTCCACAATCCCATCCTGAGGTTCTACTTTCTAATGTCACATCTGGAACCCAGTTCTTAGCCTACATTTCCCTGTCCCAGAAAGCAGAGCCTGAGACCAGAGCTTACACACAGGGAATTTTGGGAAATAATCCTAGGAAATAGGAATGGGACCCCAGGAAGAGTGAAATAGGGAAGGAAGGAAAGCCAGTCTTTCATTTATTGAGCTTGCCCCAACTTGGGCAACTATGGCTGGATCCAATTGTGAACATTGTGTTGGTTTCCTGTAGCTACTGTTAAAAAAACCATCCCAAACTTGTTGACTTAAAACAACAGATATGTATCCTTTCTAGAGCAGTAGGCTACAGATCTGAAATTGAGGTGTTAGCAGGGCCATCATCCCTCTGAAGTCTCTGGAGAAGGATTCTCCTTTGCCTCTTCCAGCCTCTGTTTGCTGTTGGCATTCCTTGTCTTGGGGCTACATCTCTCTCTTCTTTGTGTGTCTGTGTTTCCTCCTCTTCTATCTGTTTCAAATTTTCCTCTGCCTTGCTCTTAAAAAGACTCTTGTCATTGGGTTTAGAGTCTACTCAGATAATCCAGGATTATCTCATCTCAAGATCCTTATTTTTTCTTGAATATATTTGACATACGGTATTGTGTAAATTTAAGGTGGACAGCATATTAGTCTGATACAGGTGTATATTATAATAGGATTGCCATTGTAGCAATAATTAGCACCCATATCACATTACATAGTTATCCTTTCTGTTTAGTGGAATAATTAAGTTCTAGTCTCTTAGCAAGTTTGATGACTATGTTACCAAATTGTTGTCTATTTTCATTATACTATACGTTAATTGACATACATCTGCAAAGACCCTTTTTTTCAAATAATACTCATAGGTTCTAGAGATTTGACATGGACTCTTTGGGCAGGCCATTTTGGGGCCTGAGAAGTTGTATGGAATACACCTCAGAATTGCCCACCTGCAAAAAAAAAAAAAAAAGAAAAAGAAAGAATTGCCCACCTGCAAGAAAGAAGAGGAGAGCATTAATCTACCAGAGCCTGAGCCCCACTGGTCAAGAGATGCCATATGGTGTCACCCACTTGGAACTTCCATGTTGTGTAATCATGCATGATACTAGGTGGGATCTAGGAGGCATTGTGCACAGTGGACCCAGAAATCCTAAGTGAGAGCAAGCAGTGGAGCTGAAGGTAGTTACACCTGCATGAAGCTGGTGGCTACAGCAAAGTTTGGCATAAAAGGCAAACCGGAGCACAGATAACAAAAGAAAAAAGATAGACAAATGGGACTATATCACAGTCAGAAACTTCCGTGCATCAGAAAACACAATCAACAGAATGGAAAGGCAACCCACAAAATGAGAGAAAATATTTACAAATTACGTATCTGTTAAGGAGCCTAATGTCCAGATTATAAAAAGAACTCTTACAACTTAACAATAACAACAGAAAGACAAACAACTGGATGAGAAAATGGGCAGAGGACTTGAATAAATAGACATTTCTCCAAAGAAGATATCTAATAGCTAATCAGTACCTGAAAAGATACTAAGTGTCACTAATTATTAGGGAAGTGCAAATTAAAATCACAGTAAGATACCATTTCATACCCATTAGATTGGTTACTATCAAAATAGAGAAAAGAAAGGGAAAAATGTAGAAAATAACAAGATAATGTGAAGAAATTGGAAGCCTTACATAATGTAAGTGGGAACGTAAAATGGTACAATTGCTACGGATAACAGTGTAGTGCTTCCTCAAAAAATTAAAAATGCAATGACTGTACCATCTGACAATACTACCCTCTGGTTATGCATCCAAAAAAATTGGAAGCAAGTTCTCAAAGAGATACTCCCAGCTTCACAGCAACATTATTCACTAGCCAAAAGATGGAAGTAACCCAAATTGGGCAAATGGATAAACAAAATATGGCATCTACCTATAATGGAATATTATTCAGCCTCAGAAAGGAAGAAATTCTGACACATGCTATGGTATGGATGAACCTTGAAGACATTATGCTAAGTGGACTAAGCCAGCCCCAGAAAGACAAATATTGCATGTTTCCACTTATATAAGGTCCAATTCGTAGACAGAACGTAGAATGGTGATTGCTAGGAGCTAGGGGGAGAGCACCAGGAAGTTATCAATTTAATGGATATGGAGTTTCAGTTGGGAAGATGAATGAAGTTCTGCAGGTGGATGATGTTGATGGTTGCACAAGGGGAATATACTTAATGCCACTCAACAGTGCATCTAAAAGTTGTTGAGATGGCAAATTTTATGTTATGTGCAGTTTATCACAATTTTTAAAAAGCTTTGACAAGTATTTTTTTAATTTTTATGTTTTTTTTTAATATTTTTATTTATTTATTTATCTATTCATGAGAGACACGGAGAGAGAGAGAAGCAGAGACGCAGGCAGAGGAAGAAGGCTCCCCACAGGGAGCCTGATGTGGGACTCGGTCCCAGATTCCAGGATCACACCTGGGCCGAAGGCAGGTGCTCAACTGCTGAGCCCCGCAGGCGTCCCTAACAAGTGTTTTTTAAAAGGGGAACTGAAAAGATGTGAAGTGGGACACAAAAGGCATCTGACACCTTTATAACAACCTAAGTTATGTCCTTCCATTTTGTTTTTCATACTAAGAGAATCTTCTAAAGACCATATTAGGGGCAGCCCAGGTGGCCCACCCTGATCCTGGAGACCTGGGATTGAGTCCCGCGTCAGGCTCCCTGCATGGAGCCTGCTTCTCCCTCTGCCTCTCTCTCTCTCTCTCTCTCTCTCTCTCTCTGTCTGTCTCTCATGAATAAATAAGTAAAATCTTAAAAAAAAAAGACCATATTAAACAAATCCTTTACATATACACATATGCTAAAACATATGGGGGTTACACTGCTGTGCAAAAAGGGAATCAAATTTCATATGCATTTCTACATCTTTTACTTACAGCTCAGATCCCTCCTAGTCATCTGAAAGATTTCTAATTCACTCTAAGGTCTGCATATTATTTCACGGTACAGATATATTGCAATTTACTCAGTCAATTTCTTTTCCTGATAGAAAATCAGTTTGTTTCCAGTTCTTCAATATTAAAACACATCTACAACACACATTCTTGTGCACATTTCTGACAGCTTGGTGTTGAGCTCTATGGAGAGAGGGATTCAAGGCTGAAAGTCATAAGGACTTACTGGGACTGGATATGAGCACTGATACCTCAGGGACTCGATGATGAAGCACAAGAGCTCACCACAGACCACCCAGGTCTCATCTTCGGAGCACACAGGCAGCCCAGGGGTCCAAGAAATGGTGTGTCAGGAAGAGAGCATTCTTAGGGACACCAGCAGCAGGCAGGACATGAGCAGATGTGCCACTGAGCACAAGTGAGGCACCCTTGGAGACTTCCAGAAACCACCAGGGGAGACTATGCCCAAGACTTGCATTTCCACAATTGCCCCACGATCATTTGTACCATCAGGTTGTAGCAGCTGGGGGACATCTGGGTTAAACAGGGAACATTCCCATGTTCCTTTTCAAAGTAGCCATGATTCCCATCTTTGCTTTGAAAAATTCAAGGGATTTTGGACACTTGAAATCATCACAGGGGTTCTACACTTTGCAGAGCAATCTAGAGATTTGCCTACGCAGCTCTATTTCTCCTCAATAGTAAGAGTAAAATAAATCTGGCAGGAGAGGATGCTGGGAATATAAATGGCAAGTGTCTGAATGATAAAAGATTCCATAAAGCATGTGGTATGAATAAGAGAGAAGGAGAATTTGGAGATGTTATCCATTTCCCTTCCCTTTTATTGGCTCTTAATTCTTCACTTTATGATCATCCTTTTAAATTTAAATTCTCCATGAAGGACTTGCACTGGAGGAACTATGTCTGGATGACCCTAACCAGGGACCCACTCCATCCAAGCATATCAGTCGCCTGGATTTATCCTTCAGCTCACAGGATACTTAAGTAGCCAGTAGAAGAATGGTTAAGTGTTCACTCTGGGAACACTGTGTTACTGCTAAGTCACTTACATAATAACTTCCATGGATCTGTGTGTTGTCTTCACCTGATTCTACTCTTCTGATGCATCCAGACATAATTTCAACATTCTAGATATGCTTAAAACTCAGAGAGTGGAGGGAAAAAAAGACAAAGCAGAGCAAGAAAGGAAAAAATAATTAATTTCTGAAATGGTCACATAGTCTTGCCCCACCATCTGCTCTGCTGTCTTTGCTGCCTCCTCCTTTCAACTAGAAGCTTGCATCCTCTCCCTGGGGCTCTGTGATGCTTACAGGATCATGTCCAGCCTCTCCTGCCAGGTTTTCAAGTCCAGTCCCAGCCTCAACCCCCAGCTTGATTTCTCACGGCCCTGTCCCCAAGTGCAGTTGCTTTGGCCACTCCCCAAGTCTCTCATTGTCTCCCATTGTCAGTATTTCCTCCGCCGGGGTTTCATACTCTCTGCCCCCCCTCCGATGTCCTCTTCTCTCTGCCCGTCAAGGCTCTTGGTCTTCAGAATCCAGATGGAGCCCTACCCCCTCCAGGAATATTTCCAAGAATGTAAGCTCCCCACAGGGAGGGGCTTTTCCTTCACTGATCCATCCTCACAGGGCCTGATATATAGTAGCTGCTAAATAAATATTTGCTAGATAAACAAAAAGCTAATGTCTTTCTGACTCAGTCCATTTTGCCACCCACCAACTATGAGAACATCTGTCCCTTTTACCACCTGCACTTAGATCCTTCGTAGGGCATTGCCTCTTCTGACCAAGCAGCTGTTGCATGTTTTGTCTTCTTGTCTTCCTTGTAGACAGAAGGATCCTGGAGGGTAAGAATCTCTTTCAATTCACCTTTCCTTTGAGCTGTCAATCACTACTGCATCATTTGGTTAATGCTGTCAACTGTGTACTTTACTTTTAAATTCTGCAGCATCAACAGTGTAATAAATATACACATTAATTTTCATCCTCTACCACCCCCAGGGACAGGGGTTAGTTTGAAATTTCTAATCAGGCATCCACACACCATGAGCCTTCAACCACTTTTATATCCAATCAACACTAGAGGGTTTCCTGAGAGCTTAGGGGATGCTAGAAAGTATTTTTCATCTCTGAAATGCATAGCGTTCGAGGTATGTGGATTGCCTACAAATATTGTTCAGGCATCTCTACCATTACTTAAACAGAGCACCAGCCTCTCTCTCCCTTGGAAAACTGCAACAGCTTCCTCCAAACTCCGTTTCTTGAACCCCACTCTCCTGTGTAGTCTTCAAGGAGACTATTCAACTCCAATCCAATCTTTGTCATGCAAAATAATACTCTTAAAACGTGAAGATGGCCATTGTTCACTCACTCTCTTAAAGCTTCCAGTGGCCTCTGTGTGATGAACAGAAGCTGAAGAATTCCAAGGCCACTGAGGACCCGTCCCCTGCCCATGTATGCACCCTCATCTGTCAACAGCTACACCCCGCTGCGCCTCCCCCACCACACACACAGACATACAACCATTTTATTCCACGTACACTTGGACCACCTGTGCTGTTGGGGGAGCAGAGCTGGGGACTCAGGCATGCACAATGTCCCACCGTATCTGCATCTGCTGAATGAGAATTGGTATTATGTCTACTAAGCCTCTCTAAGGCACCTCATCTACAAAGAAAAAATTTTCCCACTGCAGATGCTCCCGTGCAGTGATTTCAACGAATCCATTGAGGATTCTGTAATTTTCATTTCTCAAGGGTTGGAAAATAGGGTAACTAGAAAAAAAGAACGATTGAGCAGAGGGAAAAGCTAAGGATGAACTCTGTATCTTTGCTTGAATGTAAATTCTTTTCAGCCTTGGGACGTAGAACAGCATACCAGTCAGGAGAAGCTGTATGGTTCGAGGTCAGATCCTGGCTTCCTCCCACACTTCCTGTGAGGTCAGGAGCAAGTTATGTGATCTCTCAGCGACTCCATTTCTGGATCTGGTAAATAATGGCAATTAACAGCATCTCTTTCTCAGGATTTTCATGAGAATTGAAGAAATTAATACCTGTACTTGGTTAAATGGCCAGCACATGGTGGGAAATCAATATGGCATTAATTATTATACTTACCCAGTTGGTAATCCAGAGGTTATTTTTTGTTGCTTTGAAGGCTTTTTCATGGACAGAGAGTGATGGAGCATGGTTGAGAGAGCACTGTCTTAGAGACCTAGTCCCGGTCTCCACTCTGCCCTTATTGGGTGACATTTGCTAAACCTCTTCCTAACTGTGGTACCTGGTTTTCTCCATGAGAGTGTTGAATGAAGCAATGCTCTTCAAATTTTAGCAGTGGCGCCCTCTTTCTAATGATATCTTTTAGGGGGCTGCCAATGCAGAAATCAGAATAATGCTGCTGCTAGCTCCCAGCTCTCCCTTGCCCAACCCTCCGAGATACCTCCAGGCATCTCCAAAGTTCTGGCCACATGGCTAATACTCCATAAATATTAACTCTTATTATTGTGGTGGTTGTTGAAGATGACGATGGAAGTGCTGCTATGCTCGGCATCCCGACTGGTCATTTATCTGTCAATGCATTCAACAAGTATTTTTCGGAGAGCTGGGTCGTCTGAAGCATGTCATCGTTCTAACACAAGGATGGTAAATTCTCTCCGGTTTTGGAGCTGCAAGTCATAATGAATCTAACCCAGTGATAGGCATCCTTGAGGCCAACAGCAGTCTCAGAAGCATTTCCACAGTCACTGTACGAATTGTTCCTAAGCAAAACCAGTCTCTGCCAACTAGTCATTTCCTTTGTTAAGAATAGCATTGCAGGAGGTAACACTGAGTAAATACCCTGAGTTGTCAACCAAGGAAATTCCTAGATGACTCAATGTCCAAATAAGTCAACCTTGGGTATGTGGCCCCATCTCGTTGCTTGTATACATCAGGGAACTGAGAAGAAAAAAAGCAATGGCATCTTTGGGAAGGGGGTTCTTAAGAGGAAGTAGAAATTCCTTAATGGCTGTCATTAGTAGGGAGACATTCTGGAGAGAATAAGTCTTTGGGGCCCGATTTCCAGGCATCCCTGCACATGTGGAGTTTCTCTTTTCACTCCAACCTTGTAGGATTGGATGGTAGTTTCCTCACAGATGCTACCCTTCACCAGGGCTTATCCTGTGTACTCCCCACAAAAACTGTGTGTTTTCCACCTATTTCTACACTGGTCTGTGCCCTTCCCATCGCTTTCTTCAAAGAACTGGTTCATGCAGAGGCAGGTGGGCTGAGGGCATTGGCCGGCTGACCCCACAGAGAGAAGGCAGATTGGGTTCTCCAAAGTTCAGACTGAGGACACTGCTAGAGTGAATGATGTCCCCCTCACCCAAATTCGTATGTGGAAGCCCTACCCTCCACTGTGACTGTATTGGAAATAGGGCCTTGCAGAGGTAATGAGAGTGAGATGAGGTCCTGGGGTGGAGGGGGGGAGGTGGGCTCTAATCTGATATGGGTTAGGGCCCTTAGAAGAAGAGATACCAGAGAGTTTGCTCTCTCGCCGT
Source organism: Canis aureus (assembly GCF_053574225.1). Classification (NCBI taxonomy): domain Eukaryota; kingdom Metazoa; phylum Chordata; class Mammalia; order Carnivora; family Canidae; genus Canis; species Canis aureus. The sequence goes on from NC_135630.1 coordinate 43,577,545, forward strand.
CTCTGCACACACACTCAGAGCCAAGGCCAGGGGAGGGCAAGTGAGGACACAGAGAGCTGCCACCCACCTCATGAGAAGAGAGGTCTCATCAGAAGTCAAACCCTGCCAACAACCTCGATCTTGGACTTCCCAGCCTCCAGAACTGTGAGAAGATCAATTTTAAGCCACAGAGTCTGGTATTTTGTTATGGCAGCCCAAGCCGACTAAGACAGAGACATTTGTGTGGTTTAAGGGGATGTCTTGTATGAGGCTTTGGGCTGCTGAGCTGGCTGAGAAAACGTATCGGGGCGTTTTATCATTCCCTAGATGGAGACTTTATGCTGGCAATCAAAGCGACTCCATTCCACTCTTTATAACTCTCTGGAAGCGTTCAGATCCTCTCTGGAAATGCGTTTGTTCCTTTGCCGTGTGGCAAATAGGACTGCAAAAGCCTCCATGAGACCAGGTCTTTGAAAACCTGGCTTAGAGGATAAATGAGTCTTGGGAATGGTCTGTGTGGCATTTTCCCGAGAACCAACTCGGAGCCGGCCCCAGGCTCCTCCTTGCTGCAGGGTGAGTGCCAGGTGGATGGTGCTGGAAACTCACTTCCAGTCCAAAACAAACCACATTTTAAAATAAATAGCAATGCACACACATAGGCGGGCTGCTTTTAATAGTAATATATGCTCAGTGCAGAAAAATTGAAAAACCCATCTGAGCATGAAGACATTTTAAATTACCCATAATTCCACTGCCTAGATGCATTTCCTTCCAGTCTTAGGTGTACCTGCGTGTGTATATAATTTTCTTAGCAGAATTGGGATTGTACTATATATAGTAATATATCTTCCTTTGTTGTTTAATGTTATGTTATCACAGGCATTTTATCAAGCCGTTAAGTCTTCTCAAAAAATATTATTTTAGTGACATTTATAAATGTCATGTGATTTTTACCTAAGTCTCTACGTTTACTAACATAAAAACACTGAAGGGTAAAGGGAAAGGGGATGATTGTAGGGGAATTTCCTCGTGTTCAGCACTCCTTAGTAATGAACGTCAGGTACAAGAATGGGCTACCAAGAGAAATTGTAGAATCTTCTTTCTCTAGAAGAATTTGAGAACAGAAAAGTCCCATGCCACTGGGGTGGCTTCAGCCCAATTTAAAAAAAAATATCCAGGCCTACCAGGAATTTGAGATTGTACTATATCACTTCGTTTCTCACTTTTTTTTTTTTCTTTATTTATTTATGATAGTCACAGAGAGAGAGAGAGAGAGAGGCAGAGACACAGGCAGAGGGAGAAGCAGGCTCCATGCACCGGGAGCCCGACGTGGGATTCGATCCTGGGTCTCCAGGATCGCGCCCTGGGCCAAAGGCAGGCGCCAAACCGCTGCGCCACCCAGGGATCCCTTTTTTTTTTTTTTTTTTCTTCGTTTCTCACTTTTTTCTTCATCCTGTTGTCCAGACACGGCCTTGGGAGGATGCTGACCGGCAGCATCCTCCCAAGGCCTCCTTGCTGCAGGCTGTTACCCAAGATCCTAAGGGATTGTTGAGAAAAACTCTTCATCTGGTGAGCCAGAAAATGAGATCAACAGAGCCAAGGGTGAATGCATGCGGGGGCAACACTGAGAGCTCAGGCTTTGCCCTTGATGCTGACTTTCTGCCTCAGTCTATTCCAGCTGCTATAACAAAACTGCCACAGGCCAGGTGGCATATAAATAATAGGTAGTTATATCTCACAGTTCTGGAAGCTGTTAAGTCTAAGATCAAGACGCCAGGAGATTTGGTGTCTGGTGAAGGCCCACTTCCCGGTTCATAGATGGCTGTCTCCCTGTGTGTCCTCACATGGTGGAAGAGGGCAGGGACCTCCGTGGGGCATCTTTCATGGGCATTAATCTCATTCATGAGGGCTCCACCCTTATAACCTAACCACCGCCCAAAGGCACCACCTCCTAACACCATCCCATTGGGGGTTAGGTTCTAACATATGTAGCATAGATCTGGGGTCACATCCAGTCTATAGCACTCTCTCATTTTTTTTTTATTATAATGAAAGCTTTTTCAGGCATACAAAAAAGTATAGCAAAATAAGGCGAGTAAGTTGTGGCCACCACTCAATTTCAGAAATAAAAAATATAAAATAAACCTCCCATGTTCCTTTTCTCCTGTCCTGCTCTTCCTCCCCACCTGACCCCTAAGTGGTGACCACTGGTCACCATCCTGAGTATCGTTCTTCATGCCTTTGAAGATTTCAGCATCTTTACTACATACTACATGTTAGATAGTAGATTTTCTGCATGCTTTACTTTTTATATACTCACTGTCATACTTTGGGACTCTTTTGCAACTTTCTTTTTTTTCAGCATTTTTGTAAAAATTTGCTTGCATCTTAACACCTGTAGTATTCTATATTATGGATGTCTCAGTTATATTTACTTATTGTCAGGTTATGAACGTTTAGGATATTTTCATCATTACAATAGGGCAGCAATGAATGTTTTTGCACCGGTGTCCTGATGCTTCCAGTACTTTCCACTCAGCAGTGCAGCTTGAGATAGTAGTGACTCCACAAATATGTGTAGATTCTAGTAACATTCATACAGTCACTAAATGTGTGTTGTGCCATCCTAGAGAGGGTAGAGAGGGAACAGAGCAACAATGGAATGGATGAGCTGGACCCAGAACAATGTGGCAACTGGAAATATATGTAAGAAAAACTCTGCTAAAAAGTGGAACAAGGAAAAAAGCTCCAGAAAAAACTATGTCCCCCACCCCACCCATGATCAATTCCTAAACTCCTCTCCTGGAGGAGCTCTGAGGTCTCTAGGAGATATAGGGTCATGAGTCACTATTTATTGCTTGGAAAGGGTTGAGTCTGACTCTTTGTTTTTCTTTTGACCATTAAACTTAAAAAGTCATGAATGTTCAAGTTCTTCTGAAACATTTGACTAATTACCTGGATCTGAAATTTTTTGTTCCACTACGATCTCTGAATTTTTTCAGCATAGCTATTTTTTAAGAGAACGGATGCTCTAGAAGACTTCAACACTATCAAGTAACATTGATTCATCTGAAATTCTACCCCCACTCACCTTTCTGGTTTTTCATTTTATTTTGTTTTAATCCCAGTGTAATTAACATACAGTGTTTTATTAGCCTCGGGTGTACAATACAGTGATTCAACACTTCCATACATCACCTGGTGCTCATCATGACAAGTGTACTCCTTAATCCCCATCACCTATTTCACCCACCCTCTTTTCTGTTTTTAAGATTGTCAGAGATTGTTAAACATTTATCATTTCAATTTGGTCTGCTTTAGCAAGTGCTAAGATTTTTGCCCTGAGTTTGGAGATTTTAATGAAGCTGAAATTAAAACTGCTCTCCTGACCCCACTACAAAGGCTCTTCCTTTATGTAATGGCCTTCACCCACATGAGAATCAAGCTTCTTAGTCAACCATCAACCACAGAAAATGAAATTCTCTAGATCCCAATGAAACAATGTTTGTCTTTGGCCCTCTCTAACTAGAAGAGAGAAGGATTTAGACACAAAGAAAACAGTTAAAATCTGGGCTCTTTTCCTCCCCAGAATGTGCTTGCTCCAAAGTAGGTCAGACTGTGGTGCTATAAATCTTAACAATTCTCTTTAATTCTTTCACCGGTTGCACTTGGGGGCTTGGAGGAAGGGGAAGCTTGTCTAATTAATTAAAGAAAAAAATTGCAGAAGAGAAAGAAAGGTTCCTGAACTGTTGAAGATCTTCATCTCCACCCCCAATGAGTTCATCAAAATGAAATTTATTATTATAAGAATCACTGGTGCAGAGGCAGTTATACAATGGATGCTTCAGTAGCCTGCCATGGTTGACCGCAAACATTCAATCTCCCTCCTGGTGTCTGAGAAGAAGGCTGACACAGCTCCGGAGAAGGGCCAAGGCTGAGCTCCAAGAAGGAGAACCTGTCATGAACCTCACTGCTCTGAGCTTGACGTCCTTCCCCAGAAAGCCCAGAGATGGGCTTTGCAAATGAAGGATTCAGTAGAAGCTTGCTAGAAAGCACAGAATTTTTATTTTATTTTATTTATTTGACAGAGAGAATGTGTGCACAAGCAGGCAAAGCAGCAGGCAGAGGGAGAGGGAGAAGTAGGCTCCCCGCAGAGCAGGGAGCCCAATGTGGGGCTTGATCTCAGGACTCTGGAATCATGACCTGAGCCGAAAGCAGAGGCTCAACCCAATGAGCCACCCAGGCACCCATAGAAAGCACAGAATTTAATGGAAGTGTGTGTGAGCGAGGTGAATACACTAAACACTTTCACATTCTGTGTATGCATATTTTTCCTGAATCCAAACCCTTTCTTTCCACTGGCCTCTAACTTATACTCCTACCTTAACCGTGGAGGGGTACAGTTATCAACCTTGCCAGAAAGTAAATAGTACATTTTCGCCCCTTAATCAAAAGGTTGCCAGTTTAAAGGTTTTTTTTTTTTTTTTAAAGGTTATGTATTTGTGTCTCTAAAAACTTTTACATCTCTTTTCTAAATCATTACAGGCCAACAAAAACTGTAGGTTTTAAGGGATTTTAAAAAGACCTGTAGTTTATTCTCTTACCATGCCTGAGTCTGCATTATTCCAGAAAAATGACTCTTCATTAAGCTATCCTGGAAAAAAAATCTTCCAGTGTTCCCCAATTAGCCAATCTAGGACAACACAGTTATCATCAACAAATTCTTACTTCTGTGTATCTAAAATATAGAGAGGCTCTTTTTCAGTTCTCATTGAAAGGAAATATTATATTATTCTGTTTTACGTCTATAAAGTTACATTCTTAACTGTATCCATCAGCTGTTCCCCAAAATATGTTGCCTAATAAACAATCCCAAAACTCAGTGACATAAAAGAAGTATTTATATCTTGTTCAGGCATTGTGGGTTGTTAGATTGACCTTAACTAAGTTGGGATCAAGCTGTGGGTTGGGATAGGGCTACTCCATTTGTCTCTAATTCTCTTCAAATGGGCGGTTTCCAATGATCTCCTGATGGAGGAAAGTGGAAGCACGATAATGAGCCCATGCCTATCAATAGATTTAAAGTCTGTGCTCACTCTATGGGTGAACTGGGTTTCATCTGTTTGTTTTGTTTTGTTTTTCTGTTTTTGTGAGGGAGGGAGAGTTGGTATTTTAGTTTGAATATTTATTTTAAATTAAAAAATAAAATAAAGTCTATGCTTACTTTCCATCCCCAAATATTCCTTTGACCAAAGCAAATCACATGGCTAAACTCAATATCATGGAGTAAAAAAATAAATAAACTCCACTTCCCATGATAGGAACTATGTACTCACATGTTAAAGGGTGTGAATTGAAGAACAAATGGGAAAAATAATGTCATCTATTGCTCTAATCTTTTCTAGTTTTTTAAAGTTTTTATTTTAATCCACCAGTGCTCATCAAGCAAGTGCCCTCCTTAATCCCCCTCACCTATTTCACCACTCTCCCTACCCACCTCTGTTAACCATGTTTGCTCTCTATAGTTAAGAGTTTGTTTCTTGATTTCTCTTTCTATATATTTTTTCTCCTCTGTTCATTTGTTTTGTTTCTTAAATTCCACATATAACTGAAATCACAGGGTATTTGTCTTTCTCTGACTGACTTTTTTTTTAAAGATTTTATTTATTTATTCATGAGAGACAGAGAGAGGCAGAGACACAGGCAGAGGGAGAAGCAGACTCCCTGCAGGGAGCCCGATGTGGGACTCGATCCCAGGACCCCGGGATCACATCCTGAACTGAAGGCAGACGCTCAACCACTGAGCCACCCAGGTGTCCCATCTGACTGACCTATTTCACTTAGCATTATATCTTCTAGATCATCCATATTGTTGCAAATGGCAAGATTTCATTTTTTATGGCTGAATTTTACACACACACACACACACACACACACACACACCACATACACTATGTCTTCTTAATCCATTCATCAATTGATACTCTGCTTCCATATCTTGACTATTGTAAATAATGCTGCTATAAACAAACATAGGGGCACATGTATCCCTTTGAATTAGTGTTTCTGTATTTGGGTAAATATCCAATAGTATGTTTGCTGGATCATAGGGTAGTTCTATTTTTAACTTTTTAAGGAACCTCTATACTGTTTTCCAGAGAGGCTGTACCAATTTGGATTCCCACCAACAGTGCAAGAGGGTTCCTTTTTCTCCACATCCTTGCCAAAACTTGTTTGTTGTGTTGTTGATTTTAACTATTCTGATGGGTGTGAGCTGATATCCCACTGTAGTTTTGATTTACATTTCCCTGGTTGATGAATGATGTTAAGCCTTTTTTCATGTGTCTATGGCCATCTGAAAGTCTTCTTTGAAGAAATCCCTGTTCATGTCTTCTGAGCATTTTTAAATTGGATTATTTGTTTTTGGGTGCTTGATCTTTTCTATTTTATGCTAAAGCACTAGCATATCACCCCTTGAGGAATCTTAGTAAGCCCACAGAATCTGATACTCTGGATTTGAATGTTGGCCTTTCCATTGATTGACTAGGAAAACTCCAGGAGATTATTCATTTTTTATAGGCCCAGTTGCTGAATCTGTAGAATGGGAGAGTAAATAACTTTATATGACTGTTGGAGTGACTAAATGAGTTAATATATGCATGAAGTTTAGCATAATGTGATGTCCATAGTAAAATGTGTTTAGTCATTAGTAGGAGCTCCCATAGGGTCATTCAATAGATATATATTGAGAATTTACGATGTGTGAGGCATTTTGCTACTGTGTGTGATGATGCAGAGATAAATGACACAGTCCCTGAAGGTGAAGAGTACTAACTATCCTTGAAACAGGTAGCTAGGTCACTAGGATGGAAATGTATGGGAAGAGGCACCTGAAGCATCAGGAAGCGTCTCCTGGTAGACATCATGTGTAAATAGTCTTAGAAAATGAATGGGAGCTTGGCAGGTAGATGAGGAAGGAGATTCAAGGAGGGCCTCCCAGGCAGAGGAACAACCAAAAAGAATCTGGTATGCTCAGAGGACTGAATCATTCAGCGAGCATGCAAGAAGGAAGGAAAGAAACTGAAGAAGTATGGTTGGGATACGAGACAAGTTCAGTAATCAGAAGTTCGCTTTACTAAGAAGTTAGATTATATTCCAAAGTCCATTAGCCACCCCATGGTGTTCCTACTGGAAGTATTCACTTAATGACATCTTTTCCAATTTACATTAATGCTGCACTATCTCATTTAAACTCCTGTGACTTGATATGGAGAGAAGTTTGGAGTCTGCTGCAGGAGCGATCTTCAGTCATAGTTGGTGGGAGGGAGAAAGGATCCTGGCTGCCCCTTCAATTCCCTGAAATTCAGCAAGGGTTTAATGAAATGTCCTTCTGTACCCAGCACTGTCCTTGGCACTTGGGATAGAAGTTTGGGGAGGGATGAAAAAATGGAAACAGATATGAGCTCCACTTCTAGAAGTTCCAAACCTAAGGATTGGGTTCTAGCTAAAGGAAACCCAAAGTATGTCCCATAGAATTGCTGCAGCTGTCGCATGTGCCCCATTCCCTCAGCCCCCAACATGTTCCACCCACTTTAGGGGTGATACTTCCTGTAGTATTAAGCAGGGATCCCCTCCACTGAACAGGATTGTGAGAGAAATGCTTTTCTGGTTTCCATCCAATGCTGGCCCTTCCTCTCCTCTGCAGTCTCCACTATTTTCCGGAGGAAAGAAGATGGAGTCAGCAGGGGAAGGTTGAGGAAAAGAGGAGGCTTAGACACATGATGTGTTGCCTTTACTTTGGAAAGATAAATAGCTTGTAAACCCAATTCTATTCCTCATGAGCATTGAAGATGGGGATTCTAAAAAGCTGATTCTAGGAATGAATTAGTAATGAGTTTCTGCTGAATTTTTAAAAGTTATAGCTGTCACACCATTCAGTGGTCATTACTCCTTTTTGATGAATCCACAAGATTTAGTTTTATAATTCCCAGAAAATTCTGAGCTTTAAGTGAAACTCCATATTGTGTGCTAATGAATCCCTCAGGCCAAGATTGTTCTTTCTCACAGTGGATATGCTGCTCCCCCTCTGGAGCACTCAGGTCCTTGGGATGCCTCATGCTGGGGCATCTTCCCCCAGGCTCCACCTCCCTAGATTCTTGTCAAACTTTAGGCCAAAGCACACTCTGCTTCTGCCACCTGAGTTCATGCCCTTCTTTCTGTCCATAACTGACTCCCACTCTTAATGCCTGGACCTCTAAGAAAATGTTCCTGTCATTTCCTTTTATCAATACTGGGCACCATTTTATTTCATCTCCCCTCAAGACATTGGGAGCAAAAGGTCAGAGACTCCTTCTAGGTCTTCTAGACCCTTTCCTGCTGCCCCAGCTAAGACCAATGGGTGGGATACACCGTCTTTTATGGATGACATTGATGATGCTGACCGCCACCAGGAAGACTTTGGAAGCAGGACTAGCCTTGACCTGAGTCAAGGAGAATTCAATTTTCCGATTCTGTTCATTTTCTGCTACAGCTGTAACAACTTACCACACACTTGGTGGTTGAAAGGGTCAAATGGATTATTTTCCAGTTCTGGAGATCAGAAGCCTTAAATGGATCAAACTGATCTAATATCAAAGGTTGGATTCTTTTCTGGAGGTTCTAGGAGAGAATCCTCCTTGTCTTTTCCAACTTCTAGAGGCACTGGCAGCCCTTGGCTGGTGGCCCCTTCCTCCATCCTCTGGGCCAGCAATGGCGGGTTGAGTCCTTCTCACTCTGCATCACCCTGATGCTGACTCTTCTGGATCCGTCTTTCACATTAAGGACCCTGTGATGTCCCCTGGACGATCCAGGATAATCTCCTTTTCTTCAGGTCAGCTGATTGACAAGCTGAGGTCCATCTGTTCCTTTAATCCCCCTTGCCATCTTCACAGTTTCCTGGGATTAGGAAAGGGATGTATTTAGGGGACCATGGTTCTACCAACACCCTAATCAATGTGAAGAAGTGCTGGACAGACATTTCCCAAGCATGGTTAGTGGGACAGATACAACCCAAAGCAGCCCAAGGGTGGGATGCTTCTAAATCAGAAGGGCAGAAGAAATACAGGAAAGCATTTCCTCCCGTCAACCTCTCTCATCCTCTCAGTATTTCAAGTTGCCAAAAAGGCGGGGGCCTTTCCCTTTGTTTGAAGCTGTTGCGCTGACACGTTAATGATGGAGAACTTCTCGAGCCTTCAAAGAGTGGGGAGGACAAATGAGACAGGAGCTGAAGCCTGCCTTTCTGCCATCTGCCAGAGGTTACTTAACCTTGTTCTGCAGAGGTTTTCCTCGCATATTCCAAGAGGATTAGGGCCATCTGCTTCCCTATCTGTAATTAGTCGCACACTTGTGCTTCTGCTGCTAGTGTGCTCTGTTATTATGTTTGGGGTTTTTAGTATGATGCGTGCCTCCCTTATCTGAACTAAGACTTGCTCAGACAATGGCACAGATTTTCCCTTTGATTCTAAGCCTCTGCCCTACCAGTGCCTGAGAGAGGGCACCGAGCTTTGTGGATCCTCGAGTGGCTATGGCATTGGGTGGTTAAGGACTCTCTGGGGGATGTCTGGAGTCCTCAAGTGGCAGTGAGGCCACTAGAATGCTCTCCCCTCCTGGGAAGAGGCGTTGCCATAAACAGGAAATCATCTGCCATCAGTTCTCAGTCTTGTGCAAGCTTTCTAACCCAGGACAGCATGCAAGGGCTGCTAGTCATCTAGAGAAGGAGAGACTAGGAGGGGGAGAGGGGATGGTGAGCTGGGTGTGGTCATTCTCACACTTGGCCACAAAGGGAAAAATCCTGGGATGGGGGCCAAGCAGAGAAGCGGACAGGTTCCAACCTTAGGGGTAGGGACAATGAGGACACGGACTTCATAGCTGATGAGAGAGTGAACAGGTTAAAAATAAGAGCAGCAGGGCAGCCCTGGTGGCTCAGTGGTTTAGCGCCGCCTTCAGCCCCGGATGTGATCCTGGAGACCCGGGATCAAGTCCCACATCAAGCTCCCTGCATGGAGCCTGCTTCTCCCTCTGCCTGTGTGTCTGCCTCTCTTTCTCTCTCATGAATTAATAAATAAAATCTTAAAAATAAAAAAAGAAGATCAGCAACCCCCTTTGCCAACTTTGGTGTCCTGTGCTCTTGGCATGATTTTTTCCAACATAATACTAACAACTAGCATATCGACAAATTACCTGGTGGGAAAAAAAAAATACTGAAAGAGCTTTGCTTTTAGAGAATGTGCTCAGAGAAAGTAACTGCTCCCCCAGCACCTGCCCCCGCCCCATCTCTACTTACAGCTCTACATCTCTAGTTCATACCCTCCTACTCACCCATCCACTTGTGAGCATGCCTCCACCTGCCCACATGACCAACCCTCACCACCTCCACTTGTCCACACCCACTAACCTACCGCACCACCTCCATCCAGCATCCACCTGCCTGTGCGTCACTAACCCACGCCACAACCCCCTCATCCAATCTCCCACCTTTTTTTCCAAAAAGGAGACTGCCTCGGGAAGATGGCAGGATAAGGGGTCTTCATTCCCAATTAAGAGGACCGGAGGCCTGGGGAGCAAGAGGGAAGCCAGAGCACATAGTCTGTGAGTCTCCCAGAGGGACATGCCCTTGCAGTGCCAGGAGTCACACAACCTGCAGGGACAGGCATCTTGTCTGAGTGTACCTGCTGGGGAGAGCTGACATGGGATCTGCCCCTAGTCCCCATATCCTGTTGCCTTGCCATTTTTTGTTGTTGTTGTTGGAAAAGCAAGGGGAGGTCACACTGAGTATTCAGAACTCAGCTGTATCATGAGACTTTAGCTAAAGCAGATTCTGGGTGTGATCATGGTGTCTATAGGTGTGATATTTTATTTTTGAGTATATAGTCACATGCTATAAAATTTAAAAGGAACAAAAGGGTATGCAGTGAAAAGCTTTCCCTCCACCCCTGACTCCAGGTGCCTAATTATTTCACTGAAAACAACTAATAATTAATTAATGTAATTAATTTCTTACATATCCTACCAGAAAAATTAAATGCATACATAAGTGAATATATATAAATATTCCCCCCTTTTAAATCTTATTTTTAAAAATTTTTAATGGATTTTTTTTAAAAGTTGAAGTGTACTTAACAAACAACATTATGTTAGTTTCAGGTGTACAATATAGTGATTCAACAATCCTATACATTACTCCATGTTCACCACAATAAGTGTAGTCACCGTCACCATAGAACATTATTACAATATTCCCTATGCTGCCCTTTTCATCTCTGTGACTTATTTTGTAAGTAGAAACTTATTTTTAGGTCCAGAGTAAAACTGCGAGGTAGGTAGGTAGGTAGGTACAGAAATTTCCCATTTTCCCCCTGCCCCCACACGTGCAGAGCCTCCCCTGTTACCAGTGCCCCCTGCCAGGGTAGTACATTCATTATAATTGATAAACCTACATTGACAACATTATCACTCAAAGCCATAGTTTAGATTAGGGTTCCCTCTTGGTGTGGTACATTCTGTGGGTTTTGACAAGTGGCTGTCATGTATCCATCTTTATAGTATCAAACAGAATCATTTCACTGAATCTAAAAAAAATCCCCTGTGCTCCCCCTATTCTCCACTGACCCCCTGGGAACCACGGATTTTTTTTTTTTTACTGTCTCCATAGTTGGGCCTTTTCCAGAACATCATATAGTTGGAATCCTACAGTATGTAGCCTTTTTGGATTGGTGTCTTTCACTTGGTCATATGCATTTTAAGCTCTTCCATGTCTTTTTCATGGCTTGATAGCTCATTTCTTTTTAGCACTGAGTATGCCATTGTCTGGATGGGCCACAGTCTATTTATCCATTCACCTATTGAAGGACATCGTGGTTGCTTCAAAGCTTTGGTAATTATGAATAAAACTGCTATACACATCTATGTCCAGGGGCAGCCCGGGTGGCTCAGTGGTTTGGCGCTGCTTTCAGTCCAGGGTGTGATCCTGGAGACCCGGGATCGAGTCCCACATCGGGCTCCTGCAGGGAGCCTGCTTCTCCCTCTGCCTGTGTCTCTGCCTCTTTCTCTCTCTCATGAGTAAATAAATTTAAAAACCTTGGGATCCCTGGGTGGCTCAGCGGTTGGGTGCGTGCCTTCAGCCCAGGGCATGGTCCTGGAGTCCCAGGATCGAGTCCCACATCGGGCTCTCTGCATGGAGCCTGCTTCTCCCTCTGCCTGTGTCTCTGACTCACTCTTTCTCTTTCTGTGTCTCTCATGAATAAATAAATAAAATCTTTCAAAAAAATTTTAAAAACCTTAAAAAAAAAAAGAAAAACCAAACATCTATATCCAGGTTCTCGTGTGGACATAAATTTCCATCTCATTTGGGTAAATACCAAAGAGTATAGCTGTGCCATTGAATGGTCCTCCCTCCCTTTTTACCCAAACAACAGCTTTCCATGCACAATGTTCTTCTTACTCTTTTCACTTATATTTTGGAGACCACTCCATATCAGTTCCAGTGAATTCTTAATGGCAGGTTTGTTTTTTGTTTTTTTTTAAATACATGGCAAGGATCATGCATCTAAGCTTATGACAACCAGGACACCTTTTCTTTTTCTTTGGTGGCTTTCTTATGAGACGTAATCAGGAAGATGAAACATCCTGTATGGTGCAAGTAGTCCATCAATCTCCAACAGCTGGGGAGGGGATGACTTTCTGGAAGCACGGACATCATCACGGGGTATGCAGGATAGTAGCAGGATTTGAAAAGGATCTGGAGTCAGAAGCTGATTCAGACTCTGGCTCCCTCTCTTACTAGCAGTGTGGCTTCAGACAAGTCATTCATGAATCAGGACGCTCCGTTTCCCCATCTATATAATAACGCCAATAAAAGTAGTTCTCTCAGGTTTTTGAAGAATCAAATGAGAGAGTGCTAAATGTCTCTATTCATTCTCTCAGCAGCATTTGCCAAATGCCTGCTGTACAACACACAGGGTTCCAGAAACTGGGATGCTGGATAGAAAGATGGCAAATTCCCCCATGCCAAAGGAGATTATGCTCTCTTGATATGGAGAGATTGAAGAAATAAGCAGATAAAAAATCTTGAGGTGTGATGCTATGAAAGAAATGGGGACACGGGGACATGATACTCAGTGGTTGGATGGGGACATTTTAGGCTTTTTCATGGGAAGGTAAGAAAACTGGCCTCCTCCAGAGCTGCCTACAGCTGGTCCTCCAACCATACAAGGGAGGAAGGATGTCGAGTCTGTGAGTAAATTCTCTGTGCCCACTCAGTGCCAGGAGAATGCCAGCCTGGGTAAGGAGGGTTCACAGAGGGACAGGGTGTTCTCTCTTTTCTCAAACTGAAGCTTCTCTTTCTGCTAATTTCTCTGCCATGAGGCATATCTGGGGCTGATGGCACCAAGCGGGGCAACAGAGGCTGTGTGCCAGTGTAACCTTACTCTTGACCGTGCACAGATCTGGAACAGGAGACCAGGGAGAGAGCCTGTCTAGCTATGCATCTTCCTCCCATGCTGCCTCTACAGCTGCACCAAGCTGCTTGTTTGTTTGGACTGTAGATTGCTTTTCCTGCTAACACTGAGAAGCAGTGCATTTGTGTATGTTTGTGCTTGTTAAATAGTGTGCATTTAAAGGGGGAGAAGCCAACTTTTATATAAATGTATACATGTATGTAGCAGTATTTCTGAGCTCCTGCTGTACTTCGAAAGTGCAGTGAGAGAAAACAGCTTCTCAGAGTCACCCTCCATTTAAAAGAAAGACTGGAGCAGCCCCAGGGGAGACGAGAGAGGCCTTTGTGGCTAATCCAAAAAGAGCCCATTTGGACTCCTATCCCAAAATGCCCCCGAGGTTACTGAGAGGCTCCCAGCCTAAACCCAAGTTATTCCCTAGCAACCTTATAAATAGCAGTAGTAATAACCATCCTCTATTGGCCACATGCTATATACAAAGTTCTCAGGCTAAGTATAGTCCATGAATGTCTAATACTTATAATAAAACTGCAAGGATGGTACTTCTAAGGTGGGTCTTAGGAAATGGCAGGAAGGGGAGAAACCAACATGAGAATCTGTACCATTCTGCAAGGAAGGTTGATTGAAGTAATGAAATTTGACTAAAGACACAAGCTAGTCAGTAATAGAGCCGGGATCCCAACAGAGAGGATCTGCTTCTGGATACATCTCCCTACCTGTAGCACTCCATTCAGGCTCACGGATCCCCCCATCAAGGCACTGGAATTGTCAGATTGCTGGTCTGCCGCTCAGGGACCCCACTAGACCACCAGGCAGAGCCAGTTTCCTACTGGGTGTTTGCATTCTGGCTACTGGTGGTGAGAAGTTCCGTGAACCTCTGAGTGCTGCTTGCAGCGTGCAGGTAGACCTGGCACGATCTCTGTTGCCGCTCCCATGCAGAGTCTTGCCTCTGCACGCCTCCGCTGACCAGCCTTAGCAAGTGGAAGGCCAGGAGAGAAATCTATTCTGGTCTTTTCTTTCTCAATCAAGACTTACCTAACCTATAAAGAAATTAGTGGTTGCCCAAGGCTGGGTGAGTAGGGGAATGGAGGGTGACCACTAATGGGTATGGGGTTCCGTATTGAGATGATGAAAGTGTTCTGGAATTAGATGGTGGTGAAGGCTGTCCAGCACTGTGATTGTACTAAACACCACTGGATCGGTCTGTTGTACGGCATGTCAAATATACCACAATAAAGCTATTGAGAAAAAAATTCCTGACCTGCCTCATCTTTCTGAGGCTATTGGGTGATTAGGTGTGGTGAGTTTTAAGGATGTCTACAAATCCTTGATACTCCTCCATTCAACAGATGGAGTTCAACTACCTTCCCCTTGAGTATGGGCTGAACCTAGTGACTTCATCCCACCGAATGACGTATGCCAGCAGTGAGAGTATAACTTCCAGGATTGGGACGCTGAAGGCATCGTAGCTCCCTCATTCTCTGGGATCACTCACTCTCAAGTGAAGCCCACGGCCATGTTGTGAGGGTATTCAGACAGCCCCCCCAGAGAGGCACACATGGGAAGGAACCGAGGTTTCCTGCCAAGAACCACAAGAGTGAGCCATCTTGGAAGCACTCAAGGCGTCACATGCAGACCAGAAGGCCCCATGAGCTTCCTCACCACATCCTCATGAGAGGCTCTGAGCTAGAACTGCCAGCTGAGCTGCTCCCAAATTCCTGCCCCACAGAAACTGTGAGACAATACATATCTAGAGGCTTAAGGCACTAAGTGTTGGGGCGATCTAATATGTAGGAAGAGATGACCTTAGAGACAGTAAACTACTTTTTAGAGGATCCATTCGATTATATTGGCTAACAATGTGGACAAACGCAGGGTGGGGTACTGCTCTATCCTTCCAAAATAACACCTTTCTATTTTAACAGAGGAACCCTGGAGACGCAGTGCCCCAATTCAGAAGCACCATGACAATGGTGAGCACTTCAGTCTTGGTGACAGGCCTGTTGGGAGGTTATTTTTGGTCCACGGCCGGGAGGTTTATGTGACTTCTAATCACTCCATGCAGCCAACTGCCTGTTCCTTGTAGGAGTGTCCCTACCCATTCCTCAGGCGGCCCAGAGAGACAATTCCTGTCAGAGGCAACGTGCGCAGAGACTCAATAATGTCACTGCTGTCCAAGTGACAGGAAAATGCTCTTCCCTCTGCAGGCTCTCATTCCCCTTGCTTTTCATGGCACCAGCTCCTTTTACTTTATCTTGTCTCCCATGAATAAAGGTCAGTCATTCTCTCCTTTATCTCCTTCACTGAGGGGGTCTTTCTATGGCAGGTAAGTTAGGTCTTTGCTGCCTGCTGACTTTTTCTTTTTCTCATTTCTCCTGTCTCCTTTGACATTTGTGGCTGCTACAGTCCTTTGGAAATCCTAGAATTCCACTAACAATTACCCCAAGCTGTGGATTGGAGCATAAGAGCCCTAGCGTCCACAGCAATTACTTCAGAATTTTTTTCTGCCTGGCTGAAACAGAAAAGATGCGTGCCCACATGCACACAGTGCACCACCACCCAAACAACAAAAAAGGAGAGTGTAAGCCTCACCAGGGTAAACCCCACCATTGACAGGCCTTCCTCCTCATACGGAGGCTAAGGGTTATCACTGTATGACAAAACCCAAAACTATTCGTAAAGGATTAAAAATCACCTCTCAAGTACATAATATCTCCTTTACTATAATTTTTACTTCCCAGTGTTTCACTTCTCCATCGACTCTGCCTATGTTCAAGAATTTTATGTCTTTCACTAACAACGTAAACAATTGCTCAGTCTTCCCAGTTACTAACTCCAGGTTTTGAGTTTCGTGATTTCTTGCTAAACTTCTTTAGAAACCATGAACTGTATTGTGACCTGAGGACCCCCTTATGGGGTTTTGAGGGGCTTCAGAGCACTGTGGGGGAATTCACAGGGGAACTCAGGATATCTTACTTGTTTTGACGGAAATGCAGCAAGGCTCAATGTTGAGGATGGTAGCTTGGGATAGTTCACAGCTTAACATTAGGCCCAACTATATTCTTTTTAATAACATCATGTCTTTGCAGAGCTGGGTTTTTGGTGGGCATGATAATAAAAAGGAAATATCACCCCAAATTTAGTGTGGAGCAGAAAATGAAATTGGCAATCCCCAATCTGATCCCAAGGTTTGAAAAATTATACAGTGTCCAACAGCTACATAAGTCCTATTCATAAAGAATTGTGATCTTTTTTGAATAGACTAATAATATTGGGTTTTCCTTTAATTTATGTGTATTTTTTTTTCAAATGGCAATAACTGGGGCATAAACACCTATTAAGCTACTTGGATCCACCTACTTAATACATGGTATTTCTTTGGGCCTCAAGGCATTGGGGAAAAGTAACTGACATACTAAAAGAGCAGTGAACTGAGGAAGTTTGAGAATCTCTGTTGTGGTTTGTTGTGACCTAGCCTCACACCATCCCTTTCTAACACTCCCCTGCTCCCTGCATCCCATGCCTTACCAAAGAGCACTGGGTGCTGTTCCTTGCACTCACCATGCTTCCTTGCCTCTAGAACTTCATGCATGCTCTCCTCTCTGTTGGGAATGGCTCTCTCCTCTCTCTTCCCCTCACTGTGCACTCTCAGATTACTTGTATTTGCAATGATCACAGCACCTATCACATTGTATTGCACTGATGGCTCACACATTTGCTTTTCCACTAGGTGGTGAGCTTCTCGAGAGTGAAGAACAGGTCTTGCTCACCTTGGTATACCCAGCATTGGCTGACCAAAGAATAAGGGGTAAGTCTGTTATTGAGAACTTAGTTGAAAATTCTGCTGGTTAGATGTTGCCTCTTACTTTCTCCTCCACAGACATCCTATTATCCCCCACCTCCACTGCGTCATGTGTACTGCAAGTACAGAGACCAATCATGGATCAATTGGACTTCCTTCCCCTAGAAAGCACATCACTTAACATTTAACATATTAATGAGGTGACTCTCTGTCCCTCTGAGCAACTCTCTTTCTCTGTTGGATGCTCAGTTGAATTACCTGTGAAGGTGAGTATAAAGATACTTTCCCTGCCCAAAGAGAGCGCAGAGACCAGTTTCCTTCTGAAGGTTTCCTCATACCAAGAATCCAGGATCGTACAGTGATTTATGAACTTAGAGTTTCTAGGCCGCTGAAACAGAATCTAGGCATTAGATAAATGGACCAATCAAGTGCAAAAAGAATTTGTTCTTAATTTGAGTGATGAAATTCATTAAATAAAGGAAGCCCCTTTTAATTGGTATGTCTGGATAATTGAGGACTCTGTTCTTTGTCCTTGACCTGAATCAGTAGGTATTTTGCATGGGTGTAGGGCAGGCCTGAATCTTCAGTGAGACCTTGCTGGGGTCCAGGTGAATTCCCAAGGCCAACTTTGAATCTGAATAATGAACTCTTCCTTATGTCTCTCATGAGACTTTGCTCTAAACCACACCATGGTCTCTGTCATTACTTTCTTTATATTTTGGATTGTTTACTCAAAAATTTCACTTTTTCTTCTGAACTACTCTCTCCTAGACCTTCTATTTCTTTTTGTTTCAGCCTTTAAGCTCTGTCACACCTTGATATTTGCCTAAACTTGTATACATATTTAAGCCTTATCCAAAAGATAGATCCTATTCCTTGGATCCTACATGATTCTTTAGCTCTCCCACCACCCCTTACACCTAAGCTTTAGAAAAGAGTGATCTGAGTAACTGGGTTTCTAGGACTTAACCCAATCTCCATCTAGAATATACCCTTTTCAGGGCTGATGTACCCAATCCTGTCCATAGCATTTAACCTCTGACCTCAGCCTCATCTATCTCGCTCTTCTCTGATACTACTGGTTCTCAAACTTCCCAAGGAGAGCTTGTTCAAACAAAAACCTGAGAGTTTCTGACTTAGTAGACCTAATTTGGAGCTCTAGCACACTCATCTCTAATAAGTTCCCTGATGATGCCACAGTTGCTGGACTTTAGGCCACATGTTGAGAAATATTACTGGGGATGATTTTATCTCCTCCCTGAACCCTGACCCTTTAACATTTGGGAATGTCTTGAGACATTTTTGGTTGTCACAACTTGGAGGAGGGGTGGTACTGGAATCTAGTAGGTAAAGACCAGGGATGATGCTAAACACCCTAAAATGTCTGGGACAGCCATGTACCTCCCCTCAATAAAGAATTATCTGGCCCAAACAATCAGTGATACCAAGGAACCCTTGAGAAACCATCCTCTAGAGACTCTATCCTAGGCTTGCTGGTCTCTGATCATCCCCTCTCTGCTCACCCAGTTGGTTCCTATGCCCTTTGATTCCACTTCCTACGTATGCCTTATCTATCTCTAGCTTTTAATGCCACTATCCATCCTTATTTCAGACTTCATCACCTCCCATATGGATTACTTACTGCAGTAGCTTCTAAATTGGATTTTTTGACAATAAGGTCAATCTCTCCCAAATTGACATGAACTCTGAGTATGTGGCATCCTTAGTTAAAAGCTGTCAATGCCTTCCCTCCTCATCAGTGTCTCCATAAGAAGATATCAGAACCTTGGAACATGCTGACTCCTGCCAGACTCAGCAGTCTCCTCTGCCCCACTGTGACTTCCCCATACACCATGCTTGTACCCTGCAAAGCTAAATATAATTGCCCAAAGATGCTGACTCATCTCCAGACATATATTCTGTTCTTCTATCTAGTAAGATCTTTTCATAGTCTTTGCTTGGCTAATTCTTTTCCAACCTTTAAGACTCAGCTCAAATGCCACCTCCTCCAAGGAACTTTTTCTGACCCTACTCACTGGCTGAGTAAGGTGTAATATCTGCGCATCTATCCTGATATTTATCACACAGGAAGGGGCAAGATGGCACAGTATTCAACACTAAGGCTTTGAGCTGAATTGTCATGATTTGAATCCTAGTTCTGATGCTTACTGGCTATGTGACCTTGAATGGTCCACTTACCTGTGTTTCATTTTTTGTGTCGGTAAAAATGGGGTTGATGGGTACCTACCTCATCCGGATGTTGTATTAAATGAGTTAATATACAGGCATACCTCATTTTATTGCAATTCACTTATTGTGCTTCACAGATATTATTAATTGAAAGTTTGCAACAATCCTGTGTCAAGCAAGTCTACTGGTACCATTTTTTCAACAGCATTTGTTCAGTTCATGTCCTTATGTCACATTTTGGTAATTCTCACAATCTTTCAAACATCTTTATTACATTTGTTATGGTGATCTGTGATCAGTGATTTTTGATGTTACTGTTGTAATTGTTTTGGGGCGCTGTGAACCACACCCATATGACAGTGAACTCGAGTGATAAATGTTGTGCTCAGACTACTCCACGAACCAGCTGTTCTCTCATCCATCTCCCTCTCCTTAGGACTCTCTATTCCATGAAACACAACAGTATTGAAATTAGGCCAATTTGTTACCCTATAATGGCCTCTGAGTCTTCAAGTGAAAGGAGGAGTCACATGTCTCATTGTAAATCAAAAGCTGGAAATGATTAAGCTTAGTAAGGGAGTCATGTCAAAAGCTGAGATAGGCCAAAAGTGAGACCTCTTTTGTCAAACAGTTGCCCAAGTTGTGAATGCAAAGGAAAAATTCTTGAAGGAAGTTAAAGGTGCTACTCCAGTGAACACATATATGATGAAAACGCAAAAACAGCCTTCTTGCCAATATGGAGAAAGTTTTGGTGGTTTGGATAGAAGAGCAAACTGGCCACAACATTTCCTTAAGTCAAAGCCCTAATCCAGGGGATCCCTGGGTGGCTCAGCAGTTTAGCACCTGCCTTCAGCCCAGGGCATGATCTTAGAGTCCCAGGATTGAGTCCCACATCAGACTCCCTGCATGGAGCCTGCTTCTCCTGCTGCCTGTGTCTCTGCCTCTCTCTCTCTCTCTCTCATGAATAAATAAATAATTTAAAAAAAAAAGCCTAATCCAGAACAAGGCCTTCACTCTCTTCAATTCTCTGAAGGCTGAGAGAGGTGAAGAAGCTGCTGAAGAAGAGTTGGAAGCTAGCAGAGGTGGGTTCATGATGTTTAAGAAGCAGTCTCCAGGGCATCCCTGGTGGCTCAATGGTTTAACGCTGCCTTCAGCCCAGGGCCTGATCCTGGAGACCCAGGATTGAGTCCCACATCGGGCTCCCTGCATGGAGCCTGCTTCTTCCTCTGCCTGTGTCTCTGCCTCTCTCTCTGTCTGTCTCTCATGAACAAATAAATTTAAAAATCTAAAAAAAAAGCAGTCTCCATAATATCAAAATGCAAGGTGAAGTAGGAAGCACTGATGTAGAAGCTGCAGCAAGTTCTTCAGAAGATGTAGCCAAGAGCATTAATGAAGGTGGCTACGCTAAACAGCAGATTTTTAATGTAGATGAAGCAGCCTTCTATTGGAAGCAGATGCCATCTAGGACTTCATAGCTAGAGAGGAGAAGTCAATGGCTGGCTTCAAAGCTTCAAAGCACAGGCTGATTCTCTTCATGGGGCGAATGCAGCTGGTGACTTCAAGTTGAAGCCTATGTTTATTTACCGTTCTGAAAATCCTAAGGTGCTTAAGAATTAGGCTAAATCTACTCTGTGTCCTATAAATGGAACAACAAAGTCTGGATGACAGCTCATCCGTTTGCTACATGGTTTATGAATATTTTAAGCCCAGTGTTGAGATCTGCTCAGAAAAAAAAAAAGATTCCTTTCAAAATATTACCAATCATTGACAATATACCTGGTCACCCGACAGCTCTGATGGAGAAGGACAATGATATGAATATTGTTTTCATGGCTGCTAACACAACATCCATTCTGGAGCCCACGGGTCAAAGTGTCATTTGAACTTTCAAGTCCTACTATTTAAGAAATGCATTTCCTAAGGCTATAACTACCATAGATAGCAACTCCTCAGATGGACCTGGGCAAAGAAAATTGAAAACCTGTGGACATGATTCACCATTCTAGATGCCATTAAGAATATTTGTGATTCATGGGAAGAGGACAATATATCGGCATTCATAGGAGTTTAGAAGTTGATTCCAACCCTCTCGGATGACTTTGAGGAGTTCCAGACTTCAGTGGAAGAAGTAACTGCAGATGTGATGAAAACAGCAAAAGAACTAGAATTACAAGTAGATCCTGAAGATGTGACAAATTGCTGCAATCTCATGAGAAAACTTGAATGGATGAGGAGTTCTTATGGATGAGCAAAGAAAGTGGTTTCTTGAGATGGAATCTACTCCTGGAGTAGATGCTGTAACAGTTGTTGAAATGACAACAAAGGATTGAGAATATTACAGAAACTTATTTGATAAAGCATCAGTTGGGTTTGAGAAAATTGGCTTCAATTTTGGAAGAAGTTCTACCGTGTATAAAATGCTGTTACAGAGAAATTGTCCACAAAAGCAGGAGTCAATTCATGCAGAAAAGTTCATTGCTATCTTATTTTAAGAAATGGCCACAGCCACCCCAACCTTCAGCATCCACCACCCTCATCAGTCAGCAGTCATAAACATCCAGTCAAGATTCTCCACCAGCAAAAAGATTACAACTCACTGAAAGCTCAGATGTTGTTAGCTTTTTTTTTTTTAGCAATGAAGTATTTTTTAACAAAGGTATATATACACTGGTTTTTTGGATAATACTATTGTACATTTAATAGACTATAGCATAGTGTACCCACAGATTTTATGTATACTGGGAAACCAAGAAATTCATTTGACTCACTTTACTGCAATATTCACTTTATTGTAGTGTTCTGGAACTGAATGGTAGTGATCACCATTATAATTCTTATTTACTTGTTTCTTTACCTCACTGGATGGTAAGCTCTATGGGGACATCGGCATGTCTTTGATTTGACGCTTTGTACCTCAAGTAAGGATAATAGTGTCTCTCACTTTTCTCTGTCACCATAATGTTGTAAAGCCAGCAGAAGGTAATGAATTTATGAAAAGTATAGAACAATCATCAGTGTAAAACATTTATTTTTCTAACCCACTTTTTAAAATGAATCTGCAACAAAGAGCTAGTCTGATCTATGATTATTTGCATACTGCTCTTCACAGAAAAGTTGAAGTAGATGTTAAGTGAGAAATAAACTTGCTGAAGCTGTGAAAAACTAGAACACGAAAGGAATATCTTCATGTTACAAAATCATGCTGGTCAGTGATCAGCATTCTCCAAGGAGTATATCAAATAGTAATTGTTCCAGGTGATACCAACAAATGTTTTTTTTACTTTTCAGTTTGGGGTGGGAGAGTGATCTATAGTCAAATACATTTGAGAAATACTAGATTAAATAAATCGATACAAGTTTCTTTGTGGGAGAACTTTTTAGAGACTTTCCTAAGCTAATGGGCACTTCCAGGAATCTCCAGGAGGGACCTCAGATCCATTGAGGGGAGAGAATTTCCCAGAGTTTTCCAACTTCGGAACCCTTTTCCATCAAGTGTCCTGGGAAATAAATGTTTCACTGTATACACTTTCAAAACACACAACGGAAAACATTGATTTGGGTCATCTCTCTTATAGACATGGAAGGTAAATTACAGAGATATTAAATACTGCCCAAATTAACATAGTCAACGTAAGAGTCTGAGTCCTTTCTGGACCAGGTTTTTTTCAAACAACCAAACTAACTATCTTCTAAATGCTCAGAAAATAGAGGCCTGAGGCTTCTGGTTTAGTTCCAAATTGAGTTTCAACATCAAATTCCAGAGGCTCAAGAAATTTCAATGCAAAGTTAGTGAAGAACATAAATGAAGTGGATCTCATCTCCTTTCCAGTAAGATTTTGAATATTTCTAACTTCTCTGAAGTTCGAAATCCAGCCTCTTTTAAGACCTCTTCTTTCAATGTCTGCATATAAGAAGAGCTCAAGTACTGCTCATTGAGCATTAAGTCTTCCATAATTTCCCTTATCAGTAGAGGATCATCTCTCTCTCTCCCAAAACACATTTTCTGCACTCCTCAAATGGAAGTTTTCATAACATCCCATATAACTGCTTACACACATTCTCTTTCCAACACTAGATTACAAAATTCTAAAAGAGAAGGTCTTTGTCTCATCTCTCCTTTGATAAATTGATATCAAAACTTGATTTCAGGCAAAGAGCTCCCATAATCCTTTAAACATTGCTGTGAATTAATGTTCTTCGTTTCTCATCCCATATTATATAAATTAAGTGTATATTGCATGCAGATTAAGTTTATGTTGCAGTAACAAAGAGCCCTCAAATCTCAGTGATTTAACCCAATAAAGTTTCCTCATACATGTTACATATCTCACATGGATCAGCAGAGAACTCTGTTCCATATAATCATTCAAGATCCAGGCTCATGGAAGGCTTGACCAGTGGCCTCATCAGTCACTACAGCTGGGAAGAGTGCTGAAGTTCTCACACTCAGCATCTCCTGTCTCAACCCAGAAGTGAAACAAGCTACTTCTTTCTGCTCAAAGCCCATTGGTTAAAACTCGTTAAATGCTCTTTCCCAACCATAGGGAAGAGGGGGGCAGAGAAGTCTAATCATTTCATGTGACCAAAAGAAAAGGAAAAACCAGATGTGGATAAACCCCAGAAGTCTCTACTGCACTGTGAGTCTGTAAAAATTAAGCTTTGTTCCTGATAGTAGAATGAAGGGCATAGTACCTGTAATAAATGCTTAAGGTAACGTTTGATTGATGAATGGATCGAAAATTAGAGGTATTTCAAAGAACAGGGAGTGTTGCTTGGAATCCTAGGTTCTAGATTGGAGTCCCAAACCAACTTTGTTCCTGCTTTCTGACTGACCTTGGGCAAGTTTGATCACCACTCTGAGCCTTAGATTTTTTAATCTGTAAAATAAGTGATTGAATGACATTACTTCTATGGTCCCTTCTTGCTCAAATATTCTAATATTCTATGGTGTAGTGGGAGGTATTCATCTCCAGTATTACCCTCTTTTTGTCTATGAAAAAGATCTTGTTAACAAAGGCCGAGCCATCCTTGGCAGAATTATCCCTTGAACACCAGTTGGCTTTTTGTCCTAAATAAATGGAGAAGCCACATAGGAAAGAACAGTGCAGAGAGAAAGGATCCAGAAATAGCCTTTCCTTTCAAGCCAGAGTCAAGCAGGAGCCTTGAGCAGACTGGAGACGTCCACTTTGCTTTGGGGAGATGCCAAAGCTGTCTCTTCAATCAAAGAGGATTTTAAGAGGAGCACAAAAATTCTTTAATGTTCTCTGAGCTGCTCTCTGGCCCTGGCCCAGGAAACATTGTTATTGTAACTGAGACGCCAGGACATTTGGCAGTGTTATATTCTTGTTTGGCCCAGTGCAGCTCTTTATTTATTAAAGCCTCAGGTCTCTTCAGGCCATGGTTCAGTGTATTAATTTATGTAGTTTGCCTCCCTAGAGAGAAGACCAATTTGAATACCCTCAGCTTCATTATGACCCAGTCTGTTGCTGAGGTATTAACCCTGAAGCTTTTTCTTTCCTCTCCTTTCTTATTAAGCCTGTAAAAGGAATGTGGGGCCCACTCTAGGCAGAAGTCAAGATCCAACACCTCACCTCTCCCCTTTCAACTGCCCCTTTCTTGCTTCACTGTCCTGATATGAAATGGACTCTGTTTCACGGGACTCTGTTTAATTCAGTCAGTTGTAAGTTATCAAACCTGATATTTCTCAAGTGCTAAATATATGCAAGCCATACATTAGCTAATTTAAATGAGACCCAGTCCCTGCCTTCAAGAGCCTAGGAATGGACAGGCAGTCCCTGACAATAGTTCAACTTACAATTTTTTGACTTTAGGGTGGTGTGAAAGTGATAAGAATTCACTAAAAACTGTGCCTTGGATTTTTAGTTTTTACCGTATCCTGGCTAGTGGTAGATGGTATACTGTCTTGTGATACCGCAGCTCACAGTCAGTCATGTGATCAGGAAGGCAAACAAGGGATACCCTTACAACCATTCTGTCCCATGCAACCATTCTGTTTTTCGCTTTCAATAGAGTATTCAATTAATTATATGAGATAGACAATACTTGGTTATAAAATAGCTTTCTGTTAGATGATTTTGCCCAACCATAGGCTGATATAAGTGTTCTGAGCACATTTAAGGTAGGCTAAACTAAGCTATGATGTTTGGTAGGTGAGGTGTATTAAATGCGTTTGGGCTTCTGACATTTTCAATTTAGGGTGAGTTTATCAGGACATCAACCCCATTGTAAATCAAGAAGTATTTGTAGTGGGGAGCCAAATGTGGAGACAAACTTCTCCAGGAGAGTGTGGCAGGTGCAGTACTAGAGGTCAGTACAAGAGGAGGGATGCGGAGGAGGGAGTGGGCAGACCTGGCCAAGAGGCACAGGTGGGGCAGATTTCCAGAGAAGGGTATTTGACTTGGGTCCTGAAAGATAGGTAAGAGTTTACCAGATGATTATATGTCCGAGCCTAGGACAAAGTATGATGGGGTCAAACCACACTCCGTGCTTGAGGAACTTCAAATAATTTCAAGTGGCTCATGCACAAATTCACTCAAGCATGAATGAGAAGTGCAGCCGTAAGAAAGGGGCCTGATCATGGTGGGTCTTGTTATTTGAAAATAATTTAGGCCATCGTCCTTCCCAAGAGTACTTGTAAAATGGGTTCCCAAAGACCCAAATGTCTCCTGAGGTCCTAAAATAAACTATGCCAAGCGGAGTCCCAGTAGGAAATAGTACTCTCACATGTGTTGATTTATAAAGGGACCATTGAGAGAAGCATGAGTATAGAACAGCCACAGAGAAAGTGCAGTGTCCAGGAGTCCAGTGGCAAGGGAGCTGTCATCACCGGAAGGGATGAGGGGAAGGTGTGGGTCTTGGAGCTTGGAAGGGGAGAGTTGTGTAGAAGAAAGACGTATAGGACACAACCAGAAGACAAACGCCCCAACTGCCATCTACTTTTTCCCTCTAGTCTCCTGTCCCTCACTGAACCAGAAGCCAGAGCCTACTGACATAGCTGGAATCTACTCTACAAGGTGTGAAAGACAAAATACACCAGGTAATTAAAGGGATGACATTATTCAGGCTACTGCAATAGGGGAGGATGTTCATTAGTGAGCAGTGACTCAAATAATGGGAAGGGGGGGTCTGTGTTCTGTAGAGGCAAGTAAATAAGAGAATTGTAAAGAACAGTAGAGGTGGGTGTTGCCTATATCAAATGGGAAAGGATAATTCTTTGTCTTTAACTCTATTTCCCTGAACACAAAAGCGTGGGAGAATTTCCTAACTGTTACTGTTTTTGGTTAGTGTAGGGCTCAGATGAAGTTCAACACTCTCGATTCCCCTATCATTCAAGATGAATGAGTACTATTCATCTCCAAACATCTCATAAACATTCACAAGCCTCCTGAATGGGGCAAAGTGAAATCTAAGAAAATAGTCTCTCTCAAGGACTGTTGTTGGCATTGTTCCTATAGAATCAGTTGAACCATCTGTTGTTGAGGAGTGGTGGCAAAACTCAGTTTGTTTTTTTTTTTTTTGAAATCTCGGATATCAGGCATCTTGCATGAAAAAGAGAAATATTGCTATTATTAGAATTGTATTAATTACTATTAAATAGTCAGGAGTTGAACCTTGAGGGTAACCTGTCTGGTGGAATCCAGGTCAGTGGAGGAAAATCTTTCAGTTATGCAACACCACCCATTGGGTTTCTTAAAGCTAGAATGCCAATGATCTGATGATGTGCATGGTATTGGTTACCTATTATATAAGGACATGCATGACCTGAGCATTTCACTGGAATTGCTTCCTTAGGGGCCCCAACAGAGCTTGTCCAGGAAAAAATCTGGCCCATGCATGGTCTGCTGCAGGGATGAATCCTTCAAGGTTTATGTCACATCATTGGACTTTGACTTGTGGAGCTTCTTCAAAGGGCCAGAGCAAGGCAACTTAGAGTTCTAATAGACAGGAATTGGGGTGGCCAGGTTTTAGTTCTCCATGATATCAGCTCAGGTAGGAGGGAGAAAAACTGGAAAACTTAGTGTGGAGTATGGTAGCTAGATACAGAAGGAATCTGAAAGAATTGAAAATCTGGTATTATTGACAATGTGGGCAAAGCAACAGGATCCAGTCCAATTTGTAGGTAGATACAAGTGGTTTTTCCAAGGAATGGGGAAAGACAAAAGTCAACTAAATTTCTACTACAGATGACAAAGTTTGTGTATCAATAAGTTATCTGCACTTGACATAGAAGCACAAAATAGCTCAAAGGCAATGAACAGCAGGGCCAGAATGTGATAACTGTGGAAAAAGTGCTCTGGGAAATATACAGTTTTCCACTCACATAAAAATCTCTCTTTATAGTCACCCTCCTCTTAATAAAAAATAATTGCAAAGGAAAATTATTCTTGATCCCTAAATAAGGATAGTCTCATCAGATTTGGCCAGATGATTTACATAAATGCAGCAAGAATGGTGATTTACCATTACGTAGGTCTTCTTAAGTTTGCTTTCCTGAAAGCTTTTTTTTTTAAAGCTTTTATTTTTATTTATTCATGAGAGACACAGTGAAAGAGAGGCGGAGACACAGGCAGAGAGAGAAGCAGGCTCCACGCAGGGAGCCGACATGGGACTCCATCCCGGGACTCCAGGATCACGCCCTAGGCCGAAGGCAGGCGCTCAACCGCTGAGCCACCCAGGCATCCCATTCTGTAAGCTTTTAAAAAGAATCTCAGATTGGACTTTTAAAATCCTTGGAAGCTTGGACATCAAGCCAAAAACTTACCACAAATCTCACCTGCAATACCTATAAGTTTCAGTGAAATCCACTCTTCTTAGGGTTCCAAAAAAAAATCCTAATTTTCCTGAGCTTCCCATATGTATGACTTTTCTTACTTACCTGTCACACTAGAAACTCTAGTGTAAGGCAGATATAATGACAGTTTTTCCAAAAGGGCTTTGTAAACATGAGTTCCATAAAGTCAACCTTTGTTTCTTAAATGTGTTTGGTCATATCTGATTTAATGAGCATCAGACTCAAATATGTCATTCCAAGTAAGGCCATGGTTGCATAACTAATATTTCCAATTGTCTTGCTAGAATGGAAGACTGGTAATTATTGAACCTGTCCAAATCAGTATATTGCCATGAAAAGAGAACATTTAATAGTTCCTGAATTCTAGAGAAGTCAGGCAGGGAAAAAAGATAAATGTGTTATTTCTGTTTATAAAAGCAAATTCTATTAAATTGTTATGAGTTATAGTCAGCTTAAAAGAAAAGACAACTTAAGGGTTTCTTTATATCCAGAAAATAGGATGTTAAAATATGAACAATATTCCTAACACAAGCCACATTCATCTTTCATCATTCAGTCCTATATAATTAATTCTTTTTCCACTGCAACTTGGATTAGCAATCCCATGAACCCATCTGCTTTTTGACTAATGTCTTGGAAATTCTGACTCAGTCCTTTTTCTTTTCTTTTTTTTTTAAGATTTTATTTATCCATGAGAGGCACAGAGAGAGAGAGATGCAGAGACACAGGCAGAGGGAGAAGCAGGCTCCATGCAGGGAACCCAACGTGGGACTCGATCCCGGGTCTCCAGGATCAGGCCCTGGGCCAAAGGCAGTGCTAAACTGCTGAGCCACCTGGGCTGCCCTGACTCAGTCCTTTTGTCTCTACATTGTTTAAGTGAGGCTTTATGAAGCCTGTGCCCAAAAGTACCAAGCAAAGTCCCTTTCACAGAGCTCTGAGACAGTCTCCTGTTAAAGAAAATCCTCAGGCATATACCTGAGTGGTACAGGCAAGACCACTCATGGAAGCATCAAAGCAAAACTTACCTGTAGGTGACAAAAGACCGCAAATGATTGTAGTTACTTTATTACTGATCATGTTCAAAACTGAAAGATCTAGGGGCCTGTGGCTGGCTTAGTCAGTAAAGCATGCAACTCTTGATCTCAGGGTCCTGAGTTCAAACCCCACGTTGGGCATAGAGCATACTTTAAAAAAAAAAAAAATTCAAAAGTGAAAGATCTGATGAAGGTTCATTACAAGAATAATGTAGCTAAAGAGCAAATTGGAGTGTTTCTATGTAGTGTGAAACAAAGTCAATCTAAGACAAGTTTTAGATAAAATATCCATAAATATAATGATTAGTCCTATCTTCAAAGAATAGGACTAACTACTGAAAATGGATTAACATAATCTTTACAGAGAAAAATATCTTCAAATATGACTTGTAGTAATCCTGAGATTATAATATACAATGACTACTAAGCACATAATCAGAATATACCAAGAATATATTGATACCATCAAGTGAAGAGAGTAAGTCTGGAATAGGTCTTAAATATCTGCATATAAATAAAACTCCATAGGTTAGTAATGTGAATCCTCATTTGAAAACCATTGGCCTGGATGCTAGGTTCAAATTAAAGAAGTAAAATTGCTACCAAATTAACATTTAAGAAATAAATTATGACTAATAACACTTACTGTTTTTGTTTAATATTATGGAAAGTAGCTCCAGGACTTTCAGTAATAGAAGTATATCACAGACAGTGGGGGCACTGACAATTCTCTAGCAGCTTCCCATATAGCATATCATTTCTAAATATTTATATTAATAACATTTTACCCATATGGATTTAACCTAGGGAAGGGTAAGTATCTTTTCTGATCTAATAATGTTTTCCATGCAACTCATCAACAGTAACATCAAATAAATCTAATTTTTCCCAGCAGCTCTCTTTCTACAAGGGAAAATAACAAATCTCATGATTTCCTGGGGACCCTCTGGGAAATCTTAAAGACGAACTTAAGAGTAAAAGAAACCACTTAGGATTCAATTTAGGAAAGGCAAAATACCAAAAATTTTCAGGAGAATTTGAGCACTGGTTAAGATAGGTTCATGGGTTACTGAGAATAATGCTTGGCTACCAGTGTAATCAAAGTGATAGCAACAAAATAAATAAGTAAACAGAGGAGATACCGTGATGATAAGGGGCCTTAACTTAGCTCTTTCAAAAGTGAAAGACTTTGTTCTCTTAAATAATCACAGACATGACAAAGTCAACATAAAACACAGGAAATTACTCTTATAATAACACAGAATCTTTGTTATCTGGACAAACGACACAAAAGGTATGAGTAAACCTTTGCAAACTCTTATCAGGAGCAGACTGATAATCTCAGATAATTTTGTCATTTCGATTGAGAACAAAATTCTAGTTTTCTTAAGTAGAACTGATGCTAAAGCCTTAAAAACAATCTTACAAAAGGGCTCAGCTGGTTAAGCATCTGCCTTTGGCTCAGGTCATGATCTCAGGATCCTGGGATTGAGCCCTGTGTTGGGCCCTGTGCTCAGCAGGTAGTCTGTTTCTTCTTCCTCCTTTCCTCCTCTCTGTCTGTGATCTCTCTCATAAATAAATAAATAAATAAATAAATAAATAAATAAATAAATAAAATCTTTGAAAAAAAGATCTTGCAGATTAATCATAAACCTTAGCCAGCTTTGATCATGGCAAGTAAAATTCCCTTTCTGCAAAACTTGCTATAAACTTTATTCCCATTCACGTTTGTCCTAAACTTTCCTATTTCTCATTCTTGAAGAACCATTTTCTTTTAGGACAAAACTGCTGTCTCTCCTCTCTCTTCCTCTCTCTCTCTCTTTTTTAATAAAAACACATCTCTTTAGCACAATTTCTCAAAGCGACAAAAAATAACCAAATTTATTACAGCCTCTCTGTAACCTACAGGAACCCTAGGAATATTCAATTCATGTGTTTATTTCTCTCAAGCCAATCAGAATAGAGCTCTTTTTAAGAGATTTGATAATCTAATTTGGTAATACCATCTGAATATAGGAATATATTATAAAATCACAAGCACATATACATATGGATACAGTTAGACAGTTTACAAATTCAATTTTAAAATTTCACATAAACACAGAAATACAAAATTCAACGGTTCATATCAAAGAGCTCTTCTCTTCTCATTGGGTATAAATTCTTAATTGATTTAAGCTGAAGACTGAAAAACAGAAAAGAGTAACAAGATGGATTATCTGTCATCTCTCACCCATCAGAGACAAGATCTCTATAAACCATTGATCCATTTGCAGAAATCACAAATGATCAGATTATAAAACTGTTGAAGCTGGCATCAGAAATCACCAACTTCAGGGGTCTCCTGCTTCCTGAAACACAAGGTTTTGCCCTTGTGTTTAGCCGCTTCACTTTTTTTCTTTTTTAGGATTTTATTTATTTATTTCTGAGAGACATGAAGAGAGAGGCAGAGACATAGGCAGAGGGAAAAGCAGGCTCCCCACGGGGAGCCCGATGTGGGACTCGATCCCTGGACCCCAATATCACTCCCTGAGCCAATGGCAGATGCTCAACCACTGAGCCACCCAGGTGCCCACTGCCACTTCACTTTTATGAAAGACCTACACTAGTAAAATACCGGCTTTTCCCACAAAAGTGGAAATTCTCTTCAGATTTCTTCCCATTAGTAAAAACAGGTACTAATGTTAAGTTTTTCATAAAAGCCAAGTGGCGTAACTCAAACTTTTGGAAAGTGGCCTGTGTTCTTTGTTTTATGCCATTTCTGTTTACAAAAGTTTTCACAGGAACATTCTACTTTCAAATGGTGGGGGAAACCTGGACTCAAAAAGAATCAAACTCCTCACGGTACCATTAGTGGACAAGAGTCTGGAACACAGGATCGGGAGTCAGCTGTATCAATTGGCCCTGCAGTCACCAGTGAGGAACGGAGCACAGTGTGTCAACACAGGGGTATGGTTACTTGAGTGGAGTAAAAGAGAATCTGAAGGAGAAACCCAATCTAGGAGTCAAGGCCCCTGTCAAAGAAAAAAACGCACTGGACGATGGAGCAGGTGAGTTTCTTCAGGCTGTTGCAATAAGGAGGAAAACCTAGTAATGAGGAATCCCAGGGTGCCTGGGTGGCTCAGTTGGTTAAGTGTCTGCCTTTGGCTCAGGTCATGTCTCGGGATCCTGAAATGGAGCCCTTCATCAGGCTCCCTGCTCAGCGGGAGTCTGCTTCTGCCTCTGCCCCTCCCCCTGCTCCTGCTCTCTCTTGCTCTTACTCTCTCTGTCAAATAAATAAAATCTTTTTTAAAAAATGAGGAATTCCAAAGAAAAGGAAGAAGATCTGAGTTTTATAGAACCAGGTAAGTAAGTGAATTGTGAGGAGCAGTGGAGGTGGGTATGATCTAAGTCATATTGGGAGGCGAGGGTTCTTTGCCAGCCAGTTGGCTGAAACTCAAAAGGGTGAGGGACTTCAGAAAACCAAAGGATGGGAGGATTTCTTAATCCTTGCTGTTTTCCTGGCAAATAGGGCTCAGGTACAGCTTCACCTTGTGAGGGCTTAACAAGCAAATGCGTGTAAGCTGTGGCTCTGATTGTTACTTTAGGGGCTTTGACTTTGGCATCACATGGCAGTGATCACTGTGATCCATTGTAAGATGTATCATCATTTTTTTTTTTTTTTTACTGTGTATAAGTCAAACATGTTTGAAGGTTGATTCATCTTTCAAAACAGAACTCAGAGTTAGGTGGGAAAGGTGAGTCTAGAGAGACAGCCAAGGACAGGGTGAGGAGGAGCTTTGGGAGAACTTAGGCTCCAGAATGAGGGGTGTGATGCTGTCTTGGCTGAGAGCCTGAGTCTTGGGGCCAAACTCTCCGGATTTGGATGCAGATTTTACCTCTTACTGCCTCTGTGATCTTGA
Organism: Canis aureus; assembly: GCF_053574225.1. Classification (NCBI taxonomy): domain Eukaryota; kingdom Metazoa; phylum Chordata; class Mammalia; order Carnivora; family Canidae; genus Canis; species Canis aureus. The sequence continues at coordinate 43,610,754 of NC_135630.1, forward strand.
GTGAGTTACTTAGCCACAGTTTTCTTCCACTGTAAAATGATACTAATAGCATCTGCTTCCAAGGAATTTTGAGATTTAATACAAAAAAAGCACCCAGACTCGTGTCTGCAATGTAGAATTAGCTATGCCGACTACTAGAACTTTGCTTGCTGTTGTCTCCCTTTTCTACTTTTCTTGGCTAAGTGTTGCTCTCTGGGAGCACTATCACAAGACTGATGCACCCGTCTAGGAGTGACTCATTGGCCCAGTCGGGTTGGATTTAGGGGTATAAGGGTGGGTAAGGGCTCCACTTGATACTATATCTGCATAGCTTTTTAAGCAAGAGTGACTAGAGTCAAATGATCACATCAACTGGTGAGGTTTTGGAGGTTGGGGTGTGCGTCAAGTCCTTGCTGATGCCACCTTTTTTGCGAAACAAAGCTTGACTAAGGGTTTGTTTGCGCTGTATAGTTCCAGGAAGGTTCCCTTTGCATCAGTATCTACCTGGTACCCCGACTGAAACTTGCACTACAGTCAAAGTGGGGAATTCGAGTGAAATGGGCAGGAAGAAACGCCAAGAGCCTAAATATGTCTGAGGCTTGGAATGCACACAAAGTCATAAAGCAAAACGTTCAGTATGTTTATCAAAATATATAGTGTGTTTCATGAAAATATGAAAATTCAAAGAAAAGCAGTATCTCAGCCTTCTCCTAAGGATGGACACATAAAAGGAGATTTTAAGATTCTTGTCTGATAGAGATTGTTCCAAACTTCATTAGCAATGCCAACTTGATTTGCTTCTAGTTGTCAGCCCCCAAGGGAGCTGGTGAACTATTCCAGAGCATAAGGTTTCTCATATTGCTGTGCAAGTGGCTGCTGGCTACAGACAAGGACCACTAGCGTGGTTCAAAGCCAGTTCTGTGTCCCATTTCACTCAAGAATGGCTCCACAGGGGTATGTTGCGTGGATTGAGAGGAGGTCGGCAGGGACTACCACTATCTTTTGAAATCATGCAAGCAAAATACCCATTCCATTCTTTCCCTATTATGGACATAAATTGCAAATTGTAGCCGGAAACATTAGGGTGAAATACACACACACACACACACACACACACACACACACACACACCCTGTCCCCCAGCTCCTGCAGCTGCATGGAGGACAAAGAGAAACACAGAAACTGAACGCCCACAGCAGAAATGTCCATAGAAAAATGCCCATTTCCAAATTAATTTGAGTAGCATCACCATTTGCTTTAGTGCCCTGTCAAGCCTTGCTTCCACGGGCAGAAATGTTTTACACAAATAGATTGTTAGTACTGCAGGGAGTTGAAGTTTACTCAATCACTCTGAGAGCCACGGTTTCACAGCGTTTGACCATGACCCAGGGTAAGAAATACACTTTCTATTATGACCCAGTGCACACATCCATAACGGAAGCAAGATATCTGTGATATAAAAACTCCCACCATGGCTCATTACTAGCTATCAGCCTGATGTCACTGAGCCACCAAACATGGAGTTGGGAAGAGATGCACACAAGCGGCTGGCAGCACACAATTGCTACCTATCTACAACAGCAACAACTTTAGTTGAGACAGCTGAACTAGTGTTGCAGAAAACACTTTGAAAAAAACCTTTCAAATTTGCAAAATTTGTAAAACAAAGAAAAGCATCCATGTGCAGTACCTGGAGGTGCTCTTCACAAAATTTTCTGGTCTTTGGAAGCCTTTTTCTGGAAGGCTGAAAGGCTCCCTGGTTATTTAAACCTCTGTTGAGGTTGTTCCAAGAAAGATGATCCCTCTATTGTAAATCACCGCCTTCTCCAATTTTTCTCTGGTCCCACTTTGCTTCAGCCCAGATATTTTCTTTGGAAGCAGTTTTAACAAAGTCCAAAAAAAATAAGTTTGGTATGCTATAAAATGAAGAGCGTGTATGTGTGTGTTAAAATTCACATGACTCTAGGTATTCTGAACAATTGGTAATGGCCATTGGTAGTTTTTCCTCAGGCCTTAAAATTATTGTGCAAATAAAAGAATTATATTGCTGGGCAAAAACCACCCTAAAACTCAGTAGTATTCAAGAATAACTATTCATTTCTTACATCTGAGGGTTAGCTATGGAGACTATCTGCTCTTACCTGGCTACTCTTTTGTTTGTAGAGAAGCTGGGGGCTTCACTCTAAGCTAGGTTTAGGGGGGCAGCTTTTCTCCACATGTCCCTCATCCATCTTGTGGTGTCACTGGACTAGACTGATAGAGACACTCCTTCGCATGGCAATGGCAATAGCTCAAAAGACAGGAGGAAATTTGAAACCCTTTGAAGGTGTCACTTTTGCCTCTTGTCTGTTAGCCACATCAAGTCACAGGGGCAAGGCCAGAGTTCGAGTTCTACCCACAGAGAGAGGGTGCTGCAAAATGACATGACAAGGGGTATGGTTCCAAGGAGAGGAAAATAATTAGGGCCTGTGGTAAGCTGAATAATGCATGCCAAAGATGTCACATCCTAATCTCTGAAACCTGCAAATATTACCCCATATGGTAAAAGGGACTTTTCAGATGTGATTAAAGTAAGGGTTTAAGATGGAGAGATGATCTTGGGTTTTTACATGGGTCCAGTATAACCAATGGGTCCTTCTAAGAGGGAAGCAGAAGATCAGAATTAGCAGAAGGATATGGGAAGCAGAAGGAGAAAAGGTGATGTGGTATGGGGCCATGTGCTGAGGACTGAGGACAGCCTCCAGAAGCAGGAAAAGGCAAGGAAACAGAATGTTCTCCAAAGCTTCCAGAAGGAATGCTGCCCTGCCAACACCTTGATTTTAGAGTTCTGCCCTCTAAACTGAAGGGAATAAATTTATATTATTTTAAGCCACTAAGTTTGTGATAATTTTTTTTATAGTGGCAATTGAACACAAGTGGGGATTTGGGTATCTGAATGTTAGGTGCTGCTGTAACAAATGCTTAAAAATGCAGATGTGGCTTTGGAATTGAGAGCATGATATTGAGTTTGGAAGTTTGAAAAAGCCTTGAACAGACTGTTAGTAGAAATGTGGATGTTAAAAACTCTGACAGTGAGGGCTCAGGAGGAAATGAGGAACATGTTATGGGAAACAGGAAGAAAGGGGATTCTTGTCAGATAGTGGTGGAAAGGTTACCTAAATTGTGGCCTATATTTGTGTGGAAATGATTGGTTAGTGATGAACTTGAATATTTAACTAGGAGATTTCTAAGTGAAGTGTTGAAGGTGCAATCTGCCTGAATCTTACTGTTTGTAGTAAAATACAAGAAGAAAGAGATACGTTGAGAAAAGAAATGTTAAACAAATGGAACCAAGAATTAATGATTTTGGAAATTCTCAGCCTATCCAAGCCACATAAAAGACCCAAACTAGGAGATTTGTCATCAAGAAAGAAAGCCTGAAGAGGTAGCTGAGTGTATGGCTGGATAATCTTTTGCTAGTGCCTGGGAAGAAATAAAATGTCATAGTATTCTTTTATGCAGAGAGCTCTTTGAAGAGATTAAGCATGTGACTCATGGATTTCCTCAGCCATATCATCAGCCTCTCCAGGAAGAATCTATAGAGGAACATCTTATCTAGTGGAGGGAATCTCTATAACATACATAGGAGACCCACAAGATTCCTGATGATGTGATATAAAAAATGTTGCCACCTTGCACAAACGTGGACACAGAGGGGACAACGTTGAAAGAGACTGCTGGGCTACCCAAATTCCAAAGGCAGAAAACAGGTGGATAAAACTACTTTGGTAAAAACATGTTCTACTCTTTATGAGAAAGAAAGAATGACTCAGGATAAACTCTTGGCCTCAGGGATTTGAACCAAAAGCCACAGAGGTTTAATCCACAGACCTTGTTTTCACAGGCACATTTCAAAATTGCTTGGCACAAGTGACTTCTTCTTTCCCTCTGTTTTATTACTTTTTGAGCGGGAATGTCTGTAACTGTTGTCCTGGGCCTGTCTTACATTATACTTGGGAGAGCTGATAAATTGTTTGCTGGCTTCACCAATCTATAGATGGGGAGGAATTTTGCCCGAGGATGGATCATACCCAGAGCCTCACTCATTCTTTACATAGGTGAAGTAATTTGGGACTTTTGAACTGATAATATTGAGAGATATTTTGAACTTAGATTTGATGCTGTGATAGATTGAGAATTTGGGAGACATTGGAAAAGAATGTATTTTGATGTGGGATGGATGTGAACCTTTGGGGGCAGGAAGGTAGACTGTGGTAAGCTGAATAAGGATCCTCCAATATGTTCACTTCCTAATCTCTGAAACTTTTGGATGATTCTCTATATGGCCAAAGGATATTTGCACCTATGACTGTTAGGATCTTTAGATGAAGAAATCCTGTATTTTCTAGGTGGACACTAAATATAACCACAGGGTCCTTATAAGAAAGAAGCAAGAAGGTCAAAGCCAGGAGAAGGCAATAAGATAACATAAGCAAGGATTGGAGTGATGAAACAAGATGTCAAGGACTGCCGGAGCGTCTGGAATCTAGAAGAATTAAGGGACAGATTCTCCCTCAGACCATCCAGAAGGAACCAACTCTGTTGGTTACTTGATTTTAGCTCCTCATTTTGGACTTCTGATCTCCTGAACTCCTATATTATTTTAAGCCACTACATTTGTGGTAATTTGTTACAGTAGCAATTGGAATATATAGGACCAATATAAGACAATTAATACAATCTTACATAGGAATAAGCCTACCTTCCCTGCTTTTATATACAATGCCATTTTAGGCATTAGAATTATTTTTAAAATGTATACAATTATTTTTAAGATACGTACTTTGTGAACATTTGACATTCTCAAATGTGACTTGACCTTATATTGAAACCAAGTCATCTTCCAAGAGAAGGCATCTTACTGTAAAGATGAAAGTGAGTAATAGGAATCTGAAATACAGAAATGTATAAGCAACTATAAACACAATTTAAAAAGTTAAAGTAAAAAAAAAATGATACATAATGGAACAAAAATTATTAGTGTAGGAGCACTGAGAGTCCCTGAAAGGAATTTTGTAGTTCACGTGCTCCCTCCTCCCTCTTCATTGTTGCTGGTTGGAAGCCAGGATGTCTACCTCATAAAGGTTAAAGCACTGGGAAAAGAGCAAGGAGAAAATAGAGAGAGAAGGGATCCCTGGGTGGCGCAGTGGTTTAGCGCCTGCCTTTGGCCCAGGGCGCGATCCTGGAGACCCGGGATCGAATCCCACGTCAGGCTCCCGGTGCATGGAGCCTGCTTCTCCCTCTGCCTGTGTCTCTGCCTCTCTCTCTCTCTCTCTGTGTGACTATCATAAATAAATAAAAATTAAAAAAAAAAAAAAAAAAAAAAAAAGAAAATAGAGAGAGAAAAAGAGCTGGTGGCCTATGGAGCAAGATGCCCTGGAGTACTCTATGCTGTGATTAAAATAGATAGAATGAGAAAGGGATTTTTTTTCTTAATATATTGCTGTAAATGATATAAATGGATCCTTTTTAAAGTTTTCAGGAAAGACAATAGCAATATATGCAATATTTGGATTTCTTCTGGGTTTTGGAAGGAGGATACATAGTACATATCTGTCATGTTACTTTGGATCCTTCCTCAAGGGTTATTTTATACTTGAGGAATACTTTAGTTTGTAAGTGTTAGAAAAAGGAACCAACAATATCTTAACAGGTAGGGTTTTGTTTCCCTTATATAACAAGAAGCCTAGAGACAGATGGTTGTGGGCATGGTCCTTCAAGGACCCAGGCTCTTTTCATTTTAATGTACTGGTCATCTGAGTAGCTTTTACACTCCTGTTTATACCCTATGTTTGAATAATAGCTGTTACAGTTCCCAGCATCATGACCTTATTCAAAGGCAAGAAGTACAAAGTGGCCAAGGTGAGAACCTATCTCCTCTTTCTGTATTAAAAGGAAACAATCTTTTTCAGCATCCCTCAGCACACTTTTCCTTAGATCTTGGCCAGAGCTGGTTGCCCCCAAATTCAGTATTGTAGACAGGAGAATGCAAGAATCTGGCTTTCCAGACTCTGAAGTGGCATGTAGCAAAGAAAATAGGACTAGGAATGGTTTTTGGATGGCTGTCCATTGGGGTTTGCTGCAAATGTCCAGTCTCTCTTTCATTCAAGGACTCCTGGTTGGCAGTCAGCAGATGTGGAAACTGAGTGATGGTTACAACTCTGAGTCATGAGGTCCAGCTTCCAGAGAAAAGCCACAGGACTGCTCTTCAAAAATGCTGGCATTCCCCCTCACCAGTGGGCTTCTCAGTGCTCAGGCAAGTTTGTGTCTTCTGGGCTATCTTGGAGAACTTTGTATTGGAATGCATAATTAAGTCACATCTGATAAATCTTTTATATCACTTCTCTAAGTTCTCAGATTGCTTTCTTTACATTATATCAAGGTATTTCCAGCATCACCCCTTTGTAATAAGAAGAACTTGTGCATAGATCTTAAAAGCCCAGATTCTAGAACCAACCTAACTGATTTGAATCTCAGCTTTCCCACTTAGAAGCTGCATGTGGGAAATTGTTGAACTTCCAAATGCCTCAGTTTCTACTTTTATAAGTAGGGATGATAATACATATCTCAAGCTTATTCTTAGGATTAAGTAACTTGATATATAATAGTATTTTAAAGAGTGCTTGGCACCTGGTAAGAGCTACATGAGTGCCTGCTGGCATTATTTATGCTGGTCCCCGTGAGTCTGGATTTTAGCACCAAGTGAGAAATGATTAATACTACCCAGAACTGCTCATGTGAACAGACGGAGTCTGGAATTTTGATAACTGCTTCCATATCAATAGATTCAGCTCAATCTAAAGCTGTGTTCTTCCTTCTTTAGTCTAGAATTCTTAGGATCTCTCACCACATGGAGTCCCCAGATTTTTGCTTTTGCAAGATAGCCAAATGTCAAACCTCTGTGTGATGGTTCAGTCTTTTTTGAGCTTTATCTTTTCCATTGGTTTCTTGAGGTGTGGAAGGAAACTACCTCATCATGGCCTCCATTTGGTAAGGGAAGCCAGAACAGAGCTTGAGGGCCATGGGGTACATTCAGTCATCTGGATTTTCTCATGTCTCCCCATCTAGTCCTCAGAGTCCTCCTTTGTTCTAATCAATGTCCTTGCTTTCAAGTAGGAGAGTATTTAGGCTGTGCATTTAAGTGATTTTATAAGTCAGTGACCTACAAGATCAAATTTTGGTTTTAGTTTTTTATCTATCTTGACCTCTAGCTGCTAGAAAAAAAGAAATGTTGTTATTGTTGTTTTTTGTTTGTTTGTTTGACTGTCTTAAAAATCATAGAAAAATCCCTGGTATATGTCCTTTGAGCTGAGAATTTAGGAATTAGCGTCGAGAAGCTAGGAGTTACAGCTCATCATTCTCTTTCTTTAAGCTGTCCAACTCCATAAAACAAGACAAACAAAACCACCTTACTCCTGCAGTCCTTATATTCCTCAGCTGCTACTTGGTTTCCCCAAAATTGATTTCAGTGGGTACTTTGTTCTAGGTGAGCACAGTGTTAATTAAATTAAACTCCTTTGCTGCTCTATGCCATAAGCTGCCTGCATGAAAACTCTTTAAACCAATTGGATTTTCAACCCTCAGTCCCTACTCAAGCCAGATAACCCATCCTTCCGTTTTCCTGATGGTTTGCATCTGTTGGTTCTAATGTTTGTGTTAGGCCACTTAACTATAAGCAACAGAAAGCTACTGTACTTGATTTAAGGAGAAAAGTAATTTATCTAAAGGAAAGCTTAGAGTCAGGCTCAGAGGCACATGCATTTAGAAACAACTCCTCACATCATGTCATAAACCTGGTAAGGTGAAGACACTGCCACCTCTATCACCATGTAGACATATTACCTTCTAGCATCAACATCACAGTCAGTCACTGGTACCACTGCCAGCAGTACCATCCTAAAAATTTGATCAACCACCTTTACTGTTGGAGGCTTTACCTTCCACTGGAATTACATTGCATAGTTCCCAAGCTGTTAAAGATAGTTCAGGTCCCCAGCAGGGAAAACTATGTATGTATGTGTGTACATATATATATATATATACACACACACACACATATATATATAAAAATAACTACACTATATATAACTATATATATAATATATAACTATATATGTACTATATATAATATATATATAACTATATATACTAAATATATATAACCATATATACTATGTATAATATATATAACTATATATAACTATATATAACTATATACATACTATATATAATATATATGTAACTATATATGTACTATATATATAGTATGCAATATATACATATTTTGTATTTTACAGAGACATGCTTCAAGACTGAATCACATGGTCCCAGCCTTATAAAGTGTACACACACAATTGTTACTTTGTTGCTTGTAATTTTCATACAATTTGAATAGGTTAAGAAATGTGGTTTGTATTTAAATATCTTAACTTATTTTTAAATACCTTAATATCTTTAATTTAAATACCTTAAATATCTCTTTTAGTTTTTAGTGTACTTTTCAGAGTGATTTCTGCCCTGATCTTCATGTCTTCCTGGTTTCCTGCGGATGGGCAGCATAGTGTAATGGAAAGACTGTGGGCTCTGGAGGTGGGAAAACTGGATTCAATCCTGACTCTGGCCCTAACCTATAGTGCCTATTGATGGGCATATTACTTAACTTTTCCAAGACTTGGTGCCTTTTTCTGTAAAATGAGTATAGTAAATATGCTCCATGGGTTGTTACGAGAATCAGTATAATTCACATAGAGCTTAGTAAGAGATGCTGAGAAACAATGGACTTGCTTGGGTGGACAGAGTTGTATTTTCTACATTTGTAATTGGGGAATTATCTGAAGTATGTTACATGGAACAAATATATGGGAAGAAGTAGAACAGACTTAGCAATACCAAAAGACACTGTTGCATTGTTGTGAAGTGATCCAAATATCTTCCCTTTTTTAACCTAACATCCCTTGTTCACAAGTAGTGGAAATGCTAAAAATCATCAAGTAAGCATGACCTTGACCATCCACAGCCAAGGTTTTCACTATTGAAGTCCTACAGTGTTATTTTCTTCTTCTCTAAGTTTGTAATGAATTCTCTCTTGAGAGGGCATGATGAAATATACAACTCCATCCTAGTAAACATCTTTATGTCTAAAAGCAATGTTCTTTAGGAATTATTAATGTAAATTATAATCCTAACTCTGTAAGAAAAACAACTGAGATAGTATTAATTTCCTTCAAAGGCATTTTAAGTATATTACTTATACAAATAACTAGAATATGTATACTATAAATATATTTGTATCATATAAATACACATAATGTGTGTACATATGAATATATGTACACACTTTCTCTATATACACATACATTTTTAAACTAGATCCTGAAGTAATAACCATATGTAATGTTCTCTGTAGCAGTGGGTCTGCGATGTTTAAATGATCGATGTCTTTCAGAAATCTCTAGGCACCAGGTGGTACAGTTATTAACCACCCGCTGGAACTTGGCTTTGAAGCAAATCTATTAGGGTTAGGATCTGTACCATCCATAATCAAAGCACAGTAAGTCTTGGCCGCCAGATGTCACTATTCTTCTATTTCCCTCCCGGTGCCCTAAGAGCTGTGAGACCTTATTTTCTGACAAGGGACTGGGGAAAATGCGTGCCTCCCAACATCCCCGGGATTTCACCAAAAGGTCTTATTAAGAGGAATAATCCTGCCCATGCTGATTTCCTTGGGGCTCTCGAATATCACCTGGACAGTTTCTGACAGCTGAGGATCCAAGTGGCTGAAAATTTGGGGGCTCATCTGGTCAAAAAAATGTTAGAGCCATTTCCTTGAGCTTAAAGTTAAAGGTAGGACTGACCTCATGCGCCTTGAGCCAAGAACTAGCCCAATGTAGGAGAGGCCATGAGGTGTGTTCTACTAAGATCCTGCAGTCAGGAGACCTCCCTAACCCTTAGATGGCCCTGAGAGCTCACTTACAAAAGGAGAAAGTTGGGTTAAGTCAATTCTAGGGTCTAAAAATTCCATGAGCCTCAGTTTTTAAGCACCTCTGTTGAGGAGCATGGGCTGCAGAGTGGGGTGATCTAAATTCAAGATAGAAGACTCCAGGGAGGAGAGTGAAATAGGGGTGGAGAAATCCCACAGGGAAGGGAAGGGGAAGTTGAGCATAATTGTCATACAGGAATCTGATATAGGACTGGTTACAGGGCCTAAAAGGTGCTGGGGTGACGAACCTTGTCGTCCTGACTTTTAGGTGATCTAGCAGGCCACTCCCCCTCCACTCCAGATCCTACTTAATGATCTGTAGTGCTCAGTGATGTGCCTGTACCACTGTCTCTCCCGGGGCTTGGTTGGATTTAACATGTCGTGTCAGTCAATGTTTGTGGTACCTTCAGGGCATGGGATGTGTTTTATTTCACTTTGAATTTATAATAGTACAGTGTTCAGCTAGCTCATTCAGAGTGTTCATAGAAGCCTGCGGTGGGAGGAAGAAAAAGGAAGAGAAATGGAATTCACTTATTGAGCGCCTACTATATGCCAAGAATACCTAAAGTACTTTACATGTGCTTTTTTTTTTTTTTTTCATCTTCAGAAGAGGCTCCTGGGGCAGCATATGCATGAGGCTCAAACGTAAAGAGGCTGAATTCATATGGTTAAGTGACTCATCCAAGGTCACGAAAATTAAGTGGCGGACTCACATGGCTATGTATCCATTCTCTGAAGAAGGAAACTGAAACTCTGCACTTATTAAAGATGCGCGCATCTGTAAAAGGGTGAAACCCCAGTCTTGCCTCACTGGGCCTCATGGCTAGAAGCCCCCCCCCCCCCCCGTGCTTCGAGGCCCCTGGACTGCACCCCTCTGGAGGATGCTTCGTCGTATGAGCACTGGCACGCCCCCCACACCCCCCCGACCTAGCTGGAATATTATTTATGGCCGCGATTAACCTGTCTCCCTTGCTGCTGTCTCCCCCCGGGCTGCGGAATTGAAAGGTTGCTGGAAGTCCTCTCCGACGGGGTTGAGACTTTGCAGACGGCCCCTGAGGCTGGGGCGTTCCGAATTGGCTGAGCGCTGCGCCTGGGAGGGCGGGGAGTTTGCCGAGCGTCCCCGGCCAGAATCCCGGCCTCCCAGAGCCGCGAGCCCGGCAGCGGGGAGAAGAAGTTGGGGACGTTGGGCTCGGGGGCGTCGGAAGAAATTGCGGGCAGGCCCCCCCGCGCCCCCCGCCCCCGGCCCCGCCGAGCCCGCGGAGCGTCGCCGCCGCGTCCGGGCCGGAGCGGGCGGACGTGCGCGGCCCCGCCAGGGCTGGGAGTTTGCAGACCGTCCCTGCCGCGGCCCGCTCGGCGGCGGCCCTGCGGCTCCCGCGGCGGCGGCGGCGGCCCCGGGGCGCGATCCAGCCCAGGTAGCCGCGCCGCAGGCTCCGGGCGCCCGAGCCCGAGCCCGTGCCCCGCCGCGTCCCGGGCCCCGCGGGGTGGGCGGCCGGCGGGCGCTCCTGCTGCGGCGGCCGCTGTGCAACCAGGAGGTGAGAGCCGCGGGTCGGGGCGACCGCGTCGGGCTCGCCATCCCCGCGGGGAGATGCGCGCGGAGGGGACCGCGGGCGGGGGGCGCGGGCGGGGGCGGGGGCGCCTGCACCGGGGCGGCGCGGCCGGGGCTGCCGGGGCTGCGGCCGCCCTGCGGGACCCGGGGCGCCGCGGGGGGCGCGCCCTGACGCCCACCTGCCCGGGGCAGCCGCCCCCGGGGAGGACCGCAGGCCCCCGAGGCCCGGGGGGGCGCTCGCGTGTGGGCTTTTCACCGGACCGTCCGGAGGAGGCTCGGCTGGCGCGGGCGGGGGCGGGGGCCGAGCGGCGGGGGAGAGGGGCGCTCGGCCGCGGAGGGGCCCGGCGGGGAGGCGCTGCGGGCGGGCCGGGCTGGGGTCCCCGCGCCCCGGGCGCGCAGGGCGGGCTCGGCCGCGGGCCGGCGGGAGGGAGAGGACGGGAGGCTGGCCCCGGGCCCAGGAGAGGCGGGATGCGGCGGGCGGCGCTCGGGGCTGCGGACCAGGGAGGCTCGCGGCGGCCCCCGCCCCCGGGGACGGCCGTGGGCCCGCGATCGCGCGGGGGCCCCGGGGCTGCGGGCCGGGGAGGCTGCGGGGAGCCGAGCCCACAGCCGCGCGCCCTCCCCGAGAGCATGCTCAGTGCGGCCCTGGGAACTTCCTGCCGAGTCGCGAGCCGCCCCGGCCCCCCGACCCCCCCGGCCCCCCGACCCCTCCAGGCCCCTCCCGGCCCGCGGGTGCGGAGTTGGGGCGGCGGGGCGCGGGGGGGCGCGGGGGGCCGGGGGAGGCGGGGGTGCGGGGGGGGCGCGGCGCCCGCCCTCTTGCCCCGCGTGCCCTGGCGCCCCCCGCCCCCGCGGCCGGGTCCGAGGCCGGGTGGGAGGCGGGTCCGAGGCCGGGCGGGGCGCGGGGGCGGGGGTTGCCGGGGGCGGGGGGCGCCGGGGGCGGGGGGCGCCGGGGACGCCGCGCACACCCGCGGGCGCACACAAAGCCGGGCTCGCAGCTCCCGCGCGGGCGGGGGCGGAGGGGCGCGCGCGGTCCGGCCGCGTCGGGGGCAGCGGCGAGGAGTCGGGGGAACCGGGCGGGGCCGGCGCTTCCCCGAGACGCGGGGTCGAGGCCCGGGGCCAGGCAGGTCCTCCAGACCCGTTGGCACCCGGCTCGGCGGCCGGGTTAGGGAGGCTGGGTGCTTAGGGCGCCGCGAAGTTGCGCAGGGAAAGCCGAGGCTTGTGTGGGCTCCGGGTGGGATGACAGCGGCTCACACTCGAGTGGGAGCCCCAAGGATCCCGTCCTGAAGAGAGGCCAGTGGGGAGTTGGGCCCCCCCACCTCCCCGTGTCCGTTGTCAGGCCCGAGGGGCTTGCTTGGTGTAGACTCTGAGAGCATCCCCGCTCCACCCGCAGCCGCCGCCAGCTGTGGCCCCCGCACCGCACCTTGAGCCTTGATCAGGATCAGAACCACCTCGTTTTTGATTCAAGAAATCAAAAGGCAGTTTTCCATGACAGGCAAACCCATCACAGATCCGTCTTGATAAGTGAATTTTCACACACACGCACACACACACACACACACACACACCCACCGCCTCCCCACTTCTTCTTTCCTACAAATCCTTTTTGTTGTTATGTTATTGTTCAGGGCTGAGATGAGCGGCCTTAACTTTGTTTGGCACTGTTGGGGTTAGGGCGCAGCTCCGTTTTCTAGAGGCCTTTTTAGTTTTCTCCACTTACCAACTTGCTGCCTGGGCAGCCAGAGTCCAGTGGAGGCGTCCTGAAAAAACAAAGTGACAGAGGGAAGGACCCCTTTTTACCCCTCTTAGGAGCTGGGAGGAAAGGAGAAGGGAGCTCCGGGGCCTACACCTGACTCTGGCAGAGCTGGGTGCCAGAACTTAAGGTCTAGGCTCCACCTTTGTTCCAGCTTGCCTGGGTTTGGATCACTTAGGGCCGGGGTCACTAGGCGAAGGGAGTCTGCAGTCCCGGTTTGGTTTGCGGCCTTGCGGGGTTTGCATCGACACAGGCAGCTGCCGCAGGGTGGTGTTAGGGTGGACTGGGGTGGCAGGAGGGCTGGGGGCCACTGCCCGGATCTGCCAGGGGCATCTGTGCGCTCCAGCCCTGCTGCCGAGTAGCTCATGGGCTTTTTGATCTCAGCAGTGCCCATTTCAAGTGCTTTGTGTTTGAAGTGTGGATACAGTACATACATATATTCACACGTATGTATGTATATATACGTTTTTATAAAGAAGTATGCGCATATGTGATGTTCTTGGGTAGCATCTTGGAGCTGGAAAGGACCTCAGGAGATCATAGGAATTCGAATTTTCTCCCTTCCCATTCAGTTTTCTCAGTTTAAAAATAACTAAAGCAGCCTTCTGCCCAGCTGGCCTCCGAAAGCGTGGAAATGCCAGAGTCTCCCTATGATTCTAGCCTGGGGGAGGCCTTTGGCTCCTTCCCTGAGAAGTGTGGCTCCTCACAATCCTTTTAACACTACCTTTCCAAATGCTCCATGTGGCTTGGGATCTAAGTCATTGCAGGGTCACCCTCAGGTTGATTTTGGCAGGAGACACACTGTGACCGGTGCACCCTGCAGAGATGTCCAGAAAACCGCATAGAGCAGTCATCATAAGACTTGCATTGGGAAGTTCATGTCCTTTCTCACACAGTGGTCATCCAGACAGCCAGTTGCCCTGTTCCTCCCCAAGAGATATAAAAAGTGGCGGGGACTCATTTTATTCCTTCCTTCTTGTGTGTCTTGGCCTCGTGGCTCTAGAAAGGTGGGGTGGTGATGGTGGTGGCAGCGGGGATTTCTGTGTTGATATCGTTATAGTGAATCTCAGGAAAGCATATACTGTCAGGAGCTTTGGCCCCGGGGGTTTGTTGTGGTGTATGCCAAAGTTTGAAAAAGGGTCCTTGTGGCAGATGGAGGGTTGACAGATAGCTTTGGCTGACAGAAGATCTATGTGTTCCAAAATCCAGGTATTTAAAAAAAAGAGAAGAAATAATTTTACATTTGGGGGGAGGATACTTTGTGGGGGAGGGTTGAAAGGTTTGGGTCACAAGTAAATTTGGTGCTTGTCAGCGCAAGTTTTACTAGTGTGCCTTTAAAGTTCCTAAGTGCTTTGAGGCATAGAGTCACTCTTAATAACCAGAAGATGGTTGTACTTTTTGATGTGTTGGAAATTGAGTAAAGATCTCCCCAACCCTTCTTAAAGTTTCTAATCTAAGTCCTCTCCCATACTATGTGGCATCTTGTTTCAACATCAAAAGTCTGAACACCATGTGACCTCTCTGCCAGCTGCGGGTGTGTTCATTGAGTGTTTGGCAGCCACCACGAGCCATACCCTGTGCCGGTGCTGAGGATAAAGATGTCCTTCTTCAAAATTACCTTTTGAACTTTTAATTTATCTGACCTTCTCTCTCAGTGTGTTGATGCAAGCTAATAGCTCTTGGAAGGTCGCCAAGGTGGGTCCCAGGAGCCTTGATACTCTAACCATGTCCTCTCAGCTGGAAGCGTGGGCACTTGAGCTCTGTTTGCCTACTTGGGCTATTTTATTTGTTTGTTTTTTCAGTGCTACAGTCAAATTCATGTTTCCCCGGCTTTGTCACATCTGGAAAGCTGGAAAGCTATGTGTGCATGAGAGGGGTTGGAAGGATCACTGGATCACTTCAAAATCCCAGCACTCTCTTATCTGAACACATAACCTTCTGGAAAGAGAACAGGAGCCTTCCTGTCAAGGCCTTTTGTACGGCCTGAGAAATCTAGACAGGCAGGGGGGATAAGCTGTCCTGGCTGGCTTTAGGGGAGTTCTCTCTGTGAACTGCACTACCCCCCACTGCCATGTTTGTATTGAGGCCTGCTGGACCTTGGCCCCGGTTGGGGTGGTTATAGGGGATGGCTAAGAGTATTTCTCTACACTGTTGCCCATGAACTTAGGAGTGGGGTATATCCAAGTACTTCACTACTTGTACGAGTTAGATACTGGTGTTTGCATTTGATTTATTAAAAAAAAAAAAAAAAAAGCCAGCACTTCAAGGTTACCCCTAGATTAGAATAACAGCCTCTCTTTTGCATCCCTCTGTGATTTTTTGTGGCTGGCCCTGGAGGAAATGTGTGCCGCCCACCCACTCCTGTCTCAGCTGCACTCCTTAGTGTTGTAGTTCTGAGCACAGACAGCTTATAAGTCCTGTCACGCTGGTAAGATGCTTTTCATAAGTATCCTACACAGAACAGTCTTCCACTATAAAAATGTTGGATCTCTTTCACGGCTCCGTCCACCCATGGGAATGTGTTGTGTTGGCAATCGTGACAGATATTATGTGTCCTTGTGGAGAATGTCAAGAACTGGGCAGGACAATGGAGATGGGGTGGAAAGATTTACCTTCTATAATTGACATGATTGCAAATGCTTCCTTCCTATTAACTTTTCCATTCCCTACCATGGTAAGGTGGACACTGGTCATTACCAGTTTGTATCTTGGGACTCGGAGGTGTTTGCGAGGTTGTGAAACTGTGTGGTCACCCACAGCTAGCAAGTGGCAGGGCGAGGATGTGAACCCAGGTGGTCTAGGTCCAGAGTCCACACTAGCTGGGTTATGCTTAGTGGAGGCTAGCAGGCTCACCCTGAAGCAGCCAGCACTTTCTTTCCAACCAAAGCCAAGAGGCACCTTAGCCACTCAGGGGTTGATAAGTGGCTCAGGGAGATCCTTCCAGATTCCTTCTCTTTCTAGCCAAGGGCCTGGGTGTGCAGAGAGCGAGAAGGGCTTCCTTGAAGTCTCTTCAATCAGTGAGCAGCAGTGACGGAGCCGGATTTTCAGGTCTGACCCTTGGTCCCACAGGAACAATCGATAACAAATGATAACAGTTCTGTGTCTCCTTTGTCTAGAGACATGATTCAGGAAGCAAATGCGCTGGTCATTTGGCATCTCTCCCTCCTCCTCCTAGAACTTCCTCTGCCTGGGAGCTCGCATCCAACCTCCCCTTAGAATCTGGTGGGGATCCACTTCTTTTCTCCATCCCCAAACAGGAGAATCTGAGCGACTACGTTAATGCCTTTAAGTGACGTGTCCCCTTCCTCATGTCCTTAAATTTGACATCTTAAGAATACAGTCTGGGTTGGATTTTCCATTTCACTCTTAAGTTTTCTCTCTTTCTCTTTGTGTCTTTCTGTTTCAGTAAGTGTGCATGTGTGGGTGGGTGCGTGTGTATGTGTGCATGTGTGTGTGTGTGTGTGTGTGTAGGCTCCTGGCCTTGCTCAGCATCGATTTCCGCTCTACAGGAGCGTGGGGTCAGTAAGGGGTGACCTGGCGGAGGCCTCGGGGCTATTTCTTCACAGTTCCAATAAAGGGCCAGTGAGGACATCCCCACAGTGACAATCCCCACATCAAGTCCCCACATCCCCAGTGTCTGTGGGATCCTGGAAAGATTGCAGAAGATACTCCTCTGACCACGGGGATCACCAGGCTCCGTGGGATCTTCCAGCTGGGTGTTACAGCAAGCACCATTTCCTTTTATTTTATTCCTTACCCATGACCAGGATGGTATCAGGCCTCCTAGGGCGCCTGCCTGTTCCTGATTCTGAACATTTCTGGTTAACAGCCCCTCGCTGCTCACAGAGTTTAAAGTCTGGTCCTAGTGAGGGCCCACACCGAAGAGTTCAGTTCAGTTGGGAGGCAGTATGCGAACGAAGAACACATTAATTCAGCCCATGTGACCACGTTGGGCCTCAGTTCTTATGTTGAAAAGTAAGAGGGGATTGAATGAGCTCCAAAGTTCTGTTCAGTCCTAACGTTGTATAATCCTCTACATATGGCGAAGGAGGTGTGGAATAAAGAAAGAAGATTCCCTTACTGAATAAAAAAAGATTGAGGAGAAGCTCAAGTTGTTTTTGCTTTTGCTGGTAGGCTCCCTTCGGCAGACAGTTGAAATGCTTACCTAAGAAGAACCAACCCTTTATTATCACGATTCTTTAGGGATGTTTATTCTTGTATATTTAGAAGTAAAAAGCCTTGGTCCTTCTCAGCCTAAAAATAACCCGCTTCCCCTTGTGAAGCTGTGTCTTCCTTTGGGGAGTGGAGATCCTGAGAGCAGAAGATGACCAGGCCCCGGAGTAGCGTGGTGCCGTGGCCCGGTGCCCGGGGAATGTGGTCGCGGATTTACCCTGCCACGAACTGGGCCACGGTCTGTGTACACACCTTTGTGACCGCTTCCCTGCGAAACAACTTCGTCGAAAGAACAGGGAGTTTGATATCAATCTCCTTGCAGCTGCTTTTTTTTTTTTCTTCCTTAACCATCTGTTATTTTCAATTCCGATTTTTTTTTATTTACTAGCGCTCATGCCAATGAGTTTTCTAAATGACCGACTCTTTCTCTTACGCATCTTGTTTGGGAGAGCACTGTCTCTGCCTCATGCTAAGTATGATGTTCCTGCGTTCCTTCAGCACGTTTCTTAGTGTTTTTCTAATGTGCTTCTGTGGGATCAACCTCACCCCCATCTCCTGTAATTTTTCAGAGCCACCGGGGTTAGAGGCAGCACTAAGTGGGGATTTGGAGAGGGAGGGTCTCCAGAGGTGACGTTATGTGGGTGATCATTCATCATCCATTATTTAGGACATAACAGATGTAATTCTCTCGTGGCTGAATGTTAATCATTGTTCTTCTGTAGATTCACCATTCCTTATGCTTTTTCCCCCCCTTCCTGTATTTGCTTTTCTGATGTCCAATAAACTTCAGAAAGGCCCAGTTTTTTCCTAGGTCAGTAAAAAAAAAAAAAAAAAACCCAATACATCTGACCCGAGGGACTTCTCAGAAAGGAGTGTAGAGCTCTAGAAAGCATGTGGAAGCTCCATCGCCTGGCACAGAGCCTGTGCACATGGCCAGTCACACGATCAGCGGTACAGCAAGGGCATCATGGGTAAAGTCCCACCCTGGCAGGCTGGCCTCTGCACATAGCTGGCTGTCTTCACGCAGGCCAATTCAATGTTCTAGGATTCCGGTTCCTCATGTGTCAAATGAGGCATCTCTTAGCTTCTCCTACATCTGTGGGATTCTTCTAGTGTGCCTTCTTGGCTGAGTTCAGCCTGCTTATCTAACTCTGCTTTCTTTAATCTGCCCTTCATGTGCTTAAGTATTTTTCTAGTTGTGAGGGCCTGTTTGGTTGTGCTTGTTTATGGTTCTGTCATTTAAATTAATCAGTGGACTTTGTATAGATATCTTTTTCTCCCTTACTGAGAGCATGATTCATGGGCTTATGAACCCAACAAGTTGGGACTCTGTGTGAAATGGGGTGTGTGTGTGTGTGTGTGTGTGTGTGTGTGTCTGTCTGTGTCTGTGTCTGTGTCTATATACCACTAGGCCATATTGCCTTGTTGTCATATTATCTACAAAAGGAAGTGGGAGTGAGCCAATTAGAGCTGCAGATCTGGTGTAGCCATCAGTTAAAAGAAGTCTCTAGAAAGTTTATGTGGAAAGATTTTGTTAATATGGCTTTTCTGTAGCACATGCTTGTCAGAGTTCTAGCTACAGACGTCTTTGAAGATTGTATGGATGTAATTTTATTGCACTTTCCTAAGACTGCATAAAGTGTTTTCCATGATGAGTTGCTTATTCTATCATAATGCCTTTTCTCTAATTGCCCCTATAACCCAGAATCAGATGCAGCTTTCCATTTTGGATGCCATGCCTCGTAGTGTTCTCCGAGTTTTAGTTTCTTTCTCCCACTCCAGTGGCTTCCAGAGAGACTTTCCTGTTTGCTTCTTCTCAGCCTTCAAATAAAGATTGCAAGATTATATACTCCTGTTACTGCTGTGACAAATAACCATAAATTTAGTGGCTTAAAGCAATACATATTTATTGTTTTATAATTCTGTGGGTCAGAGATGTAACACAGGCCACTCTGGCTAAGATCAAATGTCCACTCCTTCTGGAAGCTCTAGGGAAGAATCCGATTCCATGCCTTTTTCAGCTTCTAGAGACGGCCCACATTCCTAAGAGTGTGCCCCTTCTTCCACCGTCCAAACTGGTAATGCTGAGCTGAGTTCTTGTCCCTCTGCCATCAACCTGGCCCCCTGACTGCAGCTGAGAAAGGTTCTCTGATATCAAGGATCTATGTGATCAGATTGGGCCCACCCGGATAATCCAGGATGATCTCCTCATCTCAAGGTCCTTAATGTAATCCTGTGTATCCTGTAAGGTAACGTATTCACAGGTTCCAGGGATTAGGACATGAACATCACTGGGGCCATTTTTCTTTGCTCAAAACTCTTTGGAAAGAAATGTTTCTTTATTCTTTATGTAGAACTCTACCTTACTGTCTTGGAGCTTTAGTGTCATATAGGACGTTGGCCTGGCCCTCATCGTTTTTGAATATATTAAAATGAACTGTTTGCAAAATGGTATTTAGGATTTGAGTCCTGCTGTGGTGGGACATTGAGCTGTGCACGTTTACGTGTTCGGCCTGATGCAGTCCTCAGCGGACCTCCTGCAGTAAGGAAACCGAGGTGCAGAGGGAACTTGCCCAGGGTCGTGAAGCCAGAAGTGCCAGAGACAGGATATAAGAGTGGATCTCACTGATGCCAAAGCCTGGTTTCTTTTCACTTTCTGCCTCAGATGTGATAATGGAAAAACAAAATGAGAAATGGTAATGGGGAAATGTAAAATAATGTCAAATCTCTCTGCTTCTGCCAAGGTGATGACAAACAATAACTGTGGCCTGTAGTAAACTGATTGCACTAATGGCCGCAATTAATGGCCTCCCTGCATCTACACTTTTTGCCTTATAACTTTGTAGTCTCCCTCTGTCACCTCCCCCACCGCTGGGATTGGCCCGTGTGACACTTTGGCTAGTGGGATATTAGCAAATTCCCGTAAACAGAGTTTAAGAGAGGCTGTGTGTTTCCAGTTGCCTTTTGCACAGCTGGGCTTGCTGTCTCAGATCCCTGCCACTGCCATGAGAATGCGCCCAGGCTAGCCTAATGGAGAGCTCTGAGAGACACATGGGGATGAGCCAAGTTGTGTCAGCTGAGGCCACCCTAGACCAGCCAGCCTCCTGCTGAACTCTTGGGTGTGCAAGTCTCCTGAGCGTGTCTTGCCAAGATCAGTTAAGCCTGTCCTAGATCATCAGAACCACCCAGCAAACCTATGGAGTTGTAGAAACAATTGATGATTGTTGTTTTAAGCCACTGAGTCCTGGGGAGGTTTGTTACGTGGCGACTACTAACTGTTACACACCTCATATCAGGTGTTTGAATAGCATAATAAGTATTTTTAGTGTCCTTTTGAGATCATTTTGGACTGCTCATGTAACTAGTTCATATTCTCTTTAAAAATTTAATGCATTTTGGGGCACCTGGGGTAGCTCAGTCTGTTGAGTGTCTTCCTTCATATCAGGTCATGATCCCAGAATCCTGGGATGGAGCCCTGCATTGGGCTCCGCCTCCTTCTTTCTCTTGTGTGCTCTCTCAAGTAAATAAATAAAATCTTAAAAAAAGAATTTAATGCATTTTAAAGTACTCTTTTAAGGTTATACTGTAAGCTCAAGAATTTGCCCATTGTACCCTTTTTTCTTTCTTTTCTTTTTTTTTTTAAATATGAATGTCTTTTAAATTCTTATCAGTTTAAGTCCAAAGCAGACTTGCTTTTTCTCCTCAAACTATTTGTTACTTCTAGCACCATGGCTTTGACCCCAAGGTACAGCAAGAAATACATATTAACTCTTTAACTCACATATAAATGTATATAATGGCAAGAGTTTCAAGACACAGGGTCTACCCCTCTGCCTCTGATGCCCTCAGATGCTTTCCCTTCTGTTTCATTGACTTAAAAAATGCTGGTCAGGAGTCAGCACTATGGCCTGCTGCTTATTTCATAAAGTTTTATTAGAACCAGCCACTCCTGTTTGTTCATGGATTGCTTATGGCTGCTTTTAAGCTCCCATGGCAGAGTTGGGTAGTTTAGGCCTGCAAAGGCTAAAGTGTTCACACCTGGCTTTTGAAGAAAAAGTTTTCTGACTGCTGTACTGAACTGATTCCATAACCTATCACTTAGTTGCGACCCTCCATTTGGATGACACTGTCTTTAGGTCTCATGATAGTCTTCTGGAAATTACACTAAACAAAGCTGTCACATGTGAAAACTACCCCTTTCCCGTGTCCTACTCAGACTCTCTGTTCTATTTACTTAGATTCAACAATTAACGTTTTTGCGATTTAACATCCTACCTGTCTTACATAGGACACTTTCCAAGCATTTCTAAAATGTTTCATTTTAAGTAATATTATCTACCCCCCCCTTTCAAATTTAAATGAGGCTTTCTTGTGGAAACTAGCTGGAATTAAAATGGACACAGATTCCATTCAAGGGCTAGTTATTTATTCATTAGATTGCAGCAGTGCCTTTTTTGTGTTATAATGGAGTCCATTAGTGCAAGTGGTAGGGAAACAGAGGTAGCTTCTTTTCACCACACCTTTCTGGCAGTTGGTCTTTATTACTGCATTTCTGAATTAGGGTGGTATTCTTTCCAAACATAAGAAAATTTAAACACATTAAATCATAGACTTTGGGGGGCTGGAAAGACTTTGGAAAACATTATTTTTTTCATTCAGATCCCAGTTAGGCCCTTAAAGGCCAAATTTTTCTGACACCTAAATTTTCCAAGCCTGTCAAGGAAGGACGATGATGTTATTTATGTTGTTTGGCTAATGAGATTGATGGAAAGGAGCTGAGGCAGAAAAGGCTTCAGAATGACCTGGATATATCTTTCTAGAATCTGTAATACCAGGTAAAGAATGGTCACTGACTCATTTATTTATTGGGAGTGAGAAAGAAACCAAAATAAATGAGCTTCAACTATAGCCCAGAGATTAGGTAAAATCTGAGAAATGACCCCTAAATAAGGTAGCTTCTTTGACGCTAGAATAGATTCTTCTGATTATTTTTTAAGGTTTTATTTATCTGAGAGAAAGAGAGAGAGAGAGAAGGAGAGAGAGAGAAAGCGTAGAAGTAGAGGGAGCAGCAGAGGGAGAGGGAGAAAGAAGCAGGCTTCCCACTGAGCAGGGAGCCCAACGCAGGGCTGATCCCAGGACCCTAGATCCTGACCTGTGCTGAAGGCAGATGCTTAACGGACGGAGCCACCCAGGCGCCCCCTGAGTATTTTTGATCTTAGCTGCATCCCCTTAGTTCAGGCAGGTGGATGGACTGTTCTGAGTGCTAGCAACAGAAACCTGATGGAGCTTGCTTCAGTAAAAGTGGAGAATTCACATTAGGGCCCCAGGAGCAGGAGCCCGGAGCCTCCAGCAGCGTGGGCCCTCAAGGCTCTGGGAACTCCAGGAACCGCCTTTCCTTCCTCTCTGAATCCTCTGCTGGGTTGGTTAATTCTACTACCCATGTCTTGTGCCTTTTTTTTTTTTTTTTTCCCAAGGGCAGGACCCTGGATAACTCTAGCTACTGGGGAAGTCTTCCAGGAAGACTAATCTTTCTTGTAACACCAATTCCAGTTTCCTGGGGAGTATCTCCTCAGTGGCCCAGCTTGACCTGACCCAGAGGTGGGCATAGCTAGGAATTGCGTTTTGGATTTTGGCTAGCTCCAGGGAGTTTTATGGGTTCTTTTTTTTTTTTTTTTTTTAGAAATCTGTGGGGAAGTTTTGGTTGTTAATGATTGAGAATAGGGATGCTACCCATCTGTGGCGGGTAGAATAGTTTTGTTTTTTAAGACTTTATTTATTAGGGAGAGAGAGCGAGAGCACTATGCATGAGCATGAGCAGGGGATGGGGCAGGTGGAAAGGGAGAAGCAGACGCTCTGCTGAGCAGGGAGCCCAACTTGGGGCTTCATTCCAGGACCCTGGGATCATGATCTGAGCCACTGAGGCGCCCCTAGAGCAGCCTTACCCTCTGAAATGTATCCCATGCCCCACTTGGAGGTAATCACAGACAACAAAACCTGTTTACTGCCTGAACCTAGAGGCCCTGCCTTACATGTACAAAGAACATTTTTTATGTTTTAGGTAAGCATTGACTTTCTCAGCTGACGAAGAAAGATTGTGCTTTGTTTCATCGGGAAATGTACCAAGAGATGTTTGCCATTTTGGAAGATCACACCACCCCTGGCATCACCACGTCACCAGGTTCAGTCCTCATTTGTAGCCGACCCATTTTCTGATGTTTACACCAGAACACAAGCAACTAATAACCCCATTATGAGTCCTAGATTGGTCTTACCCAACTATTTGCATATTGAAATACCTGTTAGGTTTAGGATTATTTTCCTTTTATTCTCATTTATATTATTCTTAGGGCAACAAGTAGATATGTTTGAAATTGTGTTTAGGGGGGTTATCTAAGAAGTTGATTTGAGGGAATAGAAGGGTATTAGACGTTTGCTATAAGCTGGGAGCTTCAGGGCTGATAGAGGTTAGAACACTGCATTAGGAGAAGTGATTTTGTAAAGTTATTTTTTCTTCTAGCCTAATGATCCAACTGAATTAAATACTCTTAACACTGACCATTTAGAAAATAAGAAAACTGTTTCATGCATTTTGTGCAGCCGACTGTGAAAAAAGGAATAGACGTGTTGGCCCCATCCAGCTCCTCCCTGTGGATGGTGGACTCTCCATGGTGCATGCTGCCCACCCTCCCCTGCCGATCCAGGGCTCGGTTGTGGGCCTCCTCATCATTCTCTCCCATGGAAGAGCCATAGGAGTAGAGAATGAAATCAGATTATCACATGAGTTTCATATAAACTGCTGCAGACCGCGCCGTCAGGCTTCAAGCTCAAGCTGTGAGCTTACACGGGAAATTCTACACCTTGATTTTCACTAACCTTAGCAGTGTTGAGCAATTCTTATCTTTTGAATGTTGGCCAAAAGTCACATTAATATTAGTATTGTCTGTGACTATTTCACCAGTAGAAATCCAATATTTTCATATCACATTATAGATGTCTGACAGATATCTTGAAATATCAATACTTTAAAATGGTGGTGGTGATTACACCTGCTGCTAGATAGTGTTATTTCACACATTAATAAACAAGCATATGTGTTGTTATATCACAATTTAAAAGATAATTTGGTAACTGTGCTTAAATATAACTAACTTTCTCCATAATCCTATGTATTTCATTTTATGTATTTGAAAAATCACAGGAAGGGGTCTATGGTCCTCCCCAGTCTGCCGAGGGGTTGGCGGTACAGAAATCACAGCATTGAGTGCTGCACACCCCAGCTCTCCCCTGTCTCTTCTGTTTGTTGAGAGTTAACCTCTTTGTAACCCGGCCTTTCCCCAAAACTGCCAGATCCGGGTGTGGAAGGGGTGTGGGTTTATCCCCAATTGGCTTATTTTCTTCTCAGACCGGAACTGGTCAAAGAATTGAGCTTGATTCACCCTCGGCTCATTCTTTTATCAGACATGAGGAGGCAAGTTTGTCAGAACATTCCTCCGGCAAGGCTGTATTGATCAGTACAAGGTACATGATGCATTTAAAGCCAAAACATACTGATTATCTGAATCCTAAACAGAAGTGTGATTTCTGGTTCAGTTTTTCAAGTGGAGAAAAACCACGGACATTCCGCAAGACTATTCCCTATATACATACCAACTTCTGTTTTCCTCTTTGTATGCTTCAGAGTTGCATAATCACAACCAACTCTAAAAAATACCCCATTGCTTGAGAAATATGTTGCACAAATGGCTACCAGGGGTGTTCTGTTACCATCTGGCTTGTGGGGGAAGGGCATTTCCTAGAAGTTAGCGTTTGGGTGGAGGTAGACAGCTCTGTAGGTGTCTGGTTGCCACCTTGCCACCCAATGAGTCCAGCCTAAAGGGTGCTGTGCTGCAGCTATGACTGGATTCCTGGGAAGGACCTCGACTTTTTTCTCTTTCTGGAAACTTCTCCTAATAGGAAATGACTTTGCCACAGAAGAGCCCACACTGCGCTGTTCCTTGCTGTCCTCCAGACATGGAGTCATTGTGCTGCCATGTGCATCTTTTTCCTCTCACAGCTTCTAAATCTATATTTAGAGCATGAAAATGCTGAACATTTCTTCTCTAATTTTTTAGAAGTTGAGCACAGGGAGGGTTCTTCACACATTCAACATTAGTATCTTGGACAGCCATATTAAATAATAATGGGAATATTTTTTATGCTTTGTTTCAAAAAATATGCTGAAGATTAGAATTGTGTAGTTTCACATTTTTAACCCCTATTTTTACATGGGTTTAGTTATTGATCAAATTTCTCAATGAGTAAAAGCCACCCCCCACCCCCCCGTCAGGAAGTAGGAGCAGCCCCATTATGTGATATTGTTACAGCTCATGTCAGACTAAAGAAAACATACATGTATTTAATAAGCTTATTACTGAAATGACAGCATCTCTGTCTTTGTAAAAGGGAACAGCAAGATTCTGTTGATCGTGAGCTACCTACTGTCCTTAGAGATTTATGTGCCAGATTGTGGGTACCACTTGGCCTACTTCTTTTTTTTTAAGTTTTAAGTATGTTTTTTTTCTATGTATAGCCTGTTTATTATGATTTTATCTTAATTCCAATGTAATTAACATGCAGCATTCTATTAGTTTCAGGTGTACAGTATAGTGATCGAACAATTCTGTCCATTATTCAGTGCTCACCACTAGAAGTTTACTCTTTAATCCCCATCACCTCTTTTCACCCAGCCCTCACCCACCTCCCCTCTGGTAACCATGAATGTGTTCTCTAGAGTTAAGAGTCTGTTTTTTTGGGCAACCCGGGTGGCCCAGCGGTTTAGCGTCTGCCTTCAGCTCGGGGCCTGATCCTGGAGACTCAGGATCGAGTCCCACGTCAGGCTCCCTGCATGGAGCCTGCTTCTCCCTCTCCCTGTCTCTCTTTCTGTGTCTCTCATGAATAAATAAATAAAATTTTTTAAAAAGTCTGTTTTTTTGGTTCATCTCTTTTTTTTTTCCTTGTTTGTTTCTTAAATTCCACATATAAATGAAATCATGTGGTATTTGTCTTTCTCTGACTTTCTTCACTTTGCATTGTACCCTCCATCACTTGGCCTGATTTTCAAAGTGAGATACCTCAGATCCTTTTTAGCAAGGAAGTGTCCTATCATTGGATCCATAAGGCCGGGTGTATTTTGGGGAAAAAACTTGAGAAAGCAAGAAATTCACCAACTTCATTGGCTGAGGGTTGGTGAATTTGCTCAGTTTGGAGACTCTTCCCTCTCTCCTCTATTTTGAGCCACCTTTTCTTGGTCTTTTTTTTTTTTTTTTTAAGATTTTATTTATTCATGAGACACACAGAGAGAGAGAGAGAGAGAGAGAGAGGCAGAGACACAGGCAGAGGGAGATGCAGGCTCCTTGCAGGGAGGAGACCCCAGACCCTGGGATCACGCCCTGGGCCGAAGACCAGATGCTCAACCGCTGAGCCATCCAGGAGTCCCTTGGTCTGTTTTTCATAGAGGTTTGGTGTGGAATGAATTTTGATCTTAATCCTACCTTTGTGGAGGGAGTAAACAATGTGCAGAAAATCTGGAGGATAAGCATTTAAATATCCGTGAGTGATTCATCTCCTGGTTGGGTGGACAACAAATAACAGAGTTAATTGTGCAGCTGCTAGAAACAGATCCCGTTCCCATTTTAGAGACCTTATCACAATGGAAAGTGGGAAATACAAGTGCTGTCCTCCAACTGACAATTGAAAGGTGAGGACCTCACCTGCAGAGTAATGCTTTTTTCCCCAAAAGTGGACCTTTTGAGCATGTAGCTGATGTTCAGGGGAATACAGGGCACTTCTGGGAACCAAGCCTGGGGCCCATTGTCTAATTTCATGCTGATGATAGCCCTGTAAATTAGATTCCCTTATTTTCATTGAACACATATGAAACTGAGATTTGGCAAAGTTAACTTTCTTATCTGTGGTGACTCACATAATCATAAGGTGCCCATACAATTTTATCACCCAAACTTGAACACTTGAGAATAAAAGGGGATGCTGGTAATGATTATGCTGTGATAATAGGCATCAATGGTACGTATGGTTCCCTTGCTAATAGGGTGCAGATTGGGGGTATAATTCAGGTCCCTGGTTCCAAAGCCTGCTTATCCTCCATCAGATGTATTAGATCACACTATCTCATTCACAGATGAATTGGTAAGGCACACGCTGAATAACCTTCTGAAGCTGAGTTCTGCCGTAGGTATGGAGCCAAGGAGAAATGCCTCTGAGGCTAGGTAAAAGTTCCCTTTGGCAAGAGAAATGTCTAGGAGGGATGTTCTTTCATATAAAGATGTAAAAAGGGTTTTTTTGGGGAAGGCAGATGGCTTTTCTCTTCCTAAAAAGTGGTTTTCCATTTTTCGTTTAAAAGAATGGGCCTGCTTTAGCATTTACAAGAAAGATAAAGTGAGACTCATAAAATCTCATATCCAGGGCAAACATCTTCATAGCCAGTAGCTGGTATGATACAGAGTGATATAGTAGATTCTTCTATAGTAAGGTGTGTAGATGAAATTTACTACTCCTGTTTTTAGTACTCTATCTGCAATTCTTATTATCAAGGCAGATTTGTGTGGTGTAATCATTACTGTGAGATGTTAAAATGAAATCCCAGCACCTGAATAGATACCACTGGCAGCATTGGACACTCTGGCTTGTTGAGGAGCCTCTGTGCCTCCGTGAGCCTCAGACACACGTGTGAACACACTCAGCAGAGGTGCAGACATGAAGATAAATGAAGCTCAAGGTACTTATAACTGATATTACAGCCCAACCATGAAAAGTAATAAAGAACATCACATAGCTCTCCAGGATTTATTTGTTCCCGGTGTCATGTTCTCTTGCTGACTTCTAGGCCCGTTGAGGTGTGAAAGCAAAAGTTTCCTAACAGAGCAGTTCTGTGAACACCACAGCCTCTGAAAAAGTCCTGTTGGATTGCCATTCATCATCAAGTCAGCAGTGCCAAAGACTGATGTGCCACTCAAAGGCACTGCTGGAAACTTAGAGCACGCAGGCAGATGGGTGAGAGTTACATGTTTGGTTGGACATTTGGAATTGGACTTTCAATTGCAAGCTGTTACGTGGCCTGCCTTCTACACCTACGTGCCTGGGGGCTCTGCCTTCTGGACCTTGGGACACCCCAAAAAGACAGTCACCAAGTCAGCAAAATGAAATTATCAGGAATAACCAGTGGGACCAGGAGAGAGACCTGCTCCTGTGATTTGTCTAAGCTGCTCCCTAAAGAATGCAACCATGTCCGGATAGTCTTTTGAATATCCAGACCATAAGCACCATAGGCCATAAGACTGAAAAAGAAAACAGGGGAAACGTGAGAAGGGGCAGCAGGGGGGTAAATGCAGTGGCCTAGGTAGCAAGCAGCAGCGTGTCTGCTGTGGAAAAGGGCAGACCGTGGAAGATGCAGAACAGCTGTGCTGACTCGGGTAACAAGGGTCTTCTTGGAGTGGGGCAGGAAACATCAGCTGGGAAGTCAGTGGTCTGGGGTTCATGCTTTCCCTGCCACTAACCAGCTTCGTGAGCCCTCGCCTCTCCTGCAAAAGTGGGCGACTTGGGTCAGATGTGCTCCGTGTGCCATCTGGCTCTATAAGTCTTTGATGCTCAGATCTTTGTTGGGCTCAGTAAACGTTTACTGAGAACTTCTATCTCAGGCATAGGTATACAGAGGTGAATGCAGCACCTGACCCTTTGTCTAGGATGGGACCTGTCATAAACACTCCCACTGGTCCAATAGTAATAGGAACAGCTGAGTCTTACAAGTGTTTATTATGTGCCAGGGAGTTGTGGGTGCTTCCCATTGACTTGTATCTATTAGCTCTTTTGATCCTCCCAACAACCTTGTGAAGTAGGTATGACTGTCCTAGGTTTAGAGACTAAGAAACGAAGGTACAGAGAGGTGAAATAATTTGTCCCAGGTTGTAAAGCTAATGAGTAGTGTAATGAGCATTTGAACCCAGGGAGCCTGGCTCTAGAGCCCACACTGTGCTGCACCTGTGCATGTGCATGCACGTGTGTGTGTGTGTGTGTGTGTGTGTCAGTGTGTGTGTGTAGGGGGGACTGCTGTACCTTCTTGTTGTCTCCCTTGCTGGACTGTCAGCTACTTGGAAGTAGCAACCATGTTCACTTTGTTAACCTGTATTCCTAATGCCTGGCCCAGTGCAGGCTCTGGGGCATTTTTGTTAAATGGGTGGGTGGGTGGACGGACAGATGAGCTAAAGAGGGTCTTCAGGGAGTCTAAAGAAGACGAATCCACAAGCACCTAATAGTGGTCACTGTCAGGCAGGAAGGGTCTTAGTCTAATCTGGGGTATCAGGGAACATTTCCTTCTGGGCAATGATACGTGAGCTGAGCCTTGAAAGATTTGCAGAATTTGGGATAATCTGGTGGGAAAGGCATGTGAAGCAGAGAGGTTAGGTGGGAGAACTCTAGCATTGCCTCAGAGGTCAACTATTTCCGGAGCACAGAGGGCAGGGTAGGGGCTGTTGGAGATGGGGCCAGGTCAGGAAATCTGTCCTGGAAGGCTATGGGGCTTGCTCCTGAGAACTGTGGAGAGCTCCTATGAAGGTTTGAGCAAGGGTATGACATGGGCAACATTTTTTTTTTTTTTTCCAGGAGATGGTGAGTTTTATTGTCTTGTCTGGATAGAGGTTTGATTTGCTCTCGCATGTTCCAGGGTGGAGAGACTAGGAGAAAGCACAGGATGCAGAGGTCTATTCGGTGTAATCTCCCTCGTTCTCATCTTCACCATCAATGGAGAGAGCAGCATACTTGCTTGCAGAACTGAACTTG
The DNA here is from genome assembly GCF_053574225.1 of Canis aureus. Lineage (NCBI taxonomy): Eukaryota > Metazoa > Chordata > Mammalia > Carnivora > Canidae > Canis > Canis aureus. The sequence continues at coordinate 43,641,048 of NC_135630.1, forward strand.
GAAGCTGGATTTTCTTCAGGTTTCTTTGGCTCAGGTGCAGATGGGGAGTTTTGATCCTTTTTGCCTTCTTTCCTATCCGGCTCCTTCCAGTGGTCTTTGTTCCCTCCATCTCCTGGACAACGGCTGGAGTTCCCACTGTGGCCTTTTGGGACACTCACCCCATCTACTTTGGATTTCAGATGGGGTGTTCTGGCTGCTGTGTGAAGAGTGGCAGGAACAGGGATGAAATTGGGGCAGGGGAGGATCTAAGACAGTGGTCCCAGTAAGAGATCATGGGAACTTGAAGTGGAGGTGGGGGAAGGGAGGCCAGATGGGGGGTGGGGGGGGGGGTGACCCTTCACTTTGGACATGTTGCATGCAAGGCATCCTTGGGCTGTGGCTGGACTGTTCAGGTACTTCCACAGTAGTGCAAAGCTGGCCTGAGTCTGGGAGGCTGAGGACGGCGGTCAGTGTGGGTTTGGGCATTGCCCACACCAGGTGGTGGTTAAAGCCAAGAGCATGGGTCATATCCCCCGGAAACACTGGTTACCTGGGGAGAGCTGAGCCCTGGAAGCTGAGCCCAAAGGAAACCCTGTGGGAATATCTAGAGAGGCTTGGTCCTGCTGGAGCAGAACATGAGTTTTAGCACGTGGATAATCCTCACTGTAGTGATAACTTTTTTTTTTTTTTTTTTTTTTTTTGAGCCTTCCCGGTTTGTCTGACACAGGTATGAGCACTTTGGGCACTTTTACTTATTCTTCATAAAAGCCTGTGACATAAGTGTTCCTCTGACTCCCTGAGGAAGAGCAGACTCAGGGAGGTTAACTCATGGTTACCCAAGGCCACACCGCACTCTGTGACCAGAGGACCCTGGTGAGGATGAGGCCTCCTCGGAGGAGTTTTTAATGTGTTTGTCAATGTGGAAATCTCCAAAGGCCTTTGCAGATTCCATCAAAAGAATCGAGAGGCTGAGGAGAGAGAGGGAATAGGAGCTGCCTTGGGGGCCAGAGGAGGCAGGGTCAAGGTGGATGTTTGTTTTGGGTTTTAAAGAATGAGAGAGAGCCTGCTGGGAAGGGTATTTTGAAGATAAAGGCAGGGGCTGGCCTGGGGTCCCAGGACCTGTAGCTCAGGTGACTGATCTTTACCCTCAGATGGAGGGAAGAGGTCTGGGGGGTGGGGGGAAGGGGAGGGGAAGGAGTCAGTGGAGGGGGAGGCAGTGGCCAGAGGGAAGAAGCCAGGAAGAGCGGAGGTGCTGTCAGAATCTGAGGGGTGTAGGATTCCATGGACAGGAAAGGCCCAGGAGGGATAAATGCCCCCAGACAGAAGGCAGGTTAGTGGCTTTCGGGAGCCAGGAGGGGGGAGAACTAGGGAGCTAGGGAGTAATAACTTAATGGGCTTGGGGTTTCTCTTTGAGATGATAATGTTTTGGAACCTGACAGAGGTGGAGGTTGCTGCAACATCATGAATGTACCAAATGCCACTGAATTCTATATCCTTAGGGATAAATTCAGTGATATATGATTTTCAGCTCAATAAAAAAAAAAAAAAAAAAAGGAAAGGCGAGAGGTGGGAAGGAAGTGCAGCGGGTTACATCCGATGACCAGGATTTTTTGGCCCCTGCCTGCACCCTGTTCTGTACATAACGGCTCTACTTTCATTGACTCCTAGCAGTGGACCTCGTTTTGTTTATTAGAATGTGCTAGAATGCAAGCGCTGCTGTGAGATTCATTCAGCCCTGCCTCTAGTACCAGAAGGGCACCCAGTGGGCTCCAGGTGGCCGTGATGTTTGCAAGCCCAGGGCAGTGATTTCCAAAATCCGGTACTCAGGATAAACCTTGTAGTATGGGAAGAAAATGTGAGCACTCTAATTTATATGTTTTTTCATTAAAATTAATGACTGAGGGGATCCCTGGGTGGCTCAGCGGTTTAGCGCCTGCCTTTGGCCCAGGGCGCAATCCTGGAGTCCCGGGATCCAGTCCCACGTTGGGCTCCCGGCATGGAGCCCACTTCTCCCTCCTCCTGTGTCTCTGCCTCTCTCTCTCTCTCTGTCTATCATAAATAAATCAATCTTAAAAAAAATAAAAAAAATAAAATTAACGACTGATGTTTTAGTAACATACATGTTGATTATTTTAAAATAAGGTAACATATCTTAGGGGCGCATGCTCATATTTTACTAATGGAATGTCTGACCAAAGTATTTATGAAGCATATTGTGAAGACTACTGGTTTGGGAAGTTGGGCAGGTCCTTGGATGGCCATGTTTGGAGGTAAAGTCATATGAAAGACCAGGTTACATGACTTGCTGAAACAGAAGCCCTGTCTTCTGTGTCTCTGTCACCATTTCCTGATTGACCAACTAAGGGTGCCTACCACAAAGGGCCTAAGGTCTCCCTGGCTCTTTGCAAACCCATCATGTGTTATACACCACCTTTTTTAAGTGACCACAAGCTATTTGCTCAGTATTCGTTGTAGATCTTTAATACTCACCAACTTCAATAGTTTCTAGAAATCATTTCCACCTTTGGATCCTGCTTTTATTTATTTATTTATTTATTTTTTTGGTTTTGAAAATTGGGCCTTTTTTTCCCCTTTGGACTTCCTGAATATTCACTGATGTTCCCTGCTTCTGACTTCCTGGATATTCACTGATGTTCCCCGCTTTCCCTCAGAGATTATGACTTAGGAACGTTTTTTTTTTTCGGGGTGCAGGGGGAAAGGTGGGAACCTGAGATACCATTTTCCTTAACCTTGAAGTTTAGAAAAAAAAAAAAAACCTTGAAGTTTTTTAAAATTTATTTTTATTTATTTTTTAACCTTGAAGTTTGAGCTGAAATTAACTCACAGGATCTGAGGAGTTGAGGGGAGGCAGGGCAGGGAGGAAGAGTCTGGTCTTGAACCAAGGTGATCTGGCTGCCAATTCTGACTCTGTTGTTCTGAGCTGTGCACTTCTGAGCAAGTTGCTGAACCTCTCTAACATCTGTTTCATTTTAGAATTGGAGAAGTGATTATCGATCTGTTAGGTTTGGGGAAAAATTAAAGAAGTTAAGGATAGATGTGGAAGTCCCTTAACTTGCTGGGACTCAGTAAATGCCAGTTCTTTCTCCTCCTTGACCCCCATCCCCATCCCCACCTCCAGTTTTCTCCTATGCTTGCCTCACATAGATTTCCACCCTGATAGAAGAGACAGATAAGAAAAAACAAAAGGGTATTTTGCTGAGACTTCCTCTTGGGCTGGCTTAAAGGTGCCCATGATGTTGGAGAGCCAATGTTTTTGCTCCTGAGCTCTGGTGTGTTCCTTGCCCCAGCCTTTATTCGGTTTCAAGGAGAGCTTGGGGCATCATCCTGAGCTCTGTTATGGTGCTTGGCTAATGTTGAAACAACTTATTAATTATGAACCTGCCCCACCTCATGAAATGCCTTCACAAGGAACTGATTTCATAGGGGGCAGAAAACAAAATAATGCTAGCCCCCTACCCCCAACCCCATTTCAGATATTAAAGGAAATGAGTTCGGAGAACATTTTGAATCAAAATGTTTGCGTAGCATCATTTCAAATGCCCTCTTGCAGGTTGGGAAGAGGGACCTTTCTCTTTGAAGACAGTGGGGGTGTTGGTGGCCAGGAGACCCTCCCCAGCCTGTTTGGGACATGGTGTAGCCAGGCCCTGGGAGTGCTGGGTGCCTGCCCTCACAGCTGGGTCTCTCTCACCTCTGGGTGCTGGCCAGCCACATGCCTGCATGCTGGTCCTGACTGTGCTTTTATTTGGAGTATTGTTAATATTTTATGAATGGAAGAAGGATAGAAGTTTAAAAATCATTCTGGAGTCCTTAGAAATGTGGTTGTGAAGAAAAATAGGCCTGTGAGCTGCTTTAGCTCAGGCTTTTGCTAGAATAAGTGGGTGTGATGGTCCCTCCCCACACCAGGAAAATAGTTTATTGTTTAGTTAAAAATAACTACCTTTTCAACACAGATGTTAATGTATTTGGGCTCCCCCCCCCAAGAGTGATAACATTAGGCTCTGTTTTGAAATTCGTAGTCACTTTATTTTTGTATTAGTAAGATGAGATAAGAGTACAGCATGCTTGTGAGCATCAGAACTAAGTCCGGAAGAGAGCCTAGCACTGTACCTGAAGTATAATGGTCATTCAATACACAGTAAATGGTATTTTAAATTCAGGTTAAAGAAAAAAAGCATTCTGGTTCTATGCAGACAGCGTAGCAACGTATGAAAAGGAACCAATTGATTAAACACTTAGAAAGTTTCAAGAAACCTCCTTTTAAATCCCAAGATATTGGCATTCATGTGATGGATGTCTTGAGGAAGATAAAACAGTTGGATCTTTTTAGTAGAAGAAACAGAGATCCTTTCACAGGAAGAGGTACTTGAAAAATATTGCTGTAATTAAAATATATAGTGTAGTCAGTTTTTAGGAAATGTACAATTTTCATGGCTTGAATGAGACTAACAGAGTTGCAGAAAAAAAAGGAACAGCCTTTACCAGCCTTTTTTTCTTCTTTCCTTTTTTTTTTTTTTAAGATTTTATTTATTTATTCATGAGAGACACACAGAGAGAGGCAGAGACACAGGCAGAGGGAGGAGCAGGCTCCATGCAGGGAGCCCGATGTGGGACTCAATCAGGATCCCGGGATCACTCCCTGAGCCAAAGGCAGATTCTCAACCACTGAGCCACCCAGGCATCCCTTTTTCTTCTTTTCTGTTTTGAGATCTTTCACCTGATAGTAGAACTGATGTTGGGATGAAGGGGTCCTGGAACTCTGTGTTCTAACAGCTACTCCCCTCCTCCCTCTATTCCTTGGAATCTGTGAGCTTGAGCATGAAACACATTCCATCCCTAGGCGCAATGAAGCTAACTGGAATTCAGCGTATTCTTCACTTGTGAACATAGGCAAAAACACCAAAGTTGTATTAGAAGTGCCCCGACCTCGTCACCAGTAAGTCTACATCACATTTCAGTGGTTGCTGATATCCTCAAATAGTATTTACACTCATCACTACTTCGAAATGGTGATGGATAACGGAGCTACTTTTAGATCTTGCTGCTTGGCGTCTTGATAAAGAGCTCCCATTCTTGTATCACAGTTAAAAAATACTGTGGGGGCACCTGGATGGCTCAGTCCATTAAAGTGTCAGACTCTTGGTTTTGGCTTGGGTTGTAGTCTCATGGGTTGTGGGATGGAGCCCAACAGGAGGCTCCATGCTTGGCAGCAGGGAGTCGGCTGGAAAGATTCTCTCCTTCTGTCCCTCCTCCCCCAATAAATAAATAAATCTTTAAAAAATATTGTGATAACTAAATCTAATTTGTTTACTTGGGAATTCCTTGAATTTTATTTTATGCATTTGAAAACATTATTTGGAGGAGACGTCCAGAGGCTACACCTGTGTGCCAGTGGGGTCCATGGCATACAAAAAAAGACCCTCCTCTTCTCTTGGGCTTTAAATTTTATCCTAACAGACTGGGCCCGAGGGAGTGGCTCTCTGCAGCCCTGCCTGCCCATTAGAATCACCTGTTGATTCCCAGTGCCCGGGCCATAGCCCAGACCAATGTGAACTTCTGGAGATGGGACCTTAATGATTGGTTGAGGTTGAGAACCATTGGTCTGTATGTTCAGATAAACCACCCTACTTCCCTCTTGCCTTCCTTTCTCATTCTTTAAGTAAGAAATTGAGTTTCATGCTTGTGGTAGAAAATTCAAACAGTATAGAAGAACGGAGCTCTCCTACCTTTCTAGAAAGAACTGTTGCTAACAATTTTTGTGCGTAAACGGTCATTATAGATCCGTACATCCACAAGTACATCCTCAGTGGATTGTATGTGCGTGTTCCACCCTACGCACCTACTTTATACGTTTTTTTTTTTTTTTTCACTCATATCATAGAAAGCTATCATTACAATTTCTGAGCTAGGTTGGTCCTTGAGATTAAAATTCTCTTTCTTGGGTGTTTTTGATTTGCCAGAAACTAGGGAGCCTGATCCCTGTAGGCCCAGCTCAGAAGTCATTTGGAGACCGTGAATCTTCATTTCCTTCTTTTAAGAGCTAGTGCAGTGGAGAGGAAAGAACAGCATTGGGGTCAGGCCCATCTGGGGTGCAGGACTCAGGGCATATTGCTTATCCGTGTTAACTTCTTTGAATCTGTGTGCTTATCTGTCACTTGGAGACAAAGAATGCCTACTCACAAGGCTCTTGTGAAATGTGTCCAAGGTCGGTGGCTATTATTGTCCTCTTTGCAGATTATATTCCCCAAAGGAGTTTGAAATGTTCCTTGGGCTCCTTAGAGTCCTTTTTCCTATTAGCATGCAGGTAGCAAAAAGCACAGAGTAAGTGAAAAAAAAAAAAAAGAAAAGAAAAGAAAAGAAAAATCCCTGTGTAGCTACTACAGATGGGGTAAAGGTCGTACACCCATATCTCAGGATTGCTATCCGCTGCCTGGATTAGGGCCATGGGTTCAAGGCCACACTGATGATGAATTAGTCTTATCAGCTCTTAGCCTGGTATATGTACCAGGTTAACAAACTCTTAGAAAGGCCCCCACAGGCTTATTGACCCACATCTTTGCATTTCATCTTACTTGCAGAAGCAATTATGTTTAGAATGAGAGCCAGTGTCAGAGCTCCTGGCAGGAAACAGAATTCACCCTAGATGGTTGGAAGGAAGACTGATGCAAGGGAGTCACGGAGGTGCTGGCCAAGCACCGTGAGGCTCCTAGAGACTAACAGCAGTGGTTATGATGAGCCCTGGTATCATCACTAAGGCTGAGGAGGCAAAAGAAGGATGTAGAGTTGTTGAAGCCCAGTAAGATCTAGAGTTGGAAAGGGGCTGCCTAGGGACGCCTGGGTTGCTCAGTGGTTAAGCATCTGCCTTTGGCTCAGGGTGTGATACTGGAGTCCTGGGATCACGTCCCCATTGGGCTCCCCACAGGGAGCCTGCTTCTCCCTCTGCCTATGTCTGCCTCTCTCTGTGTGTCTCTCATGAAGAAATAAATAAAATCTTAAAAAAGAATAAAAGGAAAGTGTCTGCCCAGCAAGAGTTGTTATCAAGAAGAATGGTGCCCAAAGATACAGCGTCCAAGGAGAGAGGGAGCTGGGAAGAGAGACCTCAGGGTCTCCAATTCCCCTCCTGGGCCTCTGGTGAGCTGACCCAGTGGGAAAGCCAGCAGGCGGTGGAGCCTAGGTGATGAAGTCTACAGCTGTCAGGGCTGAGAGTCTGTGGGGGCGGGACAAACAGCAACCAGGTACCCAGCACAGAGGCTGTTAGATGTCAAAACTGCGTAGAGTGCCTTCTAGAGAAGTGAGCACTTAGATGGTGCCTGGTAAAATTTCCTTCTCTTTGCTTCCTAGGAGTTGGATGGCAGCTTGTTTGCTCCTTTCTTAAAAGAGCCCCAACACGGCCATTGAGGCAGAGAGAGAAGGAGGAAGAACTTCACCTTCTAGAAAGCAAACCCTTGAGTCAGAGGTTTCTATCATATTTTTCTGAGCTCTTGCTCTCTCGTTGTCCATGCAGAGAAGCTGTCTATGTAAACTGTCCCCAAGTGCGTGACTGCCACGGGACAGGCAATGCCCCAAACATGTGGAGGTCCAGTTGAGGAACTGTTAATTTGGAAATTCCCTCTCTTGTTCCTTTTTTTTTTTTTTTTTTTTTAAGATTTTATTTATTTATTGGTGGGAGACGCAGAAAGAGAGGCAGAGACATAGGGAGAGGGAGAAGCAGGCTCCCTGTGGGGAGCCTGATGTGGGACTTGATCCCTGGACCCAGGGTCATACCCTGAGCCAAAGGCAGATGCTCAACTACTGAGCCACCCAGATGCTCCTCTCTTGGTCCTCCTGATGCCCATGCTTGGAGATTTCTACTAGTCTGTTAGCTGGGATCACGCTGGCACTGGAGTAACCTCATCTCTGCTCTACAGGTTGCAGCTCAGAGGCTGGGCTGCTTCCATAATTTGAGCCTTCCAATTTATTTATTTATTTATTTATTTATTTATTTATTTATTTATTTATTTATTTATTTTCTTCCAATATATTTAAAAAGAGAAAATGCATATTCAGATGAGAAACAGCATGGGGAATCTTAAATGTTTACATGTGAGAACTGAACTTTTTTTTAACACAGAAACATAATACAACTTAATCACGCTTCTCACAAGATAATTATAGGGGTTACAGAAATATGGAGACAGCACCCTATAGGCGGTGTGGTCTGGTAATGAGGTATCAGTTCAGAGTCATACGACAAAATGCCTTCTGTTTCAACCCCATGCTTGTATCGCTGTGAGGCTCCGTGACTTCAAAGCTTCACAAGTCTGGATCTGAGACTGCTGTGAGTTGGGCTCTTGCCAGATCTGCACCCCACCTCTCCGTATTCTGCGTCCTTTGATTCTTGTCTCTGTGTCTTCTCTGACCTGGGTTTGGAAAGAGTCTAGGTCGGAGTGGGTCTGCACTTTGCATAATTATCAGGCTACTAGAGCATGAGGACATGAACCTTGCAGGAACCTTCCTTCTGTATGCAGATGGTGACTTTTTTAGGTCATTGCTAGTCCACAGAGACTTCAGTGAAGGAAAAGAAACAAAGTAAATGTAAAATCAATGTCTTTTTTACTTTTAAAATAATGAACTGCCTGTTGAAAGATTTGGGGCTGGAGACTTGGCTGATGAATACGGCGAACTGTGTTTTATCTCTTAAGTTTCATGAGTTTGTGATTGAGATTCTCAGTTTTCTTTATTATTTTATTTTTTTCTTGAGGCTCTCAGTTTTATTTTTTTATTTTTTTGAGACTCTCAGTTTTAAAAGTATGCATCGTTTTCTGACTTCAGCTGTTGATCAGCGGTGCATTAATCAAATTGGGCAGGGATTTGGAGCCTCAGTTGTGTAAAGAGGACTGAAAGAGCTTGTTCAAAAGGCAGATCGCAGGCCAGTCCTCCGCCCGGGTCCCAAGGCACAGAGTCGCGTGCCCCCCAGCCACCCCAGGTGATTCAGGAAACAGCTCAGCAAACACTGCGACATGGGTGACCCTCTTCACGCCTTTTTTAAAGATGCTGTTGCTGGACCAGATCTTTGGCCTTTTTTCTTTCCCCCCCCCAATCCGATTTGTAAAGTTACTCCGCACCTTCTTCCAGACTACACCGTCTTGTTTGGTTCCGCAGTGACCCCCTGAACTTCGCATAGGCCGTCGGCGGCGGCAGGACAGATGCACAAGGACTGATTTCCCTGGAGAGGGATCCTGCCGTTGTCCCATGGTGGGAGATGCTGTCTTGTTTCAAAACAGAGAAATAAAACCCTCCATTGAACTCAGTGGTCTCCCTGAAGAGGTCGGAAAAGTAATCCGGTGGCGTGTGTTTGTTTCCAGCCTGTGTTGTTATTAATCCCGCTACAAATGATAATGCTTTCCGTTTACAGGCTGGCTGTCTCCGAGGACTTTTATGTATTGCATACTAGACCCTGCTGGGTGATTAAGCCACTCACTCGGCATCTTACAGGCCACTCGAGGACTGTTTGCCTATAGCCGACTTCTGCACTTGCGGGTGTGCTGAGTGGGGCGTTCACTCGTGCTTATGGCTCCTTGGGAAGGGAGCGTCCTCAGGGCCTAATGCGGTGGGGTTGAGGCCCAGAGAGATGGGGTTCTCCTTCGGATCCTGTCCCTTCGTCTTTCCTACATCATCAGAAGCTTCTTGGGCGGGAAGGGGACAGGGGCAGGGCTGTAGCTATCTTTTTAAGGCATGTTATCCTTAATATGGGACTCTTCAGCGCTCCCATCTGCAAACCACGTTCACCCCATTTGTAAAAATAAATCAGGCTCTCGGCCTTGGAGTAGAAGGGTGGGGTCTGCTGCAGGTGGGGGTGCCTCCCAGCAGCCAGGTTTGGCTAGACCCAAACTCCAGGCCAAGGCCGCCAGGGCCTGCTGCCCCAGGCAAGGCCCTCTTCGTGGCCACCCCCTTCCTGTCCACAGTAAGGCAGCAAGGAGGGGCGAGGCGGCCAGTGAGGGAGAGCCTGGCTCTGCCCCTCAGGCCCTAGCCCTTACCAGCTATGTGACCTGGGCAAGCCACTTCTCTGGTCTGAGATGCCATGAACCGGACTGGGATCGAGCCAGGAGCACAGAATGTTCTCAATAAAATGGCACTTACCCCCAGAAAAAAAAACAACAAAAAAAACAGGAGGGAAAAAATAACAGGAGCCCTTTAAAACACAAGAGGCGGTAAATCCGATTCTTTTGTAAATAAGAGAAAGCCATAGCATTTTTCACTCACCCCCATGTTACAGTTTCAACCTAGAAAACAGAGACGTGGTGGCTGTCAAGGGAGTGAGTGGAAGGAAGAAGCCTATGGGACAGAGGGATGTTGGGGGATGGATGGGAAGGTAGGGGAGAGCTTCAGAGGGGCGGTGTGCCTGCTTCTGTAGCCTCTTAAGACAGAGCTGGTCAAAGCTATGAAATGCATGTGGCCCTTTTGGAACTAAATTGAGTGAGGCTTTGACTGACCTAAGGAACTGGTGCTTTCACTGCCTGCCTTTGCCCCTCATCCTCTCCCGAGGGAGGCCCACCTGCCTCCACCCTTGGCCTGTCCACACTGTGTCCAGACATGCTGGTCAGAGGGCAAAAGCAAGGCTCAGGCAGGAAAGTGGAAGCCCAGTAGTACCTACTTTGACCTGCCCCGGGAGACAAGAAGCCCACCTGCTCCACTGGTTGGTCGGGGTGTACCCACTGCCGACATAGATCTCAGTCAGTGGCTTTGATTCTCAAGCTCTGCAAGATGACCCCCGTCTTTTTTTTTTTTTTTTAAGATTTTATTTATTAATTCATGAGAGACACACAGAGAGGCAGAGACATAGAGGAGAAGCAGGCTCCCTGTGGGGAGTCTGATGAGGGACTCAATCCCAGGACCCCGGGATCACGCCCTGACCCAAAGGTAGATGCTCAACCACTGAGTCACCCAGGCACCCCTGTAAGGGGACCCTTTCCTTTGAGGTCAGGTAACACTAATCACACCCCTCAGACTCTTAATCTAACCCAGGAAAACGGCTGCCAGAGCCCTCCGAGACCTGTACCATCTTACCAAATCACGGGTGGGACTTTTCTGGAAATGCCAGCCGCTCTGACAAATGTGCTGTCGTCCTCTCCCTAATGAGCTGCGAGGCAATCAAGGCAGTTCAATGAAACCCTGCTTGCTCAAGTGCTCGTGAGAAGGCCTCTTTTTACATCTGAGTTTGATTCTGATCAGCGTTTATGAGGGTCCCGTGTGAGGCCATCTTGACCATGTGCGGCCTTTCCCAGTGGATCACAACATCCATTCTAAACAAGGAACAGACTTTTTCCTCAAAATGCTAAAGTTTAGGAATAACAGTGGCTCGGATTGAAGCGGCCAAGTGTGATTATTTCTGTCACAATGACAGCCCTGTGTTTCGGGTCAGCCCCACAGGACAGGCAGCCCTCTTTTCAGCCCTTATTCTAATTCTGTGATGGGAGATGCAGGGGTGGGTCAGGACGTACTGATTTTGTTCGGGACTTTTAGAACTTGTTGTGCAGCCCCTAAGAGAGAGCCTGTTCTTTCTCTGCTGCCGGACATTTCTCTTGCTTCTACGGCTCTTTTACCACCACCCTGGCCCAGGTCGCTGCCATTTCCTGCCTAGATGACACAGTCCCTCTCCTCCCCTCCCCTATTCTCCTCCCCTCCCCTGCCCTATTCTATCCCTGGACACAGCATGCACAGAGAGCTTTTGGAAATGCAAACCAGATCATAGGCCATCATTCTACTGCTTCAGTCTCCTGCTGAGAGGCAGCCTGTTGAGGTGGTTGAGAGCTTGAGTGCCGAGGATGGTTCAGCTCTGTTCTAATTTTTTACTAGCTGGATGACACAGGGCAACTTAATTCTGTCCTCATCTGTAAAATGGAGACGATGATAATAATGGAACCTATGTATGAGTGGTTGTAAGAATTACGTTTTTATGTGGAGCATTTAGACTAGTGCTGACTATTAGTAATTATATTTGTTGTCAATAGTCTGCCTAAAATTCAGGGGCGTCCTTATAAGCTTAGACTCCAACTCATACTCTTGACCATGCCTATGAGGTACAGCATGATCCAAGGTCAGGTGAGTCTCTAGTCCGGTTACTCCTGCCTCCTACTGTGTTTTTTACCCACACTGGCTTTTGTTAGTATGTCTAAAGCACCAAGCTCTCTTTTACCCCAGGGCTTTTATACAAGTTTGTCCTCTACCAGGAATGTTTGCTTCCTTCCCTCTTTGCCCAATCCCCTGCTCCTCCTTCCTAGGCCAGCCCTAATTGTTCCTTCCTCAGGAACACCTCCCTTGGATGACTGAGGTGAAAGTAGGTCCCCTTCATTCCCTGAGTGTCCCTCCTCCTTCTTTTCTTTCCTAGTGTCTGCCACAGTTTGAATTGAATTCTCTATTCATTTCTGTGTAGATTTGCTTGATCTTCGAGCTCTCCAATGCTTGCAGCTCCATGAAACCAAGGACGGGCCCAGAGCACGTAGCACAGGCCTGGCTTGTGACCTGCACTGTGCTCCCTAACTTGTGATGAATGAGTACTACTCCCCAGCTGGACTTGTGAGCTTCTTCCCTAGACCCTCTGTTGTTGCATGACATGGTGTTTATTTGCAGAGACCTTTCCAAATACATTTCTAGGTCCTTGGCCAGCCATGGATCTGGGGAGATACAGCTTAGTGGTTCTCAAACTGTAGCATGTATCAGTAACACCTGGGAGGGCTTGTTAAGGCACTGATTGCTGGGCCCACCCCTAGAGTTGCTGCTTCTGTAGACTTGGGGTGGGGCCCTCACATTTGCATTCCTGACAGGTTCCCAGGTGATGCCGGGGCTGCTGGCCCAGGGGCCAGACCCTGAGAACCACTAATAGAGTAACTCTGTGTCCAGAGGCCTGCTAGATCATGGACTGCCAAACAGGAAATACAGGCTAGGTGAAAAGTGAGCAGGTGGCTTGTTACAGGTGATCCAGGTGAGTTGGTCCTGGTTCTGCCCTACTTAGTGAGTATAGTTGTGTGTGAAGTTAACCTCGGAGTGGGAAAAGCTTTTCTTCTTGCTTCTCTTGTAGCTTAGGTGGTACTGTCTAGGGGCTATACAGGTTTGAGGTATTAGGATCCCCAGGGAGAAGAATGTTTTAAAGGAGCTCATTGTAATCATGCTGGTAAGGCCCCAAAGCTAGGACCCCGGTGGCTTGATTGAAGCTAGACTTAGCATGGTTACTGATGCTAACTCCTGCTGCTGCTCGTTCCTCCAGAAATGCTCATTGTGAAGGACACTTGAGTGAGCCCTCTTGGGTTCCTTTTCATTGCCTGAGAGTGACAAGAAAGCTCTTAGTTTGCAGTGGTCCTAGAGTAGGTAGGCACTTTCTAGAGGCACAGTCTCCTTCCTTGTCATCACAGCCACGACCATGTGTTTTTGGGTTCCAGGGGCTTTTCATAGGCTCCAGCAGCTCCTTACTGAGATGGGGAGATGGTGTTGCCAGAGCCAGGCCTTTGGAGTCAGATACATCCAGGTTTGATCTTGCTCCTGCTTTAGGTAACTAGTTTCTCACTTTTTGCAGTCCTATAAACCAGGGGGTGATGATTTGCAGGGCAGCTTACGGTGCAGGGGTAAAGCAGAGGAATCAAATTGAAAAGTCTTGCCATTGCTTCGCTATTGTGACCCTGAACAAGCGGTTGAATCTTATATCGTGTCAACATCACCCTTCATCCTTTCAGGGATACAATGGTGCTTGCCTCGTAGGGTTTTTGGGAAGATAAAAATACTTGTGAAAGCTGGTGGAATCCAAATACAATCTGTCATTTAGTCAATGGTAATGTACAGTTATTGAATTCTTGGTTTTGAGAAATGCATCGTGGATGTGTAAGATGTTCACGTTGGAGAAATCTGGGCGAACAATATACCGGGAATCTGTACCATCTTTGCAACTTCTCAGAAAATCCAGAATTATTCCAAAAGGAAAAGTGTATGTTAAAAAGTATTTGCAAAGCATGTAGGCCAAGGGCTTGGGATTTAGTAAGACCTCAGTAAATGGTGGCCATTATCATGACTGCTAATACAGTTACTATGACTGATAACCTCGAAGGGTCATTTTAACTAATGTGTGTTGCTGGCGGACCGTTTTACAAATGGGATGTTAGTTTCCTATTGCTGCTGTAACCAGTTGCTAATGGGTGGCTTTAAACACAAATTTGTTAACTTATGGTTCCGGAGGTCTGAGGTCCAAAATAGGTCTCATGGGGCTAAAATCATGCATGTTTTCTGGAGGCTCTGGGGGAGACTTTTTCCTTGCTTTTTTCAGCTTCTAGAGGCAGCCTAGTGTTCTGTGGCTCCATAGCTCCACATTCAAAGCCAGTAATCAAATCCCTTTGACATCTGCCTCCATCATTACATCTGCTTCTCTGACTCTGAACCTCCTGCCTCCCTTTTATAAGGAACCTTGTGGTTACATGGGGGCCCATTTGGATAATCCAGGGTAATCTTCCCATTTTACAATCCTTAATTTTATCACACCAGCGAAATCCCTTTTATGTTGTCAGTTAACAGGTTCATAGGTTCTGGGGGTTGGGACAAAGGTGTCTCTGGGGTGCCATTCTACCCACTGCAAGGGGTACCTGTTCTTTTTTCCTTGGATGGAGTTTATGCCCATGGGCAGAGCGAGAAGCTTTGTTATCCAGCCGTTTGAAGTCTGTGTGGGTGAGTGTCAAAGGTGCAGGCTGCTGCTTAATGTCTAGTAGATGTGTGTGATGTACAGCTGAGCATGTTACTGAGAGAGCATGTGGTAATGGTCTCTGATTCTTCTGTTGTGGGCTTAATTCTTTGGGGGCAGAAAAATGACGCCCAGATAGGTCTTAGCAAATCATGCTAATGTATGTGCTGTTGGGTCTGAAAGCTGATTGCACCAAACCCCCTTAGAAAAGCACAGATTGTGGTTCATTGATGAGCCTGGACATCATATTGCCTTAGTTCTTTGTTCAAGGCCTTATTCCTACCTCTTCTCTTCCTTTTACCTACCCGTCTGTCTGGTTATCTAGCATGATAGCCACTAGCCGGGTGTGGCTGTTGAGCACTTGAGATGTAGCTCATCTGAATTGAGATATGCTGGAAATGTAAAATACACATTGATTTTTTTTTAAAAAGATTTTATTTATTCATGAGAGACAGAGAGACAGAGACATAAGCAGGGGGAGAAGCAGGCTCCCTGTGGGGAGCCCGATGTGGGACTCGATCCCAGGACCCCGGGATCATGCCCTGAGCCAAAGCAGACGCTCAGCCACTGAGCTAGCTGCCCAGGTGTCCTACACATTGAATTTTATCACATGAATGTGCGCTATTAGGGAAACAAATATACACACCAGAGTTTGGAGACTTAGTATGAAGAAAGGTATGTGAACCCTTTCATTAATGATATTTAAGATCAATGACATGTTTTACAATAATACTTTGTATATATTGGGTTAAATAAAATACATTATTAAAATTAATGTTACCTGTTCCTTGTTACTTTGTAATGTGGCTTCCAGAACTTATAAACTGATACAGGTGGCTCCCATTATATTTCCTTTGGACAGTGCTGGTCTAAATCCTACTCATAATCTGTGTGTCTGTGTGTGAGGGGTCCCCGTTATTTCTGCCAGTGTCACATAGAAGGCTTCCTTCCCCAGAACTTCTGGAGGCTCCCTCTTTATCCTGGCTCACGAATTTAGGAAGTTAATCACTACTTGCAGCTCCTCTTACTCTTTCCACCCCAGAAGATAGTTTTTTTTTTTTTTTGGGGGGGGGGGGAAGTGGGGAGGCTGTGGTGTTGTGTTTTAAAAGCTCCTGGGGCAGGTGGGAATCGAACATCCTTCCCTAACCTCTGCTTGAAAATTGCCTCCCTGGAGAAATGCGGTGGCGAGGAGGTCGCTAACCGGCCCCGGGGTCATCTGGGGAGTGACAGTGCAGATTCCCGAGCTCCATGCGGCTGGCTTTTGGCAGGAATGAGGATGCGTTTGCACCCCCCAAATCACCCCCCTATGCCTGACTGGCGTGGAGGTGCAGCCTGGGCTACATGTATGCCTCAGTTTCCCCTCGGGCCGAGTGCTGCCCGCTCGCTGCCGCTGGGAGAGCTGCGGGTGAGGAGGGCAGCGGCTGTGCTCCCGGCCCGAGGAGCCTTGTCGTTCTTCCTTTAGCGGAAGGACAGTCTCGGTCGGGGTGGCCGGTCCGGAGGTGATGGGTGAGGGCTCTGTGGTTAGGCCGTTGGGCTTCACGGCCTGCCTGTGCCACCTGTCAGCTGTGAGACGGGCGGCTGCGGTGACGCGGGGGTCCCTCCCCCTTCCTGCCCGCCCCGGAGATTGCCGGGGAGCCCGGCCGCTGGTGCGCCTTCAGGGGTGCCGGCTGCTGCTCTGCTGCCTCCCCGTGGCCCCCTCGTGTCGCCCGTGTGACCCCCCGGCAACCATGTCCCCCCGTCCCCCGTGTCCCCCTAGCATCACCTGTCCCCCGTCACCTGTACCCCATCACCCATGCCCCTCCCGCACCCCTGTCCCCCCATCACCTGTGTCCCCCGTCACCTGTGCCCGTCACCCATCACCCGTACCCCCATCACCCGTGCCCCTCCTGCACCCCTGTCCTCCATCACCTGTGCCCCCATGACCCGTGCCCCCCATGCACCTGTGCCCCTCCCGCACCTCTGTCCCCCCCCATCACCCGTGTCCTCCCATACTTCTGGTCAGTGCCAGGCCCAGCAGTCAGGAGGGCCCCGCCAACTTCATGGTTTGAGCGAGGGTGGCCAGGAGGGTGGCCAGGAGGTGCGCTGCTGCGGCAAGGGGAGGCCGGGGCCGGGGAGGAAGCCGCGGCAGAGCTGCCTGTGCTGCTGCCGCTCGCCGCTCCGGGCCTCCCCGGGCCTGTCAGGAGAAGCCTGCCCCTGTACCAGCTAAGGGGGCAAGAGAAGGACCCGGACGCTCCAGCAAGCCCAGCGTGCTGAGGAGCCTGCTGGGCCCTGCCCCCCCACCCCCCCTTTGGAGCAACAGGAAGGAAGTGAAGTCATTTTCCAGCTCAGTGGTCAGGCCGCGACACATATTTCTGGTGGGAACCTGGTTACCTGGTAACTCCTGTGACTTCTGAGGCGGCCTTGTGCCCTTCCTCTGCCCTCCAGCAGCCGCTGGCCAAGGTCCGCCCCCGTCCCGCCTCATGGGCCCCAGGACCGCGGGGAGGAGTGGAAGCCAAGAACCACCGGGTCCAAGCAAGGGGGAGAGTGGGAGCACCAGGCCTCTCTCTGCTCTGACCTCCCCCCTGAGTTTGCAAACACTTGCAAATGGATCTGAAGGGGAGACTTTAGTTTTCTTTCCAGGAAGGGCTTCTGGCTGGGGACTGCCTTTAGTAGGGTTGTAACATTTTATCCAGTTGTTTGAATATTCATTTAGTATCTGTGGATTTTTTTTTTCTCTCTGCACTTTGGCCTCTTTTTTGTTAGAGTGATTTCAGTCACAGACTCATTTTTAAAAAAGTAACCAATAGTACCAGTGTGTTTTCCTCCTAGGACTGGGCTTGCTAGTGTCATGTGCAAATATGAGCAGCTATGAATATGTAGAGATTGGCAAAGCTATAAAAATGAGGATGCACATATCTGCCTTGAGGAAATGAATCTCCTTGCAGCTCTCGGTGTGATTTTTTTTTTTTTTTCTTAATGCATTCCCTGTGTGAGGACTCTGGCTGATGACCCAGGAGGTGGGGGTTGTCCCCTGAAAGGCCCTGGTTTATGAGCTTAAAGAATGTGACCGGAAGGAGATGAGAGACGTGAGCAAGGAGCATGAGGGTGTTTTTTCCAGTTTTGTTTGAATTGAAATCATACTTAGTAAATGCCACTAATTGAGCTGCTCACTATATACTGGGAACTTTAGATATATTCCCTCATTTCGTCCTGAGGCTGACCTTTCAAGGTTG
Organism: Canis aureus; assembly: GCF_053574225.1. NCBI lineage: Eukaryota > Metazoa > Chordata > Mammalia > Carnivora > Canidae > Canis > Canis aureus. The sequence goes on from NC_135630.1 coordinate 43,658,955, forward strand.
ATCATTTATTCCTTTTTATAGCTAAAGGTAACTGAAGCTCAGCAGTTGAATAATTTCTCCAAGTCTTACAGCTAGCACCTGAATAGAGTTGGGATTTGAACACAGGTGACTTTTATCCTCCTAACCATGTTGTTTCTACTATGCTACATGTCCCCTTAAGGAGACTTATTAATAGTAGGAGAAGGAGGGGCCAAGTAATATTTATTGACCATCTGCTGGGTGCTAGGCACTAAGCTAAGTGCTTTTCCTTTGTGTCTTGAGTTCTCGGTGCCCCTGGGGTCAGGTGCAAATATTAACCTGGGTTTCTCAGAAGGGCAAAGGGAGGCCTAGGGGTGTTAAGTGCCTCACCTGGTACGTGGTGGAGCTGGAGGCAAGAGTCAGGCAGCGGGAGTCCAGACCGGGGCTCCTTCTGCAGTGTGGAGCCTCCGTGGGCTCATGGTGAGTAAACTGTGTATTGAAGGAGTCTTAGAGGCCTGAGCCTCCAGTCACAGTAATAGGCTTACAAGCATGAATTGGAACTTTTTTTTTTTTTAAGATTTATTATTTATTTTGGCGGGGAGGGAGGTGGGGAGGGAGAGGGAGAGAGTGTTAAGCAGACTCCATGCTCCGTGCAGAGCCCAATCGCAACCTGAGCCAAAACTGAGAGTCACTTAACCAGCTGGGTCACCCGGGCACCCCTGGATTGGAACTCTTTTCTGCAGATGATCAAATACTTGAGAAGCGTCAGTTTTGTGTGAGATCCCGGGTCTGAAGTATTCCTCAGAGATATAGAAAACTCTGCCATGCCCTTGCTCTCGAGGGGTTGACATTCTGGTTTTGAGTGTTAACCACACAAAGAGGGGAGCCAGCACTTCAGGCCTGGGAGAGTTTCCCAGAGCAGATGTTTGTGTTCAGGAAGGGTGAGTGCATGGATGTGTTGGGGGCAGGGGAAACTTAAAGGTGGCAGGGAGAAAAGAGCCCCGTTGGCTTAAGCCAAGCAGTCCTTCCTGAATTAGGAGGGCCTCGGAGGCCAGGGTTTGGTCTTCGAGATGGTGGCCTAAGCCACCTTGTAGAAGAGGAAAAGCTGGTGTAGGGGGGTGTTTCTGAGGTTCATCTGGAAGGTTATCAAGAATGGACTGGGGCGAGGGTAGGAGCATGAGGCTGGAGAAAGTTCCACCAGATTACAAAGCTATTGTGAGCCACTGGGCAGGAAGGGGTGAACATTGGCAGTTTCGTTAGGGTTAATACTTCAGCGGGCTATGGTCCTTGAGCGAAGGTGAGTAAGGCCCGGAAGACAGACAGGAGTGGGCTGTACTGATGTGAGTGAGGCGGGAGCTCGGAGGAGAGCGCAACATTTATCCAGGATTAGATGACTCTCAGAGGCTCTAAGAGAGGAACGTGTTAGTTTATCTCCTCTTTCCTCCACAGGGATAAGTTGATTTGCATTTTTATTGGAAAACTCTCCTACCTTGATTTCTTGTCCTGGTCTACAGAGTTCCCATTCATTACTTCTCATTGTGGTGAGAGAGGCCCATGTCCACCCCGTATACCATCCTGAGCCTGGGACTTATTTGAAGGGGAATTATTTGAAGGGGTTGGCAGTGGAGGTGGCATTTAGACTTGAGTCCATCACTTTATAACTCGTGTTGGCAGCCATGAAGACTGACTTGTCTTGGGCCTAATGCCCAGAGAGCAGGGAGAGTGGAGAAGGAAAGCAATGAAGAATGAGGAAGGGAAGAAATACTATGTGCTGGGCACTTGTAGGTTGTAACAATCGAAGGTCAGATCAGTGACCTTGATGTTTATCACCTTGTACTCCAAGCTGTTCCAGTCTAATAGTAACCAACAATATATTTTAGGATCTTTGCCTACTTTGGAGCTATCCCCAGAGTTTCTCAAGTTTTTAATTCCTGGAAATCTCTGAGGTGACTCCTTTCAGATCAGGTGTCACCTAGGGGACAGAGGCTCTCTCTTCTAACTTGCTGTCAGACTGTCATTGTCACCAAAGTCTTGTCTCATTGCAGCTTATCCAGCTTTTAGTGAAGCAGTTAGGTGAGTATGATTTAAGAAGTGATTACTTTGCACTGATTTCTTTAATAATTAGAAACAAGAGACCGGATCTGGGGACTGTGCCTTGCCAAGGCAGAACAACAGAGATTAACTTCTCAAGGAGAGAGTGATTCGGTGAGGCCACGCTTCAAGCTTCAAGGATGCTACTGCATGGGTGGCCATGCGTATGTGTCTGCATTTGCTGCTGAGCCTGTCCTGGCCTACAGTTGCATAGGGTTCCTGAATGGAAGGGCTGATGATGATCGTTTCTTCTCATTTCTGTCTGCCTCCTTTCTGTTTTCCGAGGTCAGGCCATTTGCTTTATTGATAAGTTTACCGAATGACCTAGCTTATTGAGGAATGTTATCCCTTAAAGGATGCGATCTAAAGACACATGGGTAGGGCCATGGATAGTCTGATGGAACCCTTAATGAGTTCTGTGGGGAAGAGGCTCTGTCCTCCTGTGCAATTGTGGTAGGATATTAGATGAAAGGATGCTGTCCTGATTTATCTCAGCACCAGCACCACCCAGCAGTACTCTCTGCTATGATGGAAGTGTTCTGTGTCTGTACCATCCAATAGGATAGCCACTAGCCACATGTGGATATTGGGCCCTCAAAATGTGGTTAATGTGTCTGAGGAACTGAATTTTTAATTTTATTTGGCCGTAATTGATTTAAATTGAGCCACGTGTAGTAAATTGCTCCCGTATTGGACAGCACTGCTTGAGACAGTGGCCAGAGATGACAGATTGCTGCATTAGGACTTGGATATAGGTCTCAGTTGGACAGGCTTGTTGGTGAGGGGAGGGTTAAGACACAGTGTACTGTAGTGGACATTAGATGGCCTAACAGCATGGAATCGTGACCCTGTATTGAAGTACTGGGACGCGAACAAGACTTGGGTCAGTTGGAGCTGGAGTAGGCGGAGAAGTTTCTTAAAAGCAAATGGCTTTCGGGTCTTCTGGAAAAAGGTCTAGGCAGCCATAAATGTTCTATTTACTCTTGCTTCAGGGAAGCAGAGCAGTATGGAAGACTCGAGGACTTGGGAGCTCAACAGATCTATGTGAAGATGGGGGCCATTTCTGCAAGCTAGGTAGCTTTCTGAGCCTCAAGTTTTTCACTTGCAAACTGTGCATAATTGTACCTCAAAGAGCCATTGTTATGTTAGGTAACTTACACAAAGTGCCTAGTGTCTTGGTACCCAGCAGGTTCTCAATTAATGTAGGCATTATTAGCGGCAATATTTACGTGCATCTGGAAGCTGCTTGTCAAACTTGAGTTTATGCTTCTTGGTACCCTCCGCAGAAGGAAATCTGTTCAATACGTATTGAGCTAGGAGTCCTGCGACGGTTGCAGAGAGTCTAGAAAAGACAAGGATGTGAAGAGGCTAAGTAATACACAGAAGGACCCTTGGAAAATGGAGAATTGTAGTGTGGTAAATCAGTTTATCTCTTCAGTCAGTGGTAAGGGCACAAGTTGATGGGGGCGTAGTGCCGTATTCAGAACTCCAGCTTTTATTCTCCTCCCCTCCTGGAAAAGTCTTCACACTGGAGTTTACAGCTTCAATACTCTGCTTTTCTGGGCATTTATTTGCATGGCACCTTGGACACCTCCTGGAGACGATTCCATTATCGTTTCCTTATCTGCGTTCTCTGTTTACTTGAACATGAGGTTGATTTAGTATCTTACAAGAATTGAACATTGTCTTCCAGACATCATTAATCTCACCTTTCTTATCCAGCATACGTGTGAAATTAATCAAAAAGGAAAGGGAAATTAATAATACGCTGGTGTTCACAATTCATCAGGAGACCTCACAGCAAGTATGAAACTTCTCCAAATTAATACACACATTAACAAAGGTATGGAAAAGGGTTACTTATTATTTAGGAAATGCTCCTTAATGCTTCCTGCTTTGATAATTAGTTAGATAATGGGTGTTGTCTGGTGATAAGACCATTGAGTATTGTGAGGTTACCTTAGGACCATAGAATGTATTAAATCAACCCCCCCCCCATTTCATTTAGATAAATGAGATACAGCCAGCTGGCTAATGCATACTTGTTTCCTGTCAATTGGAAAAGGTGTGCCCAGACACTTGCAGTTTTGATCTCTATTTACAATAAGCTAAATTTGATCCTGGGTTCTGTGTTTCCTTGTTACGACATGTGGCATGATCAGTTTCAAAGGGTACGTTATTGTGAACACATTATGGAAAAGAATGGAGTGTTATAATTATAATGCTCTATTACAGCTTTTGCTGAGGTTGATAAAGGACAAGCTTTTGTTACTGAATTGTTCCTGTAATTACAACAGAAATAACAGGCAGCAGTCACCTTCCATTAGGGGTGGGAAAGAAGGATTCTTACTATTTAAGCAATCACATAAGGTGCTGCATGAATCATCATCAGCCTCGTCATGAGGAATTAAAAATAAAAGGAACAGCTGACATCATCCTATAGCAGGTTTTATGGATCTGAGAAATGCCAGATAGTTTAAGGAAAAGAGCTGTCTGTAGTGATGCCCCAGCACACGTGTTAGTAGCCTATTGGCAGTGGTTCTCAAACTTGCGCGAGCATCTGAATCTCCTGGGCCCCAGCCTAGAGTTTGTGATTCAGGAGGGGTGTGGTGAGGTCTGAGATTTTGCATTCCCAGCTTCACAGATGATGTTGATACTGCTAGTTTGAAACGGCATGTTGAGAACCATTACGCTTAGGGACAGAAACAGGTGTAACTTGGGGAATGTTCAAGAATCTGAATTCTAAATTAATTCCCCAGTACCTATTAAAACAGTCTTGATGAAAATACAAATTATTCTTTGAGGTGGTGTGCAAGCTTCATCCAGGGCACCTGCTCTTTGTGACATGGTGAGTGAACAGGAACAACAGGTGCAAACCTCGCTAAACGGTCGGTCTCCTGGCTCTCCTAGCTCACTGTCCTCCTGTCTTGGTAAAATTTTGGATTAACTTTGATGGATACCAATGTCTCTAGGATTCAAGTTAGTGATGAATTCTCAAGTTGCAAGGTATAAATTATTTTTTCTTACTTGTCAATCAAACACACATTACTTGGATGCCGTCTGTAGGAGGACAGTCCTTTCAAGTAAGGGCACTCCAAGTCCTGAGCCACTGAATGAATGTCATTGTCACACCTGTCAGGCAAAATAGCTGTTAGCAAAATGAAAATATGATGTAGCAAGTGCTACCAGTGGTTGTGGTTCTAGGCTTCTGACTGGTTCTAGAACTGGCTTTTATTATCCTGTTAATTTATTATCTTGTTCTAGCAATGGCAACCATAACCGTGAGAATCACTAATGTTTGTGGAGGACTCTGAGGTGGCAGCTGTGCATGTGGCTGTGCTGTATTAGTTCATATGAATCCCACCGCCATTCTCTGAACGAGGCACTGTGATCGCCTCTGTTTCAGGCACAAGAAGATGGAGGTTGGGAGAGCCACTTGGTTGTCCTCACACAGCTTGTGAGAGTCGGACTTTTGAGTCCAGGCAGCATGAGCAATGTGGGGCAGATTTAGATTTGGCTCTATTTTGGGAAACTTTCAATGGCAGTGTGATGAGAGGCCTCGCTGAAATGGAAAGATGCTAGAAAGTTTTGAAGTATGCTGCAACCAAACGTGTTTAAGTTTGTATAATTCTTTTTTTTTTTTTTTAAGATTTTATTTATTTGAGAGAGAGAGAAAGCAAGCACAAGCAGAATAGGAGGAGCAGAGGGAAGAGGGAGAAGCAGGCTTCCCGCTGAGCAGGGGCCTGATGTGGGGCTCGATCCCAAGACCCTGGGATCATGACCTGAGCCAAAGGTAGATGCTTAACCGACTGAGCCACTCAGGTGCCCTGGTCGTACATTCTGACATACATTCTGATGTCAAGAATCAGTCTAGATCTTTGTAACTGGGCAAAATTTCACTGTGTGGTGATTTTAGGTGCTCTGCCCCACATAAGATGAAAGCCATTTGAGGCCAGTATTGTAATTATGGGTGTTGGTTTTTTTTTTTTTCCCCTATGTGACTATCTGATATTTGATAACAAAGATCAAATTACCTAAAGCTTATAAACATGTCCATGATGTGTTTCTTGCATGTACCAGTAGGTGGTCTTATCATTTGCAGTTATTTCTGTAGGCATGATGGTACTTTGAGCAGTCATATGCTCTCTTCTACCTATTTTCTCACAGGAGTAGGTAGGTATGCAGGACAGCTTTGGTGGTGTCCACGAGCCACCTTTGCCTATTAGGCTCTGGAAAAGGAGAGAGGGCAAGACTGCTTTGAGCTACGTCCCTGGTTGTTTTGGCATTAAGATTCAGATTCTCTATTTAGAAAGACATGGTCCATACGGAATGAGAGGGTGAGAAACTTGAGTGTAAATTTGAGAAGGGGGTCAATCTGACAGCTTCTGGTGCAGAAGGGCATGAGAAGTGAGGAGCTGTGGGGCCCTTACGTCTGAAACTTGCCACCATCGTCCTCTGTATTGGATCCAGAGGAGGTACTGTGGAGGTGGTCCTTGAAGAAACTCCAGTGCAGACTCCTCATAGAATGCCAGCCTAGAGTGCAGAGCTGGTGGTAGGGTATTTTGTGTGTGGGCCATTTATAGCATCTTTTCTCCAAAATAACAAAAGGGATAAAATGTTGCTTGAGAATGGGATTCCAGCTTCTCCTAGCTACTTTTTCACTGAATGTCCCTGTGATCGCTGCCTCATTCTTTATAGATTGAATTGAATTCCCATGATGCTTTACAAATGCTTTCATAGTTTAGGTGTAATTAAGAAAGGAAAGAAAGCATAAGCCCAAAAAGAGCATGAGGGAGCCTATTAATCCCCAGAAAATAAACTTTGGGGTGAAATCTTGGTGAAAGCTGTGGAGTGGTGTTGCTTTGAAAATGAAGAAGGAAAAAGGAGTTCCTTCAATGTTTTCTTGATCTAGAGACCTGGCTAGAAATGGCTATAAATTTTCATTAATGTTATATATCTGGCTCCTCAGGAAATGATATTTAAGATGAGTTGAACATTAAAGCTTTGCTGAGGATAGACACGAATGGCCTTTTGGTTTCATGGTGACCATGAATTTTGCTAATGATAGAGCCAAGGGTAATGCAGTAGTTTTTACATGACTCAGGGAGTAGCTTGTCTGATGCTTAAGGGGAAATCAAGATTGAGTCCTTATTTAATGGGAGTATTATTGAAGAAAAAAATTGAGATTTGAAAGCATCGAGGGAGGTAAAGTTAAACTTTTTTTGGGTGTAGGGGTGGGGAGGAGGGCACATCATAAACATTTTTCTTGAATCTTACGGCCTGACCACGTGATCCCAGCACTGCTTCGGAAAATCGCAATGTAATATACTGGTTATGATGTTGATGAAAACATACAGTGAAGAGTAAAAGCACTGAAAGCAAGCCTGTGTCCTTTAGGGCTGAGGCACCTGGGTATTCATTTTATTAGCCTACACCAGTACATGTGAATGAAGGTGTTTCGATATTGACCAAAATGCTTAGGATTGTTTTCTTAAAATATATCTTGATGACTGGACTTGCTGGAATTAGCAGCTTTTTCTGGGTCATGATAATTGCATTTTCAGAAACCATTCCTTCACCTCAGAGCTATGTCCAGAGGCTGGTATAAAGAGGGGGCTGTATGGTCACTGCCCTTGACGGCGTTCTTTCTCACCTTCCATTCTTCTTGAGTCAACATCTGTGAGGCAAGACTGTTGGTTGGAGTTGGTGGGTTTGCTGTGACCCCAGGTGGAGTCTGCTCTCCCTGGTTGCCCTAGGGCTACGGCTCTCTGGTATTGCTCAAATAGTTGACGTGGTCACAATGTTCATGCTGCGAAGTTGTATGCAGTAGACCATATAAAGAAGGGATTGGCTTGTTTTGATTAAAAAAAAAATAACACAATTCAGACATTTTTTAGCAGAAAATGTCTTCTGTTAGGTCCTTCAGTGCTAAGAGCAGTTGGCTAGCCTTAGAGTACTTATGGGCAGTTGACTCAGAGATGGATCTATGCAGCATGGTTTTTATTTTTTCCTCCCTCCTTCTTCCCCTCCCTCCTCCCCTCCCTCCCTAGTGAACTCTCTTTCAGTTTTATAATTCTCTGCTGATAAATTCCAGCAATATCAGAAAAAAGCTGAATATATCTATTAAAGGACATGTTCCCTCCTTTTCTTTTATAAAGGAGTATTATAAAAGGAAAATACTACCTTTATCAGAAGCATATAGTAAATCTGTTTCTAAAATGGTTTTCACGCTTTTTTTAAAGATAGTTTTATTTTATTCTTCAAGGTGAAGTTGCCACAAGTAATTTGTTGCATTTGAATGAACAGGCTTGTAATTCAGTTGGGTTTATCTCCTATTGCAAACTCCTTAGTTTTTTGTGATAGAGCTATTGGTTTTTAAAATTGAGTGTGTACATATACTTGGAACTGTGTGTGTATCTTAATGTAGTCTAGTCCGGAAAGCATTAGAATTGGTAAAACCTTGGGTTTAATGCCTCCTGAGACTTGGAACAAAGAACAGTTTTGTGCAGAAGCTCCATCTTTGCCAAATGTAGCCTTAACTCCTGCTAAACTAATGATGGATTTGGATCTTAACACATGAGATAATACAATTTTTTTTGAAGGTAAATGCCTTTGGTTTTAGGTATTTCTTTTTGGGAGACTATATTGAAAGGCAGGTGGGTTCCAAAATGGGAGAAGCAAAGTCCTTAGAAGATCTTTGTCAGCCTGTTTGCAATAGATCCAGTTGTTAAAGAGGAGAAACTTAAAAATGTCTTTGTCCTTGTGATTTCAGGAGTGATTACTGTTCTGAAGTGGACATTGGAGGAGGACCAGGTAAGCACTGCAGTAAGCAGATATCTATATGGCTTTGCCTAGACCCAGGATATTTGCTGTGGGGAGGGAGAAGATCAAGTAGTTGAGTCAAATGTTGCCATTTGGAACTGTCAAAATACAGACCCCTAGTCCCAAAGCACTGAAGGATGGCTCTAGCAGTGCCACCCCAATCCTAAGGGTGTCGACATCTCCATCTATCTGGGTAAGGCCTGGTGGAGTTTAACCTTTTGGGATAATTGGGCAAGGATATTTTATCTGTCTAGCATTAGTAAAGTGACTGGAGCAGAAGGCCATTGATCACTTTATTCAGTCATGATCCAACATGACTTTAGTTGAACATGGCCAGTTACCCTTATATAGAATAGCCGATTCCTTCAGAGCAGTCCAACCCAGACCTGACATAGAGGATCATGAGGTGAATATAAGTAAAACTGATGAATTGGAGAGTGTGATTGCTAAAGATGGCACAATCTCTGAACTGTGTCTGTATCAAGGAAACAAGTATTGCTCAAGAATACTTTCCTAAGTCCTCATTTATGAACATATTTTATGGCAGAAGAAATTTGCTAAGCACTTCCTTGTTTGAACAGTCTGAATAGTGTGTAGTGCTTAAAATCGCCTCCCAGGCCACTCTTGAGAGTTAACTTGGTAAATGAGATGTTAACTTGGGAGCAGAGTATCTGGATTTCACAGCCTGATAGGATTTGGGTGTCAAGGATATAGGGCGAACAGAATGAAACATTAAACATTCCTAATTCCTGTTTCATTTATGTATGTGGGTCTTTGAACAAACTTTGTCTCTAACATCACAGGCAAAAAAACCCAAACAAACAAACAAACAAAAAAAACAACCCACCCCAGCAACTCATAAGCAGGCGAATGTCTGATGTGAATAAAAAGCCTTAATGTTAGAGCTAGAAAATCATGTGACCATGTGACTTTTATCAGCAGCTTCTCTCTAGCTGTCACCTTGAGAGTTTGTCCTGCTGGGAGAAACCAGAGAAACAGGAAGTGTCTCCTTCAGAACCTCAAAGCGATTTTGAATTTCTGAGGATGTGGGATTTTGTCTAAGATGGAGCAAGTGTATTTAATCCACCTCTTCCCCTACCCCCACCACGTACACACATCCCTTAATTGGAATGGGACTTCATTTCAAGGACTGTACAACCGAACAGTGTATCTTCAGGAGTCTGTTTTGGCAATTAGTTCACTATTGACAGATAGGGCAAGTTCATGCACTGCCCGCTAAGATTTGCCAGGCATGGCAGCTGGGGGCAGCAGGCTGACGTCATGGAGACCTGGAGCTGGGTCTGCAGTCGCTAAGACCCAGCTGCTGTAGCTTATGCTGTGGGAAGGATGAGTATCTTTCTGCCTTTCCTGTGCTGAGATTTTCTTTTTTTTTCTTTTTAATATCCATGTCTGCCCCCACCTCCTGCTCTCAGCTCTGCACTGTGTGGGGTTGACAGCCTTCATGGAGCGGGCAGACGTGTTGGCACCATGTGGCACTCCTGGGCTGTGTCTATCTGCCACCAAATATGTTGTCACCTTCCCTCTTGAGCATGCCATATCTAGCTGTCTTTGGAGGGGCCTCTTGGCTCCTTTGGGAATAACTATTGAAAGAGCAGCTGTCTGTCAGCCTCCTCCAGAGCCTCGAATTGGGCTATTGTCAACCTGTTGTTGGAGGAGTTCCCAACACAGCAGACTTGGCTGTCATTGACATTTATAACTTGAAAGCCATACCACAAATGAGTTTGCATTTCTTAAAATCCTTTAAATAGCCCTTAGAATGTGAAGCATGTGGCCTTCATACCCTTGGGCACCCCTCAGGAGTGTGGAAATAGTTGGGTGTTCCCGGAGGAGGGGAAGTGGGTTACCATTCTCCCCACAGCATCTCCTTTCTGATTTAGGTAGGAATAGGTTGTCCTGGCTTTGTGCTTATTAAGTTTATGTATAATCATATGAGTCCATTTAGGTCAGGATTATTGGCTTCTGAGAACAAAGAACTCTTTAACTCTGATTACCACAGAGCCTGTGATAAGAGAGGAAAATTGATGTCAGAAAAGGTTTTTCAAAGGGGTTGGTAGATCTCATACCTGTTTTCTTTTTTTTTTTTTTTTTTAACGCCCTAATTTTTCAAAGAACCAGCTTCTAACTTTAATTTCTTGAGACATGACCAGAAGAGAAAGATGCGGTGTTTGTGGTAAAAATAAAACCAGAGCCACACCAGTGGATCTTGTGAATACATATTGCCAAAGAAATTGGGGAAAGTGCAGAATGGAATCAGAATGGTTTTTACTTACTGAGGGACTGGTTAGACTTTAAAACCTTGAGGGCTGGGACTGGCCATCCCGTTCTTCATACCACCAGTGGCTAGCACAGAACCTGGCCCATGGCGGCCTGGGGAGCCGAATGAATGAGTCAAAAGAAGGAAAGGTTTTAGGTAGAAAATGTCTGTCTGTCTTTTTTTAATCCTGGTAATACAGACATTGAAATATGTTAATCATCAAATCCAGATTATGGGATTTAAAGTTAATGATGTTTTCCTGTTGGTGTCAAGGTTGAGTAATCTTGGAAGAGGCGGGGGCTTCCTTGGCAGGCCTAGATGCGATTAAGATGACACCCCTTCACTGCTTGGGCTCAGATGTCTTTCCGTGGTTCCCAGGACGTTTGTCATATCTTAGGAAATATCAGTGCCTGACGTTGGCTGAATGCTGGGCAGCTCAGTCTTCTGCCATGGTTTGCTAGCTCACCTGGAGCAGGGTAGCTATGGGCTCTTGAGCCACCTGGATGGGGGCCGCAGGCTTTGGGAAGAATGTTAGCTGAGGGATGGGTGTCCCCTTTCTGGCTCTTGGCCTGCGGTACACATTGGCATCTCCTTTTTTCTCAGACACCAGCAGGTGCCCTGGAGCTGGTAAGACTGCGTGCGGGATAGCCACTGTCCAGTACCGATAGGCGGGCATGATGGATTAAACCCTGCTTCCCTGCCAGCCCAAGGGAACGGGAAGGTGGGGACATGGAGGTAGAGGGCAGGGCTATGGGCAGCCATGTGTCTCGTCACCAGGCCACACGTGGAGGAGCGGAGCAGTTGTCTTCACGAGGCCTTCCCGGCTTTGACTGGACCTAACCAGCATCCTCCGTTCATGGCAAGAGGTTTCAAAACAACAGCATGTATCTTTTCTCTGATTTTACTTGAAAAAAGTAAAATGTTGAAATATTTCAAGTATTCAGAGAAGTGCAGAGACTTGGCTAAAACACTCGCTCGTGTGTCCTCCCACCTCCCCTTCTTTCCACCATATCTTTCGGGTTCCTTTCTGATGCTGCCAATGACCTGTGTCTTATTAACTGTGAAAGGTGCTTGTGCTGTTTTATGTTGAAATGACAAGACTTCTGTCCTTGGAAATTTTAAAAATGTGGTCTGCCAGGAATCTAGGCCTACACAGAGCCCCATCCTACCCACTCTCTGAAGATGGTTGGTGCTACCTGGATCTACCCTCACCTATGGTTCCTTTTGTTCATTCTCTTGTTCTGTGCTTGCTGTCCATCTGATTTTCTCTCCTTTCAGTTTCAAGGAGCTGTGTATGTGTTTAAATCCCTCTCTGCAGCTGGTTCAGGACTCTGTAAATGGGCAATTCAGTTGGTCCTGCTCGGCCCAGCTAATACTGTCTCTACATCCCATGCCCTTCCCATGATGAGGTCTGCTCACTTAATCATACCTGGTGCCATGTGCAGATGACTCTCTGTTCGGAACCTCTCCTTTCTCTCCAAGCCAATATGCACCTTCTTTGTGTATGTCAACCTCCCTGGAGGAGAGAGGCGAAGGCCATTTGATTTTGCGTCTCAGGCTTACAGCGATGGATAGACAGCAGGTGTCCAACCAGCCTGAGGCTCTCCCTCAGGTTAGTTAACACGGGAAGGCCCACTGACAGGTTTCTAGTCATTTATTCTCTTACTGTGGCCATTTTCTGGGTTCAGAGTTCTACGGTATTTTAGCCATGTTGATGGATGACTGACCACGTAACTCTCCGTTTCACTCTGAGCCTCACGATGGCTTACGGGAATCTATGTGGGCAGCTCACGCCTCAGAAAGGCTGATGATGAGCTACCACCCTGAAAGGGTAGGGGTGAGAGACTTGCTGGGCCGAGAGGCTGGAGGAGAACCCAGGTGAAGGAAGGATTGGGGACGGTGGGGCAGGAAACATTGGGAATTTGGCTGAAGAGTTTGGAGATTTGGGGTGATTGGAGGAACAGAATGGTCTTTAAAACTTACAAACTGGGACGGGATACCTGGGAGGCTCAGCGGTTGAGCGTCTGCCTTCGGCTCAGGGCGTGATCTTGGGGTTCCAGGATCGAGTCCCACCTCAGGCTGACTCTATGGAGCCTGCTTCTCCCTCTGCCTATGTCTCTGCCTCTCTGTGTCTCTCATGAATAAATAAATCTTTAAAACTTACCATCGTGGATTGGTACACTACAAATAAGTGACTAGGAAGGGAAATAAAAAGACCAAGGAGATCCAGAATGCAAGCCTGCAGTTTTATTAGTGGATTGACTCAAAGACGGAGAATTCTCCTGTCACATCACCATAAGAGTTTCCAAAATGTTTACTCTCCAGTTTGGTACTTACCCTCCATAGGCGAAGCACTTTGTGAACTGGCCCTGCTCTGTGGACTGCCCTCCCCCTCCACTTGGAGTAGCACTTATTTAGGAGATGTGGGTCTCTGCTAGCCCTCCCTCCCACCCTTTAAGATTGATTGCTTAGGAGAGGGAGACTCTCCAGCCGACTCCCCACTGAGCGCAGGGCTTGATCCCACCCACCTGAGCCAACACCAAGAGTTGGAAGCCCAACCCATAGAGCCACCGAGGTGGCCCCAGCTCCATGTCTGTTATGCTATGAGACCCACCCTGACCTCTCTGCATCTTGTTTTTTTATGCTATAAAGTAGAAGTTGGTTTGCACAACACTGTTCTCCCTGATAGGAAATGAGGGGCCAGAAACAGATGCTTATTCTTGAGTGTTCCACCCAAATGGATTTCCTTTTAGAGATCTTTCTAGAAGGAACATGCTGGGGATCATTTCATATACCTTCTTGGCTGCCTGAAATGTGTGACCAGCTCATTCAAAAGACGTGTGTCCTGCATTAGTGCCCTTCTGTAACAAGTGGATCTCTCTGCGTGTGTGTGTGTCTGTGTGTACAGTCAGGTTGCATCAAGTAGAAGTTTTTTCTAATTCATAGTTTTAGGCTGGTGGCAATAGTGTGGGGTAATGATCCCTTTTGTGAAGTGATTTACTGATGAAGACAAGCAAGGTCCTGACTCTGGAGACAGGCCCTCCACGATTTAGCCCACAGTGGCATCTGTGTGGCCTATGGGATGGTGGGTGGGTGGGTGGGGGGCAGGTGCAGGAGCCAACTTGGGAGGATGTTTCAGCCGGGCAGACCTGGCAATGGATAGTCCCTTGCCATTTATATTCCATTGTCTCAGATTCAGTCACCTGGCCACACCTCACCAGAAAATGTAGTCTGGCTGCGTTTCCCGGAAAGGAGAATGTGGATTCAGGGAGTTGTGAGCATTGTCCATAGCCTCCCTGACTCCCAATTTTCTGATTCACTTACCAAAGTCGTGTTCACTATTGCATTCTTTTATCCACATGAACTCTTTTATTCCTCTTTTATGCCCGCTTGTGACAATGGTCAGGCATTACGTTTTTATGCACCGGGGTGAGAAACAATGGAAAGAAAAGAGAATGGAAGGTCCCTCAATTCACGGACGGTGATTACACAGGCTGCTGTCAGCAGCCAGGAATGGCCAGTGCTGACTACAAAGGAATATTGGCTATATGCCATAGGCTGCATTTGGATTTTTTTTTAATCTAGGTATTTATGAGTTGAGAGTAATGCTTAGTCTTTAAAAAGTAAATAGCACTTAAGCAGAAGAAAACCACTGGTGTAGGGACAGCTAGTAGCTCCTGTTGAAAGGTGGCCGAGGTAATGTAATTTAATAAAAAGCTGAAGGAGCTCTAATATTTTCATAAGTATGCTGTTTTTTTTTTTTCCCCCTGTGGCAGTGAATTAAAAAAACACACAATATCCCCCCGAACACCTTTATTTGCTTTCAATACAGGGAAGCCAGTGAGTCAGAATAAGACAGAAGTGAGACTGTGAGAGGGACAGTGAGTGTGCATAGGGGAGAGTCTTTGGAGAGTTGCAGAGCGTAACATCCTTCCGGAGTCTGTGTGTGCTAGAGTGATGGGACAACTGGACTAGGCCTTTTGCAGAGAACCTACTATAGAAAAGTGAACATATAAAGGGTGGAGGAGATGAGATACCAACAAGAATATGTGGCCACTCAGATCTCCAGCCATGGGAAGATATCCCCCCACCACCACCCCTGCATCCTGCTGCAGCAGGATTTTTGTTTGTTGGGGTGGTGATGGGATCACAGAGTGAACGTGGAGCCCTCTGGAAAGAGCTGCATCTGTGAAGGAGATGCTGCTGGCCTCCTCCCCATGTCCACCCTCCCAGCTTCTGCTGACACCTCCCGTAGGCCAACCCTATATGGAAACCAGATGGCAAGGGGGTTTGGGAGATGTGGTTTCCTATGAAATGTTGCATAAGGGGCAGGGGCATGCGGAGAATGCATTTGAGAGCAGAAGGGTAGATGGCTGGCACAGGGAGGGTAACCTCTTGGTGGAAAGGCAGGAGAATAAATAAATGAGAGATCACTTTAGGAAAGAAATATTTGAGTGGGTTTCCTTCCTCCATGCCATATTCTCTCCTCTGTGCTTCTCTGTTACCACCTGTGTTCCTTTTCATCATTTTGTTAAATGCTTTTTACCCCACGTGATATTTTCTGGACCTCTTTGACTCTGCAGTAACAGCTAACATCTATTGAGAGTCCACTGTGTGCCAAGATGGCAGAGTTCTCAGCGCTTTATCTGTCTTAATTCTTTGAATTACCAAAGCTGCTTGGTGAGGCAGGTACAGTCAGTGCTCATTGTTTGAGGATTCAGTATTTGAATATTTGCCTACTTGCTAAAATGTATTTGTAATGACCACATCAATAGTTGCAGTGCTTTCGTGGCCATTGACAGACAACACACAGCGCAGGGAAATTTGAGTGGCCGGACGCTCAGTTCCCAGCCAAGATCAAATGAGGCGACACTCTGTCTCCTCGTTTTAAGTCTCCTCCTGTAAATAAGTGTTCTCTTTGTGGTCTAATTAGCACCCCCTTTTTGGGCCTTTTTGAACTTGTCTTTGGTGATTTTATGGTTTAAAATGGTTCCTAGGGCAGCCCCGGTGGCGCAGCGGTTTGGCGCCGCCTGCAGCCCTGGATGTGATCCTGGAGACCCTGCTTCTCCCTCTGCCTGTGTCTCTGCCTCTCAGTCTCTCTCTCTCTGAATAAATAAATAAATCTTTAAAAAAAATTTACAAAATAAATAAAAATAAAAAAATAAAATGGTTCCTAAGCAGAGCATTTAAAGTGCTGTTTGGTGTGCTGAGGTACAAGAAGGCAGTGATGGACCTGACGGAGGATATGCATGTGTTAGGGAAGCGTCTTCAGGCATGACTTACACTACTACTGGCTGTCAGTTAATGTTCATGAGCCAGCAGTATATATATATTAAATAAGGTGTCTTAAAACAGAAACACATAAAACACGATTATGAATTGATCAGTTGACGGAAAGGTTGTGACCAGAGGCTCACAGGAACCGAACCCTGTGTTTCCCCTGGGAACATTAGGTCAGCATTCCTGAATTCCTTGTTCCCCGTGACTTTATAGAACATAACAATGGCAAAGAATGCCCATCAGCTGTACCGCTGTTATCGCCAGTTTGTAGAAGACCAAGGCAAGTAGAAGTGAAGAAAGTTGCCCATTGTCACTGGTCGGATCAGGACCCAGGCAGTCTGGCACCCTGCCCGTCACTCTTAAACTCTTTGCTCTACTGGCTTTTTTATATGGATGCTCCCACCCTTTTGGACCTGCTGTTGATGCTGGTGAAATCAACCCTAACGCTATTTTCAATGATTAAACCCCTGTCGATAAAGCCAAGGATTATCTCGGGTTGGGAATCCTGATATGTAGAACCTCACGATAAAGGTAATAACATTTGACATGTGTATAAAAACTTGGGCGTATTTCATGTGAGTGAGTTCTCAGAAGCACTGTGAAGCGCACATCACCTCTCCGTTTCATAAATAAAAACTGGTGTGTGTGGGGGGTGGTGATTTGAGCAGAGCCCCAGGGTGAGAGAGTGATAGAACAGAGACTCAAACCCAAGCTTCCTGGCGTCAGATCCCTCACTCTTTTTGCAGTATTGAGCAGGCCTCTCAGTGAGGCCCTGGGGATTGGGATGCTTGCCTTGCCACTGATGCTCTGCTTTGCTCCTTTCATTCTGCTTTGTTCTGGAGAAACCACAGAAATGGAGAATTGGGTATAAAATGGCTGATTTCAAGGAAGGACCAGAAATAATTTCTTGAAAATAACTGTTTATTTCCATGTATATGGGAAGTCTTTCCTGGCCAGAATGACCTTTCTGGAAAAATGTTAATTTTTTTTTTTTCTGTTCATTAGGGAAATATTTGAAGATAAGTAAAAAATAAAGGAAAAATAATTCAAGAGGGCTGTTGGTATGCTCTGGCCTAAACACGGTCATGCCTTGTCTCTTTAGTTACCTTTGTGTACTGAAATTTGTGTTTGAAAAGAAATGGATGTACTTGTTAGGAGTTAAAAGGATATATATATATTTTTTTTTTTTTTTTAAAAAAAGGTGCCCTTTCCCTGGGGCCAGCTGTGCCTGATTTCTTGTGTACTTTCCCAGAGGTGTTCCAACCTCTACCCCAGTGATTCTCAGCTGGTGGTGATGCAGGGACATTGGCACATCCTGGCGGGGAAGCTGGGGGAGTGTTGCTGGCCCCGTGGTGAGCAGAGTCCTGGGGTGCTGATAAATGCCATACTGTGCACAGGACAGCCCCACAGCATAGTATTCAGCCCAAATAGTCAGTAGTGCCGAGGTGCAAAAGCCCTTCCCCACCCTCAGTGGGCACTGCATGGGCCGTCTCCATGTGCGATATACAAAAGCTTTTGTGTTTGAACTTCGATGTTCATTTTGTGTCTTCCGAAGGCTTTTGTTTGCCTGGTTCTTGCATTGGTCATGCTGCAGCTGCTGCTCGCAGGTGGGGCAGTGGGCATGGCCCTCCCCAGGTGTGGCTCCAGGGGCTTGTCAGCGCCAGAGACTAGAAGCAGGGAGACTGACTTCAGCCGATCTGGTCTCCTTTTTTTTGTTTTGTTTTGTTCTAAACAAAACCGATGATAAAATACTTCCTGGGAAAAACTCCTGTTTGTCCAAGTTCTAAATAGTTGCTGCTGTTAATAATGCTGTGTAAATATGTTAATGTTTATATTTATGTATACACACTTAAGATTAAAGCACACTTCTGCCTACCACTTAATAAACATCGTATACTACATGAAAATTAATTTTGAGAATTTCCTATCTACCATTGGCCCTGACGCATGTGGACTGAGCTACCCATGTTGCTTGGAGAGTAAGTTCCTAACAGTTCAGAATGGATGGAGCTTGCTCCAAGTTCACCTCAGGCCCCCAACCCTTGTGGTATAGCCTATTTCTGTGTTTCTGCAGAGCTGACAATAAATGACACCGCAGTTTAGGATGAAAAATATGGAACTTGAGTTTCTTCAGTTCTTTCACTTGTGTGACCGTTTGGAGTTTTTATGTGTGATTAAAATGTAAAACCGTGAAAGATTGAGAACTAGATTGAATGTTGGTTGCTAAGTGTGTATTTTACTTCATGGAAGAAGTATTTTACTCAATTTTAGAAGTCACTTTAAAAATTGACATTTAGGGGTAACTGGGTGGCTCAGTGGTTTGGCTCAGGTTGTGATCCCGAGGTCCTAGGATTGAGTCCCGCATGGGGCTCCCGATGGGGAGCCTGCTTCTCCCTCTGCCTATGTCTTTGCCTCTCTTTGTGTGTCAAATAAATAAATAAATAAATAAATAAATAAATAAATAGACATTTTTAAAAAGGTGGATGGGGCATCTGGGTGGCTCAATCTGTTAAGTGTCTGACTTTTGATTTTGGATCAAGGTCATGGTTTAGGGTTGTGACAGCCTGCTTAAGATTTTCCATCTCCCTCTACCCCTTCTCTCTGCTGCACTGGCACATGTGCACTCTCTCTCTCTCTCTTAAAAAAGAAAATCCCCCCAGATTGTTTAAAAACTAAAAAGTGACTCAAGAATATGGTGGTGATTGATTATTGCATGCACATTGTTGGAAATCAGTTTCCTCATATGGAAGAGGAACTGTGTTAGGTAGTGATCCACCCTGATTTTCCCCTGTGCTATATATACCACTCTTAGGATGGTTGAGATCTTTATGAAAAATGAATGAAAGGGAATGAAAGTGGGCCCAGGAAAGCCCACAGTTGTTTCTGTTGATCTGGTTTCTGTCCATGCAGAATCAGTGCTCTTTGAAATGCCACAGTGGATTGAAATTCTGACCCAGTAGGGTCTTTGAGAAAGTAGACAAATCTTGCCCTTTCCCCCCTTGGATGTCTTAAAACTTGTTTGACTTATACATAATGAACAGTGTACACATTGTTGGTGTACCGCTTGATGAATGACCACAGCTACACATTGCTGTGTTGAGGTACCCAGATCAAGTATCAAATGTAAACAATAACTGGAACCCCCCCCAAGCATCTCATTCTAGTTGAGATTTCCATTCACCCCCATCCCAAGCATCACCACTGGCCTGACTTCTAACCACACAGATCAGTTGCACTGTTTTTGGATGTTACATAAATGGAATTCATTATACAGTACATAAAGCGAAGACTAATTTTAACCCATCTCTCTTGATTTTGATGGTGACTGGAGACATTTGAAATACTCCAAAATGTGGCATTTAAACATCTTAGCGACTTTCAGTGGTAGATTAACAAAATTTCCAGTCTACTTCATGTGTGGTTTCACTTGGAAGAGCAGTGGCCTTCGGGGTAGTAACATTTAATATACTTGCTTCTGTGATGAAGAACACAACCAACTTACTTATGATGTCACTTGCTGGGCTTCAGAATTTTATGTGGAAGGCAGATAATTGTACGGACATTAAATTGGAATTTCTGTGGTGGAGAACTTTTCTCCAGTTCATTTGAAGCTTAGGGTAGCTTATAGGCCTATAGTGTGGTCAATAAGTTGGATACAGTGTATAGAAGCTTATAATTGGATTTAGATTGGGAACCATAACATAGCAATGCAATTTTATTGTATCGATGTATTCATGCTACCATCTTCTGAGTAGTAAGTGTGTCTTGTCTATAGAGACAGAATGGATAGAGTGTTTAATAGTTGAAGTTTGGGCCACAAGGGTCTGAAATTGCCCTTCACGTAATGGGAGAAATTCAGTACTCAGTCTGAAGGCCCTTAGGATGTTGAGTTGTTAAATTAACATGAAAGTATTATTTAGAAAAAATAGCCTTCTCTGCAGCCATCATCCACAGTGAGAATATGTATTCTCAGTCGTTTCTGGATCTGTCAGAGGCTGGCTCATTCACCATGAGCTGTGGCGGCCAATTCGGGAGGTTGGTGTGGCTCCCACTGAGGTGTTATGTGGCAGCAGGCCACGTAAGACGTGAAAAGTGTTTGCCACGCAGCTTCTCTTAGTCCCAGCAGAGATGAAAACGAACAGTTCTTGCAAAATTGCTAAGTCAGGGATGTTTGTCTCCGGGAAGCTGCCTTTTGCTCACTTAATTTTTTGGTCTATAAAAAACCATTGCCTTCTTTCTTCCTTCCTTAGTGGTTTCTAACCATCTTCTCAAATTAAAATGGGGAAGAATCCTATTTGCCTTATTCCTTGAAGCTTCTCTATATCCATTTGCTAGCTGTTTGGTTTTTGTTTGTTTGTTTGTTTTTGTTTTTGTTTTGCATTTTCAAGCCCCTGATGCAGGAGAGGCAGTACTTGCAAATAAAAACCAGTTCAGGAGATTGGATCTGAGATGGGAATTAGATCATGTCACTCCTGGGCTTTGGGCTGTACAAAGTCATTCTTCAGCTACGGGGGAGCCCTAGGGCCTGCTGTGGCATTCAAGATCCCTGGTCACCTCGTCTTGCTGCCCAAGGCTGGACTTGGCAGGCCCCTGATTCCCCTTGCGTCCCAGGCAGCCAGGGGAATGTGACTGTTCGCTGATGCCTCTGCTCCTCTCCCTGTCGGGGATGACTTGTTCTGCCATCCTCATTTTCTCTTTCAAGGTTCTTACTGGGGCTTTCTTTATCAAAGAAGCCTTCCGTGATCCTCCTGGATAGGATGAGAGGCCTGCCTTCTGTGTTCTTAAGATACCCCGTGTATATCCCATACTCTTTTGTATGCATCTGTATGCTGATGTGTGTGCCCAGCATTCAAAACAGTAGCCTGCACATAGCAGGTGCTCCACAGATTCCTTGTTGAACTAATGTGTGGATTTCACTTTTATGTTCTAATGATGTATCAACGTGTCTGTCTCCCCACGAGACTTTGAGAGCAGGAATTGTACCTATTAATCGTCATATGCTCCATGCCTGACAGAGGTACTCAAAAATGTTTGAGTGGAAGGCCGGCCAGGCTGGCCTGTGGGGAGAGCATTGTGGAGGCAAGGGAGAGTTTTCCTTGTATTACAGTCATTTGTATTAAGTCGTGAGTGTGTGGGCAGAGCTTCATCCTGTGGCTTTGTGATCAGATGCATGGGAATCCCAGAATGCTGTGGGGGAAGAAAGATGCTCTAATACTCCCTCCCCACCCTCTCTCCACTCCCTTGTTTCCAAGTGGGAATGCCTCTGTGTATGGGCAGGTGTTGATGGAAGTGTTCATCTCCCGGAGAAAATGCCCGGCAGTGGTGATGTTGATTCACTTGCTGATGGCCAAATTGCCAATGCAGGAAAATACCAGTAAAATAAGAAAAACTATACAAAGGGGGGGGGGGGGGAGAGGGCTTTGTGTGTGGCGTGTCTTATTTCATTTTTATAGTAATTTTGGTATTTGGCCCCAGATCATTACAGAGGTATTTTTTCATTCCCAGAAAAAGCCATTAAGTGATGAAGTAGAGTTTTCCTCTCTTTGAGTCTTGTTTTCCCTGATCTGCTCAGATCTTTGGCCATCACTTACTTGCCAGTGAGTGCCAGTGGGTGTTGACATGAATACCTAGGGAACAAACCAATTCTCCATGGAAATGGAGAGGTGGGATTTTAGTATTTTCTGCATTCTTCTGAGATTCAGAGGCCTCTGCCCACATGTGCCTTGTCCTGTCAGTTGGATTGTTCCTGGTTCAGAAGAAGGGATTCCATATTGCAGGGTGTTCTCTGTTGTCCCGAGAGCTCAAAATGGAAAGCGCTGTGCTGCCTTCACAAGTTTGAGGACCCCTGGATTAAGAACAAATGTCAAAAGGATATTTTCTTTCCAGGGCCTGAGGTTGGAAGGCTTTGTAAGTCACCACGAGCCTGCCCTCTGCATTACTACCATTGTCCAGGGAAAAGTTGGCAGCTTTGAAAGTATTGAAGGCAGCTTTAGGGGTGAGATTTCAGACGATGGTGAGGTCCTTTTCTCCCTCCCTCTCCCCCTTCCCCAATCTGTGATGAGACCCCCAATTTCCACTCAGACCTGCATTCTGAGGGGGGCCGAGTACACCTACAGCCAGAGCAGAACACCTTTCAGTTACTGATTCCTCACACTAAGGTGTAGGGATAGACACATTTTTCTCTCCAACGTGGTTTTAAAATACAAAGCATTGAGATTTAGAGGTGGTGGCTAAAAGATGGCCAGTCTTGTCTGTCTCCCCTACTAGACTTCAGGAAGCTCCTTGACCTTGGGTCTTTTGGGTCTCATTGTGTTCCCAGGGCTGAGCCCATAGTCACCACATCAGAGGAACTAAGTGAGCAGTGGCTGAGTCTGTGCATGAAAGGTGGCCACTTGGAGACATTTTCTATCTACTTGGAAATTCTATCTACCTGTCTACTCACAGAAAGGATTTGAATTGGTAACTCCTTACTTCACAGTATGGGTGAATTTCACTACCTAGAAGCTCTTTGGGGTCTTTTTGTATAAATGTTGGGTTGTCAAATAGTTTTATAGGGTTTCTCTGTCCTCTTAGTATCAGAATCACAGGGTAAATTGGAATAGCTGGTTCTGTAGAAGGGAAGATGTTACCTTCTGAGCTTTACAGCCAACAAGAACTGATCCAAAAATGGGCTGTCTCTGCACAGGTGGTGTGGACAGTTTGGATGCACAGGATTGTGGATCATGGGTTGGACGGCTTCATCAGAGTCATTCATTTCTTCATTTGACATATATTTGTTGAACTCTTCCTTTTGTACCTGGCTCCATTCTAGGCACCGGGAATACAGAGGTGAACAAAGAGAGGAAGTAGAGAAATTGGTGGATCCTAGGTCAGGTGGAGATTGGGAGAGGAGGAATCACACGGGCAAGGGGTAGAGAACATGTGTTGGGTGCTACTTTAGATGTGGTGGCCTTGGAGGCTGCTTCAGGGAGTGGTGTTTGTGCAGACACCCTCATGACAACAGAGTCAAGGCAGTGTCCAGGGCAAAGAGAACTCCAGGAGGAGGACATGGCACATATGGGTGCATGAGATGGGAACAGATTGGACCTATCATGAAAGCATGTGGGTAGGGTAAAGGGAACAGGGTGTGAAGCTGAAAGGCAAGTAGTACTGGAACATGCAGAGCCTTGCTGGTCAGGGTACAGAGTGTGGGTTTCATTCTGTGATGTATGTGTTCCGAGTTTTGAGCCTGGGTTTGGGGGTGGGTAGCCTGATATTGTTTGTATTTGTAAAGGTCATTTGCCTTGTGTGGAGAACTGGGTGTAAGGGATAAGGGTGCGAGCAGAGAGGTCAGGTAGAAATGACCTGTGTTAGTAGCATGGACTCAGGAGCAGAGGGAGATGGTGACAAGGGGCTGGGTACCTCAGGTCAGGAGGATCTGGCTCCTCTCTGTCTTCATCTCCTGCTACCTTTCCCAGGCCTGATTTTGCCCCAGCCATACATGTCACCTGGTACTTGCCTCACATCTACACTTACTCTGTTTTTTTTTTTTTTTTAAACATCACTTATTACTTGGAACTAGATGCATGTATGCATGTGCACATAAGTGCTCACACTTACTTGTTGCTTCTTTATTTCTGCCGTTGGTGTGTAAGTGCCATGCTGGCCGGCAGGTACTTTTTGTAAACATCATTATTGTGGAGTCCTAGGGCCTGAGTACTGCCCAGCATGTAGTAGATCCTCAAAATATTTACCAAAGGAGTGCTTCAGGTGGAAGGTCACCAGATGTTGACCTTACTATATCATTTCTATTGGAAAAGTTGCCATCACGCCTGCCCGACGTTCTAATTGCGATGCTGAAGACACCAAGAACATCAAACTGTAATAGCAATTTAATGAAAATGAAGAAGTATGCTTAAGAATGTAAGTAATAAAAAAAAGAAGAGGAGAGAAGGGGGTCTCTGTTGATCATGGAGAGGTTCTGTCCATGGTGGGGGAAATAATGGAAAGGAACAACTTTGAACCTATTACTCATCTATTGTGGTGAAATTTGTCAGTGTCATTTAAATCTAGTACCCTCTAGC